>NC_090941.1:179846488-181096488 GCF_040938575.1 Ambystoma mexicanum | reverse complement strand
TTTTCAGTATTTAATACCAAATCATTTTTATTTAGATAGTCATGTAGATTTGTAAACCTATCGGGGTCTTGTCTAGGAGAACCACGTCATCAGCGTAAATGATGCATCCGATTTCTGTATTATTTAAAATAGGCGGAAAACATCTTACATTTTTACGATGTGCTGGAAGATCAGCAATAAACAGTTTGAATAACTCGGCAGCCAATCGGCAGCCTTGTTTCACGCCCATATTTGTAGATATCTGATTAGATAAGGTGCCTTGATTATTCAATCTTATGCTGATGACGGTATTTGAATACAACACTCTTATAGGTTCAATTAAGTTACTGGGACATTTCCAATTTTCCAATTTTTGCCACAATTTTGATCAATTGATGCTATCAAAAGCACCCCGTAGATCAATGAAAGCTACATACAATCATGATTTGGTTCTTAAACTTTCAACTTTCAGAATAGTCATTAGTAGGAGATTCACCTCGACACCAACTCCTTTGGTAAAACCTGTTTGCCGTATGTCCGGAATTTGTTCTATTATAGACCATTGTCCCAGCTTCTGGCGTAAAAAGGAAGCAAATATTTTCCCAATTGTATCTGACAGGGCTATCGGGCGATAGTTAGTTGGATCTGCCCGATTTCCCTTTTTATAAATGGGAACAATTATTGCTTCACGCCAAGAGACCGGAATCGTCATTGTTACTGATAATCGTAGGAATAGTGATTCCATGAACATTGCCCATTCATCTTCATGTTTTTTCAACATTACATTGGTTATTAAATCTGGACCAGCGGCATGTGAATTTTTCAGGGTCCGTATTACTGCTTTTATATCTTCGGCTGAGATTTGCATATCCCATGATGACAAATTATGTTCAGCAGGTCTTATTTCTTCATGCTGTGAATTTCTGAAGATTTTAGCAAAGTGAAGTTCCTATTGCAATGCATCGATCCCATTTGACAAAGCAGAGTGATGTTTTGAGTTTCCTGTGTTCAGGATTGCCCAGATTTCTCGAGAATTCTTCTGGACTAACTGTTTCATTAATAACTCTGCTTTGTCTTGCTCAATAATCATTTTTTGGGATTTTAACCAATTCCGATACAATTGTCGACGCTTTTTAATTGCAATTTTGATGGATTCTATTGCAATATATGATTTTTTCAATTTCCTCACATCACGTCGCATGGCCTTTTTTGCTAGCGTCAATAATGTTGATGATAGATGTTTATGTGTTTGTCCCATAACAGAATTAGAGTGTCATGATCTCTGCTTCCAAAAGGTCAGGGTTTTCCCAACTCCCTTGGAAGCAGATCCATAACCCAGGTTCCGAGTGCCAACCAGTCCCAATTGGGACCTTTTGGACCCAGTCCTGGCGCCAGTGGCACCGGGCTCATAAATATGCCCAGTCCCAGCGCTGGAAGCGCCAGGCTCATAATGCTTGGGTGGACTTACCTGCAGCAGACCATGCTGCTTACTTGCCTGCCAGTTGAGCCTCTGATCCTCTTCTGTTTGGAACTACTTTTCCTGTTGGGTGGGGCAGGAGCCACTCCCTAGGTTCAGAACACTGGAACTCTTCTGGAAAGCAGGAACTCTTTTCTTACCTAGGCGTGGCTGTGGAAGGAGACACCTAAGCACTACAGGAGGCTATTTAAACCACACCCGATGGATGAATCTTGCTTTGTGTTATTCTGCATCCTCTGCAGCAGAACGCTCATCGTGTCTTCTGCATCTGATCCTGGGCCTAAGGAAAAAGGCTTACCATCCTGAATCCAGTCTTCAGCAACACCTATAAAGACAAGAAAGAACAGGTTAGCATTACGGTCTTCAGTGACAGCGCTTCACTTACCTGGTCCATCGGCTGTCACCAACGCCTCGCGCTGCATTCCGGCATCTGAAAGACAAAGGCTTACCTACTCTTCGTGCGCTCCGGAGGTCTTCGCACTGCATTCCGGCATCTGAAAGACAAAAGCTTACCAACTCTTCGCACGCTCCGGAGGCCTTCGGCGCTGCATCCCGCAACTGAAAGACAAAACAAGGTGCGTTTAAAGACATTCGGGAACTTTAATACTCACGTGCCATTACTCCTTTCCACATCTAACCCAGTGGGTATTCCGGCACCCTGCAGCCGCTCCGAACTTGTACCTGCAAAATAAAAAGACAGTTAGAGCGCATAGTGAAGCAGGCAACAAGCGCTTACTTACGTGCTTCCAGGCGCTTCTATTCATCACACGGGCTCCATCTTCAACTCACTTCAGCCCGTCATCCGCCATCGCCGGAACCCTGCAAAACAAGAGACATCATTACTAAAGACTTTTAAAGACATTAGAATTACTCGAAACTTACCGTTCGTGCAGGAAACGACGGACAGCAGTCCTCTGAAGTCAAGAGGCCTGCTCCCCTTATCCAGTGAAGAAACTGGTTACAGCACCCTGCCCCGAGGCAGATGGAGAGCACGGCGTTCACTTACCTAAGACATCTTACCCTTCGAGTCAGACATACAGTGCACAGAGGTCCAGCCCAAAGAGCCAGCCGTGTGTTACACATCACCTTTGAAGATACGGTATACGCCCAGTCAAGACCGGCGCCTCTACGGGAATCAGGTGAGCGTTACAGAACGCAAAGCCTACCGCAAAACTCCCGTCCAGGCGCTATGGAGACCTCGGATACCGACCAGCTAGCCCAGTTGCTTGGGGAACTAAGGGCAGAAGTGCATGCAGCCCGTCAGGAAACAAACGCTCTAAGAAGGGAACTGATTATTTCCAAGGAGCGAACAGATGATCTCGCTAGACAATTGCTACAGTCACAAGCCGGACAGACCCCGTTACCCGCATCTGGGGGAAATCTTCCTTCTACATCCTCTATGAATCCAGTGCAGATCAACCTACCTGGGAATGTACCACTGGCTTCGCCCGAACGATTTTCCGGTGACCCAAAGAGGTTTGCAGTATTTATCAATCAGTGCCGGTTGCATTTCTTATGCCGGCCAGCAGCCTTTCCAACTGATCAAGCTAAAGTAGCTTTCGTGCTTTCGTACCTTAGTGGCAATGCGGCAGACTGGTCGATCCCTCTAGTAAATCAAGATGATCCGGTCCTCCATGATTTTCAAGCTTTTCAGCTCAGTATGGAAAAACTGTTCGCAAGACATTCACAGGGGCAGGCCTTGGACAATGAGCTTCTTTCGTTGCGACAAGGTAATCAAGACCTTTTGGCTTATATTGCGTCTTTCAACAGACTGATAGTGGAAACTCAATGGCCTGAGGACAAAAGGATTACGCTGTTTTATAGAGGTCTACGTGGAGAGCTCAAAGATGTGTTAACCCAAGTAGTGAATCCCCCACAAGATTGTTCGGACTATATAGACTTAGTCGTTCAAATAGATCACAGACTGCAGAACAGGAAGGCCGATCGTTCCAAGTTTGATGCTCGAGTATTTTCCAAACCGCCAACTCCTTCCAAAGGAATAGACTCCGGGGAACCCATGCAAATAGGGGGCCTGAAAGGTCCTCTAACACAAAAGGAGCGGGAAAGGAGAAAACAGTTGCAATTATGCCTATATTGCGGAAACTCAGGGCACTTTCTTCGAGACTGTCCGGTGAAACCTGCCAAGAAGGCAGTAGGAGCTGCAGTTACCAAAGTTACAAACTCTGAGCAGGGAAACGACCTCGCCCGACAAGAATAGAGGTCCTCTTGCCGAGCGTGAAAACCAGTTCCGTGACCTCGCATTTCGTGATACCTATGGTCCTCATTAGCCCTGATAATCCGGATCGATTACATGCAATTGAAGCTTACGTCAACAGCGGTGCCATCGGCAATTATGTGGATCATGAAATGGTTTTGAGGATGAATCTAACTCTTTGTCCCAAGGCTGTAAAGGACGTCATTACTACGGTGGATGGAACGGAGATAGCCTCCGGACCAGTAACGCATACCACTCAAGAACTGACGCTAGTAAGTCAAGATGGACACCATGAGAAGATCGTGTTCGATGTGATCAAGGCTCCTCAGTTTCAGATTATTCTAGGAATACCTTGGTTAGAGAAACACAATCCTCTGATCGATTGGCGAGCAAGAACGGTCCAGTTTCCAGAATGTGTCTCTACTTGTCACCCTCCACCTGGTGTTGCACTGGCAGCAATTTCTTCAGAGACTCCCCAGTTACCTCCCGAATACCTAGAATACCAAGATGTTTTCCGGAAGGATCAGGCTAACTCTCTACCTCCTCATAGGTCTTATGACTGCCAGATAGACCTGATACCTGGATCTACTCCTCCTTGTAGTAGAATTTATGCCCTCACCGAGCCTGAGAACCTTCACCTTCGACAATACCTAGATCAATACCTGGCAAATGGGTTTATTCGTCCTTCCAAGTCCCCTGCTTCTTCAGCTTTGTTCTTCGTCCCAAAAAAGGAAGGAGACCTTAGAACTTGTATAGATTATCGCTCCCTGAACCAGATCACCGTCAAGAATAGATATCCGTTACCTTTGATCCCTGAACTCCTGGACCAAGTCAGAAAAGCATGCATATATACAAAGCTGGATCTTAGAGGAGCCTACCACTTGGTACTGGTAAAAGAGGGCGATGAATGGAAGACGGCCTTCCGCACCAAATATGGGCTATTTGAATATCAGGTCATGCCCTTCGGACTTTGCAATGCCCCGGCCGCCTTTCAATATTTTATGAACGATGTCCTCAGAGAGCTCATAGATGTGTGTGTTGTTGTTTACATTGACGACATCCTCGTTTATTCTTCATCGGAATCTGAACATCGGAAACACGTGAAAATGGTCCTCGAAAGATTGCGTCAACACAAACTTTTCGCTAAGTTGGAAAAATGTGTTTTCAACGTGACTGAAGTTGAATTCTTGGGATTCATATTATCACCTAGCGGAGTGCGTATGGATTCAAAGACGGTCGATGCAGTTCTCAAATGGCCATCACCATCCTCCGTAAAAGGTGTGCAAAGCATGTTAGGCTTCGCTAACTTTTACCGCAGGTTTATCCCCGAATTTTCTCGAATAGTCCAGCCCATCACTGCCTTGTTAAAGAAAAACAAACGTTTTGAATGGTCTACCGAGGCGGAACAAGCTTTCCAGGATTTGAAGACTAAATTTATCTCTGCACCAATCTTAAAACACCCTCGCCCCGAACTCCCCTACATCGTGGAAACTGATGCTTCAAGCCTTGCCATGGGGGCAGTTCTATCACAAAAGGACCCGGTAACCAATCAGTTGCATCCCGTGGCATTTTGGTCCCGCAAATTCTCGCCTCCTGAAATCAATTACACGATTACTGACAAGGAACTTCTGGCTATCAAGTCTGCCTTTAAGGCTTGGCGGCATTATCTGCTGGGGGCCCGACACACCGTTACTGTGATTACGGATCACCGAAACCTGCAATATTTGAAAACCGCAAAAGCCCAATCCTCTAGACAACTCCGTTGGGCATTATTCTTTGCCGAGTTTGACTTCATAATTACCTATCGACCTGGTACAAAAAATGGTAAAGCTGATGCCCTTTCTCGGATGGGAGTGGAAGAACACTTGATCAACCCTAAACCTGTACCAATCATTCCCGAACAAAGAATTCTGGGTGTAATCGCCACACAATCCATAGAGGAAGTTAAGGATCAAGCCAGGCAACTTGTAACTCCAGCAGACATACAGAATTGGCATCTGCAGGGAAAGGACTTTGCAGTAAAGGACAACTTATTGTATTTCCAAGAACGATTATACCTGCCCAGCACAGATTTACAGAAAAAAGTAATCTCTTGTTATCACGATTCTTTAATGGAAGGACATCCCGGTATGGCCAAGACCTCAGAAAAGATCAAGCGCTACTTCTGGTGGCAGTCTTGGAAAAAAGATATCAGAGACTTTATAATGTCCTGTGGAGTATGCGCCCAAAACAAGAGTCAAAAGGAAAGACCAGCAGGCCTCTTACGCCCTATTGACATCCCACCTCGCCCTTTCTATGGACTTCATCACAGATCTACCTCCATGCTCCTGATACAATACGATTCTAGTAATCGTGGACTTATTCTCCAAGATGGCGCATTTCATTCCGCTCAAAGGCTTGCCAACAGCAGCAACTCTGGCCCGAGAATTTCTCGAAAACATCGTCCGACTGCACGGTTTTCCTTCGGTTCTAATTTCGGATCGAGGTAGTCAATTTATTTCTCATTTTTGGGGAAGTTGCTGTCGGTCGGCTCAAATTGATGTGAGACTATCGACCAGTCACCACCCTCAGACCGACGGACAAACCGAGAGGACCAATCAAACTCTGGAACAGTATTTACGCTGCATGCTGCAACAAACTGAAAAATCTTGGAAAGACATCCTTTGGATAGCCGAATATGCCTACAATAACTCTGTCCATTCGGGAACTGGGAATACCCCGTTTTTTCTTTTATACGGCAGTCACCCTCGAACCTCGGAGTTGGATCCCCTCCAAGATCTTGAAACACCAGCAGTAGACTACCTGCATTCTACAATCACCCAAGCCTTTAAGGAAGCTGTTTCTCACCTTCAAAGGGCTAAAGAACAATACAAGAAAGGAGCAGATCAACATCGGAAGGAAGCCCCTCAATATCAAGTAGGGGATCAAGTCTGGTTATCCACCAAATATCTACCTCTAAAAGGGCCACGCACATTCAACCCAAGATACCTTGGTCCCTATTCCATCACTACCATAGTAAACCCAGTAGCGGTCAAGTTGGACTTGCCCCCGCACATGAAGATACATCCGGTCTTCCACGTCTCTCTATTAAAACCCGTGCAACCTCAAACCCGACTAACTAAATCTCCAAAACCCATCCTAGTTGATGGAGAACTCGAGTTTGAAGTCAAAAGCATTCTGGACTCCAAGATCTCCAAATCTAAACTATTTTACCTAATTGACTGGAAAGGCTACGGCCCCCAAGAGAGATCCTGGGAACCTGCTGAATATGTCCACGCTCCTCGCCTAATCAAAAGATTTCACCGAACATTTCCTGACAAGCCAAAACCCCCGGAGAAGCCCGGTTTGGGAGGGGCCTTGAGGGGGGGTACTGTCATGATCTCTGCTTCCAAAAGGTCAGGGTTTTCCCAACTCCCTTGGAAGCAGATCCATAACCCAGGTTCCGAGTGCCAACCAGTCCCAATTGGGACCTTTTGGACCCAGTCCTGGCGCCAGTGGCACCGGGCTCATAAATATGCCCAGTCCCAGCGCTGGAAGCGCCAGGCTCATAATGCTTGGGTGGACTTACCTGCAGCAGACCATGCTGCTTACTTGCCTGCCAGTTGAGCCTCTGATCCTCTTCTGTTTGGAACTACTTTTCCTGTTGGGTGGGGCAGGAGCCACTCCCTAGGTTCAGAACACTGGAACTCTTCTGGAAAGCAGGAACTCTTTTCTTACCTAGGCGTGGCTGTGTAAGGAGACACCTAAGCACTACAGGAGGCTATTTAAACCACACCCGATGGATGAATCTTGCTTTGCGTTATTCTGCATCCTCTGCAGCAGAACGCTCATCGTGTCTTCTGCATCTGATCCTGGGCCTAAGGAAAAAGGCTTACCATCCTGAATCCAGTCTTCAGCAACACCTATAAAGACAAGAAAGAACAGGTTAGCATTACGGTCTTCAGTGACAGCGCTTCACTTAACTGGTCCATCGGCTGTCACCAACGCCTCGCGCTGCATTCCGGCATCTGAAAGACAAAGGCTTAC
This sequence comes from Ambystoma mexicanum, assembly GCF_040938575.1. NCBI lineage: Eukaryota > Metazoa > Chordata > Amphibia > Caudata > Ambystomatidae > Ambystoma > Ambystoma mexicanum. The sequence goes on along the minus strand of NC_090941.1, from coordinate 181,088,791 downwards.
CTACTCTTCGTGCGCTCCGGAGGTCTTCGCACTGCATTCCGCATCTGAAAGACAAAACAAGGTGCGTTTAAATTCATTGGGGAACTTTAATACTCACGTGCCATTACTCCTTTCCACATCTAACCCAGTGGGTATTCCGGCACCCTGCAGCCGCTCCGAACTTGTACCTGCAAAATAAAAAGACAGTTAGAGCGCATCGTGAAGCAGGCAACAAGCGCTTACTTACGTGCTTCCAGGCGCTTCTATTCATCACACGGGCTCCATCTTCAACTCACTTCAGCCCGTCATCCGCCATCGCCGGAACCCTGCAAAACAAGAGACATCATTACTAAAGACTTTTAAAGACATTAGAATTACTCGAAACTTACCGTTCGTGCAGGAAACGACGGACAGCAGTCCTCTGAAGTCAAGAGGCCTGCTTCCCTTATACAGTGAAGAAACTGGTTACAGCACCCTGCCCCGAGGCAGATGGAGAGCACGGCGTTCACTTACCTAAGACATCTTACCCTTCGAGTCAGACATACAGTGCACAGAGGTCCAGCCCAAAGAGCCAGCCGTGTGTTACACATCACCTTTGAAGATACTGTATACGCCCAGTCAAGACGGGCGCCTCTACGGGAATCAGGTGAGCGTTACATAGAGGCTCTTTCAATGACGAAATCTGAAAGCAAGAGAACATAATCAACCAACATTGATTTGTCATAAAGAAGCTTCTGATTAAGTTTTTGTATTTTGGAAACATTTATCCTAAGGCAATTTCAGCCAGCATTCACATAAAGTGGTATATCGTGTATTCTTGTTTCATTTGTCCATTCCACTGGACAGGCCAACCGGAACAGGTTATGGTCACTACTTGACATAGGAGATATTAATAATGACAAATCCTTTTCAAATAGATTTTGGGAAACCCAAAAAAAGTCAATGATTGATTGTGCGTTGTGATCTGACCACGTTTGTTTTGGCGGTTGATCAGCTGGCACATGACCGTTGACCATTTTGCAGTTGCGATTTCCTAATACGTTGCTCCAACAATGCGCTCGACTACTTACTTCATTGTTTGGTGATAGTTTAAACACCTGGTTAACTTGGTCGTATTTGAACCACGTGCCATTTAAGTCTCCAGCGCAGATTATTGAAACGTTCTTATAATTCAATATTGCTTTGTCAATAAGATGTTTTATTGAGTCCAGAAACGATTTTGTGCTGATTTTTTTTCGGGTTCCAATATCCATTTAAGATAAGCAGGTGCTTCCTTATGTTCATGTTCATATTTTTATTATTTGTTTGAAGTAAGGCCCCTTGCACAAATGGATTAGGACTAAATGAGTCAATGAGCCGCCACCACGTGTTTATCCTAATCATCATCAACAATCCAGAGGAAGGACGCCCCTTTGCGTTTTTAATTGCGGGGTTTAAGAGAATCACAAAACCGTCTCTAGCTAGTGGATCGCTTAACCATGTCTCTTGCAGGCAGATGGCAAAAACCTTTTTTATCTCGACATCAAATCGGTTGAACAAATGAGTAAATCCTCTCGTATTCCAGGACAGAAATTCCCGAATACTTTCATTTTCAATTGCTGGTGGCTAGTGCCAAGCATTTTTGTTGTTTTGTGTTTTGTATTCGATGGCCTTCTTTGTGCATGATCTTTGGGAGCCTGGAATTAGCATTGCTCGACGTAGATTAGCACATCTTTGTTCTGAATTATTATGAGAGGTGCTCTTCAAACTGGTCATAGGAATCTCTGAACCAGAACTAATTGGTTCAACCGATATATCAAATCCAAACATCAGCAGTTCATCAGAGGCATTCAGGATAGTATTACGAACAGAAGCTGAGGAAATGTGCAAGAGCACTTGGTCGCAACACCGCTCGGTTGCGTACTCCACAATTTTTATATCGTCAGATGTGATTGTTCGAAGTGATGGAATGCAAGAAAATAATTTCATCACATTATTGCGGTTTAAATTCAAATCATCATCTTCTTGATGGAGATTGTGCAATCTCAATTTACAGTTTGAGGATTTGTTGTCTGATTTTAAGGATGTGGAAGCACGAGAGAGGTAATGAACTTGTTTATTGTTTTGAGTTCTTGTTTGTTTAGGGTTCAAAAGTGATGGTATATTTTTCAAACTTTTCTCAGTCACCGTTGATCTGTATTCAGAACTCCTATCTTTTTGCAACTCAGATATTAGAATTTGTGGTGGTGGAACATGAGGGGTTTCAGGAGCCATACATGGATTTAAAGTTGGTCGATCACTTAATGTGTCATCCAAGTATGTAGAAAGATCACAAATATTAATCAAGGATCCTGAAGAGTGACTTCTGATACTTTCTGGTCCTGAGTCCACTCTTTGACGCTTGCTAGAGGGAGCTACAAATCGCACAGGGTCCTTTTTAGGATTCACTTCAGCATGTATAGTATTAGAAACACTTGATTTAGATGGCTCGGAGCGATTGAACAAGCCTAACCTGGCATCTGCGGGTACATTTCGAATAAAATGTTGTGATTTCTGAGACTGTACATCCTTGTTAGTGACAGGCATCCTTTTGACTTGCGCTGGTTTTGCCGATTTAGTGTGCAGTCGACCTTCTTTGTTACAGTCTCGATGGACTTGGCTGATCCTTGAAAAATTCCAAAAGACATCGAGGGCGTCACGGAGACTGCCCTTTTGGTTTGGTCTTCCATTTGTTGGCTCATTATTTGTGCTGGAGCGGGAACAGTGCAGCGAATATCAAGATTTATATTATTTGCTGGCAGGTCCGCATCAGGACACAGTATAGTTTGAGGAATCGTCATAGACGTCATTTCCACGTCTGTTACATTTGAAGACTGCTCATATGACTTGTTCACACCTTTAGTTGAGTTTTTTGATGTTATTTTCGAGACTGCATCACGTTTTCCTGCAAGGGTTAATGCGTTTTTATGTGACTCAATTTTAGAGTTCATCAATGTGGAAGAGTGGCGCATCCATTTCACAGCCTCAAGCAAGCCATCAGACAAAGAGTCATTCTGACAGTGATGGCGTGCGGCAAGATCGCTTAGCCGCTCTTGCCAACGCAGTGTACGTTCAGCTTCCAGAGTCAACTGAGCTTGCAGAAAATTTGTGGCCGAGTCAAAACTATCCATCTTTTCCTTTAATGATATTATGAGTAGGGTGTGATCTTTGTGGGCTTCATGAAGAGACTCATACATCTTCAGAAATGGCAGAAGAGCTGCAGACGAGGCAGCTAATACATTGTTATATATCTGCATAGCTGCTGCCGAGGAAAGACTTGGTTTCGACTCAGCACCAGTCTTATCTGCTGAACATGTGTGTAGATTGTTTGATGATTCTGAGTTGGGATTATTTGTTGTTGATAAGTTCCCAAATTCGTTCGTCACAGGAACTTGCAATTGATTCAGTCGCGATCCACTCTTTCTTGGTGAGCTCTTTGAAGTTCTCATGTGAGTTCTGAATGTGGTTGTAGATGTATTCGTATCTCGCTCCACTTCATCGTGTAAATAACAATTTTCTTGTAAGAGTGGGCCAGTAATATGGCATTTCCCCATCAAAGCGACATTGTGTTTCTCTCGAGATATTTTTGATGTTTCTGCATCAAGGTTATGGACGTTACAAGATGAGTTTGCTTGAGAACTTTGATTTTCGTGTCCTAGTGAGAAACGGCTCGATCGTTGCGTTACATCAACTTCATCAAATCGAAACCGTGAGTGCCTAGAAGTGCTTTGTGGTGATATTTGTGCAGTTGTTTTTGCATTGACCACTCGTGTAGGTATTTGAAACTGATCTTTCATGTTCAAATGTAGAAAGGTCTTTTTAGTCATGTTAATCACTGACGAGGAGCCAGCCAAAATTTTATCATCATTATCAACCGAATGAGTAATCATTTCTGGTACTACTGTACATTTTGTTACTTCATTTATATCCTCATCTTGGTAAGCTTCCATTAATTCTGCATCCGTTAATTCGTGGGCAGTAAAAAAAAGCATCTACTATTTCAGAGTGAATTGGAGGTCGTGAAACTATTCCTAGAGCACTCCGGTCGAGTAAAGGTAGGTTGAGCAGAGTTAATAGTGGTTTTTGTGGTGGAATGACAAAGAGAACAGTCGCTACATCCGTAGCGTCAGAAGTAGTTGTCACTTCAACTTCACCGACATTATCTGGTGCACTATTGGACCTACTAGGATCTCCATAATTATTTTAATATTTTTGCGCAACATCAAAAGCTACAGCAGCAACAAAAGAGTTATCGGCGACGTTTAGATCAGCCGATACTTGTGTCGGAAGACTATTTAAGATTTCCATTTCATCAGACGGGGCAAGAAAGCCAGTTGACATAGCTTCGTCTCTGGCCCCAACTTCTGCCCCAGCTTCAACAGTAGATAAATGTACAGACGCTTTGGGTAAATATTCCAAATCTTTACTGATTATCAAGGGGGTTGTACAGTCTACTGATAGAACAATGTGCTCAATGAGTTCGGATTGTAGACAAGGATCCACTAATTGCTTAGGTACACTTTTTCTTGATTTTGAGCTTACCTTGGATGTCTCTAGGCCAAAGTCTGCTTTTAAAGATGTCTATGGATTCTGCATCCGCCGTTGTTGTATGGTCTTTCGTCTTGTTTGTGGCCCCACCTGGCCCCTGATCCCGATTGTGCAGTCATGCTATTTGTGATGCCGCACCACTCTGCGCACAAACTGCAGTTGAAAGTGACCAGAGGCCGAGATCTAAGCTTAACAGCAGATCCAGTAGGTGCCAAGACAAGACCAGGACCCAGCGCCAAACAGCAGCAAAACAGTTCGTGCCGCCGAAGAATGCGCCGCCCTTTACTCCGCGGCCGGGCTTAACGCCGCAAGGGTGGTTGAGGCTGTGACTTCAAGTGGAGAAGAGGTCACGTGACTGCACACGTGAGCGCCGATGCACTCTGCCTCCTCCTGGAAGTGAGCGCAGATTCCCCTGGCAAGAGTCCTCCAAGACTCGCAGTGCCAATATCAGAAAGCGAAACCAGAACAAACGTTCATTCAATAAAAAGCAACTTCCTCAATTGAACAGACGCGCCGCTAGGGCGGTTGAGGCTGTGACTTCAAGTGGAGAAGAGGTCACGTGACTGCACACGTGAGCGCCGATGCGCTCCGCCTCCTCCAGGAAGCGAGCGCAGATTCCCCTGGCAAGAGTCCTCCAAGACTCGCAGTGCCAATGTCAGAAAGCGAAACCAGAACAAACGTTCATTCAATAAAAAGCAGCCTCCTCAATTGAACAGACGCGCCGCTCGGGCGGTTGAGGCTGTGACTTCAAGTGGAGAAGAGGTCACGTGACTGCACACGTGAGCGCCGATGCGCTCCGCCTCCTCCAGGAAGCGAGCGCAGATTCCCCTGGCAAGAGTCCTCCAAGACTCGCAGTGCCAATGTCAGAAAGCGAAACCAGAACAAACGTTCATTCAATAAAAAGCAGCTTCCTCAATTGAACACCTGAGTATTATGGGGAGAAGGAGACTCTTGCACAGACTATTACTGCATTGCATAAACTGAAACAGCAAATTAACAAGGGGGGGTCCTGGGAGTCCCTCTGCCAAACAGTAGTCCTGGTTACAAGGGCCTTACCAAGATTATTTAGCTCACTATCTTTAACAGAGGAGAAATATCCAAAACATATCAGTCTTTGTCCTGCCCTGGGGCAGCCCAGCACCGAAATGCTAGGCAATTTTCCTCTGAACAAGAGTACCAACAGCAACCACAGACACATGTTTAGGTTGGTTGGACCTCATCAGTAGGTTGGAGCTGTACCTCTCTAAGAATAGTGAGCAAGGGGTCCACGTCTGGATTCCCCTAGTAACTTAGGGTGACCTAAAGTGACTTAAATTATGCAAATTAACAAGGGGCGTCCTGGGAGTCCCTCTGCCAGACATTAGTCCTGGTTACGAGAACCTTACCCAGATTATTTAGCTCACTATCTTTCACAGATGAGAAATATCCAAAACATATCAGTCTTTATCCTGCCCTGGGGCAGTCCAGCACCGAAATACTAGGCAATTTTCCTCTGAACAAGAGTACCAACAGCAACCCCAGACACGTGTTTCAGTCTGGTTGGACCTCATCACTAGGGTGGCACAATGCCTATCTAAGAATAGTGAGCAAGGGGTCCACGTCTAGATTCCCCTAGTAATTTAGCGTGACCTAAAGTGACTTAAATTATGCAAATTAACAAGGGGGGAATCCACCCTACTGATGAGGTCCAACCAGACGAAACACGTTTCTGGGGTTGCTGTTGGCACTCTTGTTCAGAGGAGAATTGCCTAGCATTTTGGCACTGGAGTGCCCCAGGGCAGGACAAAGACTGATATGTTTTGGATATTTCTCCTCTGTGAAAGATAGTGAGTTAAAGACTCTGGGTAAGTCTCTCGTAATGTGCATAAACTGAAACAGGCCACGGATAGTGAGACTGGCATTCAATCTGATTCATGGATCGACTCTAGGTTTGCGTGGATTCCATCATGGATGAGCCTTTCAATGAAGATCCTGATGCCAGTCATCGTTTTCTGTGTTTTGCGGTTTGTGCATTTTTTTGCCTTTGTTAAGTTATTTCTAGATTCTGTTCCTTTAACATGCTAAGAACTGCTCGTATAATGTCTGCTAACCTGTCCAAGGCTAGGGCCACTGCCATTTCATGCCATGTGGGTACTCAAACTGTAAATTGGGAATTAATGGGGGGTTCAGATTTGAGTCCAGGATATTCATTAGATAATAAATTAACTAAAGGGGGAATGTTGGGGTAGACTGATTTGTTCCCAATAGGAAAGAGAAATGCACATTGTGTGCACTATATTAATGTTAAGAAATGGATGTGATATTGTTACAGTGCTTTAGTTTTGCATGTATTTAGAATAGTTAATTGAGGTTTGTTAAAGGTTACTTTTAGTGTTATTTTGTGTCAAGTGTGATACATTTTAGATTTGCATACATGTAGCAACATAAATTGTGTGAATATAATCCTGGGAGGATAGCTCAGCGGCAACGTGTTCGCCTTGGAAGCAAGACGACATGAAGCAAACCAGGTTCTATCCCTGGGTCCGTGCTTAGAAACCTCTGGGTATTTAAGCGTGTTATAAATACACAACTAAGACAAAAAATAACAACGAAAAAACAAACGATTCCTGTAACAGCGCCTCGATGCCAGCGGGCTATGTGAGCTCTTTAAAAATGCAAATAAATATATAAATATTATGGGAATATCAAGAAAAACAAAAGGTCAGGCACACACCTCAATTAACTCTATTTGTCAACAATTAGTGTTTATAAAGGCTGCAATGGTTGAGTACAATAAGAACAGACAATGCAGTGCCCACCAATCATGGGTCACTCACATCCCCAGCACACCTCTAGATACTGGGTACCAGTCAATATTTAAATGGCATGTGGATTATTTAAATACAGGACCCCCCTGCAAAAGAGAGTCTAAATTGTTGCATTCTGTTACAATTCAAACCTTATAGCTTTTCATGAGTGAAAAAAACACACACTTTCACTGTATTTTTTTGAAAGTATAATTCATAAGCTCATAATAAAACATTGAAGCATATGATAAGTTTAAAATTTCACATTAAATTAAAATACAAGTAATAATTCAATTTAGGTTAGCTCTACGCGTTTCGGGGAAACCCCCCTTACTCAGGAGCAATCAATCTTCTGTTGACCTTTAATATTCTTCATTTCATGGCAGGATCTATGATCTAAACACATGTATATCACATTAGTATTACATTTCACAATAACATTCTTCAGGTGACTATAAGGTTCGAACAATTCCTTTATCTGTCATGGTTCGATCAGTATTTATTCACCTGATAAGGATTAAATGTTGAGTTTTCACAATTTGTGCACAATTAATGCTTCAAAAATAAATTCTTTCTGCGTGGAGGAACTAGAAGAAAAATGGCTGAGGTTAAAAATGCCACTATTACCATATGAATTACATAGTGACACTGTCACTACTCTAAATATTTGTCAAGGACTTTATAAAAGTAAGGCAACCCTATCTTTTGGAGTGGGCTTCTCCTTACTTCATTATAACCCCTCTGGAGTATTTTAAAGTCCTATCTGGGACTATGTGAAATACTCAGTCCTGCCTCTGGAGCTGATATACAGTGTGATTCTGAAGAAAAATGGTAACCAAGTAGTGACAAAAAAATGTAGTATTCAAAAACAGAGAGAGCATTTTCCTGTTTTCTATGTAGCATTGCTGCAATCGTTTTCTTTTTTTTAAAAAACTTTATTTAACGTTGCACACAGGTAATGCACATGCAAATATATACTTCACATTACTTCATAACATTATGCACAATTAGTTTCATTCTGAGTCTGGGTTTTCGTGTTCGGCCTTGTCTGCCAAATATTGTTTGTACCTTGCCCATATATTTCTAGGCTTGGAGGAGGGCAGCACTGAGTCTATATATAATTCTTCTGTGTCAGTTGTCCAAACCATATCTCTGTCCCAATCCGCCTTGGTTGGCGGGTTTGCATTTTTCCACTTCATTAATATTGCTCTTTTGGCTAGTAATAGGCTCAAGTTTAACAGTTTTTGCCATGCCGGGTTCATTTTCCCCACCACACCCAGCAAGCATATTCGCGTAGACCTTTCCACCGGTTGGTCTGCCATCTCATCCAGTGCTTCACAAACCTCTGCCCAGTAGCCTCTCAACTTTATACATGCCCAGAGCATATGATATATATTTGCTTCTTCTGTGTTACATCTCGGGCAGGTACCCGATGTGGCCGGGTAAATCCGTTTGAGCTTAGCAGGGGTATAATGTGTCCTATGTACTATTTTATAATGAATTAGTTTGGATCTGGAATTGCCTGGTATTTGTTTGGTCAGTGCACAGATCTGGGACCATTCTTGATCCTCTATTTGTTGTCCCAGATCCTGCTCCCACTTGTTCCTGGTCGTGTGCTTCTCTGTTGGGCGTGTCTGCACTATAACTTTATACAGTGCTGAGGCTGAAATTTTCTGTGTCCCCCGTACACATATATCCGAGCCCCATGTTTATCTCCGGTTCATTTGGGAAGGTAGGGCATAGCTTTTGTATGGCATTTCTTACACAAATATATTGTTGTTTATGTCTATTTGTATTGCCCACTATATCTTTGATGTTGTCCCATTGCACGAAGCACTTTTCCGAAAATAACTGTCCCCACTGAGCAATGCCCCTGGCGCTCCAGTGCATAGCCACCTCCCCGTCTATGTTGAAAGGTGTTTGGGGATCACCCCAGAGTGGCAAACGTGGGTGGTACAGCCTGTCAGTGCCAAATATGTCGGCTATTTTAGCCAATGCCGTGGTCGTTACCTTCGTGGGGTCTATGGTGTTGTAGTGTTTGGGGGTAGTTCTGGTCATCTTGTGCAGTGCTGTGATTGCTTCCCACTCTTTTTGGACAGGAGGTGGGGTCCCTGTATTGAGAAAGTGCGTGGCCCACTGGGCAGCATAGTGTGCCTACGCCGCCAGATAGTATAATTCTAGGTCGGGTGCCATCAGCCCACATCCGATAAGGATCAGTTAATGTCCTCTAGCTCAGTCTAGGATGTCCTCTCCAAACGAACGCAACACAGGCACTGTTCATTTTAGCAAATAGGGCGCGACCCGGCCAGACCGGCATTGTAGTGAACAGGTAGAACAGTTTTGGTAGTATTATCATTTTGATTAGTGCTATTCTTCCCATCATTGATATGGGTAGGGCGCTCCAGTGATTAATTTTTGTGCATACGGTGTCAGCCAATATATTGTAGTTCAGGGCGCGGGATAGTTGGGCTGTTCTAGCAATGTATGCTCCTAGGTACAGAATATGTATCGGGCTCCAGATTAGACCATATAGATTTTGGGGTTTTATTGTATTTTCTGTTAGCGGGCATATCTCTGATTTGTTGGGGTTGAGACGTAGGCCTGAGTAGTCACCGAACCTTTCCACCTCTGCCAAAACCTTGCCCAATGAGCGATCTGGATTGCTTAGATATAATAAAATATCATCTGCATATAGGGTTTTAATTTGTAGTTTACCTTCTAGCCATAATGCATACGGGCTGTAGCGTGACCTAAGAATATCAGCCAGGGGTTCTATTACTAGGGCGAACAACAACGGTGACAAAGGGCAGCCTTGTCGGGTGCCTCCGCGTAGCTCTAGCTTGTCTGTTAAGGTTCCATTGATTGTAATCTTGTCATGTGGACATGTATATAATATTTGTATCCATTTTATAAAATTAGGGCCAAACCCATAGTTTCGTAGTACCCCAAATAGGAAGGGCCAGAAGACAGTGTCAAATGCTTTTGGCATATCAAGGGATACCGCTATTCCTTGAGCTTCGGGGGTTATTGTGGCCAAAATTTTGTGGCATTTTCTAATAATCATTGCTGTGGATCTGCCCATAATAAACCCTGCCTGGTCCTCATGTACCATATAGGGCATCAGCGGTGTTAGTCTGGTTGCTAGTATTTTTGCTAAAATCTTCGCGCCTGTATTTATTAATGACAGTGGCCTATACAAACCACAGTCTTCTGGGGGTTTCCCTGGTTTAAGCAGTAGCGTAATTACTGCCTCCCTAGTGGTTAACGGGAGTTCTCCCTTATTTAAGGCTTCCACCATACAGCATATAATCTGGGCACTAACAGGTGACTGAACTTCATATAAAATTCTGCCCAAGGCCGTCTGTACCAGGGGTTTTCCCATTGGGAAGTGCCTTTATCGCCTCCACTATCTCTGCCCCTGTGATCGGATTCTCTAATGAGTCCCTAGTAGCGTCAGCTAGGAGTGTCGTTGGTTTTTGATAGAGATAATGTTGTATCTCCTCATCAGTGACGTTGCACTGCGGGGAGTACAGTTTTTTGTAGAATGCATAGAATGTTTCTTCCACCTTGCTGTTATCAGTGGTCACAGTACCATCTTGTATTTGTATGCATGGTATGGTTGTTGGACCTCTTTCCACCCCTCACTGTTCTGGCCAATAGCCTCCCTGGCCGTTCACCCTCCCCATATCGGCGTGCCGCGGTCGGCTTATCGAAGTATCGGATCTCCTGGTCCGCTGCCTCAGTATATTCATCTAGTTTAGTCTTTATTTCTGAGCTAAGCTGGGATGATGGGGTGTGTGCGGGCTGAGATTGTAGAGAGGTTATTTGTGTCTCTAATCGCTCCAGTCTACCCCTAATATCTTTGAGGATTCCACATTCTGTGGACATTGAGTTGCCTCTAATGAATACCTTAAATGCTTGCCACAAAATTGCCTGACTGGAAACAGAGTTTTCATTAATGTCAAAGGATTCTTGTATTTGCTGCTCCATTGTGTTTTTATAGACCAGGTCCCGCAGGACTGCGGGCTTGAATCTCCACAGAGGTCTTTTCTCCATACTACCGGGAATCTGCAATGTTAGCTGTATTGGCGAATGATCCGAGTATGTTCTGGGATAAATATGGGCGCTAGTAACCCAGGACAAGACATCGTTGTCTACCAACCATAAATCTATTCTAGAATGCATGTCATGGGCTGTGGAGTATTATGTGTATTCTCTTTTAGAAGGGTTTAATGTTCTCCATGCGTCTTTTAGATGTAGATCTGCCATATGTATGAGTATTTTCTGTGCTGCCTTGGTCAATTTCCTAGTTTGTGTTGACGTGCGGTCTGAGTGTACGTGGAGGATGGTATTAAAGTCTCCTCCACATATCAAATGGGCCGTATGGTAGTTTGCCAATTTTTGGAATGTTGTGGAATAAAATTCTGTGTTGTCTATGTTTGGACCATATATATTAAGAAGGACCATCTCCCTGTCACAGAGTCACAGAGTGTGCCATGGAGTAACACATCCCTCCCCTCGGGATCACATTACGAATTTATACATTTAAGCAGCAAGGTTTTATGTATTAAAATGGCTGCCCCCCTCGCCCGTTTGGAATATGTTGTGAAATATTGGTGGGTTCCCCAGTTTGGCACCAGTTGTCCCCCTTGCTGCGGTCCTATGTGAGTTTCCGGGAGAAAGATTATTTTGGGGTTCTGTCTATTGATATATGCCAAGATCTTCCTTTTCTTGATTCTGGATCCCACGCCCTGTACATTCCAGCTCAATATTGTGATGCTGTCTGGGCCTGCTTTAGCCATTATCTATTGAGTAATTGTTAACATATGCATGCCAATATATTTCCGTAATGCACTCAATAACCATTGTGCTTAGTACCTGTGTGCTTTTTGTTTTAATACCATTCTCTCCATAATTAAACCCCAATAGTCCCACCTTAACCCCTTCCCCTCCCTCACAGTTCCCCTAACTTCAACTGTGCCCTTTAAAACCCCACCCTTCCCACCCATCAACTGCACGTGCACCTGCTACAGGGGGGGCTGTGGCGTTTTCTAGTGCCCATGCCAACATTGGCCGTGTATAGTATGTCCGGTTCTACGTTGTTGCTCACACTCATAGTTTTAGAAAGGTAGCGGGCGCCCCTCTCTCGCAAGAACAGACATGATAACCTGTTCAGTGGTTATTAACCACTTGAGAGTTCGCAGCCACTGCTTTTACTCACTGTGCCTTTCACAGATGGGAAATATCCATTTGCATATCAGTCTTTGTCCTGCCCAGGGGCAGTCCAGCACCGAAATACAATGGCAACTCCAATCTGAACGAGAGTACCACCAGCAACCCCATACACGTGTTTCACCCTTGTTGGGGATCATCAGTGAGGTGAAGCTGATGCCTCTCTAAGCACAGTGAGAGGGAGACCACGTCTGGTTGCCCCCAGGAGACCTAGGGTTACCAATCCCAGGTTCCTTAACAAATAGTTTTAGAAAGGTAGCGGGCGCCCCTCTCTCGCAAGAACAGACATGATAACCTGTTCAGTGGTTATTAACCACTTGAGAGTTCGCAGCCACTGCTTTTACTCACTGTGCCTTTCACAGATGGGAAATATCCATTTGCATATCAGTCTTTGTCCTGCCCAGGGGCAGTCCAGCACCGAAATACAATGGCAACTCCAATCTGAACGAGAGTACCACCAGCAACCCCATACACGTGTTTCACCCTTGTTGGGGATCATCAGTGAGGTGAAGCTGATGCCTCTCTAAGCACAGTGAGAGGGAGACCACGTCTGGTTGCCCCCAGGAGACCTAGGGTTACCAATCCCAGGTTCCTTAACAAATAGTTTTAGAAAGGTAGCGGGCGCCCCTCTCTCGCAAGAACAGACATGATAACCTGTTCAGCGGTTATTAACCACTTGAGAGTTCGCAGCCACTGCTTTTACTCACTGTGCCTTTCACAGATGGGAAATATCCATTTGCATATCAGTCTTTGTCCTGCCCAGGGGCAGTCCAGCACCGAAATACAATGGCAACTCCAATCTGAACGAGAGTACCACCAGCAACCCCATACACGTGTTTCACCCTTGTTGGGGATCATCAGTGAGGTGAAGCTGATGCCTCTCTAAGCACAGTGAGAGGGAGACCACGTCTGGTTGCCCCCAGGAGACCTAGGGTTACCAATCCCAGGTTCCTTAACAAATAGTTTTAGAAAGGTAGCGGGCGCCCCTCTCTCGCAAGAACAGACATGATAACCTGTTCAGTGGTTATTAACCACTTGAGAGTTCGCAGCCACTGCTTTTACTCACTGTGCCTTTCACAGATGGGAAATATCCATTTGCATATCAGTCTTTGTCCTGCCCAGGGGCAGTCCAGCACCGAAATACAATGGCAACTCCAATCTGAACGAGAGTACCACCAGCAACCCCATACACGTGTTTCACCCTTGTTGGGGATCATCAGTGAGGTGAAGCTGATGCCTCTCTAAGCACAGTGAGAGGGAGAACACGTGTGTGGGGTTGCTGATGGTACTCTTGTTCAGAGAGGAATTGCCATAGCATTTCGGTGCTGGACTGCCCTTGTGGGCGGGACAAAGACTGATATGCAAATGGATATTTCCCATCTGTGAAGGTACAGTGAGCAAAAAGCAATGGCTGCGAACTCTCAATGTGGTTAATAACCACTGAACAGGTTATCATGCCTTGTTCTTTCGAGAGAGGGGCGCCTGCTACCTTTTGTGTATTTTTGAAAGGAACTTGGGGTTGGTCACCCTAGGTTACCTGGGGGCAACCAGACGTGGACTCCCTGCTCACTGTGCTTAGAGAGGCTCAGCTTCACCTCACTGATGATGCCCAACAAGGCTGAAACACGTGTATGGGGTTGCTGATGGTACTCTTGTTCAGAGAGGAATTGCCATAGCATTTCGGTGCTGGACTGCCCTTGTGGGCGGGACAAAGACTGATATGCAAATGGATATTTCCCATCTGTGAAGGTACAGTGAGCAAAAAGCAATGGCTGCGAACTCTCAATGTGGTTAATAACCACTGAACAGGTTATCATGCCTTGTTCTTTCGAGAGAGGGGCGCCTGCTACCTTTTGTGTATTTTTGAAAGGAACTTGGGGTTGGTCACCCTAGGTTACCTGGGGGCAACCAGACGTGGACTCCCTGCTCACTGTGCTTAGAGAGGCTCAGCTTCACCTCACTGATGATGCCCAACAAGGCTGAAACACGTGTATGGGGTTGCTGATGGTACTCTTGTTCAGAGAGGAATTGCCATAGCATTTCGGTGCTGGACTGCCCTTGTGGGCGGGACAAAGACTGATATGCAAATGGATATTTCCCATCTGTGAAGGTACAGTGAGCAAAAAGCAATGGCTGCGAACTCTCAATGTGGTTAATAACCACTGAACAGGTTATCATGCCTTGTTCTTTCGAGAGAGGGGCGCCTGCTACCTTTTGTGTATTGCTCACACTCATATTGACGCATGTGGGGTAGTGCTCATCAAAACAATCTGTAGAGTAAGTCGTGATCACCCCCAATGAGAGCCATCCTGAGGGGGGGCCTTTGCTTTTGCAAATCTATATTATGTCATGGACGTGTTTGCTGTTACATAGCCACAGGGATTCACGAAGTCCCTTCTGCTCTAGTTTGACCTGTTGGAGCACGGATGTGTGTTTCAACAAGGTTTGCTGCTTCCTCTGGGAATGTGAAGAAATATATTTTGTTCTGATGTTGGATTTTAAGTCTTGCCGGGTAAAGCATAGCATATTGCACTTGTCGTTCCCGTAACAATTTCTTGACCCCTGTGAAGAGTTTCCTTTCTTGTTGCACCGCCAGTGTAAAGTCCGGGAAGATACGTATGGTGTTAGCCTCCCATTTTAGCTCTTGTTTTTCTCTAGCAGTTTTCAAAATCAAGTCTCTGTGTCTGTAGTTCACGACACGGGCTATAATAGGTCTAAGATATGCCCCTAGGTTTGGCTTCGGGGCAAGTGATCTGTGTGCCTGTTCCATGATGAACATTGGTGACCATCCAGGGTCTCCCAGGAAAGTGCGCAAAAGGTCTTCTACTGCCTTTTCCATCGACCCTTTCATTGCATCCTCCGGAACCCCAACTATGCGAATGTTAGTCCGCCGTGACCTCGCCTCTAAATCTTCGCACTTGGACTTCAGGGTCCCCTAATCTATTGCCATTGTGGACACCATGTTCTTCAAGGCCTCAAGCGTGTCTTCTGTGCCCGATATTCTCGTATCAGCCTCAGTCATACGCGACATCGTTTTATCTAGTTTTTTTTTTTTTTTATAAAACATTTTATTTTCATTTAGTCATAACATAGACATGATAGGCCAAAACCAAAAGAGAGGCGCAAAAGAAAGAAAAGAGAAAGGAGAAAAGAGAAAAAAGAGGCAGCTACATCAGATGAGGCCCACATGACCCATTCAGCAGTAGTAGTATATCATTACCGTTCACAGGGGACACACCTGCAATTCACAGTGTGAATATTCAAAAGGGCAACTCTCAAGGCCACACGCCTCAAGGCCCTCCCTCCTCCCATGCCGCCCATATTTTAGAGGCTTTGTTGGGACAGCCTCTTGCATTATAGACCCGTCTTTCAAACATAGCACATGTGTCCATGTCTATCGCCCATTGCTCCATCGTCGGAGATTCGGGGACTCCCCATTTTTGTGCAATGTTCCGCTTCATCAGGGCCGTCGCCGTATGCAATAAGAGTTCTCCCCATTTATTCAGTTCATACTCCCCTGGCGCTCCCAGAATTAGGACCTTCGGGTCAAGTTCTATTGAAGTGGAGAGTATCCGGGTCAGTTCCCGACAACAGGCCCCCCAGAAAGTTCGGATGCGGGGACAGGACCACAGAATGTGAAAGAAGGTCCCCTCCTCGTTCCCACATCTAAGGCAATTCGGGTTTGTTGCCCTCTTCCATCCAAACAGTGCAGTTCTAGGATAATACACTCTATGTAGTATTTCTTGTAGTGATATCTTGTTCCCCCATCCCACAAAGTTGTGCACTTGCCTCCAAGTGGTAGTGATCTGTGCCCTCATCGTTAGTGGGGAGGGTCTAGGGGGGGTGTCTTACAGTAGCTGTAGTGGATCGGTGTCATGCATGGTTGCCACATCGGCCTTAATGTGGGGTAGTTCCCGGTCCCCATGCAGTAGGTCATTGACCACCACTAATTGTGAGGCCCAATAGTAGGTCTGAAGGCGGGGCACTCCGATCCCACCCTCCCAGATCGACCTCTGAAGTGTAGCCAGGGCTATGCGCGCTTGTCCACCACCCCACAAGAGCTCCCTAAGGAGAGTTTCCACCCGGCCAAATTCGGCCCCCGAGATCTGCAAAGGGGCGTTCTGAAGGACGTAAAGGAAACGCGGAAGAGCCAACATTTTAAAGAGAGCGGCTCTACCCATGAGGGTCAGGGGAAGAAGCTTCCAGTGCTGTACATCATTAGAGAATCGATCCAGGATTGGCCTGAGGTTATGCCTGCTATAGCCAGTTAGGTCCGATGTGATCCAAATCCCAAGGTATCGGAAACCAAGCTGTTCTATTTGATAAGGGCATTCCTGTGGGTCGGGCTGTTCTCCTCCCTTCACTGGGAAGAAAACAGATTTCTTCCAGTTGATCCTTAGACCGCTAAATCTCCCATATCGGACAAGAATCTGGGTCACTATGGGGCAAGCTCGGGCAGGGTCTCCCAGGTATAACAGGAGGTCGTCCGCATATAAAGATATCCGGTCCTCGTGTCCCTCTGGCCATCTGAATCCCATCCAGGATGTGCTCTGGCGAAGCCATATAGCCAATGGTTCTATCGCCAGGGCGAAGAGAAGGGGGGAGAGGGGGCACTCCTGCCGCGTGCCACGTCCCAGTCGAAAGGGGCGAGAGGTCCACCCATTCACCTTGACCTCCGCCCATATATTTGTATACAACAATTTCACCCATCCCATGAACTCCTCTCCAAAGCCCATACGTGCCATGATCTCCCAGAGGCTATCCCATCGGACCGAGTCGAAAGCCTTCTCAAAGTCAACTGCCAGAAGGGCAAGCGGAATGTCAATGGCGGGAGCCCTCTCTAACGCTAAATGGAGTCGACGCAGATTCATTCGGGTCGATTTGTGTGGCATGAAGCCACATTGGTCCGGGTGTATTAGGGTATCGGCCACTGATTGTAACCTATTGGCCAGGAGCTTGGCGAGGACCTTAGCCTCACCATTGATTAACGAGATCGGCCTATAGGAGGCACAGTGTTCCTGGGGCTTGCTCGGTTTGGGGATGACCACGATGGTGGCCTTGCACAGATCCTGCGGGAGAGCGCCCTGTTCCCGGGCTGACAATAACATTTTATGGAGAGATGACGCTATGCTGACCCCTCCCAGTTTCTGCCACGTCTCCACCGGAAACCCGTTCGGGCCTGGCGTCTTCCCGGTCTGCAGCTGGGCTAGTGCGTCAGCCACTTCGGTCTCTGAAAGATCAGAGTCCAGCCTCACCCTTTGTTGTACTGAGAGAGTCGGGAATGGGATGTCATTTAGAAGGGACGGGTCCAGCCGCGAGGTCGGAGCCCGATAAAGTGTTTCATAAAATTGGGCGAAAGCCTCAGCTATCTCTGCATCCGACTGAAACCTTTCACCCCGTGAGTTGACAATCTCACGAACACATCGTTGTCCCTCATCTCTCCTCTCCAACCAGGCTAGCATTCGGCCAGCTTTGCCTCCGTGCTCATAAATTCTGGCTCTGGAGTCCCAATGGGCTTGTTTAGCATTATCTAATAGGAGGTTTCGGAGCCGCTCGGTGGCTCGTTTAAGGGAGAGCTGGGTCTGCGGGGATGGGTCAAGGGTGTGCTTATTCTCACATTGGGCCAGTTCACCCTCCGCCTCTGTTACTTCCCGGAGCCTCTCTCGCCTATTATTTGCCACCCAGGAGATTAAGGCACCCCGCAAAACGGTCTTATAGGCCTCCCAAACCACCACTGGATCCTGTTCTCCGTTGTCATTAATTTCAAAATACTCGGTAGAGACTTCAGTGAGGTGATCAACAAGTTCGGGGGAACCCAGATAGTAAGTATTCAGTCTCCATGTCCTAGGGGGGGAAACACCCCGCGTGCGGATCTCCACCAGCAGAGGCGAGTGGTCTGAGATGCCCCGGGGAAGGAATTCCGCCGCCGTTGCCTTATAGAGATCTGTATGTGGAACAAAGAGATAATCAATTCTGGAGAGGGAACCGTGGGCACCAGAGTGGAAGGAGTATCCCCTGACGTCCGGGTGCAGTTCCCGCCATACATCACCCAGGCCCAAGGCAGAAGCAAAGGTAGAGAGCTTTGTGGGGGTGTCCGGGTTGCGATGTCTGAGATGTGTACGATCAGTGGAATTGCACATGACATCATTAAAGTCTCCACCCAGAAACAGCTCGTCAGGTTGGTGTTTACCTATGAGGGCAGTCAATTCGTCCAGTAGCTCCTGCCCCAGTCCGGGCGGGGAGTACACCGAGACAAAGGCGACCCTTACGTTCCCAAGCGTACCAAGGATCAGCACATAGCGGCCCAGTGGGTCTTGCTCTAAGCACTGGAGGGTGAAAGGGACACGTTTGTGTATGAGGATGAGAGTGCCCCTGGATCCCATTGTATATCCCGCATGGAAGGCAGCCCTGTAGTTTGTGCGTTGGAAATGCAAACATTTCGAACCCGCCAAGTGGGTTTCGGATAGCAGGGCCACATCGGGGGAGTGTCTACTGAGAATATGTTTAATCAAGCGCCTCTTGATCGCCGAGCCCATCCCATTTACGTTCCAGGTGAGCACCTTGAGAGACTTGGGATGTTCAGTCGGAGTCGACTGGGGTTGTAAAGGTGCCATCTAAGGACTCACACAAGAGATTGACCAGGTGTATTCCGAGGAGGGCATCCCCGTCAACAGTGGTGTATCGCAGTATGTGCCATGAATGCTGAGTGATGTGCTGCCTGAACCATTTGTAGCCTCGTGTTGCCGTGACCTTCAACTTCAACAAACCTCGGAGCTTGCGGAGACGCGTTGCTCCCGGGGTAACAGTGAACCCATTGAAACTTTCCTTTCCCACCCCCACCCCATACTCCACCCCAACACGAAGTACCTGTCGCCCCAACATCGCTGACCCTCAACAACGTAAGGTGACAGCCTTACAAACCCTTGTACAGATTAACACTAGAAGAAGTTAACGAATGGAGGGGGGGGGCCCCCGTTGCTTTCCCCACTTGCAACGGAAGAAGTGCCCCCGCAGACCGCACTATTAATGACCTAGACAACTTATAGCAGTGCTGTGGTACTCTCCCACACCCCCTGCAACATCAATTTGGGCGTGCTCCCGCTTGTGGGGGCAGACCCCTCCGTAAGGAGCAATCCTGTTCAATCTTCGGCCGCCGCCGGTTGGTTCGGTGAGGGTGGTTGACCCGGATCCGGAGGATGTGGAGGATGTGCCGGTGGTGGTCTAGGATTTCTGTCCCTGTTGGGCCGGGGCGCCGACCAGTCCCCTTCTATGTGCTGCTCTGCCCAACGCCAGGCCTCCCTTGGGTCGTTGAAGTGGACTGTTGTACCCCTGTAATATATTTTCAGCTGGGCTGGGAAGAGCAGGCCGTACTTGACTCCCATCGCTTGCAGCTGTCGCTTCAGCTTCTCAAAGGATTGCCTCGCTTTCTGGACCTCACGGGTATAGTCCGGAAAGAAGGCTATCTTGGACCCGTTGAATGTGGTCGTGCCCTTGGTTCGTGTGAGGTGCAGCAGCGCGTCTCGGTCTCGGTAGTTCAGTAGCTTTGCTATCACCGTTCGCGGTGGAGCACCAGGCACTGGTCTGCCAGTGGGCATTCGGTGTGCCCTCTCTACAGAGAAGAATTTAGAAAAGGATCGTTGGTCGAACAGGTCCATCAGCCATTGCTCCAAGAAAAGCTCCATACAGGGGCCTTCAGCTTTCTCGGGGATACCGAGGATGCGGATATTATTGCGCCTGGATCTGCCCTCCCCTTCTTCGACTTTGGCTTCCAGAGTTTTAAGTTTGGCGGTGACTCCTTGGAGCTGTTGTTGTATTACTTGCAACCCGTCCTCCGTGTTGGAGATGCGCTGCTCCGCCTCCCCAGTGCGTGCCGATAGTTTCTGCAGGTCATGTCGGAGGAGGGACACGTCGAGACTGATTCCGTCCATCTTTTGCTCCATCGATGAGCGGGAGTCCGCTATAGCTGCCATGACATCCCTTAGGGAGAGCCCAGATGCGGAGTCCTCTTCGACCGACGGCAGCAGTGGAGTGTCAGGAGGTTGCGATGGGGGAACCGTATATTGGTCGATTCTGTTTTGCGTGGCCGGTCTTCTAATCTTGTCTTTCCCCATGGTCACTGCCTCACGGGCGCCCTCTTGCACACTGGTTCAGCCCCACCAGGACAGTTGCGCTGGGTTATGAGCGCTGCCCACACCTTCTGTGGACGCGGGCAGCCCCCCCGACCGAGGCGGGTGGGGGGAAGGGAAGGGCGTAGAGAGCCGGGTGGCGAACTCGTGTCAGTGGATGTGTTGGACCGACCACCGGCGCTAGGGGGTTGTTATACCCCGTTGGGATGGAGGCCGCGTATCGGCGTATCCCCACCTTCTGTTATTAGATCCTCGGTGCTTGTAGTTCCAGGGGGGGCAGGAGAGACCCGAATGGCCCCTTCGGCTGCAGCAGAAACCCCCAGCCGTCTCTCCAGGCGTTGCCCGGCGGCGCGCCCCAGGGCCGCCTTCTCCCTCAACGTTATCACCTAGTATCTCCCAGGGGTCGGGGGGGGAGCAAACAAAGCCTCGCGGAGGCGTGGGCCCCGCCGGATGGTTCAGCCCGCGCAGCGGGCCAGCAGATTTCAAGATGTCTGCTCTCGGGGGGGAGTTGTGTCCGGTGCTCGTGCCGGCTTCTCAGGATGAAGTCGGGTTTCGGGATTCCCACCGAATTTGGGGTCTCCCGAGCAGGCGGGATGAGTCTCGCGCAGGGACCCCCCAGCAACAGCAGCAGGCACTCACCGGCGGGGCCGCCTCGGCAGTGCACGGGACTCCCTCGCAGCGTTCAGCTGTCCGCTCCTTTCTTCGATCGGGCGGGCGGCTCCCCTCACAGGTTCCCTCGGGGGGCTCGCCTGCGCCTCCAACCCGCACAGGCACTCTGGCTCTTCGTCCCCGCCGGCTACGGAGATGCAGAGATGACCCGCTCCTCACCCAGAGCGCACCCCGGCGGCCATCTTGTTTCCTCCGCGGGCCGCACCGGCGTTCCCCACATTCGCTGCTGTCTCCGCGGTTCCTGGGCGTTTCGGGCTGGAAATCGCCCCAGATGCGCTCCAGGGTATCGGGCACTGGGGGGGCTTATCTTGGGGGTCCCCCAAGCACTGCAAATGGTCGAATGTAGCAGGATGTTGGGCCGCGGTCGCGGGAGCTCCGAGAGCACACGTCTACTGCATCGCGCAGTTGGCCACGCCCCCGTTTTATCTAGTTTTTTGATGGAAGCCACATTTGCTGTTATCCCATCCACTTTATAGTTGAGGGCTGAGAAGCCCTGTTGCATGGCTAGAAAGACCGCCTTAGGGTCCATCATCGGTACTGCGGAGGCCTGTTGTTCCTGTGAGGGTGTTTCCTCGTCCATCTCTAGTTCCATATATTTCTGTATAACTATTGTGTATTTGTCAATGGTTCCTTTACCCTTCTTGGGACCAAAGCTCTTGGGCATCGTTCTTTCTTAGAGGGGATGTATCCAGGGAGTTAGCTCTGCACTCCGCCCTTGCACGTCTTCTATACCTGGTGGGAGTGGAGTGGAGCTAAAGCTGACCCCGTGTGGGGTGCTAGGTTTGTCATTTGAGGTGATTCTGCGCACCCACGAGAGTTAGTATCATCTGTGCTTTAATCTCATTACTAGCAGTTCTTTCTTGCAGCCAGCCCCCAGCCACTGTGTGGATTTGCTGTAGCTACTGGTGTGACTTAGGGGCTGGTTCGTTGTCAACAAGGTATGAACTTGCGTTGGTCCTGTGCGGAAGGGGCACACCTCTAGAGTGTTCTGGAACTGTATCCTAGACGCCCCTTTCCTCTTCAATGGGTTCCTACTACTACCCAGGTGCGATGGGGTTATGAGTTTATAGTCCGTGCTATGTGTCTTTGCACTTCCCTGATCCTTGATTCAAGCGGGGGGAGTGCCCCCCTTTGCTGTTCGTCGCCTGAGGGCCAAATGTAGTCTTTGGGCTCTTCAGTTGCCTGGCTTCAGATTGTTTTTCCCTGCAGGGGTTCCTTAATGTCTACTCAGTTGTCTCCTCTCACCTACTTCGGATGAGCACATGTATGGGCCAGCGTCTCTTCTCTTTGGGGGTTGCTTGGCAGTGGGTGGATTTTAGCTGGTATCTGCTCGATTTCTTTCAAGTTGATGCCGTATGTAGATTCGGAGTGGGAATGACCCGCTCCTGCACGTTCCGCCAATGTTGGTCCCACGTGTGGCAGCAGGATTGGGTGTGGTCCGTCCCGATCCCTGTGGAAGTGTTGAGCCTTGTCCAGGGGGGCGGCGGGATGACCTGACCTTCGCCGGCAAGGGGGGGTAATCTCCTGCCACACCCCCCACCGGCTGGAGCATTTTCTGGTCTTCGGGGGGCCCCGTGCCCACCCAATAGCAGCTGAGTCTCCCAGCCCACCCCCGCGGGGCCTCTAATTGTCCAAAGGGGTCACCATGCAGCCATGCTCGGGGCTCCGGGGCATAGCGGGACGCACAACCTCTTCTCACCTTATCAGTGCCGATACCGGGCGTCCCCAGGTCTCGCCTCTTTCAGTATAGTACCAGCAGTGTGTTTGGGGGTTCTGCAGGGGCTCAACTGGAACCGGAGCACCCACGACTCACCTCCAGGCGTTGGCGGGCCGCATGTTCCTCAGCCGCCCCTCGCGCTGGTTGACACCGAGCTCCTGCCCTCAGCCCTCGGCGTGTCTCCGGCCCTCGTCTCTCACAGCGCGTGGGACCTAAATAGTGCTGTAAATCCGAAATCCCTCAACCTCTTGTCACCAGACTTCGTGTGCCTGATCTGTGGCTGTTGCGACACGTTCTACGCTGGATTCTTGAAGAACCGGTTCCTATTTATGATTATACTGGAATTTCGGCTCTGGATTCCACCGGAGCTCACACGGGAGCGACCATTTCCTCTTGTGCGCAACAGCGCCCCCACGCTGCGATCGTTTTCATGCGTTCTGCAGTCAAGCACCATGTGTAAAGGAATATAAATGTCTGCTATTTATATTGTGGTCGTCCAGGCATTCTAGATCCCGGGCTATGTGATAGGTAAATATTAGCATGCTGCAAGTGCGATCTGCAATCAATTGCTGTTTGGTTATACATCCAGGTCGCTTGGTTGTCGGGGGATCTTATTAGTAAATAATACCCGTACCTTATGTGCTCTTGTTGGTGAATATGACAATGCATATCCATTGTTACTATGGTGTATGCCTGTTATTCACTCATTAGTTCATATGCTGCTGTTAGATTGCTAATCCTCATGTAAAGTGTTCTGTAAAATCATCATAAGACTTATGCGAGCAGGATATCAACACAAGGGGAACTATGCATACTCAAATGTAATTTATGGAAAACGAATGCTGCAAAATCAGTAATCCACTATCGTTACAAGAGGTAAACTAAAATGATTGACAATACATATAAAAAGCTTTTTGTATAAAATTGCAACAATGCCAACATTCACTAATTGGAAAGGGGTAAGGAGCCCTGTGTGACTGTATGCCTACACACAAGTTTAACTCTACTATCAATGGGAAACTGCCTCATTCTAAAGAGGCTATTGTAAATCATGATAAAGGGGGTGGTGGGGTTAGATGTGTGTACTAGTGGATTAATGACTATTACCTATATAAATGGATCCTCTAAGGTTGGACAAGTACTAGTAGTCACCATGCTCACACTCTATCATATTTGATTTCCATAAAGAGTGATCTAAATTAGCAATCCAATACATTACAGAATATGTTGAAGGATATCTCAAAAAAATCCCAGAGGAAAGTCTTTGTTCATTTCATTTGGGGTTAAACTGTCTAGTTTTCTATCCAGTAGAGCTCCCTTTTGGTTCAATTTCTTTCCTATATTTCACCCCTTTTGGTGGTCTGTGGACTATCTCAAGTATGATACAGTTGAACTGCGCAATAGTGTGTCTTAATACAATACAATGTCTAGCTACTGGCAATTTTGTGTTTCTTGTGCAGATGTGGATCTTGTTCTTTTTCCAATGTTGTTTGGCTCTACATGTTGTTTGTCGCACATAATATATCCTATAAGGGCAACTTAGTACATAGATGAGTGATCTTGAGTTGCATGTAGCGAAGTCCTTTAGTTTGATCTTTTGCCCTGAACAAGGGTGTCTGACATAGTTTCCCTTCGTAATATTATTGCAATTGCCACATTGCAAACACAGGAAAGTGTCACTTTTCTTCTTTCCTAATGTAGGTTGTGTATCCATCTGTTTTTTTCTGTCTTCACTACTTGATCACGTAGGTTCTTCCTCTTTTGTAAGCAATGAGGGGTGGATGGGAAAAAAGTCTGCGGAGATGAGGGTCTAATTCAATCAGTCTCCAATTCTTCCTTTCAGTCTTGTTACCTGGTGACTTTGGCTTGAAATTGTTAGCGTGTACAGAAAGGGTATTTCACCTTTCTTGTTCTTTGGAGTAAATAACTCCTCTCTTTTCAGATTGATAGTTCTCTCTTGTGCAGTCTCTATGATGTTAGCAGGATATCCTCTGTCTTTATATCGAGTCACCATCTTATCACTCTTCACTTTCAATGTTTCTTCGTTGAATACCATTAGTTTCAATTGTAAAAATGGACTATATGGGAGGTTATCTTTCAGATGTCTAGGATGTTGACTCAAGTAGGGAAGAGAATTGTTGACGTCTCTGGGTTCATGAAATATGTATGTTATCAACTGCCCCTCTTTAAGTTCTAATTCCACATCCAAGAAATGTTCCTAACTCCATCGTAATCTTGATACGATCGTGTATGTTGTCAAAGAAGGTCAGGAATTCCCTTAGTAAATGTCTGTCTCTTCTCCAGACAACAAAAATGTTGTCTATAAAACGTTTCCATAGTACTATTCTGGATGACCAGATTGGATGCTCTAGCACATGTTCTGTTTCAAAATGAAACATGAAAAGATTTGCATTTGCTGGGGCCATAAAGGACTCCATGAAGTGCCTGATGCTTGTAGGTACAATTGTGTTTCATATCTGAAGAAGTTATGCTTGAATGTTTTATTATGAGCATATGAAATATACTTAAAAAGAATATAGTGAAAGTGTGTGTTTTTTTCACTCAAAGTCTAAAATGTTTGAATTGTAATGGTATGGAAAAATGTGGCTCTCTTTTGTAGGTGGGTCCTGTATTTAAATAATCCAGATGACATTTACATATTGACTGGTACCCAGTATCTACAGGTGTGCGGGGGACAGGAGTAACAATTGGTGGGCACTTCATTGTCTGTTCTGAATATAACATTGGAGCACAATGAGATTTATTGCACAGAAGCTTCATATTAATTGGAAAAAGGCTCTTGAATGGGGAATCCATTATGAGGGGATGCAGTAGTTTTGAGTGGTTTTGAACACACATGCATACAAATAAACATGCACACATTCTGGTTTGGGAAAACTGTCTGGTCGAGGGAGAAAGTATCGGTTAGCAGAAAGACAGCTGCAACCACATGGGAATGGCTATTTCGATCTGAAATAGAATGAAGAGCATGGGCCCAGGACTTGGCTTAGAAATTGTTGAGTGAGTGGCCAAAGAAGCATTGGCCACCTGGCACTAATAATCTAGGGTTAGTGGCTAAAACTATAAAAGGTGGACTTGGAGCAGAAATAACCGCGGCCCTATGAGAAGGTCAAATAGATTAGCAGGAAAAAATATTATAATGGGATCAGATGCCAAATGGATTGAACAGGTAGTCGCGCACAATGAAAAGGCGAGAGGACGCCAAGAATAAATATCCAGAGTGTCAGAGTGCTTGGAGAAACGAGTTAGTGCCCGATCAAAAGAGCCATTTGTTAGTTCCCTACAGCCTTATAAAGTGTCCATACATAAACCATGTGTGTCAGATTTAGTATTTCAGGTCTGTGACCAAGTGGAAGAAGTACTAAAAATGTATTGTATGCCATGTTAGAGTTGTGTGTCTTGTAGGAAGAAGCCAAAGAAGAGTGTTGGGTTTGTATTTGCAATGTCATGAAAATTGTATGTCTGAGGGGGTGGTCCCACAGTTAAGGCAGCCACGAGGTTGGGGGTGTTAGATTTCCTTGTGTACGGCCAACCCATTTGTATTTTGGGTAATGACTTGTAAGGGAAAATTAGGGAAATGTGGGAGGGTGTTAACTGTTCTTGAAATGTATATATATACTGTAGCTGTTCTGTGGTTCAGGGAGACTCAGGTGAGTTAAATCTCCAAGGAGTTTTCTAGCCTCTCTCCCAGCAACGTTGTAAAATAAACTTGATTTAATGACAACATGCTTTCACTTCTTGAGAGGTGGGCTATTTTATAGTACATAGATCCGAGTTCAGCCCTGACATTGGTAATATAGTTTATCCACAAACTAATGCTAGGCATGAACGGTTAGCCACATCCGACCTGTCCCTAGAATTCTTAGCCCATTTTCATCCAAATCGTATAGGGCCCTTTTTGCAAGCAGACTATGAACTCCTGCCTGCACATTTTGACATTGTGCGAAACCTTGCATTACATTATGCTGCACTTACAGCATAGCAGCTGCTCAGCAACCACAAGGATGGACAGAGGCAGGAGGGGTGCAGTTACAGACATTGAGAATCATATTGGGTCTTGCCCTTCCAGAAAATAGGACATACCCAGATGGTATTCAGAAAAACGAGGACAGCTGAAAGCCTATGCACAAGTTACACCTTAACAAAAACACATGGCTTTAGACATGTTTCTTCCGTATGGCCACCCCCTTTAGCAGGATGTGACAGGTGGATTTCAATGTATAGCTGGCTGTACTTGCAGCTTCTAAGCACTCCATCCATCTCATCCTTATCATCAATATTGGGAGACATTATGGGAAAATGGGGTACTGCTAAAGCCATGAATCTGGGCCTTTTCCATAGCATCTAATATTTATTGAATGGTTGAGAGCATAATTCTACCATAGTTGAAAGGACAACCTGCACGATTAGAAGTTCATAGAAAGTTGTCCCTCCAAAATGAGCAAGAAAAAAGGGAGCCATTTGGGGACATAGTGACATCCACTTATCAATCACTAGGCAGATATCCCCTGGGCAGGAGTCCTGTAGAGGCACAGAAAAAGCCTAACAAAGATAGTACACAGACAAAGAAGTACACCAGCAAGGGAGACTCTCAAGAGGTGGTGGATCGTTTCAAGGGAGTTGGAGTGGAGAACACGCCGCCATTAGCTTCCTCCAATAGAGGAAGAAAAATACCCAGACCATGAACGAAATAATGGAAAAGCTACAGGAGACAGGGATGTCCCTCAGTAGTAAGTCGCTCACATGGGTAAAAGAACTTTGGGTAAGCCTAGAGGGCAGCCTCATTTTAGACCAACAGACTATGATTTCAGGAATAGAAAACAAATGAGAAGTCCACAAAAATATGGTTCTGAGAAGGGCTCATCTCATTCCCCACAGGCTAAGGCTGAGGGGAAAGATGTGAAAATTGAAAGGAAGCATACTGCAGCCCTTCAAGTGGAACAAAATGCAGAGTCTGCACATTCATCTAATCATTCGCAAGACAAGGCATCGCCCTGGGTGGCTAGAAGTCCTCTTAGATTCTGGGTCTGACATTTCTATATTTTAATGCAGTCACAAAGCATTGTTGGAGCACACCAAGACACATAAAAATGCAGAGATAACTACACCCACTGGGCAAATGTTAGCAAATAATGAAGTACATTTTGTAACCATTCAGCTGGAAGGTGAACATCCCTAAGTAATTGAAGCACTGTCTTGGCCACAGTTAAATATCCAATATAAAGGGTTTTCGGCACTCCGGGATTGGCCACCATTGTATGTGAGACAAGTGCCTAAAAGTAAACAACTAGTGATACCTACCTTTTCAAAGGAAGTGAGTGGAGGAACAGTACAAAAGTATGCAAAAGAATGGCCGGCGCTGGGTAAAGTGCAACCATTTAAAAATCATGTGGGACATGATCTGGAATATCCAGCACACTTAATCCCTATGTTAACACCACCTCCACACAGAGACAGTATGCCATTAAGCCACAAGCAATGCCACACATACAAATAATAGTGGACCAACTAGTGAACCAAGGGGTGATTATAAAGCAAGCAAGCCGAAATAATACTCAGATTTTGCCTATTTCGAAACCGGATAGTACTTACCGTTTGGACCTAGACTGTCACATTGTAAACACACATTCTAAAAGAGAGTAAGTCCAAATCAGCACAATTCAGATTCAGAGCTTTTAGTCAACCAGTACAGATGCAAATACAAAACAAACCTTGATCTAGGAAATGGATATTTTATACAACCTTTAAGTGCGGAAAGCCAGAAATACACTGCATTCACTTTTAAGAGGACGCCTTTTCTGTTCAAAATAATTATACAGGGGTATAAGAATTCACCCAGCACCTCATCAAGCAGAACTCAGAGTCTGTTAGAAGATATTCCTAACTGATGGGAATATGTAGATGACATTTATCTTACATGAACACTTGCAGCAAGTGGATTTAGCAGTTTGCACGTTGGCTGCCACAAAGGTACTTGTTTAACTTCAAGAAATCAAAAATAGCTCACAGTTGGGTCACCTTCCTGGGTTTCACTCTCACTGATGAGGGCAGATGCCTGTCACTTGATTTTCTTGTGCCGGAATACTCCAACCTAACACTCTTAGACAATTGCAGGTCTTTTAAGTTTTGGCAGATATTACGTGTTCAATTTCGTAAAGCCAGTGAAACTGTTGTATGCTTTGATAAAACTAAAACTAAATGTCAAAGTAGCTCACTGGTTGTCAGAGCACACTTACATTTTGCAGCATATGTACTCACTGATGGCACAAACTTGTCCTTTGCAAGACAGAAATACAGATAAGGATCTAGATATGATAGCAGGCGATAATGCATTTACGTATACTGTTTGTAATTTAGGGGAGACTAAACCAATTGCTTATAAATCACATGTATAGTCCACTCCTGAATTAAGATTTAATTCAGAGGGAAAAGTCCTCATGGCAGTCTAGATCATTATTCAGAATGAGCGCCCCCCCTAGCGGCCAATATAACTAACTTTTCCATTGTAAAACAGAAACACAGATAAGGACCTAGATATGATAGCAGGCGATAATGCATTTACGTATACTGTTTGTAATTTAGGGGAGACTAAACCAATTGCTTATAAATCACATGTATATTCCACTCCTGAATTGAGATTTAATTCAGAGGAAAAAGTCCTCATGGCAGTCCAGGTCATTTTTTGGAAAGAGTGCCCCCCCCTAGCAGCCAATATAACTATGCACATAAACACACCTTTAGTTCAACTTGAGGCTGCCACATGAGCTAGAATGCCCAATGCAAAAACATTGCACACTAAATGGGTACAGTGGGCAGCGACTCACTGTGCCCCAGATGTAAAATATCATTATAAAGCAGAATTAACAAGGATGAGTGATTTAACACGGACAATGGCTACAGAGCCAAACACAACGTTGCCCGAAATCCCATTATTTGATTTTCACCAAGTAATTAATTGTGATGGATCAGCAATTCCAGCTGTTGGAACACATTTGAAAATTGCAGCTGCATGTGCAACCATCACAGGGCCTTTTACGCATGATATAAATTGTATACATTTTGACATTGTAACCAAACACCTAGGAGACATGACAACAGGCATACAACTGTTCTTACAGACAGCTCGGGAAACATGTTTGGGACCTGAAGCAGATTCACCCTTTATTATGGGTGATGCACATTAGAGCACATACACAAGGGCACGTTCATAGCATTGGAAATGCATTCGCGGATAAATATGCCGAAGAATACACAGTGTGAAAAATAGTAGCAGCTATAACTCGCTCAGCGTCTGCAATTGATGAGGCAATTAAAGAAACATGTTGGGTATCCTACTCAGGCCAGAGGGGTTTGCATGTAATTATATTTATGATATAGAGAATATCAAAGCAGTAGTCACAATTCCCATGTGAAAGGGAGATCCTATTCAACAATTAATCCCTATTGAAGCAGACTGAGAGAATACGATAGCTACCACTCATGCTGGACTTGCATCTACCCATTTTGGGGTTACTCTGACCCCAAAGCTGCTTCTTGATAGGCATTGGTGGCCAGGTTTGAGGCAACAGGTTAAAGTAAAAATAGCAAAATGGAACGCATGTCTAAAAACCACTGTGGTTCACAGTAAAAAGCCTTGGAAAGCTCCTTTAAGAAAGGCAAACTCTCCTTTTGAGATTCAATACTTGGATCACATAGGCCCACTACTAGCAGTACATAGATACAAATATATTCTAGTAATAATGGATTCTTGTACAGGGATTCCTCAGGAGAGAGCAGACTGCAAATTGGTCAAACAGGCACACTAGGGTGTAGTAGTCATGACAGCAACTCAGGCATTCCAAGCTGATAATGGTCCAGCTTTCACAGGCTGGGCCCTGAGAAAGGCCGTAGAGGCTTGGGGATTAACACTGCATTTTTCTAATTTGTTTTGTTCAAGGACAATGGTATAATAGAGAGGGCAAATCACTCCATAAAATTGTGCTATGGGGTAACTGGCTGGACCATATGCCACTATTAATAAGAAGTTTCAATAATTTACCACGTCAGTATTTATGCAGGGGTAAGACGCCATTTGAACTCTTTTCTGGGAGACACATGTTCATGCCTGATCTACACACTCCCCAGTCCTCCCTCCAGACAAGAACAACTGCTGGCAATAACGCTGCTGAGGGAATCTCTCCAGGAGGAAGCTGCCAATGCCTCTCCTGACGCCACCCTCAAGGTGGGAGATTGGGTCATGGAGAACATCCATGACAATACTCCATTTGGCCCTTCTTACAGACCGTCAGTGCAAGTAATTAAACACAGCCACAAGTGTTTAAGCTTACGCACGGCTTAAAATCAATATAGGGACACACAACACAATGTCAAGATGGATAAATCAGTAAATACCATCATATGCCACATGGCTTTTAAGTGTTATTTTTTCTTGTTGTTTTGCAGCAGATGGGATTTACCCCAGTTCTATCTCAACATCTCTACAAACATGCATATATGAATAACGCTGAAGGGTAAGGGAACTCTTTGAACTATTACATTATGTAAAGTGGGACAGGACAGGAGTCATGGGACAGATAGAGTAACGCATATATATACAATTTGCAAATGAACCCAGTCTCAATTCTTTATGGAAATGTTTGATATGTATGCAACATGTAAAATGCCCTCATGCTTTTTAAAATCACTAAGACAATGCACTAATTGTTATTTTTGAATGTTTCTTTCCCCATTTGTTATATATATTTTTCTCCAATTCCTCATTTTCCTCCCTGACCCCCCACCCCTAATCTCGGTCTCTCCATTGCCAATTTCTGGTCCCATTTGGGATTTTCTCATGTTTTTTGTACTATTGTTGCTACTTTTATTCTATGTTGTTTTTTTAACATGATCATATGATGACAATATGATTGTTTATTATATTTGCCTGTAATGTTTTGGGATTTTTGCCCCATGGGGGTGTTGGACGTTGTCCCCATTGGGGGGGATGTCTTTTATCATTATTTATTTTTATTTTGCATTCATATTCTGACATTCTCATTTTCACTATGCTGTTTATATTTTTAGTTTTACAATATGGCATGAATGTTTACTTTGTTCGTACCCATTCTCTCACTTATTGGAGATTATAGATATGCCCTGATTTGAAAAAGGCATAGTTAATGCCGAAACACGTGTAATCGGAAAGGGGCAATAACCAAAACTAATTGGATCATCATGTGATTGTGGAACTTTGTTCATACATAATTGTGGTGCAGCAAGAAGGTGTGTAGAAAATACACACTCTCCAAAGTGGTTAAACAGATTGTATCTCTCCTGGCCTGTCAGGATATAATGCAAGGGGCCATTCAAGCCTTAATTTACAGTTCCCAGATAACAGCCATAAATTCAGCTTTCACTGCGGTCACTGTGTTTGCTACTAAAGTGCTGATAAAAGGCCTGGCATTCAACGCATTTATTAGAACATTGACATTCTCGCCGACCAGTTGACAGCTTGTGATACTTGCCATACTTGGAATTTCACTCCTATGCTGTGCTAAACACTAAATCATGAGTGACCTCTGCATCCAGAGCCTTGTAGCTGATCCATTTCCTTTCAGAGCTGAACTGTGCAGACACCTTGGCTTTGAGCAATGTTCTCAATTTGAACATTTTATTTTGTCCTTAATTAGTATCAAATCAATGTTCATAGCCATTGCCAAGTGTGTGGTGTGTTCGAAGGAGTTACTCCTCACCAGGAACTTGGGGGTCAGAGTCACACACAGCACAGTTGCGTCTTGGCAAGATCGACTGTCTAAAACTCTATCAGATCACAGAGACGTGGGTGGAATCCAGAGATTTTTCCCTCAAGTGTTTTACTGTGACTTTATAGATATCCCGCTATCCATTGAGGCTTGTTATGGGTACCTGTCTGAGGATGACAAATCGCCCACAGGACAAAAACGAAGAATATGTCCCGATGACTCCATCAGTACCATTGCAAAACAATGTGGAACAGATGCCCAATTTGCAAAGCCTAATTCAAGCTGAACACAGGATGACACCTGTTTTATCTCGGACGCTTTGACCTCTGGAGCCGACTGTTTCTTGGAGACAACCTTTTTTTTTGCCTGGTGCTAAAAATACATAGGATTACCCCTTAAGGCTCCCCATCGAATGCAGGAGAAGAGGAGACAGCTACCCCATAGATAGCAGAAATCTCGAACTTAAATTCTGTTTTCGACATCACTGTGTTTTTTGGCACGCCTCAAGCAAATATTGGCAGCTCATCCTGAGTTCAGAGAGCCTGCGGTATTGCTGAATCTAGCTAAATTTGAACCGCAATCTGCTTCCAATGAACTGAAATTGTACATTTTACCTCAAGGCCAAAGTGTAAGCACACATCACACTTACACACTGGAGGATTTTACCTTTAGCATCATGGTAAGTGAAAAAGGGACTCATGTATTGATGTACCTAAAAGACCACCAGTTTAAACTTTGGACTATCTACATATGCACTCATAAGTTTAAGATCACAAAGTCCATTGTTGAGCGAGAAAATCAAAAAATACTTTGTGCTGGATGCTGAGTAGAAATGTGTCTACCAAACCTCCACCTTTATATATTGAGGCCATGACCAGCGGCAGGAATTTATCTGAATGCTTCTTATTAAATGCATTTCATCATTTTATATTTTTCCTAGCACCTACAAGTATAATTCTAGACACTTATATGTGCACTATATTCTAAGAAACATGTACATGATTTTGTATGCATTTAGTACTTATGAAACAATTAATCACAATATTCTTAGGCAGCTTACATGCAAACTATAGCTCTTAAAGTGTGAATAGGGGTTTCTAGGTGCTACAGCACCAATCTTGTTTTTTACCCTTAGCGAAATTATTTTTTTTCATTGCCACATGCACCCTTTCTGTCAATGTCAGCTATCCAGAGGGGGGTGACATGGTAACTGACCTTATGGTTATGACCTCATCCATAATTACATCATAAACTTAAAGCAATGGGTTTAAGGTAGCTGCAAAATGTGTCTAAGGAGCATGTCATAAGGTGGTGTATAGAAATTGCCATCAAAACAACGCATTAGAAGGAACATGGCCCATGATGAATTGGCAAAGTTTTAAACAAAATATATATATTTGTATTAACTTTTACATCAACCAATCAACAAAATAACAAAGCAAAAAACAAACCCGACAGTGCATATCATATGAAGCAAGCATTATATACAATATTGTGAAATGTCCACTGTCTCCCCATTACCCTCCCTCAAACTCGAGCCTACCCCAATAAGCCATCTCCCGTTGTTCCCTCTAGGGGTACCTCCGCCTCTGTATTTTCGGAGGAATCATGTTCACTTAGGCCGACATGGGTGGACCCAGACAGTGTAGCTACTAAGTGTTTCCAGGCCATTAGAGTTTCCGCTTCCTCATCCCCCCTGTATAGGCCGCTTCCTTCCATACCACCGTTTCCGCTTCTGCCCATTTCTGGAGATCATGCCACCAAACATCTACTTTTGGTCTATCGTTTGCTTTTCAACCCATGGCAATTCTGTGCTTGGCCAGTATATAGGCCAAGTCCTTGAGTTTACTCTCGTGTTTCAGTTTGCACGGTCTAGAAAAAACCCCTACCACGCATGCCCACACAGATTTCACATCTAGTACAATCCCTTTCTCGGTTAAGCGGTGGGCTAGTTCTTCACAGAATTTTCCAATTTCCGCGCATGCCCAGAACATGTGTATCATCCCTGCGTTCACTTCCCCACATTTAGGACATGTTTGTATTCCTGCGTTCTTGAATCGAGCAATCCTCTGGGGGGTTATTTACGCTCTCTGAGTAACATATAGCTGGATCTGTTGCAGTCTCGCATTCCTGGACACTTTCTTGTGGTACCTCTGAACCCTAAGCCACAACCCATCATTCATGGGCTCCCCAACTTCCTCTTCCCAATCCCGTCTCAGCTGGGTCACCTCCTTTCCCACCCTGGACATTAGCAGTTCATAGATTCGGGAGACCTTGTGTCCCCCCTCTGAGATATCATAAATTGTTTCTATGGCCGTGTCGAGTTGACCTTCCAGCACTATTTCAGACCATGGCCCTCATTACAACTGAGGTGCTAAGTGCACCAACTTTACCACCATGGTGTAAACTACGTTTACACCATGGTGGATGGCGGATTTACCGCCCCATTACAAGGTGAGTGGGGCGGTAAATCCCCATTTCCCATTTTCCCTTCCCCATTCCCATTTTTGCCCCATAGGGCATAATGGGAGTGGGGAAGGCGCTAATTATGGCACCGTAAATTACGGTGCCGTAATTAGCACCAAGGTGCCTTAGCACCATGGAACTTAACGCCTGCAAAAAGCAGGCGTTAAGGTGGGAATCAGGCGTTAAGGGTTAACGGTGGCGTTAACCCTTAACGCCTGAGTTGTAATGAGGGCCAATGTCTCTTCCACCCGCCGGACCAATCTGGTGTAAGTAATATACTGCCCTGAGTGTAGGCCAGTTTCTTCTACCAATACGTTAAATTCCATTACCCTCCCATCTTGCCATATATCTCCCAGCGTTGCAATGCCCACCGGTTACCAATGTTTTACGAATCGTCTTCCTCAGTTGCGAGTACACTTCCGGTCAATGCCACTAGCGGCACCTGCGGAGCGGAGAACACAGGGTCGGGTTCTTGATGACCTGGCAAGCCTTGCGCCACATCTTCCATCCCAGTACTAACATCCTTGTGCCTCCCTTTAGCTCTGGTTTTGGGAGCCATATCCATTCTTTAAAAAAAAACGGAACACATTCAGACCTCAACAATCTAGACTCCGATGTTGAGTCTTCCGTTCACCACTTAGCCACATATTGTAGTTGACTGGCCAAATAATAAACCTCAAAGCAGGGCAATTTTATGCCCCCTTTATCATACATGTTCTGCATTTTTCACAGGGCTATTCTATTCCTGGTATTATGCCATATGAACCCTCTTCATATGCTTTGAAGTTTAACAAAAAATCGCTTGGGTATCATATATGGTATATTCCCAAAAAAGTGTAACAACCTCAGCAATACAACCATCTTCAACAGTGCCACCCTCCCTACCATGGCCAAAGGGAGCTTAGCCCAGAATCTCATGCTATTCTCAATGTTTGCCACTGCCTTCTCTGTGTTATGTTTGTATTCATCCTCTACCGTGTGATAAATATCAATCCCCAGGTATATGAAAGTCCTGGTCTCCCAATGTATTTGTAATACTGGTAGTTTTTCCCGTGGAATCCCCCGATATCTCCCCAAGGGAAATATACATGATTTCTTAGGGTTAATCGTAATGCCAGAGAGCAATGCAAATACTTCAGGTATAACAGGTATAACAGCATATCATCAGCATACACTGATATTAAATGTGGCCCTCCTTTCGTATAGATCCCCACCTCCTCATATTGTTGCCTCAGATATATCGCTAAGGGTTCCAGTGCAAGGATAAACAGAATCAGGGACCAAAGGCACCCCTGTCTAGTGCCCCTGCTGAGTTGCCATCTCTCTGAAATGATTGCTCCCGCCTTGACTCTGGCTAGTGGCATACTGTACAGTAGTTTCACACACTTCAGGTACCTGGGCCCTATCCCATATTCTTTTAGGGCTGACATCAGCAAAGGCCATTTGACAGAATCGAAGGCCTTCACTGCATCTAATGAGATAATTGCAACTTCGTACAAGTCCCTTTCTGTTTGCTCTATGACATGGTGGAGCCTTCTGAGATTGTCGGATATGCCTCTGTTTGGGACATATCCGGTCTGGTCAGGATGTATGAGTCTGTGAATAACTTGTCTCAGTCTATTTGCCAGCACGGCCATGAGTATCTTGCTGTCCTGATTCAGCATGGATAGCGGTCTATACGATCCGAAGTCTATGCTCAGCTTGTTAGGTTTGAGAAGCAGAATAATAATTGCCTCTCTCAGGGATTCCGGCAGTATCCCTATTTCTAACGCTTCATTCAGAATTGCCAGTATCGGGGGAGCACTTCCGTTTTATATGTTTTGTAGAACTCACTGGGGAGTCTGTCCGCTCCCGGGGCCTTGCTCGTAGGTAATTGTTTTATCACTGCTTCTAGTTCCTCCAACGTAATTGGGGCCTCTAGGTTCTCCCTCTCTTCAGTTCCCAAATTAGGCAAGCCGATATCCTCGAATGTTTCAACCATCCCACTCCAATTGCCCCCTTCAATGTCTCCATACAATTGTTGGTAGAACTCAAGGAACCTATCGTTCAGGCCCCCTTGGGTGTCGTGTATTTGTCCGTTCTCCCCCTTTATTGCTCTGATTGTTGGTCTGGGTGTCTCAATTTTTATACAACCATGCTAGCAACCTCCCCGGCTTGTCCCCACCAGCATGCTGCCTCTCTATGTATTTCTTGTAGTGCAGGTTGCATAATCTCTCCCATTGCCCTCTACACTCTTGTTGCAATTGACTTATGGTTTCGGCTTCCTGGAGCAAGATCTCTCCTCTATGCATAATTACCTCTAATTTAGCCTCTGCCTTTTGCAACTCCTGCGTTATACCTCCTTGCAGACCTTTGGATTTAGATATGGCTGCTCCCCTCACCACCACCTTAAATGCCTCCCATAGAATGCCAGCCAATTTTTACGCTTCCAGTGTTATTTTTGAAATATTCTACAATTTCCTTTCTCAAGTCCCCTCTGAACACTGTGGGCCTCATTACGAGGTGGGTGGAATGGGTTTAACGGTACAGGTAATGGTGCTGGTGCCGGTAAACCCATTCTGCCCTATTACGATGTTCCCTTGCGGGACCCGCTCAG
Organism: Ambystoma mexicanum; assembly: GCF_040938575.1. Lineage (NCBI taxonomy): Eukaryota > Metazoa > Chordata > Amphibia > Caudata > Ambystomatidae > Ambystoma > Ambystoma mexicanum. Next base: position 181,050,893 of record NC_090941.1, on the reverse strand, counting down.
AACGTCTGGTCAGACCAGACATCATTTGCGGGTCCCGCAAGGGGACCAGGGAACTAATAACGGGCCCTTTATTAGCTCCATCCCCATTCCCATTGAGCCCTATGGGGGCTCGAATGGGAATGGGGATGGGTTTTTTGAATGAAGAATTACCGGATCCTCCAAGGTTGGAATGACCCGGTAATTCCTCATTCAAGGAACTCGGACCCGGACATGAGTTTGGAGGCAGCCATGGCGCTAATAGCACCATGGCTACCTCCAAACTCGTAATGAGGCCCTGTGTCTTTCAATGCTTCGGCTCTGAGCCGCCACGTTGGAATCCTGGCTCTAGGAGACAAATATTGCCATGTTAAGATCAGTGGCGAGTGGTCCGAGAGAACCCTCGCTTTGTATTCCGACTGCACTAGCTCCCCCGTCAGCTCCAGAGTAACAAACATATAGTCTAGCCGTGTATACAAGTTTTGTGGGACCGAGTAATGAGAGTACTGTCTTTCATGTGGGTGGTGCAGTCTCCATACATCCTCCAGATGAAAGTCTCCCAACAGGGTCTTCAAGGTTTTGGCTGCAGGGGTAGGTCTATCCATTTTCCTGTCTGATCTGTCCGCTCTGTGGTCCAGCGTGCAATTAAAGTCTCCTCCCCATATGACTGCACCACCGAGGTATGGGCTAACTTTGCTATATAAGGTCTTAAAGTAGGCCACAGTAGCTTGGTTCGGGGCATATGTGTTAATAATACACAGCTCCCTATTTTCTATCAATCCCTGTATCGCCACCATCCTCCCATCATACTCCATGGTGGACTGTAATAACTGGAAGGGGATATGTGGTGCTATCCAAGTGATTACCCCTCTGGCGTATGCTGAATACGTTGCCCCTACGGTGGTCCCCTTCCATTTCTTCCTTATCACATCCTGTTTTTCCTTCGTATGGTGAGTTTCTTGTAATAGGGCGATGTCTATTCTCTGCCTCCTTAGATACATCATGATCTTATTCCTCTTCAAATAACTATTGAGCCCCCTGACATTCCAGGTTTCTATTTTAAGGTCTCCCATCTCTCATCCATATCCAGTACCGCCTGTATCCTCCCTTGTCTTCCGCTTCATGCGCGTTAGTGCGTGGGTGTAAGCTCGTTCCCTAACAAATTCTTCAAACTCCCCGTCTCCCTTCCCTCCCCCAACCCCAACTGTTGCCTTCCTCACACCTCCCCTCTAGCTCCCCAAACTTGTTGCCCAGCTCCATTTCTGGATCTCAGGCTACCCCGCATCTAGCCCTTTTCTCGGTATAACTGATACTCTGTACTCAGCACGGGGATACCGCCCTAACAGTATCCCAACTAAACTACCCCTGGGGGTCGGTAGCGTGTCTCCTGGTATTGTGCCTCCTGCTACGCGCTGACTGCATGTATAATACAGAACCGTATAAGCTAACCCATTTATTTCCCATGCAATCTGCTGTAATCCAGTCCCAGTGTCACTATATGTGCCGTACTTATCTCCCAAAAAGGCTTCTTATGCATCAGTGTGGCACGTGCGAGTCTCCAGTTAATTTCTCGGTCGCACTCTCCTTCTGATCGTCCTCTCCCATCGGACAGTTCCTGGAGTCCATCCATGCAGTCATGTCCTCTGGTAATTCGAAAAACAGAGCTTTATTCTTCAGGAGCACCTTCATTTTTGCCAAATGCAGCAGCATGTATTTGTAGCCTGCTTCACGCATCCTCCTTTTCACTGCCACATAGTTCAAGCGTTTTCTCTGCACCATGAGTGTATAGTTCGGGTACACGGTGATGGTTGCTGACGCTCTGCTTATCGTTCCCCCTTTGCGGAAGTGCTCCAGGACCTTCTCCCTGTCTTTATAGTTTAAAATCTTAGCAATGATGGGCCGCAGTGGGGCTCCCGCTGGTGGCCTTCTTGACAGGGCCCTATGTGCGCTCTCCACTGTAAACCCTTGGCTTAGCGCTCCACCCGAAATCTCCTGCAGCAACGTGTTTTCAACGTAGTTTGTCGGGTCAGCTCCCTCCTCACGTTCTGGAAGCCCCACTATGCGCATGTTGCTTCTGCAAGCTCGTCCTTCCACTTCTTCGACTCTATTCTCTAGATTGCGCATCTGTTGTTGCAGCACGTGAATTTCTTTTGCGTTAGTCGTACACGTGCTTGTGTTGTCTTTCACTTCCTTTTCCAGGGTTCCTGTGCGCTCTGCCAATGATCTTACATCTTATTGCAGTAGGTTTCATCTATGCGCACTGCGTCAATTTTAGATTGCAGCGATGTCCTCAATTCTGATATTGCTGTGCCCATCTTACTTTCCCATGATACTTTTAGTTCAGCTATAGCGTCCAGTATCTGTTGGTTGTTGAGTGCCATCCTCTCGGATTCACAAGTGCCTTGTACTTTCCCGCTGGTCCCCTCAGTCACTTGTGGAGATTTGGCAAACTCCTCAATGGTGGATTGTTTCCCCTTGACTTTGGGCAATTTGGTTGCAAATTTCACCTGTACAAGGTGCCACGAGTCCGTTTTGGCGCTCCTTGCTTTTGTGGGCGCACCTTCCCAGTTTAGGGGACGTCCGCCCCAGCATGTCTTTTCTTGATTGTGTTGGTGTGCTCATGGTCCACTCTGTCACGGGGGTCACTTGCCTCTAGGGGGATAAATGCAGACCCAGATCTCTACCGGGCCCGGCTCATCGATTCAGGGCGCTGGGTATTCCATTATGACTTGAACTCTAATGTTAGTGCTCAGTGCTGCATCTGCGCTGGTATTTGGGTCCCTCGCAGGGCGGTGGGTGTTCCATTATGACTTGAACTCTAATGTTAGTGCTCAGTGCTGCATCTGGGCTGGTCGTTGGGTCCCTCGCAGAATGTTAAGTTATCTTAATGTCTTTTGCTCATACCTTTCACCATCAGCAAGGCACCGCTGTTATCATGCCTCTATCACCCTCAGACCCCACCTCAATAATGCCTGTAGCCTTGCCTGTGTCTTCCATCTCTACAGGGCTTCTTTCATATTTGGTGTCAACCTGGAGTTGTCAGCCAATGTTGCCACTGCCTGCAGTACATCTACGTGCCATCCAACTCTTGCTCTGCACTCGCGTACCTGTTAAAATGTGTCTTTGCAGAGTTTAGTCAGTTTTGTTCCTCCGCTCAGCTTCCGTCGTTGTCTGTTGCATCTGTGGAGCGCTGCCCTTGTATGTGGTTCTCCCCACATAAGCTTACTAGTGTGCCTTTCACTGCTCGTTTAATTCAGTGGCCCGCTGGTGATGTGTCCGCTCATCCTTGCATACTGCCTCTGTCCACGGCTGCTACCGAAACGGGCCTCCTTCCCCCTGTGTGTCTCTCTCTCGTGCACATTCCCGACTCCTGCGCCGCCGCAACAACGAAGGGCCACCGACCCGCGATTCCTTTTTGACAGGGTCCTCAATCTGTTTCAGGCCTCTCGCGGCTGCTCTTCCAGCACGCTTTTCTGCGTTCCGGGGTGCTGCTCCTACAGTCTCCAGCATCAATCCTTTGCTCTGTGTACGGCTAGACGGATGTGCAGACAATGCTCCCTATGTGCGCCTAATGTGATATTGATATATTGATATTTTATTTCTATTACGCTCGTACACAAGTGTTTCAGAGCGCGACAAGGCAAGGGAGGGGAACAGGGGAGAACAAAACAGCAATCTTACTAGGCCCAGTGACATTGAGAACGCGCAAGTGCATGGGAGAGGGGGAGGGGAAAAGTGCATGGAAGGGGGGAGAAGTGGAAAGTGCGAAGCAGAGGAGAAACAGATAAATAACAATAAATAAATAATAAAGGCAACAAACAGTTGTAGTGCAGCCAGCAATTTGCAAGTGCTAGGTTTAAGGCAGCAGACAGGGTAGGTCTGATAAGTGCAGGAAGAAAAAGGGTGTGCTGTATGGGTACAGATACAGACCCCGGTGCAAGGGGTGGCCCGGAGGCAGTGCAGGAGGGTGATCAGGTAACTGGGCCCGGAGGACAGAGGGTGGCCAGGTGCACAGTGCCCAGAGAGAACAGATCAGCAGGGGAGAGGGGGAGCGAAGGCAGAAGAAAGGTCTTGAGGTGCTTCTGGAACCGGAGATGGTTCTCCTCAAGTTTTAGAGTGGCAGGGAGGCTGTTCCAGAGGGAGGCCCCAGCTGAAGACAGAGATCTACCCCCAGCTCGTTTCTTTTAAAAAACGAGTGACCCTAAGGGAGTTGGAGGTAGAGGAGCGAAGAGCTTGAGAGGGGAGGTATTTGCGGAGGGATAGCTGCATGTATTTTGGACCCAGGCCCCAGAAAGCCTTGTGGACAACGCAGAGGATTTTGAATTTAAGCCTTGCATCCACTGGGAGCCAATGGAGAGATTTCAGGGCTGGAGAGATACAATCCCAGGGCTTGAGGCCAAGGACAAGTCTCGCAATCCTGTTCTGGATTAGATGCAGAGGGAAGAGAGTAGCGGCAGGTAGATTTAGAAAGAGGCTGTTACAATAGTCCAACCTAGAGAGAACCAGGGCTTGGGATACCATGAGCTTCTGTGGGAAGGAAAGGAAAGGCAGAGTACCTCTGAAGAGGTGCAGTAGGAAATTTGACTTTTTAGAGACCTCTGAGATGTGGGCGGAGAAGGAAAGGGTGGAGTCAAAGATGACCCCGAGGTTATTAGCCTTGCAGGTGGGGGAAGGAGGAGGGCCAAGGGAGGCCGGCCAGAGAGTGAGGGGAAAGGATGGTGAAGGAGTGCCGATGAGGAGGATTTTCATCTTGCTGGTATTCAGACAAAGATCATTGGCGGCACACCAATCTTGAATGGCAGTTAGGCAGTCAAAGATGAGATAGGGAGAGGAGGTGGCAGAGGGCAGCCTGAAAATGAGTTGAGTGTCATCAGCGTAGCACTGGAAATTTGAGCAGAAAGTGGCAATGCAGTGGGCGAGAGTTGCCACGTATTGGTTGAAAAGCCAGGGCAAGAGGTTAGACCCCTGGGGAACTCCACAGGTAGAGAGGAAGATAGATGAAAGGAAGGACCCAAGTTGCACCTGGGAGAGTGGAAAGAGGTCAGCCAGGCCAGAGCCTGATCAGTGATACCCAGGTTTTCATATAGACGGTTGAGCAGGATGGTATGGTTGACCGTGTCGAAGGCAGAAGAGAGATCGAGGAGGCTGAGGACAGAGGGAATGTTAGAGTCAAGGTTGGAGAGCAGATCTTCACGGATGTTCAGGAGAGCAGTTTCCATGCTTCTGGCAGCTCTGAAGCCAGACTGGTGGTCATGGAGACAGCCAACAGAATTGGAATGAAGGTTAAGCTGAGAGATGGCCACTTTTCCAGGAGTTTGCCCAGAAAGGGAGTAATGGAAATTGGGCGATAGTTAGCTGGACAAGAAAGATCAGCTGTGGGTTTCTTGAGAAGAGGATGCACAAAGGAGTGCTTCAGAGGGGAGGGGAAGGATCCCGAGGCAAAGGAGTGGTTGCAAAAATCAGCACGGGCCGGAGGGTGTCAATGTGGTTAAAGGAGGGTCAGCAAGCACAGATGGAGAGGAGAGAGGGGAGAGGAGGGGTGTGGGTGGAAAGGGTGGACAGGATGTCCTGAGTTTTTAAATGAAGTGAGAGGCAAGGGCATTGCAAAGAGCCTGGGAGGCAACAGGAGGGGTAGAGACTGCAGCAGGGTTGGCCACCTCCTTGCAGATTTTAAAGAGTTTGGCCGAGTTGTTAGATGCCGCCATCTTGAATGTGGACTCTCTTCTTGGTGAGGACAGAGAGTCGGTATTGCCTTTGTAGCAGACGACAGGCCAGTTTGTCAGAGGATGACAGGAAGTCCTCCATTTCCTCTCAGCCACCCTATACTTACGTTTAAGTGTAGGTAGGTCAGAGCCATACCAGGAATTGCCCTGGGCTTTGGACTTCAAACGGATCCTCATGACAGGGGCAAGAGCATCAAGCGTATCAGAAATTGAAGAGTAGAGCAGAGACAGGGCTGTGCCAGGATGTGAGACAGCCAAAGGTGGAGGGGGGGGGGAAGTGGCAGCAAAAGCCTCAACTGACACACGCTTCATGGGCCGGATGCCCAAGAAGGTAGGTGGCGGTATTGGGGTAGGCTTGGCTTGGGGGCAAGAGAGGGAGAGATGAGAGGAGAGGAGGGAGTGATCACTCCAGGAGAGAGGAGTGGTCGGGGGGATGGAGAGGGGGAGGTCAGAGGAGATCAAGACATCGAGTGTGTGCCCTGCAGAGTGAGTCGGGCCACAGGGGAGGATGGAAAGGGAGAGGGAGTCGCAGAGGTCACGGAAGAGTACAGAGGAGGAGCAAGGAGAGTCTAAATGAATATTGAGGTCACCGAGGAGGAGGAGGAGTTGAGTGGTAGAGGCCAGGAGGGAGGAGGAGAGGTCCCCCCACTCAGAGAGAAATTAGGTGATTTGACCAGGAGGCCGGTAGATGGTAACCACAGTAAGAGAATTGGTAGGCGACAGAGAAAGCCTACAGACAAGGCATTCAACAGAGGAGTAGGTCTGAGGGGGAATGATAGAGGCAGGAATCCAGTCAGGAAAGATCAGGGCTACCCCCCCCCCCCCACCGGAACGGAAGGATCTGGGTGCTGAGAGGATCTTGTAGCCATCAGGGAGGAGAGTGTCAAAGCTTGTGACAGAGCTGACCATGAACCATGTCTCAGTAAGACCAAGGACATCAAGGTCTAGTTCTTCAAGGAGGTGGCAGATGTCAGAGGAGTGTTTGACAGCAGAGCGAGAGTTGAGAGTGGCAATATGAAGAAGGTTGCCAGCCTTAAAGACCTTCCGGGGAGGGGTACAGATCAGAGGTACGCCCTGCAGAGGAGAAAGAGCCAGAGGAGGAGGGAGAGGGCAAGGTAGACGAGGGGGGGAGGAGGAGACAGCAGGAGATGAGAGGAAATTGATGAGGCGAGAGAAGCGCCTAGCAAAGAAGAGGAGATTGGCCTGAGGGCCTTGGACCATGACAGTGCCATTTAGGTAGACATTAATGATGACTTTAGAGGAGTCGAAGGAAGCCATGAGAACTTCCCAGCGAGTGCCACCATTAATGGGAGAGGAGGAGATAGGACAGAGCACAGAGACCATATGAGGAGTCCATAGATCTGGCGAAGGAACGACAAAGAGGATGTTGGTGAGGCTCTGTCTGGCGGAAGTATTGGAGTAGGTGTCGGTCTCTTCTTCAGCCGATCTGCCGCACGGACCCAAGCAAAGGTCTTTCGTATTCGCAGTTGTATCAGACGGTCCCTTTGATGCCTGGTACGCCATTTGGTTTCCTTTGTCTGTTCGCCTCCGCAACTCGCAAAGTTCTATTTCTTCTAAACCTTTGTTACAATGCACACGCAAATTTCAGTTTATGTGTAGTACACCTTCCGACGTCCTTATCCTCAGTTCCAGAGATCATAGGCGTTAATTGGCATATATTAATGTGGATCCGTTCTGGATATGCAGGAGCTTCCCAGGAAAGCACGTCCTACTCCATGGCTAGCTAGCCACACCCCCTGAATTGGCAAAGTTATGTACATCATACCGTGGGTAATCTGGAAAACAAACGGCGCAGACCTTAGAAAAGAAAGCTAGTTACCAGCAGGGCTAAGCGAAAATGCTACATTTTAAACTGAATCAGGAACTGAGTTAAAAAAGGTTACGCCATCAGTTTACAACCTTTAATAATTCTATCTTCACCTGCTAGACAAGGGTGGGATGGGGCATGCAAGCTGCTTCCTGGGCAGGGTGTTAGGCTACAGTTGGCCTGTTCTGCTTTAACAGATTTTTTCTCAGATCGCAGACATTGGGTAATTCAACAGTATAAATTAAGACGTTTCTAACTGCCCTTTTCTTAGCTACATGGTGCAAAAGGTGAAGTTACAGAAATCCAATGTAGAAGAAGTCTCCTAAGAACTGAGTGGAAGAGATGAAATTCTAAACTTCCCTGTGTAACAGGCCTTGCCACACTGGATAAAGGTAGGCTTGAACATTTGAAGTTAGAAAGATCTTTACTCTGATACAAAAGGAAACATGTGACCTAATGACTTTTAAGAACAGACATTAAGATATTCCAACTCACTGGCCACCATTTTTGTTAGCAAATTTAATAAATATACCCAATATCTCTTAGGGGGAGCAAGTAAGACAGACATCCAGAGATTGCAAAAGATTCAGAACGCGGCAGTAGGCATCATATACGAGATGAGTCATACCGAACCTGCACTGGTTGCCGGTTTCAGCACGGATCCAGTTCAAGCTGTGGACCATCTGCCAAAAATGTGCATTTGGTAATGCTCCAGCATATTTTAAAGATAGGCTGAATATTTACTGCCCAAAAAGGAATCTCTGTTCCACAACAGTTTGCCTCTTAGAAGTAGAGCGCATTAAGAGAGCCTGTGGAAATGGTCGTGCCTTTCATGCACAGATAGCACACGCCTGGATGCTCTACCAGACCTCCTGCGTAAGGAAGAAAACCATCTGCCCTTCAGAAAACAGCTGAAGACCTTCTTGTTCGAGTAACAAGATCACACTGTTACCCACTCTTCTGTTAAGGCCGCCTGGATGCCTTCGGGCTTTAGCATATTATAAATGCGTTAACATAACATAACATAAATGTCCCTCCCGCTCCCAGGATTGGCTGGCTCACCCCAGCCAATCCAATTTAACTATTCTGGAGAGGCATGTGTGGGAGGGAAGGGCTGAAAATTACAAAGAGGGCTTAAGCCTGCACCCTTTTCATGCCACGTGGTCCTCTGGGTTCCTGGCTCAAGAAGTGAAACCAGTTCATAGGGGACTGCTGTCCCCTTTTACCATGGCCTTTATATAGGCATGTGGTCTAATTTAAGTCCCTGGTCGGCTAGTGGGTCCTTGCTTCACACACGGCCCCAAAGCACAAGTAAACAAGACTCTCTAAGTTTCCAGTTTCTAAAGTTTTTTTAAAAGGGGAGTATAGGACCCTGGTAGGTCAAGAAAGAACAGCCAGTCATCGCAGTAGTTAGAACACATGATATTTGATTAATTCATTGAATGTAAAAAAAGTAGAACAGAGATTAAAATACATTGGGACAGTCCAAACACTGCTCACAAATAAACACAAGAAAATCAAAATTACATTTGCTCAATGTCTTCGATGAGACCACTTATTTTTCAAACTAGCGCACATTCAGCCATACCACGTCAATGTGTGTCATGCCCAAAGAGAGAGGCATTAAAACCCCAAGGAAACCCAGAGAACACCACCTCTGCATGCATACCATACAAGTGACAAAAGAAGAATTTTAACTCATAAAACTACTAAAGATATCCAAAATAATCGAAACATCATTATGGATATTCTGACAATTATATTCCACCTTGAGTTGCACTTGAGTGTCAGCTCATGCACCAAACAGAGTATCAAGTGTGCAGCGATTTAATACAATTTGTTCTTTGGAGTATACTAATGATGAGGAAACGTATAATACATCCTGATGAGCCTTTGAGGTTGTATACGAATTGTTCGAATGACAATTGTCCGAATGACAATTGACCTTCTGCACAATTGACCGAATTTAAACAGTCAATTAGGATATATATGCAGGGGGAAACCCCCGTAGTCCCCCACCCAATCCAACCCCCACCCCAATCCCCCACCCAATCCCCTTATATTATTACCTCCAACCCATTGTAAATATAAAAATGACCATACAGTCAATTGTGCAGAAGGTCAATTCGGACCCCTGTAATTCGGTCAATTGTATCATTTGAACAATTGTACTCGAACAATTAGGGTAATGCCGCCTTTGCAACTGAAAGAACACCAACTCACGTTTCAACTGTAAGGGGCTGTAACATGAGGCCCAGTCTTCTTCAGGGCATAGACAAAATGAATTCCATGGGGTAGCCTCAAGGTAAGGCCTGGATTCAAGCAGACAATATTGGGGCAAAATAAGAAAAGACATCTGTCGAACTCCCCGCTGTGTCCGAGGTCCCCTCATGACACGGAACCTTTAGAGAGTTGTTCAAGTCAAAGCCACACTGTGGGGGAGGAGCGGGGGGGGGGGGTGTTAGGACCAAAGCATCAAAGTAGGTCTCAAAAAGACATGCCTGGGCGTCCTCAACACTTATTAGTGGGATTTGGAAAGGATGCCAGAAATTGCACAGCTGTAAGTTCTGCAAGTCCATACAGCAACCATTTCTGCATGGCACAGTCAGGAAAAACACATGTGCCCCAGCCGGCACCATCCACCGGTGCTACACTCACTGCAGCTGCGGGTCCCAGCTGAGGCTCTCTGCTGGAGCCGTGTTCACCTCTGTCCGGCCATGCTGGGCTGCAGTTTTCTCCTGGCATCTCCCTCTCTGGGACGGCTGCCATCTCTGTGCAGGTCCTGCCAGCTGCTGCAGAAGCTTGGCATATTGCTGCATCTTGGGGTGCACAACCATTCTCCCGCCTCTCTTCACCGGCATCACCTTGCAATCTGGAGATGTGCCGCGCAGGCCCCACAGCCACGTCCTCCACAGCCTCTGTCAAAGAACCAAGGGTAAGGAGAGGCTGGGAGGGGGTCTGCCAGCAGGCTCTCTTGCACTAGTTGGAGAGTGGGTAGGAGTATGTCCTCCTCTTTGCAATGACAAAGTAACAGCCGTGTCACATACCTTCACCATTGGCTGAGAGCTGTCTATCCCTCCCTGTTGGCTAGCTAGATGGGGTGTATTTTGTATTCTGATACAAAAGGAAACATGTGACCTAATGACTTTTATGAACAGACATTAAAATATTCCAACTCACTGGCCACCATTTTTGTTAGCAAATTTAATAAATATACCTAATATCTCTTAGGGGGAGCAAGTAAGACAGACATCCAGAGATTGCAAAAGATTCAGAAGGCGGCAGTACGCATCATATACGAGATGAGTCATACCGAACCTGCACTGGTTGCCGGTTTCAGCACGGATCCAGTTCAGGCTGTGGACCATCTGCCCAAAATGTGCATTTGGTAATGCTCCAGCATATCTTAAAGATAGGCTGAATATTTACTGCCCAAAAAGGAATCTGTTCCGCAACAGCTTGCCTCTTAGAAGTAGAGCACATTAAGAGAGCCTGTGGAAATGGTCGTGCCTTTCATGCACAGACAGAACACGCCTGGAATGCTCTACCAGAACTCCTGCGTAAGGAAGAAAACCATCTGCCCTTCAGAAAACAGCTGAAGACCTTCTTGTTCGGGTAACAAGATCACACTGTTACCCACTCTTCTGTTAAGGCCGCCTAGATGCCTTTGGGCTTTAGCATATTATAAATGCGTTAACATAACATAACATAAATGTCCCTCCCGCTCCCAGGATTGGCTGACTCACCCCAGCCAATCCAATTTAACTATTCTGGAGAGGCATGTGTGGGAGGGAAGGGCTGAAAATTACAAAGATGGCTTAAGCCTGCACCCTTTTCATGCCACGTGGTCCTCTGGGTTCCTGGCTCAAGAAGTGAAACCAGTTCATAGGGGACTGCTGTCCCCTTTTACCATGGCCTTTATATAGGCCTATGGTCTACTTTAAGTCCCTGGTCGGCTAGTGGGTCCTTGCTTCACACACGGCCCAAAGCACAAGTAAACAAGACTCTCTAAGTTTCCAGTTTCTAAAGTTTTTTTTAAAAGGGAGTATAGGACCCTGGTAGGTCAAGAAAGAACAGCCAGTCATCGCAGTAGTTAGAACACATGATATTTGATTAATTCATTGAATGTAGAAAAAGTAGAACAGAGATTAAAATACATTGGGACAGTCCAAACACTGCTCACAAATAAACACAAGAAAATCAAAATTACATTTGCTCAATGTCTTCGATGAGACCACTTATTTTTCAAACTAGCGCACATTCAGCCATACCACGTCAATGTGTGTCATGCCCAAAGAGATAGGCATTAATACCCCAAGGAAACCCAGAGAACACCACCTTGGCATGCATAGCATACAAGTGACAAAAGAAGAATTTTAACTCATAAAACAACTAAAGATATCCAAAATAATCGAAACATCATTATGGATATTCTGACAATTATATTCCACCTTGAGTTGCACTTGAGTGTCAGCTCATGCACCAAACAGAGTATCAAGTGTGCAGCGATTTAATACAATTTGTTCTTTGGAGTGTGCTAATGATGAGCAAACGTATAATACATCCTGATGAGCCTTTGAGGTTGTATACGAATTGTTCGAATTACAAGTGTCCGAATGACAATTGACCTTCTGCACAATTGACTGAATTTAAATGGTCAATTAGGATATATATGCAGGGGGAAACCCCTGTAGTCCACCACCCACTCCAACCCCCACCCCAACCCCCCCACCCTATCCCCTTATATTATTATTACCCCAACCCAGTAGCCTTTGCAACTGAAAGAACACCAGCTCAAGTTTTAACTGTAAGGGGCCGTAACATGGGGCCCAGTCTTCTTCAGGGCATAGACAAAATTAATTCCATGGGGTAGCCTCAAGGTAAGGCCTGGATTCAAGGCAGACAATATTGGGGCAAAATAAGAAAAGACATCCGTCGAACTCCCCGCTGTGTCCGATGTCCCCTCATGACAGGGAACCTTCAAAGAGTTGTTCAAGTCAAAGCCACACTGTGGGGAGGGGGAGGCGTGTTAGGACCAAAGCATCAAAGTAGGTCACGAAAAGACATGCCTGGGCGTCCTCAACACTTATTAGTGTGATTTGGAAAGGATGCCAGAAATAGCACAGCTGTAAGTTCTGCAAGTCCACACAGCAACCATTTCTGCATGGCACAGTCAGGAAAAACACACGTGCCCCAGCCGGCACCATCCACCGGTGCTACACTCACTGCAGCTGCGGGTCCCGGCTGAGGCTTTCTGATGGAGCCGTGTTCACCTCTGTCCGGCCATGCTGGGCTGCAGTTTTCTCCTGGCATCTCCCTCTCTGGAACCGCTGCCATCTCTGTGCAGGTCCTGCCAGTTGCTGCGGAGGCTTGGCATATTGCTGCATCTTGGGGTGCACAACCATTCTCCCGCCTCTCTTCACCGGCATCACCTGGCAATTTGGAGATGTGCCGCGCAGGCCCCACAGCCACGTCCTCCACAGCCTTTGTCAAAGAACCAAGGGTAAGGAGAGGCTGGGAGGGGGTCTGCCAGCAGGCTCTCTTGCACTAGTTGGAGAGTGGGTAGGAGTATGTCCTCCTCTTTGCAATGACAAAGTAACAGCCGTGTCGCATACCTTCACCATTGGCTGAGAGCTGTCTATCCCTCCCTGTTGGCTAGCTAGATGGGGTGTATTTTGGTGTCTTTTCTTGGAAAGTGGTTTGGATCCTCTCTCTGGCCTGGAAACACTGGAAAAATTAAGGGAAACCAGTCCCAATTAGGACATGTACTGGGAGCCCTGGCATGACTATCATGGAAACGGTAATATTCTTCCCCAGTATGTGGATGTTGACTTGGGCTTCAAGGTACAGATTTGCATCCCTGTGTACCCAAAAGATCAGGGTTAGGTAATTGGTTGCAGTTCTTCTATACAGACCAGGTCGGCTTCACTTGTGGTCTTCTTGCTTCCTGAGTCTAGGAGGGCAGTTTCACAGAGTCCCTGTATAACAAATTGGGAGTCGGTTTTCCCAGTGGTATACACTAGTCAGGCTCCAGGTTCGGGTCTCTCTCCCTCTTCTTACAATACGTTTCCCAAATATTTGGTTTCAAACACTTCCTCAAGTATTGGTGTGTCTTCCTCTGCGTCTCACTCAAAAGTGTGACTATTACGAAGAAGCCCAGTCTCCATGGGTTCCTTCCGGGCTGATCAGTGCAACACCACACCAACTGTCAGGGTTTCCCACAGACATAACACTGCTTAGTCGAAGTGGGAGCCCATCAGCGAGACCTTTATGTGTGTTGGTAAGCTTGGTATGAAGCTACTTGGAACTGGGAAATTGGGTGTGGGTTTTCTGACCAGCTGACTTTCATCGTTTGATCGGCCGACTGGTTATGCCTCATTTCATTTTTTCTGTATTTTCCATGGTTGCCCGGGAGGCATAGCCCTTTGATAGGCATTTGCTGTTTGTATGGCCTCCTTCAAAGTGCGTTCATGTAACTGCCACATGACTTTCTACAAATATGCCAGAAGTGAGTGGACGAACTGTTCAAGGATGAACATCTCCTTCACCTCCCTCTTCAAAGGTCTTGTTAGCCAACCATGTATTTAATAGATCCCAGATCCTATAGGACTTTTGTTTTAGGGTATCCCCTTTTCATAAGCACAGATGTCGTAAGCGCATCAGATAATGCCCCCTGCCCTGTCCTACGCATGCCCATATTCCCTGTTTAGGGCTCGTACAGCGTTTGACCATCAGGATTTAAGGCCTGGAAAGCTTGTTGGGTGTCTCCTGTCAGCAAAGGGGTTATGTAGAGTGTCCACCTGTCTTGGTGCCAGGCAGCTGTTTCTGGTACTAGGAAAGAAAGCTGCTAGGTCTTCTCCTGTGCCCTGTTTCTTAAGGATGATCTGGGGGACCACAGGTTATTCCCGTCTTTCTGCCATCGCACTTTGCAAGGCTGCCATTGTTTCCTGATGTTGTCGACTAATGTGTAGTTACCTCTCGGCCAAGGCCCATAATAGGTCGCCATCTTGATTTGATCTGGGACTTGAAGGACCGGCATGTCTGCAGTTATAGAAACTGGGAAAAGGGACTGTCTGTCTGTGCGGGCTGCACTTCTCCACTGCAATACCCAGGCTTCTCCTGCTGTATTTAAAGATGGGACCTTCAGAGATTCAACCAGGTTCTATTCTGTGGGTTAGCTTCTCCCGCCTTCTCTTACTTTTTGGTTTGTCTCCAAAATAAGTGGGTTGAATGGGGATATTTTTGGTCCCTACTCCTTCCAGGGTCATTACTGCTCCAAACTCTAAATTCACGGAAGCAAGTTTCACCCCCATTTCCCTAATTATCCTGCCCCAAGAGCCTGTTTGATCTTTTTTTGTTATCCAGGTGTCTCCAGGGATCGGGTCTGTAGTCTCTGGCGTGGGGTAACCTCTGTATCGAGGTCCACTGATCCCACTTTTGATACCACATTTGACGGGCATCAGCGAAAGAAACCATTTTCACTCACTTAGAAGGTACAAGGGTGTTTCATTGTAAATTTTACAGAGATGGGCTCAAATGATATTAAGGTATTCTTAGTGACCAAAAGGGTATTGTTATTTGGCGCTAGTGTCATCCCTCTATCTCTTGTCTCCCTTTGGTTATGCCCACCCTAGCCGAGGCATCAGTAACCCCGGTTAGTACTAGGGCTTGGTAACCCCTACTGTCTGAACCTGAGACTAAGGCTGCAATGAATCCCCTGAGTCATTGACTCACTGTCTCCCTAAGGACTCTCTAGCTGTCCCTACCCTAGCCACGCTTAGTGTTCTGTAGAGGGCTTGGGACAGTGCCTTACTGAAACTTGAGGAGAACCATTTCCAGTTCCGGAAGCACCTCAAGATCTTCCTCTTTGCTTCAGCTTTCTCTCCTCCTCTCCCCTGCTGTACTCCTGGCTGAAACTGAAATTGCTCTGGTCACCTGGCTACCCTCTGTTCTCAGGCCCAGGTCCCCTCCCCACCAGTTGCACACCTGCAATGCCCACCTGGGAACCCTCTGCACATGTGGAGAACAGTAAAAATGAGGTATGCCAATGGCAAAGGCGCTCGAGCAAAACCAGGGTGAGCAAGATAAATTTACTAGTACAGACAACACTAGCTGCTGCAAGAAGTGGAACTGGTAGGGAACTCAGGCCTACAGCAAGAAAACACAGGTAAACAGTGAAGGGTTTAGTTCCACTTGGTCCATTGTGCTGCTAGATCTGAAAGAATTATTCGAACAGACACCAAATGTATTCCAAAACTGATATGAGTCAATTATCAAGCTGAAACATGGGTAGTAGTAACAGGAATATTATATTTGATTGCTTCAATTAAGAATGCCAGAGAGTCTGCCGACACGTGTTTCGACCTTCAACGGTCTTTCTCAAGGCAAGACTCAAACTGTTTGTGCCATGGTCGCATGTCAGGTTGTTCACTCCGAATGATTGGATCAATAGCAATCGAAGTTCCGTTGTGACTGATACTGTCTCTTAGTGTTGATTGATAATGTTGGTATGCAACATTGCATCATATACGGGCATCAATCTTTGGGTGCTGGAGTGGTGTCCATGAGTTGGAGTGGTCAGTAAGATTCTGTAGTCAGTGCTGCACGTGTGGGCTGTTCTCTGTGCCCCTAAAGCCCCCTACCAGCACCTGACACCTGATATCTGTACTTACCCTGCACTTGCCACCACTTGGCTGCACTTCTTATTTTATTGTATTTATTGGTTTTTATTTATTTTATTTTATCCTATGTACTGCACTGCCCCCTCCTCTTTCCCCTCGCACTTTTCCCTTTCCCCCCTCCCCTGCACCTTCGCGATCTCAATTTCACCTCTGTCTTCCCTTTGTTCCCCCTCCCTTGCCTAGTCGCGCCTTGAAACACTTGTTTATAGGCGCGTTATAAATGCCATATCACATCATATGACTCTGTTGGAATCACTCGCCAAACACACATAGTCTCACATCACCCTTCTATGATTCTCTCTTCTCTTCCCTCCTCACCTATTTTGACCTTCTTTCCCTTCCGATCTTCTACTCCGCCTTCCTACCTCCACCCTTAGATATTACCTTCTCTCCTGCTTACTGCTACCTCTCTTCTTTCCCCTTACCACTACTACCACCTCCTATTGCTTCTCTGCTACTACCACTTTTCTCCTACCATGCTCCTCCACTACTACCACTCTTCTACTTCTTTCTGCTACCCCTCTTCCGCTACTACCACTCCTCTTCTACTACCACTCTTCTTCTCTTCTACCACTACCTCTCTCTCTCTCACTACTACCACTGTTTCCCCCTGTACTACCATTACTTCTGACTCTCACTACTACTACTTCCCCACTGCTACCACTACCACCTCCTACTACCACTACCTCCCACTAACTGTTCTTATTAACATTCTGTTGCTCTACTACTACCACTTTCCCACTAACATTAGCGCTCACTACCTCCTACTACCACTACTCCACTCTCTCCTCTCACTCATGCACATCCACTTTGCAATATCCCTATCTCCTTCAATAACCACCACACTGCATCTATTCGTCCTCCAGCTGGTTTATTTGTCCTCCTTCTACCTCTGGCCTCACCCTCTTAACCCACCTCTTTCTCTTCCAGTATTCTCCTTAAATTTCCCTCCCCATCCCAGGATCACATGGGTCCCCCTAGCCAATCCTCCTATGCTGGAGCGGGTGTGTGTGGAAGGGGATGAAAACTAGAAAGAGAGCTTAAGCCCCATGACCTCTGCGTGCCTGCTGTTTTCCTGGCGAATAAAGCAAAACCAGTCAACAAGGGACTGCTGTCCCCTGTTGCCATGGCCTTTCTACAGACCTCTTGTCTATTATACATCTCTGGTCGGCTAGTGGGTTCTTCCTTCACAGAGGCACCAGGGAGCACCATTCACCAGAGCCACGCTCGCTAGCAAAGTTTCTCTGCTGGGGCCATTCTTGTCTCTGTTCAGCCATGCTGGGCAGTAGCTTTCTCACTGTGTCTCCCTCTCTGGGGTCACCAGCAACTCTGTGTGGGTCCGGTCAGCTGCCACAACAGCTTGGTTCCCTGCTCGGCATCCTGCTGCATCCTGGGCTGCGCCAGTGGCCCCGCGCTTCTCTTCACTGGCATCATCCCGCGATTCGGGGCCAAGATGCGCTTGCCCCGCAGTCACGTCCTTCGTGGCCTCTGTCCCTTGTCAAGGTCCAAGAACCCAAGGTAAGGAGGGGTTTAAAAGGGATCTTCCAGCAGGCACTCTGACACTAGTTAGAGAGGGGTTAGGATTATGTTCTCCCTCTGCAATGACATGGCAAAGGCCTTACATACAGTTCAAGACAGAGTTGTCCACTCACTCTGAGAACCAAGAGATTCTCCTCTGCCCAGAGTCCCAGAAACCAAGAAATCATTTGAATAATCTGCACTTCATCCCCCTTGTTGCTTTACGTAAGCAAGAGCTGACATGTTGTTCATCCTCAAAATGACCGCATACCCACTGATCTCAAGAACAAATAACTTTAGAGCCTGAAAGATTGCCATGTGATCCCTGCAGTTGGAGGACCACAGACTCTCCACCTGAGACTACTGTCCCTTTGCGATCCTCAATCCCAGGAATCCCTCCCAGGTCAAAGTGCTAGCATCTATAGTAATCACGAGGAATGTGAGTAGAATGACTGAGGGAAAACCCCTTCAAAAGGGTTGGCGTATCCTTTGATCACCGAAGTTTGCCCTGGATAAAGACTGTCATAGAGACAATTCTGTAAAAGTCCACAGAGCATGGATCCCAGCACCTGTGGAAATAAGAGAGTAACAGAATATAGAGTAGAGCTCAAGGGTATCTGTACAAAAGCACCTGTGTTTACAAAAGGTGGGAGTTCCTGAGGTTGACCACGCATCCATGTTTGAGAAGAGTGGAACAAGTAATTTAAAAGTTACGCTCCACTAGCCAATCATCCAGCTAGGGGTTAACTTCCACATCACTCTCATATGGGAGCCCCACCAAAGTTGCCAGGATCTTCATGAATACCCTCACAGCCAATTAAGGATAAAGGGAAGGGCTATGAACTGGAAGTGATGCAGCTCTACTGCAAACCGTAGGGCTTGTTGGTGTGGATCGGTGAGTGAGGACATGCAGAAAGGAGTAAAAAAGATCCAGTGATGCTAGTCAGTCACCATGGATCTGTAGGGTTTCCATCTTGGATGTGATCCTATTGATAAAGATATTGATCCCCTACAAGCTGCTTATCAGTAAGAAGTCCCCCAAGGTCTTGGGTACAAGGAAAACAGTTGAGTAACAACCCCCTCCTCCTCTCTCTATAGCCTTAGCCAGGACTTTCCCAATGCCACCCTTATGTTGCAAAGTCTGGCTCTCCCGGCGGAGTGAGGACGAGTGAAGCGTGGTCTGCTGTGGCCGGGTATTTTCTTTATTTCCACTGCACTGGAGGCGGACCTTCTGCTGTTGAAGTTTGCATATCCTTTATTTGCCTCATTATACTGCAGAGGGGAGTGAGGACAAGTGAAGCATGTACTGCCGTGGTCAGGTATTTTCCTTATTTCCATTGCTTTCTGCTGTTAAAGTTTGCAGATCCTTTAGTGCGGTGTGGTCCGCAGAGGTCATGAGGTTGTAAGGGCATAAGGTACTTTTCGATTTGACGGAAGCTGGTCTTTTGCGTGCAGCTTCATTTTAATTCAGTGCTCTCAAAGTGTTCCGCTTTTTACTACTACATTTGCCTCACTGTACGAACACACCACTGCTGATAGCTTTTTTGGCCCCCTCCCATAACCTATCTTTTGTGCCTGGACTAGGAGTGCACGTGGGGGTGTGGTGCCCCCGCCTATACGGGGGCTTCCATAGCCTGCCACAGCCTATCCTGGACTGGGCTCAGCCAGCGCTTCTGAATTTTCCCACAGCTGCGTGTTACTTTCAATGTGCGACTCCTGCTCTTATTTCCACTTGGAGTTTAAGTTTTTTCTTTTTGACACCCGTATTTGCATCTATCTATCATTTTTATCAATTTTTGTCTCTCCTGCCAAGGGCCTGCGATTGAGAGTGTTCAGAACCCGCAAGGTCCTTGGAGCTTCACGATTTATCGATTATAAAAGAGGGATTAAGCACTTACGATTTTATGTATTGGATCTGCTGTTATTGATGATTTTGTTAACACATTTACACTCTAGGATATTAGCAAGTGCCTTACCCCTAGAATGCTCCTTGGGATCAAGCGCAGATATCAGGTAAACTGTGTTACATTACTTCAGTCTCTATTGGAATTACTTGCAAGATTGTTCATAGAGTGTGGACCACAGCTGGACATCGATGCAATTGCAATTTGGTTTCATTGTATCTCCCACGAGTACTAACTGTAGATTGTGGATCACAGCTGGTTACTGCAGTGCTAAGAAAAGTGCATTGTATCATAACCTGCAATGTCTGGAAAGCAATGCCTGAGGTCCAATAATCAAAAAATAAGCAAAAATGCACCTACCCCCAAAATAGAGAACAGGCGAAAGGCTACCGAGGTAACCCCAATAAATCACGTATTCCAAGCTTTCCAAGCAGAGCCATTGTAAGAGGTGTGGGACTGGGACTATTGATTCTTATTTCATCACTGAATCCGTACCCTGCCTGGTACCTTTAACTCAGACTCAGACAGCTTTCGCCAATAAAATCATCAAAGCGAGAGGACGAATTGCATCCGCCCTTCAGACCAAGCCACAACCTAACCCTTCAGTCGAACTGACGACTGACATGGGGATAGAGAAATTCCAATTTCAACAAATTTCTATTAATACCATGAAGAAAACACTAGCATCTATGAAACCGTCGTCCTGTGTGGAAAACAAGCTTCCACCGAAAATCATTCTTGAACACTCTGACATTTTCGCCCCTTTATTTACTAAAATTGTAAATTCATCTTTCAGAGATAAAACAGTGGCAGTTAATATAAAAAAAGTCACCATTACCCCACTGGCAAAAAAACCCAACTTAGACCAACGCGACCCTAACAACTTGAGGCCGATTACGAACTGCAATTTCACCCTTAAGGTCAATTAAATACAATACGAAATTCAATTCCCACCCCAGCAAGTTTAGAGAAAACAGGTATGAGTTTTAAAACACAGGCCCAAATGCTTTGAATGTGGTGGCAGTGAAGTGAGAAATATGCTGAAATGCTTTTAATTCCCTTTAGGAGGTTCAGGGTGAGTGAGAGATACTTGGGATGAGCTCAGGCTCACTTTAGCAATGATTCAGGGATGGTTATTAAGAGGCAAACACATTTTTAGCAAAGGAAAGCAAAAAGCTGCTATCTTTTTACAGGTAAAGAAATCAGGCCAAATCGCAAATCGCGGCAAAATTCGCAAGTGCGTGAATCGTGATTGCGGAAAAAGTATAGATTCTAAGCTTTCAGAGGAAAGTTAAACCACGTTCCTAGCACAAACGGTTCCAGAGATACGGACGATTTAATAAAGATAGATTTTCGGATTTAAAGTAAAACTCAAAATGACAGGTGACAGCTTGCAGCTGCAGAATTGACAGGTGACAGTTGTGCAGCTTTACAAATGACAGATGACACGATTTCTAGGAGGCTGTTCTACTTAGGTTAAAATAGTTTGGATTAGATTATTTTAACTAAGAGATTGGTTCTGCACAGTTCTGCTAGGTACTCACAATATAAATTTGAACTAGGCCTCGTCACGGATCTGGTCAGGTTTTGGACTGGACTCCGGTTCTGGTCTCGGCACTTCACAGTGATCTGGGTCAGCTCTCTGGTTCTGCTCACAGCGGTCTGGGTCACTCTGGATCTCTGGTCTGGTCTCTGGCAATTGTTCTTGGCCAAAGAATTCAAACAGCTCGCCCGGCTGTGGAATAGTTTGCAAATGATTTTAAGGATGCTGAGGCCTGCTGAGAAGAGTTCTCAGTTTGTGGGTTTAGGCCCTTGCTTTAAGTTCTGAAGTAAAGTTCTGGTCTTTGGAGATTGATGGATTTGAAGTCTGGATCTCTGGATGTGAAGTTGTCGGTCAGCATGCTCCGCAGCAAATGGAATTGAATGTCTCTACCTGTCCCAGCAGTCTCTTTTTATGTATTTTGGAAATGGGTGTGTGCCTGGGCCTAGCTAAGCCTGCCCCTCTCTACTTGTCATTGTCCCAATTCTCCCCTCTCCCATGATTGGGGGAAGGAAATGGATTGTCATCATGATGAGGTCTGTTTATGGGTCAGAGGATCCTCCCCTGGTCAGTTTGCCCACATATCTATATTTGATTCAAATACATCTTTCCCAGATATACAATTTGTTGAAATTACATGTGCACAATATATATTCCTTATGGTCCATGCTTGTCCGCCTCTGATCTTCCTGGTGGCTTGCATTCAAAAATGACAACATTTTGCGCTTTTTAACTGGTTTTGCAATATCGGACAGTTACCCAAAATTACACACATGTGCGCAAGGAGTATGGACATTAATTGATGAAGTGTCAGATTTTTAACATGCAGACATTTGGAGTGAGACCCTATTTTCCGCTAGCAACCCCCCAGAATACACCACAGGGTCCTAACGCCTCTCAAAATGTTCACAGAAAAATCACAAAAATAATGATATTACTTATATAATTCTGACAAGTCCGCACTATGAGTTATCTATCTTTTTAAAATTATGCTCTGGTCAAAAAGGGGTGTGGCTTCCCACATCACATGGTGGAATAACTGGTTTATCCACTTCCCCCAAGCTCAGCTGGCTTGCAGAGGCACTGCCCCTCCCAGTTTCCCCTAAGAGGAAGCTATTTTACGACGCCCCCAATATAACATTTGCCTGAGTCCAGGACAGGCCTTTGTTCAACTCCCTGTAGTCCCCAGCTGCTCCACCCCTAATCTAATCAGAGAGGTGTGAACTCCTTTTGGCCAGGGGCAGAGTGGCTGAGCATCCAGTTTCAACTCCTGTCGGGTGTAGTTGTCAGGCAGAATTCAGTTTCATTAAGCCAGGTTTCAGCTAAATGTCACTTTTTGTTCCCAGTTTAAATCACTTACAATTTTTACATATACATTAAATAATTATTTCCTTCAAGTCATTTCAGAGTATAGTTTTACATTGTATCCACCTCTTAGCAAGTCTTTCCTTGGTCTGGTTTTGTTTCATTTGTTCAGTTTTACACAAAAGTCTGGTGGTTTTAAAACGCTGGCTTTCTGAAAGTGGTGAGTACTGGTAATGCAACCATTTTTGGGATTAAGAAAATGAATTCCCCACAGTTCTGGGTTGCTTTTGGCAATCAGCATTGCCATTCCCAATGGTTTCAGGCTACTGTGTGTGTAGCCCAATGGTGGTTTTAGGCAGTGCCCTCCTGTGCTCACAACAATGGGTGGCAGCCTATTCTTCATGTTTTCCCTGTGCACTCTCTGGGGAGTTCTGGCCATCATGATGTTTTCCATGCCAGTACTGCACAGTTTTATGGTAGGGCTTGTATGCATGGGTAAAAACATCCCACAAGCCCCCCCTCTTGCGATGGCCATTCTGCCCTTTCACTGATGGAACTCGCAAGATCTGGGATGTTCGCCTCCTCTTCTTCCAATTCCATGGATGGCACAGTTCAGCATCTTTTCCTCCCTCCAGTCGATCAATCAGTTCTCCTTGCTGGTCCTGATGGGAGGATTGGGCGGTACCCCGGGCCCCTCAGGTCTCTGCTCCCGGTCCCCGGTCGTCCTCCTTGGTCAGTCTCCATGGTTTCATCTCT
This sequence comes from Ambystoma mexicanum, assembly GCF_040938575.1. Lineage (NCBI taxonomy): Eukaryota > Metazoa > Chordata > Amphibia > Caudata > Ambystomatidae > Ambystoma > Ambystoma mexicanum. Next base: position 181,027,662 of record NC_090941.1, on the reverse strand, counting down.
CCTAGGATGATAAAGCAAAGCGGCAATACCTATTCATAGACATTTCTTCACCACTATTAATGGTGTGGCGAACATATACATTTTATGAATCAGAAGATATGAACATATACATTTTCTTTTTTAAATTAGGAGACAAGAACATATATATATATATATATATATACAAGGATCACAGAATTTTATATGCTATATGTGGAATATTTTAGGGTTGGAACTGAATTACTCTGGAGCTGCCCCCTCTGGGATTCCAGTGGATTCCTCCAGTTGTTGCAGAGTGTGCCTGGGATGGCAACACTTTAGCTGATTTATATGTACCCACTTGTCTTCCCCTTCCGCCAGACTGCCTTTGGGGATGCAGATATTATAGGCAACAGGGGAGATCTTGTCTATAATTTCAAACGGTCCCTTCCATGTAGGCAAGAATTTTCGCTGTTTGGCCTGGTTCCTTTGGAAATTGTATAGATAGACCCGATCACCCACCTTATATTCCTTTCGGGTAGTTTTTAAATCATAGTGGGTCTTCATGCTCTCGGCTGATCTTTCTAGATTCCGCTGAGCATAGGCAAAAGCATGCTGAAGGTGTTTCCTTAAATTCTCCACATACTCATGAGTTGTGGAGGCATTTATCAACGTTTGCTCTTGGGTTCTGTAGAGCAAATGCTGGGAAAGCACCATCTTGCGTCCAGTCATCAACTCAAATGGTGACATTTTAGTTGCAGATGAAGGGGTAGATCTGATGGCCATTAGGACCAGAGGTAGTCGGATATCCCAACTTGGCCCAGAATCTGCCACAAACTTTTTTAAGATGCTCACAATGGTTCGGTTGTATCTCTCTACTGCCCCAGAAGAAGCTGGCCGGTAAGCAATATGTAGCTTTCTTTTGACCCCCAGTATCTCCCACATCTTTGTCATTACTTCACTGGTGAAGTGGCTACCTCTGTCTGACTCAATCCTTTGAGGTAGACCAAAACGGGAAAAGATGTGGTTAATCATCAGGGCAGCTGCTGTTTCTGCCTTGCAATTTGGGGCCGGGAGACATTCCACCCACTTGGTAAACAAGCATGTAACGGTCAACATGTATTTCTTTCCTCTAGACAAGCGAATCACAGGGCCTACAAAGTCGATTTGCAAATCTGACCATGGCAGTGTCATCCCCCTCTTTTGGAGAGGCGCACGGTGTGTGAGGGATGATGGCTGAAATTGTGCACACACAAGACACCCCTTCAAGTATTGGTCGAGGTCCTGCCCCATGTGTGGCCAGTATGCAACCTCTCTTAAGATTTCCAGTGTTGTGTGAAACCCCCTATGACCGGCGGTGGCCGCATCATGGGCGTGACTTAACATCAGGCTTCGGAATGAGGTAGGAACCACCCACTGATCGTGGCCAGCTTTGGATTTCCTTACCAGCAAACTGTCTTGGATTCGGACCCTTTTTGGACATTTCATCAACACTCTTAGGTCCTCTTTCCCAATGTAATCGGTATCCGTCAGGGGAAAGTTCTCAGGGTCCTCAATGTGTTGGTAAAACTTACCAATTATTGGATCCCCCTTCTGAGTTGTAATCAAATCAGCATCAGGGGTCTCCTTACTCCATTGTGCAGTTGAAAGATCATTGTGAGCATTGTTCTGGGACCTAGTGATGGCAGTGACCTGGATTTCCCCCAACAGGGACTCTATTTCTATTAGATCCCCTTGGATGGCCCCGGTTTTGGCCAGCTGATCAGCTAAGTCATTTCCAGTTTTGTCTGTTCCCTCTACTTTGGAATGACCCTTGATCTTTTTCCAGTAGATGGTCATCCCATTCGATGTGACCAGATCATCAATATTTTGGATTAACTTCCCATGTTTCAGGGGTTTGTTATTAGCGCATAACATGCCTCTGGTTTTCCAGTTGACCAGGTGCTCCACGAACCCGTTCCGTACATAATCCGAATCGGTGATTATGACCAGTTCGTGGAGTTGATGCTGGACAGCAGTGAGGATGGCCTGATGCACAGCCATCAATTCTGCCACCTGACTACTTCGGGGACCAATTTTATATCCAGCGGAGGGTTCTGGGAACTCCTTCACCCATGCATTCCCTACGCCAGCCACCAGTTCTTTCTCCCCGTTGTTGTCAACATGAAACGAGCATCCATCCACATAGACAGTGGGCATTCCCTCACACTTGTCTTCTTCAAAGACTTTGTGTGGGGAATTAAGATATGCCTCCATGTTGTCCTTGATTTTTAGACTTTCGTCCTCGAGACAGTTTTCTCTGGCACAATCATGCAAGTCAGCCAGACCTTGCGCAAGGGGACTCTTCTTGTTTTGGCCATATCTGACCTCCACAGGAAAGCCTTGCATTGACAGAATCCAGGAAGTAATTCGGGAATTACTCACATTTCCGGCCCGGATTCTGTCACTTTGGAGATATTGCAGAGGCTGGTGTGGAGTCTCCACTATGATGTGTTCCCCCTGGATAAACAGGCGGTAATTCTTCAATGCCCACACCGTTGCCAGGAGTGCCTTCTCACAATCGTTGAATTTTTCCTCCACAGAGGATAAAGCTTTGCTCGCATAGGAGATTACTTTATTGACCTTGTCATGCTTTTGGTATAATACTGCCGTCAAGCACGTATTAGAGAACCCTGTCTCCAGGAAGAACTCCTTGTTTCTGACAGGGTAAGCTAGGCAAGGCACTTGTGAGAGGCTTCTCTTGAGTTGTCTTACTGCCTCGGATTGTTCTGGACTCCATTCCCACTCGACCCCCCCCCCTTCAGGAGATGAATCAGGGGTCTAGTGATCTCTGCGTAGCCTTCAATGAACTTTCTGCTGTAATTAGTCAGTCCAAGGAGGTTCCTTAGTTCCCGCAGAGTTGTGGGGTCTTTCAGTTTCTGAAGTGCTTCCACTTTCTTTTCCTGGGGACAGAGACCCTGAGGAGTAATCTCATGCCCCAAGAAATTAACACGGGTTCTACACCACTGTGCTTTCTGAAAGGAAAGTTTTGCTCCGGCGGCCCTCAACTGTATCAGAATATAACGGATCTCTGCTATGTGTTCTTCCACAGATGAACTTTTTATGAGGACATCATCTACATAAGCCAGGTTACCCCTCGCACTCAGGTCGGGCATGGCCTTATGTAGGAAAATGTTGAATTCATTGCCAGAGTTGAGGTATCCGAAGGGAGTCCGGGTCCATGTGTACTGCTGGCCCCCAAAGGTAAAAGCCAGTTTGTATTGGTCTTCCCTACTGACAGGCACGGTCCAGTATCCATTGGTCAGGTCTATTGCAGTGAACACCTGTGACCCCTGAATCTGGGCCAGCCCTTGGTCAATGTAGGGCAGAGGCCATCGGGAAGTATGGACCCGTTTATTGAGCTCCCTAAGGTCGGCGCAGAGCACTGGCCGTTTGGCTTCAATATTCCCAGCACCGGATTATTGAAGGTGCTGTGTACTGGACGGATTATTCCCCGGGACTCAAGGTTCTTAATTATTTCAGTAAGGGACTCCATGGATGCGAGAGGCAAACGATATTGCTTCACAAACACTGGAGGCATTCCAGGGTCCGTGGGAATTGTTGTGGTGTGGATGTCGGTGCGACCACAGTCATATGAGTCTACCGCAAAGAGATCTTGGAAATCCAAGAAAACTTGTTTCAACTTTTGCTTCTATTCCAGAGTCACGCAGGCATCGGCTAGGTTGACTCTCTCTTCCACCATCTGCCTGAAGCCTGGAAAGACTTCTGGTTTGGCTATCTCAGCGGCCTCCTCCAGCTGGGTGGATAAGTCCCTGGTCAGAGTGCTGATTTGGACTGGAGGCTTCAGGTGGGAAAGGCAGCCCTCATGGACCTGGAAAATCACCTCATCCCTCCTGAAGTCACAAGTCACATCTTCCTTACCATAAGGGCAAGAAGTATACACCAGGAAGGTCCCCCCCATGCCGGGTGAAAATCCTGTCTGGTGTTGTATTGTCCTCAATATCACTGTCAAAACAGTCCTTGGGGATTGGTCCTAACAGTTCATTTCCTAAATCAATGGAGAAATGTCAGTCATCAATCGCCATTCCAATAATGGTGCCTGCGGCTAGAGTAATACTCTTTAAGTCGCTGTTATCCACCTCTATTGGAATGGTGTCATGTTCTATATTGACTAATGGTGTTGGGTTTACCCCTAACCCTTGCTGTTGGAGAGAAGCATTTAGATGGATATAAGCATCAGGGCTTTTCAATTTTTGTCCTCTTTTAACTTTCACTTCCAGAGAGAATTGTCGGGTCCTTTCTGGGATGGTGACTTCCTCTTTGATCTGAATTTCAACTGCATAAGGTAGCAATTGAGCTGACCTAAATGCTTTTTCTGGATCATCAAAGTGTAACGCTCACCTGGTTCCCACGGAGGCGCGGGCGTGGTCTGGACGGCAGTGGCCTCTTCGAAGGAGATGTTCAGCACCCTGAAGATGGAGTGGGCTGGGTTCCCAAATCCGGCTTGTCTGGCTCAGATGAATACCCTTCTGTGAGCAAAAAGGAAGGGTGAGTATTTAAAATGATGTCTTTTTGCAGGAACGTTGGCGCGCTGAATCCGGAATACAGCCTTAACAGGTAAGTTTTGTTTTCACCTGTTTCTTCTTCCCTTTTCTATCCTTAGGTGTTTCCAGGATGCTGGCAGGCGTGGTCGAGGACTGGAGCAGGAGCAGGCACGGTGAGCGTCCAGCTGTTATGAGCAGAACAACGCGAAGCGTGGTTTGCTGTCTGGGCGTGGCTTAAATAGCCTTTCAAGTAGTCCCAGGTATGTATCCTTCAACTGAAGGTATGTATCCTGCCACCAGCCACACCTGTGTGGTTAAGTAGTTCCTTTTTCATCTGGAAGATGTAGAATGATCTGCCAGGTAAGGAAATTGCAGCATGGTCTGCCAGGTAAGTTTGCACCAAACACTTTTCCTTCCATATCTTGTATGAGCCTGGCGCCGATGGTGCCAGGACTGTTATCCCTTATGAGCCTGACGCCAACGGCGCCAGGACTGAGTCCAAAGAGCCCCTATCTGGGATGGCTGGGACTTCCCTAGTATACATGTTGCCTGCCTCTGAGGGTGCCGGGCCCTGTCTGGCTCCTTGGAGTTAGGCATCATGACAGTACCTCCCCCCAAGGCCCCTCCCAAGGATGTACTGTCCGGAGGCTTTGGTTTGTTTGGAAACTTACGATGACATTTTTGTATTAGACGAGGTGCATGTATATGATCGCTTGGTTCCCAAGATCTCCCCTGAGGTCCATATCCTTTCCAATCAATTAGGTAAAAAACCTTTGACTTGGACATCTTAGAATCTAATATGTCTTTAACTTCGAATTCCAGTTCCCCATCTACTGGGATTGGTTCTGGTGGCTTGAGTAGCCTGGTTCCGGGTTGTACAGGTTTCAACAGTGATACGTGGAAAACCGGATGGATTCGCATGTTGGGGGGCAGATCGAGTTTGAAGGCTACCGGATTGATTATAGCCTTGATTGGATACGGCCCTATATATCTTGGGTTAAAAGTTTGCGGGCCTTTAAGTGGTAGATGTCTAGTCGCCAGCCACACTTGATCTCCAACTTGGTAAGGAGGTACTTCGCTCCGATGTAAGTCAGCATTTTCCTTATATTTGTCCTTGGCCTGCTGTAAATGAGTCTTGGCTTCTTTGAAGGCTCGGGTTATGGTGGCATGTAAGTTATCCACGGCGGGCATTTCAAGGCCTTGAGGTGGTTCAAGATCCAAAGTTCTGGGATGGTGGCCAAATAAGGTATAAAAAGGAGTCTGGCCAATTCCTGAATGCACAGAATTGTTGTACGCATATTCAGCAATCCATAAAATGTCTTTCCAATTATATTCTGAGTGATGCAACATGCACCGTAAGTACTGTTCCAATGTCTGGTTTGTTCTCTCGGTTTGGCTGTCGGTCTGGGGATGGTGGCTGGTAGATAAACGCACATCAACTTGTGCCATTTGGCAACATCTCTTCCAGAACCGAGAAATAAACTGGCTTCCCCGATCGGAGATTAATATGGATGGAAAACCATGTAGACGAACAACGTTCTCAAGAAATTCCTTGGCTAGGGTGGAGGCTGAAGGCAGCCCTTTCAAGGGAATAAAATGGGCCATCTTGGAGAAGAGGTCTACAATTACCAGTATAGTATTAAATCCACGACAAGGAGGTAGGTCAGTTAGAAAATCCAGCGATAAAGTGTGCCAAGGTGCCGGTGGGATGTCCAGAGGTCGTAACGGACCGGCTGGTTTTTGCTTTTGACTTTTATTTTGGGCGCACACTGCGCATGTCATCACGCAAGATTTTATATCCTTTCGCCAGGAGGGCCACCAGAAATGCCTTTTAATTTTTTCTTCAGTCTTAGCGATGCCCGGGTGTCCTTCCATTAGTGTCTCATGATGATGGGCAATAACAAGATCTTGCAAATCCTTTTGAGGCAAGAACAGTCGCCCCTGGAAATAAGGTAAATCGTTATTAATTGAAAATCTGGGATCTTTCAGGCTCCATTCTTGCAAGGCTGCAGCGTCGAAAAGCAATTTAACTCTAGTTTTAATATCCTCTGGAGTTTGAGAGGAGATCACCCCCAAAATTCTCTGTTCGGGAATAATCGGAACTGGATCTAGAGTTGGGGTAGAATCGCCCATTCCTATTCCAGATAGTGCGTCCGCCTTGCCATTCTTGCAGCCGGGGCGATAGGTGATCACAAAGTCAAATCCTGCAAAGAACAGGGCCCAACGGAGTTGGCGTGAGGATTGAGCCTTGGCCGTTTTTAAGTATTGCAAATTCCTGTGGTCTGTAATTACGGTAACAGTATGTCTTGCGCCGAGAAGGTAATGACGCCAAGCCTTGAAAGCTGACTTGATAGCTAATAGTTCTTTATCTGTGATTGCGTAGTTAACTTCTGGAGCTGAGAATTTTCTGGACCAAAAGGCCACAGGATGCAGTTGGTTCGAGACTGGGTCCCTCTGTGATAGAACCGCTCCCATGGCTAAACTAGATGCGTTAGTTTCCACAACGTAAGGGAGATCTGGACGGGGATGTTTTAACACAGGTGCGGAGGTGAATTTAGTTTTTAGTTCCTGAAATGCTTGTTCTGCTTCCGTAGTCCATTCGAAGCGTTTGTTTTTCCGTAAGAGGGCTGTGATGGGTTGAACCTCTCGAGAAAACTCCGGGATAAACCTTCAATAGAAATTGGCAAAACCAAGCATGCTCTGAACCCCTTTCACAGAACTAGGGGGTGGCCATTTGAGGATTGCGTCCACTTTCCGTGAGTCCATTCGAACTCCCTTTGGCGTTAGGACGAAACCAAGAAACTCAACCTCCGTGACATGAAAAATGCACTTTTCGAGCTTTGCAAATAGTTTGTGCTGGCGTAGTTTCTCCAGGACGGCCTTAACATGTTTTCGGTGATCAGATTCCGAGGAAGAGTACACTAGGATGTCGTCAATATATATGATGACACAAACATCTATGAGTTCTCGAAAGATGTAATTCATAAAATATTGGAAGGCAGCAGGTGCGTTGCACAACCCGAAGGGCATCACTTGGTATTCAAAGAGTCCGTATTTGGTGCGGAAGGCCGTTTTCCATTCATCGCCTTCTCTGACGCGCACCAGATGGTAATCTTAAATCCAGCTTGGTAAAGATGCAGGCATCTTTCACCTGGTCGAGGAGTTCAGGGATCAGAGGCAGGGGGTAACGATTCTTAACCGTTATCTGATTTAAGGCGCAATAGTCAATACATGTTCTAAGGTCGCCTTCCTTTTTCGGCACGAAGAACAAAGCTGAAGAAGCCGGTGACTTTGACCGGGGAATAAACCCATTGGCAAGATACTGATCCAAATACTGGCGTAAATGAAGATTCTCTGGTTCGGTAAAGGCATAAATCCTACTACAAGGCGGTTGAGCATTGGGTACCAGATCAATTTGACAATCGTATGGCCGGTGAGGTGGTAAGGTGTTGGCCTGTTCTTTTTGAAAAACGTCCTGAAAGTCCTGATACTCAAGTGGTAGTTGTGCTGACACAGAGGTTACTGAGGCTAGACCCACTTGTGGATTTCCGGAATAACAAGTTTGTCTGCAGTTAGGAAAGGTGATACTCTTTGCTCGCCAGTCAATTCGAGGATTATGTGCTTCTAACCAAGGGATCCCCAAGATTACCTGAAATTGTGGAGCCTTGATTACGTCGAACACTATGGTTTCCCTATGACCATCTTGGCCAACCAGTGTCATTTCTGTGGTAGAATGTGTTACCGGCCCAGAGGCAATTTCGGTCCCATCAACCGTGGTAATGACATCTTTGGTGATTTTTGGTCGGAGATGGAGACCAATCCTGGAAGCCAATTCGAGATCAACATAGTTCCCAATAGCCCCACTGTCGAGATAGGCCTTTATGCCATGTAATCGTTGAGGCTGCTTTGGATCCACGAGGGTCATTGGCATGATGAAATGCGAGGTCAAAGAGTTTGTCTTCACGCTCGGCAAGCGGACCTCTACGCTTGTCGGGCTTGATCGTTTCCCGAATCAGATTTTGGAAGGTTTTGGTCTGTGGCTCCAACCACCTTCTTGGGTGGTTTTACCGGGCAATTTCGTAGAAAGTGTCCAGACTCTCCACAATAGAGACATAACTGGTTTTGCTGTCTTCTTTCTCGTTCTTTCTGCGTTAGGGGTCCTCTTACTCCCCCAATTTGCATTGGCTCCGAAGTGTCGGTACTCTTGGGGTTTGCGTGGGTTTTTACCAAAGCCTGAGTTTCAAATCTAGTCCGATCAGTCTTTCTATTCTGGAGTCTAGGATCAAGTTGGATCACTAAATCAATGTATTCCTCACAGAGTTGGGGTGGATTCACAATTTGAGCCAGAACGTCTTTTAGCTCTCCACGAAGTCCTCGATGAAACAAGGTGATTCTTTTATTCTCAGGCCACCCAGTTTCCACGATCAGTCTGTTAAATGTGGCGATATAAGATAGGAGGTCTTGGTTCCCTTGACGCAAAGACAGAAGTTCGTTATCCAAGGCCTCACCCTGGGCGTGCCGGGCAAATAATCTCTCCATACTAGCCTGGAAGCGTTGAAAGTCACGAAGGATAGGATCATCTTGATTTACCAACGGAATAGACCAATCGGCTGCACAGCCGCTGAGATACGATAAAACAAAAGCCACCCTAGTTTGGTCATTAGGGAAGGCCCCAGGTCTACATAAAAAGTGTAAACGACATTGGTTCATAAAAACAGCGTATTTCTTGGGGTACCCCGCAAAACGTTCAGGTGGGGTCAAAGGCATGTTTCCCGGCAGGTTAATTTGCACCGGATTAGTGGAAGCCATAGGAGTGGACTCTCTCCCGGAAGCAGGTAATGGCGTTTGTCCAGCCTGATTCTGCAAAAGCTGTTTAGCCAGGTCATCGGTTCGTTCTTTGGACAAGATCAGTTCTCTTCGAAGAACGTTGGTTTCTTGGCGGACGGCGTGAACCTCCGCCCGTAATTCCCCCAATAGTTGGGCCAGTTGGTCTGTTTCAGAAGTCTCCATGGCGCCTGGGTGGGTAATTGTGGGTAGGCTTCGCGTTCTGTAACGCTCACCTGGTTCCCACGGAGGCGCGGGCGTGGTCTGGACGGCAGTGGCCTCTTCGAAGGAGATGTTCAGCACCCTGAAGATGGAGTGGGCTGGGTTCCCAAATCCGGCTTGTCTGGCTCGGATGAATACCCTTCTGTGAGCGAAATGGAAGGGTTAATACTCTGCGGGTTTTGTGTTGATCTCCCGTTCCCCTTCTCACCCTCCTTGCAACCTTTCTGTAATTCCCTGTGGAGACTCACCTTAGGGATTGAAAAGGCGAGCTCTCCATCCTGCTTCTGATGCAGGGGCGTGTTGGGATCCAGTTACGTCACTGGATAGTAAGTTCGAGTTTGCTTGTCTGTTCCGGTAAGTACCGTAAATGTTTATGGCAAGCTTGAGTCTAAACTGTTCCTCTTCTCTTTTGCAGGTAATGGAAGACTCCGGGCTGAGGGCGGTTTCCGTCGAAAACCTGATTTCAGGTGAGTTTTGGTGTAGGCCCACTACTGTCTTTTCCTGTCTCTTTTTCCTTAGGGGCCGGAGTTCGAGAATGCCGAAGAAATGGAACCGGTACGAAGCAGAAGCTGAGTCCGACCTGTAAGCTGGTGAGTTTTAAAATAGTTTGTTTGCTACGGTTCTTGCATTCACTAATGTGATGTTTGCTTTTTCCCCATAGGGGCCGGGGTGCTGAAATGCCCAAGGAATGGCATTGACCCGAAGGTAAGAAGAATTAGCTTGGCGGGTAAGTGCTTCTTGGTTATTTTCCCTTTCTCACCTTGCTTTCTTCTCTTCATCTCCCCGTAGGTGCTGGAATGCTGCAGGAGATCCGGATGGGCGTCGCAGAGCCGAAGGCGCCACATGCAGGTAAGAGAAGTGCGCCGAGATGTATGCGACGCGGTGAGTATTTAAAATGATGTCTTTTTGCATGAACGTTGGCGCGCTGAATCCGGAATGCAGCCTTAACAGGTAAGGTTTGTTTTCACCTGTTTCTTCTTCCCTTTTCTATCCTTAGGTGTTTCCAGGATGCTGGCAGGCGTGGTCGAGGACTGGAGCAGGAGCAGGCATGGTGAGCGTCCAGCTGCTATGAGCAGAACAACGTGAAGCGTGGTTTGCTGTCTGCGCGTGGCTTAAATAGCCTTTCAAGTAGTCCCAGGTATGTATCCTTCCACTGAAGGTATGTATCCTGCCACCAGCCACACCTGTGTGGTTAAGTAGTTCCTTTTTCATCTGGAAGTTGTAGAATGATCTGCCAGGTAAGGAAATTGCAGCATGATCTGCCAGGTAAGTTTGCACCAAACACTATTCCTTCCATATCTTGTATGAGCCTGGCGCCGATGGTGCCAGGACTGTTATCCCTTATGAGCCTGACGCCAAAGGCGCCAGGACTGAGTCCAAAGAGCCCCTATCTGGGGTGGCTGGGACTTCCCTAGTATACATGTTGCCTGCCTCTGAGGGTGCCGGGCCCTGTCTGGCTCCTTGGAGGTAGGCATCATGACACAAAGCCCATGGGATTATCCACTAATCGGGACCAAGCTTTGAAGTTTATTAGGTCCAAACTAATGGCAAAGCGATTGAGAATGTCACTGCCTAAGTAAAAGGCGGCAGTGACGTCTCGCACAACCCAACAATTATGGACTATGCTCTTGTTGCCAATGGAGATTTTGAGCATACACCTGCTTGGCAGGAGATGTTTGGAATTAGGTGCTTCCAGGTCCATTTCCCATTTGTCTATCAGTTTGAATGTGGGAATGGCTGGATCTTTTGGGAGTTGGTGGAACATGGCTTCGCTGATGAAGCTCTTACCGTTGTTCACACACTCGAGCGAGAACAGAGTCCTTCCCATCATTTAAATGAACAGGGATGAACAAATGCTCTCCAATTTGCTGAAAATCAGCCAGGCTCTGAGCTGATTTCACATATTTCTGGACTATAGGAGTGGGAGTTTCTGATTGTGGATTAGTAAAGAATTTCAGGGTGTTTCCTTCCAGTGTGGAATACCACCTTAAACTGGAAGGAAGGTTGATTTTCAGAAATATAGAGGACCCCCCATCACCAGTCTGTTGTCCTACTGCTATTACTGTCACGTCTGGTGTTTGGTTGTTCTGGAAGTGAAATTCTACTTGGTCAGATTTTTGTTCAACCATGTGGCAGGTGCCGTTTCAACTAACATGGTTGACACTCTGTTTTAATTTTATTGGTCGGCTAGTCTGGGTCCAGAGGACCTTGTTTACACAATCTATTAGGGGTGACAACCTTCTCAGGAGGTCATTCCCTAGTAAACAAGGGGTGCCCTCTGGAGTCACTACTATGACCGGGTGTTTCACCTTGTGTCGCCCAATTTTAATGTCCAAGTCTGCAGTCCCCTCAACGGGAATTTCCTTCCCGTCAAAGTTCTGCAGTTGTCCAGGAAGAGAGGTGAGAGGAATTCGGTAATTCTCCCCCCTTCCTGCATTTAGTTCCTCAAAGGCCCTTTGGGACAGAAGGATAGCTTGGGATCCAGTGTCCACCAGTGCCAAAATTGTACCCTGCCCCTGTACTTGTACCGGGGCATAGTATCTTCCCTCCTTCTCCTCAAGGGGGCACAGATAATGCACATTTTTGGACAACTGGTGGGCTAACTTTCTGGTTTTGGACATTGCTAGCGAAGAGATTTGGGCAGAATTCTGTGGAGAGCCTGGGGAAACTGAAAGAAAAAGTTAGCAACTGGAAATGGTTTCGGGTTCTGGGCCACCCCCCCCTTTTTGGAGGCAGTCCTCAGGATGGGTTTGACCCACGGGATTTTGGTATTGTCGGTTCTGGGATGAGATGATGGGTGGCGGTAGCTCAGTCTCCACATCTCCCCAGTCTGAATTGGCATCCCTTGGGACCCATTTTTCCTTGGGAGGAGTTCCCCCATCTCTGAAGGAGAAGATCCTTTTCCCAGGATCTTCTGAGGATCCCTCTCCCTCAAATTGGAAGACCTGTACCTCCTCCACAAAGTGGGTCTGTTTGGGTCCTTTATTTCTCCTACCCCCCCTCTGCTCCTTGGGAGGCAGGCTTTCAGGGGCAGGAGATTTTGTTTCCGGTTCCTGGTTTTCCAGGGGATGTTTACAAGTTGGGAAGGAGGCTTTCTCCAAGGCTTTGCACCCCCCCTTCCCCTTGTGCCTCCTCCCTGGGAACCGGTGGGTTATCGGGGTGCTGCCCCCGTCATTGTTCTGGAGCACCAGGTCCAGAGTTTGGGGCATTCTGCGGTGGCATGCTCATCTGAGGGTTCTGTTGAGCCCTCAGGATGTGACCCAGATCCCGTGCCATATTTTGGACCTGGCGCTCAAGTTGTGAAACCTGCTCAGGCTGATACGGGGCTCTATTTTCTCCCCTGGGCTGATCCCGGGAAGGGTAGCTATCCCTTCTCTGGTAGTACCCCTGGTTGGGAAGATTTTGGCACCCCTCCACCCTTGGCCTCCCCTCTCCCGGATTAGGTTGTCTGGGCTCAGGGAATTGGGGAAAGAAGGATGGATGATTTTGGGGCTGGAAATCGGGTGGATATCTGGGGAAAAAGTTCTGCCCAGGATTTGGAGAATGTCTGCCCTCCTGTGGGAAGTTGGGAGGGAAGTTCCCTGGGTTAGGTGCTTGGCTGGATCCCCCCCTTGGGCTGGAGGAGTCCACACATAACCCAGGATTGGTTGGTTTCCCTTGTAGCGGGGACTTACATAGTCAGGGGAGCGGGGAACCCCATTTGTGGGACTACCTCCTCGACTCCCTGTCTGTGACTGGCCCGAGGGCCTTCTGGGCTGTGAATTATTTGGTGCAGGCAGGTTTTTAGGCCCCCCCATCTCCAAATCTAAAACGGGGGCAACCTTTACCTCTGCCACCTTGGCAGCAGCAGGGGTACTGTTGGTTTTGGGGTTTTTCGGCGCGTTATTTTTATTTTCGATAGGCTTCTGCACCTCATAGATCCGGGTAGCCTGTTCAATGACCCAGTCTAAAGATCTTTTCTCATGAAAATCTCTCACGAGCTGGGTCATTATGTATTTGGGTAAGGCATGGAAAAACGTATTGATAAATTCTCTGCTATCCGTGCGCCCCCTTCTGGTGGTCTGCGCAAAAGCACGCTTTAGTTCTTGCACAAACTCTTGTGGGGCCTGATCCTCCCCACATTGCAAATTGTAGGCTGCCTTGCGAGCCTCTTGAGGATTTCTGTGCACAGAAAAATGTTTCAAGATGGCCGCCCTGTATGTGGACCACCTTGAATGGTTTTGATCCTCCAGTCCCGCAAAGAAACTGGAGTATTCTGGTGAGAAGGTCCACTTTACATATTGAATACAGCTTTGGCTGTCCTTCAAATGGAAAGTCTCCATCATTTGCTCATAGAGCTCCAAGTGTTCCCAAACAGAATACTTGGCGTTCTTATGATAAGGCGTGATGACACTCCTTATTGCCTTTATTTGATTCAATGGGTCCTTAAGCAAGGCCCTTTTTGCCTTATTGGCCTTTTTGGTTCGGGTAACCCTGGTCCATTCATCCTCCGACTCAGAAGCGCTGCTCCCAGAGGTGCCCGTCTGATCTTCCAGGTTTTCCTGGATTCTGCGAGCCTGGGAATGGCTGGCAGAATGTGGGGACCTGGTCTCCTGTGTCCTGTAATGCTCAGAGGAGTCTTCAGACCCCTCCTTGCTGCCAGGATTTGATGGGTACCCCCACCCACTGACCTAACTGGGCAGAGGTTTTCAGGATACCCTTAATGGGCCTACTCTCCTGGGGTTCCCCACTAAATTGCACTGTGCTTGGGTGCCCATACCCGGATGCCCGCCCATCCATTCCTGGGAGGTACTGGCCTATGAGCCCCATACTTCTAGCTGGATAGTAATCTGCCATCCCCGTGGCCCGGGGCTCATGTGCGCGAGGGAACATGGGGGTGGCAGAGTCCAGGGACTGGGAGAGATGAAGGCCTATGGTACTAGGGCTCCTGAGGTTATGCTCAGGAGTTTCTCTTTCCCCGCGAACCTCATCTCTATCCGCCCCTGCTTCCTGTTGCAATGCAAGAGCCTGCGCTTTCAGTTCCTCAGTTAAGGCATTACTAGACTCTATCAGTCTCTCCTGCATGGCTACCTGTTGCTGGAGCCTATCATTGTGCTGACAGAGAGCCTCATTTTCTCTCTGTGCCTCCTGATTGGTCCTGGAGTACTGGGCCAGTCTCTGCTGCAGGAGGGTTACCTCCTCAGTCCCATCCCTACTGGCCTGCTCCTTTCTTGCCAGAGCCTCATCCACCCTCCTGGTGTGCTCTAACAAGTTCTGGTGTTCTTTTTGGAGGTCACCCAGTCCCTGGAGGGCCAGGTGATTTTCTTCCATTTTCCTTTTTAAGTGGCAGACTTCCTGGCCTAAAGTATCCCTTTCCTGACTAAGAGCCTGCATCTGTGCCGCCAGGTCGTCCCTTTGCCTTTGGAAGGCACCAGCTTTCTGGCGCTCCTGATCAAACTCTGCCAAGGTATCCAGGTCCTTCAGAATCAATTTATTGCTTTCCTCTTTTTCCCTATCTAGGTGGCTTTGCAGGGTGACTACCTGCTCAGCACATGCCCTATTGAAATCTAATTGTTGCTCCAGCTTTTTCTGGCTCTACAGTAGGGAGTCCAAACCTTCTTGGTACTCCTTCTGCAAGGCCAGAAATCTGGTATCCTGGTCAGCCTTTTCCTGTTGCAGCACATCCATATCCTCCTTTATTTTAGTGATGTACTGTCTGCTATCATTTTCTGACTCCTGGCTCCTGAGAAGCCTCTGCTCAGAAGAGTCCAGATCAGATTGGGCCTTCTCTAACGCCATCTGTTGCCTATTTGCCAGATCTTGGCCTTCAACACATTTGTCCTGCATGGCTCCCATATATAGATACAAATATGCCGCTATCCTGGCAATCTTATTATGTTCATCTTTGGCTTAAGGGGCCATATATAGTTCGCTCAGGGCCACATGTAGGGGACCCTGATCTCTCCATATATCTGACCCTGTTTCAGTGACCTGTTGCGCGATTGCCTGCAACCAGACCGTTTGGTCCTGATGAGTCCACTCACCTCTCACAAATAGCTTATGTAAGAAGTGCTCTCTGGCTATTTTGATGTCTACCAGTGTCGTCATTCTGGAATTTGAGTTCCTTCCTGACTTACAGAAGTTTGTATTTTATTTTTGCAAAACAGACCGTTTCCTTAGAGCGTTCCTTTGAGGAGTGCTTTACAGCGTAACATAGCGTGGTGATCCGACCGGATGTATGTCTCCTGTCAGTTAGCACACTGTATTAATCTGCACAAGTGATAAATCTAACCCAGAATATCCCGGACGAGCCCCCACTTTTGTAAGCGATATTCAATCAACACTACAGCTAAGTCAATGCCTAGTCTGGGATGCTGAGGAAAACCCTTATTGATGTATTTTTATAATCAGTTCAGTACTCTGGATGACAACCCTTGTATAACACCCCCCTCTTAGAATCCCCCTGACCCCACTGAGCCAAGAAGTAGGTTTGTTTTGCAAATTAAAAGGTTTATTTGAAAAATTAAACAATATATATATATATATGTCACACTTTTATAATAAATTAATATCTGATAGTACACTTAGACATATGATGTTGATCAACAATGGGTAATCTGACACTAGCACACTTCTTTATAATCAATGAGGAGTTGGTGTAGGATGGATAAGGCAGCGAAAATACTTTTATGGTTTCAAATGGATGCAATGTTGAATGAAAATGCAGTACAGAAACAAACTGATATGGTTTCACAAGATATCATATGTTCACTTTTCCCCTGGTGAAAATTCACCCCCTCCCCCTTATATGCAATGCGAGGAGATGGAAGTAACACACACAGTTCTCAGGAATGCAATTAAATACAATACGAAATTCAATTCCCACCCCAGCAAGCTTAGAGAAAACAGGTATGAGTTTTAAAACACAGGCCCAAGTGCTTTGAATGTGGTGGCAGTGAAGTGAGAAATATGCTAAAATGCTTTTAATTCCCTTTAGGAGGTTCAGGGTGAGTGAGAGATACTTGGGATGAGCTCAGGCTCACTTTAGCAATGATTCAGGGATGGTTATTAAGAGGCAAATGAATTTTTAGCAAAGGAAAGCAAAAAGCTGCTATCTTTTTACAGGTAAAGAAATCAGGCCAAATCGCAAATCGCGGCAAAATTCGCGAGTGCGTGAATTGTGATTGCGGAAAAAGTATAAGGAGTAGGAAGTCGGTTCTAGGCATGTTGGAAAGCTTAGATTCTAAGCTTTCAGAGGAAAGTTAAACCAGGTTAAAATAGTTTGGATTAGATTATTTTAACTAAGCGATTGGTTCTGCACAGTTCTGCTAGGTACTCACAATATAAATTTGAACTAGGCCTTGTCACGGATCTGGTCAGGTTTTGGACTGGACTCCGGTTCTGGTCTCGGCACTTCACAGTGATCTGGGTCAGCTCTCTGGTTCTGCTCACAGCAGTCTGGGTCACTCTGGATCTCTGGTCTGGTCTCTGGCAATTGTTCTTGGCCAAAGAATTCAAACAGCTCACCTGGCTGTGGAATAGTTTGCAAATGATTTTAAGGATGCTGAGGCCTGCTGAGAAGAGTTCTCAGTTTGTGGGTTTAGGCCCTTGCTTTAAGTTCTGAAGTAAAGTTCTGGTCTTTGGAGATTGATGGATTTGAAGTCTGCATCTCTGGATGTGAAGTCGTCTGTCAGCATGCTCCACAGCAAATGGAATTGAATGTCTCTACCTGTCCCAGCAGTCTCTTTTTATGTGTTTTGGAAATAGGTGTGTGCCTGGGCCTAGCTAAGCCTGCCCCTCTCTACTTGTCATTGGCCCAATTCTCCCCTCTCCCATGATTGGGGGAAGGAAATGGATTGTCATCATGATGAGGTCTGTTTATGGGTCAGAGGATCCTCCCCTGGCCAGTTTGCCCACAAATCTTTATTTGATTCAAATACATCTTTCCCAGATATACAATTTGTTGAAATTACATGTGCACATTATATATTCCTTATGGTCCATGCTTGTCCACCTCTGATCTTCCTGGGGGCTTGCATTCAAAAATGACAACATTTTGCGCTTTTTAACTGGTTTTGCAATATCGGACAGTTACCCAAAATTACACACATGTGCGCAAGGAGTATGGACATTAATTGATGAAGTGTCAGATTTTTAACATGCAGACATTTGGAGTGAGACCCTATTTTCCGCTAGCAACCCCCCAGAATACACCACAGGATCCTAACGCCTCTCAAAATGTTCACAGAAAAATCACAAAAATAATGATATTACTTATATAATTCTGACAAGTCATCACTATGAGTTATCTATCTTTTCAAAAGTATGCTCTGGTCAAAAAGGGGTGTGGCTTCCCACATCACAGGGTGGAATAACTGGTTTATCCACTTCCCCCAAGCTCAGCTGCCTTGCAGAGGCACTGCCCCTCCCAGTTTCCCCTAAGAGAAAGCTATTTTACGACGCCCCCAATATAACATTTGCCTGAGTCCAGGACAGGCCTTTGTTCAACTCCCTGTAGTCCCCAGCTGCTCCACCCCTAATCTAATCAGAGAGGTGTTAACTCCTTTTGGCCAGGGGCAGAGTGGCTGAGCATCCAGTTTCAACTCCTGTCGGGGGTAGTTGTCTGGCAGAATTCAGGTTCATTAAGCCAGGTTTCAGCTAAATGTCACTTTTTGTTCCCAGTTTAAATCACTTACAATTTTTACATATACATTAAATAATTACTTCCTTCAAGTCATTTCAGAATATAGTTTTACATTGTATCCACCTCTTAGCAAGTCTTTCCTTGGTCTGGTTTTGTTTCATTTGTTCAGTTTTACACAAAAGTCTGGTGGTTTTAAAACGCTGGTTTTCTGAAAGTGGTGAGTACTGGTAATGCAACCATTTTTGGGATTAAGAAAATGAATTCCCCACAGTTCTGGGTTGCTTTTGGCAATCAGCATTGCCATTCCCAATGGTTTCAGGCTACTGTGTGTGTAGCCCAATGGTGGTTTTAGGCAGTGCCCTCCTGTGCTCACAAAATAGGCAAAAATGGGTGGCAGCCTATTCTTCATGTTTTCCCTGTGCACTCTCTGGGGAGTTCTGGCCATCATGATGTTTTCCATGCCAGTACTGCACAGTTTTATGGTAGGGCTTGTATGCATGGGTAAAAACATCCCACAACTCGACAATCTATCCTACTGGGTGGAGACTATAGGCCTATTGAGTAACTTCCAAATGGGATTTAGAGCAAGCTCGGGAACATCCCATTGTCTGTGACTCCTTGACTACCTGACCAGAAGTGCCAAGACAAAGGGGCAGCCTGGTTTATATGTTGCCATAATAGACTTCCGGGCAGCCTTCAACACAGTTGACAGGAGCAAGTTGTGGGATAAAATGAATCGTCTGGGCTGCTCGCAGGATCTGTTGTTGGCAACTATGGGCCTGCATGAAAATACTTTGTTACAGTTGAGGCTTGATAGTAGGGGTATGGTAACGGCACCTATCTATACGAACCTAGGTGTAAAACTGGGATGCTCACTGGCCCCCCTACTTTTCAATATATACCTAGATGAATTTCAGCACATGCTTGAAAAAGTGCACAACTGTCTTCCAAGGATGCTGGGGAGCAAAGTCAATTGTCATTCAAATGCAGACAATTTGATCTTGTTCGACCTTACCTTTGCTGGCCTCAAAAGATCTATGGAAACACTATTAAGCTTTGCTAATGGTCATGACCTAATATTGAATTATGAGAAAACCAAGGTCATGTTCTTTTCTCACAACCGTGCTAAGGTCCCCACCATGGTTATTAATGGCAATGTCATAGAGCAAATCCACAGTTTTAAATGCTTGTGTGTTGAATTCACCACCAAGACTGATTATGCCAAAATGGTGGAGGCCAGGAAAAGGAAGGCAATGATAAAGCTGAACATGTTACATAGGTGTGTGAAGGCGGCATCAGGCTTTAGCTTCCATGGGATATTGACTTTGTATAAACAATGTTTTTGTACAACTGTATTATATGGACTGGATGCTATTAGCATGTAGGACTTTTCCTGGCTTAATGTCTTAGAGGGCAGTTTTTGGGGGAAAATGTTTGGACTAGGCCCTTGAGTACCAGTTGAAATCATCCGTCTAGAGCTGGGCCTTATGTCTTTGGCATCAATGGCACGGAAAAGAAGAAACTTATTATTTCTTAAAGCTCATAAGTCACCAATCTGCCCCTCCCACCCTGTTGGGACAATTACCATCTGGTAAGACTTCTGACTCTTTGGTATCGCTGAGCCGTCAAGTTTTGACACTATAGGATGGAGTCCATGTTGGGAAGATAATCTGCATGTGTCAAGAGGGCTCAATGGGACTAGTGTGCTAACTATATCCACCTTCCTGCACTAAGCAGCTACAGTCCCATCATTAACTCCCTGGCACATAGTTTTATGAATGCCTAAGGCTACATTAAACTGTCCCCTTCTCCAGAGCTGTGTAGGTTTGCTCTCCTACTGTGAATCGGCAAACTGCCATTACTAACTACCATTGGCCCAGAACTGGGCATCCCGAAAGAAAAGAGATTCTGTCAATCATGTGGAGTTACGGGTAAACTTGAGACCGCACAGCACATCCTGACAGGATGTAGGGAGCATGGACCCCTATATATAAATTTGCTTAGCCCCTTTGTATCCGAATGTAATAAGATAAAGACTGATTCTTTCTGGCTTTATTGTTTGAATTCTGGGTACAAAACTATGCACATAGCCCTATTCAACTTCTGGAAGGCCATTTTGAGGTTGGGCAAAGTTGGGAACAATTCCCCGAGCTCTAATCAGCTTATATGATGTATGTTGCTTCGTCTAACTTTTAAATAGCATTTTGCACAAACTACTAGATCCCATAATGGACTTTGCCTACGTCCTAGTTATAAATGTCACTAAATGGGCAGTCGTGTCAGATTTTAATCCATACCTGAAGACGCAAATGAAATTAATGAAATTAACGAAATTATGAAGTCATGTAACTTAGGGGGCTGAATGAATATACTGCTGTTTTTAAAAAAACATTTTATTGAATATTTAAACAAACAATACAAACCAAACTTGCAGTGTATATAAGAACTTTTCAATTGTACTTTTTCAAATCGCGCTCACTGCATCCCTTATCCCACCCACCCGCTACGAGCCTATTTCTTCTAATGTTCTGTTTCTGCATCTTGTGATGGGGTATTTCTTCCCGCAGGATCTGATGGGTCTTGCATCAACCCAAATAGTTCTGCTATCAGTAGCTTCCAAGCCATCAGGGTCTCAGTCTCCTCTTCCCCCCCCCCCACCGCTGCTAGTTTCTTGCCATACCACGATTTCCGCCTCCGCCCATTTCTGCAGATCCCTCCACCATAACTCCAATCATGGTTTGTGGCATG
The DNA here is from genome assembly GCF_040938575.1 of Ambystoma mexicanum. NCBI lineage: Eukaryota > Metazoa > Chordata > Amphibia > Caudata > Ambystomatidae > Ambystoma > Ambystoma mexicanum. The sequence goes on along the minus strand of NC_090941.1, from coordinate 181,006,743 downwards.
TCTTCCACCCCATAGCAATCTCCTCTTCGCAAGTGCATATGCCAGGTCCTTCAGTTTGTTTACATGCCTAAGTTTCCATGGCTTAGAGAACTCCCCTAACAGGCAGGCCTACACGGTATCTACCGCTATCTTAATACCCTTTTCTGCCAGTTTGTGTGCAATTTCACCCCAGAAGCGTTCTATAACCGGGCATGCCCAAAACATAAATACAATGCCCCCGTTTTCCTCATCACATTTAGGGCATGCCTGTCTTCCCACATTTTTGAACTTGGCTATTCTATGGGGTGTTAGATACGCCCTATGTGTAATATACAATTACAACTGTTTAAGTCTTGCGTTCCGCAACACTTTCTTGTGGTACCCTTGGACTCGCTCTCACATCCCATCCTCCATCGGGGTTCCTACTTCCTCCTCCCATTCCAGTCTCAATTGCACCATCTCCTTCCCTACTATGGACATCATCAACTCATATATTTTGGATATCTCGTGTCCCCCCTCTGCTATGTCATATATTGTGTCTATAGTAACATCTGGTTCTTCCTCAAGCACCGACTCAGGCCACATTTTCTTAATCTTCCGTACCAGTCTGTGGTACGTGATGTACTGGCCAGTGTGCAGTCCGGTTTCCGCCCCCAACTCCTCAAAGGCCGTTATGGTCCCATCTTACCACATGTCCCCCATGGTCGCTATACCAACCCGCTCCCAATGGTTCCTGATTATCATCCTTAACTGCTCTTCCCCACCCGCCAGTGCAACCAGTGGTACCTGAGGGGAGCATGGGCATGGGTTCCCCATCAGTTGACAAGCCTTACGCCACATCTTCCATCCCAGCACCATCATTTTTGGACGCCCACCCACCTCTGTTTGGGGCAACCACATGATCTCCTTCAGGTAAAATGGGGCACAGTCCCGCCTGAACAACCTGGTTTCAGTGGTTTCATCCTCTGAGAGCCATTTCGCCACATATTGCAGCTGACTTGCAACATAATAGACTTCATAATTAGGCAACTTTATACCTCCTTTCTCATAAAAATTCTGTAGCTTCCAGAGGGCCACCCTATTCCGTGTGCCATGCCACAGGAAGTCCCTACACATGCTGGCCAGTCTGCTAAAGAACTTCTTTGATATCATGTACGGGATATTCCCTTTTGGGTGTCTTGGCCCACGTTCAAGTTATTATGCTGCAACACTTGGTGCTGTGGGCTTAGGAAATCCAAGAGGGCGGAAAAGCCCACATTTGCGCCAGAATCCTGGAGAACCGCGCAATTTTGCGCACAGCAAAATGGTCCCCTGACCTGCCACCCACCAGTGCGAGCGTGAGGGGCCAGGAGTGCATTGAGTGAAATGTGTGCCAAAGGAAAAACAGCAGTGCCGGTGGCTAAAATAAAAAAGCGCGTTGAAATCACCTTTGTTTCTCTGAAATGGAAGCTAAAAAAGCCTATTTTAAACATTGCAAGATATTCAAAAATCTCAATGAACACCAGCAGACATTTGGCAGAATGTAGTCTTGTGTGCATACAAAATCTGGAAAGAGAAAGAGCCCAAAACAATGTTTATAACAAAACTGGCTGAGCTGTGGATGTCAGCAGCTGAAGTGAAATTGGACTGAAAGACACTAAAATCTAAATGTTTAAAATAAATGAGTGACCTACTGTTGAGTGGCACATAGTTTGCAACTGTTAAATGCCATAGTTTGAACTTAGAATCAGCGTTCTAGCTGCATGTGTAAAGATTGCAAGTTTGTGTTGAATGTAGAAAACTGGGAACTAAAGTGACATTTAGCTGAAGCCTGGCTTGAAGAGAGTGAATTCTGCCCGGCAACTACCCCCGACAGGAGTGGAACTTGCTCAGCCACCCTTCCCAGGCCTGGCTGCATTCTGCTGCCCCCACCAAAAGGAGATGACACCTCCCTGATTGAATCAGGGGAGGAGCACCTGGGGACTACAGGAAACTAAACAAAGCACTGTCCTTGGCCCAGGCAAATGTTAAATTAGGGGGGTTGTAAATGGCTTCCTCTTGGAAGGAAATGGGGAGGGGCACTGCATGTGAGCAAGCTGAGATTGGGGGAAGTGGATAAACCAGAAATTCCACCATGTGCTTTGGAAAACTACACCCCTCGGGACCAGAGCATAATTTTAAAAAGATGGATAATTCATAGTGCGGACTTGTAAAAATTATATAAATAACATCATCATTCTTGTGATTTTTCTGTGCACATTTTAAGAGGTGTTAGGACCCTGTGGTACGTTCTTGGGGATAGTAGCGGAAAAAAGGTTGTTACTCCAAATGTATGCATGTTAAAAATCTGACTGTGGGGATGTGAGGGTGGACGGAGAGGGAGAGCGGGACGCATGGCCAGAGGAGACCGCTGTGCCGCGGGCGTGTGCGGTGCCGAACGCGGGCGCCGGGAAGGCGTCCCTGTTAAAGGGAGAGCCTTGTCGGCGTCCCGCAACGGTGCCGACGTTGCAGCTGTGGCGCCGCGGGTGCTCACAGCCGCAGCGCCGCGTGTGCCCACGAGGACCGGGTTCACTGGCGCTGCGGCTGGGAGACCCGCGAGCCCAACGTACCTCGGCGGCCTCCGGCGGCGAGCAGCGGCGAGGCTCGGGAACTAGAGAGCCCGACTCGTGCCGACCGCTCGGCGTCGGAGGTGCGCCAGACAGCTGGGCAAGGACCCATCGGGGGCAGCCAACCAGAACCCCCTCCTTACCTCATGCAGGGCAGACCCAGAACGGTAGCATGGGGCCTCAAGCAGGACGGGCCTCCGGGAGACATGCCTCGAGGGAGACACAATGTTGGGGGGGCGGGGCCAATGGAGAGGGTGTGGCTGACAGCAGGGAGGGGAAGCTAGAGCCAGGCAGCCAGAATAAAGGAGGAGGTGGGGAGGAGGCAGCACTATTCATAGAGGGTGGGTGCCTAGGGTCCCCACCAATCAGACAGGGGGGGCAGGGAAGTTGTCCCCGATTGGCCCTTTTTCCCTCCAAACCCCAGGTATAAAAGGGACTGGCCTAATGGCGTTTTGGTTGCTTTTTGCAGGGAGAAGGAGAGGAGAGTGAGAGCAACTGGTGGGCCTATCGGGTCCGTGAGAGTAGGAGACACTGAAAGAGAAGAGGAACTCCTGGTGCCTTTTACTCACAGTGAAGTAACTGTGGGGTCAACCTGGAGTCCAACTACCTTGGTTAAGATATTGTGTAATAAAGATCTACAAAACTCCACTTCGCCTACTGTCCTGATTTCTACAAGTGGCGTAGTCGGCAGGATTTAAGGAGAACGTGATGGAGAAAATAATACAGACACTGTCAGAAGGGCAACAACAGTTACAACAGCTCTTCCAACTTCAGGCCCAGCAGGCGGCCGCTGATCGCCAAGCCTTTCAGCAGGCCATACAGTTGCAAGGTACCCTGCAGTCCACTTCTCAAGACAAACACCAAGAGACGATAAAACACCTGACGGATGCTGTCACCGGCACCCGAAACCAGCCCATGGTCCCTTCCGCAGTGTTGCGAAAATTCAAGGAAGGTGAAGATCCGGCTTTCTTTTTCACCACATTCGAGAGAATCGCCCGAAACGCTCAAACCGGGTGAGAACCCCCGACAACTCTTCTACCGAGTTAAGGACCTTGCCGAGAAATGGTTACAAGTACCGGGAACAGGTCTCCAAGATGTCTTAGATAAAGTCACCCTCGAGCAGTTCATTGAGGCCCTACCCCCTCCGATGCAAAGATGGGTCCGACAACATCACAGACCCACCTTATCTGAGGAGGTGGACATAGCGTCGGCTTACCAAAAGGCAGGGGGAGCAGGTAAACCCTTCGGAGTCGGATCTCCCATTCGCAATCCAATGCCACCATTGGAACCCCTCCCATCCAAGAGCCTGCGAGGAGGGCTTCCCAAATGGAGAGCAACGGAAGGACGCCCTTCTGGATCCGAGGAGAAGAGGAGCGGTCCCGACCCGCGATCCACCCAGTTGTCCACGGGATACTGACAACCGCAATGTTATGACTGTGGCGAGTGGGGCCATATCGCCCGGTTTTGTCCCCGGAAGAGAGGCACCGAGCTGATGGAGATCGGATTCATGAGGACCGAGCAAGGACCAAGATGCCAAGGTCTCTACAAGATGGACGTCCGGGTAGACGGGAACCAAGCCAGGGCCCTACTCGACAGTGGAAGTCGACAGACGGCGGTACTACCAACCGTAAGTGATTCTCCTTACCTCGCCAATGTTAGTATCCCAATTCGGTGTATACATGGGGATGTAAGGACCTACCCCATGAAATCCATAACAGTAGAGGTGGGCCCTAACATTGCAGAGATGAGAGCTGCCGTCCTCCCCTCCTTACCCGCCCCAGTGGTGATTGGGACCGATCTACCCCACTTCCACCAGACTATCAGGGCCCTAGACCAGGGATGGTGGGAAGAAGCACCCTTTGCCAGGGAGCCCATCCCCCCGAACACCCAGGGACGAGAGAGACCCACCAGGAAAAGAAGGGAAGCTCGCCTTGCTCAGTGCGCATCCATGTATGCCACCCAACGGATAGCCTGGAACCCGGAGGACCATGAGGATTCCATCCGGGGAGAAACACTGACGGACCCTACCTTAACATTGGCCCACGAAAGGGCCATCACTAATGGGGACCCAGACCTGACCAAGGGAGCCGGTTTTATATCTAGACAGGGCCTACTCTATCGGGTTTACCAAGAAGAGGGAGGTACACGGAGGGAACAACTACTCCTACCCAAAACACACAGGGGCATTGTCCTCCAGTTGGCACATAATCACCCTTGTGGCGGCCACATGGCCTCCCTAAAGACACAGCAAAACATTCTAAAACGCTTCTATTGGCCGGGGGTCTATGGGGAGGTGGCGAAATTCTGTAAGGAATGCAAAGTCTGCCAGTTGACGAGTGGGGAAAAGCCAGCCAAAGCGCCTCTGCAGCGGATGCCATTGATCACCATACCCTTTCAAAGGATAGTGTCACGTTGATCACCTTCCGCCCCTTGCTCCTCACCTGAAGATTCTTGGACACTGGATGGCTTCTTCCGTAGTACCTTGGGATGTTCCTTAGATGGTTTCTCCTTTGACTTCCTGTCATGCAAGTAAGGCCTGGCTCCCTCGGAGGCCACCTCGACAGGGAATGGGACCTGTCTTGAGGGGGGCCCCGAGGAGCCAAGCCCCAAAAAGACAGGGAAAAAGCCGATGGATGGCACAAAAAACCCTGCAGACTGTTCCAGGAAGGATACTCGAGTCGAGTATAGTTGCAAGAGGCAGATCGGTAAAGTTCTGGGGTGACTTTCACTTCTCAGGATTCCATAGGAAGCAAACCGGCAAAGCTCCAGGAATATTATACTTAGCAAAGAGTACGAGGTATTGGGAGAAGTAGAAGTGTACTGAATGCTGTCACAGAAGGATCCGTAACAATATCAGAAGAGAGCAATGGCAGCAGAAAGGATCGAAAGAGAGGGAGAGACTAGAAGCCAGGTATAGGCCCAAACCCAAAGGATAGACAGAACTCCGGAGCTAATAGAGGAGAACGCGAGGAGGTGCGAGTGTGGCGGAGGAGACCGCGAGTCGGAACGGCGAGGCGCCGAAGGTAAGGAATCAGAGTGGAAAGATGAGCGGCAGACGCCGCAGAAAGAAAGAAGCAAGGTAAATTCGTAAGCTGGACAAGTAGAGTGAAGCGCAGGTAGAAGGCTGGGAGGAGGCTACTCGGAGGAGTAGCCGAGCGAGCGTATCGTAGAAATTCACAGATACAACGCACAGGTAAGTGGGCGGGGCTGGTTTAAGTAGCGGTGGCCGCCATGTTGGTTGAGGGCTAGGCCGTTACTGTCAGGTTCTTTGTGGCAGTGCTTTCCAATCGTGCCATAGCTTCCAGGGGCGGATCGTGACAGATAGGTATAGATCTGGTAGGCCCGCTCGAGCCAGTCAGTCGTGGATATCGATACCTGCTGGTCGTTGTGGATTATGCCACCCGGTACCCCGAGGTCTTCCCCCTAAAGGGGACGTCGGCTAACCAAATATGTGACCAGCTCATCCCCTACTTCGCACGGGTAGGCCTACCCACCGAAATCCTCACTGATCAGGGTACCAACTTCATGTCAGCTGTCATGCGACAAGTCTGTGAAAGACTACAGATCAGACGTCTACGTACCTCAGTCTACCACCCCCAAACGGATGGGTTGGTGGAAAGGTACAACCAAACAATAAAGAAAATGATGAAGAGGGTAACAGGCCCAGAGGGGAAGGACTGGGATAGAGTCATACCCCTGATCCTTAAGGTATTAAGGGACACCCCCCAGTCCTCGACAGGATTCTCCCCATTCGAGCTACTGTTTGGAAGACAGCCCAGAACAATCCTAGACCTGGTTAAGGAGGATTGGGAAAACATTAAGGAAACATCCCTCACCGAGTACGCTGAGGACGTTAAGAACCATCTATCTACTTTAAGGGGACTAGCGGAATCCCATCTAAGTATAGCCCAAGACCGACAGGAGAAGACATACAACAAGGGCTGTCGCCTAAGAAAGCTAGAACCAGGGGATAAGGTACTGGTGTTACTACCCACCAGTACGAACAAAATGTTGGCTCGGTGGAGAGGTCCTTATGTGGTGAAGGACGTGGTGGGACCAGTGAATTACCGGATATACCAACCTGACCGAAGCCCATCATATAAGGTTTACCATATAAACCTACTAAAGAAATGGAACGAGCCTGCACCGGTCGATATTCTGACCACCCAGGATACAGGGCTGTTACACGCAACCGGCCAATTGGATGCGGTGCAGTGGGGTGAAACACTCACTGAACACATGAAGAACGAGATCCTGGAGACGCTCAAACCACACCGCAACACCTTCTCCCATTTACCTGGAAGGACCGACCTAATGGAGCATCGTATCGAAACCCTAAACGGACAGATAGTCCGGCTGAGACCCTACAGGATCCCAGAGGCCCGAAGGTTGATCATTAAGAAAGAGATCGAAGAGATGATTAGGTTGGATATCATTGAACCCTCAACCAGTGCATGGTGTTCTCCAATCGTGCTCGTACCCAAGCCAGACGGGGCTGTACGATTTTGTATGGACTTTAGGCAACTCAACCTGATACCCCAATACGAAGCCTATCCCATGGCCAGGATGGATGAACTGCTGGAAAGGTTGGGTGCTGCCAGTTACCTCAGTACCCTGGACCTCACCAAGGGATACTGGCAGATCCCACTACGGGAATCTGACAAAGAAAAAAACGCATTTGCTACACCACAGGGGCTCTTTCAATATAAAGTGCTACCATTCGGGTTGCATGGAGCTCCGGCCACCTTTCAGAGGCTGATGGACGTCCTCCTACAGCCCCACGACCAATACGCTGCAGCCTACCTGGACGACATCGTGATATACAGCGCATCATGGAATGACCATCTAACCCATCTACGCAAGGTGGTCGGCACCCTGACCCAGGCCGGACTCCACATCAACCCAGTGAAATCAGTACTAGGGACCCAGGAAACCAAGTACCTCGGACATATAGTCGGTGGTGGCGTGATTCGGCCACAGGTGTCCGAAATCGAGGCTATTCAGGGGATCCCAGTACCAACTAACAGAAAACAAATTAGGGCCTTCTTGGGGTTTATAGGGTATTATAGGCGCTTTATTCCCAGTTTTTCTTCCCTGGCTGCGCCACTGACCGAGGCGTTGAAAATCGGGGGTTCCGCAGACCTGTCAACCAATCACGCCGCCATACTGGCCGTTGAGGGACTGAAGCACAGTATATCATCCCACCCGGTGTTGGTATGCCCGGACTTCCGGAAGCCTCTGGCATGGGGTTGGGGGCGGTCCTGACGCAAGAGGTAGACGGGTTCCTGCGACTGATCTGTTTTGTCAGTCGGAAGCTCCTTCCGCATGAGTTAGCGTATTCCACTATCGAAAAGGAATGTCTCGCCATTAAATGGGCGGTGGATTCATTGCGATACTACCTACTGGGGAGGAAGTTTACGTTATATACAGACCATGCACCCCTGCAGTGGTTAGCGAGACACAAGGACACCAACCAACGTGTTCTACGGTGGTTCCTGTCCCTCCAGCCCTTCGACTTCGTTACCTTGCATAGACCTGCCAGCTTTCAGCTGGTGGCGGATTACTTGTCCAGGAGTTCGATCCGGCCCGACCGGCCTGGATCTGTGGTGGGGGTATGTGGGGATGTGAGGGTGGACGGAGAGGGAGAGCGGGACGCACGGCCAGAGGAGCCCGCTGTGCCGCGGGCGTGTGCGGCGCCGAACGCGGGCGCCGGGAAGGCGTCCCTGTTAAAGGGAGAGCTTTGTCAGCGTCCCGCGACGGTGCCGACGTTGCAGCTGCGGCGCCGCGGGTGCTCACAGCCGCAGCGCCGCGTGTGCCCACGAGGACCGGGTTCACTGGCGCTGCGGCTGGGAGACCCGCGAGCCCAACGTACCTCGGCGGCCTCCGGCGGCGAGCGGCGGCGAGGCTCGGGAACTAGAGAGCCCGACTCGTGCCGACCGCTCGGCGTCGGAGGTGCACCAGACAGCTGGGCAAGGACCCATCGGGGGCAGCCAACCAGAACCCCTTCCTTACCTCATGCAGGGCAGACCCCGAACGGTAGCATGGGGCCTCAAGCAGGACGGGCCTCCGGGAGACATGCCTCGAGGGAGACACAATGTTGGGGGGCGGGGCAAATGGAGAGGGTGTGGCTGACAGCAGGGAGGGGAAGCTAGAGCCAGGCAGCCAGAATAAAGGAGGAGGTGGGGAGGAGGCAGCACTATTCATAGAGGGTGGGTGCCTAGGGTCGCCACCAATCAGACAGGGTGGGGAGGGAAGTTGTCCCCGATTGGCCCTTTTTCCCTCCAAACCCCAGGTATAAAAGGGACTGGCCTAATGGTGTTTGGTTGCTTTTTGCAGGGAGAAGGAGAGGAGAGTGAGAGCAACTGGTGGGCCTATCCGGGTCCGTGAGAGTAGGAGACACTCAAAGAGAAGAGGAACTCCTGGTGCCTTTTACTCACAGTGAAGTAACTGTGGGGTCAACCTGGAGTCCAACTACCTTGGTTAAGACATTGGGCCTCATTACGACCCTGGCGGAAATCGCGGTGCTAAATGCACCGCGGAGCACGGCGGAAAGCTGCCGATAGCGCCATGGAGGATGGCGGATTTTCCGCCCCATGCCGACCTTGGCGGGGCGGTAAATCCCCATTCCCCATTTTACCCTTCCCCATTCCCATTTTTGCCCCATAGGGTATAATGGGAGTGGGGAAGGAGTTAATTGCGCCACCGTAAAATACGGTGGCGTAATTAACAACAAGGTCCCGTAGCGCCATGGATTTTTCCGCCCGGAAAAACCAGGCGGAAAACGTTCCATGGCGCTACGGGAACTCGTAGTAGGGCGGACGGGTCCGCCGCGAATAACGCTGGCGTAAACCCACTCCGCCAGGGTCGTAATGAGGCCCATTGTGTAATAAAGGTCTACAAAACTCCACTTCGCCTACTGTCCTGATTTCTACACTGACACTTTATCATCTGAAAACCCATATCCCTGGTGCACATTTGTGTAAAATCTGGAAAGGTTTAGAGGTCGTTATTTGGATGAAAAGGGGAGAATTCTGTCATAAGTGGACACGACATTTTACAAAGACAGGGATCGGATGGTTTGGTGCTACAGAAAATATGTTAACTGGACATATAATATTAGAAAAATGGTACATAGATAAATATGTATTTGGATCAGAAATAGATATGTGTGCAAATTTAACAAGGGGAGGATCCTCTGACCATAAACCTACCTCAACACTCTGACTCACAACTCAGTTCCCCCTATCAAGGGAGAGAGGAGGAACTGGCCAATGATAAGTTGAGAGGGTTGGGCATAGAAGATGAGCCGACCCTCCCACTTTCTAAACACATAAAAGGAGACTGTGCAGGACAGGTAGGGACATTCACTTCCCACTTCAAGCTGATTTCTTGCGGAGCGTTTTGCCAGAAGACACCAGATCAAGCACTTAGACTTCAAATCCAGACAGAGACCAGAACTTTGAATTCAGACTTCAGAATTTGTCAGCAGGCCTCAAAATCTTTTGCAAACTGATTCACCCCAGACTTCCAAGGGGCACATCAGAGTAAAACAGCCGGGCTGAGATGTTTGATTCTGGCCTAAAACCCTGTGCCAGAAACACCCAGAAAGCAGAGCTGTACCCGGAACCAGAGACCAGACCGCCGTGCAGTGCCAAGAACTTTTGCCAGAACCAGAGATCCAGACAGTGCCGCTAGCAGAGCTGACCCAGATCGCTGTGAGCAGAACCAGGCAGAGACTGTCCGTGGCGAGGGAACCGCAGTCCAATCCTGACCCGATCCGTGGCGAAGTCGCATTCCTGTCCAAAATGTAGTGTGAGTACTGCCAGAACTGTGCAAAACCCAATCTCTTAGTTTAAAATAATCTAATTCAAACTATTGAGAACTGCATCCTAGAAATCTTGTGTTCCTTCTGTGATCTCAAACCTGAAAACTGTCATCTGTCATTCTGAGCTTGACTTTTCTTTTGAGAATCTACCTTCACGAAATCGTTCGTATCTCCAGAACCGTTTGTCTTAGGGACGCAATTTAACTTACATCTTAAAGCTAAGATGCTGGGCTTTCCAATGAACCCATAACCGACTTTCTATTCATTATACTTTTCCCATAATCGCGCTCGACGCACTCAAATAAATTGCCGCGAATTGCGATTTGGCTCAATTTCTTCACTTGGCAAAATAGCAGCTCCTTGCTTTCCTTTGCTGAAATTCGTTTGCAACCTGACAATCATTCATAGAGCATTGCTAAAGTGATCCTGAACTAATTTAAAGTAGCTATCACTCACCCTGAACCTCTAGAGGGAATGAAAATCATTTTAGCGTATTTTCCCTTCTTTGCATACCACCTTTAAAGTACTTTGCCTGTGTTTAAAATCATCCCTGTTTCTCTAAGCTTGCTAGGTGGGAACTGAATTCGTATTGTACTGTGATTGTATTCCTGAAGACTGTGTGTGTCACTTCCACCTCCTTACATTGCATAGAGGGGGGGGGGTGAATTGCCAAAAGGGGAAAAGTGATTATATTATGTGTTGCTGAAATCATATCAAGTTTATTCCTGTGTTGCTTTTATTCATCTTTGCATCTCCTTAAAACCATAAAGCATTCTCTGATACCTTATTCCCCTGTTCCTAGTCATAAATCACCAGAACTGTGCTATTGTAGGATTACCTATTGCTGATTACTGCTCTTATTCATAAGTGTGATATCAATTATTTTATTATAAAAGTATGATATATATATTGTTTAATTCTCAAATAAACCTTTTAAATTTGCAAAACAAACTTACTTCTTGGCTCAGTGGGGTCAGGGGGATTCTAAGAGAGGGGTGTTATATAAGGGTTGTCATCCAGAGTACACAAACTGGACATAAAAATATATAAATAAAGGGCTTCCCTTGAGCAACCCCAGACAAGGCACTGACTTAGTGGGACTGCTTGATTGGAGTCATTTAACATCCCAAAATAGTGCAGAAGTCTAGGCAGGACCACCATCTTCAGCATTGCACTACGTCCCATCATTGCTAAAGGCAGCTTTACCCAGAACCGCATGCAATTCTCAATTTCTTTTTAACAGCCACTTCTGTATTGCGCTTATGCTCTTCCTCCACTGCGTGGTATATGTCTATTCGTAGGTACTGGAATGTACTCACTGCCCATGGTACCTGCAACATGGGTAGCTGATTCGGAGGGGTCCCTTTATATCCACCCAATGATAACATGTTAGACTTCTGAGGATTCACTGCAATACCAGACATTCCTGCATATCTTCCCATCACCTCCAAGATATATTGGAGGTTTTCCTCCGGGTATCGCAAGTACAACAATGTGTCATCTGCATATTATGATATCAAGTGTCATTCACCACCCACAGGGATGCCTATCATGTCATATTGTTGCCTTAGATAGATCACTAAGGGTTCCAGGGCTAATATGTATAGCATGGGGGACCATGGGCAACCCTGTCTAGTTTCCCTGCCTAGTTTCCACCTCTCCGATATCACTGTTCCTGTTTTAACTCTGGCCAGCGGTTCACTATATAACATCTTAGCCCACTGTAAATATCCTGGACCCATCCCATAGCCAGCCAGGGATGCCAACAACCAATGCCACTTGACCGAGTCGAAGGCCTTTATTGCATCCAGTGACACAACTGCCAGTTCGTCCTCGCTTTCGTTCCCATATTCATTGACCCTATGGAGCCTCCTGAGATTATGGGATATGTTCCTGTCAGGGATATAGCCCGTCTGGTCTGGGTGTATCAATTTACCTATAACTTTCCGTAATCTATTTGCCAAAACGGCAGTCAGAATTTTGCTGTCTTGATTCAATATCGACAGGGGTCTTTAAGAACTACAACTATGCCTTGGCTTGTTAGGTTTGGGAAGTGGTATTATGGTTGCCTCTCTAAGTGCCTCTGGCAGTCTGCCTAGCTCATACGCCTCATTCAGCATGTCTAACAATGTTGGGAGCACCTCATCTTTAAATATTTTATAAAATTCACTTGGCAGTCCATCAGCTCCCGGGGTCTTACTAGTTGGCAGCTGTCTCACCACCTCCCCCAGTTCCTCTAAGGTAATCGGTGCGTCCAACTCCTCTCTTTCCTCAGCACTGATCTGCGGCAATCCTATGTCCTCTAGGGTTTCCACTATCATCGCGCGTTCCTCCTCCCCATCGTCCCCATACAGCTGCCCGTAATAGTTTGCAAACTCCAGATTGACACCCTGTTGAGTATCTACCACCATTCCATCTTCTCTTGTTATTGATATAATCGGGGGTCTAGGGGTTTCGCTCTTGTATAGCCAAGCCAAGATCCTTCCCGGTTTATCTCCTCCTGCATGCTGTCTCTCTATGTACGTTCTATGTTAAGGTTACACAATCTTTCCCAGTGCCCTGCGCACTTCTGCTGCAGTCTCAGTATCAAATCAATGTCTTGGTTGGTACTGTTTTCTCCCTTAAGTGCCCTTTCCAGTTCTTCTTCAGTTTCTTGCAGATCCGCCAGGATCCCTCCCTGCAGTACTTTCGAATTTGCAATAGCCACTCCGATCATCACAACTTTAAAGGCCTCCCACAAAGTGCCCGCCGAGTCCACACTGACCGTGTTCGTCTCAAAGTAACTAACAATCTCTTCCCTCATGTCCTCCCTAAAAAGGGGTCTCTGTGCGCCTCTGCTCTGAGGCGCCATGTCAGGATTCTTGCTCTCGGGGGGCAACATTGCCATCTAAAGATCAGGAGCGAGTGGTCCGAGAGGACTCTTGCTTTATATTAAACCGGCGTGATTCTGTCAGTATCTCTGGAGTGACAAAGACATAGTCCAGCCTTGTATGTAGTTGCTGCTGGGAAGAATAATACAAGTATTGCCTCTCATGAGGGTGGCACGCCCTCCATACATCTTCCAACCCAAAATCGTTCAGCAGCGACTGCAGTGCTTTAGGCTGACGGGGTAGGTTTATCAATTTTCCATCTGATCTGTCCACCCTAGGGTCTAGTACACAGTTAAAGCCCCCCCCCAAATTACTGCACTCCCCACACACATGCTAAGGTTGTTACATATTGTTTTGAAATCTGCAGCAGTATTTTGGTTTGGGGCATACGTGTTTACAATACTTATTTCCCTATTTTCCACTAATGCCCTCACCACGACCATCCTCCCATCCGTCTCCACCAGCGTGTGTAACAGCTGAAACGGAACGTGTGGTGCCGAGTATGAAGTACCCACCACAGTTCCCTTCCATTTCCTTCCAATCATCTCCATCTTATCTCATGGCAGGTGTGTCTCTTGCAACAAGGCAATATCTATCTTCTGCCTCCGCAGGTATAGCATAACCTTGTTTCTCTTCAGGTAACTATTAAGCCCCCTGACGTTCCAAGTAGCTATTTTAAGCTCCCCCCTAGCGTGTCCGAGTCCTAACACCTCCTCCACCTATGCAGTCCCATTCCAGTTGCTTAACTTGTCTATATAGGCTCGTACCCAACTTAAACTCCCTCTAACTATAAACACAACAAACCCCTCCACCTCCCTCCTGCCCTCTTCCCTACCCTCCCCAAAAAACACCCTTCCCAACTGTTGTCCAGCTCCATCCCTGGATCTCAGGCACCCCCGCATCTAGCCCAGTCTGGCAAAAGCCTATACTTGCGGCTCAGCAGGGTAAAGTTGCTTTAGTGGCTGCCTTACTAGTAACTCTTGGGGGTAGGAAGCCTCTATTCTGTTGCTCCTGTTTGTCCTAAATTTGCTACGCTTAGCGCTACCCAGTTCACTTATGCAATTTGTGCACTATATTCCAGTCCAACGGGGTAATAGAGTCCAAAAGCCACATACTACCGAACAAGTGTTCCAAAGATTCATACAAGGACTCCCCCCTTGCTTATCCCCGCAATGTTCATGATACATTCTCATCACTTATTGTGCATCTGGTGATCTTTCTCCTTGTCTTGCTCCGGGCAGCCCTGCAAGTACCGCCATGACGTCACTTCCTCTGGGGTGTCGAAAAAGAGCTCTCTGCTTTTATGCAAGACTTTCAGCCTCTCAGCGTGCAAAAGCATATACTTGATACCAGCTGTACGCAGTCTTCTCTTAATCGCCACGTTGCTGTACCGCTGTCTTTGCACCAGCATAGTATAGTCAGGATATGCAGTGATGTTGGTGGATGCTCTTTCTATCGTTCCACCTTTACGAAAAAACTCCAAGATCTTCTCCCTGTCTTTATAGTTTAGAATCTTCGCAATGATCGGCCGCAGTGGGGACCCAGGCCGTGGTTTTCTCATCAGAGCCCTATGCGCACGTTCAACCGCAAACCCTTGCAAGAGCTTGTCCGCCCCTATCTCTTGCAGGATCATGTTCTCCACATAGTCCGTAGGGTCCTGGCCCTCTTCTCCCTCCGGCAGGCCGACCACTCGGATGTTGTTCTGTCTCGCTCTCCCTTCCGCCTCTTCCACTCAGTTTTCCAGGTCAGCCACCTGCTGTTTGAGTACGTGGACCTCTTTTGCGTTATTTGTACTGACATCTGTGTTAGTCTTCACTGCACTCTCTAGGCCACTTGTCCTTTCCGCCAGCGCTCTAACGTCTTGTCGCGGCAGGGCGACTTCGATTCCGCCAGCGTCAATTTTGTTCTCAAGGGCCGTACGTAGATCTGCCATTGCTGTGCCCCATTTAGTTCTCAGTTCTGTTATGGCCGCTAGGACCTGATGGTTTTCTCCTTCTAGGGCACTATCCGCAGAAGCTGCTATTGCACTTTGTGTCGGGGTCGAAGGAGCTTGCTGTGCTTTTGCAAAGGTCTCCATTGTTGGTTGCTTGCTTTTGGCCCTCAGCCCCTTCTCTGACATCTTGCAGTCCTCCTTGCATATCTGGCCTCAACTCTGCAATGTTATTTTGACGTCTCCAGTTCGGTCAGGTACTGAGGTATCTACCTCAACTGGTTGCGCTATGTGGTGGTTTGAAAAGCTGCGTTTCGAGTGGGCTGTGTCCTCCCACGTTTCTCCGTTGACCTCTGTAGCGCGTTTCCTGAGAGCCAGTTAGTGTTTGGCCTGGAAACAGTCTGTCCGTTCCCAGTTATGGGCAATGTGCCCAAACCAGTTCCTCCTTTCACACTGCATGAACCAACTTGCTGTGCTATTCTTCTAGTGCGCGCTTCGTCACTGGTCTGCTACCTTCTTACCCGCCACAACTTATATGCTCCTGACCGAGTATTGTGCCATACAGTGTCCTCATGGGCTTCCGAGCCTGATCCAACCCCTCGGCCCGTTAACAACTCCTTGCGCACCTCCTCCACCCTGCGCGCAGTCCCAGCTCTATTCCACTTGGTGCGCTTTCGCTCACGTATACGGTCTTTTGTGTTTGCCTAACAATTCTAATGGCATATATCCGGGACAGATGCCCTTTGTTTTCACTTGCTGCAATATATCATGTGTGTAGCCCCTCCTCGGCTGCGCTGTCTGCCCGCAGTAACCTGTCCTCACCACACCAACAGGACTTACTGTAACAGGCAGCGTCCGGTGTGCCCAGAGCTCGGCATGTGTTGTTTTGGTCCAGCCTGCAGGCTTATGTCTTAGGTGTACCCATGCACTTTTTGTCTCAGTCAGTATGACCTGATCATGTCTTGCTTCTGGAGGCGCTCGCTTATCTCGGCGGCTCTTCTGTAGTCCCCAGGGCCCAGAGTCTCTTTATAATTGTAGCATTTTACATCCGTCGTGATACCGGGTGTATGTGTATCTGTTTGTCCAACCGCGGTACTGCTGTTCGCCTCGTTCGGCGTTCACTCAGCTTGCTGCACACTTCAAAGACAACATGCCCGTCGGAGCCCAGCATTTAGCCTGCGGGCTCAAGCCGCACGTCTTCGCCGACCTGCTATTCCCGCAGGCGTCCTTGCCGGCGGCCGTCTCAGTCGCCTTCGCACACTCACTGCAGTTCCCGCTGCCAGGGGGCCCCCAGCGTCTTTCAGTCCTCACAGGGGGCCGGGTCTACTCTAATCTTGCCACGGACTGTGGTTCGTATTCATACGCCCTCACAGCGCCGCATCATTCGCCTCGTTCTTCCCTTGTTACAGGGCCCCGCTCACTTCGCTTTTATGTTCTCGTGGGTCGGGCAGGGCGCAGTGTAATCACTGCACATATTCTCGTTATGGTAGCCGTATCCTGACTTCCTTGCAGCTCGTTCTGCGTGCTATCCGGTTTTCTTCACAAGTCCCTTTGTTCCCTCTGAGCCGCCATCTTGTTATTGTGTAGCCGCATCCAGTCCGCGCAACATAGTATCATAACACACGTTCTCCTGGGCCGATTTAGGCGCGAGTGAATGCTTCTTTTTCCTGCCACTTTCCCACATCCATGGTGTTGTTTTCATGTAGCAGCCTGCAGTATGGTAGCACTAGCATCCCAGGATCAATCATCGGATCACGGAGCACAGTAAAAACCCAGCCTACTCCATGGCTGCCAAGCCACGCCCCACATACTGCCATGGTTGTACTTGATATGCACTTGTGATCTGATCTAATAATTGTATATATCTTTTGTTTTATCTAACTATGTGAAATCAAATATGACTGAAATTATAATTTTGTGTGTGTTATGATAAAGCTCTTTAGAGCTATAAACATAACAATAAATAGATTATTACTTATGAGAGCTACCTTCTTCACTGTATTTCATGTAATAGTTAACACAATAGGGCCTGTGCTGGTAGGGGTTTTGGAGAACTTAATTGTGTAGCCAGCTTGCTTGATGTCCAGTACTCAAAAATCCCAAAATAATGTCTCCCTTGGTTGAAGAACTGCAACAGCCTGCCCCCATCTTTAGGAACCCAGCAAAGTCAGGATTGCTGAGTGTTCAGAGGAACAGAGTCCCCTTTGGATGGAGCTAGTATCTGACATTTATCCCTGAAGAGATGCCTCAATATTCCAGCATCAACGCTGTATTCACATTTGCTTGGATAAATAGTCTGGACCGCTGAGGGTGAAATGTATGTTTCTCCATAAGGAGACACTATGTTCATGCTGTCATTCCTTGCCGACAGGACAATAACAGTATTCTCTGAAGTAGAATGTGCCCCACCCTTCTCTGCTCTCATGTGGTGTTCCCCAAGGCTCCTGTGTCTCACCAACACTGTACAATATATTTACAAAGCCCCTCTTTGACCTCCTGGACTCCATCAGCATCACCTACACCAATTATGCCGATGATATGCATATCCTGCTCCCCCTCAACGGCATCTACATAGAGGACACCCAGTCCCTCAATTCTATCTACTCAGTCATCCAGGTGTGGATGGCGGGCAACGGGCTCTGCTTAAATGACAAAAAGACAGAACTCCTGATGGTCAGGCCCCCATCTGTTTAAATAAATCTTGACACCCAATACGCCAGCTTCAAGATTGATAACCTCTTGATACCAGTGTCCACTTCAGTAAAATCTCTAGTTGTCTACCTCGACTCAAACCTCTCCCTCACGCATCAAGTCAACGCCATCTTGACATCAGCAGCCCCCACAACAAAGCTCATCAACACAGCCAGACCATTCCTTGCCCAGGACAACTGCCTCACCATCGCAAGAGCTATCATAGGAGCCTGACTGGATTACTACAATGCTCTCTTCGCTGGCACTTCCACACACAACATCCATAAGCTTCAAGTAAGCCAAAACAATCCCATCAGGGCAGCCCTCAATATACCGAAATCAGAGTACATCTCAGAGGCAAGACAAAATGCCCATTGGCTTCTGATCAAGGAAAGGGTCATATTCAAAACTCTCTCGATCACTCACTGATGCCTATCTAACTCGGCACCCCTATACCTTTCCCAAAGTTGCAAAAAAATACAATCCTCCAGACCCACCAGAAGAGCCTACGCCCACAGGCTAGTCATGCCCAAATCAAAGCGTGCCAAAAGTGGAGGAGCCAGCTTCCTTGTCGTAGCTGCCAGCCAATAGAACTCGCTTCCACCAAACCTGAGAGAAGAACAATCGTACTGGTCCGTCAGAAAAGCACTCAAAACCTGGCTCTTCACCTGACACCTATGAGATTTAGCCACTAAAACACAATATTCTTCCTTCCCCTATCCCCACCCCTGTTTCTCTACCATAAGTGAAAGTAACTGGTTATACCAGCGCCTAGATACCTGCGGGTTTTGCGCGCTTAACAAATGTAAAAATGTAATTAACAAATAGATGGTGGGGACAGAAACAGGGAGCCTGCATATTCTGCATGAGAGAGGAGAACCCAGGGAAATACTGGCCAAGCATAACCTCCTCTGGAAGGCCGGTATTACTGCTGATGGAATGATCTTATAGGTTTCCCTAATCCAAATGGGAACAGGTATTCGTGGGTAGATTTGTTGATCTCTCTGTACACGGATAATTCAGACCTTCTTGGCTTGTTTCAGCTTATCAAAGGGGACAAGGTCAACTCGAATGGCGGTTTGGTTGCTCCCTGAGTCTATGAGGGCCTGCACTGAGATCCCATTCACGATAGCAGGCTCATGGATGGATGAATATGGGATATCACAGTAGCAGGCAGTTATAGTCACACTTTCATCCGGTTCTTCCCATTCCTCATCTATTAGGCACCCTATTTCCATTGGCTCCTTGAACTATACAGGAGCCAGGCAGGTTTCACAAACTTTAGTTTATTCTTCAAGTATCATCTGAAGTTCCAACATTAGCACCTCGTCTCTCCGTTCTGTAGGCTCTCTATCAATCATCCTTCCAATCTAGATCCCTCACTACCCAACATTCCCTACATTACATCATAGGCACTGTGCTCGCTGGGATCAAATACTACACACCTCCCTCCTATTAACACAACATTAATACAACACAAAGTGTTTAAATCTCCCAGGCCCGCTGATCGACCAGTACCACATCTCAGACCTTTGTCCCTTGTGAAATCCTTTTTCTCGTCCATTTGCTCATTCAGAGTTTCCATCCTCATTTTTGTCACTTTTATAACTCTGTTCATGTTCCAAAATCTACCATCATCTGTTCTCACTGAGATATGCAAAACTTTCACTACCTCACATGGCGAGGACCACTTCATAGGACCTTGCCTCCATGGACCAGGCAGTTTAATCATGACATAGCCTCCTTCTTTTATCTTATTTTAGTTTACTGATTTCCTCTCATCATACCTCCATTTGTTCTTCATTTGCTTTTCTCTCATTCTCTCCCTCACCTGCTGCACGCTCTCCCACATCCATCTTGCTCGCCCAATCCATGGAGGACTCAATTTGTAGTTGGGTTTTCTCGCTCTACACAACTCAAATGGTGATACTCCAGTTGTGGATTGGGGATACAATCTGTGCGTCACCATCCTGCTCTTCACGACAACCTCCAAATCTTCACCGTGCACCCATGCCCACGTAATGCAGTCTTCCACCCCATTATTTTGAGGATGATAAATCGCAGTAACCTAATGTTGCATACCATTTCTCATTAAATAATCACTCAATTCTTTAGATTTAAATTGAACGCCATTGTCAGTCAACAGTTCCATCAGGTACCCTTCCATCCTAAACACTTCTTCCATGAAAGTGATAAAATCTCTAGTCGTAATAGAATTTGTGATTTTCACCTCTACCCATTTCGATACTATGTCAATAAACACAATGCAATATTTGTCCACACCTTTGCCATGAATGGGTCCAACAATATCCATGCCTACTCTTTTCAACGGCATGCAGGGAACTCTAACAAGTGACATGAAACTTTCTCTTGGCACAACATTTTGTTCACTTAAGCAGCATTGTACACCGTCCCTTACTGTCCTTTCTAGTTCAAATCACAACCCGGCTACCAGAATTCAGCTCCTAATGCTTGTTTAGTTTTCGTGATACCATGGTGTCCCTCATGAACTGTTTCAATTATCCTTTTCCTCATGTCAGTGGGTGGAAACACTCTCTCTCCCCCATGACATAACCGCTTTCCACATGCAGTTCCTCACTCACTTTACAAAGTCCTTCTAAATTGGTTCCACAAACTATTTCGTTCTTTACTTCTTCACCTCTCTCCAAAATGTCTTTCACTTTCTTAAGAATGCTATCTCCTTCCAAACTTCTTTCCCACTCGTCACTCGTTATCATCTTGGGCTCACCATACAACACACATTAATCCACTTCCGTTTTCATCTTCTCCATCCACTCCAATGCAAGACAAACAGTGTGCTGCTATATTATTGCAGTGCAATAACCCATCTCCTTATACGCGTGGATACACCATACAGACCCTTCTTCCGTAATGTCTCTCTGAAGGCTTGTGATCAGTACATATGACAAATTCAGTTCCCCATAGAAATCTTCTAAATTTCTCAATTGCCCACTTGACAGTGAGAAGTTCTTTTTCAATGGTAGAGTAATTTACCTATGCTCCTCTTAACAAATGTGATGCAAAAGAAATGACAAACTCCTTGTTGTCTTCGATCTGCGTGAACACTGGACCTAGTCCTGTGTTGCTGGAATCCATTGTAATTATCGATTTTCTAGTTAGTTTGAAGTCTTTAAAGGAAGGCGTGCATTCTAATACAGCTTTGATAGCAACAAATTATTGCGCACACGCCGAGCTCCATATGACTTGAGAGTTATTTTTAAGAAGCATCCTCATATTTACCGTCATGCTAGCAAAGTTGGGAATATTCTTGAATAATACTCTGCCATGACTAAGAATGTACATACTGAATCTTTATTCTTCGGTTCAACAGCATTCTTAATGTTGTTGGCAAGTTTCTTCTTTACATTAACTCCATCAGCCGACATAGTGTGTCCTAAATACTTAATCTTTGTTTGATTCATTTTGCATTTTTCTTTACTGAGAATTAGGCCTCTTTTAATCAGCATTTTCATCACCTTGTCTAGCCTCTGATTGTGCGTGTGTTGGTCTGGCCCAAATATCAAGATTTCATCTTGAAAACATATCACCCCTTCTACATCCTTACATCCTTAAAGATATCATACATGATCCTTTGAAACACAGAGGTGGCTGAGACAAGGCCAAAGGGCATTCTCACGAATTGAAATAATCCTTCTGGTGTCACAAATGCCATAAATTGTTTTGATTCACGGTGTAACTTGACTTGATGGTAGGCTGACGAAAGTATTTGTGTGCCATTCTTTGTTGATAAGGTTTGCAAGATATTGGGAAGAGGGTGGCAGTGCGGTATTATGCACTTATTGAGTGCCTGGAGGTCTACACATAATCTCAATGTTCCACTGGGTTTGGTAACAACCGTAAGAGGTGAAACCATTCTTGATGACTCAATTCTTTCTATAATGCTGTTTCCTTTCAACTTTTTTAATTCAATTTTTATTTCTCCTCGTAGAGACAAAGGGATTGTCCTTACTTTTTGAACAATTGGTTCAGCATCTGGCACAAGACACATCTTGTGAACAAATCCATTCATGCAACCCGGTTTATCATTGAATATTTGATTCTGTAGCTCTTTTTTGTCAACTTGTAGTACGCACTCTTCCTCATTAGGATTACATTTTATTTTTAATCTTTTCTACTGTAACCAGCTAAGTAAAGGCATTGACCCTCTTCCTGTGACATTAACTTTCCCTGCGGCTGGTCTTCCTTTAAATTCTAATAAGGCCTCGAACCATCCAATTAAATCTATTCTTGCACCAGCATAGGCTTGGGGATTTATGTCAACCTTCCGCAACTTCTTGCTTGGGGATGTTGTTTCAAATATTCTTCTTGGTATTAAAGTGATATTTGCCTCAGAGGCTATCATCATCTCTTTCTTCTCGCCATCAATGTTTACCCAATCTCGTGGACCATCCAAGCCCTCCTTTTCATCACCAATGGCTAATACTGCTTCTTCAGAAACTTAGTACAAGTCATCAACTATATTGATGTCAGGAGAACGGCAGCATTTTTTGAGGTGCGCTTTCCGTTTGCATTTGTGGCATCTTGCATCGAGAGCTTGGCATGTGGTACTATTGGCAAAAGGACTGGTAGCTCCGCATCTGAAACATTTTTTCTGGAATTTCGGATTCATCTTGGTATTGAAATTACTTTTGATCATAGGACTGGGCTTGGGTTTAGTTGAAGGTATTATCCTACTTCCAGGCATGGCAGCCATTGTCTCAGCACCATTACTATGGTTCTTTTCTTGTTAATGTTAATGTTAAAGGACATTTGTACGCGCACTATCACCACCGGAGTGGTCCCCTGGCTCTCTGGCGGCTCTGAAAGAGGGAGGGAGAGGTGGGTTAGTGGGTGGAGGCTGGTGCAGTGATGTGCTGTTGGCAGCCTCAGCCCGGTGGTTCCGTCGGCTGGGCCTGGGGTGTATGCGGCCGGTAGTCGTTGTGTGCTGATGTGCGAGTCTGTGTGTGTTTTTTGTTTTGTTGTTGCAGTGTAGTGAAGTTTGTGCGGTTTGTTGTGCTGGAGGTTTGTGGTTGTGTTTGGTTTGGAGTTTGAGAGGTGTATGCAGAGAAGGAAATTGTTAGTGGTATTGGTTAGTTGGTATCTCTATCCTGGATTGACCGGTTGGGCTCGTGTAATCTTACACGACGGGGTGCTTGCGCACCCTGTGCCTCAGGAGGTATGGAATTTGATCTGGTGAACCTTGGCTTCAAGCGACTTTACACATTTATTTATGTGCTCTACCTCTTTTGCTATACGTAAAACCTTATCAAGTGGAGGGCCACTCTTGGACCATAGCTGTTCTCTTATTTTGCCGTCATTGCATGCTAACATAAACTGGTCTCGCAATCGTTCTTCCGTCGTCAGTCCAAAATTGTATGTTCTCGCTAATCCTCTAAGCGCTGTGAAGGATGCTTCCACTGTTTCCCTTTCACTTATCGAATTTATACCATTCTAATATAATGCTCACTTTACACTGATAATGCTTGTCAAGTTTCGCTATGCACCTTTCAGATTCATTGAGATTATATGCTTCATCAAGTGGCAGGTCAGGCAGATCATAACATTGTTCCTGTCTCGGGTGCCTAAGCAATCCATAAGTAAGGATTTCTTTCGCTCGGCACCATAGCTGTTCCCACACACAGTGATGCGTAATGTTCGAATGATTTTTTCCAGCGTTTTCACAGTACTGGTAGGTCACCTGGTGTAGGCATAAAAGTAATTGGCGGTGCAATGTTCTGCATGTGTAGAATTGGGGAGTGCCCGTCACCCGAAGCAAGTTTCTTGTACAATGGCTGGGAGGGGGCTTAGATGACATCTAACAATCAAACTAACGCTGGTCTCCCTGAACCACACAAAAAGAACACATATTCTATCCAGTTTGCAACAGTAAAAAGACTTCCCCAGTTACTGTTACAAAGGCTTCCCCCAAACATGATTGGTTTCCCTGTACAGAGAAATCTAAAACCCACACAGTTCATTGGACACAAACATTATAACACAATCCCCTAAAACGTATAATTACAAGGTTTACATTTTCAACACACCCCTTCCCAAAAACCTCTCCATATTTGGTGGCAGCCTTGCCTCTTAGTTACAAAATAACAGAATTCCTATTAATGACGCACACAAACCTGCCTTAAAAATACCCAAGCACACGCAGATGAGAGAAAGACACGTAGATTCCATTTGACCTTTTTGTGTTTGCTAACCGCATTGCCCAAACCTGTCCAGTGTCCGATTTTTATGACTATTGACCCTTCCTATTCACATGAGTTCTGCCCACTCTCTGACAACACAATCTCTCTCCTGAAATGTATTACTACTGATCGCCGTAAGTGTCCTGGGTGAAGCCATCTGTTCAAACAACCCTGCAGGTTTCACAAATGCCTCTCCCTTACAACAATGAACTCTCCTGTTTACCAGAGAACATATCTTCCCTTTGACCTGCAACACTTGAGCCACCTACAAACTGACTGCAACCAGCTTACGGAACCTGTTCCCTGACTGATGACGGGCCTTTGCAATGATTGCAAAAACACCCCTAGATACATAAAGCAACAACACCTCATATATTTAACATCTTTTACTAAATTAGAAAAATACTTCCCATACATGTACACCATTATCTGTGCATTTAATAACAATTATGCTCTCCTCTCATGACCGCCATTCATACAGTTAAACTCCACATGCACATATTAGTCGCCTGCTTCACCTGAGTGTGGAGGGGCCCTCCGTGTCACAATGTTTCATCTTTGTTTCTGCACGCATGCAAATCTACAAATGTATCACCTCTACACAAAATAACACAACGTAACCTAAATGTAACACTTATCGCATTTATCATAAATATTGTCAAATTTGTAGCAATTCGTGAAAGTGACAGAAATTATGATGATGTGTCCACCCACCAGTCAGTGGTATGGCGCGCGAAGTTCAAACTTTTCCAATTTCCCAACAACTGTATGAAGGTTTTTGCAGCTCACTTACTAATTCCTTATGTTTTCTCTTTAAGCACACATCAAACAATGGATTCCCTTTCTCCATGTAGAGGATGGAATACTGAGCGCTCTGTTTCCTTTATTGTATGTCACAGTTGCTGGGTGAAAAGTAGAGAGGCCTGAGCATAATCACTTTCTTGGCAGAATAGGCCTGGAATGTGGGGCAGAGTTTGTTGATTTATGAGCCGTGGAGGCACTCTTAGTACTAACAGCTTCCTTCCATGCACTTTTCCCCTTTCCCTCTCTCATGCACTTGCACGTTCTCAGTGTCACTAGGAGTAGTAAAATCGTTGTTTTTTGTTCTCCCTTGTTCCCCTCTCTTGCTTTGTCGTGCTCTGAAACACTTTTGTATGAGCGCGATATAAAAATAAAAAATCATATCATATCATACTAGCGCATACAGGCAGAGATTAGTGCTGTAAGGATTTCTCTTTTGTAATTGAGCTGTAGTATGGTAGAATTTGAAAGCACTTGCCCTCAGCTGTAACATGCATTATTTAAATGAAGGGAACGCTGCGCTCTTACTTTTTTTCATTTTTGGATGAATCCGCAGGATTCTTAATGCTTTTCTCAGACGTGGGCAGCTGGTGGGCGGCTCGTCGCCAAAATTGACGTATACAGTTAGCCAGGCAGTTTTCACAAACTTTAGTTTATTCAAGTATCATCTGAAGTCCCACCAGCAGCACAACGTCCCTCCTTTCAGTAGGCTCTCTACCTATCAGTCATTCTTCCAATCTAGATCCCTCACTACTCAACATTCCCTACATTACATCATATGCACTGTACTGTCTGGGATCAAGATACTACACTCCTCCTTACAATTTTGGGGACAATTCCTGGCCAAGTGCCCGGGTTCTTTACAGGCGAGGCAAACAAGGGTTTTGGGTCTACTAAGTTTGCCTTCCTCTCGTCTTATTTTCTACTGCCCCTTGATTTCTGGCCTTTTATCGGACCTCTCCTGAACATACATTTCTTTAGATTTTATGGGGGTCTTAGATTTATTCCGATTGGGAAGAATAGGGACGAGTAGACCTGCGTTTATCCCGTCTCTCGTCACTGCGATGTGAGAAATGGAAATGTTTATTGGCCACTGCATAATTCTGAGCAGTTTCATTTGTCAGGGTGAGAGTAGGTCTGTTTAATTGCAATACTGCTTTTTGGAGGAACAGTGGTAGTGAGTTTATAAAGTTCAGTTAAGGTTTTACCACACAACCTTAGAGAGAGAGTGTTTTTAATAGTCTCATCTAATTCAATAGGACTCTCAACTGGATTTAATTTTAAGTTATGTAGCTGTTGGCGATAGAAGCTACTAGTTTGTCCTACTCTTTGCAAGAGGGTTTCCTTACTCTCCAAAAAGGAGGCTGTTCCGGGAAGGTTCAGGAGTTGGTATGATGTCTGAAGTTCGCCTTTCAGAAGGGGTCCTAGATAGCAAAGCTTCAAATCATCACTCCATTGAAAATGGGTCGCTAACCGGTCAACATTTCAAAAGAAATACCCTCAGTCTTCTTCCTCCTTATAAGTATGTAGGACTCCCTGGGGAATACTGGGTTTTACCTGGGATGCTATCAGTTTCTCAAGTCCCACATGCAACCAGTTCTCTGCCTCAATCTGATGGTCTGCTAGGCAGGTTAGGACTTCCTTAATGGCTGCCATAGTTACAGAGAAAGTGATGGTTTTGTCTGACTTCCCTCCTGAGCCTGAGTCTAAAAGAAATTCAGAGCTGGTATCAGATCCCTGCTCGAAACATTTTTGACTTTCAGGAAGTTGTTCTGGAGGATAGAATGTGGGCTTAGTCGAGACAGCTGGAAGATCTATGGCGGTTAACCCCTGGCCTGCAAGTGCCGCTCCTAACCCACTGGGCCGGATATAGGTGTGGGGATATCTAACCTCAGAATAAGGTGGTCCCACTGTTTCAAATGGTATGTAGATAAGGGAAGGGTATCAAAGAGGAGTTGATTCTGAAAAAAACAAGTCCTGATGCTTAATAGGGATGCTAGTTTTGCCATAAACAAATTGTTTTATCACTAAGACTCGATCTTGCCCTTCTGTATACACAATAATCTTCTCTCCACTGGTGAAAATACTATAAGTAGCATGCTGGTCTCCCACTCCTGACACCACATGTAAAACAGGCATGGTATCAAGAGAGACACAGACCCAAAGGTGTTTGTTTTTAAAACCTTTATTTACTACGGTTCCTGGGTTGGTGTAATGCCTGACTGGCCCTATCTCTAAAGGGATGGTTGCCTTAACTGATGTTTCTAATGGCTGTCACTGTCTAATAGTCCAAAATAAAAGTCTGTCTGTGTATAAACCTATGCCTGCCCTCCTTCTTAAAATAAATGTGATAGCAAGTCTTTTAAAAGGGAAAAATAGTAGTTCAACAAAAATTGGGAAACCAAAGTTGTTTTCAGGTGGTCTTCTCACCAGATGCAGTATGCTCAATGTCACAAAAATCTATTCAGTCAAAAGGGCTGTTCGTAAAACCTTCTCCAGAGGGCCCTTGCAGTGATTTCAAATACCTCTAGAGTGTTTGAGTTTTTTGGGGATCCCTTCCTCAAGCCTCAACTTTTTCAAATTTCAAACACAACAAAAGAAATGTAACACAGTTCCTTTGGAAACTTCTTGGGGGTCCCTTCCCCACGCTTCAATCATTTCAACACTATTAAGAAAACCAATAAATCTCCAACTTGGTTGGGCCTCTTAGGGCTCCCTTCCCCAAGCTCAGGCCCCTTCCAGCGTTCAAATACAAATTTAGTTTTATCAGGATGCACTTTGATTTCTTTGGTAGGCCTCTCACGGTTCCCTTCCCCAAGCTTAGGCCCCTTTCAGTTTCAAACAAAATCAAATATATCACAAATTCCTTTTAGGCTTGTCAGGGTGCTCTTCACCAAGTGTAGTCCAAAATCAACAAAAGCTGTTCCCAGAGAAAAGTAAACTTAGTTGCAGTAGAATAATTAACTGCACCCTATCTTACTCCAAAAATGATAAAGAAAAAGGATCGCTACTAACTGGGTGCTGCTTGTCACTATCTCAGGTACTGTCCTGTTGTGGGCTGTTTGCCTAACACAGTATCACATACATGTAAGATTCAATCATACATTTTAGTTAACCATTCTTGCCATTTTGTCAACTGTATTAAACATGGAACCTATTAGTAGAAAAGGTCACAGTTTTTTACAAAGAATATCATACTTCCACAAACTCAAGTTTTGACATATCACATAAGATCGTCATAATTACACAAAGTCCAATAACAGCATTATGCATGAAAAAAGGGGAAAAAGAAAAACAAAACAAAAGTAAACATAAATACTCCCTAAGAGCCGAAATACTCACACATGGGAATTCATATCCAATTACTTTTACAAATCTATTTATATACAAGAAAAACATCAAATTACATCACATAATAATCTATTCATTTGAGAACAATGTCTCGCTAATCTTTCAACTCTACTTAAATTCAAGAGTCAAAATAGTCACACATGGAAATTAATGTCCAAATGCTTTTGCAAGTCTATTCAATACACAAAGCAGACCATCAAATTACATCCAATGGTAATCTATTTGTTTGAGAACAATGTCACACTAGTCTTACAACTCTACTCAGGGTCTACACCTACTGCCTATCTCAGTTTGCAAAGGCATCCCACCCAAATAAGGTTTGGAATTCAGAATTGCTTGGTAAAATACGTTTAGGCGTATAGATCAAATGACCGCCTTCCTCAGGACCAAAAGTCACATATGCAAGGACAAGACCCATGAGAAAAAGGAAATAAAAACAGAAAGAGAGTATATCAAAATAAAGATATAGACTTCAAGCAAGTGCACCTAACTCACCAGACCTCACCCATAGACAACTATCAGGTAAAAAAGGTGAGGGTTGGCTAAAACAGTGAAAAAATAATAACACAGGCCTAATGCTGGTAAAAACTATTTGAGAAGAAAGACATCTCAGTTAGTGGGCATGGCCAAAATAGTGATAGATATTGGCAGAGAGTGTACAACCATCTGAAGACAAAGACTGCCGTGCAGGAACCAAATAGGAACAAATAAAATCTGATTAGAAACAGGTATATGTTGACAACACCACTTATGCTTCAGTGCTAATTCAGCTGGAGAGTGCTGGAGCTGGAATTGCAAAAGGAGGAAACAACAGATTAATCTGAAAGTAAATAAATATTGGCACTCACACAATATCTGTGGATGCTGTGAATATCAAAAAGGATGAAGCTCCTCCTTGCTGTCAGTAGAAGATGCTCAGGCATAAGCAAAAAATCGCAAAACTGGACCCACTCTTGTTGTTTCAAGATGTTCTGATATGTTTCTGGCACTAGCGGATCACAAAAGAAAAGACCACCGATTGTCATCGAGTCTAATGTGAACCAAACCATATGCATGTTGTAAATTCTCAATGTGCACAGCCTATATATGCAAATGAGAGCACAAATACCTTCGACAGTGCTAGATGTAATGAAAGTTTCAGAGATTCGCAGGATGTAGGTAGAACTACATGCTGTAGAGTTTGCAGTATTAAAATCCGTCTGGTGTGTTTAAATCATTCGTATTCACAACGTGGCTTATTGTAGTAAACTTGTAGCCAGCGGCAAGCTGCAATGTTAAAAGCAAAATACATCGATTGTATGATGATCATGCCCGTGACCCCAATAGGTTGTCAAAACCATGCAGGATAAATATTGTAAAATGTACCCTTCATCGCATGCGTCGGGTTTCTGCGTGCAGTCTTGTTCTAATGGTGAGCGCTATGTCGTGCATACGTTCACTCAAATGCCGGTCTCCAAGGTTCGAAACCGCTTAAAAAATGGAACCCAAATTAGATGCAAGGGGAGAAATCTAAGCCGCATCGGCTAGAACGCTTCTACCAACGCAGTCATCATTTACCTAATGGCACTGAAGTAGTTGACCGGCAGACTGTCTCCTTCCCATTATCCCAGGTCACCATAGTAACAAGGTGAATTGTCGGCCACTAGATATATCGATTAGCACCCTCTACTTGTAGTAGTCAAGTCATGAACTGTAGGCATCCTTTTAGGAGAGAGCATCTGGAGGGGCGTGGCCTGGAGTCGATGGCGAGCAGAGGCTGATTCGCCGGGCTCCGGCCGAGACGCCGTTTTCGAATCATTCATCTCCGGCTTCAGAGGGTTAGCAGCCCCCTGGAAAGAACGCAGTGGTGTGTGAGGCGATCCCGCACAGAACCAGCTCGAGGGGTCGGACCCTCCGTCCTCCCAGACGTCGGCGCAGATCACCGAACGCACTCCCTCCCCCCGCCGCGCCTGGATCCAAGATGGCGGCTCACGGAGCCTAGCGATGCCTCCGTAAAGCACCCCCACCAGCACACCCAGGCGGGGAACATCGCGGAGACGCACCACAGCGGAGCGGGCCTCATCCCAACACCCGACTGTGGCCGGCATCCGACCCTCGCCCTACTCCCCCATCATCACGACGGAAGGCCCTGGTTGACATTACGCGCCGGAGCTGCCCTATCTTGGAGCTCCGCCGAGGCGCAAAACTGCATATTGGAGACGGCGGCGAGGAGCTCACCTGCCTCCAACTTTCTCCCCACCACCGGGGACCTGCTCGGAAACATACACGCCGCGTATTCCGGGGGACAGGAGCACGCGGCGATATCATCGGCCTCCCCTTACTGGGCCTACACTCTTTTACAGGGGGGCAGCCGCCGGGTGGCCGAGCCGGAGGAGCTGCTGGGGCACTAGGCTGCTGTGGCCCGTTGCCTCGCCCGATGTCCCGGAAGACCGCGAAGAGGCACCAAGCTGCGGAGTGATCGTACGCACAACCCCGGCTGCACTCCCCACCCACGGCCTGCATCGTCCATCCAGCTGGGACGCCCAACTGGACTTCTCCGCCGAGAGGAGACAGCCTCGGCCCCCCCCTCCTGGGCCTACACTCAATTACAGGGAGGCCACCGCTGGCTGGCAGGGTCGGAGGAGCTGCTGGGGCACTGGGCTGCTGTGGCCCGTTACCAGGACCAAAGGCCCGGAAACTAGAAGCGATCCGGAAGGCAGTGACGGTGCGCAAAGCCGCGAAGCAACAGTGAGTACGGCCCCGACCATCCTCCCCAACCACAGCCTGCATTGTCCCCAGCTGGACTCCCTCACCAAGTGGGGACAACCTCTACCCTAAGCGCCCCGGCTCCATCACCCGTAAGCCCAGGGACAGAGACAGAGACACGGGCACCAGGATAGCGGTCAGAACACCTGGAGGCACGGAGAAGTGCCCCACCTCATGCGCCCCACCTCATGCGCCCTGGTTAGCCTCTAACTATCGAAACAACAACGCCCCTGGGCACAATCCACCCTAGAACACCACTCTGGGCTATATAAGAGAGCGGTCTTGAACTTCACCCCTCCAGACTCAGGACTCCGGGGCAACCACTATTACGCCCCCAACATGGCCGCAAAAAAAACCAGGGCCGCCACCATGGACTCCTTTGTCTCAGCCAGGGCAAAGACTCCCACCCAAGCCAGGGCCAGCTCTACCGAAACCATTCGCTCGCAAGAGACTGACCCCAAAGATAACCACTCCCAGATAATGGATGCAATTGCCTCATTAAAGACCCACATCGACTCCAAGATAGACGAGTTTAAAATTGACATACAACTCATCCGCCAAGATGCCCGCAACTTAACGGAAAGGGTGACGGCCATGGAGAAAACCACAGGGGTGGGGTCCGCGGCCGCGGCGACCCTACAATCTGAAGTTTCGGACCTAAAAAGGAAAGTCACATTCCTAGAAGAGAGGGCGGAGGAGGCCGAGGGTCGGGCCAGACGAGGGAACATCAGAATCTTAGGTATCCCGGAGGGGAATGAAGGCCTAAATACCACGTCCTATGTTGAAACCCTGCTGCTACAGGAGGTTGGGGCCGGCAAGCTGACCCAGGGGTTTTCGGTGGAGAGAGCCCACAGGTCCCTACAGAAACGACCCCCCCCTGGAACACATCCACGGCCAATTATAGCCAAGATACTAAACTTCCAGGACAGGGAAACTATACTAAGATATTCCAGGGAAACTGGCCCTATTGTACAGGGCGAAGCTAAGATTTCCATATACCCGGACTACACCCAGAAAGTACAAAGAGAGAGGAACTCGTTTGTACCGATCAAAGCAAGGCTTCGCCAACTGAACCTTAAATACAGACTGCTGTACCCGTCCCGCCTGAAAGTTATCCACAAAGGGCGGGCAATCTTCCTCGAGAATCCGGAAGCGGCCAACATGTGGCTAGAGGACAATAACCTTGCAGACGGTGCAGACAACCCAGGTGGGGAAGACTGAACCTCGGGGGAGCAGAACCGGACCTCAGGGACCCTCCACACCGTCCACGTACGAAGCATAAATAGCCGGACCCAAGCAGGTAACCCAATTAACAGTATATCGTATGGAAGCGACCCTCGTTTGGCCTCGCCGCCTCGCAGCAACCCCGCCCCCAGCGAAAGAACCACCGGGCGAGTTTCTGCCCGACCCAACTCGCGCCCGACTCCCGGATGGGCACAGACGGCGCGAGAGCGCCTGAGCACCGCGACAAAGTTGTAGTCGCTGGGCGCACCAGTTCGAGTTATGTTATTAGTTTAGTTAGCACCATAGTCTTTGTTCCACTGATGCTTGAAAATACCGAGATGGCCACAGGAAACGCTTCAAGAACCGACGAATCAGAGGCCTATCACTTACGACTTACCAACCACGCTCTGATGCCACACTGGGCAGCCGTGCCTGCCCCTCACGCCAAACTCAGAACACCACACCAATGGCATCACAACTTAATGTCATGACGTGGAATGTAAGGGGAATGGGCTCGTACCTCAGGAGGAACCGCATACAGTCCTACCTCAGGAGGAAGAAAGTCTCGATAGCGATGTTACAGGAGACACACCTCACCGAGGACGCTCTATCTAAACTGGCAGACCGATGGGAGGGAACTGTGAGGGGATCCCCATATTCCAAATACGCAAGGGGTGTGTTAATATGGATAAACCCAAATGTGCCCTTCCAACTACATGGATGTGAATCTGACAAGGACGGCAGATACGTAATAATGTGGGGAACTATGGAACAGACCCCGATCTGCTTGGCTAACACATATTTCCCGCAACACGGAATCCCGTCGTACCTCAACACATTGTGCTCCAAGCTGGCACACCACCGAGGCCAAACCTTCCTGTGGGGAGGAGACTTTAACTGTGTTATGGACACAACCATGGACAGATCGCTTCCTCCCCCCCAACCAAGCAACCCTGCAACCCGTGCCATGGAGGAAACACTAGACCAACTCAACCTAGTGGACATCTGGAGGATACAACACCCATCCGATAGGAGTTATTCCCATTACTCAGCCCCACACAATGTCCACACAAGGATAGATTACTTGTTTGTTGACCGTGACGAAGCCCCGCTGGCGGTAACCACAGAGTATCTGGGGAGAACTATTTCCGATCACTCCCCGTTAATCATGCAATGGAGGCAGAGAGGACCCAGACCCCCGATCCCCATGTGGAGAATGCCTTCCGCGACACTAGAGGACCCACAGTTCAGAGAGGACCTTGCCGAGAAACTAGAGGAGTACGTCGATATCAATAAGGGATCCGTCTCCACTTGGAGCACACTGTGGGAGGCCATGAAGGTGGTCACCAGAGGAGAAATTATATCTAGAGCTGGTGGCACCCGCAGGCAACTAAAGACATCACTTGAGGCCCAGGAATCAGAGATCACCCGCCTGGAGTCCACTCTTGATACCTCCCCAGGAGTCGAAACGGAACTGAAAACGGCCCGAGAGAAATGTCAACTTTCCTGGGACAGACTTGAAAAATTTGACTTTGCCACGTACACCGCTCGATCCCACAGGGAATCAGACAAACCGGGTAAGCTGTTGGCCTGGCTATGCAGAAGGGAGCACCCCAAACACTTACCAACAGAGATAATAGATGCAGATGGTACATCCCACAGGACGCAGATGGGGATCAACAAAGCATTTGCCGAGTTCTACTCAAAACTATATGCTCATGAAGCCCGAATCCCCACCACTGAAATAATAGACACCCTGGGTGAGATTGATATACCCCAAATAACCAACGAACAGAGAACCGAACTAGACATGGACATTACTCCCGATGATGTAAGATGGGCCATCAGGTCGCTCGCCACCTCCAAGACCCCAGGTAGCGACGGACTTACGCCGGAATTCTATAAAGCATACGAACCCATTCTCACCCCCATCCTACACGAAGTCTATCAGGAAGCTTACACAAATGGGATCCTCCCCAACACCATGAGAGAAACCATAATCATCCCCATGCTTAAACCTCATAAACCACCCACTGACTGCGACTCATACCGACCCCTGGCCATGCTCAATTATGATAGCAAGATCCTCACCTCAATACTGGCCAGCAGACTTGCTAGAGTGCTAGGGTCCATAATCCATGAGGATCAGAACGGATTTGTCCCAGGTCGCAACACTACAGCCAATTTGAGGAGGCTTCAACACATCATGGCCGAAACTCACGACTCGGAGGAAGATCTAGCGATACTGTCACTTGACGCCATTAAGGCTTTTGACTCCATCTACTGGGAGTGGCTGGTGGAGGCCCTGCGGGCTTTTGGCTTCGGAAATGGTTTCATCAGATGGGTCCAGGTTCTCTACAACTCCCCAGTGGCCAGGGTCAAGACAGGCGGCACAGTCTCAGAACCCTGGAAAATACAGAGGGGCACGAGACAAGGATGCCCACTCTCGCCCATGCTGTACATACTGGGACTGGAACCGATTGCCTTATACTTTCGACAGCAACTCTTTGACGCCGGCATTAAGGTGGGCAACGCCTATAACATAATATCACTGTACGCTGATGACGTTCTCTTGTACCTAAAAGACCCTGAGTTCAATGCATTAACAGCACTGGAGGTACTCGACAACTACGCGAGATACTCCGGAATCCAATTTAGCAGACACAAATCCTCAGCATTCCCCCTGGCCGGATTGAGAGACATCTCAGCGGAGGACCTTCCGATCATAGGGATAAAATGGCAACTCGAGAAGTTCAGATACCTGGGGATTAATCTCAGCCACACCCCACAGCTCACACATGAGCACAACACAGAAGCAGCCGTCACCAACCTCCGACGGTCCATAAAATTCTGGTCTAAACTCCCACTGGCAATGGTGGGGAGAGCGGCGATAGTCAAAATGATAATCCTCCCTCGCTTCTTATACTTCTTTGTGAACATTTGCCATTACATACGGCCCCCCTTCTTCAGGAAATTGGAAGCTATTATCAAGGACTTTTTATGGGGACCCCACAGGCATAAGCTGTCACTGGCCACATTAACCCTCCCACATAAAGAGGGTGGAATCAAACTTCCAGATCTCCAGCTCTACTACTTGGCCGCCCAGCTCAGTCACATCACAAGATGGCTGTCAGACGAACCTTCAGCCGAACTGGGGCTGCTGAAGCAACATCACACCAACTTAACACCCAAGGAAACCCTGTGGGATCCCCTCTGCCGCTCTCCGGAAACCCCCATGGTTGTCGGGCTTGGCAGACAGATATGGACCAGGACTTGCCACATCAGGAGGGTACAACACCCATACTCTTCGGACCATCCCATAATGGCAGATGCGTGCAAGAAGGAGGCAGACCTCCCCATAGCAAGGAAGTGGGAGGAAGCCGCGATATACACATGGGGGGACATGTTTGAAGATGGAGTGTTCAGGGACTTTGAATCGATCCAAGAAATCGAAGGGCTACCCAAAGGTCAGTTCCTTTGGTACCATAGGCTCAAACGTACCGCCAAGAATCAGTGGCCCACCTGGCCAGAGGAACCTACCTCGGACCCTCTACTACAAGAAATGTATGACCTCTCTGATGGATGGAGACCAGTCTCCAGGTTATACAACAGGCTCATTGACAAACCAAACCCTAAGGGAGCGACACTGAGGGCGAAATGGGAAGCAGACCTCGCAGCCCCGCTCACTGATAAAGAATGGGAAAGAGCACTAATATTCCCCAAGAAAGTCTCGAGAAACTCCAGATTTGGCCAGATACAATTGAACGTCCTTCATCGAACTTACATGACCCCCCACAGGGTTGCCTCGTTCAACGCGAAGGTTCCACCGGTGTGCCCATGGTGCGGGAACGACAAGGCAGACATGATCCACATGTTCTGGTCCTGCACCAAAGTGATGACACTCTGGTCGAAAGCCAAGCAATCCTGTAGAGACGCCGGCATGGAGCGATACGAATGGTCACCAGGAGAGTGCCTATTGGGTACATACCCTAGACCGAGTAAATTCAAACACCTCGTGAAATTAATGGACATTTCATGTATACTTGTCAAAAGAACTATAGCGATGGCTTGGAAGACACCAGCGGGCCCCAGACACGAGCGATGGTTAAACGAAATGGCGAGGTGGACGACGGCAGAGACCAGAGCCTGGCAGGAAGGAACTACATCTAGTGGAGAAGCCACAGGCGGCTCCTTGGTCGCTTGGAGGGCCCTTCTGACGGGCATGCTCTTCGACGCGGACCATAAGCCCCCTTGAACACCTGTTGCGGTTCCCAGTGACAGGCTCCCATCATTACAAAGTATATGCCTCTTGCAGCTGTTCCCCTCCACTTCCTGAGAAGCCATACTCTGGACTGAATCACCATCATGGACCTCACTTACTACATTACACGAAGACTATAGTTGTTTAGGATAAGTTTCCTTTTGTTCTTTTCTTTTCCTTCTCCCCATCTTATTCTCTCTTTCTCTCTTTTTCACTTGTTTAATTCACGAGTTTGTAATGTTTTATCATATCACGAAACCAATAAAAATACTTTTAAAAAAAAAAAAAAAAAAAAATTAGGAGAGAGCATCTGCATCCCCATGTTAGGTGAAAGAAGACTAGCAAGCTTCCTATTTGACTGTTTGTCTTGCAAAAACGTTGAAACGTAGTGTGCACAAAATTGTAGCCTTTAACACAATCAGAAGCCTTTTACTGGGACAGCCACATCTAGAGATATATCAATTTAAAAAATCTATGGTCTAATCCCATCACACCATGTAAGGGTACCGTGGAGCCACTTAACAGAGGTATAAAAGCAACCCTGACATTCCAGGTGAAATTCCTAACTGTATGTGGATAAATCTAGGGGGGCAGTTGGTAAAAGGAGTTTCTTCAGTAAGCCCCCTTCGGTTATCCAAAGTTTGCAAACAATGGATCCCTCTTGATTCCTTATTCAGCTCTTGCTGTGTATTGGAGCTATTTTTGACAACATCAATGATCCACCATTTCGTGTCATCAGGAGAATGCGCAAAAGCGACATGGTGTCAGACGATTGGTGCTAGATTGTTCTTGCATCTAATCCTTGAACGATGCTAATTCATTCTCGTGTGTACTGGTCTAGTGGTATGTCCCACATTTCTCAGTCCACACAGACATTCAATGCAATACACATTAGATGGTTTACTATTCGATAAGAATTGTATGTCCCACACGCTGTCTTCAATCTGAAAACGATTAATTTTCTTTGTAAATTGACAAGCTCGACAATTTCCACATGGCATATGGCCCACCAACGGGCGAATGGCCCACCAAGTGTAGGCCTCTGTTTTTCCGAAATGGGCATTCAGCTATCAGTAGGCCTCTCAGGGTTCCGTTCCTCAACCTTAGGCTCCTCTAGTTCCACACACACGTTCAACTGGTCAGGATGTACCTCTTCCTTACATAAAGCTTTTCTTATATACAATCCTCTCATTGGGTAGAATCAGAGGCTTTTGAAAACGCCAGACTCTTTGCTTTTCCTAAGCGTGACCACTCTAATCCTTTGCCCCTCTCTTTATTTCTTACTTGTGCTTTCCTTTGTACTTTTTATCTTCAGTTGCTTCCTGCACCACTTTCATGTATTCCTTTTCCTTTGCCGTGCACACTTGCACTGTCTTTTATTCCTTACACTTTGTTGTGCACACTTGCACTGTCTTTTTCTTTCTCTCTGTTGTGCCGCTTGCACGCTCCCCTCCTTCAGTCGTGCAGCACTGTATTTTTCCTATTGTGCTTCTTGCACACTTCTTTCACTCTTCCGTGCACACCTGCACGTGTTTCCTTCTTTCCGGGTCTCTCGCCCCCTTTCCTTTTTTCTCTGGACTTCACTTTTACTTCTGCAGCGCTAATGTACCTTTTCTTCCTACTGTGCTATTAGCGCACTTTCTCGTTCTTTTTTACTTTCTGTTTCTTACAACTGTCTTTCCTGTTTTCCGCTTCGTGCTGCTTTGCCGCTCCAGCGTCCCGCACGCTCCCAAGTTTCTCACTCTCTCATGCGAAACTCACTGGGTAGCATAGCGCTGGCGAGCGGTCTCTCTGGGATGCTTTGGGTCGAGGTCAGCATCTCACCACCTGCCCCTGATGCGCCCCTGGGCCCAGCAGATGGCCCACGGGAGCGAGCAATTTCACAAACACCGGCAACAGGGTCTCAGCTGCCTTGCTCCTGCTCTCAGGAGACACGGCTCCCCAGTCATGCTGCAGTTCTTCTCAAACACTGGGCCAGCATCGCAGCATTGCGCTCCCCTCCGGATCATTCTTCCTGCAGCTCCCTCCTTTGTGACGCCTCTGGTCCAGTATGCCTCCCCAGCTCACTCATCCATCTGTGAAAGACGACACCTTTTATAGTGAAAAAACCATCTAAGTGGAGTCAGGTGTGAATGATTACTATTAAATGCCTGACCCTGCCTGACTCTATTAGTGGGACAACTCAAGTTCTTTCTAGGGTAGGTTTCCCTTAATTTCCCCATGTTATTCCTATGGGTAATCTTTACTGACCTTAGTTGCCTCCTCCTCGTCTCAGTATTTGTTGGAAATTGGGAGGGAGAGATAGGGTGAGATGGGAATTGACATGTACATGCTATATTATTACAAGGTGCTTGTTAAAGGATAGGGGGTGACCCCCTGGCCCTAGTTTGGTAGACAAATGGTGATTTTCTTTGTACCAAACTACTCCCTTTGTTACCCACATGTGAGCCCGGCCTGGTATAACACTTCTCATGATCTGAACTGGGGAAAGACAAAGAAATGTTGGAATTGAAGTTATGTCTTTGTCTTACCTTGCTTTCCCTTTCCCCGGGGTCACTCTGGAATAATCCATTTGTCTCTCACTTGGGTTAGGTTTAATGGGACCTGCATAACGCATAAAGGCTTCTTGAATATCTTCACCTATCGTCCCGTTGTAATACTGCTTCTCTCCTAGGCTATTGTGAGCTGGTGTGAGGCTGGTCGCTTTTTGCGGCTATGTTGGGAGTAACAAGGAATACAAGCCCCGGCACGATAAGGACCAGGAGGTCCAGAAAGGGCAAGTTCTATGGGTCATGACAGCATGCCTCCTCAGAAGACCTGTTCCACCAGGTTTGCCCGGGTGTATGAGATGGAATCTTCTAAGAATTCGAGGGGTATTTAAGTTAGAAACTGGTTCCCAGGTTCTCTCGCTAGGAGGGTATCCTTTCCATTCAACCAGGTATTGAAGTCGACCCCATTTATACCTGGAATCGCATATTCGGGACACTTCATATTGTAGCTGATCATTCACAACAACAGGACTGGGTCTGCATGATTTTCAGGAGGATTGGATGTAAGGTTTCAATAGGGAGGTGTGAAAAACTGGGTGTATTTTCTTCCAGGAATCGGGTAGCTTGAGTCGGAATGAGACAGGATTGACGACCTCCTTTATGGTAAATGGTCCATAGTACCGAGGAGCCAATTTGTTTGGCCGTAGATGTCGGGGTAATAGTTTTGAGGACAACCAGACTTGATCACCAACAGAATAAGAGGGCGCTGGTCTTCTCTTGGAATCCGCATAGAGCTTCGTGCGTGTTTGGGCCTCTTTCAAATGTTCCTTGGCTTCCTTGTGAATGCTGATGAGAGTCTGTATCCAAAAGTCGAGAGTAGGTACTGGAGTGGGATGTGGAAGAACAGAAGGTAAAACGGACGGGTGAAAACCTTGACTGCAATAGAAAGGGCTGACCTTGAGTGCTGAGTGATCGGAATTGTTGTAGGCAAACTCGGCCAGGGGTATGAGGAGAGACCAGTCATCCTGAACCTTGGTGGCAAAACAATGAAGATATTGCTCCAGAGTTTGATTTACACGTTCCGTGGCTCCGTTGGTTTGTGGGTGATAACCTGATGAGAGAGCGCGTT
Source organism: Ambystoma mexicanum (assembly GCF_040938575.1). Lineage (NCBI taxonomy): Eukaryota > Metazoa > Chordata > Amphibia > Caudata > Ambystomatidae > Ambystoma > Ambystoma mexicanum. Next base: position 180,966,645 of record NC_090941.1, on the reverse strand, counting down.
GGATCCCTAGAATACGACAGAGATGTTTCCAGAATTGTGAGACATATTGAGGTCCTCGGTCCGATATGATCTTGGAAGGAAGTCCATGGAGATAGAAAATATGTTCCAGGAAGATTCCAGGAAGTCCTGAGGAGGATGGTAGCTTATACAAAGGTGTGAAATGAGCCATATGGGTGAACAAGTCTATGGTTACCATGATGGTCGTGTACCCTCGGGAAGGTGGTAACTCCACAATGAAGTCTGTAGCAATAAACTCCCATGGTCTTGTTGGCAGTGATGGTTGCAGTAGAAGACCCGCCGGCCTCTTGTTATCGTGTTTGTTTTGACTGCAGACAGTACAAGCCTTGACGTACTGTTGTACGTCGGTCTTCATTTGAGGCCACCAAAACTGTCTTTGTATAAGACGGAGGGGGTTAGTTATACCACGATGACTGGAGTGAGGGGTATCATGGCAGAGGTTTATTACCTTGTGTTGTAATTTCTGCATAGGAATGACCAGTGCATTGTCCTTGAATAGATATTCTTCCTTGACTCTTAGATTCCATGGATTCTTCCTTGAAATTTCCTTCCAGAGGTCAGAGGACTGGGTTTGCGCTCGGATTTCTTCCAGGAGGTTGATTGCTTGAGCTACAAAGATAGTTTGGGGAAACATCTTAGGATAGGCCTTGTCCTCAGTGGCTGCATAGTCTGGACGTCGAGATAAGGCATCAGCAATCATGTTTTGTGATCCGGTAACGTGAGTGATTTGAAACTGGTATTGGGCAAAGAAGTAGGTCTGACGACTATTCCTGCACTCCAAAGACTGTAGGATTTGGAGATTCCGATGATCTGTGGGGATCTGAACTGGATATCTAGCACCCAGAAGTAGGTGTCGCCATTCAGTGAAGGCTTGGCGGATGGCCAAGAGTTCCTTTTCCAGGACGGAATAGTGAGTCTCACTGGGGGTCAGGGTTCGTGAAAGGTAAGCAGTGGGGTGTTCCAGTCCATCCTCAAGTTCCTGTTTCAAGATCGCCCCTATGGCGTAGTTAGAGGCATCCGTTTCCACGAGAAATGGGCGATTTGTGTCGGGTTGGGTCAGGATGGGGGCTTGCGTGAACTCTGTCTTCAATCATTGGAATGCTTTATCTTGCGATGTAGACCAGATAAATGGGGTGTCCTTCTTCAATAGAGCTACGATCGGCTGAACAATCTCGGAAAAGGTAGAAATAAACTTCCCGTAGAGGTTGGCGAGTCCCAGGAAGGATTGCACCTGTTTCACAGAAGGTGGAGCGGGCCAAGCCAGTATGGCCTTTACCTTCGAAGGGTCCATGCCAATTCCTTCTGGGCTAAGGATGAATCCTAGGTAGTGAACAGAAGTAATGTGGAACAAGCATTTTTCGGGTTTGGCTAACAGTTTGTTTTCACGAAGTAGTTGTAGTACTGCCTTTACGTGTTCTTCATGTTTTAGAGGATCTTTGGAAAAAATCAATATGTCATCCAGATAGACAAGGACGAAGAGGAACAACATATCAGAGAACACCCTGTCTATAAAACGCTGAAAGACTGCGGGAGCATTGGCTAGTCCAAAAGGCATGACTAGGTATTCAAAGTGACCAAAGGGTGTTCTAAAGGCTGTCTTCCATTCATACCCTTCCCAGATTCAAATTAAATGGTAGGCAGCCGGGAGATCCAGCTTCGTGAAAATTATGGCTCCTCTCACAGCTTCCAGGATATCCGAAATCAGGGGCAGTGTGTATCGATCTTTGATCGGAATCCTGACTGACTCAACTTGCATGACAGCCCAAAACCCCTTGGATCAATTGAGCCTTACTAACCAGGCCTTACTCTCAAGAGGGTGCTGTTGCTCTGGAAATTGAGCTTTATTTCCTTGCACCACAGGGACAGCTTGCAGTTTACTGATACTATTCTGGGACCCATGTCATGCATAGCTTCCTGTTAGGTGCACTGTGGTGGCCAAAGATAGATTACTTGAAAACTACACATTGAAGCCCCCGGTGCCTCAAAATTCCTCTATGGTGTATCAAAATGTTACCTCCTACTTGTGATCCCATTATTTCTAATACACAGAGTACTTTGGTGATTCAATGTCTGTTTTGCATTTATATGTGTTTATGTGCAAAGAACTTTGACAAAACTCTGTGTGTCCTATGTGAATTCAGTGCATTATGCGACCTGTTGCGGTTGGAGTCTTTCTTCAGTATTGTTCGGAAAGGAGGAATGAACACTTAACACTATCTCCCGGGGAGGGTCTCTCAGTGGGCAGAAGTGGGTCTGCTATGGTTATGCAGGACACAGTGTCCATACAAGCCTGTGAGAAATGGGCAGCATTTTTTAATCCTTTGACTGCCGTGACTGTGGCAGTGAATGTTGTGAACACTGATCAGACTACTGTGACTGTGGCGGTGGATGTTGAGAATGCTGATCAGATTATTAGTCAACATGTTTCTTAAAACGACCCGCGATCCGCAAATATTACGAAAGGTTCTTCTATTTCAGACATTGGTATGCTGAACATCCTGCACTATACAAGTCACAAGCCAGAGAGGGGGGATAGTGATAGCTTTGAGGCCTCCCCTGAGTTAATGGTTCTATCCATGCATGATATTTACTCCTCCTTTTCTTCTTATGTCTGCACGCCTGCCACTGTTCCACCAAGGTATTTGTCAGCGCTACTAAAGTGTGTTGACAATAAGATTGCAGAAACGCCAGTCGCCGGTCAGGAGGGATAATTATTGGAAATTAACCAGGGGCTACGTGCCCTAGTGACACTTTATGAAAGTTTGAAAGCCGAATATCAGATATTTTTCTTCTTTATTGGAGTCTCTCCTTTTTAAGTTTAATCACATTGGACTTCACAATAAATTGAAAGATTTCTTGAGCGGGAATCAACCAACGGTGGTCTCAAATGATAACAAAAATCTGGAGGCTTGAATGAACATCCTAACCCTAAAATGTGCCCTTAATTCACAGCATTGTAGCATGGAATTTAGGAATATTGCAGTCACCGAAAAAACAAGCAGAGCAAATTCGACAGGCTGATTGCAAAGATTTGTTATGAAATCTAATACGGATCCTTTAAGTGATCCGTGGGCTTTGCGAAATGGGCCAGTAATTGTTAATGAGCCTCAGGAAAGCACAGCTCAGTGTGTGGATCTGTCTGAGTTAAGTGTGATAAACAAGGCTGGTCGAGAGTTTTTCCTCCTTGAATAATCACAAAGTGAGGAAAAAACGACCCACTAAAGGTAAAACCAAAGCACAGAAATGTGCGGGTAGAAAATCCAAAAATAGATCTTCATGAATTGTACTAACGGATCATTACGTAAATCTTTACGTACACTTACGAGCAGAGTAATTGCAGCTCTGAGTAGAGTAGTGCTCAGAAAAACAATTGCCTTAAATCCAATAAGCAAATGGGTGGTATTAATAGAGCCGAAACCGCCTTTGTGGTTTCTGTACAAAGTGACCATGTGTGCATACTACAAATTAATCAGACAGAATCGCAGGTGGTACAAACTGATGCTGCCCTATGGTCCGCTGCATCAAAAAAGTCTTCTGTGGGGGGCGTGTCAAAGGATCTGTTGTGGAGTGAAGGAGCTGGACGAGGTTTAAGTACTGACTTATGTACTTTACGCACTTCATACCTAAATCTGGCGCCTGCAGCTTTGACGGTGCAACAATTGGGTGATCGAGCTCAGCCCAAGAGTGTGACCCAGGACAATGTGTGGGCAAAGGCTGCAACTAGCCAACCTACTGTCATGTTGAAGGGCTCAAAGGGGTCTGAATTCTATTGGGGGGGTGAGGGGAATTGCCAGGGGAATATGTGTGGGACTCCTTTTAATTTGGACATTATCAGAAACCAATATGCCCCAACGAAGCCCTCAAAGCATTTGTATAGAATCCTGGTTGAAAGCTTGTTGCCTGACAATAAGGATGTGTTGTTAAATAGAACCAACATATTCCATCTACTAATCTATGGCAAACTATTGGGCAATATCCCTGTAGGAAATTGATAAAGTTGATTTCATAGATTTGCACAGAACAGATCATAGTGTTTTATTTCTTATCTCTAAAATAATACTCAATGTTATCCTTGGGGAGGTTCAGTCTTTGAGGAAACTAGGTTTTGATTTGTCTGCCTATGTTGATGTCGTAAATCTCCCCCCGTCTCACCTGTGATCGGGATCTCCCTTGTTCGGCCGCAGGACTCTTCCTGTGGATCGTTCGGGTCTTGAATAGGCTCGCCCAGCCTCGTCAGGTTGCAGGACTCGTTCAGAGTTCCGGGAAGTTCGTGGTTCCAGGGTATCCAGGATAGCGATGAACGAGTAAGTAGGGGGGAAAATCCGGGAACAGGATAAAAGGCAAGGAAGGAAGTAAGAGGATCAAAGGAAACTAAAGTAGAGAGTAAGCACACGTCGGGTCACTACCGAAGATAGCGTTGAGACGCGCGGACCCGCAGGGGCGTGACCAATTTATAGTATGTGCCACGACGTGAAAGCTAGTGCGTAGCACGTAGCTTGGTACGGCCATGTTGGGAGGAACAAGGAGTACAAGCCCTTCGTGACAATGACCATGAGGTCCAGAAGGGGCAATTTCGCCGGGTCATGACAGCATGCCCCCTCCGAAGACTGGTTCATCCAGGCTTGCCTGGGTGAATAAGATGGAATCTTCTGAGCAAACGAGGGGTCTTTAAATTAGAAACTGGTTCCCATGTTCTCTCGCTAGGGGGTAGCCTTTCCACTCGACCAGATATTGTAGTCGACCCCTCCTATACCTGGAATCACATATCCTGGACACCTCATATTCCAACTGGTCATCCACAACAACAGGTGTGGGTTTGAAGGGTTTTCGAGTAGAACTAACGTAGGGTTTCAACAGGGAAGTATGGAAGACTGGATGTATCTTCTTCCAGGAATCCGGGAGCTTAAGTCGGAAGGAGACAGGATTGATGATCTCCTTTATAGAAAATGGACCATAATAGCGAGGAGCTAATTTGTTTGGTCGTAGATGTCGAGGTAACATTTTCGAGGCTAACCAGACTTGATCGCCAACTGAATAGGAAGGTGATGGTCTTCTCTTAGAGTCCGCATATCTTTTGGTTCGAGTCTGGGATTCTTCTTCGATATGTCCTTCCAGAGTTCAGATAATTGAGTCTGTGCTCTGATTTCTTCCAGGAGATTGATCGCTTGAGCAACAAAGATTGTGGGTGGAAACATTTTAGGATAGATCTTATCCTCCAAGGGAACGTAGTCGGGACGCCGTGAAAGGGCATCGGCAATCAAGTTTTGCGATCCAGGAACATGTGAAATTTGAAATTGATATTGAGCAAAGAAGTAGGCCCATCGAGCTTCTCTACTGTTCCTGCACTCCATGGATTGTAGGACCTGAAGATTTCGATGATCAGTACGGACTTGAACTGGATATTTAGCACCCAGGAGTAAATGTCTCCATTCAGTGAAGGCATGACGAATAGCCAATAACTCCTTCTCCAGAACTGAGTAGTGAGTCTCGCTGGTGGTCAGGGTCCGTGAGAGATAAGCAATGGGATGTTCCAACTTATCATCGGATTCTTGTTTTAAAACTGCTCCAATGGCGTAATTGGAGGCATCAGTTTCCACTAGAAAAGGACGATTTATGTCAGGTTGGGCCAGGATGGGGGCCTGAGTGAATTCTTCTTTCAAGCGTTGGAATGCCTTGTCTTGTGGTATAGACCAGTTAAATGGAACGTCTTTCTTTAGGAGGTTAACAATGGGTTGAACAATCTCGGAGAAGGTATGAATGAATTTCCGGTAGAAGTTGGCAAGCCCCAGGAAGGATTGTATTTGTTTAACAGATGTTGGGGCGGGCCAAGCCAGTATGGCCTTCACCTTTGAAGGGTCCATACTAATTCCTTCTGAACTAAGGACAAATCCCAGATAGTGAACTGATGTAACATGAAACAAACATTTTTCTGGTTTGGCTAAGAGTTGATTTTCACGGAGACGTTGAAGTACTGCTTTTACATGTTCTTCATGTTTCAAGGAGTCCTTGGAGAAGATCAATATGTCATCCAAGTAGACGATAACATTGAGAAATAACATGTCAGAGAACACCCTATCCATAAAACGCTGGAAGACTGCGGGAGCATTAGTCAGACCAAAGGGCATGACTAGGTATTCAAAGTGACCAAAAGGTGTTCTAAAGGCTGTTTTCCATTCGTCTCCTTCCCGGATACGGATCAAATGGTAAGCACCTCGGAAATCCAGTTTCGTAAATATCACTGCACCTCTCACAGCTTCAAGGATATCCGAGATCAGGGGTAGTGGGTATCTGTCTTTCAGGGTGTATTGATTTAGGCCCCGATAGTCCAGGCAAGGTCTGAGCTCTTTGGTATCCTTTTTTTGAATGAAGAACAATGAAGCACCAGCTGGTGATTTTGAAGGTCTTATGGTGCTGTTCTCAAGATTAGTGTCTAGGTATTCCCGAAGGGCTCTCTTTTCGGGTTCTGAAAGGATAAACATCCTGCCAAAGGGAATCACTGCTGAGGGTTCAGTATCTATGGCACAGTCTTCGGGTCTATGTGGAGGTAAGGCTTGAACAATGGCAGTAGAGAATACATCAGCATACCCTTGATAGATCTCTGGAACTTGTACAATGTTGGAAACCATGAGTGGTGTCTCTGGACACCTTGGTAGACTTATAGGAGCTGTGACTGAGTTATCCAGGTTTAAACAATGGTTCATACAGAACTCAGAGCCCAGGAATAAGGATCCGGCCGTCCAGTTAATATATGGATTGTGCCTTTGTAACCAGGGCATGCCCAGAACCAAGGGGTAATGGGCTGATTTTATAATGTCAAACACAATCCTTTCTTGATGATGATTTATGGAAAGATGGATCTCCTTTGTTTGCAGACTTATGGGTCCTGAGGAAAGAGGTCTTCCGTCAATTGCTTCCAATGGCTGTGAAAAACTTCTTGCTTCATATGGAATGTTATGACTTCTGACCCAATCTTGATCAATGAAGACTCCCATTGCTCCGCAATCCACCAAGGCCAGTATGGGGTAGACCTTGTCCTTGGATGGCGATAAAAAGGCCTGTAATATCACCAATTTGTTTTGTCCAGGAGAGTTCAAGGATGGAATTGATGTGGAGCAAACATCGCTCTCCCGAAACCTTGCTCCATTTAGGATCGGGAGCTGGCATTTCCCGAGCGTCGGGCAGGAGCCAGAGGACTCTCTTTAACTAGATGTTTATCTGAGGCACAATACATGCATAAGCCAGTGTGTATCCTTCTTAACCTTTCCTGCGGGGAAATTGGTCCACGAAAGGCTCCAAGCTGCATGGGTTCAGAATCAGTGCTCGGATTCTTGGCAGATTCTGTCCTTGTAGTATTCTCTGGGGAGTTCTTTGAATTGAGACTTTATTCTTTCTCTTTTCGGCCTTTCTTTCTTGGATTCTGAAGTCTATTTGCATAGACAAGTCCAGGAGGGCCTGGAATGAACTAGGACGTGCCACCCTGGCTAACTCGTCCTTAATCTCTTCATTTAGACCTCTGCGAAACAAGGTAAAACTGGCTTCCAGGGGCCAGTCCGCCTCTTTGGCTAGCTGTTTGAATCTGGTAACATAGGTCAACATGTCTTGGGATCCTGTTGGAAGTCAAGTAACTTCTCTTGAGCACCGTGGACCAGCTCTGGACGTTCGAACATGGTCTTGAATTCCGGGATGAACCCTTCATAATCATCCAGGAGAGCATCCCATGAATTGAGTAAAGGAGTGGCCCATGTAAGGGCATTACCGGAAAGATGCGATATTATGAAGCCCACCTTAGCCCTAGGAGTTGAGAAATAGTAGGGCTTGAAGGTAAAATGTACCAAACAAGAATCCATGAATCCACCTAAGGTTTTTGTTGAACCGTCATATTTATCAACCACTCCTCCCAATAATACGCTGTCCTTGTTCGCGGAGTCACGTGACAAGACAAGCTGTCTTAGCGCTGCATTCTCGGCTTTTAAATTCTGCATCTCTGTGGAAAGTTCTTGCATTCCGCGCATCAGGTCCTGAATAGCATTCTCCATGGTAGAATCCGTATTGATCGTTTGGTGTCTCAAACTGTCGTAAATCTCCCCCCGTCTCACCTGTGATCGGGATCTCCCTTGTTCGGCCGCAGGACTCTTCCTGTGGATCGTTCGGGACTTGAATAGGCTCGCCCGAGCCTCGTCAGGTTGCAGGACGCGTTCAGAGTTCCGGGAAGTTCGTGTTTCCAGGGTATCCAGGATAGCGATGAACGAGTAAGTAGGGGGGAAAATCCAGGAACAGGATAAAAGGCAAGGAAGGAAGTAAGAGGATCAAAGGAAACTAAAGTAGAGAGTAAGCACACGTCGGGTCACTACCGAAGATAGCGTTGAGGCGCGCGGACCCGCAGGGGCGTGACCAATTTATAGTACGTGCCACGACGTGAAAGCTAGTGCCTAGCACGTAGCTTGGTACGGCCATGTTGGGAGGAACAAGGAGTACAAGCCCTTCGTGACAATGACCATGAGGTCCAGAAGGGGCAATTTCGCCGGGTCATGACAGCTGAATCTGTGTCTGATTCTAATGTGAACGTATTTTCAGAGGGGACTGTCCCGTTGTCATGTGAAATTCTTGTCACAACAGGTTATGGATGGATAAAGGGGAGAGAGGTTACCTTTGCTAAGGCAAAGGCTGTAAATTCAGGTAACGCACAAGATTGAAATTGGTTGTCAGGTGCCCTTTGCCAGTCAAGGCAAGGAGAAAATGCGTAACTATAGTACCGCCTTGGACTCTCTTAAATTATTATCTTGGAACACCAGAGGCCATTGGAACTTATTTACTAATTCGGTTTTGGGTAAAACATTGCAAATATATCATCTGATCCTATGACAAGAGACCTGGTAGATGGAAAAATCTGCTTTTGATGGTTATAAATCACACTCTCAGGAAGCACATAAAGGCCTGTTGGGTAGACCATCGGTTGGTCTCCTGATTTTGATCAAATCCAGTGTTGGTTTGGAGGTAGTAGCAATGAGGGAGATTGATAGAGGCACATTAGCCACATAAGTTAAGTTGAAAGATGGGGGACAGATGATAAACCTGTTACTCATCAATGTCTAGAACATACCGTGGCAAACCTGTCTTCTTATATGAGTGATTGGTTTAGTAAAGTGAAAGGGGGCCATCCTACGGTAGTGGGTTACCTAAATGCCAACTGCATGGATGATAAAAGTGAGGTTGCACTGATGCCTCGGTTGAGAAAAATAAAATCTAAAGATCACGTTGGTTGTTTATGGTTAAAGACCCTACAGGGGTTGAGTTCGCAAATGTTAAATGGGTCAAACCCAGGTGACATATCTTTTAAACCCACAATGGTAAATCGAGTTTGACCATAAATTACATTTTTGTGGAAACTTGGCTACATCTTAGATGTTGTAAGTTTTACATATGTGAGACAAAATGGAGTGATCATGGTATGTTGACTGCAATCTTCAACCTGAGGCTGGCCCTAAGTGATCTGACAGGACCGAGAGATCTATTAGTGAATACCGCTGGAAATAGGATTAACTGGAATTCCCAGAACATTAAATTGGTGAATGATTCAACTGAGGTATGTATAAGTGAATGCACCCTCTTATGGAAACTGGATACATTCACGGTTGATCACTTTCAAACTTTTGTCAGTGATTTGATAAATAGATCGTTGGGCAGTAGACTGATTCAAAGACAAATTAGTCAAAAGCATATGTATTCATTGGTTGTTGAAAGGAAACAGGCACTAAGAACTCAGATTTAATCTATAGAAAATAGCAATGCAGGCTATATAGCGGCATCGGTCCTAGAAATGAAGGTCAAAGCATATCATACAAATTGGATGATGGGACACAAAGTTCTCATGTTGCAGAGGAATGTAGATACAATGCTTTAATTCCTAAAAAACAAGAAATTACATGAGTTCTGGAAAATAGTTAATGAGGATGCTTTCAGACAGTTTGAAAATCAGGTCAATACAGTGTCCGAATTGGGTGTCATACTTTCAGAAAGCATTGACGCACAATAACCGGGTGAAAACACCAGGTCCCTCTTTGTAGCTCCAGGTGGATGGTTGCTGGAGATTGTCTTTTAGTCAAGATCCTATTCAAGCCAGCTTGAATAAGGTTAGGTTGTCAAGAGCTCCGAAGCTCCAATAGACGTTCGAATGCTTTGTTTAAATATAGAGAATTTGATCGATGGAGCCTTGTCAAGAAGGATTCCCATGTGCAGGGGCATCAGACAAGGGTGCATTCTAGCCCCTTGTCTTTTTAACCTGAACATGTCGGATGTGGGTGAATATTTACTCCGTGTGGCATTTACCACACATAGATTGAATCATCTGAGAGTAATTTAGCTAAATTATGCTGATGACTGTTTGATTTTTGACACAACTGAAATAAGTTTTCGAAGGCTATTAAATGCCTTTGTACATTTTTGTGATGGACCATTTCCTTAAGATTAACGTTAAAAAGACTACAATAATGCATAGCACATGTAAGAAAAGATTGTCGGGTTTTAAATGGAGAATCGATAATGAGATTGTGGAGTGTGTGGACAGTTTTATATCTATTTATGTTTTCCTATCACGTCAAGATCCAGAATGGTTGAGAACACGTGCTTTAGCTTGTGGGATGTATTAACCCACTTATGTTCTGCACTGCGGCATCACTGTGTGCTGATGGTGCCAGAATTATCAAAATGGCCGCAAAACCTCTTTGTGCGTCAAAACATATGGAAATCGCGCCTTACAACATGAAAAGATGGCTGCCAAATCTACCATGCATGTTGTCATTGGTGGAACGGAGACCTCACTCCTGAAACATGTCACTGGGCTTCACAACAAGTAAAAATGGAGACTGCATGAAAAGCAGTGTTTTGCTGAAAGGAATCCAGAATCTTGTTTTCAAATCTTTTCCTTGGTTGCTGAAAATACAGAATGCCGGTCCAAAACACCATCAAACATCCAATATTCTTGCTGGGTGTAACAAGTCACTTCATTCAAGAAATCATTATGAACATACAACATCATGAAAAGCGCAATTTGTTATCAAAACATTCACAGCAAATGTGCCTGCCTGTGAAATCTGTCAAAATCTGGCCGCAGTACCAGCGGCCGCCTGTGGACAGCTGTCAGTAGCTTGCATCAGAAGATTTAAACTTGTGAACTGAAATCAAATGTCTGAAAACTAAGTTACCTGTTATTAAGAGTAACCTGGGTTGTAACTATTCAAATCCTATGGTTTAGAAGCTGGAATAAGTGTTCTAGCTGCTTGTTTTGAAAATTCCAAGTGTGTTTTAAACCAAGTAAAAACAATGTAACAGAATGACATTTAAATTAAGGCTCAAACCAGTTCCACAGCGTTCCCTCACAAAGGCCAGGCATTTCCCTCCTGCTCCACTCCACCAGGAAATCACAGTTCTGTGATGATTAGATCAGGGGAGGAGAACTTGGGCTGCAGCAGAAGAGGACAATGGACTTCCTCTGGCTGAAAGGATATGCAGAGTGTGAAGAGTCATAAACAGCCTCTCCCAGAAGGAAGGGGGCGGAGATGGCTTCTGAGCTGCCAGAAGGAGAAGGAGAAGGAAGCGGGGACAGACAGCCATTTGTTGATTCACAAGGACAAAAAGCACATTTTTAAAAAGACTGATAATTTACTGTGTAAAATTGTGAAAAATATGTAAACCCCGGACTTGTGAACCTAATTTTTGGCTGCACATTTTAAGAGGCGCCAGAACTCTGTGCTATGTTCTGGGAAGTTACAGTGGAAATTATGGTTTTATACCAAATGTAATTATGTCAAAACCATGAAACTTCACACGCTTATGGCCATATACAATGTGCACATTTGTGGGAATTTGCTCCGAAATTGGACCATGTGTTCTGAACAAAAAGGGTGGAATTCTGTCAAAAGCAGACCCAAGATCCTACAGCAATGGGGCTTGGAAGAGTATCTGCCCCACAAAATATGTGATCTATGTATGTTATTGTTAGAAAGGTTGCACATTTGTAAATATGCATTGTACCAAAAATAGATTTTATGTTCAAAGGGACAAGGGGATGATTCTCTGACTCATAAACCCATATCATCATGGTGACACCCTGTTTTCTTCTCCAATCAAGGGGGAGAAGAGATTCTAACATATAGCCTGCCTAGGGGGCGCGCTTAGGATAATTCAGCACACACACCCCTTTACCACATGCATAAATAGAGAAACCTGAGGACATAGCAAGACACACAGATTCACCCACTATCCTGATCCTGGCGAAGCACCCTGAAGCAGATCCATCCATATTCCTTGCTCCTGACTCCAGAAACCTGGCAAGCAGAAAGGCCCATTCCATTAGTTGAACCATTTTCCAGGACCAGAAAGAATCCCACAAACTCTAAGGGGAACAAAGGAAACAGCCGGGCCGTGCTGTAACTGCTTTCCTGCTAAAAGAATTATTACCAGAATCAAAAGACCCAATCCAGTTGGGCCGTGCTGTGCTGTGACCAGAGAGCCATTGCAGACCCAGTGCAGTCATGCTGTGCCGTGCAGACCAGAGCGCCTTGCTGCCCAGTGCTTTGTGCCCAGAAGAATTCCTGACCAGAATCCCTGACGGTTCTGTTTGCAACCCATATAGTGAGTATCTATAAATAGGACTGTGTCAGTAGCATATGTACTGCCCATAGTAATCCCTGTTTTAAACCCATCTCTGTTATATTTAGAAATGCATTGTTAGAAATATTTTTGAATTGCCTGAACTCTCTATATTATCCCTACTATCTCCTTCGGTACTTAGTATTGTTAAATATCTTTGCGCTCATATATTTCATCTGAAGAAGGCAAGCTCCTCGGCAGGCAGTCGCCCGGATCCAGTGGTGCCCTGGTCCAGTGGCTGTGCTTCCGTGTGGTATTTGCTTCTTCATAGTCATCCCCTAGTGTGAAGAAATTCTGTTTGTCTTTTGAAAGCGCATCCCTGTTTTCTCATTCTTGCGCCTATGTCAGAAAAACGACCTCCACTAAAACAATTGTATGCTAGAAACAAACTTTAAACACCTGCTTGTAGCTAACATTCCCAGCTTTCCATAGAAGTAAAAACCGCATTCCAAATGCATATAGTTCACCCGCGATCGGGATTACCGCTCGCAGAAAAATTTGCCGCAAATGTTTTCGTTTTGGCAAAACATTACACGTGGAAAACAGCTTTTGATTGCACCCAACCTCAGTTTTAAGTTTTCACATTGCTTCTTACTATGAAATTATTGCTAGTGTTTGTCTGCAACCATATAAAGCGACTTACATTAGAATTTAATCTATTGTAGTCCTTTAAACCATATTTAGTGTTTTACCCAATCCATTCTCAGATAACTTTAAAACCAATTTGACAGTTTGACAATCGGTTCTGTTTCTCTCTTGTATTTCCTGGGGGGAAATTGGGATTGACATTTTGTTGAATTCTGCATTCCTGAAACCTGTTCTCACTCCTCCTATCTCGTTACATTGCTTGTTGGGGGGGTTGAGGGGTGTGCAGGGGGTAAATGGTAACCCCATAGCTATTTGATTTGAACACACACACAAAGTATTATTTCTGTTCTGAATTGTTTTTGCTCATTATTACTCCTTGTGATTAAAGAGATTGCTTAGTGTTACCTCACCCCATTGGTGATTATTGTATAACCATTAAACATAGTGTGATTATATTGTGATATTGTGAATTACATAAATAAATACTTTAACTTTGGAAACCAGCCTGATTCCTGGTTCAGTGCAACCAGGGGGGATCCAAGAGAGGGGCGTGATATAAGTGGTACATCGTTCAGAATAAAAGAACTTTTAGACACAAATAAATAAATAAGGATTTCAGTTGTGCATTACACGCTAGGCGTTGATTTAGGTGAAGTGCCGGATTGGAATCACTTACAGATTGAGGGCTCGTCACGAGATTTCTGAATTAGACATACCACTCGTGACAGTCTAATACAGCGTGCTAACTGACGCGGTACATAAACCCTGTTGGGCTACCACACTGTGCTACACTATAAAAGCACCCTGCAATAGAAACTCTCTAAGGAGTTGGCCTGTTTTGCAAACATAAAATAACTCCTGTAAGTCACAAAGGAAATTAATATTTCTGGAATGGCGACCCCAGTAGAAATTAATATAGCAAAAGAACACCAACTGCACAAATTATCTGTCAGGGGTGAATGGACAGAGCTGGATCAGAATGTTTGGCTGCAGGAAATCAAAGAACAAGCCACTGCCACATGATTAGATGTATGGCAGGATCATGGTCCATTATACATGGCACTTAGTGAATTGTACATGGCCCCTAAGGTAAAAGAAGAGCAAAGTAAAATTGCCAAAATAGGGGCATATGTCTACCTCCACATTGGAGCAATACAGGAAAAATATGCCGAAAACCTAGATCCGGCAAACAGGCAAGTACAGTCATTAGAAAAAACCCAAACTGATTTGGACTCTGCAGAGCAAAGGCTACAAAAGAGCCAAGAATCAGAGAATGAAACCAGACAGTACCTGATAAAAGTAAAAGGAGATCTGGATATCCTGCAGCAAGAGAAGGTAGAGCAGGATACCAAAGCACTGGCGCTGCAAAAAGAGTGCCAAGAAAGTTTGGACTCTCTATTACAGAGCCAACAAAAGCTGGAGCAGCAAGTGAACTATAATAGGGCCTGCGCAGGGCAGATATTCACCTTGGAAAATCAGATTGATGAGATAAAAGAAGAAAATAACAAATTAATTCTCAAAGACCTTGACTCCCAGACTGAATTTGATGAAGAGCGCCAGAAAGCTGGTGCACTCAAAAAAACAAAGGGACGACCTGGCTGCACAGAGGGGTACTCTAATTCAGGAAAGGGACACCTTAGGCCAGGAAGTCAGCTATTTAAAAACCAAAATGGAAGAAAATCACCTGGCCCTTCAGGGACTGGGTGAACTCAAAATGGACTATGAAAAACTGTTAGAGCACACCAGGAGGGTGGAAGATGCTCTAGCAAAGAATGACCAGGCCAGTAAGGACAGGACTCAGGAGGTAACCCTCCTGCAGCAAAAAATGGTCCAATGCTCCAAAATTACACAGGAAGCACAGAGAGACAATGAGGCTCTCTGTGAGAACAATGACAGCCTCCATAGACAGGTAGCTATCGGGAGCAGCTAATAGAGACTAGTAAGGCCCTAATAGAAGAGCAAAAGGGTCAGATTCTTGCATGGCAGGAGGGAGTAGGGGCTGAGAGAGATGAGGTCCGCTGGGAGAGAGAAACCCCTGAGCATAACCTCAGAAACCCTGGCACCAGAGACTTCAATCTCTTCAACTCCATGGACTCTGCCACCCCCATGTCCACTGGCTCACATGTGCCAAAGGCCACGGGGATGTCAGACCTCAACCTAAGGGGAAATATGGGGATCATAGGTCAGCGCCTCCCAGAAATGGATGGGTGGGCATCTGTGTATAGATTCTCAAGTGCTAGGGCCATTTTCTCTGATCAGGGAGACTCCAATGAGGGGAGAATCAGAGAAATGGATCCTCAGAAATATCACTTATCCAGAGATCAGACAGTAAAATGTAGTGGGGAATTCCAGGAGGGTAGGCCCACTAAAAGTGTATTAAAAACCTCTTCCCAGCTAGGACAATGGGGGTGGGGGTACTCAGCCAATCCTGGGAGCAAGGAAGAGTCAGAATACAGAATAAGAAACTAGGCCCCCACATTCTGCCAGCCATTCCCAAGCTCGCAGAATCTGTGAGAGCCTAGAAGACCAGACAGGCACCTCTGGTAGCAGTGCCTCTGATTCAGAGGATGAGTGGACCAGGGTGACCCGAATTAAGAAAACCAATAAAGTCAAAAAGGCATTGCTCAAGTATCCCCTGAAACAAATAAAAGCCATTAGGAGCGTTATCACGCCCTATCACAAGAATGCAAAATATTCGGTTTGGGAGCACCCTGAGCTATTTGAACAGATGATGGACACTTTCCATCTGAAGGACAGCCAAAGCTGTATTCAGTATGTGAAGTGGACATTTTCTCCTGAGTACTCCAGCTTCTTTGCGGGACTGGAGGATCAGAATCATTCCAGATGGTCCACCTATAGGGCGGCCATCCTGAAACATTTTTCCTTCACAGGAATCCTCAAGAGGCTCGCAAGGCAACCTATAACTTACAATGTGGGGAAGACCAGGCTCTACAAGAATTTGTTCAGGAGTTGAAACACGCCTTTGCGCAGACCACTAGAAGGGTGCACACTGAAAGCAAAGAATTTGTAAACACTTTCATGCTCTCCCTAAGTATATCATGACCCAGGTAGTGAGGGACTTTCACGAGAAAAGATCACTAGACTGGGTCATTGAACAAGCAACACGCATCTATGGGGTGCAGAAGCGTTTGGAAAACAAAAATAGTCCCAAAAGCCCCAAAACAACTAACACCCCTGCTGCTGCTAAAGTGGCGGAGGTGAAGGTTGCCCCCATTTTAGATTTGGGGTTGGGGGGGCCTGAAAGCCTGCCCGCACAGAATCAAAACAACCCCAAACCCAGAAGGCCCTCGGGCCAATCACAAACCGGGAGCCAGGGAGGTAATCCCACAAATGGGACCCCTAACTCCCCTGACTACATCAGTCCACACTACAAGGGTAATAGGCCCATCCTGGGTTATGTGTGGACTCCTCCAGCCCAAGGGGGGGATCCAACCAGACAGCAGGAAACCCAGGGAACTTCCCTCCTCGCTTTCCCCAGGAGAGCAGTAATCCCCCAAATACCGGACCAAATTTCTTTCCTAGTTACCCACCAAATTTAAACCCCCAAAACAACCCATCCTTCTTTCCCCACTTTCCTGAGCCCAGACAGCTGAATCCGGGAGAGGGAAGGCCAAGGGTGGAGGGGTACCCAAACTTCTCTAACCCGGGGTATTTTGGGAGAAGGGATAGCTACCCTTCCCGGGATCAACCCAGGGGAGACACGAGGACCCCGTACCAGCCAGAGCGGGTGTCCCAACTAGAGCGCCAGGTCCAGAACAAGGCACAGGATCTGGGTTGCATGCTGAGGGCTCAACAGAACCCCCAGATGAGCATGGCGACTCAGAATGCCTCAAATCCAGGATCTGGTGCTCCAGAGCAATGATGGGGGAAGAACCCCGACAACCCACCAGTTCCCAAGGAAGAGGCACAAGGGGAAGGGTGGTGTAAAGCCTTGGAGGAAGCTTCCTTCCCCACTTGTAAAAAGCCCCTGGAAACCCAGGTACCGGAACCAAAATCTCCTGCCCCCGACAATCTGCAACCCAAGGAACAGAGGGGGGCTAGGAGAAATAAAGAGCCCAAAAATACCCATTTTGAGGAGGAGGTACAAATCCTACAGTTTGAAGGAGAGGGATCCTCAGAGGATCCTGGGAAAAGGATCTTCTCCTTCAGGGATGGGGGACCTCCTCCCAAAGAAAAATGGGTACCACAGGATCGAAATCCGGACTGGGTAGATGTGGGGACCGAGTTAGCACTGCCCATCATCAAACCCCAGAATCACCAGCACGAAAATCCCCTGGTTCAAACCCATCCTGGTGACAGAATCAGAACCAGGGGAACCCGAAACTTCTCCCATATCTACCTGACACCTTTTTCTTCCAGATTCCCAAGACCCCAAACAGAATCCTGCCCAAATTACCTTTCTGTCAGTATCCAAAGCCAAGAAACTAACCCACCAGTTGTCCAAAAATGTGCATTATCTCTGCCCCCTTGAGGAAAAGGAGGGAAGATTCTATGCCCCGGTCCAAATACAGGGGCAATGTACAATTTTGGCACTGGTGGACACTGGATCCCAAGCTACCCTTCTGTCAAACAGGGCATTTGATCAACTGAAACCAAATTCCTCTCACCCCTCTTCCTGGACAACTTCAGAACTTCGACTGAAGGAAATTCTCGTTGAGGGGATGGCAGATTTGGACATTAAAATTGGGCGACACAAGGTGAAGCACCCGGTCATAGTTGTGACTCCAGAGGGCACACCTTGTTTACTAGGGAATGACATCCTGCGCAGATTGTCACCCCTCATAGATTGTGTAAAAAAGGTCCTCTGGATCCAGACTAACCGACCAATAAAATTGAAACATAGTGTCAACCATGTTAGTTTAAACGGCACATGCCACATGGTTGTACAAAAACCTGCCCAAATAGAATTTCACTTCCAGAATAATCAAATCCCAGATGTGACAGTAATTGCAGTAGGATAACGAACTGGTGATGGTGAGTCCTCTCTATTTCTGAAAATCAACCTTCCTTCCAGTCTAAGGTGGCATTCCACACTGGAAGGAAACACTCTGAAATTCTTTACAAAATCACAATCAGAAAATCCCACTCCTATAGTCCAGAAAGATGAGAAATCAGCTCATAGCTTGGCTGATATTCAGAAAATTGGAGAGCAGTTGTTCATCACTATTCAGTTAAATGAAGGGAAGAACTCTGTTCTCGTCCGAGTGTGTGTGAACAACGGTAAGAGCTTCATCAGCGAGGCCATGTTCCGCAAACTCCCAAAAGATCCAGCCATTCCCACATTTAAACTGATAGACAAATGGGAAGTGGACCTGGAAACACCCAATTCCAAACATCTCCTGCCTAGCAGGTGTATGCTCAGAATTTCCATAGGCAACAAGAGCATAGTCCATAATTGTTGGGTCGTGCGAGATGTCCCTGCTGCATTTTATTTAGGCAGTGACATTCTCAATCGCTTTGCCATTAGTTGGGACCTAATAAACTTCGAAGCTTGGTCCCGATTAGCAGGTAATCCCATGGGCTTTGATGACCCAGAGAAAGCATTTAGGTCAGCTCAACTGCTGCCATATGCAGTTGAAATTCAGATTGGAGAGGAAGTCACCATCCCAGAACGGACCCGACAATTCTCACTGGAAGTGAAAGTTAAAAGTGGACAGAAACTGAAAAACACTGATGCCTATATTCATCTTAATGCTCTCTTCGAACAGCAAGGGTTGGGGGTACACCCAACACCATTAGTCAACATAGAACACAACATCATTCCAAAGAGGTGTATAACAGCGACCTAAAGAGTATCACTCTGGCCGCAGGCACCATTATTGGAATGGCGGTTGATGACCAACATTTTTCCATAGATTCAGGTAATGAACTGTTAGGACCAATCCCCAAGAACTGTTTTGACAGTGATAGCGACGATGACGCAACACCAGATAGGATCTTCACCCAGCATGGGGGGAATTTCCTGGTGTACACTTCCTGCCCTTATGGTAAGGAAGATGTGACCTGTGACTTCAGGAGGGATGAGGTGATCTTCCAAGTCCACAAGGACTGCCTTCCCCACCTGAAGGCATCAGTCCAAATCAGCACTTTGACCAGGGACTTCTCCACCCAGCTGGAGGAGGCCGCTGAGTTAGCCAAACCGGAAGTCTTTCCAAGCTTCAGGCAGATGGTTGAAGAGAGAGTCAACCCAGCTGATGCCTGTGAGACACTGGAGCAAAAGCAAAAATTGAAACAAGTTTTCTTAGATTTTCAATATCTCTTTGCGGTGGACTCATATGACTGTGGTCGCACCGACATCCACACAACAACAATTCCCATGGACCCTGGCATGACTCCAGTGTTTGTGAAGCAATATCGCTTGCCTCTCGTATCAATGGAGTCCCTTACTGAAATAATTAAGAACCTTGATTCTCGTGAGATAATTTGTCCAGTCCACAGCACCTTCAATAATCTGGTGCTGGGGATTTTGAAACCAAACGGCCCGTGGAGACTCTGTGCTCAAGAAACGGGTCCATACTTCCCAATGGCCCCTTCCCTAAATTGACCAAGGGCTGGCCCAGATCCAGGGGTCAAAGGTATTCACTGCCATTGATCTGACCAATGGGTACTGGACTGTACCTGTCAGTAAGGAGGACCAATACAAGCTGGCTTTCACCTTCGGGGGGAAGCAATACACATGGACCCGGACTCCTTTCGGATACATCAACTCCGGCAATGAATTTAACATTTTTCTACACAAGGCCATGCCCTACCTCGGTGAAAGGGGTAATCTGGCCTATGTAGATGATGTTCTAGTCAAAAGCTCAACTGTGGAGGAACACATAGCAGAGATCCGTTATGTTCTGACACAGTTGAGGGCTACCGGAGCAAAACTCTCCTTTCAAAAGGCACAGTGGTGCAGAATCCGTGTCAATTTCTTGGGGCATGAGATAACTCCTCTGGGTCTCTGTCCCCAGGAAAAGAAAGTGGAAGCACTCCAGAAATTAAAAGACGCCACAACTCTGCAGGAACTAAGGAGCCTCCTTGGACTAACTAATTACAGTAGAAAGTTCATTGAGGACTACGCAGAAATCACAAGACCCCTGATCCATCTTTTGAAGGGGGGTCAAGTGGGAGTAGGGTCCAGAACAAGCCGAGGCAGTAAGACAACTCAAAAGAAGCCTCTCACAAGCGCCTTGCCTAGTTTACCCTGTCAAAAACAAGGAGTTCTTCTTGGAGACAGGGTTCTCAAATACATGCTTGACCGCAGTATTATATCAAAAGCATGACAAGGTCAATAAAGTAATCTCCTATGCGAGTAAGACTTTATCCTCCATGGAGGAAAAATTTGACGATTGTGAGAAGGCACTCCTGGCAACGGTGTGGGCATTTGTTACTCACCGGTATGGGGAGTGCTAAAAAACAGACCGGTCCTCTTGTGCTGGGGATTTGCTTAAAGAGCTCGGGTTGGAGCCTCCACCCAAGCCTCCTCTCTGTGAGGGAATGAACTCTTTAAACTGGTATGACCACCTGCTGAACTGTACAGACAAGGGGACCGATCAATCAAAAGAGCGGGGAGAACACACCGCCACGGACCCAGCTGTAAAGAAAAGACAAGAGATGAATATTCTATCGGATTCAAACCTGGCTTTCCCCAAGAATATTACCCTTAATAGAGTAGCTGAGTGAGTTCCCCTTAAGCCACAAAAAGGACCTGGAGCAACCTATAAAGCAGAAGAGACTTTAGATACTAGCTAAATGTGAAAACTGCCCAATGATGGTAATCAAGGAAATATACTTTACCAATGGTGGAAGTAAGAATAGTGCAAAGAATCCTGGGCAACAACGAAAGTATAAAACAAAAAAAAGGAAGGTTAGTAGGGTAGCTATCCCCGGACGGAACGAGGGTCGCACTGGTTTCGGGATGGTGCACCACAGCAAAGCGTTCCAAAATGCACTTTAGAAATGAAGCAATGTTATCCAAAGATGAGGTAACAGTTCGATGAAGACAGGATTCCAAAATGAAGAATTGTCCTTGCCAGTGTTATTCCTAGGAGAACGCAAACACTGTGAGGAATGGGTTCAAGAGTCCGTGGCCAAGTGAGAGATGGCATTCATACAGGAAGTAGCAGTAGCAAAGTCTTAAACCAGGGATCCGGGAGCAGGCAAAAGGTCTGGTACACGGGCGGTCAGCAAACAAAACAAAATCACAATCCAGGAGTCCAGGAGCAGGCAAGGGGTCTGGTACACGGACGGTCAGCAAACAAAACCAAGACAGGATCAGGAATTAGAAGTCCGTGTGCAGGCAAGGTCGGTACACGGGCGGACAGCAAACAATACCAAGATAGAATCAAGATTTAGGAGTCTGTGTGCAGGCAAGGTCGGTACACGGAGAAAACAGGAGACTTCCGGAATTAAGGTACAGAAAGTAGCACTTCAGAAAATGACGGTTGTAACTATAAACAGAAGCAGTGTTCTGTAAACCGCTGTGAGTTAAATACAACAAGGAGGCGGAAAATAATCGAAAACGAGGCT
The DNA here is from genome assembly GCF_040938575.1 of Ambystoma mexicanum. NCBI lineage: Eukaryota > Metazoa > Chordata > Amphibia > Caudata > Ambystomatidae > Ambystoma > Ambystoma mexicanum. Next base: position 180,944,856 of record NC_090941.1, on the reverse strand, counting down.
CCCGTATTAATGCCGGGAACTACAACCCATGGCAGGTTTTCTGGGAAGTGTAGTTTGTTGCAGCTATTCTCCATGGCAGCCCCTTATGAAGAGCAACCACTTTCTTGTCCCTCTTTCTGGTCTTACATAGAGCTCCCCAGCTGTCCTTGTTAACTCGGGAGACTGAAGAGGCACGGGGCAGACACCGGGGAGTGTGATGAGGCGAAAGTCGGGGTGTAACAGCATTGAAGAATTACCGCCCGTTTATCGAGGGGGGACACATCATAGTGGAGACTCCACACCAGCCTCTGCAATATCTCCAAAGTGACAGAATCTGGGCCGGAAATGTGAGTAATTCCCGAATTACTTCCAGGATTCTGTCAATGCAAGGCTTTCCTGTGGAGGTCAGATATGGCCAAAACAAGAAGAGTCCCCTCGCGCTAGGTCTGGCTGACTTGCATGATTGTGCCAGAGAAAACTGTCTTGAGGACGAAAGTCTTAAAATCAAGGACAACATGGAGGCATACCTTAATTCCCCACACAGTCTATGAAGAAGACCAGTGTAAGGGAATGCCCACTGTCTGTGTGGATGGATGCTCCTACCATGTTGACAACAGGGAAAAAGAACTTGTGGCCGGCATAGGGAATGCATGGGTGAATGATGCCCCAGAACCCTCCGCTGGGTACACAAAAATCGGTCCCCGAAGTAGTCAAGTGGCAGAGTTGATGGCTGTGCATCAAGCCATCCTCACTGCTGTCCAACACCAACTCCACGAACTGCTCATAATCACTGACTCAGATTATTTACGGAACGGGTTTGTGGAGCACCTGGTTAACTGGAAAACCAGAGGCATTCTATGTGCTAATAACAAACCATTGAAACATGGAAAATTAATTAAAAATATTAATGATCTGGTCACCTCGAATGGGATGATCATCTACTGGAATAAGATCAAGGGTCATTCTAAAGTAGAGGGACCAGACAAAACTGGAAATGACCTAGCTGATCAGCTGGCCAAAATCAGAGCCATCCAAGGGGATCTACTTGAGATCGAGTCCCTATTGGGGGAAATCCAGGTCGCTGCTATCACTAGGTCCCAGACAAATGCTCACAATGAACTCTCAACTGCACAATGGAGTAAGTAGACCCCAGATGCTGATTTGATTACGGCTCAAAAAGGGGATCCAATAATTGGTAAATTTTATCAACACATTGAAGACCCTGAGAACTTTCCCCTAACGGATACCTATTACACAGGGAAAGAGGACCTCAGAGTGTTGATGAAATGTCCAAAAATGTTCTGAATCCAAGACAGTTTGTTGTTAAGGAGATCCATAGCTGGCCATGACCAGTGGGTGGTCCTACCTCATTCCGAAGCTTGATGCTAAGTCACGCCCATGATGCGGCCACTGCCGGTCATCGGGGGTTTCATAAGACACTAGAAATCTTGAGAGAGGTTGCATACTGGACACACATGGGGCAGGACCTCGACCAATAATTGAAGGGGTGTCTTGTGTGTGCACAATTTCAGCTAACATCACTCACACACCGTGCTCCCCTCCAAAAGAGGGGGATGACACTGCCTTTGTCAGATTTACAAGTCGATTTTATCGGGCCCATGATTCGTTCCTCTAGGGGGAACAAGTAAATGTTAACCGTGACATGCTTGTTCACTAAATGGGTGGAATGTCTCCCGGCCCCAAACTGCAAGGCAGAAACAGCAGCTGCCCCGATGATCAACCACATCTTCTCACGTTTCGGACTACCCCAAAGGATTGAGTCAGACCGAGGTAGCCACTTCACTAGCGAAGTGATGACAAAGATGTGGGAGATACTTGGAGTCAAAAGAAAACTACACATTGCCTGCCGGCTAGCCTCTAGTGGTTGAGTTGAGAGATACAACAAGACAATTGTGAGCATATTAAAAATGTTTGTGACAGATTCTGGGCCAAGTTGGGACATTCGACTACCTCTTGTCCTGATGGCCATCACATCTACCCCTTCTTCTGCAACTAAAATGTCTCTGTTTGAGCTGATGACTGGACGAAGGATGGTGCTTCCCCAGTATCTGCTCTACAGAACCCAAGAGCAGACCCTGATAAATGCCTCCACAACTCATGAGTATGTTGAGAATCTGAGAAAACACCTTCAACATGCTTTTGCCTATGCTCAGCGCAATCTAGAAAGATCTGCCGACAGTATGAAGACCCACTATGACCTTAAGACAACTAGAAAAGAATATCAAGTAGGATACCGGATCTACTTGTACAATTTCCAAAGGAACCAGGCCAAACAGCTCAAATGTCTTCCTAGCTGGCGGGGTCCTTTTGAAATTGTAGACAGAATCTCACCAGTCGCCTACAAAATCTGTATCCCCAAAGGCAGTTTGGCAGAGGGGGAAGATAAGTGGGTCCACATCAACCAGCTGAAGTGTTGCCATCCTAGGCATACTCTGCTGCAACACGAGGAGCCAGCTGGAAACCCAGAGGGGGACATTCCGGATGCCTAGATAATTACAACTATTAAAAACCATTCCACCTGTTAAAATCAGTAGTAATTACAGGCAGGAAAGATTGTCAATTGTATGTCCAATGTATGCCTCTGCCCCACTACATGAATAGTGGTGGGAAAATGTCCATAACCTTGCTTTGTTCTCTCATCATAGTACTGAAACCCTGGATTCCAAGCACGAAGGAGGACCACTCGGGGACTAGGAGGAATGACCCAAGGGGCCCGGATTACCGCACCATACTCCCATCCGGAACTGACGAGGAGAACCTGTCGATCCAGTACTGATGGGAGAAGCAGACACATTTTTCCACTTGAACCAAAAAGAAAGAATGACATCCCAATCTCCGGACTTCCCCTTGACGTGCGGTCAAATTTCAAGTCGTGAGGGGGGGCTTTGTGGGATGTATTAACCCACTTATGCTCTGCCCTGCGGCATCACTGTGTGCTGATGGTGCCAGAATGATCAAAATGGCCGCAAAATCCCTATGCGCGCCAAAACCTATGGAAATCGCGCCTTACAACACGAAAAGCTGGCTGCCAAATCTACCATGCATGTTGTCAGTGGTGGAATAGAGACCTCACTCCTGAAACATGTCACTGGGCTTCACAACAAGTAAAAATGGAGACTGCATAAAAAGCAGTGTTTTCCTGAAAGGAATCCAGAATCTTGTTTTCAAATCTTTTCCTTGGTTGCTGAAAATACAGAATGCCGGTCCAAAACACCATCAAACATCCAATATTCTTGCTGGGTGTTACTAGTCACTTAATTCAAGAAATCATTATGAACATACAATGTCATGAAAAGCGGAAATTTTCATCAAAACATTCACAGCAAATGTGCCTGCCTGTGAAATCTGTCAAAATCGGGGCACAGTATCAGCGGCCGCCAGTGGACAGCTGTCAGTAGCTTGCATCAGAAGATTTAAACTTGTGCAACTGAAATAAAATGTCTGAAAACTAAGTGACCTGTTATTAAGAGTAACCTAGGTTGTAACTATTCAAATGCCATGGTTTAGAAGCTGGAATAAGTGTTTTAGCTGCTTGTTTTGAAAATTGCAAGTTTGTTTTAAACCAAGTAAAATAAATGTAACAGAATGACATTTAAATTAAGGCGCAAGCCAGTTCCACAGATTTCCCTCACACAGGCCAGACATTTCCCTCCTGCTCCACTCCACCAGGAAATCACACTTCTGTGATGATTAGATCAGGGGAGGAGAACTTGGGCGGCAGCAGAAGAGGACAATGGACTTCCTCTGGCTGATGGGGTTTGCAGAGTGTGAAGAGTCATAAACAGCCTCTCCCAGAAGGAAGGGGGCAGAGATTGCTTCTGAGTTGCAAGAAGGAGAAGGAGGTGGGGACAGACAACCATTTGTCGATTCACAAGGACAAAAAGCACTTTTTTAAAAAGACTGATAATTTACTTTGTAAAATTGTGAAAAATATGTAAACCCAGGACTTGTGAACCTAATTTTTGACTGCACATTTTAAGAGGCGCCAGAACTCTGTGCTATGTTCTGGGAAGTAACAGTGGAAATTATGGTTTTATACCAAATGTAATTATGTCAAAAGCATGAAACTTCACACGCTTATCCCCGTATACACATTTGGGGAATTTGCTCCGAAATTGGACCATGTGTTCCCGACAAAAAGGGTGGAATTCTGTCAAAAGAAGACCCAATATCCTACAGCAATGGGGCTTGGAAGAGTATCTGCTCCACAAAATGTGTGATCTGTGTATGTTATTGTTAGAAAGGTTGCACATTTGTAAATATCTATTGTACCAAAAGTAGATTCTATCTGCAAAGGGACAAGGGGAGGATTCTTTGACTCATAAACCCACATCATCATGGTGACACCCTGTTTTCTTCTCCAATCAAGGGGGAGAAGAGATTCTAACCTATAGCCTGCCAAGGGGGCACGCTTAGGATAATTCAGCACACACACCCCTTTACCACATGCATAAATAGAGAAAGCTGAGGACATAGAAAGACACACAGATTCACCCACTAGCCTGATCCTGGCGAAGCACCCTGAAGCAGATCCATCCATATTCCGTGCTCCTGACTCCAGAAACTTGGCAAGCAGAAAGGCCCATTCTATTAGTTGAACCATTTTCAGCTATGCCTTGAGTTTCCAGGACCAGAAAGAATCCCACAAAATCTAAGGGGAACACAAAAGAAACAGCCGGGCTGTGCTGTAAATGCTTTCCTGCTAAAATAATTATTACCAGAATCAAAAGACCCAATCCAGTTGGGCTGTGCTGTGCTGTGACCAGAGAGCCATTGCAGACCCAGTCCAGTCGTGCTGTGCCGTGCAGACCAGAGCGCCTTGCTGCCCAGTGCGGTGTGCCCAGCAGAATTCCTGACCAGAATCCCTGACGGTTCTGTTTGAAACCTGTATAGTGAGTATCTATAGATAGGACTGTGTCACTAGCATCTGTCCATAGTAATCCCTGTTTTAAACCCATCCTCTCTTATATTTAGAACTGCATTGTTAGAAATCTTTTTGAATTGCCTGAACTCTCTATATTATCCCTACTATCTCCTTCCGTACTAGTATTGTTAAATATCTTTGCGCTCATATATTTCATCTGAAGAAGGCAAGCTCCTCGGCAGGCAGTCGCCCGGATCCAGTGGCGCCCTGGTCCAGTGGCTGTGCTTCCATGTGGTATTTGCTTCTTCATAGTCATCCCCTAGTGTGACGAAATCCTGTTTGTCTTTTGAAAGCGCATCCCTGTTTTCTCATTCTTGCGCCTATCTCAGAAAAACAACCTCCACTAAAACGTCCATAACTTCCTCAAATTTTATGCTAGAAAATGTAAACGCCTGCTTGTAGCTAACAATCTCAGCTTTCCATAGAACCAAAAACCGCATTCCAAATCCATATAGTTCTCCCGCGATCGGGATTACCGTGCGTGGAAATGTTTGCTGCAAATTTTCGTTTTGGCAAAACATGACATGTGGAAAACAGCTTTTGATTGCACCCGACCTCAGTTTTAAGTTTTCAAATTGCTTCTTACCATCAAATCATTGCTAGTGTTTGTCTGCAACCATATAAATCGGCTCCCATTAGAATTTAAACAATTGTAGTAATATAAACCATATTTAGTGTTTTACCCAATCCATTCTCTGATAACTTTAAAACCATTTTGACAGTTTGCCAATCAATTCTGTTTCTCTCTTGTGTTTGCTGGGGGGAAATTGGGATTGACATTTTGTTGAATTCTGCATTCCTGCATTCTCTCTCCTCCTATCTCGTTACATTGCTTGTTGATGGGGTTGAGGTGTCTGCAGGGGGAAATAGTAACCCCATTGCTATTTGATTTGAACACACACACAAAGTATTATTTCTGTTCTGAAATGTTTTTGCTCATTATTACTCCTTGTGATTAAAGATATTGCTTAGTGTTACCTCACCCCATTGGTGATTATTTTATAACCATTAAACATAATGTGATTATATTGTGAACTACATAAATAAATACTTTAACTTTGTGAACCAGCCTGATTCCTGGTTCAGTGCGACCGGGGGGGTTCCAAGACAGGGGCGTGATATAAGTGGTACATCGTTCAGAATTAAATAACTTTTAGATACAAATAAAGAAATAAGGATTTCAGTTGTGCATTACACGCTAGGCGTTGACTTGGGTGAAGTGCCGGATTGGAATCACTTACAAGCTATGGTAAATCAATTGGTTCAGGTAGATGCCCAATTTGGCAAATTTTCCCTATTACCTCTAATGAATTATAGACATTTACTAAAATTCTATGATGGGAAATTCTGACTGAAAATTCTTTATGGAATAGAAGTTCATTTCTTTTGTATTTTAGAGATTTTACCACAGATAAAGTATATTTTGGCATAGATTTTTTTTTAAAACAGAAATCGATGGCTCCGGAGACTTTTAGCGTTTTTTTGGGGAAATGATCTGTCCATTGGCCGATTCTATATATCAGGATTTAGAAAACACAATGTCTAGTATAAAAGGTAATTTTTTAAATGTAATAGCTGATTTTTGTATTTAAAAAAGTTGACCAACAAGGTGAAACTAAACTTATATAAGGTGTTTCTCCCTGTGTGTTTGTTAAAAGAAAGTGAGCAGCACCCTGTAGGAGACCTGAGTATGGGATACCACCTTACTGCAGACATGTAAACTGAGAACCCCAGGGGGTGGATTTAGTGCCCCTCCTGCGATGGCCTAATGGCAAGTCAGCCTAGAAGACTGACCGAATACCGGTGCACCTGGTTAAATGAAAAGACACAGCCTTGCTTATTTTGATAAGCTGGGACAGCTTTTGTTTATATATTTGAATTTGTAAAAACTAGTCCTCTGTATACACAAAGGATAATACACCACTACAAGTAACTGACAGACATGAATACTTATAGGTCATCCTTCCATTACATTACGCGTTTAATGATTATACATTTGAGGATAACTAGTTAAGGTCTTCAATTGAACCACCTGGGCATGAGTGCATTTACCTTTGCTAAATAAACAATTCATTGGCATTAGGTGTGTCACACGGGGCGTAAATACATTCACCTTTGGTAAATAAATAAGTGATTGGCATCAAGTGCGCCACACGGGTCATAAATACAGTCACCTTTGGTAAATAAATAACTGGCATCAAGTGCACCTCACAGGGCGTAAATATATTCACCTTTGGTCAATAAATAAGAAACTGGCATCAAGTGCATCACTCGGGGCGTAAATACATTCACCTTTGGTAAATAAATAAGTAATTGGCATCAAGTGCGTCCCATGGGGCGTAAATATATTCACCTTTGGCAAATAAGTGTTTGGCATCAAGTGCGTCACATAGGGCATAAATACATACGCCTTTGGTAAATAAATAAGTAATTGGCATCAAGTGCGTCACACAGGGCTTAACTTAAATACATTCTCCTTTGGTAAATAATTAAGTAACTGTCTTCAAGTGCGTCCCACGGGGCGTAAATACATTCACCTTTGCTAAATAAATAAGTGACTGGCATCAAGTGCGTCACACGTGGCGTAAATGCATTCACATTTGGTAAATAAATAAGTGATTGGCATCAAGTGCGTCACACGGGGCATAAATACATTCACCTTTGGTAAATAAATAGGTAATTGGCATCAAGCGCATCACACGGGGCGTGAATACATTTGCTTTTGGTAAATAAATAAGTCATTGGCAACAAGTGCATCACACAGGGCGTAAATACATTCACCTTTGGTAAATAAATACGTAATCTGCATCAAGTGCGTCTCCCTTGTTTCCCCCAGCCAGCCGTCTTTGTGCTAGACTTCAAATTGGGTAGAACACTGTCTCCCAGACTGATCACCGGAACTAGCTAACCACCTCTAACAGTACCAATACCTGCCAAGCCAGGCCTCTGGAAAATGACAGAACTTCCCCTCAATGGGTTGCATAACCCCTTCTGGATGCACACGTTATCTTACACCTGATTCCCTGAATGGCACCCACCGCTTGTCGGCGATGCAGTCGCTCAACCCTCATGAGGTGGAGTTAGCTTGAATAATACAGCCTCTCCAAGTTCGTTGTGACAGAATACAGGAGACTCCGGCCTTCAGGCCTGGCTGTCGAAATCCACAAGTTTGCCGTGCAAGTGGCACACTTGGTAGGCAGTGCCCTTTTTCTCCCTCTTTCCCACTCCTACCTGGCCGCTAACATGCAGCGCGGTGGAAGCGGCTGTGCTCTGTCCCTCACACACAGTGCCGGGCTGGGCACAGTAACCGACAACTTGCTCCTTCAGATCCCGCATCTAACACACTCTCTCAACCCTGGGCAGGGGAGAGATAAACTGCCGGCAGGGAAGGGGATGGCCTCCGGGGACGCCCCGGACACGACAGAGTGCCTGGCTGCCCTAAGTGAAGACCCCGGAGCGTTCTCTCCTTAGGCTCTCCCTCATCTCTCTTTCATGCCTCTCTCGTCTCTCCCTCGTCTCTCTCCCCTCGGGGCTTTATACTCCCCTGGGACTTTCCACCAAGGTCTCCAAGCAAGGGAGCTCTCACCAACTCTGAGGTGGAATCACCTCACGCCTACACTCACCCCCCCTGAGGGTTGGAGCATACCATGTCTGTCAGCCAACTCTCTCTCGCCGTTGGCGTGAAAAAAAGAAAACCCTGTCGGCCGTCAGAACGAACGGGAACCCACTAACAAATCCACATGGAAATGCGGGCTTTACACAAAATATGCACCCCATAACATCATGCTCAGAACTAAATGTCCCGACCCCTAAAATACTTTAGCACTGTTATAATGCTGGCGGCCCAATGTGAAACTGACAAACTTTATATTTACACACGGGTTTACCTCTACTCCCGCACAGTACTAATGCTGGCATCCCAATGTGTAACTGACAAACCTTGGGTTTCAACACAGGTTTACACTCACCCCCTTATCCTTCAAAACCCTTATCCCTAAGGGTTCACCGTAACTTGAGATACAGACAACAAAAATTGACATTTTCCTTCCCACAACAACGGCACATTCCACCATTGTTAAGAAAAGCAGGTTCACTTATTAGCATATGAGTCAGTACATATATTAGCTAGAGCAGAAAATCCCCTTCGGATAGCTTCCGTTTAAGACCCAGGAGCATTGTAGCTCAGCACTTGGACGTGCTTGACTTTGCGCAGAGAACGCCGCAGCTCCTTACAGGCCTCTGACTGATCTTCAGAGGCTGCTTCTGGATGTTCTCCTGATACTTGGCGATTGTCCATAGTCACGGAGCCTGGCTCTGGTGTGTGTTCCTCTCGCCTGTCCTCAGTGATCCGGAGTTGTATCTTCACTTTCATTCCAATAGGCTATGGTTAAGCCTTCAGAGGCTTCATCTTTTTCCTCTTCTTCTTGACTGGCTTGATTGTCTGAGAGCCTTTGGGGCACGTCTGAGTTTGAAGGCTCACTATCATCTGCTTTTTTCTTCTCTCTCGAGTTGGACGGTACAGTGTTGGGGCTTGGAGGGTGTCGGACCTCGCCGTGAATTGTCTCTCGTTGATGATTCCTGGTGATCCTCTTACTGAAGGAACAAGGAGCTTCAGTGACATTCGGATCTATTTCCGCATCATCCCCTATGGTTTGGAGGTGATTACGGTGGAGGGTCTTCACATCCCTCAGGGTGCCTTCCCGTCCCAGACTGAACACGGGTAGTCCAGTGAATTGTCTCTCAACCAGATATGGTAGAGATTCCCAGCGGCCTCCCAGCTTGTTTCGTCCTCTTTTCCCTAGGCTGCAGATCAGCGCTCTATCTCCAGGCTGTAGCTCATGGAAACAGACCTTTTCATCATATCGCCTTTTCTTTTGCTGCGCATTCAGTTCAGCAGTGGCCTGAGCTAGTGGGAAGCTTGCGACAATTGATCCTGAAGGTCTCTCACATGCTTTCTGTAGTTTTCTACACCTGTTCCATCAGAGGATACCCCAAAGCTCAAGTCTATGGGTAATCTAGCATCATTGCCAAACATTAGCTGATAAGGTGTGAACCCAGTGCTATCATTCTTGGTGCAGTTGTAGGCGTGAACTAGAGTGGCTACGTGGCGGCTCCACTTGAGTTTTTCTTTGGCACTTAGTGTTCCCATCATACCCAGCAAGGTGCGATTGAAACATTCAGCTTGGGCATCCCCTTGGAGGTGGAAAGGGGATGTCCTGGTTTTCTTTACACCAATCAGCAGCATGAGTTCCTTAATGAGCTGTGATTCAAAATCTCGTCCTTGATCGGAATGAAGGCAGGCAGGCCAGCCGTAATGCACAAAGAATTTATCCCAGAGTACCTTAGCTATGGTGGTCGCTTTCTGATCTATGGTGGGATATGCTTGGGCATATTGAGTAAAATAGTTTGTTACTTACAATATGTTCTGAATCCCGCTGTTGTCCATTTCAAGGCTCAGGAAGTCCACACAAACTAAGTCCATGGGTCCAGAGATCTGTAGATGCTGGAGTGGTGCGGCCGGGCGGCTGAGAGTTTTTCGGGGAAGGCATCGGGCAAAGGTGCGACAATACTCTTCAACTTCTGGGCCCAGGAACGGCCAGTAAAATCGTCTTTGTACCAAGTCTAAGGTTTGTTCGCTTCCCCGGTGTCCGTGCAACGCCAGTGGTCGTAAGGACGGGTAACTGGACATACCTAGGCTGTCTGGTGGGCCTCTTTCTCCATTTTCTTTGCTCTGCAGCACTTCACGTAGTTCCAAGTCTTGTAATTGTTTTTGTTGCAGGTCTGCCTTGTTCATATGCAGCAGTTCAGGGGCTATCAGACTGGTTGCGTCGCAATAGCTCACAGGGACCCCTTTAGCGGTTCCCCCCAGGCAGTCTATAAAACATGCCGATTCAGTTGGCAGACCAATACCTTGTCTGCAAATGGCTTTCATAGTGGCCACAGACACCATTTCGATAGCGTTAGCTTCTAAACCGTCTGTGTGGGGTCTTCTGGACAGTGCGTCAACATCTAGGTTATTGGCCCCAGGATGATACTCCAACTGAAATTGTACATGGACAAAGCTGCTAACCATCGATGGCCAGTTGCATCCAATTTAGCAGATCGGAGGATGTAGGTGAGAGGGTTGTTATCCATCCTCACAGTGAAAGTAGCTCTGTATAAGTAGTCATGTAGTTTTTCAGTAACGACCCATTTCAGTGCCAGGAACTCTAGCTTGTGGGTGAGGTAGTTCATTTCAGAGGGGCTTGGACAACGGCTGATGAACGCAACAGTTCTGGCCTTCCCTGTTGTTCTTGGTAGAGTACAGCACCCAGTCCATTACAACTGGCATCCACATGTAAGATATATGGCAGGTGGGGAACAGCATATACCAGGACGGGCGCTTCAGTAAGAGTTTTTTTTTGACTGGGCAAAGGCTTGTTCGCACCTCTCACTCCATCGTAGACCAAAGTTCTCTGTGGGCTGGTATGTGGCCTTGGACTGAGTTTCCTTTCTGGCCGGTGTCTTCTGTGGTGCCAGGTAACCCTTGGTCAAGTCAGTGAGTGGTCTGGTTATGGTGGCGAATCCGGGCACAAACCTTTGGTAATAATTACAGAAACCTAGGAAGCTTCTCATCTTTCGCAGATTTGGTTGACGGGGCCAAGTCGCGAGGGCCTCTATCTTGGTGGGATAAACCTGCACTCCTTCAGCAGACACCACATGGCCGATATACTTTACACTGGTCCTGCAAAACTGGCACTTTTCTAAGGATACTTTTAACCCCTGTTGTTGAAGACGATCCAAGACATTCAGCAGCCTTTGGTGATGTTCTTCCAGAGTCCTTCCAAACACAAACACATCGTCTAGGTAGACCAGCACCTCAAGTAAGTTCATATCACCAACATTTCTCTCCATCAGACGTTGAAACTTAGCTGTCACTCCCGATATCCCCTGTGGCATACGAGTGAACCCATAAAACCCCAAGGGGCAGATGAATGCAGTCTTATCCTTATCCTCGGGTAACATGGGAATCTGATAATATCTACTCCGGAGGTCTAACATAGAGAACCACTTGCTCCCCACTAGACAGTCAAGAACCTCATCCACTCGGGGGCGGTGTACTGGTTTGGCACTGTTCTGCTGTTTAGCCGGTGGTAGCCAATGCACAGTCGCACATCTTGATTTATCCTTCTGGCCACCACAATGGGGGACCCAAAAGGGCTTCTCAATTCCTGGATGATAACTGCCTGTAGCAATTCTTCAAGATGGTGCTGGACATCCTCTGCATCATTGGGTGCTAGTCTTCGCGATCTTTCCCGGAAGGGGTGACGTCGTTCAGATGGATGTGATGTTTCATCTCCCTAGGCTTCACCCAAATCCCAGTCACTAGTTGAAAACACATCGGGCCGCAGGGACAGCTGGTCTCGTAGATGGATCTTTTCATGTTCCAATAATGGAGACTCTAAAGTTTACCTTCCTCACATCCAAGGGAGGATGTAGGCTTCTGGTACCAGCCGCCTGTGCCACAGAGTCAGCAATGGGAAACAGTGACATTTTCAGGCCTCCGGGCAGATGCACAGTTTTGTCTGTGATATTGGTGATAGGGACCCTAATGTGTGTCACTCCTTGGCCGGTATCACCGATCAGCGTGAGTTCAACCATCAGACCTCGAGGCAGTTCTTCCCCTTCCGGAGCCTCCATCACTAATCTCCTGTACCGGTTTTGTCCTTGGAGTCGCACATGACTGAGCAGAATGGCAGGTTACCCTTGGTTGGCAGTGATCACATCTCCTACTGGCCCATAAGGTGGTCCCGTCTTCTCCATGCTTCTCCGGATGTAGGCCTGTTGGCAAGCTGGATGCATTGTCAGGGACTGTGCAAATCGTGGTCCGGCCATCTCCAAACACATCTTGGCTAGTGCGACGAACAAAGCAGAGTTTATGCCCATGACTAGGGGTACGTCCGCATTCACATTCATTGTGGTGCACACTAAGGCCAGCGTGGTCAACGTCATGTTTACTCCAGCCACATCTTGACTTCAATTTCAATGGATCTTCACACAGAGGTACCCCAGATATCAGCAGGCTGTACCTCTGACTCCCATCAGATTTAGCCCATCCAGTGGTTCTAAGGGCAGCTGTGACAAATGGTGGCAATAGTATGGTTCATGTACAATGGTGACCTGGGAGCCACTGTCCAGCAATGCTGTAGTCCTTCGTCCTTCCAGGTCAACTGGGGTGGTCATGGTGGGGCCAATGAGGCCAGCAGGAATGCCTCAGGGAAAACAGGCTTGCATTCATAGTCTGCTGCATGTTTCTGATATTATCTTCTCTGGGTTGCAGAGTTCTCGGACTAAACGGAGGTGGTCAGCTGTGTGACCCTCCTGAGCCTTACTTGGATACTTGGTAGGTGGTATTTTGGAAGGCAGTGACCTTATGGCGATGCAGGAGTTATTAGCAGTGGAGCTTACTCTGTGATCAAGGATCTAGCTGCCCCTCTGCTACAACCTCCTGTGAATTTCCCAACAGTGCTCGTGCTGGGGTTGGTGTGAAGTCTCTACTCCTCCTGTGGTGTGCAAGGTGTAGGAGTTGCTCAATCCTCACCAGGTAGTCAGACAGTCTCTCACCTATTTTCAAAGAAGTGGCGTGAAACCTCATCATCAAGTCCTCCCCGGGTTCACTAATCCCAAATGCTCCTTCCAAGGCCCTCATCAAATGCAAGGAAGTCGGATCCGGACTCAGTGTCCGAAGGGGCTGTACCATCTGTAGTGCAGGTCCTTGCAATGCCTCGATTACTCGTCTCCTCTTTTCTTGGTCAGACACTTACCAGTCATGAAGCATGAGCTGGATGAGGTCAGCCCACAATTCCTAACTCTCCTCTCCTTTGGGCACAGGTTTATCCTCCTGAAAAGGGTCTCAAACGGGTGTAGGTTCCATGCTCACTAGGCAGGGGTAACAGGGATTATTGCTCCATGGTAACTCTAACTGCTGAATGACGATGGCCTTTTTGGTGGGCGATGTGGTTTCTGGGTCGTAGGTATTCAGGGCCAAGAGTCCAAGTTCCAGACAGGACAAGTAATCACTGGTTCCCCACATTGGATCTCAGTGGGCAAAGTTTTACCTGCAAGAGAAACTCCACCATAGCATAGCATATGACAGTACCTTGACCAGGTTTTCGTCCCACACTTTTCACTTTTTCCGTAATGGTCTCCAAAGTGCCTGTCATGGCTAACACTTCATCTGTGGTAATGTGCAGAGGGACCTCGCCTACTATAAAACAGACCTCTGGACTTCTGCTTGCATCCAGTGTAACACATATTCACTCTCCATTTTTGCTTCCTTTTGTTAGGAGGAAATCACCCACTGATATATAAACCAGCTGTCATGTCTGGTAAACAGCAAAGATAACCCAGAGTGTGTTCTATATAGAATGAAGGACCCCTGGGATCTCAGCAGTGCCTCCAAAAGGTGTAGGGTGTTTATCCCTGTGTTTATTGAAAGAAAGTGAGCAGCAACCTGTAGGAAACCTGAGTATGGGATACTACTACCTTACTGCACACATGTGCAACTGAGAACCCCAGGGGGTGGATTTAGTGCCCCTCATGCGATGGACTAATGGCAGGTCAGCCTGGAAGACTGACCGAATACTGGTGCACCTGGTTAAATGAACAGACACAGCCTTGCCTCTTTTGATAAGCTGGGACAGCTTTTGTTTATATATTTGAATTTGTAAAAACCAGCCCCTGTATACACGAACGATAATACACCACTACAAGTAACTGAATACTTAAAGGTCATCCTTCCATTACATTAGGCATGAAATGATTACACATTTGAGGATAACTAGTTCAGGTCTTCAATTGCACCACCTGGGCATGAGTGCATTTACCTTTGCTAAATAAACAATTAATTGGCATCATGTGTGTCACACGGGGCGTAAATACTTTCACCTTTGGTAAATAAAGAAGTGATTGGCATCAAGTGCGCGCCAAAGGGAATAAATACATTCATCTTTGGTAAATTAATAAGTAATTGGTATCAGGTGCTTCTCACGGGGCATAAATACATTCACCTTTGGTAAATAAATAAGTAATTGGCATCAAGTGCATCACACAGGGCGTAAATACATAAGTAATTGGCATCAAGTGCGTCACACCGGGCGTAAATACATTCATCTTTGGTAAATAAATAAGTGATTGGCATTAAGTGTGTCACACGGGGCGTAAATACATTCACCTTTGGTAAATAAATAAGTCATTGGCATCAAGTGCATCACACAGGGCGTAAATACATTCACCCTTGGTAGATAAATATGTAATTGGCACCAAGTGTGTCACACGGGTCGTAAATACGTTCACCTTTGGTAAATAAATAAGTAATTGGCATTAAGTGTGTCACATGGGGCGTAAATACATTCACCTTTGGTAAATAAATAAGTGATTGGCATCAAGTGCATCACACAGGGCGTAAATACATTTACCTTTGGTAGATAAATATGTAATTGGCATCAAGTGCGTCACACAGGTCTTAAATACATTCACCTTTGGTAAATAAGTGATTGGCATTAAGTGTGTCACACGGGGTGTACATACATTCAACTTTGGTAAATAAATACGTATTTGGCATCAAGTGTGTCTCCATTGTTTCCCACAGCGAGCTGTCTATGTGCTAGACTCCAAATTGGGTAGAACACTGTCTCCCAGACTGATCACCGGAGCTAGCTAACCACCTCTAACAGTACCAATAACGGCCAAGCCAGACCTGTGGAAAATGACAGAACTTCCCCTCAACGGGTTGCATAGCTCCTTCTGGATGCACGTGTTATCTTACACCTGATCCCCTGAATGGCACCCACCTCTTGTCGGCGATGCAGTCGCTCAACCCCTCCTGAGGTGGGGGGGCAAGTAATAAATGGATTTATATATAAGGAGGAGGAGTTTGGGAAGGGAGCTGTCACGCATGAATAGACGACCTAGGTGTCTGGAAGGCACCACTAATAGGTATAGAATAAACAGAATACAGACTGCAAAGTTGATGATCTTGTCAAGGATGGTGAAGGAGTAGAAGGAGCGGTCTAAGAGTAGGCTAGAGTATGAGTGGAGGCAGCTAATGACAACAGTGGAAATAAGATTCTTAGCAGAGAGGAAGTTTAGTTGGGAACACATTTTCCTGATGTTTAACATGGTAAGCCTGACAGCAATAGCAGAATAAATGATGAACCTCTTGTGTTTGAGTTCACTGCTTTGGGAATCCCTTGGTTACAGGCTAAGAGGGAAAGGATGATGGTGTCCGGAGGAAAGGATAAAGATGAAAAAGGGAAGTGGGGGCCCGGGAGAATGGGCGATAGATGATTTCAGTCTTAGATGAGTTCACCATGAGAGACCGGAGTACCATCCAGTGGCATTTAGCTGTCAGGAACTCTGTTATTTTGGAGGAGAGTTTGTGGAGAAGCTGGGGAAGGAGATGAAAATGTGGGTGTCATTGGCAAAGAGATGGTAAGAGAAACCAAATGACGCAATGTGTTTGTCCAGAGATGTGATGTTAAGTGTGATGGGGAGTTGGCCAAGGACAGATCCATGGGGGACACCAACGGGGAGTTGACTGACTACAGATGCTAGCCTATTCTATGAAGTGGTGAATGATTGACCAGTGAGATAGGATGCAGTCCAGGGGAGGGCTGTGTCCTTGAAGTTTAGGAGAGTAAGTGCAGAAATAGTCACAGAGAGGAGAGATTATAAAGAAGAAGTTGGTGACAGTACAGAGGAGGTTGGTAATAGAGAGGAAAAGGTTGGAGGATATGAGAAGGAGGAGGTTTGAGAGCATCAGGAGATTGGTGAATGTATGGAGGTGTTAGGTGGAAGGTAGAGATCCTTACAAACATTGGAGAAGAAAGTTTGAGAAGAGGCTGGTTATGAATATGGGAGACAAAGGTGGTAGGAGAAAACAAGAAGGAGATAGAAGAACGCCAAAGAGTAGATAGAGAAAGAAAAAAGGTGCTAAGGAAATATCCAGCGGAGATAGAGGAGGATCAGGAGGAAGTCACAAGACAGCAGGAAGAGCATGCCAGGTAGGCCATAGGTAGGTGTTAGAGTGAGGAGGAGGAACAAGCACATGACAGGATATGTAATTTGGGTTTAGAGCGCTGAAGCAGGAGAGCAAGATTAAGATCCAGAGAGGAAGAAGTATGCAGTTCCAGGAGATTCAGCTTCTAAGGACACAACTGGGCCCCCCTTGATGACTCCTCTGAATGCAAGGATATCCGCGTCCCCCGGAAGCTGAGATATGTGGAGAGGTGCTTGACATTATTCTGAAGCAAAAACTCTGACTCTACTTCTCTCTCCTTGAGGAGGGCCACTGAACCCGGTCGCAAGGTAAAGGGTATTAAATGTTACAGGACAAGCTGGTATTCAGCAAACAAGACTACATGAGAAGGCTCATTGAATTAAATCCTATGGATTGGCCAACAGTAACCTACTGGCATGGAAGTGTAACAGTTTGTTTTCTGGGTAGATGGTGAGACATGTTTGAGTTATCCGATGAGCCATTGACAGTGTTCCGTCAGGGTTGGCATTTGAGGTTAGTGTATTGCTATCTGGAAGCCAGATTGATAAAAGGCCTGGCATCTGGTGATAGAGTTGGCATTCAAGGTTAACCCATTGGAATTTGTGGGGTCCTGGAGAGGGTGACTGATGTAACGACCAAAAGGGTCGGTGCCATTGCTTATCTGGGCAAATTTGCAAAGATTCAAGGTTGATTCAATTGTTTGGACCTGTCCAGGATGAAGAGGAGGATTTGGACTGGTCAAACAATGCTGTGGGATGGTTATGTCTCGGGAATTTAGTTGTTTGTGCTTGGCTTTTAGGTAAGCTTCTGTGGATGTCATTGGGTAGTAGCAGATTGGTTGCTGAATGTTGTATTGAATGTTTCTCATATTTTTTTGGGTATGATGAGTAGGGGCGTGTAATAGTCTAGGATTGAGGAAGAGAGGAGTCATGTCATGAGAGCGATCCTGAAGTGAAGTTGGTCCATTAAAGAAAAGTATTTGATGTGAAAAGAGTTCTACCTTTTTGGTGATAGCGCAGTGAACACAGAGTCTTCCAGACTGTTTGTTTTAGTAACAGGGATTTGTAGTAAGCGTGCAACAGTGGTTCAAATGTTACATTTTGGACTGTAGCATGAGAATTTACACTGGGCAATTTTTCAAATTTCTTTTTCCAAATACATTTTGTATTAGCTTTTGAACATGTTACATATATATGCAATTTATTAAATGACCATCACATTTCAACATCTTACTAAATCTCAACTACAATCTTTAAGAATATTTTCACCAGAATATGCTGTTTCTCTAGACCTATATCACATTTCAACTCATTATAACATTTCCCACAACTCAAGTGATTGTAATACCCCTTACCCACCCATCCGAGCTAAGCAAAGGTTGCTCTCCCCCCCAATAAACACAGTTTAGGTGTGTCTTAGCTAGACTATAAGCAATATAACACCACTCAGGTTATGCCACGTTATGTCCTCAATATATTAATCAGTACAAAAAATAACATACACCTCTATGGACATATAATTCAATAGAAAGGGAAACCATTCTTCTTGTTTATTTCACCATGTTTTATTAATCATGTGTGTTAGAGTTTGCATGTGGAAAATGACTCTTGCTGCATAGTAACCCTAATCTTCACATAGGCCAAGGAGGACAAGGAAATGTTTGAGTTTTCTCTCCAGGTAGTCTACTTTGTGAACCAAATATAGAACTCCGCTTCAATATGACTGTATATGTTGACAAGACCGCCACATATGTCAGTACGTCCCATAATTACCAAAGCCCTTCCAAAAATAAGGGCTGTTCGCCTTATATATATTTGGCTAGTCTCTGTGGGGCATATTGCCATTGGTGAAGTAACTTAATGGCATGCAGTCTATATTGAGCGGCTATTAAGACTTGTTGAACCGAATTATAAAGCATTGCCCATAACTCATCATGGAGATCCGTCCCCAAATCTGTTTCCCATTGTACTCTAATTCGAAGCTTTTCTAAGGATTGGACCATTAAAATAGACTGCAATTTCAAACCCCTTCTATTCTCCCAAATTATCAAAAGCCTCTCAAAGGGGTAAGATCCCTGGTTAAGTTAATTCTGACCTACTATCCACGAGTACACCTTTTAGTTAGATAGCAAGAGATTTGGAAAACCTCACTGTCTGCGCTGCCAACCTGTGTCTAAGAAAAGCCTATTACCAAACTTATAATAATTATGAAGAAATCACATATTCCTTCCTAGGGAATAATACAATTAATCAAATATACGGTTTAACAGAAGATTTTTTAATGTTCCAAGAACAGAAAATGCCACGCCAACACGTGTTTCAACCCTAAACGGGCTGTCTTCAGGGCGTAAACAGATATAACTGATATTTTGCCAGCAAAGTACTGGCTGTGTGCATAAAGCCGCTGAATGTTGGCTTGTTTTAACTTCTAATCTGAGGGATACATCCATATGATTAATTTAATCATTCTCAATATATTTAAAGTTGCAAGATATATTCTCAGAAGGGCATAATGTCCTGAATCAGGTTGCCAATTAAAGGACTTGTCAGCTTGAAATGCGGTATACTATTTTACGCTTCAATGCGCCTGAAGCTTGGAGTTGCTGCCGTGTGTCTGGTCGCAGACACACGGCAGCAGACCAGACACACGGCATCAACACTGCGACCAGATATATTGCCGTAGATATGGCCGTTTGGTTCGCCATAGGCGATATTTTTGTTGAGGATATTATGTGGGAGAGGGGGTTGCGGGGGTGTCCCCCACACATTACAAAATGATGCAGAGGTGCGGGGGTGTCCCCCGCAGGGTCCATGTGTGAATTTTGCTGCATCGCTATATTTTTGCGGCGGATTTAACACATAGAACCTGATAGTTTCACTCTTTAAAATGTTTGAAAGAGCTTGCTCAGTCCCAGTTCCCCCGAGTTATGCCTCTTACTTTGGATTTCATTAATCAAATTCATATTATTGCCACCATGGGCTGTAAGGCCTTATTTCAACCCTACCACTTCCATAGTCATTTTGAGCTCCAAGAGGGTTCGTTCATTTTTCTTTCTTATGCCTTCAGCTCAACCTCTCCATTATCGTTAGTTATAAAGCACTGCTTCAATTCATCCTCTAGGAAATCTTGAAAGATCTGTTCTACCAGTAGAGTGTGGTTACATTGCCACCTGTTCCCCTTAGACCCTTTCAACTCCCAGCTCAAACTGATTTGCACCATGTCATGGTCTGACCATCCGACTATATTCATGCCTGCATTCCTGAAATAATATTCTCTGACCTTCTCTATGCACAAATAATTCATTATTGTATGGGTTCTATGTGGATTAGAGAAAAAGGTATATCTTCCAGCATCTGGGTGTAGTTCCTGCCAAATGTAAAACCACGCATAAGGCCAGACATTACTCAAAACCCTGATCTTCTACCTTTCTGCATCTATCAAGCTGTCCAGTCCCTAAAATCCAATACAGC
This sequence comes from Ambystoma mexicanum, assembly GCF_040938575.1. Classification (NCBI taxonomy): domain Eukaryota; kingdom Metazoa; phylum Chordata; class Amphibia; order Caudata; family Ambystomatidae; genus Ambystoma; species Ambystoma mexicanum. The sequence continues at coordinate 180,924,422 of NC_090941.1, read as the reverse complement.
TTGCCATGTTAAAATCACTACCCTTTACCTTCATACCTTCCCCCATCTGTCCATTGCTGCTAACGCTTTTTCAATGAATTTCAAGGATTGGGCATTCAGGGTGTATACCATTGGCAATGTGAGTCATTTCCTAGATAATTTACCATTCACCATTAGCAGCCTCTCCTCTACGCCCCTCTTGATCTGCACCTAATCCAATGATATATCAGTTCTTAACATATTCCCCACCCCACATTTTGTACCTTTTGCCAAAAATCAGAAAGTCTGTCAAATCCCTCTTCCTTATATCATACATGCTTCCCCTCTCCTGAAATGGGTCTCTGGTACAAATCATACGGAATGGCTGGTATTTCTCATCTCTCTCCCCAATAAGGATCTTTTGGTGTGAGAGTTGAGGCCTTTTATTTTATGGGCGGCTACTCTCATCTTATGCATTGTTTGGGCATTGAATTGTTCAAAGGGGAGTTGGCACCATTACAGAGAACATATCATTAAAATGCATTGCCATGTGAAGGATTTCAATCTGAACTCCCTAAACTCAGTCCCATCCCCAAACCCCCAGAAATATGTTACCAGAAACAGCATAACCTCAAAGAAAAAAATCGGGTAGCATTTACATGTTCATGAAATATGCCCTGAAAAATTTCAGGCTGCCAAGGCTATACTCCACCCCACTCCTATCGACTTCCAACCTTATTAACTCATCCGTTGGTGGACTGGCCTGTAGGGAACTCTGGAGATTTTTCCCGGTAGGCCTCTGAACCTTGGGGCTCTTTTGTGTGGTATTTCAAAATGTATCCATAGAAAAAGGGTTGGGCTTGCAGCAGAAAATGTATGATATGGGGCCACTTTGAAAATTATTTTCAGGGCCTCTTTTGGTTCCCAGTCCACCCGTGACTGGAACACACCTCAGTGTTGAGTGTAGAGCAGACTCTGCACATCCGAGCCACACTCCGGTGTGCTGAAAATACCAGTGAGCAACAGTTTCATGCATGTATTTCTCAGGAGGTTGGGGGAGTACAGAATTAAGGCTGTTTTATATTCTTATTACCAGCACTTACCTCACTTCCCACACACACGCAACCCGTGCCTCAGATGCTGTCAATGTGCCACAAGATAGCACCTTGGAAGGACGACACATAGCTTGCTATTGCATTACTGTATATATCAGGAATGGGCATCATTACACTTGTTAACTGTACACCATTAGACTCTTGCTCAGTAGCATAATTGACTACAGTGTGTCACTATTGGTGATGTACTGTCTCAGACCAACATGTGCTGTTAGCCACGCCAAGCACTCCTTAGCAAGTAGAGTTGCCCTCAGTGTCCCATGTCAACGCCATCTTCCTCTATCCAAGGTCTGTAAACAAATGAGACTGCACTTTGTGTGGTACTTTGTGTTGGGCCGGGCATAACATAGTGTAGCGAATATCCTTCTTTTGTAATTCCTAACACTCGTGAACCCTCTCTGTAGTCTGAGTAGATACTGATATGGTCACTACCCTATAGCAGGCTTCCCACCTTCCTCAAAAACAAAGAGGTGATGGCTGGAAGGTTTAGAATTAATCTTAACCACTGGCATTGCTCTGGGCAACCCTCCAGACCACCGTTCTTCGCCTGCCAAGCCATTACAGAAGGGGAAAGACCATATGCAAATCAGGCTTGGCCCCACCCCAAAAGGGGCAGTCCAGCCCGAATTGCTAGGTCACATCCCTTCTGCACGAGACCACAAGCATCCTCAAACATGTTTCGCCCTTGTTGGGGCTCATCAGTGAGGAGTAGCTTGGGTCTCTAGGCCCAGCAGGCACGGGACCCACGTCTGGGCATACCCGTCCCACTCGGGGTGACAAAGCAAAAACAAAGAGGTGATGGTTGGAAGGTTTAGAATGAATCTTAACCACTGGCATTGCTCTGGGCAACCCTCCAGACCACCGTTCTTCTCCTGCCAAGCCATTACAGAAGGGGAAAGACCATATGCAAATCAGGCTTGGCCCCACCCCAAAAGGGGCAGTCCAGCCCGAACTGCTAGGTCACATCCCTTCTGCACGAGACCACAAGCATCCTCAAACATGTTTCGCCCTTGTTGGGGCTCATCAGTGAGGAGTAGCTTGGGTCTCTAGGCCCAGCAGGCACGACTCACGTCTGGGCATACCCGTCCCACTCGGGGTGACAAAGCAAAAACAAAGAGGTGATGGCTGGAAGGTTTAGAATGAATCTTAACCACTGGCATTGCTCTGGGCAACCCTCCAGACTACCGTTCTTCGCCTGCCAAGCCATTACAGAAGGGGAAAGACCATATGCAAATCAGGCTTGGCCCCACCCCAAAAGGGGCAGTCAAGCCCGAACTGCTAGGTCACATCCTTTCTGCACAAGACCACAAGCATCCCCAAACATGTTTCGCCCTTTTTGGGGCTCATCAGTGAGGAGTAGCTTGGGTCTCTGGGCCCAGCAGGCACGGGACCCATGTCTGGACATACCCGTCCCACTCGGGGTGACAAAGCAAAAACAAAGAGGTGATGGCTGGAAGATTTAGAATGAATCTTAACCACTGGCATTGCTCTGGGCAACCCTCCAGACCACAGTTCTTCGCCTGCCAAGCCATTAGAGAAGGGGAAAGACCATATGCAAATCAGGCTTGGCCCCACCCCAAAAGGGGCAGTCCAGCCCAAACTGCTAGGTCACATCCCTTCTGCACGAGACCACAAGCATCCTCAAACATGTTTCGCCCTTGTTGGGGCTCATCATGAGGAGTAGCTTGGGTCTCTAGGCCCAGCAGGCACGGGACCCACGTCTGGGCATACCCGTCCCACTCGGGGTGACAAAGCAAAAACAAAGAGGTGATGGCTGGAAGGTTTAGAATGAATCTTAACCACTGGCATTGCTCTGGGCAACCCTCCAGAAAACCGTTCTTCGCCTGCCAAGCCATTACAGAAGGGGAAAGACCATATGCAAATCAGGCTTGGCCCCACCCGAAAAGGGGCAGTCAAGCCCGAACTGCTAGGTCACATCCCTTCTGCACAAGACCACAAGCATCCTAAACATGTTTCGCCCTTGTTTGGGCTCATCAGTGAGGAGTAGCTTGGGTCTCTGGGCCCAGCAGGCACGGTGACCCACGTCTGGGCATACCCGCCCCACTCGGGGTGACAAAGCTACTCCTCACTGATGAGCCCAAACAAGGCGAAACATGTTTAGGATGCTTGTGGTCTCGTGCAGAAGGGATGTGACCTAGCAGTTTGGGCTGGACTGCCCCTTTTGGGGTGGGGCCAAGCCTGATTTGCATATGGTCTTTCCCCTTCTGTAATGGCTTGGCAGGTGAAGAACGGTAGTCTGGAGGGTTGCCCAGAGCAATGCCAGTGGTAAAGATTCATTCTAAACCTTCCAGCCATCACCTCTTTGTTTTTGCTTTGTCACCCCGAGTGGGGCGGGTATGCCCAGACGTGGGTCACCGTGCCTGCTGGGCCCAGAGACCCAAGCTACTTCTCACTGATGAGCCCCAACAAGGGCGAAACATGTTTGGGGATGCTGGTGGTCTCGTGCAGAAGGGATGTGACCTAGCAGTTCGGGCTGGACTGCCCCTTTTGGTGTGGGGCCAAGCCTGATTTGCATATGGTCTTTCCCCTTCTGTAATGGCTTGGCAGGCGAAGAACGGTGGTCTGGAGGGTTGCCCAGTGCAATGCCAGAGGTAAAGATTCATTCTAAACCTTCCAGCCATCACCTCTTTGTTTTTGCCTTCCCACCTTCCTCGCCATTCACGATAGTGTGTCTGGCTTGTGATATTTAAGCACATGGGTGTTGATGACTCGACAGTTAGCTCCTGGTGAGGGCATAGGACCCAAGTCTCGGTGTTCCCGTTCAGTAATGAATATTGAATAAATCTGAGGTGAGTTTAGGGCAGTATTTGCCATATGAGCGTTTTCACAAATCTTGTCTGTATTATTTCTGTTCGAGATTCTGGCCACACAAAGTATCCGTAGGTTTTTGCACCAGGACCTTTCTGATCTTCAATACAAATGCGCTTTTGAGCTCTTTCTTTGAGCACTTGCTGCCGCCATTGCGTCTGAGAAGAACTTCCGCTTCAGTTGCTGTACAACCCAGCCAACCCAACCTCTGCAGAAAAAGATATATTTTTTATAGCTACTGAATCAGTCTTGCATGATAGTTCTTTGCTCATTTTGTTCATACTGTTCAGCACCATGGAGAGCTCCATTTCTTCTGCATCCGCCACACTACTAACAGAGGCATCTCCACTAACAGTCTTTTTCCAAGGAGCCTCATGGCTGGTGAGCCACTTCATTGTTGGTTCTCTGTAAGCGCCCAATTCTTCTTTTTTTGTTTTTGCATTTGTGGAGGAGAGGTAACATCAAAGGATGGAGGAAAGAATAAGAGGAGTGAAGTGTCGGAGGGACAGAGAATTGGTGGGAGGAGTAAGAGAAGGTAGGAGGCAGAAAGAGTTGAAAAAAGAAAGATAAGTATGAGTGAACAAGCCTGAATCAGTGAGTAGGCGCAAGGCACTTCCCTAAATCCCTTTGCACACTTACATGCTGTTCCTGATCCCAATGTCATTCTGGATAAGGGTCAGCAGGTCATGAATGGTCTCCCTGTTAAGCCGGTACAGGGTGTGTATCTGGCTGTCTGTGAGGGTCCAGAGTGTGGCCCTTATGTGATGTATCACAGCATTCCTCTGCCTCACCACTTGCATCACCTGTATACCTATCCTCATACTCCTCCTCCTTCTTTCCCTGGCCTCCTGTCGCCACTTCTGCACTTCTGCTGCTCCAGCACCAGCAGCAGGACATTAGCATGGAGCGGCTCCAGGTCCATGGTAGCAGCAATGAGTGGCAGCATGGTTGTGCTGAAAAGTGTTATTGGGGAAGGTGTGGCCCTTAAGTACTGTTCCTGTGTGCACCTGATGCATCTGGGTGTATTGGGTGCACCTGTGGCCTATTTCCTTCACCTGTGCCCATTTACTGGCTCCTCTGAGGTCAAGTTATCTCCGGCTTGGTTTTGCCAGCATTTACAGCTATAATCTGCCAGAAATACCAGCAAAACCATTCTTGTGATACTATTGTGCTGGTATTACTGGCACAGTTTTCCAGCGTTGCTGGTTTTTTCTTTGCCAGTATTTCCAGCGCCGGTAATTCCAGGCAAGGTGGTATCAGTACTTGTGATTCCAGCAACTGTGTTCCAGCTAAATCATACTTTGCTGAGCCGGTAAAAGTGCCGGTACACAGTGTTACTAGCACTTTTACCATTTTCTGTGAAAATTTTATAATGACCCCCATTGCGTTAAATAATCTTTCAAACACATTGCAGTCTATGAGTACAGTAAAAGAATATATGACTTAAAGAATGCATGACTTTATTAGGGTGACCATCAAGCAGACCTTCAGGCTATTGAAGGCACGTTTCAGATGCCTACACCGGTCTGGAGGTGCACTCATGTACAGGCCAGAGAGGGTGGGGCAGATAGTCCTGGCCTGTGCAATGTTACATAATATCTGCATCAGACGCAACATACCCCTGTGCACATGCATTGGCCCGGCTGGCGCTGCATCATCATCCTCATCCTCTGATGGAGAATGATGATGCAGCACCAGCCGGGTCAATGCATGTGCACATGTTGGCCAGGGATGGGCGCATGGCCCGTCAAGAACTCATAGATAACGTTTTCTGAGTACCCCTTTCACTCGGCACTTCCTTTGCACCTTACTGCATATATGCGCGCACACAATAAATGCTTGCACCAAAATAAGGAATGTTCACTCATTGGGCCTCATTACGACCCTGGCGGTAAGGGGTTAACGCCAGCGTTAGCTGCGCCAACCCCTTACCGCCAATTACGAGGTCCCTTAGCGCCATGGCGCTTTTAACACCTGCTTTTAGCAGGTGTTAAAATCCATGGCGCTAAGGGACCATGGAGTTAATTACGCCACCGTAATTTACGGTGGCGTAATTAACGCCTTCCCCACTCCCATTATGCCCTATGGGGCAAAAATGGGAATGGGGAAGGGTAAATGGGGATTGGGGACTTACCGCCCCGCCGACCTCGGAATGGGGCGGTAAGTCCGCCAACCACCATGGCGTAAACGTAGTTTACGCCATGGTGGTAAAGTCACAGCCCAGGCGGTAACTTACCGCCTGGGTCGTAATGAGGCCCATTGTATTGAAATATAAATGCAAAAACCAACACCATGTGCTCCCTTCCCCTCCCCGCACACTCCTCCCCCTCACCACAGACCCCCCTCACCACACACCCCCCTCCCCAAACACCATATAGTCACGAAGTAAACCAAAGTATAACGCCAAGTGTTATTTGCACTGCGTCTTCATAATGTGACTCTGGGCTGACACAAGTGTTGAAGCAATCTGCTTGGAGCGGTACCTTGGGCTGCCCTGCTGTGAGCTCCCGGGGGTAGTGATGGTCGATGGTGTGTCAGACCCCTGGGCCTGCAAGCACTAAAGGGTGACTTGCAGGGTGTGCAAGAGGGACTCAGTCATGTTTGAGATCCCCTCATTCCCCTTGCGGACCCTTTGGACCAGCATGAGTAGGGCAGCAGTGGCACATCCTTGTGCCCATGCACTCCTGCAGCTGCTGGCCTGATGCACTCATGCAGCAGCCTCAATTAATTGAGCTGCTGCTGGGCAAGTTTTGTCATTGCCCCATGCCTGTCCTCCAATGCACACAGTCACGCATCCATATCCTGGATGTTGGGCATGGGTGGAGGAGGGGGGCTGTGTATTGCTGCTGGGCTGAAAGATGGGGTCTCGTAGGGATATGGTCCTCCTCCTCTACCTCCTTTGTGCTGTACCTGCCACGATAGGACAGTGGCTGGTGTGGCATGGTGTTGTGTAGGGCACAGGAGGGCAGTGGGGCCACTGACAACAGGCGTGATGCTAACTGCAGCTGATGGTGGTGGCAGCACAGCAGGGGGTGCTGGTTGCACAGCAGGAGGAAGTGGTGGTTGCACATCAGGTAGTAGTGGTGGTGCAGCCTTCCCAGGTCAGGCCGCACTTGCTGGACCTGATGACCATCCAGACACGTCGCTGTCAGAGGATGTGCCTGTTTGGGCGAGATGAGCATGCTTTTAGTCTTCTGGAAATCACATCTGCGGGCTTGCATTACACTCATGCTGCATAGTGTGTGTCCTGCTCTTGTCATGCTGTTTCTTTGGTCTGTTTGCTCCGATGTGTGCTTCTGCATGTGGGTGGTGGGAGTGAACATTGACTGTTGGTCAGCCAAGGTGACTTGTGTATGCAGTGGGCCTTTGATTCCTGTCCTGTTCTCCCATGGCACACATGGGCGCTCGTCATGTGTCCATGTGTGGCGCAGTGCTTGACTTGTTCCCTTGCCCATTTGGTGTTTCTCTGCCTTGGGATGCATGTATTTGGACTCAACAGTTGCATTTAACATTGGGTTTGTTGTAATTACCACCATCACCTATGGTGCCAGCTCCGGCCTCTGGTGCCCTGACTCTCTCGATGCACTCCATGTGCAAGATGGAGCTGCAGGTCTCCTCCCAGTGTATGAGGGTGAAGGGTGCCACCGTCCCTCCTCCTGTGGCAGCAGATTCCCTCCTATGGGTGTCCAGGATGTTTTGGATCCTCAGCTGCAAGTCGTCCCACCACTTGTGGCAAACCTGTGGTGTGTGTGGGACAGACCCCATGGCTGTGACTTTGTCAGCCACCTCCTGCCAGATGGCTGCCTTCCTTTTCTGGCTGGTCCTGTAATTTCCAGCCTCAAAGAGGGCCTCAGCATGCATGGCCACAATGTCCGCAAGGGCAACCAGCTCTGGCTCTGTGAACTTCGGCTTGCGATGCCAGACCTCCAGGACTCGTGATTTCACACTTCTTGGCATGTCTTCACTCTCAGATGGGGTGGATGATAACAGTAAGTGGGGGATTTAAAGTGGATTGTGTTTTTAAAATGGGCGCCAGCGAGCTTCTGTATCCTGTGATGATGCAATTTCCAAAGCCAGTAATTCTGCTGCCGGAAATACCGGCGCTCGAAATTCTGCTAGTTTGGGAGCCGGTATCAGTTTTTCTGGCACATTTCTGCCAGAAACACTGGTACTTTGATGCCAACGCCGTTAATTCTGGCAAATCATTGTAAACATTTCCAAGAGGGGTGTGTGTGTTTGTGTGTGCGTCCTTGGACCTATAATGATCAGGTCATTTTGGAATTACTAGCATTTTTCCGGCTAAGTGGTATGGTAAGGACCACCAATGTATGGGTGGCAGGAGGTACACAGGATCAGGAATTTGTCTGAAGTGTCATGTTGCTGTACGTTCCTATGTCATTGCTGGCAATTGCTGCTATTAAACATTTAATGAGCTAACCTAGCCTAAACTAGAAGTTTGAGTCTGAGTTTTTTCCTCGTGAAATTGGTGCTGTGACTTAAATACCATTGGCAGGAGGTGCACCAGAGACGGCTGTAGGTGGACGCTTGTGCGACGGCCCTAGGCCCATTAAAGAAGGAAAGACACTTATCTTAATGGAGATTTCATTGAGAGGAATGTCTGGAGGCTGGGGAGGCTGTTTGCCAATTGAAAGAGAGCTGTTTTATCCATAGGCTGATTCAGTAAATATTTAAGTTTTAATTTTTATGTATTTGTCCAGTTTATGAAGTCAGTCTCTGGTAATTGCTATTCTGGATTGATTGAAGAGAGTACTCTCTGTTCAAAACTCTTATACAGTCAGAAAACAGCCGGCTGTCAGAAAAATTGAACCAGTACGTTTAATCGCTTTGTATCCATGCACCAAATTAGGAGGAGTAAATCGTGGATCCCAAGATGGCCGCCTAGTGGGGAAGATGCTGTACCCGGTGCTCCCGACCTGCACACAGCTACACAGCCCGCCCGCTTCATCAATCGCCCTCCCCGGCACTTGAACGGGCTGGTGTGGGCTCCGAGCTACAGGTGGTGTGGGTGGCGGCAGGAGCTGAGCCCCTGGGGGAGACGCAACCTGAGGCCCCGGGGCTGGTGCAGAGCTGGTAGAGTGCTCGTTGAGCGAGGAGGAGGGGGAGCCTGCGACCCGTGGGGCGATTCGGGGCGCCCACGGCCGGCGTCCCGCTGGGGGATTGCTGCTGGCCCCTTGGCCCCCGAGACATCGTCCCCCGAGCTACGGGAGGTGCGGGTTGCGGCGAGCAGAGCCCCTGAAGAGGACATGACGGGCAGCGCCGGGCCATGTTGGCTTGGGGGCCCCGCGCTGGAGCGGCTCGTCCTGGGCGCGGACTGAGCGAAAAGGAAGGAGAGCCTGAGGCCCGCGGGGCGGCCTGGGGTGCCCCCGGTTGGCGTCTTGCCGTGGATTGCTGCTGGCCCCTCAGCCCCTGGGATATCACCGGCCTGCGCTGCGCCCACCCATTGGAGCCGGGAGGAGAGGGAGAGAGTCCCCCTGCGGTGTGCGGGGTGGGCGTGGAGGCTGGATGAACTGCTCTTTAGAGTCCCCTGGAGGATCGGGGCTGGACTTGCTGAGAGGAGCTCGCGGGAGGACCAGACAATAGGTCCACTTCACAGGGCCTCATCCTGCAGACATGTAGTGTGGCAACCGCCCCCTCTGAGGCTGGTGGGGTGCTGAGCAGAAAATACGGCCACCCCCGGCAATTTGCCTGGCAAGTAGGTGGGGAGAAGAGCTGCGATGCGGCTGGACGGGAATTGAGTGCTGGCCCCCCTGGGGCAAACCTGACCGGCGGGTGCTTGTAGACCCTGGCGACCTGGAACTGGCAGTGCCTCCCTGGGGGTGGAGCGCAGGTGTACCGGGCTGGCTGCTGGGCCGGAGGCGGTTATCCGTGGACCGCGCTATTAGGCGTCGGAGGCCAGTGAGGGGCACTGGACTAATTGTGCTTCACCGGCAAGTCAGGGAGGACCCAGCCGCACAGCGATACATTCGGGCCCAGGGGGTCTCGCCGCCATACAGTTGCATCGGGGGAGGAGGAGTTGGGCGTTCGCTGGCGGGGCCCGGTGGGGCTAGAGGAGCCTGACTCAGTCGTTCCAGGGAAAGGTGCAAGTCCGGTGCACCCCCCCCTCCTTGCCCCCTCTTTGCATTTGCTTGGATGGTTCGTCGTTGGCGTCGCGCCGACTTCCTGTTCTCTGCCAGCGGGTGAGGTTGGTCGCTCTGGTCGGCTATGTCTAGGAGCAAGGGAAAAGACTGCCACTCCCAAGGAAAACCATCCAGAAGGATTACCCAGGGCCCCCTCACGAAATTCTGGCCCAAAGATATGGAACCCGCAGAGGCTCGGGATTCGGTCCGGAGCTCGGTCAGGGCCGCCTCTGGGCCTCCCCAAGAAGCCCAGGATAAACCGATAACCGAAGAGATGCTCTCGCACTTGCTGGAGAAGATCACAGCTGCGGGGCAACAACAAATGGACAAGCTGTGCGAGGATCTGGCAGAAAGCCTAAGGGACCTTAAAAGAGATGTGAATAAGGTTGAGGAGAGAGTTGACACTAATGAGCGGGCCATTCAAGAACTGACAGAGGACGCAAGAAAAGTGCACACCCTGTCGGAGACCTTGGCGGTGGCCACACAAAACCTGGAGCTGCAAGCAGAAGACCTGGAGAACAGGTCAAGAAGGGTGAACATCAGAGTTAAATCATTGTCGGAGGATATTCAGGAACAGGATCTGCCGGCAGTGCTGAAAGGAATATTCGTGGACCTGCTGGAGGCTACCTCGGACCTTGAAATGCAGTTTGACAGGATCCACAGGGTGGGCCCGCGAAGATTGGAACCCGGATCCAGACCACATGATGTGTTGGTAGCCTTCCACAGCTATGCAGCGAAGGAGAGAGTTAAGGAGAAAGCGAGGAAGACCGCTCGAATCACGTATAATAGCCAAGAAATCTTACTCTATCAGGACCTGGCGAGGATTACGCTTATAAAGAGGAGACGGATGGGTCCTGTCATGTCCTTCCTCAGATCACAACAGATTCGCTATAGATGGGCCCACCCATTTGGTTTGTCTTTCGCCTGGCAGGGCTCCCAACATAAGATTACGACCTGTGACCAGGGCTTGGCCTTACTGGGCCTGGAAGAGCAGTCCTCACCCCCTTTGCGGCGAGAGCAGGTGCAACAGTCTCCACGCAAGCCATGGGAGTGGTCCACGACTAAGCACCGGAGAGGACGGAAGAAAGCTTCAGACTCAACCCCCAGGCACCCCGTTAATAGCAGGGCTCAGGGAGACTCGTCGGTGGAGGAATAGCCCCTCAGATGCAACATAGTTGTCCTATGGCTGTCTCAAGCATAGAGTAGAGCCCGGGGAGGGCACTTACGGAAGCTGGTCAAGGGCTTTGGATGGGCTGTGTGTTTATGCTGTATCGAGCTGCAGGTTTGGGGAAGGGAGAGATTAGGGGTCTTGGAATGGGATTGGGATTTCCCGCGTTGGTTGTTTCTGGGTTTGTTATTGGGGTCGGCTCTTGTGGTTACTGTACAAGGGGGGCTGAGGGCCAGTCGATCCCGCCTAGAAGGGAGGGCAGGGGGAAGGGGGGGTGGGAGAGGTTCAAGATTCACGGTTCAGAGTTGGGTGGCCCGAACAGGGGCTCATGGCGGGAGCTATGGTGCAGCCAACAAATGGGACACGGGCTAGAAGGTCTGCTGAGACTCATAAAATTCATATGAAATGGGCGGATGGCCAATGGTAACGTTCTAAAGTTTCTTTCCCTAAATGTGAATGGGCTTAATTCCCAAGTTAAGAGGAGAAAGGTTGAGCGCTTTCTTAAGCGGGAACAGCCCCAGGTAGTGGCGTTACTGGAGACCCATGTGCAGACAAAAGACTCTTACAGGATTAGGTTTTGGGGTTACTCAAGGCTGCTTCAGGCTACACAGACATGTAAGAAGGGGGGGGGGTTTAATAGCTATATGGGATGGGTGAGGTCTGACTATTAAGGACATCCAGAAGGATAATCAAGGTCGGTATCTCGCAGTGTTGCTAGAGGGGAAGAGGGCGTCCTACACAGTGACAACCCTATATGCGCCCAATCAGGCACAAGATGCTTTTATACAAAAAATCCCTCACACGTCTGGGGAAATTTGCTGGGGGGAACATCCTCCTAATGGGTGATTTTAATTTAGCTTGGGACCCCTCTAAAGATAGGAGCTCTTCGTCGTGGGACAAACAGGGGGAGCCGTGAGGGGACTTGTTGAGGAAAATGCGCGATCTGGCCCTAGTAGATACGTTGCGCGAACTCTATGGGCAGGCTGAGGGGTACACGTTCTATTTGCATGCTCATAGGTCACATTCGCGGATAGATTATGTGTGGATCTCGAAACCACTGTTGGGAAGGACGTTGGCATTGTAGGTGGGTGCGAGCACCTTAGGAGACCACGCCCCACTCACCTTGTTGTTGACGGTGCCTAGGGGTCCTCCGGCCATTTGAAAATGGAGATACCCGGCCCTGCTGTTTAGGGACCCTCTCTTAGTTAGGGAGATGGAGGAGGAGGTGGGGGAGTACTCTATTCACAATAAATGGGAGGATTCAACCCCTCAGATTTGGTGGTACGCCTTGAAGGCCACAATTAGGGGCAGGATCATCGCTATCAAGGCCAGGAGGGAAAGGGAGCTAAGGCTGGAGGAAATGCAACTGGAAGCAAGTCTTAGGGAGGTTATGTCTCGTATCGGTTTTAGAATGTCGTCCGCCACCAAAAAAGAGTACAGAGCGCTCCGTGGTCAGTTGAACCTCATACAAACCAGAGCTGTCGAACGGAATCTTCTCCGCCAGCGGCAGAGGTTCTATGTGAAAGGCAACAAAGCGGACCGCTTATTGGCCAGAAAGCTGCGAAAAGAGGCCGGGGATAAAACCATACTAAAAATAAAGGGCGAGGGAGAGGTTTTACTAATGTCGCACTCAGATATAGAGGGCACATTTACCAAATTCTACGCCGACCTTTATAGTTCAAGTTACCCAGAGACCACGGACCAGGAGGCGTATTTTCGGGATATTGGCGTTCGACAGTTATCGCAATTTGATAAAGACGCGCTGGAAGTCGAGATAAAGCCAGGTGAGGTGAGGAGGGTCATTAACAACCTCCCGTTGGGTAAAGCCCCAGGCCCTGACGGGTATCTTTCTGAATTCTACAAGACCCACAAGGAGGTGCTGATTCCCATCCTCACTAAATAATTTAATTATATAGGATCCTCCGGGCAACTCCCCAGCTCCATGAAGGAAGCTAAAGTGATCTTGATTCACAAACAGGGTAAGGATCCGACTGACTGCGCGTCCTACCGTCCCATAGCATTGATGAATGTCGACGCCAAAATCCATGCTAAAGTCTTGGCCAATCGTCTAGAATCCATCCTCCCCAACTAATCCATACCGATCAGTCGGGTTTCATAAGGGGTAGGCAAACCTCAGATAATGTCAGACGTTTGGCGCACCTGATTGAAAAGTCCCAGAAAAAGAATATCCTGGCCCTTCTCTTGGCAATCGACACCGAGAAGGCTTTCGATCGGGTTGAGTGGGGGTTCCTTTTCGCGGTCTTAGGTCGAATGGGATTTGGACCGGGCTTTATTGCGCGGATTAAGGCAAATGATCAAAACCCTGTTATTCGTCTGGCAGTAAATGGCCAGGTCTCCGTACCGATACGAGTGGGAAGGTGTACCAGGCAGGGTTGTCCGATGTCGCCGCTCCTCTATGCCCTCCACTTGGAACCGTTTTTGGAAATGGTACGAGTGGCCGATGACATCAAAGGTATCCCATTCGGTGGCAAGATCCATAAGATCGCGGCCTTCGCCGATGACATCATCCTCTCATTAACCTACCCGATCATATCCCTGCAGGCGGTGGGAAGAGAGTTGCACAGATTTGGTCAGGTGGCTGGCCTAAAAGTCAACGCCCACAAGTCTGAAGCTCTCCCCCTGACCCTGTCGCCTTCTGCAACCCAGGACCTTGTGAAGGCGTACAAATACAGATGGGTAGACTCCTCGCTGAACTACCTGGGGATATATCTGACCAAGAATGTGGACCAGCTGTATGCAGCGAACTACCCCCCGCTGCTTCAGAAGGTGAAATCTAAGCTGGTGGATTGGGGCCCCCTGGAGATCTCGTGGTTGGGTAGAATTAATACAATCATTTCGTAGTCTTACCGATCCAAGTTCCTGCCTCCTTTTTCAGGGCTCTGCAAAAAATAACCAACTGATTTGTTTGGAATGGAAAGCAGCCGAAGGTGGCGGCTTCAATTATGAAAGCTTTGCCTGGCGGGGGGGGGTGGGTGGGGGTGCCGGATTTTCGAGTGTACTATTTGGCAGTGCACCTCACGGTCATTAGGGACTGGCAGAGGAATGACAGGGGCAAGGTGTGAAGACCGATGGACAGAGCGGTAGTGGGTACAGACCTAGAAGGCGCTTTATGACTGCGGAGGCAGGATAGGCCATACAGAATGTACTGTAGTGCAATAACATCGACGACAGGCGATGCATGGGATCAAGCTGTCCGTAGAGCCCGGATCACCACCTTCCCTTCCCCTTATTCACCCTTGCATGGTAACCCGCAATTCACTTCTGCGGCAACTTTCGCCCTGAGTTTTGACCCGTGGTTTTCTGGGGGATGCAGGATGTTGCGGGATATGTTGGTGGATGGGGAGGTGAAAAGCTTTGAGCAATGCAAGAAAGAATTTGGAGTGGGGGAGAAGCAGAGATTTTCGTATCTCCAGTTCAGGTACTGAATTTCCCATCTGTCTGTGAGGCAGGCAGGCTCACACTCCCTTACCCAATTTGAAAAGTATCTAGACAGGGGGGTGGTCTCGTCCATTTACAAACTCATAAAATGGGAAGAGCCACTACACTCCAGGACTTGCATGACTAAGTGGGAGAAAGATTTATGGTCTGTCATAGAGGAACAGGAGTGGCTCAGGTTGTGGTCCCACATCCCGAAACTCACCAGGTCCATTCAAATCCGGGAGATTTGGCTGAAGCTTCTGCTGAGATGGCACTGTACCCCGTCTAAGTTAAATAAGATGTATCCCACGTTTTCGCAGTATTGTTGGAGGGAGTGTGGTGAAGTGGGATCCTGGGCTCACATCTGGTGGGAATGTCCGAAACATGACGTATTTTGGTCTTTAATCTCGCGGGCGATAGCTCAGGTGTTGGGTCCCTTGCAGGCTGGAGGTAGGGGGCGGGACTTACTGGGCCTCAATGTGCTGCTTCCCACCTTGGCCACCAAAGCGTAACGCAAACTCTCTGTGATAATGTTGATGTCGGCTGCATTGGTCCTGGCCAGAAAGTGGAATTCAAGGGACCCTCCACAGGAACATAAGTGGGTTGCGAAATTGTGGGCACTGGTGGCAATGAAGTGGCTTACCTATGTGATCCAGGGGGCGCACATGCGGTTCTATTCGGAATCGGCAGGCTTGCTGTCCTTCTTACAGGCGGGAGCCCGTCGTGCCTGGTGCCCCAAGGTGATGGAACTATTGGGCATAGTTCGCCCACAGGATGAATTGGACCTGTTAATTTGAGGAGCAGTTGCCATTTTATTTTTTACTATTTGTCGAACTTGGTAGCCCAGCAAACCTGTAGAATCTTGGTGGGGAAGGCAGGGGTCGGAGGGGGGGATGGGAGGGAAGGGGAAGAGGGAGGTGAGGGGTTGTTTATTTTTCGTGTTACTGGTTTTTCTACGTTTATTTGTTTCAATGGAAAACTGTTAATAAGAAAGTATTGGAAAAAGAGGAGTAAATTGTCAGTGCAGGAAGATAGTGCTCTTGAATGAATGTTTCTTAAGCGAATGCCAAAATATAAAAGATCAGTGCACAATTCAAAACCACCGGGCAACCATGACCATCTCTTCCACAAGTCTCACCGGACATTATAACCTGGAAAAGGTGTCACTTTGGGCTGGTGGTAGAGAATACTAGGCCTCATTACGAGTTTGGTGGTAAGTAGTAAAGTGGCAGTAACTCTGTTACTGGCAACTTTACCACTATGCCAAATTACGAGTTTCGGCCTGGAGCGGAGGATTTGCCTCCAGGAAAATGTTGGAGGTAAATCCAACTCACAGCCGAAAAATCTGCAGAATCGGCGGAATTACTGCTGTGGTAATTTTGGCAAAAAAAGCCCCATTGAGTCGAATGGACTTAAATTAAATGGGGAATTACACTGCCACCGCCACTTGTAATCTGGCGGAAATTTCACCGGACCAAGTAGCGGTAACGGTAATTTGTTTAGGTGGTATTCCGGCAGATTTACCGTCGGGATACCACCCAACTCTTAATGAGGCCCACTGTATTGGTGCCAAAAAGGGACTGTCTGTACGAGTTTGTTGTCTCTCTGTCCACCCAACCCTCTACTTAGGTCTGGTGGTGTCGCAGAGTTATAGCACAAGGCTTTGTAAAAGAGCGGCACAGACTTCTACAATAAGCCATCCCTTGTCTGACCGTGTGAGAATGAGATTACGTAGATCAAAGCAAGTGCCACTCCCCCCTAAGGAAATGGCATCTTATTTCAGGTTTACACATTACTTGCCCAAGACTTGTAAAGTTCTGTATAAATGGCACTATTTTACTTGCATTGACCGCACCAAGCAGTTCTCCCAGGAAGGCACATTTAATCTGGATTGAATTGCTTACTAGCCAGGCACCCTCTAAATTTAGAGGTTGAAATCAACAACAGCGGGCCACTAAGCCACACTCCAAGTAAAAAACTAGAGCTCTGAAAGATGCCCAAGATGCTGTTCCCCCACCATCACTAGGTGAGCAGAGCCAAGTTCAGAACCCAGATTCATCCCTCAGTGACCCAATGGCATATAGTTAGTCAACACCTATACCTTGACTGGGCAGCTGTACATCGTGATTGCTTTTAGCTATTGATGTGTTGCTCGATAGATGGCCGATTTCCAACTTCATTGGTTCCTCGACTGCACCTAATGCATCTTTGACGGTTTACCCCTCTTCAGGTGGCACTGAAGCATTGCCTTTAATGCATTAGTGACTGTGCACATGACATGGAGCTCTATTGACCTATTTAATGTTGTACAAAGGTTCCCTAATATTAATGAAGATCCTGTTAAGTTTTAAGAAGAGTTACAAGTTATCACAACTGGTAGAATACCACTTGTTCTGATCTCAAGCAGTTATTCAGGGCTCCCCTCTGGCAGACATTTTCATATTACTGAGGCAGAAATATAATAGGGCATTGCCAGAACCCCCTAGAGAGACCTTCAAATATTTTACCGATGTCTTGCTTCGTGCAATACTGGAGATCTATTCCAAAAAGACAGACTGGACCAAGATTAAATCGTGCAAGCAGGCTAAGGGAGAGATTCTGATTATCTTGAAAAATTGAAGGGAAGTTTTGATCAGTTTTCAGGGATCCTGAATCAAGCAATTGTGGCACTGCAATCGTAGCTTTGGCATTTGTTATGGGGATGCAGCCCAAGATTGCTGAAGGAATCCAAGAGGTACTCATTGGTTGGGAAGGCAAGATGTTTCCGAAATATTGTTGGTTATGCAGCATTTTCATGAAAAGGCAGAGAGGCAGAAAGATAATACTGAGGCTAAATTAATAGCGTTACAAATTCAGTAGCTCCATTCCACTCCCGGAAGCACAGGGCACCTAGTGGGTGCTAGCTCCAGAGTAAAAAGATGGGGCAGAGGGAGAGGAGTAGCTAAAGGTAATGTGAGTCAAGGAGGATTAAAGGATAGACAGACTATGAATGTTTTCAATGATTAATGCAATTACTGTAAAGAGTTTGTGCATTGGAAGTGTGAATGCATGCATCGACTGGCTCAGCAGTCGACGCAACCATTGCAACTGCCTCCTTCTATTTTTACAGCCCTTTCCACTGCCTCCACTGTCTAATAAACTGAATATGAAATATGACAGCCAGGCTAGTAAGGTTATTGCACCATTGATAGCCCTTGATCATTCTGCACCTTATGTTATGTGTGCCACATGAGGGGTCAGAAATGCAAGACGGACACAAAAGTAACGTTTTCCAAAAGTCTGCCATATATTTAAAGTAAAAAAGGGCTTTTGATGCAATGCCTAACTATCCCTAACCTAATAGAAAGTTTCCTGACTAGCAAACTAAAATAAAAGAAAAATGACATAGTGTCCTAAATATCTCTAGCCCTCACACTTATATATATATACAACAAAATTATACAAGGAAAATATGGATGACTTTTTATTCAACAAACAGTTTTGTAATTCAAACCCAAATGTTCTTGAAAGCACACCTTGCGTCCAGGGTTGTATTCCCTTCCACTGGATCAATTCAGGAATACATGAATTATAATTCTGGTTCAACAAAGTTTGGTTCAATGAAATAGAAAAGTCTTTTTCAACCTCTGTATTTCAAGAGATACAACAAATAACGGTGCCGGTGCTTCCGTGTCCCCATTCTCGTGGAGTCCTACGGGATTGGGGACTTGCACTTCCGCCGCCTGACATCTCGGGCCACCATGACTTGTAATGTCCCGGTCGCACTGGGATCTAAGGCGGCAGAACAGTGTTACAAGCTCGGCGGCAACCAACTGCCGACCTTGTGATGAGGCCCAATGTCTTCCACTATATCCCTCTTGAAAGGATGATTGAATTTCTACTCTAAACCACAGGTTCAAAATTAAATATAAATGTTCTGGTATGCTTTTACACTTTCGTCAAAGAAACTTCTTCTTGTCAAGATAGCACTGCAATCTCTCTCAACAATTATTCTGTAAATAAAATGCTCTTGTCAAAAAGCAACTTGTTTCAGTGATGCCACTGCTTGTCAAACAAGTGATACAGTACATCAATTCTCTCAATTCAATAAAGGTTCTTTCCACAAATTGTTTGGATATCTCTGAAAAGGGGGTTTATGCTTTGGTTGCTTTTTTAAAGGTTTCTCACAACTTCCTGGCTGATGGTAATGCTGGTTATGAGCTTTTCGCTGTGGTTGCCTTGATATGGTATGCCCATAGTCTCTTGGCTGTGGGTAGTATTAATTAGAGTATTTTCCCACTGGTAGCTTTCCCAAAGTCTTTTGACAGCCTCTTGGCTGTGGGTAATATTGGTTATTAATTTTCCCCTCTTGTATTCCCTTATAAAGGAACTTTCTTCTTTGCCACTTAAATTCTTTTTCTTTAGCTATTCGCCATTCAGTAAAGTTTTGCTTTACATCTTCAATTGTTCAGTATTCTAAACTATCATTGGGTGACCGCATTTGTTTACAGAGTGCCCCGGGGTCAGCATTCACTACCTGGCAACTCACCGGTTCTCTGCGGCGGTTCCCTCTGGATGTCAGACTTCGCGGTGGCCCAGCAGCGTTCAGTCGGCTCTTTCTTCTGCTCCCGCGAGCCTCTGGTAAGTTGCACGGCCGTCTTCGGGAGCATTGGCAGCTCTGTTGATCCTCTGCAGCTTCATCTGTCTGCCTCACGCTGCTCCGAGGGGCACTTCTCCTCCTCAGCTGTGCTCCTTCTTAGTATGCCGCTCTCCGCTGCCTATACTCTGCAGTTCTGCTTACTTTCACCCTTGGGGGTGTTTCCTGTAAGCAGGCTTCTTTCCGAGGCTGCTCCTGCACCTCGGATGGCTTCAGCTTTCTCCGTACGGCCATTCACAGTTTCTTGACCTTCTTCCTCTGATTCACCTTCATTTCTTTCATTTCCCTCATTCCTTACATTCGCTCCATTTGCTCCCTTCCACAGCTGGGCCTCAGTCTTAAATATCCTGCTCCGCTGCTTTGACTGACAACAACTAGACTGCACCTTTGGATATTCACCATTCTGAGTTCTCATTGCCTCTGAGCTGTTCTTCCTCGTTCCAGTGCTTTTAGGGTATTAACCAAATTGATTGTTCACAAACGATCGTATGGTAAATCTGGCCGAATTCAGCCAGTACCAGTCAATCGTTTGTAAACGATCAGTTTGGGTAATCAGTACCAAACATGGTGAGTGGAGGTTGCGAGGGTGAACCCCGCTCCCCATGTTTGGTAGTGATGGCATTTGAGGGTAGCGGGGGTGTCCCCCTCTTCCAGAGGTTTGCAGGCAGGGGACGGGAAGAAAAAAAAAAGAAAACAAAAGTGGACCCTGTAGCGTTGGATCCGACCCACGTAGGAGCAACGGACCTGACAACCCAGTGTTAGAAGATGAGCGGACAGCGAAAAGGTAAGTAGGGGGTAAGTGGGGGAGTGTATGGGGTGGCTAGGAGGTTTTAGTTTGGGCGGAATTGGACACGACAAAATTGGCTTCGCGGCTAAATTGACTACAGTCAATTCGGCCACGAACAATTGTGCCATGGCCAAACCCTATGCATCTGCTTTTAGCATTATGGGAACTGAAGTCTATAGAGGAATGTATAACAGTAAGATATTTTATTTTACTTTTAACTAAGTGAGGTTGTACTATGAACTGAGAATTATTAGAGAAAGGAGAGATTGTGGGAAAGGTCTGTAACTCCAAATTAGACTAAGGATTTCTCATTAAGGCAGATGTCTGACATTAAAAGGCTTTCATCTTTAATTCCTGAGCCTTTGAGGCACCAACTTAGTTCTGTTTAAATGGCTTCTTATAACAGGTGTTTTTCGGTTATTGATATTAGAGGGATTGGTACATAGATAGCATGCCATTAAGTATTTATGAATGATTTCATCTTCATCCTCCGAAGAAGATGAACACTGTGTCTCTCTTAGTGGAGTCACCACATCCCCTTGATAGCCATCTTCTTCCATGTGATCCTTCCCCCTGATACCACCCCGGGGGTTCGGATCAAGTACCGGCTGCCTTACTCTGGTCACATGGGAGGAGACTTTAGGGTGGGGTTTGGTGGTGACTCCGCAGGATTCATCACAGCTGTCAGTGGCAAGAGTGTCTCTTGTCTTGTTGACAGTGGAGTATCACCCTCCACTGTGAGAGCCTCTAGGTTTCCACATGCCCTTTGTTCAGAACAAGTGGTACATTCTGTAGAAATCGGGGGTCAGCCTAAACCCCATCCAGTTACTCACCCTATGTCTGTCTCTCTAGGTCCTATCTCTGAAGGTCATGCTTTTGTGGAAGGAATCAGTCACACTCTTATTCTGAAGATGGCAAACAGAGGTGATTTATTTAGTGGCTTGCCAGTCAAAAACTACAGCAAAGCAACTCCAGTAATCCCACCTAATTGACCTAAGCCGGCTTTCAGACCCAGCATCTAAATACCCTTTCAGTCAAATGACCGTGGAGACTTCAAGAAACCCACCTCCTAGGCCTTCCGGTATGCTTATCTCACCTTTGTGAGGACAATAACTCCATACATGAGCCTAGGAGTCCATCATCTCTGTTTATGGTGTGGGGGAGAGTGCAGAATTGAGCATTGTTTATACTCCCCTAGCAGACTGCAGCATTATAGTATTGAGTGAGTACTGCAAACTGCCAGGTTTAAACAACTGCTTCTTGCCAGTGCGAGGTGAGGCTTTAGGCTTTACTGGACATGTCCTTGCAATGAAGGCCTTTTCGTCTAGGGTGTAGCTATGCTCACCTTCATATCTCTCCCTTCTGATGTGTTTCCCTTTTGGCATAGGTAAGCATGGTTTAGGCTCCCACTTTCTTAGGAAAAACAGCTTTAGCAGACACAAGTCATCCACTAAATGAATCACTTCACACTTTGCTTCCTGATAACACTGTCTCCATGTGTGAAAGCGCCACTGGTATCAAAGATTTGTGTAGTGGGGCTTTGTTGCCTGCTTGTAACATTGTTTCAGTATGAATCCCCGCCCTGTCTGGACCTCCTCTTCCAGTGAAATGCATTTGTTTATTTGTATATAAGAGAACGGATCGTGGAGAGAGGGGAGTTTTCACTTGCGTCGAAGTATCGTACTGTTGTTGGTTTGTTGTTGACTTGCTGTTTGTTTTTACTAATAAATTGTCCACCAATCCACCAGAATAGTCAGTGGTAATGTTTGCCACGACAAGATTGATGCCTGCGATGTCGGATTCCGGCTGCCCTGCTGCCAGGTGCATGCGTTTGTTGGGCACACCTCCCGGTGAAAAGATTTTGGTGGAGGCGAAAGCTGGCCAGAATGCCCAGAGACTCGGGAAAGTGGACAGAGGAGATGTGGGAGAGGAGCCCAATGAATATCGTGGGTTGGTGAACATAGGTATTTGCATCAGTGTATTGTCATGTCTTGTTTAGTATTGTTTAAAAACGGGTTGGGGTAAATATTTGTCTCTGGTTAAAGAATTTCTGAAATCTGCCATCTGAAAACTATTAAGATTATCCATGTTTACAGTAGTGAAGGTACCCTGCCTATTTTATTTTAAAATGTTTTTATTGGCATTTATGATATACAGAGCAGTTTGAATGACAATTTGTTGTTATGGCCATGTGCATACGTAAGGGTAAGTCAATAACAATAAACAACTTTACAACAACAACAAACAGTCTTGGTCTTTAGCTTTTCATTTAGGGGTAATTGGCCTACTTTCATGAGGGAGGTTTGTTTCATTTAGGATGTTCCGTCGCTTTTCCTGTGGGGCCATAACAGTTTAGGCTATTACAGTGTGAAGTCTTTTGTGTGTGGTACGCCTCATGGGGGTAGCACCTGGGTCCCTGGGGCCTCGGCCCTTAGGCTGGTCGATACCGCCGGGGTCTGAGTACCTAGCCACATTCCACCATTGGGGAGGTAAATTTGTGTGTATACAGCCTGTTCAATGCGAGTTGTCTATTTCAGGGGGGTTTGTCGTCGGACGGATGGAACATGTCCCATATCAGTGTCTTCCAGGCCTCATATGCCGGGCTCGCTTCCCCCCTGCCCTTGCAACCCCCTCACCCCACACTTTCATCTCCGCTTCTGCCCAGCGCTCCAGTTCTCTATTTTCTTTTTTAAATGTGTTTATTAGGTTTTAGTCAACATTAACTGAAAAAGAACAACAATATCATTGTATTTTGTTAAATTGCACTTGTAACTTCCCCCCCGTCCCACCTGTCCCTCCCCCCAAGACCACTGTCTGTACTTCAGTTCTGTTCTTACCAGACCGCCCTCGTCATTAGAAGTATCTTCTTTCTCCCTGGGGCTTAGTAACGGGACCATAAGCGCCACCCATTGGTGTAAGTCCTCACTGGTGTCCAGTTTCTGTTCACGCAGCGTACTCTCCCACGCTCCAGTTTCCACTGTCACCCATTTGTGTAGGTCCTGGCACCATAGTGCGACGCTTGGACCCCTAGCACTCTTCCACCCCATAGCAATTCGTCTCTTCGCCAGGATGTACATCAAGTCTCTAAGTTTGTTAAGGGGTTTTTTTGTGCGACTTTTTTGTAACTACCCAGGATGCATGCTGCAGGTGTTTGCACTTCCAGTTTAATGTCTGCTTCATCCACTTTTGCAGGAACCTGTGCCCAAAATGTCTGTATCACCTGGCATCCCCAAAACATGTGCATCATTCGTGCGCGGGGCTCCCGGCACTTAGGGCATTCGATGGTTCTTGCCGCTTTGAATTTGGAGATCACCTCTAGCTTGAGGTACGCTCTATTAAGAATGTAGAATTGTATGAGTTGCAGTCGGGCGTTCCTGGAAACCTTTTTGTGGTGTTAATGTGTTCCCATTCCTTTTCCCTGAATTCCAAGCCCATTTCGTGTTCCCACTTCGCTTTGCTCTTGAGGTCTATACTAGTTATGCTGTTCAGTAATATGTCGTAGAGCCTTGAGGTTTCGTGTCCCCCTTCGGCTGCAGCTAGCATATATTCGGTGGTCTCGTTCCCAGTTTCTAAACTCTCCTCCCCTGGCCATCGGCTCATGAGCCTGCGCACCACAGCTCCGTGAAGCAGGAACTGTCCCGATGGCAGCCCCGAGGTAGCCTGTAGCTCGTCGAATGTTAGGATCCCTTGGTCATCCACCAGTTCCCACAGGGCGGCCACTCCACAGGGCTCCCACCCCGTCGTACCTCACTCTGTCCCCAGGGCCTGCCCGCCATGATGGCCGCTATAGGGATCTGCAGGGAGTATGGGTCTTCCATCTTCACGGCCTTGCAGGCCCGTTTCCAGATCAGTATTCCCAGCTTCACCAGGTAGGGGCTGTTTCGGGTCACGTCCGCTGGGACCCAG
Source organism: Ambystoma mexicanum (assembly GCF_040938575.1). Classification (NCBI taxonomy): domain Eukaryota; kingdom Metazoa; phylum Chordata; class Amphibia; order Caudata; family Ambystomatidae; genus Ambystoma; species Ambystoma mexicanum. The sequence continues at coordinate 180,900,448 of NC_090941.1, read as the reverse complement.
AATAAGTCTCTGAGTAGCACCTGGGAGACGGCTGGTTGCAGAAGTCGGGTGTCAAATGTGGTCTCATCAGCCATCCATTGTATGACGTGTTTTAGTTGGGCTGCCAAGTAGTACAGTTCAAAGTTGGGGATTTTTAGTCCACCCCTGTCGTAGGGCCTTTGTAGGACTTCTAGCGCGACTCTGTGTCTGCCTCCTTGCCAAAGAAATCTCCTACAAAGTTTTAGATCCGCAAAGAAACGTGGGGGAATGTTGAAGGAGACTTTAGTAAGAAAATGCAGGAGTCGGGGGAGCGCCACGATTTTCAAGAGTCCAGCTCTACCCGCCACAGAAAGCGGCAATTTTCACCAAAAGGTCATTGATTTTTCTAGGTTTTCCTTGGCTCTGACTGTGTTTAAAGTGTGTTCCATATTGGGGTCACGGTGGATAGTGATCCCCAGGTATTTGATCGATGTGGTCCTCCACTGGAAGGCCATTGGAGGGAGTCTGTCGGGGGTGTCCATGCTTAGGACGGCCAGGGGTAGAGACATGATTTTTTGTTATTAATTTGGATCCCTGTGTATCTGTGAAACCCTTCTAACGTCTCCAGGATATACGGTAGTATGTGTTCTGGGTTTTTAGGTACAGGAGGGTGTCGTCGGCGTACATCGCCACCAGATGTGTCACTCCGTCAATCACTATACCCCTGTCACTATACTGCTGGTGTAGATATGCCGCTACAAGTTCAACTGCTAAGATGTAGAGCATGGGGGAGAGTGGAGAGCCCTGCCGCGTGCCCCTGTGGAGGTGCCATTTGTCGGAGAATGTATTGTTTGTGCGCACCCTGGCCATGGGGTCTGTATATAGGAGTTTGGTCCACTTTAGGAAGGCCGGGCCTATCCCCATTTTTGCCATGGTTGTATATAGCTGTTCCCACCTGATCGAGTCAAAAGCTTTAGTGGCATCTAAAGACGCCACTGTGCATTTCTCGGGTCTGCCTTTGGTGTTTTAAATGACATGATGTAATCTATGTAGGTTCTCAGTGATGGATCGCTCATGCACGTAGCCCGTTTGGTCCTGATGGATCAAAAGGGGGACTACCCTACGCAGCCTCCTTGCCAGTAATGCCATTAGTATCTTATTATCTGAGTTCAACATGGACAGGGGCCTATATGAGCCACACTCATTCTCATCTTTGCCAGGTTTCAATAGGGGGGTGATAATGGCCTCCTTCATACTATCTGGGAGGGTGCCCACTTCATATGCTTCATTAAACATTCGGTCCAGAAGAGGTGCCAGAACTTCCTCATATGCTTTATAAAACTCCCCCGGGAGCCCGTCAGTGCCTGGGGCTTTCCCAGATGGTAAGGACCTAATAGTGACCATTACCTCTTCCGGGGTAATTGGTTCGTCCAGGGCTTCGGACAGCTGTACGTCCAATTTGGGTAGTTTGATGATGTCTAGGACGTCATCAATTTCAATGACCGAAGGAGATGGGGGACTGGTAAAACCTGGCAAACACCGAGTTTATACCTAGCTGCGTGTGTACTGCAGTGCCATCCAGCCCGCGGACATGGCAGATAAGGGTCCTGGGGATTTCCCGTTTGTAGAGCCATGCTAATAGCTTCCCCGGTTTGTCACCAAGGGCATGGGTTCTCTGTGTGTTTCGTGTAGCTGAGCTTCCCCAGTTTGTCCCAGTGCGTTAGGGAGGTTTGTCTAAACTCGACCATCTTTTGTACATGTTCTGGCTCTAAGGTGGCTCTCCCTTCCAGTTTGGCTAGCTCTTTTTCAGTGTTTGCAAGTGAGGTTGCTATGGATCTCTGGGTTCCCCCTATGGTTGCCAGCATTTCGCCCCTCATGACAATTTTGTACGCCTCCCATACCATGCCAATTTGCTGCACTCTATTTTCGTTTACCTGCCAGAAGTCGAGTGTTCTGCTTCTGATCTGTTCGCGAAAGGTTGCATCTAGCACTCACTTCTAAGACCCCATGTGGGCACAGGGGGTGAGTAAGTCACCAGTGGGGAGTGGTCGGATAATACTCTGGCTAAGTAATACGCGTCCTCGAACAGCGCTAGCCGTTCCTCACTAACTAGTATGTGGACTAGCCTAGTATAGACTGCGTGGGGGGAGGAATAGAAGGAATACTCCTGTTTTTTCAGGGTGTTGTTTACGCCAAAGGTCTGCAAGTCCTGGTTGTTGCATCAAGGTGCGTAATATTTTTGCAGGAGGGGATGGGTGAGTGTGTTTGTTGTCCGTTCTCTCTGAACGGGGGTCTAGGGTGCAGCTGTGATCTCCCACCCAGATGAGGGTGCTTTCTCTGTATGGGCTGAGCCATCTGTGTAGTGAGCGGAAAAAGGTTGTGGCGTCGTAATTGTGAGCATAAGTGTTGATTAAGCATATCTCTCTGCCTTCCATGCTGGCGTGAACCAGGGCCATCCTACCCTCGTCGTCTGTTTTTGTGTTTAGTAGCTTAAAGGAGACAGTGGGGGCAATTCAGATCAGGACCCCTCTGGCGTGAGTGGAATAAGTGGAGCCTACCAGGGTCCCTCTCCAAGACTTGGCCAGTGTTTCTAGCTTGCGCGCATCCAAGTGTGTCTCTTGTAGCAAGGCGATTCCGACCTTGTTCTTTTTGATTAGGGAATGAATACGGTGTTTAACAAAACTGTTAATTCCCTTGACATTCCATGGGTTTTGAGTGTCCGAGTGTACGCAGGGGAGACTCCTCCAGGGGTGTCTCTTCTGGCTCTAGTGATTTCTGACGTTCTCGGTGGTCTTGTCTGTCCCCAAAAAATAAATTCCCCTACTTTAACCCCAACTCCCATGTTCCCTCCCTCCTTCAACTGCATAGTCTCCTGTAACCAAATCTGTCCAGTGGGGTTCCACCCGCTGTGACTTTTCCATTTCCGCTCTATTCGATCAGGATGTGATCTAGTGGAGCCCCACAGGCGGGTTTAAACTAAACCCAGAAAAAGGAAAAAATGAGAACTACTGGGGGCGGAAGGGTTCCGCTATGGATGTCTACTCGTCAGGAGAAGTCCCTCCTCCGCTCAGCTCCTGAGGTTGATCAGTCTTGCTGCTCGTGAGTGGTAGTGTTGCCTGTTTGTGTGTTCAGCGCCGGATGTTAGCCTTTGGAGTAGTCACTCTAGATGAGGTTCAGTGCTGCTTTCGTTCGGTTTTGTCGAGGTCCGGAATCTGTTCTCTATCCATCCAGTCTCTGGCCTCGGCCAGCTTGTCAAACAAGAGTGCTTTGTTGTTGTGTAGCACCTTCAGACGCACAGGATATAGGAGCATGTATCACAGGCCTGCTTTCTTCAATCTTGCTTTCGAATAGATGAATTGGGCTCTTTTCATTTGGACCTGAAAGGTGTAGTCAGGGTAGATAGCGATTTTCGCAGAGTCCCTTCGGATCTGGCCACCTGATCTTGAGAAGGCCAAAATTGTCTTCCTGTCTTTGTAATTGAGCACTTTTGCTATTACCGACCTGGGCGGGGCCCCCGGGGGAGGTTTCTTAGTGAGGGATCGGTGGGCTCGCTCGATGGTAAAGCCTTGTGAGAGTTTCTCCACACCGATTTCTTGTATTAGGAGATTTTCTATGTAGTTCTTTGGGTTGGTTCTCTCGATGCCCTCTGGCAGGCCCAGGATTCTAATATTGTACCGGCGCGCACGCCCTTCAGCTTCTTCAGCTCTTTCTTCAAGGTGTTTTACCCTTTGTGCCAGTTCATCAACATCCTTTAGGAGTTTCGTTTTGGTCTGTGTGTTTTCCCGAACCTGGGCTTTGAGTGCTTCAGTCCTGCCAGAGATGTTGCGGACGTCCTGTCGGAGAAGGCACAAGTCTATGGCCACAGCGTCTATTTTGCTCTCCATTTTCGCTTGAAGCACTTGTATGGCTTCTAGGATCTGTGAGTTGCCTGGTTCTGCCGCCTTTGCAGGAGGCTCTGGGAGCGCTGTTGTAGTGTCCGTGGGGCCGGTGTCGGATTTAAAGGGTCCTCCAGCTGTGTAAGTCTCCATAGTGGTCTGCTTGTGTTTGGCCTTTGCCCCTTTTGAGGACATTCCGCCACGTGGTAAGGGGTACTTCAGTTCTTGGATGGGACTTCGAGTGCCCCACAGGTGGTGCTCAGCCCAGTGGCTGTGTGACAGTTTGATTGTTGCAGGCGCCCAGGTTAGGGGCCCTCTGAGTCCGGGAGCCCGGATTTGCTTAGTACGTTCGTGCCAAGGACGAATTGGGGCGGTTTTTTTGGGGGCCTGCAGTGGGCGCCCGGGACGTTAAGTTCCAGTTGGGCACTGGGCAGTCAGGCACTTAGGTGCAGTTGGCTGTTCTGCCATGGCACAGTACTTCCCTTTTTTCTTTTTTCTTATGGCCTGCCGACCCCACCAGAATGTGAGGGAGCCTCTTGTTCTTGCTGGCATGGGGTTTCTTTGCCTGGGCTCGCCCCTCGCTCCCGGGTTGCAGGGCAGGCCGCGCCTTACTTGGGTTGGGTACGCGCTCTTGCCCACGCTATGCACGCAACACCCTGGGCCTTTCTCTGGGCATTATCAAAGTGTCGCTCATCTCTGCCGGGGGAGGCGGGGGCCGGGGGAGCTGGGGGAAGGTAGCCCGGCACCAGGCGCTCAAGGGCATGCAGCCCTAACTTGTTGGTTTGCTCCCCTCGCCTGCTTCTCAACTTGCGTTGGGTTCTCCAGTCTTCCGCCCCCTGCGTGGTTCCAGGGCTCGCTCCCCGCTTGGCGCCCCCAGTCGTGCGGCGTGTGTGTCTTGCCTCTTCACTCCACCGCCTCGTTTCCCTCAGGGCGGGCCCGTGTCCAGCCCCCGTCACACCGCTGTGGATGGGTTCACGTCTCCTGGGTGCAGCACCTCAGCCCCTCGACTCGTTCACCAGCTGCTCAAGGGGCGGTCTGAATGTGAGGGCCCGGGGTCACTGGGCCGCCGGAATCTACCGGCGTCGTGGGTCTCTTCGGTCTTCTTAGCCTTTGTAGGGTGGTCTCCTCCCTCCGATCCTCTCATGGGTTCTTCCCTCAGCTTCTCCGTCACGCCTCCGGTCCTTCTGATCTGCTAGGCGCCGGTCCGGAGCGCCGGCCCGGAGCGCAGGCAGGCGGGCACAGTGCAGTCGCGGCTGTTTACTTTGCAGGTGCCATTTTTTCATAGTACGCAGGATCTTCAGTCCACGGCGAATTCGGTCCAGACGGGGACCGACAGTCACCAAACTCCGGCTGAAGTCGCTCAGCAGCTGCACCGACAGATGCAGCGGCCCATTGGGGTGACAGGCAATCCCAAAAGTAAATAATGCAGCATATCTATGGACAAATCAAGTGGAGCCAGCCGAGAGTGCGTCCGCTCTACATGGCTGTCGGCCACGCCCCCAGCGCTCCAGTTCTCTATACCATCTAGTGTATTGCGGGCCTCCAGGTCACTTCCATGCCATTGCAATGGCCCTCTTCGCTAATATGCATACCATATCCATGAATTTTATTAAATGTCGGATCTTGCTATTTCTCGGGTAGGCGCCTAATAGACATTCCTTTGGTGTCCATTCATATCTTGATAACCCTGCCCTTCTGCATGTTTGTTCTATTTTATGCCAGAAGAGTCGAACATTGGGGCACCCCCAGAACATGTGTGTTATGCCTGCTCCGTCTAACCCACACCATGGACACAGTGGATCCGTGGCACCATGAAATGTAGCAATTCTACTGGGGGTCATTTATGTTTTTGTAAAAAATATTCAGCTGGATCAGTCGTAATCTGGCATTCCTTGACACTTCCAAGGGGGTATTCCAATATCCTTTCCCATTCCTTTTCAGATATGTCAACGCCCAGGTCCCTCTCCTACCCTTGTTTCATCCCACTGCTTTTAGGATTCGGTCTGTCTGCAAGCTGTTCATATATCCTAGATATTGGCCTCCATCCGTCTCCCAAGCTGTGCAGCAATGTTAGTATCGGTGTAGGTGTTGGCTCTTCCGGCCAGTCTGTCCAGACTGTCCTTGCTATCTTCCTGATTTTCTGGTACCAAAGAAACTGGCCGCTGGGCAGTCCTTCTTTAGTCACAAGGGAGCCAAATCCTCTAAAGGCCCCTTCCTCATATATTTTACCCCATGTATAAATGCTATATCCCTCCCACTGTCTGGACCTTTACAAATCTGCTTTAGGGAAGGTACCCTGCCTATAGAACTGTTTGTCTGAATAAGAAAAAGTGAAAGTGCTTGGCCACCTCAGCTTAGAATAAAAGATAATAGCAGTGTATCCATGCTCCATACTGACTTAAGAGGGCATGAGTCCGCTGCGCCGGTCAGAGTAGTGAAGGATCGATGGGTTCTGTGTAGGTATGAAGAAAATATTTTGGAAGAGAGCTCCATGGTTGTCCTGTCTAAGCCTGCAGCATGATTATATTTTATAATTGGTTAGTTATAACATGCTTAATACCCAGAGGTTTCTAAGCGCGGACCCAGGGATCAAACCTGTGTTGCTCTGCGTTGTCTTGCTTCTAAGACTAGCACATTGCCCCTGAGCTATCCTCCTGAGCATGAAATCTCAAACCCTAAATGTGCAACTCAGTTGCAACCCTCCTTTATATTTCACGCTGTCCTCTATCCTAGTATGGGAGCTCTAACAGGCTTTGTTTCTAGGGAATATGTGCCTTGTCGTTGACTCTTAATTACCCAAGTCTCTGAAAACATCTGAAATACTGCTCTGCATTGTGGGTGGCATAACAGGGGATATAGGTTGTGAACCAGCAGACCTCACTGAAATATCTGTACAGTGGGGTGGAATGGGTCAGGTGGTGATCCCTGAACCTCTGGATAGACATGGCAGAGTGGTCAGCTATGAACCGTACCAACTCTGCTAGCCACAGTCCCAATGCAGACAGAGTTAGGAACTGACCTGGATCCGTAATAAGCCATACCTTGTCTTACCCCTCTGAGAATGGCTTCAGGTCAATCTAGACAAGTGCCACTTCCTCCTAACGGAAGTCCAGCACACTTCATGTTTACTCACTACTCTTCCAAAGCATGTAAGTACATGGATAAATGTCATGAATATACACATAGTGAGTCGCCTAGACACTTCCTCCAGGAAGGCACATTTGACTTGGGTAAGATAACGAACCTACGAAAGATTTTAGAAAAAAAAGGTGCATGTGTACATCACTGGAAATGGCACTACTATCTAAACTGGTATACCGAAGTTACTAAGAGACAGACTGATTCAAGACCCAGGCACTGAAAGACACCCAAGAAAAGCTGCATGAAGAAGTTAAACCCCAAACAATGGAGTACTCCAATCTGCAAGTACTGACACACAAAACTGGGTCCAACCGTTTATATCCCATAATCCAATGATAGCCCCCACGAAAGAAAACTCCTGAAGTTATTCTGCACACTTACAACTCGCCTTTTTAAATGTTGCACTCAACCAACAACCGGCTAGCCCAGACGCTACCCAACCGCCAACCTATCATCAGTCCACTCTAATAAACCCTATGATCAGCCGGTTCACCCCAGAAATACAAGCCCATATTTCCAAATATTTTCATTCACCTTCCTCAGCCACGTCACCAACGTTTGAAGGGTTCACAAATGTGACGATCAATAACAGTACTGGTGCATTCCCGCTAAAACAGTTCTCTGGAGGAGGTGGTGCCTTAGTTACTGTACATGCCTTGTGGAGTGCTACTGATTTGTTTGACATCATTCTGAGATTCCCAAAGTTATGGGAATATCCCTTTTAAGGTACCAAGGTCATAATAGTTTGCTATCACCCTATGTGTGTTGATTTGAATCCTTTGTTGCAAGCCGTACTGCCCACAAACAGGTTTACCCTCTTGAAAGTGCGTGCCAACTGGCCAGCTGAAGAACCTTTCACCCCCAGGGACCTGAAAACATTTAATGAAAGTCTGGTACAAACTATCCTTGAAATCTGTCCCCAAAAGACTGATTGATCCAAAATGAATGTGTGTAAGCAAGCCAAGGGTGAAATTCCTGCAGAATATCTTCAGCACCTGAAAAAATGTTTTGAAAAATACTCTGGGATTGTTGATGCAGCCAATAAGGCACCTCAATCTGTGGTGGCTCAGTTTGTTATGGGTTTACAACCGAAAGTATCAGAGGGAATTAAGGTAGTTCTAATAAGGATGGGAAGGATAGGGTTTGGACAAGGTTTTATTAGCTGCACATCATTTCCATGAAAAGGTCAAAAGACTGAAAGAAACTACAGAGACAAGCTTATGGTGTTGTAGATACAGAGTTTACAACCTTCCCAGAGAAAGGGAGGGTTTTTCCCTACACCAGAAGGCTGAAGACGGTGATGAGACAGAGGAGCACCCCAATCACATGAACCAGGGCAAACTGCTGAGAGGTATTACACAAATACCTACAGTGATCAGTGTAATAACTGCAAAGAGTTTGGAAACTGGAAAGCTGACTGCCCATACCGGCCTCAATATGACAGTCGAGATGGACAGCCAACTGAGACAAGCGGAATGTCTAGGTCCGAGCCTCTGCCGACATCACTTCAGACCGATGGTTAGGATTGGCAAGGGGTCTCTGAACTTGTTGCACCACTCATATCGATGGGTTCTACTGCCCAGTACTTTGTTATTGCTGTTTGAAATATGTAATGTTTGGTTGACACAGGAGCATCACTCTCTATACTAAAAGTGTCTGAGTTTCCACGAACAATGCATTCCGATGAATTCATTAATGCTTTTAATGCTTGCACCTGTTTGCCCTTGGGCCTAAGGCGCATTATAAATAAATAAATATAGGGAGTACGCCAAAACGCCATCCTGTGTCTACTCCGCTTATGGTCACCATAGTTCCAATTTCAGACCAACATGCATTCTTGCTGAGTCCCTGTTCTGCCGTAGACTTATTTGGATAGATATATTGTGTAAGCTAGATTTATTGTGTAAGGTAAATTTCTCCATTTACTGTTCTCCCTGTGAAAAACCAGAGGTTGTTTTACAACCCGGTCCCTGGGATCCCTTACTCAGGTAACCAGGGAAAGGACATTGCTTTTGGATCCGACCCTGGGAGTGGACAAGCGAGGGAAGATCCCCTGGGTAGGGGGTCCTCGGGGAGGGGGGGAGAAGCACCCAATGGTAAGCCATGATATCCCCCCTTTTCCACAACCGATCTAACCCATATCCCTGTTTATTGTATGGGAACTACAACTCCCATAATTCCTCCCCACCTAGTCTTCACAAAAGTACTGCACCAAGGAAGATGAGAAATGAGGACAAAAGGCGTACCTCACCTGATTTGCATTGGCCCTGTCCCTGTAATGAGGCCAGGCAGAGTCACGCACGTAGTTCTAATAATGTACACCTGCCACTTATTAAGTCTCCCTGTGAAAATAAAAGGTGGCGCGCACAGGCACACTTTGAGAGAGGCTGGGATATGAGAAGGAGCAGCTCTTCCGGGGCTAATGCAAACCAGGCTGTGTGAGTTGGAAGGCCAACGGGCTAATCAGCAAGTGAGAGGATCAAGAGAAAGCCAGGCAAGATTTCCAAGCTTTCGTAAAGCCATGAGTGTTCGAAAGGCAGAGCTGAGCGAGCGGAGGAAAGAAACCTACAAGGTGAGAGGAAATGGCCTGCGACACTCCCGGGTGAACGGCGGAGTTGGAAGGTGAAGAAGAGGCATTGGTAATGGCCTTGAGCTGCGAGGAAAACATTAAAGACATTCATTTAACACAACCGGTGAGTTATCGAGCACAACAAAAGTCTGGTTGATGTTAAAGGGAAAGTGACTGTGATTTTAAAGTTGAAGATTGCGCATGTGCCGGTATAACACGAATGAAGAGAGCAATTGTGAAAAGAAATGGATACAAAGTAGCAGAGTAGCAGAGTGGTCCTGCAAGAGTAAATCGCACATTTAAAAGTCTCTGTGAAATGTTATGAACTTTTGAAAGATATTACAAGCAGAGATCAAAGGTAAGAAAGTTAAATAAGAGGAAAATTAAATATGTGAAATGTGAAGTACTCCAAGAGGGCAAAGTTAAAAACACACCAAGAGGTCAAAAGTAAAATATAAGGAACTCTGGGAAAAGCCAAGAAGGCAAGTGGAAGAATATAAGGACTACAAGTACCAAGAGGCATTGGTGCTACAAAAGGAGATTGGGAATTGAAGGAATATGGAAACAGAGGTTGAAGTGGTCATGTAGAGATCTATGTAAATTACTTGCAGTTTCGAAAGTCTTTGACAGTGAAAGATATCTAAGATAAAATGTGGGGAAGGGAACCCCCAGAAACAACTAGACAGGCTCAAGCCTGGCAGAGGGTAGCCTGTACAGATCTGTAAGAAATGTTATGATAGAATGAAACCAGACAGGCTCGAGCCCCGAGTATTGATGACAAGGCTTATGAAGCCTAAGGAAGGGATTGAACTACCAGAAATTGAAAGCCTAAAGATTGAACTATTGAACTGTACAAGTAAGCCAAAATGTGCAAGATTGATAGAACTGTGACATGCACCTATCCTTTGTTTATTAAGAGACTCTCTAGAGCCCATGGGGTTAAACCTGGGGAAGGGAGTTGGTGCTGAAGCCATTCTGACATTTATTTTTAACACACTATTTTCCTTTTTGTATTCCCTCAACACATTGGTTATCTAGAGAAGGAGGGCAAGGTTAGGTTTTCTTAGTATAGGCCTTAGTATTTTGACCAGACTGACTTGGACGTATTTGTTATTGTTTAATGGTCGACATTAATCCGATTTTAGAGTTAGGGCCAGTTAGGAATTCTACCATCCCAAGTAAATTCGTAAATAAAGGTTTTTGAAACTTGTATCCATTGCGTCTGCGTCTACTGCTCGATACCATGCCTTCCTCCCATCATGATGGTGTATAACTTGACATTCCCGCTCAGAGAGAGCATGGGTTACTGGCAGCATTACAGGAAATTACCCATTTGAACCCTGAAGAAAGTCTGGCACTCCCTGTTCACAACAGGGACTGTTGGACAAAGTCCCGGTCACGTTATAGTCAACTCATGCAAATGACACTGGTTACATGGTCAATGCAGAGCCAGTCAAAATTACTCTAAATCCTTCCAACCCCCTGCCATGTGTACCTTAGTATCATATTTCCCTACAGGCTGAAGAAGGTATTCGACCTGTGATAGAATCCCCTCTGCAACACGGTATTATTCTACCAACTCGTCCCTACAATATTCCGATTTTGCCCGCAAATAAGCCAGGTAAAGAGGTTTACCATTTTATTCAGGACCTAAAAGCAGTTAATGCAGCTGTGCTACCAGCCTTTCCCATTGTACCTAACTCGGCTACCATCCTGTCATGCATTCCCTACTCAGCCAAGTACTTTACTGTTGTAGATCTGTGTTCAGCATGTATCTCCATACCTATCCATCCTCACAGCCAGTATCTGTTTGTGTTTAACCATAAATCCATGCAGTATACTTTCACCCGTCTTCCAAAGGGATACGTAGAGAGCCTTATTCTATTCTCCCTAATTTTAAAGAGAGAACTTGACTCAGTTCAGTTACCAGGATGATCGATGCTGGTGCAGTACGTAGACAATCTGCTCTTAGTCTACCCCTCCCTGATAGGATGTGAGGAAGGCTGTTTCACCCTGTTGACAGTGCTTGCTGAAAAGGGTCACAAGACATCTACAGACAAGTTACAGATGTGTCTCTCTGAGTGCGATACCTGGGCCACAAGATTTCAGCTGGGGAAAAACATGTATCCCAAGATCAGATTACAGCGATCCAGGCAGTCCCCAAGCCCCAGACTAGGAAGCAGATGAGAGGGTTTCTCGAGATGTTCAGTTACTGTAGACAGCGGATCCAGGGATATGTAACCATAGTTTAGCTCCTTCAAACTCTTACACACGATTTGACCCATACCATGGTGTCAGGAAGCATAAAACACCTTTGTCACCATTAAGTAAGCACTCGCAACGGCTCTGGCTTTAGGTTTGCCAGATTACAGTAAACCTTTTGTGCTGTACTGCGATTAATGCAACGTCTTTGCCCAAGGTGTGTTGACCCAGTTACACAGTGACAAGCACCAGTCTGTATCCCACAGTGCAGCGCAGCCTTAGAGCCTCCAGCAACTAGGGAATCGATTTTGTGTTATTCAGTATGTACCCCCGATGATGTCTTAGAACAGGGGTCAAGTCCTAAAAATAAAAGTGAGGGGACTCAGCATATGCAATAGCATGTGGCGTCACCAGAAATATGCAAATCAAGGTGAAATATCCAAATGTCTTTCAATTGGCTTTGCATAATCATACAAATTTCAGAGAACGAATGGGTATTTGCCTTTCATAAAATCAAAACAAACAAAAAACAATTATAATGGTGTTTGAAAATGTAAAAACATGGGCACGTTTTAAACCCCAAGAATCATGCCAATGTTTTCCCTGGAGAGTGCAGTCCCAAAATGTGACATTTCACCTTTAGTTGTTCGTTAGTTTTTATCAGGCTATATGGAGCAGTGGTGAAGTACCTGACGGGTAAACCTGGCGACTGCGGTTTGAGTCCCAGGTCGCGCTTAAACTAATACATTTGAAATAGACAAAGTGTACTTTATTTACACACGCCATTGAAAATACAATGGGGGACAATGTCTGCCCTTTGAAAAAAGTGGGTGGAGACTGTCCACCAGCGTGTACCCTCGACTTGTGCCCTGCCTAGAAGCATAGCAAGAGCTACGAAATCTGAATTCGTAGCTCTTACCCGTGCCTGCGCCTTGGCCCAGGATAGATCAGCCATAATCTATACCGACTCCATGTGCACACACGGGGTTGTGCACGACTTAGAAGTCCTGTGCAAGCAGTGTGCGTATTTAACATCCACAGGCAACCCAATATTGAATGGAAAATATGTGTCAGCCTTATTTAATGCATTGTCACTCCCCGCTTCTGTATCCATTGTTAAGTGTAAGGGGCATGATTCCTCTAAGCCATTCAGAGCCCAAGGAATATGCTAGCAGATGGTGCTGCTCTTCCTGCGGCTTTAAACTGGCCCCTGGCTGCTAATGATATTCTTGTTTGTGTGCTTTAGGAATAGCTCAAAAGCTCAATTGCACGTATCACTCCTAGTCCAATGCAGATGTGGGACACCTGTTCTGACTTGAGTGTCGTGTAGACCGTTGAGACCTCGGTCCCCAAGTCACGCACAGGGGAACCAAAAGAAACCCGCTGTGCGACCTTTGGGGCCACAGGTGGGAGATGTTACTTCCAGGATCCACGGAACCTCTGGAACACCGATGCTGCTGCAAAAAGAACGCGGTTAAGTACCAGGCAAATACAATATATCACAAGAACCAAAGGATCTGAATAGTCTTACCTATCCGGTGTTTGGAAAACCTGGGAAACCTAGGAGGGAGGTTCGAGACTCAGATGAGAGGCGGTCCCCAGAACAAGAGGGAACGCAGACAAGCGTGGATACAGGATAAACCACCTGTAGAGCTGAAGGCGTAACTTGAATTCCCAAAAGGGCAATGGCGTAGAAGTCCAACAAAGTACCAAGGGATGATCCGAAGACAGGTAGGGGTCGTGTCGAGATTCAGCAATAGGTAAGCAGTTCCAAGCAAAGGTACAAAAGGATAATCCAAGGGAGTCCAAGTGAGAGTTCCAAGATCAAGGTAAACCAATAGTGTTATCAAACGTAGCGCCAAACAGGGTCTGAAGACAGCTGAGAAGCGATGAGTGCTCCGTGCATCAGGCTTTATATACTGTGCGCTTCGGGGTCATGTGACATCCACCAAGGTCACGTGGGAAACGCCGCTCTGAATAACGTGAGCAAATGAACGATCGACGCGGAGATGTTCCGCCGCCCCTTCTGCTGTATGTTCTCCATGGTAACTGCCAATGCAGGAAGGGCTGCAACCGAGCACGTAAATTGTACCTGGTACGGAACTTTCGGTCCTTTGGGTAAACCAAATCACATGAGTCTCGAACCCTGGAGGGAGTTGTGTGGGAACCCGAGGAAGGTGTTGTGGAGATGTTAGCAGTGTTCTGGTGTGCAGAGGATCGTCTAACATAACCGCAATGGGGACCTCAGGCTAAGGCTGCCAAAAGTGTGTAAAGAAATATGGTTGAAATGGCCACAAACCTTGCCCCTAGCTCTGTTTGCCATGTGCAATAACTCCCCAGCTTCAACACAAACTGGCTGCACATAAAATCCTCACAGGTCACCCTATGGGAATGGGAACTGCATCCCTAGCAGTCCCCCACATTCAAAGTTTGCCTTTAGAGGATGATACTTTACTTCAATACTGTCACATGTTGATTACAATTATTAGATCTCTCCACTCTCAGGTCATAAAGCCCTGTCTGAACCAGCAACTAAGCTACACCCTTTATAGCCAGGAAACTGGGTCGTGGTGAAGGAGGTCCATCAGCAGAAATCTGCCCTCCAGCCCAAGTGGCGTGGCCCGTTCCAGGTCCACCTAACTACAAACACAGTGGTTAAATGTGCTGGACTCTTGGCGTGGATCCATGCAGCACACTGTTACAAGATTGCCCGCCACCCCTAGCTGACGACACTACCTCCTCTTCAACCGATCTTTCTCGGCTTGGCTCCGATCCCACCGCAACCACCAACTCCCCCACCAGTGACGCAGCCGGCCGTTTGCTGATGTCAGTCCCTTCCGGCGCTGCTGGAATGGGACGGCCAGGACCAGAGGACAAGGTTGCAGCCCTCGTCACCCAGTATGCTCACATGCTAAACCAGGTCCCACCGCTTCTGAACCTCTTGCACATGGTGAGGTCTCTGCACAAGCTATTGTTAAGGCTCCTTCGTCAGTCGGCCAAAGCCCCAAAGGTAACAACCGTGATTCAGACCTCACTTTTGGTGTAGCACCTGCAGTACCTGACCCCCCTGGATCTCACAAAGCAGTCCCCGAAAGGTACGCTTTGCGGTCCCACAGAAGAGTTCCTGAAAAACAGTAGCTCTGAACGGAGTGGCTACTGGCCATCGTACTCACCCCTGGATTCATCCCCATAACGACGATGAGTCCCCCTGAGGTGGCAGTGCACTGGCAAAGAGTGAAAGCCACCTCTGTTATCTGCAAGTTACGGTCTCTGTTGTTATCACATGCTGGTCATTCTCTTTGTTTTAATTACCCTCATATTCATATGGTTTTGGTACTTTGCTGGAACTTTTAGCTGGAACTTCTGATTATGAACTGTGATGAATGCAAGGAGGTAATCACTCCTTTCCTTGGCTTAGCCTCCCCTTATGTGGAAAGGGGACGCAGCCGCTACCAGATCCTGACCCTGCGGGTGGCTATATGAGGGAGGACCACCCGCAGGGAGGTGACTCTCAAGGAGACTCGATAATGTCCTTGGAGGAAACCACATGCCTTCATTTCCCTTTCAGGGATGTTTCCTCAGTCCCTCATGCCTTAGGAACATACTGTCATACTCATCCCCCACCTCTGTATAGAGCTAGAGTGTTTAAACCTCAAACTTCCATTCATAAAAACATACTGCTGGCTGGGATGAGGAAGAGGCAGGGAGTAGTGAAGATCACTCCCAGGGTTGCTCAGTATCCACTTCCCCCAAGTCATTCATAAACAAATTACAAAACAACTGACACAAAAAAGAGGGACTGAGTAATGATGATTACAAAGATTGGACAGTGAACATCGCTGTCTAGTTGTTGGGAAATGAGAAAGCAGATCAGGAAGTTTAAATACGGGCTGTTTACAGCTGACAGCAAATAATAGAGAGGAAAGTTGCAGACGCCAATTCACCTTGTGAACCATAAGCTTTCTGAGCACCGCATTGAATGCAGAAGCGCTGTGGCAGAGGTCAGAGAGGCAGACCCGACGAAGGAATGGAGAACTAAATGTGCGGGCGGTCCACAGCTGGGAGAGCGAAAACCGTGGAAACCATGCATCACAAAAGCTTGCACCACAAGACTGCAGTGCTGGAGAGGCACACGTGAGAGCAGTACAGAAAGTCACAGAAGCACAAAGAGGTACAATAGACAGCTGGTAAACCCTAAAGTATGGTTACGTGTTTGTCACCGAAAGAAGGTTGCTGTGTAGCAATGGCAGAAATAGCCGGTGAACCTAGAAGAGATGGATGGGTTACTGAGTGGCCAAATAAACGGAAATGCTTCTTAAGAACGCTTCGAACCGAAATCAACAAAATCATTAAAGAAGCCAGAGGATTTAGTATGCAAGTTGTTAATGAATTATTAAACCCCAATTGGGGGAGGAAAGAATAACCCATATAACAGAAACCGGAACTAAAAGTTGTGATAGAAAAGTGTTCAATAAGACAAAGTCCTGGAAAGTAAACACACCAGGTGAAGTTAAGTATTTGAATAATGAACTGTTTATGTAATAAAGTCCTGGCACAATAATGCACCAGTTGAAGTTAAGAATGTGTGCAATAAAGTGCTTATACAATAAAGTCCTGGACAAAGAGAATACCAGGCGAAGTTGAATATCTGTAAAGTAACAGAGTCCTGGCAAGCAAGTAGGCCAGATGAAGTTAAGAACCTTTTTAGTAAAGTACTGGCACACTAATACAGCAGATGAAGTTAAGGATTTGTGCAACAGATGTATAATAAAGTCCTGAACAAAGAGAATACCAGGTGAAGTTGAATATCTGTAAAGTAACAGCATCCTGGCATGATAGCAGGCCAGATGAAGTTAAGGATTTGTGCAACAAACTGTTTATACAATAAAGTCCTGGAAGGAGAGTATACCACATAAAGTCAAGTTTTTGTGCAATTTATTATTTAAATAACAAAGTCCTGTCAGGAGAGTATACCAGCTGAAGTTAAGTATTTGTGCAACAAGGTGTTTGTAAACTAAATGTCCTGGCAGAAGAGTATTCCAGGTGAAAGTAAATGTTTAAGTAATTATATCCTGGTAAGAGGGTACACCAGGTGAAGGTGAAACTAGTGTGCAACGTGACCTGGCAGAAGTATGCCCAGGTGGAGATTATTATTACGAATATTGTAAGGACCTGCAAAGGTCCTTGGTTCACTGAACTATTGGGAAAATAAATAGGGAAGTCCTTTGTAGAAGACATATCCCTAACAGAACTGTAAAGTACTGAAGGAAGAGAACTCTTGGTGGAGGTAGCCATTTCCCAACAAGTGCTGAACCACTGAAAGTTAATATAACGAGCCTAGGGGAGAAAGTGAATCCCTGGGGAAAAAAGAGCATTGTTCATGAGAAAAAGCCTCTCTGTTGAATTGGACATTTTTGTGTTGAAGTTGAACATTTCAACACTTGGAAAAGTCAAAGAAATAACCCCCTTTACACCTTTTAGAGTGTATTTAGCGTTTGAGGGCCAGGATAGCATCATGGACACAGGGACGATCTTTTGTTGGGACATATTGACACTCGGCAGACTTTTTAGTTTTGGTTTTAAGTAGGGAAAATTCTTCCTATGGGATAGTTAGGCATTTTCCAACCCCACTTATTTTAATAAACGTTTATAACCAAAAATATGTCTCTTCTGTGTTCGCGTCTCATTCCTGGCTCCTCACAGGACTAAGTAATTCTTTGCTCAGCATTTGATTTCTGTCTGAACTTTTGAACAGTGACATTTACTTTTTGCTGCAACTTTGCAGAGTTTACAGCACTTTGAACAGAAAGCTCTGGCCTGGTGAGCTTATATCACTTGTGCCGTGCACATAACCTGCCCTGGTGAACTGAGTAGAACTTTGTCTTCTAGCCACTAATGTTTGCGCAAGTTCAACGACCTGACTCTGGAACCGGGGCAATCAGGAATTGGCCCCTATTGTACACCAGTTCTGGCCATATTCCTGTTATTATCATTAATGTCAGATAACTGATGTATTATTTCACTGTGACTGCTGCTTTTTGTATAACTTGTCATGAAAAAGATGGTCCCTCTGCAATTATGGTGAAAAAACATACCTGCCCCTGTCCTGGCAGTATGCCTGTATTTTTAATATTACTGACTGCTGGGCCTCTGCCCATCTGCATCCCTACTTATCCTCCAAGTTCCCTAGTGCACCCATCCCCTTCCAGTGGGGGGATGTCTGTCTGGACCTTATGTTGGTCATCCAGTCCCATGGCCCAGGACCCTGTAAGGATTGTGACAGGTCAGAAATGTGAGGCAAACAAGTAGATAGAGTTTTTCCACAAGTAGCCATTTTATTAAATAATAAAGGTGGGATAAACACCTCACTTTCCCTAACCTAAAGAGGCTTTTCCTGCCTATTCAACTAAGACTAAAGGAAAACACTCTAAAAAGGTATCTGTCCCTCGCTATTATACATACAATAAATCATGCAGGTATCATATAGCTGTTTAGACTCAATAATACAACAATAACGTAAACATGTATCCATGTAACCAGGGTCGGGTCACCTTCCCCAGGATTAATTCAGGATTTCCCAAATCACAGTTTAAATCTAAACAGTTACTTTCAATAGTCAAGTTCTGTTCCAATTATTATACAAGTCTTTCACTTGACACTTGAACCGTTTTATTGTTCAACAATTTATATCACTCTTTGAAAAGCTTGTCAAGGTTTCACAGTTCTTGCTTGATAAACCAAAAGACTTGTCTTTGTACTTCCAGTTAATTTTCAATACAATGTATCTTCCTTGCAAAACACAACTGTTTCCACATGTCTGCTTCTTAAACAATAACGTTTTAGTCAGGTTGATTTTTCCACAGTTTATCGCAACACAATAATGGTCTTGCCACTTTCGTGCCACCACAACCTTCTACCACTTAACTGTACTTCAATTTTCTTCTTCCTGGTCCACTACCAAGACTAATGAATAACAATCCCTTTCCGGGTGTACCTGCCAGGATAAAACTCTGCTTCTTAAACAATAACGTTTTGTCAGGATGATTTTTCCACATTTCTTCACAACACAATAGCGGCCTTGCTGCTTTCTTGCCACCACAACCTTCTACCACTTAACTGTACTTCAATTGCCTTCTTCCTGGTCCACTAACCTGCCATGACTAACCACTAACAGCCCCTTTTCTGGTGCACTTGCCTGCCAGGATAAAACTCCTACCCTACTACAGGTACTCTGTGTTGAGGCTGCATCAAGCTTTAACAAATGTCTAGCCTTAATGTGGAAAAGTGAAAACCCAAATACTATTTCATTCATAGATCACTCAACCATGGCAATGTCTCTCACTTTGATTCATTTGTCCCAGATAATGCATCTTATACCCCCTTGCCCTTTATATCAATTACAAGGAGTGTTTATGTTCTTTGATTTTCTCATAACTCCCAAGAGGAATAGCCTGTTCTGTGCACAGATAGTTTCCCTCCTCCTCCTCCTCACCTGTAATAGAATTGTCTGATGAATCTTCTGAAGATATGGTCCTCCTCTCCCTCCAAGTGGTATTTGGCTTTTTTATGATGATCTTGGAACGGGCTCTACTGGAGGCCACCTTGCCAAAAAGCTAAAGCTTAGCAGTGGGACCCCCAGGGAGCTCGCCCCACTACCAGGGAAAAGCAAGGCTGAAAAACCCTGGTGATTTGCTTGTTTAATGAACGATGATGGCAGAATGGAGAATCCAATGTCTGACACAGAGCTTGATTGACGAGGAAACTGTGGCTCCTTTGTACGATGTAGTCAGCCTGACAAACGTAGAGGAGGAGGGAGAGAGGCCGAAAGAGACCGAAGGACTCCAGGCGGCAAGGGAGGAAAAATGTGGGTAAGTAACGGAGGCGTGCCGGCTGCTGAATATAATAGCCGAGCCACGCATACACACAGGAAATGCAGGACGAGGCAAGTAGGAAAGAAGCGAGGACAGGCGGAATGAAGAGAGAAACAGCTACCGCTACACAAGTAAGCGAGAGCAGAAACACAGCGTCTAACCCGTAGAGGACAAGGGTTGCAACGCATCGTCACGCTGTGGTGGGCGTGTACTTGTACTAGTTCGAGCGTGACGGCGAAACACTAGACCGCTGCTTCTGCTTTTTCCGGCAGCCTAATAACCCCTCTTCCATTTCTTCCATAACTTCCATGCCGCGCGCGTCATGACAGTATGACCCCGTCTCAAAGAGGCCCCCCCAGGCTTCCCCGGATGGTTGCGATGAAACTGACATAGTAGTCTGGGTGCGTTAAGATTCCTTGCTGGCTCCCACAACCTTTCCGTCTAAGGATATCCTTTCCAAGGGATGAGATACTGAACCACTCCATGCTTGTATCGGGAATCCAATATCCTGGAGACTTCATATTCGTTAGTGTTGTCCAAATTGGGTATCTCCCTTTTTTTTGTCTGTTATATGGATCTGGTTGATATTTTTTAAGAAGGGATACATGGAATACTGGATGTATCCTTTGAAGAGATTTTGGCAAGATCAACCCGAAAGCCACCGGATTTATCTGCTGGCCGATTGAAAAAGGTCCAATATACCTTGGTGCAAATTTCCCTGAACGTACTCGCTTGGGTAGGTATTTAGTTGACAGCCATACCTTGTCCCCTACCTGCCAAGTTGGATTGGCCCTTCTCTTCTTATCTGCCCACTTCTTGTAGTTTTGACGACTATCGGACAAGGTATCCTGGGCTTGCTTATGGACCTGCTTGAGAGTCTCCAGCAGCTGATCGATGGTGGGTATATTGGTAGACTGCATTGTGGATTGAGGAATGTGCCTTGGATCGTAGCCATACGTACATCGGAAAGGACTCATTCCGATGGCAGAATGAATTGTGTTATTATACGAAAAAGTCTGCCACTGGTATGAGTGGATGCCAATCATCCTGTACCTGATTGCAAAAACATCTGATGTATTGTTCAAGTGTGGCGTTCAGTCTTTCTGTTTGTCCATTGCTCTCGGGATGGAAACCAGAGGATAAGGCTTGTTGTATCTGTAATTGCTTGCATAAGGAGGTCCAGAACTTGGAGGTAAACTGCGGACCTCGGTCAGAAACTATCGTGAGTGGTAGTCCATGTAGTCGAACAACGTCTCTGAGAAACACCTCTGCAGTCAAGGTAGCAGATGGGACACCTTTCAACGGGGTGAAGTGCGCCAATTTACTTAGGGGTATCGACTACCACCATTACAGTCGTATACCCTTCTGACTCTGGTAGTTCCACAATAAAGTCCATCGAAAGATGTTGCCAAGGTCCTGCTGGGATGTTTTCTTGTTGGAGGAGACCCAGTGGTCTAGTTGTACTGTATTTATTTTGTGCACACACAGGGCATGAAGATACATACTCACGGGTGTCCCTTGTCATTGTTGGCCACCAGAAATGTCTTCTCAGTAATTCCAAAGTGGCAGACCGTCCTTTATGTCCCGCCGTGGGTATGTCATGACTCCCCTGCAGAGCCGGAGTCTGAAGGGCTCTAGTTGGTAGATATAACGAGTTTCCTTGAAACCAGTACTTCCCTTTCAGGTTTAGCGACGGTATGTGTTGATCAGGGGTTTCCATTTGCGCTTCTAAAACTTGCCAGAGAAAGGTGTTAATGGTGTTTATAAAACGTTTCCCTTTCAATAGGAATTCATGTCCGGTATATTTCCCAGTTTCTTCACCTGAGCTTCTTGAGAGGGCATCCGCTAGCAATTTTCCTTTCCCGGCAGATAAGTAAGCTCAAAATCAAACTTGGAGAAGTAATAAGCCCACCTGGCGTGATGAGATTTTCTGCATTCCATTTGTTGGAGTATGCTATGATTCCGGTGCTCTGTGCGTACCTGGAAGGGGTATATGACTCACTGCAGCAGATGTCTCCATTCCTCACAGGCTTGGCGGATGGCTAACAGCTCTTTTTCGATAACAGAGTAATTCTTTTCGCTGTCAGTAAGAGTTCTTGAATAGTAGGCTATGGGGTGTTCCAGTTGGTCTTCCTTCCTTTGTAATAGTGCTGCTCCAATAGCTCTGTATGAGGCGTCTGTCACTACTATAAAAGGCAAGGATTGATCAGGTTGCATGAGGATTGGAACCGTGGTAAAAGCGTCCTTTAGTTGCCTGAATGCTAGGTCTGCTTCTGGGTTCCACTCGAACTTCTTTTCCTTCTTCAACAGTGCTGTAATGGGTTGGACTATGTTAGAGAAACTGGAGATGAATTTTTGATAAAAGTTAGCTAATCCTAAGAACCTCTGTATGTCTCTCACCAAGTTGGGGGTGGGCCAATTAGTAATGGCTGTAATCTTGGAGGAGTCCATCTCCACCTTGTCCTCTGACAGGATAAAACCCAAATAGGGGACCGAAGAGACTTCAAACAGGCATTTTTCAGGCTTAGCCAGAAGATTATGGTATCTGAGTCTTTTAAGTACTTCTTTCACCTGTTATCGATGTTGCTCCAGTGAAGAAAATACCAAGATGTCGTCTAGATAGACTACTACTGATGTAAAGAGTAGGTCACTGAAGATTTTATCCATGAATCTCAGGAACTGGGCTGGCGCATTGACCAACCCGAAGGGCATCACCTTGTTTTCATAATGGCCAAAGGGTGTACGAAAGGCGGTCTTCCATTCGTCTCCTCTTCTTATACGTAATAGGTGATAGGCCCCTCGAAAGTCCAACTTGGAAAACCACTTGGCCCCTTGGACAGCTTCCAATACATCCTTTATTAATGGCATAGGATACCTGTCTCTGACAGTCAGTCTGTTTAGGCCACGAAATTGATACAGGGCCTGAGTTCCCTTGTACCTTTCTTGGGGATGAAGAACAGGGTTGCTCCCGCTGAAGAAGTGGACTCTTGTATAAGACCGTTCTGAAGGTTCGTGGCGAGGTATTCCCTTAGGGTGTCTTTCTCTGGGAGGGATAATGGGAACATTCTTCCAAAAGGCACCACGGCTTCTGGTATGAGGTCTATCTTGCAGTCGTCAGGTCGATGTGGCGGTAGTAGACAGGGCTGTATGTCTGCAAAGATGTCCTTGAATTCCTGATATGCCAGTGGTATGGAGTTTATGCTCCTGACTGGAATAGAGGTACTCTGATCGGTTTGAACCTTGTCTTGCATCAGACAGGACTGGAGACAGAGATCGGAGCGGAATTCCACCATGTTTGTACTCCAGTCTATGTTGGGGTTATGCTTTCGTAACCAGGGAATTCCCAGTATTACGGGAAAATGGGCTGCCTTGATCAGGTTGAATACTATTCTCTACTAATGTGTCTTCATAGTCACAAGAACCTCTTGAGTCTCTTGTTTGATCAGGCCTGAAGAGAGCGGGGTGCCATCCACACCTTCTACCGGAACGGGTTGCGACTTATCTCTACGGGGAACAGCATGCTCTCCGGCCCATTGATCATCCATAAAATTCCCAGCCGCTCCACAGTCCTACATGGCGAGGCACCCGGTGGTCTTTTGTAATTTCTATGACTACATTAAAGACCATCAACTGGAGTGAAGGGTCTGGAATAAGTGATGGATTGGTAACACAGGGATTAGCCAATGAAGCCCCTTTCTTGTTCCTGTTCAAGGTCGGGGTCTGTCGTTTCCTGACCTCCAGGGAGGCACTTCGGGACAGTCTCTTCAGAGATGTTTTTCAGAGCCGAAATACATGCATAAGCTCAGATCCTTACGTCTTTTCTTTCAGCTGCCGTGAGTGGGCCCCGAGCCATCCCAATCTGCATAGGTTCTTCTCTTTGTAACATGGTCTTTTCCGAGGCTACAGGTTGGTAGAAGGAGGGTGTGGGAGTATAGGACTTCGGTCTTTTTCTTTCAGCCCTATGTTCTGACATCCGGTATTCTATATGTAGGGCCAGGGCAACCAGTTCTTGAAAGGACGCCGATCTAGATTCCCAGGACAACTCGTCTTTGCTGTCCTCGTGTAATCCCCTTCTAAAGAGTGTTTGTTTTGCTGAGTCGGACCAGCCGATATCCTGAGCTATCCGCTGAAAATAGGATATGTAGGTTTGAACATCAGAGGTGCCCTGTTTTGTGTCCAACAGATTCTCGTAACAGGAATACAATACTTCCGGTCTTTCGAATCTCTCACGAAACCTCTGCAAGAAGGTGCCGTAATTGTTTAAAGCAGGGTCTGAATTGGTTACCAACGGGGTTGCCCAGGCTAGGGCATTGCCCACCAGATTTCATATAAAAAAAAACACTTTGACCCTATCCAACTCATACGTCTTAGGGCGAAAAGTGAAATATATCATGCATGCATTGATGAATTCTTTTATTCTCTTTGGATTGCCGTCAAATTTACCACAGGGTAGAGGCATTGGTGGGAGGTCACCTCTATTATCCTCTCTTTGTGTAATCTGCTGTTTCAGGTCAGCATTGTCTGCCCTGAGAGCGTTGTTTTCGGCTTTCATTGATTGTAGTTCAGTCGTTATTCCCTGAATAGCCTTGACCAGTTCCTGGTCCTGTTCTAGGCTAGCCATCTTTTGGCGTTGCAAACTCTCACAACTCCCAGGAGGAATAGCCTGTTCTGTGCACAGATAGTTTCCCTCCTCCTCCTCACCTGTAATAGGATTGTCTGATGAATCTTATGAGGATATGGTCCTCCTCTCCCTCCAAGCAGTATTTGGCTTTTTTATGATGACCTTGGGACGGGCTCTA
Organism: Ambystoma mexicanum; assembly: GCF_040938575.1. Classification (NCBI taxonomy): domain Eukaryota; kingdom Metazoa; phylum Chordata; class Amphibia; order Caudata; family Ambystomatidae; genus Ambystoma; species Ambystoma mexicanum. The sequence continues at coordinate 180,876,033 of NC_090941.1, read as the reverse complement.
CTGGAGGCCACCTTGCCAAAAAGCTAAAGCTTAGCAGTGCGACCACCAGGGAGCTCGCCCCACTACCAGGGAAAAGCAAGGCTGAAAAACCATGGTGATTTGCTGGATGAACGATGATGGCAGGTCTCCCGAGGTGAATCCATTGTCTGACACAGAGCTTGATTGATGAGGAAACTGTGGCTCCTTTGTACGATGTAGTCAGCCTGATAAACCTAGAGGAGGAGGGAGAGAGGCCGAAAGAGACTGAAGGACTCCAGGCGACAAGGGAGGAAAAATGTGGGTAAGTAACGGAGGCGTGCCGGCTGCTGAATATAATAGCCGAGCCACGCGTACACACAGGAAAGGCAGGACGAGGCAAGTAGGAAAGAAGCGAGGACAGGGGGAATGAAGAGAGAAACAGCTACCGCTACACAAGTAAGCGAGAGCAGAAACACAGCGTCTAACCCGTAGAGGACAAAGATTGCAACGCATCGTCGCGCTGTGGTGGACGTGTACTTGTACTAGTTCGAGCGTGACGGCGAAACACTAGACCGCTGCTTCTGCTTTTTCCGGCAGCCTATTAACCCCTCTTCCATTTCTTCCATAACTTCCATGCCGCGCGCGTCATGACAGATTTCCCTTAATTGCCTTTCTTTGGCTTTTGACAATACTGGTTATAGTTCTCTTTAAAAAAATGTCTTTCTGAGCCACAATCATCTTGTGTGAATATTCTTCCCTTTTGGCTTTGACAAAGATTGTTACAATATTGTTTTCCAGCTGAGTTATAGTAAACCCTTTTGGCTTACACAATGGTGATTGCAACATTCCTCTAGTTGTTCTCTCTTCATATAAGAGTTGCACCCACTTTGATAATAGTGGATACAATGGTCTTCAATTCTGTCTCTTTTAACATAAGAATCATGCTTCATTGGTTTCCAATCAATAGTACGGTTTTCAAAATTCATAACGGGAGTCAGCAGTCTATTTTGGAGCACCCGGGCATTCCCTAACAGAGACAAAGGGGATCATTATGACCTGGGCGCAAAGGGAATGACCGGGTGCTCCAAAATAGACTGCTGTTATTCCCTTTGCGCCCTATTCTGAGGTCCCTTTGCGGGTCCCTCCCTTAAACCAGGCGTTATGGACGGGACCCTTAAAGGGATACCGGGGTCAATAACGGTACCGCAATTAGCGGTTCCCTTATTGATGCCTTCCCCCTTCCCATTGAGCCCTATGGGGGCTCAAATGGGAATGGGGAATGGCTTTTCAAATGAGGACTTACCGGTCCGGCTAAGTTCGGAATAGACCGGTAAGTCCCCATACCACCAAGTCGGTGGCGGTACCGGTATTGGTGCTAGTCATGGTGCTAATAGTGCCATGACTAGCACCAACCTCGGAATGAGGGCCAAACTCACTGGCCTTCTCGGATGCCTCAAATGACCAGCTGCTTCTTCTAATTTTGTCGGACTCACACAGGCAACTGACAACTGTGGTCGTGTTTAACTCGCTCGCACCTCCTGGTCCTGAAGCCTTCTCTGCTCCTACTGCGCTCCGGTGAACCCCATACACTAGAGTCGCACGCAGCAGTACCAGGAGAGCTCCTTTCTCCTTCGGGACAGCCAACCTTTACACTGCTTCCCGCTGTGTGTACTCTGGATCTCACAGGACCTCCGACTTCTACCAGCTTCACGAGACAGCAGTCTGCTTACAGTCAAGCGGCAGCTCCGTCTCGTTCCTTCGGCATCAGCTGTTCTTTTAACTGCTTCTTCCACGGTTTCTCCCATGGCATGCTTCTAATGGCCTGAACCTGAGGGTGCCTTAAATATTCAAAAGTCCCACTGAGGTGTGGGTCATTAGAACAACTAGACTGCATACCTTAGTTCTGCGCCTCAGAGCTCCTCTTCCTCGTCCCAGTACTCACAGCATTATGGGACTTGAGGTCCCTAATGTTCTCCCTAACATCAAAAGATTCAGTTTTACAATAGGCCATTAAGACCATGTGATACTTAGGTAAGTTGGTTAGAGGCTTCTCAAAATCCACTACCATGTGATCCTCCAGCAGAACACCAACCCCAGGGTCAGAATCAGGAAGTGTCTGCCTTTCCTTGGCCACATGAGAGGGTTCCTAGGCCAGGGTCTTTGTGATGATCACCTCGGATTCATCACAGGAGGATCATTCCCACCTGGGTTTTACCAGTCCTCTGAATTTCTCCACCCTAGACCAGGTATGCGCCAAGCCAGCAGCACTCAACCTTTCCTCCCTGGCAAATGGCCTTGTATACTACACCAACCCAGGTCCTCTGTTCATGGGAACTAGCAAATGTAATTATTACTTGTCCCCCAATTTCAGTGCAGTGATCAATAATTTCACAATTGTCTTCGATCCTAATTTTTAATTTTCCCAATTCGGGTACGCCACTTATTCCAGGAACTATTTCATTTGTGGGGACAAAGCATATCCCTGGCTGCCCATTAATTGGGGACAGAGTTTTTACATGGGATATGTCCTGCCCGCATTCCATCATACTCCCACCTTTCCAGCTCAGCCACACCATAGGAGAAGCACTGCCTGGGAAAACTGTGTTACTGGGGTAGGATATCTCATACCAGCCCTTGGGATGAATATAAAAAGAAACCGCCTGGCCCAATTGTCACAGTTAGTAGTGGATATTGCAAATGCCACTGCGTCCTCCTTGACTTTATTATCCCAAGAACAAGTAGCCATCTGAACCATGGTGCTTCAGTTCAGAACCATATTGCTTTAAACACCATCCTAGCTTCACAAGTGTGTGCAATCATGAAAAGCGAGTGCTGTACTTTCATGCCCAGTTATGCAAGTAATATTGCTGGCATTGTCACCCACATTCGCCACACTGTAAGACTCCTTCACACCAGTCCAGATTCTTCCTGGACATTTGGGTCTTGGATTGAGGCTCTACTTGGACTTCTAGGTGTGTCTATCGGCAAGATTTTACTAATAGCACTAGTCATCTTTCTAAGTTGGTCCTGTCTGATGATGGCTTGTAAGTGTCTCTATTATCAAGCATTCGCCACTTGCTCTCTCAGACTGCCCAAATGCTTTACTGTCATGCTATAGAAGAAATTATATGTTATAATATGCCTGGATGTGATGTTTGTTCCCCTTAAGATATATGTAATGAGACTGGAGTGAAGGTCTCATAGGAGGGAATTGTGGGGGAAAGTCTGGAATGTACTCCCGTAGCATACTGCTGCGTTATAATATTGAATAGTGTGAGGTATGTCCATGTCAGTCTTCTTCTAAGCCATTACATGTGTGGTCTGCGTCTTCCTTGTTCATGTGGGAATCCTAGTTTGTATCAACTGTCTCTGATCCCACTCTGACACTGCATAGAAATGCGAGATGGACATGTAAATGGAGTTTTCATAGAAGTCAGCATTTGTTTAAATAATAAAGCGGTGAGATTAACTACTATCTTTCCCAAGCCTAACAAACCAAAACTAAAGGAAAATGACGTAGTGTCCAAAATAACTGTCCCTCAGACTTATACACATAACAAAAGCATACAGGAATCACTTGGTGATCTAAACTTCACAAAACAACATATAAATACAAAGTTATTAACAGAAATCCTTGTGACCAGGGTTGGATCTCCTTCCCCTGGATCAAATCAGGATGTTTCAAACCAACAGTCAAGTTTAGGAAAGTTCCTTTCACTAGCCAAGTTCAACTCCGGTTAGAATCAACAGTTGCAATATACTTTTAATTTGGCAAAGTGACTTTCAGTTTCAAAAAGGATTCTTCACTCTTGAGACAATTCTTAAAGTTTTCTGCTTAGCAAACCAAAACGATTCTTTCTTCATATGGCCTCAAGCCCAGGGACCGTATCTCTCCAGGACTGAAATCACTACACTGGCTCAAGTTCAAACCCCTCTGCATTGTCCACAAGGCCTTCTGGGGCCTTTGGCCAAAATACCTTCAACTCTCTCTTCCGAAATATCTTCCTTCTCGAGCTCTTCGCTCATCCACCTCCAACTACCTCAGGGTCAGCCGCTTCTCCAAGCACCGAGCTGGGGGTAGATCACTCTCCGCAGCAGGGGCCTCTCTCTGGAACAGCCTTCCTGCCTCCCTGAAACTTGAGGAGAACCACCTCCGGTTCCGGAAGCACCTCAAAACCTTCCTCTTTGCCTCCGCTTTCTCTCCCTCTCTCCCCTGCTAAATTCACTGAACCTGCACTGAATCTGCTACTGGGCCACTCACCGATCTCGGTCCTTGGCCCAGCCACTCTTCCCTGCACTGCCTACCTGCACTACTGGCTTGTCTCTGTATCCTTCAGCCCCTTCTCCCGGCACTTACCTTGCACTTGCCACCAGCTGGCCCTATTATTTATCTTGTATTCTACTAACCATGTACAGCACTTTTCCACCCTCTCCCCTTCCCCTTGCACTTTTCCCAATCCCCTTACCCTTGCACTTGCGCGATCTGAATGCCATCTGGCCTAGTAGGATCGTTGTCTGTCTCCCCTTGTTCCCCCCCCCGCCTCGTCGCGCCTTGAAACAATTGTGTATAGGCGCGTTACAAATGCCATATCATATATGCCAAGTCAAAATTCAATGTAAATGTCCTTTGCTTGAAGGTCAATCACTTTTGTATCACATTGCATTTCTACTTCATAAACAACACTTTTGTCAGGATGGTTATACAACATTTCATCAAAACACAGTAGTGGAAATATCACTTCCTTTTCCACCATAACCTTCTACCACATTGCTGTACTTCAAATCAAATTATTCCTGGTCCACTCACCTGCCAGGGCTAACCACTATTTGTCCCTTACCTAATGTACTCCCTTGTCAAAATAAAACTCCTATCACTACTATTTGTACTCTGTGGTGGGGTCATTCCCGACTTTCCAGACTTAAATCTTCAATGAGGAAAGTTGAATCAACAACCACTTCTTGATTCAGTCTCTTGAGTTTCAGCACTCTTGGTTCACAACTTCTTTTAAATGTATTTTGTACAATAGGATAATGCTTCTCACATTGAGCTGTTTACCACAGGCAATGCAGGTTACACTTCTCTTCCTCTTGATCCTTTCTACAAGATGGGCCTTTTCCTGCAGTCTCCGATTTTTCTTTACACAGCCTATTGGTTGTAGGTAATGTAGTTAATAACTTTCTCCCACAGAGTATCTTGTTCTAAGACTGTTACATTCAAATGGTCTTGTTGTCACTCTTAGCTTTCATTGACTTTGGTACTGCTGGTTACAATGTCCCTTTGTTATATATCCCTCTTTTGGCAAGTTATAGCCTCTTTGCTTAATTATTGCCCCCTCTTGGATTAGGCAATGCAGGTTATAATTTTCTCCTGTTCGACTTCTCCCATTTGGGATATTATATTCTTTTTGCTTAAGTATTGCCCCCTTTTGGCTTTGGCAATATATGTTACAAGGATCTCTTATTTTGCCTCTCCCCTTCATAGAAGAGTTGCGCTCAACTTGCTTCAACTCAAACGTTTGGTATTCAAAATAAGTATTTTTATGCAGCGGTCTACGTCGGAGCACCTATGTCAGGCAACTCATCAGTCTTTCCTTGCATCTCCTCCGGACTCGTTGCCTCTTCAAGCGTTGAGGTTTGCCTCACATTTGACAGCTTTGTCTTTCTTCTGATGCTCTGTTGGCTTAGGTAGGCCAGAGGTCTGGGAGTTACTACGAGTTTCAGCTTCCAGGGCTCAACAACTCTCCCCCAGTAACAAACAGAGGACTCAGCCAAGGGCAAGTTAGAACTGTTGTTTGTTACAAAAACGGACAGGGATCATACAGGACATTTGAGCAATCCTAGAATCATGCTTCTGAGCCTGTGTTGGGCCATTTTGTTTTCCCCAGGCTACATAACATGGGCCCTTCCCAGAAAAACCTGTCACTCTTTTTGTTTGGGTGATCAGAGTGGTATCCATTATGGATAAGCCCTATAGATCCTAGTTGATTGGCTCTCACATTTCAGGTGGCTGGCCTGCCCCTTCACCAACAAACTATCTATTACGTTGTTGCAGGGTCGCAGGATTAGCATTGGCCCTTGCCCTCTGCCATCCACCCGTGGATTTCGGTTCCCTGATTGGCTGGAACTGGTCTCCCCATGCCTAGGACCCAGCTCTGTTCCCAGCGCTCTGTGCACCTCTTCCAGGTGATGAGAATGACTATGTGTTACCAATGTATCTGTCAGAGGTACCACTTTTGCATGTGAGAGTGCAATCAATTTTGCAATGTTGTTAACAAGTCCATGGGCCTCCTTACAAATGTGCCGGTCCGGAAACAACAGAGCTGGTAAGCCTACCGGCACTGTTGTTTCTGGACCCGCACATTACAACTCTGCGAGCAGGTGCCGTCCCGCCCGCCAGTATCAGACAGACCGGGCAGGATGGCACCCACCTGCAGAGTGTTCACGGGAGCACCGTGAACACGTTGTTAACGGTGCCAGTGTTCCTGTGTCCCCATTCTCATGGAGTCCTATGGGACTCCATGGGAATGGGGACTAACAGAATCACTGGCTCCTTACTTGGAATAACCCGGTGGCACCAGGAAGAAAGGCACCTGTCATTTTTTAGGGGTACTTAATGAGGCCCCATTTTTTTACTTCATGTATGTGTTCCTGGGAACCGCGTGTCTTCCCACCGCGGTTGAATGACCATGGTCTGGCTCGGCTGCATCACTTGGTTGAGGGCCACGAAATCGAGCTCTTCTGGTCTGCAATTTGTGAGGATTTATTTCTGTTTTTCTGCAGATGGCCCCTTGTCATTTTAGGTTTGGAATGTGTTGCTTATCTCTGATCTTGGCTGCAAGCCCTGGCCTGCTGTTCTGTGCAGCCTGGTTCTGCTATCCTTCGTCTCTCGTCCTGCCGCTTGTGGCCTCATGTAATCCTCATTAAATTTACACTATGATTTCTACGTATCTATACCATAATATGTTTTCCATAGGTTAGTCGTGTTTGGTCCTTCCAGGCTCCTTATGTGATCCTGTAGTTCCATACGGTTAGTTGCCATAAGCATCTGCAAGCTTGCTCTGCATCTCTTTGTTGCCTTGCGCTCAGCGTTTCTGCTCTTAGCTAATGAGAAAAATAATAAATGCTTTTGACAGTATGTATATGTATTTGTCCTCTGTCTACAGAACTGTGTAAGCATGTTCCATGTGTGTTCACGTGTGTTTTTGTGTAACGTCATGCATGGCTGCGAGTGCACTTCGTGACTAAAGTTACTATGTCGCGGTGTCACTAATGATGTCAGCACATTGGTTTCTCTGCATTAGTCAACATCATCCATCGAGGCATTTGGGTCCATGACCAATGTTGAAGCACCTGTATCTATAAAGATAAAGACATCGTACCTCATTACGAGGTTAGCGGTAACACGCAAGTGCCAACGGTGGGTTGCCACCAACCCTGTAACACTGAATCCGGCCCCTGACTTCCCGATACCACTGCAACATTACAAGTCGCAGCGGCCCGGGAAGTCAGGCGCCGGATTTTGTATGTACCCATTCCCATGGGGTACCATAGGACACCATGGGAGTGGGGAGACGGAAGCACTGGCACTGTTGCTAATGATGCCGGTGCTTCCGTGTCGAATCTGCCTACGGGGCCGTTGCACCCACCAGGGTCAGACCTGTCGGGTGCAGGGGCCCCAGCAGGCAGACTCGTAGTGTGGCAGTCCAGAAAAAAGGGTGCCGGTGAGCTTATCAGCACCCATGTTTCCAGACCGCCGCACTTGTAATGAGACCCACTGATTGGATACTGTTTGAACAACTGTCTAAGAGAATATCTTTCACAAACGTGGATGTCACTGGCCCCCCCTAGGGGTTGTCCGAATAGTGTCTGGCTTTGTGTGTTTCTGACTCTTCAGGCCATCATGTTCATGGGGGTGAGGAGGGGCATTCCAGGGACCCTCTCTTCAGTCCCCCCTCTGGTTGACTTTTTGACAAACCCTCCATACTTTGTCACTCTTGCTTTGGTAGCCATATCTTCGTTACTCCTCCAAGATGTCCATAGTAAATAGTCATCGAAACTCCAGGTCCTATTTCTACAGTCTCCTTCTGGGTTGCACCATACCCATTTGCCCCAGTATCTGTTATTGTCAAAGGGATTGTCGAATGTTATCATCTCAGTCGGGCACTCCTTTATCCTTGCTCTCAGGTTATTTCTTTCTTCCACTATCTTGTCTTTTTCTTCTTGGATGTTCACATCTACTAACACTTTAATCCCTATTGTCTTCTCAATATTTTTGTGACATTGTGTAATGCAAATCTTGACCACACACAGTCCCACTAGTACTACTATTAGTGCTCCTAGTAATACTTTCAGTACATCTGCTAACCATGTTGGCATCCATGACCATATGCATGACAACCAGCTCTGGCATTTTTCTGTTCCTTTGGCCTCCTCCTCCATCGTGGCGTGCATTTTCGATAATCTTGTCACTGCTTCTGTCAATGTGCCATTCTCTCTGTCATTTGCAGGCATTAATGTGCAACAGGAACTCCCGATCTTTGCACAAACTCCTCCTTCCATTGCTGTGAGAAAGTCTAGAACATATATGTTTTGGGGTGCCATAAACCTTACTGCTCACAGCTCTTCTTTTATTGCATTGAAGCCATTTACTGTAGAGTTTATTTTCTGCATCAGCTACCATCTTTATCTGCAACCATTTTACGTTTGTATATGTCTGGTCAGCTGGAACTACTGACACGAAAAACATCCCTTTCCTGCTGAACAACCGGTGCTCAGGTGGTACATTATCTAGTGATGCATCTGATTCTGATGATAAATAGTTGTCTCTTTTCAGTCTACTCACTTCTACTGACTGTTTCTTTCTTACCGTTTCCTCCAATTCTATTGATCTATTCTTTCTCTTGTTTATATCCATTTTGGGGAAGTCGTCTATCTCCACATCCTTCTGTGGCACTACCAGTGATGGCATATTTTTTTTTTTATTATTTTGTTTATTTATTAGGCATATAGTTAGTTACAAACTTTTGCCACTCACATCACAATCACCTTAAGATCTCATCACTTACAAATCTTTGAATTAAAAAAAAATAAAAAATTCCAGAAATGTTGCCAAGGCACAAGTCTACCCAACATTTTCTCCAGAATACAGGATCTCCCACCAAGCGCCAGTATTGAGTCTGCACTACTTGGGCAGATGTTTATACAAATACAAGGTTCTGTGTGTACTTAACTCTGAACAAAACAGGATTAGATGTTGCAGGGATTCAACTTGGGAATTACATAATGTGCATTTGATGTTTTCTGTATCCAGGCCGTATATACATATGGTGGTCTTAGTATGCAGTATGTTTAACCTGAATCTGAGAAACAAGTCTCGGTATCTAGCACTTGTTAACTTTTTTAGGTATGATGGTGTCACATTAAAAGAGGCTGCCAGATTATTTGAGTGCAAGTGTACCTTAGAATTTGCTCTTCTCATTTCTGTGCCTCTGCAATCATCAGCACTGTCACGGCTCCAAAGTCCAGGTGCAGGAGTGGCGCGAACCAACTACCCCCACTGCGGTCTCGGTACCTGCAAGACAAGCTTACACAGGCTGCCGAGACCCCAGCAGGGAAAGAGGGTTAGGATCTCGTTGGTTGGATGGGTCTCGAACAGAGGGTAACCGGAGTGAGGGTTAGGAGAGGGTAAGTGGACAGGCAAGGGAACATATGGGAAAAAACAACAGTAACATATGCACTATCGTCCCAACATACACACAGTGTTTTACAATAGCTTTTGATGCAAAAGGCACTTAGCTCTGTGGTTGAGTGCTGGCCTCCTGCCTGCGCACTCTCAGGTCCGGAGCTCGGAGCAGTTCCAATGCTGCAAGAGAGTTTTGGTATTAGTGACCTGTGTTAACTCACATAGGCATAATACATCACACACACATACAGTGCTGGCACATGCACATTACACGCTCACAGAGCTTTATAGTACCCAACTATAGCGAGTGGTTCAGAACATGTGGCTCAAGTTCGCCACACGTGGCTTAAAGGGAATAAGATTCATCGTGCCGCCAAAGTTTTGCCGCACGTGGCCTTATATAAAGGACTACGTGCTGCCAAAGTTTGCCGCACGTGGCTGTGGTCAGAAATGCTCTCCGTGCTGCCAAAGTTTGCCGCACGGGGTCAGAAATGCTCGTTAGTAAATAAACGCTGCACGCGTTAATAGTAATGGGTCTTGGTAGCCAAAATCAGCGCTGGTTAAATGCAGGCTAGGGAGCGCTGATTGGCACTTAGCTTTTGCCCCTTGCAGGGGACGTAATATGGCTGGGCGGTGCCCCCTGCGCGGGCCCCTCAAAGGACTGGATATTCCAATGCTCCTCTGCTTGTTTCGCACTCTCCCCCCGCAGCTGCGCTTCTAATTCCCATGTGGGGGTTGGTCGCTCGTTCGCAATGGTTTTGCTGCACTTATCTGTTGTAAGCGAGGGGCCGGAATGTTGGTTCCATGGGGCGTGGCCCCTCGCGTGATCCCCGTCGGCAGGAGCTCTGCAGGATGCGTCCGTTCCGGTCGGGAGCTTAAGCACAAGCCCCGTGCCTTTGTTCTGCGCGCATGCGCGTGCAGGAGCCCCTCCCAACCTTGGAGTGGAAAAGTAGTTCCCGGCCCGGAGGCTGCTGGGAGTTGTGGTCCGGCGAGCCTTCTGCCTGCAAAAGGGACAGAGATGCCTCCTGTAAGGCTGGAGGCTGTTCCTTTGGGTTTGTTTTGTTTGTATCTGGTTCCTCTTCGCCCTGGGCCTCTCACTAAGCCCTGACTCCCCCTTACGACTCCCTGTACCCTGACAAGCACACAATATTCTTTTCACATGTTTTGGATTACGGCATAAAATCCCAACCGTTAACCCAAGGTTTGACAAGATTGCACTGCATCTTCTTAGTCACATGTCCAAGGCCCAATCTGGGGCAGCATTTTGATTTGGCAGCAGAATACTAAATTGGATAGAGCAGTCAGATGATTGTAGTTTACTAAAGAGGAGTAGCAATTTCCATATCACTCTGAGATGTAATGACAACAATCCGATCTCATGCCTAATCACTGCCATAGGAACAACATTTGGTAGATCGAGAATATATCTCCAGAACTTTCCTTCAAGTGGGTCCCATATTTCCCAAGACAATCCAAGACAGGATTCGGCACCATAGGTGATTGCTGGGATAACTTTCTGATTATAGAAGTGAACCATCGGAAGGAGTGAAAATGTTCCATATTTCCATCCAATTATCATGCCCTGAGTGGTTTGTTGCTTTTTTTGGACTCCAAATGATCTTTCCATGGGCTTTCACTTGGGCTAGCGCTTATTATGGCGCCTAGATATTAAATTGATGGAACTGGCCTGAGGCAATGATTATTTAAGAGCCGGTTCTAGGTCAAATATTCGAAAACAAAAGGATTGAATGCCTTTTTTTCGACGCCAAAAGGATCGAAAAAAAGGGTCGTATTTATGATTTTTTTTTTCTGTGGGGGTTCCCCCCCAACCTCCCATTTTCTGTTCTAAAAAAACTTTTTTTACATACAAAACTAAAACAAAAGATAAATAAATAAAAAAGCATTCAACCCTTTTTTTTATCCGTTTGGATTCGAAAAAAAGGTCAGTTGATCCTTTTATTTCGATACTTTGACTGGATACCTTAAGAGCCAACTCATGTTCTTAGTTTTTCTGCTGCTTCTGTTCTCCAAGATCAGTATTTCCGATTTGTTGGCATTGATACTTAAGCCATTTGAATCAACATAACATTGCAGAATATCCAATTTCTTCTGTATGCCTCTCTGAGTTCTATCTAATAAGACCAGGTCATCGGTGTAGAGGAGCCACCCAATCATATGCCCCTTAATCTTTGGGGAGCAAGATGGTGAGGGATCCATGACTTTTCACAGATCAGAAATGAAGAAATTAAATAATGCAGCCGCTAGAGGACATCCCTGTTTTAATCCTTTAGATGTAGGGATGTTTTCTGTCAGATGACCCTCTTCGTTAAGTCTGATCTGTAGAGATGTTCTAGTGTATAGATCTTTGGTAGCTGCTAATAGATCTGCTGGAAGTTTTGAGTCACTAAATTTCTCCCACAAACGCTCTCCAACAATGCTATCAAATGCATATTCCAAATTGATGCATGCAAGGTAGATTTTACAGTCGCCTCTGAGAGTCTTCGTTTTCATAAGGCTCATTAGGAATAAATTGAGATTGCACTCCACGCCTTTGAAAAAGCCAGTTTGATGGGTTTTAAAAGCACCAGTCTTGAGCACCCACTCATTCAACTGCCTTAAGAGCACAGTGGCGGAGATCTTACCTAAAACATCAAGCAGTGCCATTGGGCGATAATATTTGGGGTTTGAGCGATCACCCTTCTTGAAAAATGGTACCATCACACAACGCTTTCAGGAAGATGGAACCTGGCCCCACCGGGCAATCCTTTTAAATAAGGTATGACAAAATAAAGCCTGTGCTTCAGGAGCAGCCTTTAAAATTTAGTTTGTTACACCATCGGGTCCGGGGCTCGTGACCTACTTGCTTTCATGATTATGGCTTGGATGTCTTCTTTATGGAAACTGATATTCCATCAAGTGCCATCAGTAGATAGTGGGTCATCTCTTAGATGAATGGTATTCTTCTAAAGATTCCCAAAATAGGTCACCCACAGATTTTCTGGCATGGAGTTTAATTGGAAGGCACAGGTGGTTGGCTTCCCTCCATTCAGGGGCTGCCAAAGGTCCTCGTATTCTGTGAGCCCATTGCAAGGAGCATTACTTCTGTATCCTTTTGATACATCAATGATCTTTGTACGGTGATCCAGTTCTAATATTTCTGTTTCCGTGTTTTGATCAGATGCGTCCTCGTAATCAAAGGAGCTTTTCGAAGTTCTCTAACTTCTTTTCTTAAGAGGCATTTCTGAACACAGATCATGTCGTCAAAACAATGTTTTTATTTAAAATGCGGTCGGAGCTCCTTTGTAAGTGTTCTCGGAATACAATCAGCACACGTTCGTAATCCATCCCATCTTCATCGAGTGCTTGCCAGGCTAGTAACTCTTCGGTTAAACTCGGGCCTCATGTGCTTTTATGTGCAGCTGGTTTCTTCCGGATTCTAATTTGACCTTATGCGACTATGATTCGAACTCGATTTCGCCATTCAAGAAACACAATAATATGATTGGGTTGTGGTCGCTAGCTGGAGTCAGCATCACTCTTAGCAAATCAACTCTTGTCATCATGTTATTGGATACAAAGAAATAGTCCAGGGTGGTGCTTTGAACTTTATTGTGCCAAGTCTTTGCACCTGCGAAATCTCACTGCAGGTTTCCGTTCAGCATGTGGATACGTCTGGTAGTAGTCTCCTCAACCATTGCTGATATCGGGAGATATTAGATTTGTCCCCAAATGCGACAGCCTTTACATTCTTACGTTGGAATTTCAAGCAGTCTATATTCAATGTGTCACAAATTATCGGTAGTGGCTAATGGAAACTTGCATCAATATCGTCAATCCAGGCCATCATGGTAGTGACAAAGCCAGATGATTCTGTGATATTGAAAAGAGCCAGGTGTTAGGGTTTGTTATTAGAGAGTTTCTCATTGAGACTGATAATCATGGTCTGTGTGAATGGATTTGGTTGAAGTTTGCAGATTTCCTCTAGTTTTAGGCTATTTTTTATGACGATGCGCAAGCCGAAGGGGGGTCTACCAGCCAAGCCTTTTACACCTTTTTCATGATACGTGACAAAACCGTCAAGTAGGGGTTTTCCAAAAGCCACGTTTCTTGCAGACATATAATCCCCGGATTGCACATCGAGGTAAGCCCTTGAGAAGGTGGGTGAAACCCCTGGTGGTCCATGATCCAATTTCGAGTATCCTACAATCGTCATTCTTCTGGCTTTAATTCGGCCTGTTGGAAGTCAAGGCTCTTGTGAGCCAGTCCCACGATTGTCCATTGTCACTTACAACAGCTTCTGCCAATTCTTTGGGTACTGCTCTACTCGTTTCTGGCAAAGGGTTACAGCCTTTTATGATAATGTTAAGAGAGTCTAAGGCACTTGGCTGGAAATTCTTTCCTCTCTTACAGCTGCTAGATGCAACTGAAGCCGGCAGATGTTTAGCAAAACCCTCGGCTGTGGTTGGGGGTCTTCGGCCATCAGAAGATCTGGCCATTGATGAGGATCTGATAGAATATGAGTGTCTTCGAATCTCAGAATCTTTTGTGTCAAAGCCAAGTGGTCGTAGCTCATCCCACTTGTCTATAAGCGGAGCGGCCAAGGCCGCTGAGGCCACATGTGGACTCACTCTGTCATTTTCATCTTCATTTAGGAAGTCCACGATTTTAATGTCATTGGAGTGTATCACTCTTAGCTTTGGAACATGATGAAGAAGACACATGATGTTGTATCAATTTATAATCAAGCCATCATCGACTCTCAACACTGTCTCAAGAATTACTGTGTAAGATCCAGATTTCTTTGTTTGTAGATCACAAGCCAGATGTTTTACAGGATGAACATCTCTGTTATTTTGGCGTCCCGTATTCTTATATTTGTCTTTCCTCTTTGAACCACTGATTTGGGGTTCTTGTTGTGAGTGACTAATCAGCCGCGCCAACAAAGTTGCTGGAGTTGAGAGATCACTTGCTGACGCTGATGCTTTCAATCGTCTCTCTTCCATGGTAAGGTAAGCGGAGGCTATACTGGCGGACTCGTTATTACTTTACAAGCGTGATCTAGTTGGGCCCTCAAAAATGTCTTCACCAGTTAAACTTAAGTCCGAGGCCTCATCATATGTTGAGAGTTGCAGTAGCAGCTCATCCAAAGGTTCAGCTTCAAGTAAAGCAACTGCACAAGGTTGCAGCAAATTTACAGATTCTTCATAGTCATCGGGTTGGTGTTTACTGGTTCTTTTCTTACTGAGGTCAGAGGTACAAGCAATCAGAGCTTCGACCAGAGGTGGTTTCAAGTTCCTTACAAAACTCCTAGAGCTCAAAGTTTTCAGGGATTTACGTGGTATGGGCATGTTTTTTGTTTTCTTTGCCTGCTTTGTTTTAGAATTTTTCATGGTATTTGTGGACTTGCCTTGAGGCTTTTAGCTGAATATTGAGTAGGTTTCATAATAACTCGTTGGTTGCTTATCTTCATTCTCAATTACGATGGGAGAATCAGGCTCAGGTTTGCCATTCAGTCTGTTCAGAGGTAGCTGCTGAAGAACATTTGGGGAGGTTGGTTAATGTATTTGGACAGAAACAGCTAGTTGTATTATGACACTGGTTAATGATGGACCAGCATTTACAGTGTCCTCATAGAGTTGAATGGGTGTCTTTGTCGAGCTAGATGCTTGTTGGCAATCTGATTGTGGCTCTACTGGAAAAGCTGGAGTGTTTACGCGGTACTCAGTTGACATCATGAGGTAGATGGGTGTTCTTCTATCTTTCTGTTGAGAGCGCTATCACATACTCCTTCTAGGAAGATTCTTTGGTCAGCTCTTGCATCTTTGGCTAACTCAACCAAAGACTTCAGAACAGCGCCTTCCAATTCTTTGTTGTTAGCTCTTCGTTCTCAGGATGATTCAATAAAGGATTCTATGTGAATTAGTTTAGAATTCATTAATGCAATCAGTGTCGTCTGAGCTTTGTAGTTATCGCACAAGTTTCCATAAAGCTTTAAGTAAGAGGCCAACATAATTGAGACAGCAGAACTTATATAACCTTGAAGATGATCAATTTGGTTACTCAGTGATCCATCATTTCTGCTGTTCGAGGACGCAGAAGGTATTCTATGAGGTATTTTTGCAAATGAGATTTCCTTGATGCAGTCTCATGTAGGGGCGCTCTAGTTGATGCAACTTCTGAGTCTTCATCTGATTAATCACTGGAGCTGTTTGATGTACACTGTGCATCGGTTCTTCATGGCATCCACAGCCATACTGGTTGCTTTAAAGATGGCGGCCCACCGATGGAGGACAATGGAGCAGGAGGGCAAATTCTCAGCCAAAGATGGAGCGATCAATTCAGATCTAATTAGTTTAGTTTTTTTCATGGAAAATGATTGACCTCATCCACGGTCTTGCTCGGGTCAGAGCATGGACGTTTACCAATCTGACGTGCAGCTTCCAAGCTTAAAGTTAATTCGCCAATGTCTTTGTTTAGACGAGCCGCCAGTGGTGTATTCATGTGAGGGGCCCTGGCCTCAAGTCCTTGATGGTCAACTTGTGAAACACTGGGAAATTATGGCATGTCTACCGGTGAGTTCAGTATTAGATCATTAGCTTCCAGTGAATCCGTGTGTAGTTGACTAGGGTCTGAATTAGTCAAGGGGTACCCAACAGTCGACAATGAGCTGTTAGAGTTGGATCCAGTCATAATTGACATTGCATGCCCTGTAACTGATTGGGAGCAGGTTGTAGTGGATCTTATATTCATGAGTGAGACATTTTCATTTCCCTTTTCAATGCTGGTGATCGTTTCTCTCGAACACATGCTCAGGCTTAGGTCAGTGTGTCTTTCACTAACCATCACCACAAAGGTGTCGAACTGCTGCACTTTTTTTTTAACTGCACTTTTTTTTTTAACTCTGGTGCAAGGGAGTCGCTGTTTTTGAGTAATTCTACATCTGAAAGCGGGCTCCAACTCAACAACGTCGTGGTCGCCTCTTTTGAGGCATTGTATTTCAATCGGGTCCATGCAACAGGCCGATTGGAGGACGATGACAATGGTACTCTGGCTTGGTTTTAAGTGCCATCTAAGATTCATCGGGTCTGCTATCGATTTACTACTTTTTTTCAGTGACTCAGCACTTTGAGATTGGTAGCTTTGAGGATGTATTTCTTAAGTAGTTGGCCTTATTTTGTTAAAGGGGCCAACCTTTACCAGGTTTGAATTTTGAGCAGCAGACTCAAGATGAATAGTATGTGTATCTTCACATAGCCCAGCACACATTCTGTGAATAAGGACTCTGATCTCGGAGCAGAGAGTTGAACGCATTCTGTGTGGGAAGTATCAGCGACAGGTAGCTCTGAGTTCCCTCCTAACTAGGTTGCAGTTGTAACAATCAGTGGAATGGGCGGGGCATTTGGTTGTTAGCTTTATTGAAAATGGTTGGATTTCACATGATGTAGGAGATTCTAAAGTGGTCTCACGACAGGTACCTGGGAATAAGGCACCATTGTTTGCAGTCATGGCTTCATAGTGAAAGTAGTGGAGGTGCCGGGCCCAGCCGGTCGGGTTTATTTATCTCAGTGTTGTAGGAGATGAGCTTTGCTCCATGTTGTCAGGATACAGTTTGCTGGCAGCAGGGGCTCCATTAGCTACATCTATAACTAGTACTCTGCGTAGGGAAAAGCAAATATGGAAGGATGGTTCTGACAAAAATCAACGGCCACGAAGTGTACAAATGTGCCGAACACAGGAGCACAACTCGCACCGCAACACACAGGAACAGCCAAGCCAACAATCACAGCGGTTAAGCCGTGAGAAGGCACTATATGTTTCGATTGTCAGCTCTTAGGGCAGTCTGAACAGGGGCTGATAAGTTCACAAAATGGAAAACTTTCTAGATCCTACCAGTACATTTTATTTTCAGTTTGGGAGCTGCTCACTGCTGGCCTTGATCTCGGAAAAATCCACAGTTTCACGCCTTGAAACACTTGTGTATAGGAGCGTTATAAATGCCATATCATATCATATCATATGCCTGCAGACTGCACCAACACTGAGCAGCCACACTTCGTGGCCCTCTTCGCAGTGTGCGTCCCGTTATAAACTGGAGCTAGGTAGTGGGAAGAGGTGCAGAAACCAGTGGCAGCAAAGAAAGGCCAAGAAACAGCGAGGCAGCAAGACTTCAACTTCAGACTGCACCAAGACTTAGCAGCCATACTTTGTGGCCCACTTCGCTGCATATGTCCAGTTACAAACTGGAGCTGGATAGTGGGAGGACCTGCAGAAACCAGTGGCAGGAAAGAAAGACTAATAAACAGCGGGACAGCAAGACTCCAGCTGCAGACTGCACCAACACTTAGCAGTCACACTTCGCTGCTGGCATATTGATGTGCACCAACGAGCAAACTCCTCTCCAGTTGGGTGGCAGCTTCTAGTATACTTTGGATCCTCATGCCCAATAGTGATCCATTGATACTGCCGTGCCAACCTTCATTGCTGGATGCTTTTCTGTGTACCTACACTCTGTGTTATCTCCAGCCTTTACTGCACCATCATTCTGGTAACATAATGCTGGTTTCTTTAGTGGTATTATATCCACTGGTACAGCTTCATTGTCCACCCCAGTCAGTAACTTGGTGCTTGCATCCCATGCTTTCAGGGACTTGTCATTTTTCCTTGCACAGTGTTTACTGGTGATTGTACTAGGGTGTGTGCTTTGCCTCCTACAACTCCTTCCTTCCATCCTTCTGATGTGTATACTTGGCCATACACAAGCATTTGTGGTCTTTCCCAACATCCTGGTTCTCATATTTCCTTGATCCCCCTTTTCGGGCAGGGTAATTCCTTTAGTGTTATTGTTTTTTTCTCTCCTTTGTGTGGGCCGTCAGTTAAGTATTGCATACCCATGTCTAATTGCCAGTTATTGTTCATAATGTCAAGAGACTTCATAGGCCTTGCACATCCATCTCAATGTTGCTGTTTTCCTTTGGAATCTTCCTCAGGTTGTAACCATGGATAGGTACATAAGGCATTG
This sequence comes from Ambystoma mexicanum, assembly GCF_040938575.1. Lineage (NCBI taxonomy): Eukaryota > Metazoa > Chordata > Amphibia > Caudata > Ambystomatidae > Ambystoma > Ambystoma mexicanum. The sequence continues at coordinate 180,857,374 of NC_090941.1, read as the reverse complement.
TGCTCTTTCTGCTGGTATTTCAGTTGCTATAAATGTTCTGGAGGCACTCATAGCATAGGGTATTAGTGATCAGACATAGCAGCTCTCCCCAGTAGTTTCCTTACTACTTTGGTCATGTGCGTGTACCACATATTGTTAGACACTCAAGCAGTGTCAATGCGATGTAGGTCCACCCCTCCCATGTCTGTATCAGCACTGCACTTACCTCTCCTTACTGTGTTTACAGTGCTCCCCTGTCCACCTGACATGGTCATTCCACCTTCTGAAGTTGGGGTGATGTTAGAAGAGCTTACAGTGATAACACTAGCTACAAGGGATATTCGCAAAACAAAATAGGAGCAAAAACACCGCTTGGAAATAAGAGACAAGACAAGATGAACACTTTTTAGATAACTGTCTCCATTACCTATGCAGCTTGGATTCTGGTGCAGCTTGAAGGTATCAGTTGCCCACCTGAACGTTGTTGCTCTCTTCTCGGGCTTCAGGCCTCTCCTGTTGTATTTGCAACTTGTGAGAAATGAAAGAGGCACTAGCAATCAAGGAAGTTGTATACTCATACATTTCCTGACGCAATACACCAGACACACTTTCAGCATCCTTTATTGCCCTAGTTGGAGGAGCTAGGGGAAGTGGCATGCGGCGTCCTGTCACCACCTCGTGTGGGGGTAAATGGTGGTCAGGTTGCGCATTGCAACAAGGCTAATGGAAGGCAATGTGGCCAGTTCTTATTCAAAGTCTTCTTAGCTTTGGCTATAGCTTCTTTAAGCAATCCGTTGAGGCGTTCACAATCCGTTTGCCTGTGGGTGATAGACACAGGAGAATTTGTGTTGGTTTCCGAGCAAGGTTGTAATATGCTGGAACATCTCATTGGCGAAGTGAGGGCCATTGTCAGACCGCAGAACCTCACACTCTCCCCATCGTGGGAATATCTCCTGGACTAGGAATTTCACTGCTCTAAGGGCGTCAGGATGGGAACAAGCACCGGCCTCGATACAATGGCAAACTTGACACAACCACTATCATGTACCGGTACCCTTGGCAAACTTGGATCATGTTGACCTAGTCTATGTGCAGGTGTTGGAATATATACACTGGGTGAGCTATGGCTCCTCTCAATACCCTTAATGTATGTCCTGCAGTATATTGTTTACACACTAAACAATCATGAATTCGGCCATGTGTTCCACCAAGGAAGGACAGAACCATGTTTCTTCAATATGAGCAGCAAGCACCTCCTTCCCTGTATGGGTTGGATAGTGTAGTTGTGTTAGAGCTGTGTGCAATAATGGAAGTGGCATTGCCACCTTCCCTGTGTTGTTTTGCTGCCATAGGGTGTCTGTCAGAGACAATGTACATCCCCTCCTTAGCCACAGTTCTTTTTCTGCCCTGGGTGCAGCTTCCTGGAGATCCATAATCTGTGTCACTGGTAATAGATTGTACTCCTCTTTTAGTATCAGAGTTCTTGCATAATCGCGCACAAGGGATGAGGCCTCCATTTCTAAAATGTCCCCAAAATCGGCAGTGCATTTTGCTTCCACGTCTGCTGCTTTGTTACCCCTGGAGATAGGATCCTCCCCTTTTGTGTATACTTGGCACTTCACTATTGCTATTCGCTCTGGGAGATCTATGACCTCTACTAATTTGCCCAATAGGAGTGTGTGCTGCCGCAGTGACCCATCAGCATACCTGAAGCCCCTCCTCATCCAACGTGACAGCCCAGAATGCACAGTGGATGTCACATAGGCTCAATCCGAGTCAATCATCACTTCCTTCTCCTTGCTGCGCTCCAATGCCAATATTAAGGCCACTAATTCTGCTGTCTGTGCTGATTAGTATGACAGCAGGCGTGCACTCATCACTACCTCGCTTGTCCCGTCTTCTCTTAGTCTCACAACTGCTGTCCCAGTATGCATTTCCCCAGTCGTTTGCTCAATTGTTGAAGACCCGTCAATACAGAGAACGTCTCCCCCCTCAAGTGCGTCCTCCTGTACCTTGCGAGTGTCACTGAATTGTTCTATATTTGCTGTGCAGTCATGGGCAAAGTCACCTTTCTGTAAAACATCAGCAAGAAAGGTCGCCGGGTTGACAAGTCTGCATCTCACTATCTTGAGAGCTGGGTTAGATATTAACACCTTGCACCCCGAAGCCCTCTGTGTTGTCCGTGTGCTCTTCGGTCTTTCCAGTATCGCAAAGAGAGCATGCTCCACATAGAGAGTGGTGCTGCAATCCATGGTAATACTCGCTGATTTGTCTACTCCAAATGTGGCTGCAGCCAATGCCAGTTTGCATGGATAGTGTCCTCTCATTACTGGGTCTAATTTCCCACTGTTATAGGGTAGCACAGTGGTCTTCAAACATCTTTGGCCTGAGCCACCCCTGTGCACAATGTGGGCCCCCCAAAAATGCCAAATGGACAGTAAGTCCAAATGGCTATGAACTATCACAGCCTACACCCTAATCCCAGTATAGTGCCTGGGCTCCCCCATCTGCTCCCATGACAGTCTCTGGGCTTCCTCATCCCACTTCTATCCCAGTCACTGGGCTCTCCCCACCCTTTTCCCACCAATGTCCCTGCGCTCTCCCCACTCTGCTCTCACCACTATGCCATGCCCCCCCTCCCATCCTGCTCACACCACAGTCCCTGGGCTCACCCCACCCCACTCCCAGAATAGTCACAGGGCCAGTGGCGGCTGGTGAATTCTTTAGGTGGAGGGGCATAAATATTTTCCCCAGATATGCCATAGCAACTGAGTATAGCCAGGGAGTCTGAGCCAATCAAGGAGGGTTCTGGAGGGTTCTCCCCCCGGAATTGTTTTTAAATAATAGGTTAAAATGTTGCATTTTAGAGCACACTTTAAAAAAAAACATTGGGTAAATTGTAATTGGTTATTTATAACGCGCTTAATACCCAGAGGTTTCTAAGCACAGACCCGGGGATCAAACCTGTGTCCCTCCGTGTCGTCTTGCTTCCAAGGTGAGCACGTTGCCCCTGAGCTATCCTCCCGAGACAAAAAAACAACCAGTTTGCAATTGGGGCCCAGGAGGCAGCCATGGTGCTTTTTACTGGACATCTATGGTGGACGACCAGTCAATAAATACCAGTAAATAAATACCATCCCTGTCCCCTGGGTTCCACAGCACCTCAGAACAAGAGCTGATTTTGACAGGTGGGTAGGGAGATTATGCAACAAAGGCATTTTTTAAATGCCTTTGTTGAACAACCCTTCCCCACTTGTCAAAATTAGCTCCACTGACCAACACAAACACACACATTCACACAGCATTCACACAGCAAGCACTTTATCATTCACACAAGCACCCATCATCATACACTCACTCATAACACAAGCATACATGCATCCATTCACATATTTAAATGAAAAATAAATTAACATATATGTACCTTCTGCCCTGGTCCTGAAGTTCTCTCCTCAGCACTCCAGCTCCTGCATCATGAACATGAATCGCGAAGCAAGAGCTTCCTGGTTCCTGCATATGCATGCAGGGGCCTGCGCATGGGTGCTGAAATGCCCCGCTCCAGGCTGCTGTGTCCGAATGTTCGAGGAGGCACAGGAGCTCATCCTCACACATACAGACATGCAGTTCCCCAGCCAGCATGTCCAGTGAGCTGTACAGGTCTGGCGAAGCCAAATGCCCCCAGCCTTGCATGGTTCATTAAGCATGTGCGGCTAGGGAATTGAACTGCTAAAGGGAAACAGTGTTTGCCTTTGACAGTTCAGCCAGCCCAGCAGCACTCCCTCAGCTGGAAAAAGCAGCTGAGGGAGCGTGCAGTGTTTCACTTGGCTGGCTGCTCAGCTCCTCCATAATGGGTGAGGGAGCCACTGGGTCGTCGCCCCCTCACCCATGGACAAGCAACACCTGCCCAGGCCTGCCTACTGCCCCGCTTTTTCATGGACCTATGTGAGCCCTGCGCCGCCCATAATGTCGACTTGCAAATGGTCGACTTCCATTACAGCACGGCATAGCTCACTGTGCCCAGCATCCCCCTACCCGCCTCCCTACTCTCTTCTCTATCCCTGCAGTGTCAGTTCTCTCTCACTAATGTGGGTCAGAACTGGCGCTGCAGGGTCCCTTTTCTCTTTTTTTCCTTTTCTTTTTCCTTTTTTTCCTTTGTTGTCCCTTCCCGAAGTTGGAGACACCCCCGCAAGCTCCTCTGTCCTTATTCGCATACTGATAGTCAAGATTTTTGTTCTGTGCAAGGGCGCAGTATATGTAATGTCGCCACAATTTTTGGTATGTTCAAACTCTGACTGGCCTATTGGACAATAGGGCAAACCCCAAAACCAAAACACAAAATACTAGGGTGGGCCAACTTTTTGGGTCAAAATTAGCCACTTTTTTGGGCTAGTTTGATAAGTTACTTCAGCATTCAGCTAGTAGTTTTGACCCATGTTACTGAATAAATATTCTTTAAAATGCACAATTTGCATCACATTTCATCAAAAACCTCCCCCTTTCGCACTACAGTCTGTCACAAAAGGAATGAATTGCCATTTGCAACTGTGAGACACTTTTTCATTGGTGGCCAAGACACTTTTAGGCCCCAGTCCGACCCTGGGTACGTTTCCCCCTTTTTAATTTCTCCCTTACAAAAAAAAAGCAACAAAAACCCCAAACAATTTATTCCCCTCCCCCCCGGCATGTCCCACATTTTGAAGACCTCTGGGCTAGAGTGTTGTGCCCCATGCTCCTCTTCTGTGTCAGTACTGCGGTCATAACCACTCTGTCAGAGTATGAGAATAGGAAGAATTCCTTTTGATAATCTGGGATCCCTAACACTGTAGCTGTGCATATTGCTTCCTTCAGCTCGTTAAATGCCTCTGTCATTTCTGTTGTCCATTGTATTGTCTTCTCCCCTGTTTGTGCTTCCTACAGTGTGCTCAATAAAGGCCTAGTGTAAGAGCTGTAATCGAATACCCATGCCCTGCAGTAATTACATAGTCCTAAAAACTGCAGCATCTTTCTGACTTTTGTGAGTTTTGCTGTCCTGTGTATTGCCTCTGCCCTCTCTGGTTTCACTCGTCTGTCATTTTGGTTTGGGAGATCATCGTCCAATGTATAACACTTCTGTCTGGCAATATTGTAGTTTGGCCTTGTACACTGTGTACCCCTTTTCTGCTAGTACTGTCAGCATGTGTACTGAGTCATTCCTAGACTGTCCTTCAGTCTTGCTGCAAATCAGTATGTCATCTACGTACTGTATAACTGTGCTCTCCATCTGTACATTGCCTAAGTCCATTTGGAGTGCCCTGTTGAATATGGAAGGTACCCTTGAGGATGTCTTGTATGTTTCCACTTCTTATTTCTATATAGAAAAAAAGTTAAATCCTGTGAGTCTAGGTGTAGTGGTATAGACAAGAATGCATTCTTCAAATCTATGACCATGAAGTAGGCAACTTCCGTGGGGATGCTACACAAAATTGTCGCCGGATTCGGAACTAAAGGATATTCTGCTTCTACAATATGGTTAAGAGGACGCACGTCCCATATAAAAGGCCATGACCCCCCCCAGTTGCCTTTTTGACAGGGTACACAGCATGGTGATTCTGATGGTACTAGGATGCCCTGCTTCACTAGTGCTACAATGGTCTCATAAATGCCTTTGTCTGCCTCTCTTGAAAATGGGTATTGCTTAACTCGTGGTACAATTGCTCCTGACTTCAGCTTTATTTTCACTACTCCTATCCCCTTCAGGAGCCCCACATCATAGGGACTTGTGGTCCATAAAATGCCGGGAACCTTTGCCAAAGCCTCCTCTAGAAAGATTGGCAGTGCTTTCAGCGCCATCGCCATTCTCTGTGGTACCTCGCTGTAATGTATCCTCACCCAATATGTGATGCTTATTGTGAACACCATCTCGTGGTCTGATCTGTTGTCCTTGAATAGTTCTTCATCTGTAACTGTTGTCAACCTTTACCCTTATGCTATGGCGATTACTGCTCGCCATGGTTACCCTGTGTCTGTCATGACTCCGCTATCCAGGTGGTCGTGGTGGCGGAGGAATCGGCGGCGATATGTGAGTGTCCGCTGCATCCATTCAGGGGCTTATGTTGCACAGGATCCTCCCAAGATGGCTGAACCTTACGGACCTGTACCGAACCAGCCTCCTACAGTATCTACTGCGGAGGAGCCTCTGCCCCCGAACGGTCAGGTGACCGTATTTCAGGCAGGAACGCAATCCCAGCATTGCGTCGCTACTTCGTATACAGACGCTCCGTAAGTTCGCAACTAAGAACCTCTTCGTGCAGCCTCCTAGCTCTATGTGCTTTCTTTTCTGCCTACTACCTATACCTTGTATCGTTTCAGAAATCTTACCTGCAAACACTTCTACCATCCCCGCTCTTCGTGTGAATCCGTTACCGCGTTCAGCGGTCAGCCGTGTTTCTTCCTCTCGGAGAATCAACGCGATCCAAGACAGTACTCTGCCCCGCAACGGTAGGAAGCACTCCGGGGGGTTCGCGGCTATAACCTGCTTCCTACTCAACCCTCTTTCATTCTGCCCTTAGACTTCACCTCCTTCCTCCCGTGGTTTCCATCCTCCAGTTCCACCCTCGGAGCTACGGAACGAAATCGTGATCTCCTCTGGGTTCCTATTCAGGTACACTATGTTCTCTCTAGAAACCTCCAACCTGTTGCTTACTCCATCTTTCCCATTTCTAACCTGTTTCTTTTACATACATTAGACTTCATGCCTGTCGTCCGCATTACCAGACTCAACCCAGTAAACCTTCAGGACACGTTTCGAGGAAGACGCTCCACCAGTCTCCTGAAGAGCAGCAACAGGGTTTTCTACCCCAGAGGGTTTCCCTGGGATTCCTGCAGTGCCTCAGGAAATGCTATTCTGGACTCTTATCCTGCATTTGCCAATGCTCTTAAGTCCATGTTTAGTAGGCAAGAGATTTCAATTTCCTCTCAAGAACAATTACTCGATTTACGTCAAGGCTCCCAAGACTTACTACAATATGTGACTAAGTTTAAGCAACTTTCCGCCGACGCCGACTGGTCAGATAGTGCATTGGTGACTTTGTTCCGTAGAGGATTTACAGAGGAATTGAAGGATGAGTTGTCAAAAGTACCTAGACCACCTAATTTAGCCGATATGATCACGGTGGCATTACAGATCGACTACCGAATTCAGGAAAGGCAGTCTAAACGTAGGAGGAGTCGGAATACCAGAAATCCTAAATCAAGAATGGAAGGAACCAGTGTTTGTTCTAAAGGGGAATCCTCCGAAGATGAACCCATGCAACTAGGGGTCACTAGAGGACCTCTATCACCGGAGGAACGAGAACGGAGACGTTCTGGAGGTCTGTGCATGTACTGCGGATAGTCCAGTCATGTAGTCAAGGACTGCCCAAAAACTCCACCCCGAAGATGGGTGAACAAGAAGTCGGGAAACTCCCGCACCCAGTCATAAGGGGAACCTCGGCTCAGGTGGTACGGGATGGTTCCCAGAATTTACCTCTACTTCAAAATACCTGTCCTTCTAATACCTCTATGGTCATCGTTCTGGTAAAACTCTATCGGGAAGATCAAGGGGTTTGTGAGGCACCCGCCTTCGTGGATAGTGGGGCAGCGGGATGTTTCCTTGATGATCAATGGGCCAAAGACATGGGGATTAGACGATTCACCAAGACCTTAGCTGTTCCCATCCAAGGGGTCGATGGCAATCCTCTCAGCTCCGGACCTATAAGGGAGCAAGCATATCCACTACTATGCCAGATCTCCACTCATCAAGAAAGACTGAGCTTTGACTTAATCAAGGCGGCTCATTTCCCTATTATCTTAGGATTGCCGTGGTTACGGACTCATAACCCATACATAAATTGGACGGCTGGAACCCTTTTCATGGGCTCGGAATATTGCGTCTCTCACTGTTTTCCACAGAGTTCAAACCCAGTTCCAGTCACTTCCCAGGAGTCTGAAACCGAGCCGCTCACAACGGTTGGCAGTCTATGCCACATCCCAGAATGCCACATGATGTTTCTCCCCGTTTTTGACCACCCACAGTTCTCATCTCTTCCACCCCATCGTAGAGATGATTGCCATATTGAACTTACACCGGATCATCCCATTCCATTTGGTCGAATGTATATGCTTTCCCAAAAAGAAAAGAAGGTTCTGAAAGAATATCTACAAACCAACTTAGAGAATGGTCTTATAACCGAATCCAAATCACCGGCAGGGGCATCATTATTTTTCATCCCCAAAAAAGACTCGGACGAGTTACGCCCGTGTATTGACTACCGACCATTGAACAAGATCACTATTCCGGATAAATATCCGATGCCACTTATACCAGATATTTTAGAAGCAGTAAGAGGAGCTAAAATATACACTAAGTTGGATCTTCGAGGGGCCTACCATCTCATTCGAATTGCCCCGGGAGACGAGTGAAAGACTGCATTCCGAACACCCTTCGGACATTACGAGTATCACGTAATGCCCTTCGGCCTTTCAAACGCCCCCGCAGTCTTCCAGCGGTTTATCGACCATCTGTTTGCTGACCTACTATTACATTCTGTAGTTATCTATTTGGACGACATTTTGATTTTTTCATCCGATAAGGATCAACATATACGTCATGTCAATCTTGTTTTGGAGAGATTACAAGCTAACCAGTTGTTTTGTAAGGCGGACAAATGTATTTTCCATCAGCCTCAAGTGACATATTTAGGGTTTGTTCTCTTCGCCAATGGAATCTCTATGGATCCTCAGAAAGTGACCGGAGTGATAAATTGGCCTACTCCGAGTAATGTTAAGGAAATCCAGAGGTTTTTGGGTTTTGCAAACTTTTACAGAAAGTTCATCCCCTGCTTTTCTGAGATCGTTCTTCCCTTTACCAGACTTCTACGAAAGAATGTTCCCTTCATCTGGAACTCACAGGCCCAAGAAGCCTTCAAATTATTAAAAAAGCTTTTTACCATTGCACCCATACTGCTAACTCCGGATCAATCAAAGAGATTCATTTTGGAAACCGATGCCTCACATCATGCAATGGGATCCGTACTCCTTCAGTAGGACTCGGAGGGCACCGAAAGACCTGTAGCATTCCTCTCCAAGACCTTTGGGCCCTCAGAACTTAATTACTCAGTACTAGAGAAGGAACTTTTGGCCATCAAGCTCTCCTTCGAAGAGTGGAGACATCTGTTACTGGGTTCCTCCCATCCTATTGAGGTGCGCACAGACCATCAAAACTTGAAAGTATTACAATATGCCCAAACAGTTAATAGCCGCCAACCACGGTGGGCTTACTTCTTTTCTCCGTACCGAATCCTTTTTACATTTTTACCCGGAAACCAAAATCTCCGGGCAGATGCCTTATCTCGAAGAGATTCCCCTAAGGTTCTATTCCAGGCAGACCAGATATTTCCAAAGGCAGTTTTTGTGCAAGTGGTGACCGACTTCCTACAAGAGATCCGTCAATCTACTATTGAAAACCAAGAGTTTTGCCAAAGCTTGAAACATGCACATTATCTAACTCTGGATCAGGGTCTGTACTTCAAGGAGGAAAGAGTCCTGGTTCCTTCAGTAGATCTTCAAAAGAAGGTACTTTTTATGTGTCATGATTCGAAGGCACCTGGACATCGAGGAATCAGAAAAACACTGGACCTCGTCGAAAGGCAATTCTGGTGGCCTTCGGTGTCCATAGATGTGCGGGATTACGTAACCGCTTGCACTACTTGTTTTCAATCTAAACCATCTCATCAAGTTCCTATGGGCCTTCTTTCATGGATGACTGTACCTACCAAACCTTGGCAAATCATATCAACCGATTTCATAGTGGAACTACCTGCTTCTGAAAATAATACAGCTATCATGGTAACTATTGATTACTTCACTAAGCTAGCCCATTTTTCAGCTCTTCCTGGGATCCCTTCGGCTTCTCAGATGGCCCGTATTTTCATTTCTGAAATCTTCTCTCATCACGGACTCCCGGAAAGAATTGTTTCGGACAGGGGAACACAATATGTTTCACAATTTTGGAAGAAGATGTGCTCCATTCTTCAGATCCAAAGATCCTTAAGCTCTGGATATCATCCCCAAACAAATGGGCAGACTGAACGCCTAAACCAAACCCTGGAAGGTTATTTGCGATGTTTCGTGACTGCTGCGCAAGATGACTGGGTGGAGTTATTACCCTTAGCGGAATTTGCGTATAATAATTCCATTCATACGGCCCTGAACTCAAGCCCTTTCTACTGTTCCTATGGGTTTCATCCGTCATTTCTGCCTATTGCTTCCCCTTCATCATCACGATTTCCTGGGGTGGATGCTTTGATTGAGGGCATACATCGAAGTCAGAGACTGGCACGGACAGCCTTATTAGAGGCCAAGGAAAGAGTCAAACGCTGTGCAGACCGTAGACGAAGAGCTGCACCTCTACTGACAATAGGTGATCGTGTATGGTTATCATCTAAATTTCTACCCCGGCACCTGGTGCCTTCTGAACTATCCCCGAAGTATTTTGGCCCTTTCCTGGTCACCCATCTGGTGGGTGAGGCTGCTGTGCGCCTTCACTTACCTCCCTCGTGGTCCCGTATCCATCCAGTCTTTCATATTTCACAGATTAAGCAACATGTCTCAGACCGGTTCTCAAGGTCTGCTATTCCATGTCCTCCACCGGTGGTCATGTTTACTGGACCTGAATTCGAAGTTTCTGGGATCTGTGATTCACGTTACTACAGAGGGAAATTGCAATTCTTGGTGGACTGGAAAGGTTACTCCCCGGCTGACAGGTCTTGGGAACCGGCCTCTGGGGTCCATGCCCCCCGATTGATCTGCCGCTTTTATCGGATCCATCCGGGCAAACCGGGTTCTCCGCCTTTGAAGGGGGGGGCATACTGTCATGACTCTGCTATCCAGGTGGTCGTGGTGGCGGAGGAATCGGCGGCGATATGTGAGTGTCCGTTGCATCCATTCAGGGGCTTATGTTGTACAAGATCCTCCCAAGATGGCGGAACCTTACGGACCTGTACCGAACCAGCCTCCTACAGTGTCTACTGCGGAGGAGCCTCCGCCCCCGAACGGTCAGGTGACCGTATTTCAGGCAGGAACGCAATCCCAGCATTGCGTCGCTACTTCGTATACAGACGCTCCGTAAATTCACAACTAAAAACCTCTTCATGCAGCCTCCTAGCTCTATGTGCTTTCTTTTCTGCCTACTACCTATACCTTGTATCGTTTCAGAAATCTTACCTGCAAACACTTCTACCATCCCCGCTCTTCGTGTGAATCCGTTACCGCGTTCAGCGGTCAGCCGCTGTTTCTTCCTCTCGGCGAATCAACGCGATCCAGGACAGTACTCTGCCCCGCAACGGTAGGAAACACTCCGGGGGCTTTGCAGCTATAACCTGCTTCCTACTCAACCCTCTTTCATTCTGCCCTTAGACTTCACCTCCTTCCTCCCGTGGTTTCCATCCTCCAGTTCCACCCTCGGAGCTACGGAACGAAACTGTGATCTCCTCTGGGTTCCTATTCAGGTATACTACGTTCTCTCTAGAAACCTCCAACCTGCTGCTTACTCCATCTTTCCCATTTCTAACCTGTTTCTTTTACAAACATTAGACTCCAGCCTTCGCGCCTGTCGTCCGCATTACCAGACTCAACCCAGTAAACCTTCAGGACTCCACGTTTCGAGGAAGACACTCCACCAGTCTCCTGAAGAGCAGCAACAGGGTTTCCTACCCCAGAGAGTTTCCCTGCGATTCCTGCAGAGCCCAGTTCCTCCCCTTTGGTAGGCTGGGAACGGTAGGGACCTCGAGGGGATTCTCACAATCTTCTTGTACGCCTCTGCTGACCAGGTTAGTGATTCTGTGACAAAGCTCCTCAATGTGGTATTGGAAGACTCTCAGAGATTTGACAGTGTCATCTGTCCCGTGCACTTGTTCACCATGATCACTGCCTCTAATCCTAGTGGCACTATTGTCCCTTCCTTCTCATCTGATGGTATCTCTGACCTGAATAGGTGCTCATTTGGAAGGTGCCATATTTTCCCCTTAATCCCTGGGAGCCATGCTATTATTACTTCTGTCATATATTGGAACAGTTCCTCATCCACTTGCACCTCTCCTCTGTACCCTTTGTCCACAATAGGCTTGAATAATTTCCCTCACATTTAGAAGGTGTATCCCTGATGTGGAGCACAGTATTCCCTTTTCAATGAATGAAATGGTCATGTTAAGTCTGCTCATAATGTCTCTCCCCAGCATATTTACAGATGTCTGTTGAGAATAGAGTTGGGGCAAGGATAGATTGTGCTCTCCTATAGAAAGTACAATATCTTCTGCAAAAGGAACCACTTCCGTTGCCCCTGAGAATCCTTGAGCATTCATGGCATCGCCTGACATACTATATTTCCTTTCCTGGATGCAGAATTTAGTTGCCCCTGTGCCTACAAGAAAGGAAAAGGTATTGTTACCTATCGTCACCCCTTTACCTGGTTCCTCTGCAGGGTTGGGTGTAATCGATAAGATAGAACATGTCAAGTCCGTCTGTGGGCTGTCCTATTGAGGGTATAATGACATTCCGTTCCCTAGGACCCACCCCAGTTTCCTAATGGGAATCATTTTTATAGAGTCAGTGTGTGCCACTGTACCGTCATTTGGTTGTGTGCTGTTCTGCACCTGCAATATCTGCCGTGTATGTGTCTTGTGTGTTACCCTGCATGTGTGGTATCTGAAGTGCCTGCAAATACTGCTGCAAAGGCACTTGCATTTGTGGTGCCTGTGTCATGGGTTGGTGCGTCTGTGGGTATGCATTCACTGTCTGTCCTTGTTGTGTCTGGTCCTGAGATTAATACTCGTTCTGTTCCCCCTGATATGCTGGCTGGTATTGCATTCCCCCATTTTGTTGCGCACCTCACCTGCTTCTGCACACCCTTGAGGTATGCCCGATCTGTCCACACACCCAACACTGGGTTGGTTCTCTCACCTGATTCTGGAACCCCTCAGAAAACCCCTCTGGGCCCTGCTGTGTTTGCTGCTTATAGCCTTGAAACCCCCATGGGAATCCCCTATGGTTCTCCTGCATCTGATCCCGTACCCACGTCCTCTAGGTGCCCCCCCCCGCTTCAGCTGAACCCATGTTGCGCATCCCCCTGCACCATGAACCCACCTCCCGTGGTTGGCGGTACATACTGCATCTGTGGTGCCCCTTGTCCTCCCATGCTTTTTAATACTGCCCCTTCCATGGCATGTTTAGTTTCTTCTGTACTAACTTTGCCTCCTCCTGCTTTCTTTCCTCGCACTTTTTCCCCGCATTCTCTTGCATTAACCTATGATCATGTACTATCGTGAGTTGTATCTCTGACCACGGCTTTGCTTCCATCCCCACAAACCCCTTTAGTTGCCTTTGCACCTGTTCTGGCCACCCTTGGCATAGTATACGTAGAATAATGCCATTGTTTTGTCCCACGGTTCTCTCTCGCATTTCAAGGTGCCAAAGCACTTGAATCGTCTGAATGTAGTTCGTCTTCCCCCATTTTGCATGCCATTATCGCACTAATGTCTGACGTGTCTGGGTACTGTGTCCGTAGAGCTTACCATACGGCTGCTTGGCAGTTAGCAAATGGCTTGCCATCATGCGCCAAGTCCTGGGTGGTTACTCCTGGGTACCCCACACTTGTCCATACTTCCTCAGCGGCTTCCCTGAGGATCGCCACTAGCAGCCCCTCTACGTCTCACACTGCTAATTTCTGTCCCGCTGTCATATTTCAATTTGACACTTCCATTTCACATCACCCACGGTTAACAAGGGTAGCCTACACCTCACATTTTCCTTGTCTATATGCTTCCATGGTATGTATTGAGGTCGCCCCCTCCCTTTTCCACTAAGGGCAACTGTGTAAACCCGATCTCCCCATTCACGTCTTGTGTCAGCCTGATCTGCCTATCTGATCCTTCAGCGTCCTTAATGTCAGTACATGCCTTTGCTGGTTCTCCCTTCCTTCGTCCTGGAAGGTCCCTAAGCCTCTGGACGTATGGGACTATGTCATCCATACTGTGTGATGCGTCCCTGGACTGCTGTGATCTATCGTCCTTGTCACCCCTAGATCCCCCTGTGTCTTTTCCTACTTCCCATGTCACGCTTCTATCTGTGCGTCTCCCTGTCGATCAACGACTGGGTCGTCCCCTTCACCCGTCCTCGCTTCCCTCTGCATCCCGGTCTGAGTCGCTGTCCCCCATGTCACTGTCGAACGCATGCGCAAAGCTTAGCCTCCTGGAGGTCGTGCCTTCGCTGAGCTTTCCTTCAAAGTCAATCAAGTTCCTGTTAACCCTTCTCCTGTGAGATCCCACATCTGTCCTGTCTCATGGAGTGGCAGTCCTGCCCTGTGTGGTGCCGCTGTCTTGCTCCATTTGCCTACCTCGTCCTCCTCCTTCGCCTCTCTAACTCTTAGAGCTCCATCCTACTCTTCATCTTTCGTTGCTCCCGCTCTTTCTCATCTTTCCTCTGCTTTTCTCTTCGCACTCTCTCTCGTCCCTCCTCTTCTTCCTTCTCCTTTCTTTCTACTTCTTCCATTATTATCTCTGCCCAGTCTCATGCTTTGCTGCTCCCCGTAGGACCCTCTATTTCTTTACTCGCCCCTGCTGATTCTCCCAATGTCTTCCCATCCAATTTCAGAAGTATCTGCCCACCTACCCATTTGTTCAATGCTATGCCCTCTAGCACCTCTTTAGTGTTTGTCTGGGTCTCGCTGCACGCTCCTCTCCCACCGTTTGTCTGTCCGACCTCTTTCTGCCCTCCACCTTGGTGTATGGTGGAGGTTGAAATGTTGGATTTGTGTACCCCTCCGCTGCCCTTAGCTCCCTTATAGGATATAACCCCTGTGCTTCTGCTACTGCCCCTTCTTGGTTATGTTCAGGAGGAGGTGGGGGAGCGGGTGCTTAGGGCGCTGCGCCTAGTGTCTCCTGCTGGTTCAGCATCCATTGATGCCTCGCTACTTCTCCTTCATCCTCCTGGAACATTTCCCAGAATTTCAATATCACCATACGATTGGCCAACTTCTTCCCCTTATAAGTGTCTTGTATGTGTGTCCGTAATAGTTGCTGCACATTTTTGGAGAAACTTCTGCATTGTGGCCATGGCTTAGTCAGTTTACCCTCTGTGCTTTTCATAAATTCCATGCTATATTTACAAATCTTGTCCTTATATCGCGGAAGGGCCTTACATAGGTGATGTTGGAGCATATCCCCCCCGCACTTCCCTTGATACATTGCTTTTATACTCACTTGACCTCAAGTCAAGGCTTTCGATACTCCTGTTATTACACAAGCACAATGAATACTTTCAACTCAGATTTATTAATTTCACAAATACAAGTTCTCAACAAGTTCTCAACAATTCTTCTCGAGCCTCTCTGGCTCTAAAACAACCTGTCAGGCATGATCCGCCTTCACAACTCTGTGCCTCCTCAGGCACACCCACCAATCTTACGCATGCACCTTGCATGCACCGCCACCGAACAGTCTTCTCTGTCAATTTCAAGTTTCTCAACACCAACTCTTTAACTCCTCGTGCTCTTCGAGTCTTATGCACAGACCTGATGGGTGATGTCACCACTTCACTAAACAAGGGAGCTCTAGAGATCACTTACAACGCTAACAAAGCTAATGTCCTGTTACACACATTTACACAACCCCACCATGAACCCACAGCTGTCTTCCTGCCTCCTAACAGGGGATACCAATATCACTCTTTTTGGTTGGGTGATCGGAGTGGTATCCTGTATGGATAACCCCTATAGATCATAGTTGATTGGCCCTCGCATGTCAGGTGACTGGCCTGCCCCTTACCCAAGAAATTATCTATTACATTGTTGAAGGGTTGCAGGATTACCATTGGCCCTTGCTCTCTGCCCTCCACCCCTGTATTTCCGTTGCCTGATTGGCTGGAACTGGTCTCCTCAGGCCTGGGACCCAGCTCTGTTCTCAGCGCTCTGTGAACCCCTTCAAGGTTATGAGAATGACTATGTTTTCCCAATGTATCTGTTAGCAGTACCACTTTTGCCTGTGAAAGTGCCCTCAATGTTGCAACCTTGTTAACAAGTCAGTGTTTCACTTCATGTATGTGTTGCTGAGAACCACTTGTCTTCCCACCGCGGGTGAATGACCATTGTCTAGCTCGGCTGAATCATGTGATTGAGGACCACGAAATCGAGCTCTTCTGGTCTGCAATTTATGAAGATTCATTCTGTTTTTCCGCAGATGTCCCTTTGTCGTTTTAGGTTTGGAATGTGTTGCTTGTCTCTGACCTTGGCTGCAAACCCTAGCCTGCTGTTCTGTGCAGCCTGGTTCTGCTTTCCCTTGTCTCTCATCCTGCGGCTTGTGGCCTCATGTAATCCTCATCGTACCTATAATATGATTTCTACATATCTATACCATACTATCTTTTCCAAAGGTTAGTCGTGTTTGGTCCTTCCAGTCTCCTTGTGTGATCCTGTAGTTCTATAGGTTAGTTGCCGTAAGAATCTGCAAGCTTGCTCTGCATCTCTTGGTTGCCTTGCGTTCAGCATTTCTGCACTTAACAAATGAGAAAAATAATAAATGCTTTTGACAGTATTAATATGTATCTGTCCTCTATCTACAGAACTGTGTAAGCATGTTCTTTGTATGTTCTTTGTGTGTTCACGTGTGTGTTTGTGTAACGTTGTGCATGGCTGTGACTGTACTTTGTGACTAACGTTACTATGTCGTGGTGTCACTCATTACGTCAGCACATTGGTTTCTCTGCATTAATCAACGTCATCCTTCAAGGCATTTGGGTTCATGACCAATGTTGAAGTACCTGTACCTGTATCCATTGGGCCTCATTATAAGGGTGGCGGTACCCGTGCCGGTAAATACAGGCACGGCTGCCGCCAAATTCTTTTTTTTACAGGCAACCAGCAATGGGGATGTACCAGGGCATTCCAGCCCCGGCAGACCCGGTAATTCCGCTTTGCCGGGTGCCGGTAAAAATGACTCCCCATTCCCATTGAGTCCAATAGGACTCAATGGGAATGGGGATGCCGGTAGCGTCGGCACCGTTAACAAAGGTGCCGGCGCTACAGTGTAAGTCTGCTCGCGGGTGCCATTCTGCCCGGCAGGTTAGACTTGCTGCGCTGACCGGCACCCACGAGCAGACCTTGTGGTTTGCAGGTCCGGTAACAATGGTACCGGCAAGCTTACCGGTACCGTTGTTACAGGACCGGCAACCTTGTAATGAGGCCCATTGATTGGATACAGTTTGAACGGCTAAGAGAATATTGTTCCACATACGTGGATGTCACTGGCCCCCTTGGGGGTTGTCCGAATAGTGAGTGGCTTTGTGCGTTTTTGACTCTTCAGGCCATCATGCTCATGGGGTTGGGGAGGGGCATTCCAGGAAACCTCTCTTCAGCTCTCACGGTCTGTCACTGGAGCTGCCATTGCTCCTTACTACTAGAATACATCAAACTGGTGGTGTGAGCCTGTAAGACAAAATGGAGGTTTACAGAGGGCATAGAAACCAATTCTACACAAAATTCCTTCCATTTTGATAACTTACCATGTCTGACACAGCGGTGGTACGTTTGTTGGCAAAGACAAATGAAGACAAAAGAAAAGAAAAGTCATATCTTGCCCTATTTCTATGAGGAAAATGCTCAGGGAACTTTTCAGTACTTAGTGACCCCTGCAACCTCTTTTTTGCAAATTGCAATGTCGCATTGGTGTGTCAAAGAGAAGAGAGACCTTTAGCTCCCCTACTCCGTTTGTCAAAGTGAAAAGAAAGTGCTTTGATCACACCTTATTACTGCACCAAAAGAAGAATGCAAAGTGTTATTCGGTACCTGATTAATTAGTATTTATTGGTGGCCCTTTGTGATAACACGTGTTTTGGCATTATAAATGCCTTTCTCAAATCAGGGCATATCTTTATGTTTAAAAACATATTATACCAAAAAGTGTACACATTCAATTGGACAATAGACAATAAGCATCATGTTCAAAAGAATATAAAAATCATCATAGAAGAAAGAAAACTTATCAATGTATACATGTATCCAATTGCAGTTGGGAATAACAGTCAATTGCCAATTCCACCATGCGTAGCATATGTGTTGAAAAATACCAATATATGCAATATGGTATAATATAAGCACACAAACATTACATTTAAAACCTACAGAAATCGAAAATTGGGTAAAACCAAAATAAAAAAAGGTGTTTAAATAAGGAGACATAGATTCAGGGTAGGGGATGAGGGAGGTAAGTTAGGTAAAAAATGAAAAGAGAAAAGATTTACATAAGAACGTTAGTCAATTCCGAAATTGATGCTATTGTTATTAAGCAGATTGCAAAGGGAAATTGTCTTACCCTGTGCCATCAGTCTTAAACGCTATGGTAGCTAGAAAATGTTGAATGTTACCAGGTTAAATCCCATCTGGAACATGAGAAGGAAGGAAAAAGAAAGGGGATTGTGTAGATGAGTTGTCATATATGTAGTCCAGCGTTTCATTCCTTGCATTTATTTATGTGCATTCTTTTTGTTATTTCCTTAACGTAATTTTCTGGTATACAATAAATTAATTAGGTAAAACCTACATGTTGCGAATTGTGGTCGCATTACATTTTGGTATGGAAAACCATTGTAGGTGACTGTTGTTTAGCCCATTTTAATCTTTTTGAAAACCACGTTATAGGCAAAGTGCAGTTGTGCATGCCCGTTTGCTCGTACTGTCCCGTATGGGAAATGTCAACTCATGCTGTGATCAATATAGTGATTGTGAATTGCTTATCATTACGAATAAATAGGATACAACATCATATTGTTGGTGAAAATAGTTTGCGCTAATATTCGTCTACATGCAACTAATATTCTTGTATTTATTTACAATCATGACGCTGTGTTATATTGTGAGCAAGGTCCCGTGCGGACACACGGATCCTGCTGGGATTGGACAGAATGCTTGCTGACTGCCTGAGACCCTAAGGGTTTACCTGTAAAGAATAATGCTCTTGCGTCCCCCGTCGGTATGAAAATGGCGGTCGGACCCCGGTCTTCTATTGTGTATTATCATTGCCATGGGAACCGGGTGGTCCTACCTTCGTTTCCATGGTGAGTGTTTAGAATTGTCAGCCATATTTTGGGTAGCTCTAATGTAAATGATATGGGAAGCTGTGTAAGGGACCAAAATAACACGATGTTTCGTAAATTATTGATAATTTACTAATTGTTTAAGATTTTGCAGAATAATGATCGCCGTGCTGCGATTGTTGAAGCAGCTCCGTTTGAAATGTTTTCAGCCATATGTTTCATTTATTAAAATAAGCGTAACGGCTGTGATCAAGTCTAATATGTTTGTTTGTTTTGCATTCCAACAGTGGAGTACACGAAAAAAATAATGTGATTTCTCTTAAAATGTTGTGCAAAGTGGTGACACGTGACCTTTTGTTGTCTCAAAGCCACTGCAGAAGTTGGTACCGGCTCAAGCTAGATCCGCACATAGGAGAATTTATTTATGACCACCCATCCATAATCTACAGAAGAGCTAGAACACTTCGAACAAGTTTAAGTCCTTCCCTACTACCAGAAATGACCAAAGGAAAAACAAGGACCTGGCTAGATGAACCCAAGCCAGGTTTCAGAAGATGTGGTACCTGCTCCATGTGCAAGTATGCGATAGCCAGCATAGATACCTTCAAAGACTCAAATGGTGTGCAAATGAAAATACAGGAACAAATTAACTGTCGGACCAAATATGTGGTATGTGCAATCATATGCATCTGTAAACAGATCTACATTGGCAGCACAATCCGAGAACTACGGACAAGAATTAGGGAACATCTTTCAGCAATTGGCAGCCAAGACAAGAACCTACCTCTAGCTGACCATTGGCAGACCTTACATCAGCTAAATTTCCTCTTCTCCCCCCCTCTATCCCTCCCTCTTGCTCCCAATTCTACTCCTCCACTCTCCCCTCCCCCTCTCTCAATTGCTCTACATACTGTTTTGTTGGTCTGATTCTAAATTGTTATTTGCTTCTACTCTTACTGTTATTTTGTTATCATTAAATGTACCATGTTGTTAACATGTGCAGCGCTCTGGCGTAAAGAGCTATATAAACCTAATTAATACAAATAAAAATAAATGCCAAAAAAGAAATCAAATTTATTGGCCTAAAAAAGGTAACCTTGGGACGGAGGGGCAGAAATCAAGAACTCTTCTACGCCAAGCAGAGGCAAGACACATTTGCAGCTTCAGAAGTGTGGAAGCAGGTTTCAACACAGAGAATGAATGAAATGGCATACTTTCTATGAGACATCCCAAAATATTCTAGCCCCAAGAGGGCCTATAACCTACCAGATATATTTCAAGACATTGTAATAATATTTATCAATAATCATGGTTTATGTGCAAAGAGCCAACAATACTTATTGTTAAGTTTGATACACCACCATCATGTTTTGGTTTCCAATGTATGCTTACTAATAGTAGATCAATTGACTTTGGGAAACATCACATAAGTTTTATATAGCCTTACGTGCATCAGTAAGCATTTTGCGTTTTCAAATTATTACCTGCAGTATTAACAAGCTGCAACCAACATTTAAACAAGGTTATCTCACAAGTAAGCAGCAGGAGCCAACTAGAGACTACATTTCCCATAAGACATGAGCGCTAAGTCAGTAGTCAGTTTTTACCCTACTTAGATTCTGCAGTGGCATTGAGACAACAAAAGGTCAGGTGTCACCACTTTGCACAACAATTTAAGAGAAATCGCATTATTTTTCGTGTACTCCGCTGTTGGAATGCAAAACAAGCAAACATATTAGACTTGATCACAGCCATTACACTTATTTTAATAAATAGAAAATCTGGCTAGACCTGAGCGAGGTAGTGTAGTTCTGAAAAGTATCTTTGATAGGGTGAGTAAGTTGTCGGGACATAAAATTAATTGGGACAAAACGGAGGTGTTTCCAATCGCTGGTAGTTGTGTGCGTGATTATTTTTTGGATTGGCGTTGTAAATGGAATACGTCTCATGTGAAATATTTGGGTGTTTATCTGACTAAGGAGATCAAATAAATGGTGGAATTCAATGTAGGGAAAATTGGTTGCTACCTTGAGTAAGGATATTAGAAGATGGGAACGATTACCAATGGGGATTTGGGCTAAAGTCAACGCTATTAAGATGACTCTTTTGCCAAAGGTACTTTATGTTGTACAACCTTTGCCTTTGAAATTTTCGAAAAAGATGCTGGCTAGTATCGATCGTGTTTTACAAAACTTTTTGTGAGGGGATAAAAAGAGACCAAAGATTCCAAAGTTTATTTTGATGCGTAGTACTAAAAGCAGAGGTTTTGGATACCCAGATTTGGAACGCTACTATAAAGGGTTTATTTTGAAAAGGGCAGCATATTATTTTTCAGTGGGGAGTGGGTTAGAGCCCTTGTGGGTGCTAATTGAAAGGTATAAATTGAATAGTTTTCCGTTGCATGCTATTACCTCTATGGGGCATCTACCTGGAAGGGCTAGTAGGCTTCCGACTATTACGGTGACAAAAGAGGTTTTGGTGTGGTGGTTGAGTCTCTTTCAGGGGAACTTGTACTTGCACTATGGAGCATCTATTTGGCTTAATCCGAGCTTGCAATTTGCCAATAAACCCTTTTGTTGGAGAAGTTGGGTCTCGAAAGGGATTTTATGTATCAGGGATGTGGTGCGTGATGGCCGTATATTGTCATTCGAGGAGTTGCAGAGGAGGTTTCATTTGGCAGGGAGGGAACTGAATAGGTTTGCGAAGTTGAAAGCTCTATTGAGTGAGAGATTGGCACAGAAGTCAACTCAACCTTGCATGCAAGCAGCTGCCACCGGCAATCTACAATACTCAATATCCCCATGGGGGAATATGTTAGAGCGAGGAGGAACTTCTGTGGTCATAACACATTTAAATAAGAATGCACCTTGCTAAAGACCAGATTCCGAGAACGTGGCTATCCAGGGAAGTGTGTGATGAGAGCTTATAATAGAACCAAAAAAGTGGACCCAGGAACAAACACTTATCCCGGAAAACACAGCCAAGGACTCTGAGACACAATGGCAAGTTGGGTTCCTAACAAAATATAATAAGGAAAGCCACAAGATTAATAAGATATTCCACAAACATTGGCATCTTTTGAAACTAGATGAACACATTAGACCACAAGTGGGGGACAAACCGAGAATTATTTTCAAGAAAGCAGATACCTTAAAGACTAAACTAAGTCCATCACTTCTACCAGATGTCAAAAAGAGCAATACCGGGACATGGATACCAGCACCCATCAAGTGATTCAGAAAATGTGGTAACTGTACAATGTGCAAGTTTGCGAGCGAACCCACTGACACATTCAAGGATCGAAATGGCAAAGAAATCAAAATTAAACAAGCCATTTACTGCCGCACTAAATATGTAGTATATGGCATACTATGTGTATGCAATATGATATATAATATAGGCAGTACAATTCGAGAGTTGAGAATCCGAATAAGGGAACACCTTTCAAAAATTGGGAGCCAAGATATTTGTTCGCCTTTAGCAGCACATTGGCAGAAATGCCATCAAATGGAGAAGAAGAGTGACCTCAAATTCATTGGCTTACAATATGTCCAATTGGGCAAAAGAGGAGGAGATAGAGAAAAAGCACTGCGCCAGGCAGAAGCTAGAACTATTTGTGTACTTAACAGCACTGTAACTGGATTGAACTCTGATAATGAGATGGTGTCATTTCTTTGAATAATGTACTTTAATGCACAAACTGCTGGCTGAATGGATAGTATTGAGATCTACGATGTAAGAAAAGTGGCAATTGTAAATTAACCATTTAATATGCACAATGTGAACCCTGAAAACATGCTAAAATGACTAGATTCCATCAACCCTACACAACATAATGGGGTATAACTATAGAATGAACCATAAGAATACTAATGAGTGGTATATTTATACAATGTTACAATATATGACGTAAGTAATACTAGCATTCTAGAGTAGGCGCAACGGTACATTTTCAACTCGCTCATCTTTTGAGATTATAAGTTCTGCACAAATGTAAATATGGGGCATAATACCACGTTAACTATTAATTGAAGTATACATTGGTTCCAAACACATAATTTATCATCATTGGTGAATATGTAACTAGGACCTATGGGTTGGAATTGAATACAAGGGAAGAACTTTCCCAAAAGATGGCCGCCGTAATACGCCGTCCACATCAGTAAACACAAAGGAAGGACACAGGTATCCACCGTTGCCCGAGCAGAATTCGAATGCTCTTTAGTAGTGTCCTCGCTAGACCGCGAGCTGTAGCATTGAGCCAAAGGGCGCGTTATGTAGGTAAGAGACCGTTGATGTAATGTAATGAATTTAGAATACACAGAGCAATCCCAGGAGTCCAAAATAGAAGCGCACCATGATCGGCACATTGGCTAAAGTAGCTATAGGGATATGCAATGGTACGCGTAAGAAACCAGCTGTACATGGATTGAAGAGGTAAGATAGTGGTGCAAAGGCGGGTGATTCCGGTAAACGTAACTAGAGGGAACAAAGGACAGGCATGTCTACAGTGGATAATCTAAAAATGAGCAGCCCAAATAAACAAATAATGAACTAGATCAATTGAACTATGGGAGATACGGAATAGATAATAAGGTAAGGATGGGAAGACAAATTGCGTATATATTGAAAATGGAATTCAATTAAGATGAAAAGGTGCAATTTACAAAAAGCAGATAAAACTGTAATGCGGAATCTAATCAAACAATCTGGCGACGACAGGTACGAGAAATTAAATGCAAAACTTTGATATTTATCCGCAGGGATCGGACCATTTAAATTGGTACACAAACAACAACGTTTGTTACCTTAACAACGCAGCAAAGGTAACGCGGAACACCATTTCTATACATTTCCATATGAGAATGATATGGACTGCTATTCTATTATTATTTGCATTGTGGTAACCTGAATCTTACAATCTGTTTTTTGTCTTTTGTGCTGTCTCTCCCAAAAACTTTAAAAACTACCTGGCAATCCGACCCTTCTCCAACCCCAAATCTCTGTGTTTTATTTTGGTGTTTTACTTTGGTTTTTTGAATTTTTCAATTTCTTTTCGCTGTCTTTTGTGGCATTTCTCCTTTTAATTTTTGATTGCGACCATTGTTCTTTTCATTCACTGTCGTACATGTGATTATTTATGATAGTACTACTAGCCATGATTTGAAGAAGGCCTTCAGTGGCCGAAACATGTGTCATCACTATAGGGAATTAATTAAAACTTGAGTAACACAACTACATGAGTCTGGCGCAGTTCTTGTATTCTGAGTTTGTAGATTAAATGTTATTTGCAAGGTGGTTGAGCTGACTCCTTTCCGCCTAACTCAGATTAGACACGACAGAATATATGGACTAACAGTAATACAAAAAGTAGGGGGATCAACGAAACCAAGTGTCGCCTGACAGACTAGCCTCTCAAAAGGAGTCCAAGTGGTTATGTAATTTGTGTTTATTGTCTGCAGATATAAAGGGAAACCGGGCCTCTTGGATAAATGCATTCTGCTACAAACTATCGAGAGAGTATGTTGTGAATAGATCTGTGTAATATTTTGACAATATTTGCATTTTTGCAGGCTCATTGTCCCGCAATAGACCTTGACCCTCTCTCAGCCCACCAATCACAGCACTATTCCACTGGGCCTGATGTTTATATGCCTGCATCTGTGATGCCTTAATGGATGTGCTATTGTAAAAATGCTTCATAAAGAGCAATTTATGGGAAATGTCATCTGCCTACAGTGCTTTTAGTTCCACCCTTGCTACCTGCAGTTGTCTATAGGTTCTTCTAGCCCCAACCCTCTAATACTGGGTTTCCCACCCCCAAACTCTTTCCTCAGCTCGGGCTCAATGGATGGTGAGGATCCTCTTCCAGGCTGCAGTTTAGCTAATGAACTCCCCCTTAAAGTGTGCTTGAGAGCCTCCCATACTCCCGCCACAGAGACCTCCCCTGTGAGATTTTCCTGGAAATACTGGGTAATCCTCTCGGAAAT
Organism: Ambystoma mexicanum; assembly: GCF_040938575.1. Taxonomy (NCBI): domain Eukaryota; kingdom Metazoa; phylum Chordata; class Amphibia; order Caudata; family Ambystomatidae; genus Ambystoma; species Ambystoma mexicanum. Next base: position 180,832,307 of record NC_090941.1, on the reverse strand, counting down.
GGTTGTGCATATTGCTGAATCTGCCAGTAAAGAATCGTTAAATTTCCACTCCATGGATTTACTTCCCCTTAGTCCATAACCATCCAACTGCAGGGTGATAGGGGAATGGTTTAAGACCAATGCCAGCTCCATAGTGGCTAAGGTTATCCCTGCTAATAGGGGCTGGGATACTAAAAAATGGTAGATTCTGGAGTAGCTGCGGTGGGCATGCGAGAAATGTGAACAGTCGTGATGTTGAGGGTAAAGGCTTTCCATACATCTACCAATTGCATTTCTGCCATAGCCCTCTTAAAGAAAGCTGTCTTAGTTACTTCAGCAGGAGTTGACGGGCCACATCTGTATTTGCCCCATCTAGCACTGCATTAAAATCCCCACCAATCACCCTCTGAAGATGGGCTATTCGTGGGAATAAGTGTGCATAAAATTGGTCCTGTTGCTGATTAGGCCCGTACACAGATACCAGGGTGACAGCCCTACCCGCTAAACGTATATTCAGCCCAAAAAATCTATCGCAGGCATTTTTTACCATGCTCCCCTGTGACCTATGCCTTTTTGTGAGAGGAAAAGGCAAAATATTGGTCGCCAGTCCCTCTGCAGGAGATGGGTCTCCTGGAGCAGGGCTATATGAGCCTTAAGATCTGCTAACTCCTCTGGGTGTTTAACCCCTGGACATTTAGTGATATGAGTCGCACATCAGCCAGAGCAGTGTTTTAGCTGTCTCCTAGTTTCCCCACAATCACACAATAACATCCAAATCGGCTATTCCGCTCCTCCATCCATCCTGTCAGTGAAGCCCATTTCCAGTTTCAGCCTGCTAGAGAATCTACGCCCATGCTTCAAACACCCTGCACACTGCACTACAAACAATAACAACAGAAGAAAGAGAAGAAAAAAAGAAAAGTTAGAACAAAAACAGATCAGGTCAAACCACCTGTGTAGGGAAAATCCTCCTTGAAAAAAGAATCCTCAGAACGGTCTGCCAAGTAGATGAAAGGGCCCATCACTGTAGCTGATGGAGTTGGTGCAAACAGTTCAGACCTCCGACACCAGGGCTCCTCGATCCAATGGGGTCTCCTCTGTGCTGCTCATAGCGGAAGCTGCATAGCTCCGGGAGACATCCTTTCCCACCTCACGGTCGGAGGTGTCGCAGCTGCCTCTCCTCCACATACGCTCCCGACCCTGTGCGTGGCTTGCCTTGGCTCGCGGTGTGACAAGTCGTCCTCCTCACCGGTAGTCGCTCACAGCCTCAGGCTCCCTCCCATTGCGAAGGGGGTGCAGAGCAGATCAAGTTGGATCGGCAGCCACCTGTGTCCCTCCTCGGTGACCGGCCAGCACTCTTCACTGTGCTCAGGTCCTTGTAGTGGTGGGGGTCTGCTTTCCGCTTCACACTTCTCCAGCAGCGACACTCTGCAATTGGTCCCTTCCCTATGTTATGCTCACCCCTGCCTGCGCCTCTGGGGCCACAGGACCATCAGTGGATGCCACGCATGCCAGGACTCTCCTCGCGGCTCTCCCAGCGGTTGACATTTTCCCTGCTCGTAGGCTCTCCAGGCCTATGCCCAGTTTGGGGCAAAAAACAGCTTCCCAAAACCTGAGACTCGAGCTGCCACTGGACCAGGTAGTTAGATCCACATGCGCGGTTCCGTGAGCTTAAATCTGAGTATTATGAGGCTGCTATAATTGCTCACGATTCTAAGGACTGCAGAGCTCAAAAGGATCACACTGCCGTCAGCCTCCAAGTCACGCCCTGTGTTTTTTCAACTTTTGAGCAGTTTGTTAGAAAGGACTAGTGGCTTTTTCCCTCTCCTTCCAGGTCTCTCGTAACATGTTGAACACATCTCAGGGTTCCCTTCCACATAACAATTCAAAGGGAGACACTGCCGTAGAGGATTAATGAGTTGTTCTGATGGTAAACAGTGCCCAAGGTATCATAAGATCACAGGTCTTCCCATCTGCTTCAACAAATTTCTTTACAATATGCTTCAGAGTCTGGTTGAATCTTTCAACTAATCCATCAGTTTGGGGATGATAAATTGAGGTCCTTAGAGTTTTAATTTGAAGAATGTATTTGCCCTCAGCCATGAGTTTACTCATAAAAGTAGAACCTTGGTCATTCACGATTTCTTTTGGAAAACCAATTCTGGAAAAGAATGGTAATAGATGCTTCAGGATTTACTGAGAAGTATTGTTTCTTAAAGGGAATGCTTCGGGATACCTGGTAGCATAATCTAAAATGACCAGGATGTATTTATTACCCAATTTCGATGTTTCTAATGGACCTATTCAGGAAAAAGGAACATCAATAATAGGCAAAGGTTGTACATGAGCAGGAGGAGGCATCTGGGTACTGGTCTTCTGACAAAGCTCACAGATATTGATAAACGTGCTGATACCAACAAAAATACCAGGCCAATAAAATCTGTTCACAATTTGGGCTTGGGTCTTACTGATTGAACACCCTCTAATGTCACATGAACATGAGCCATCTCCATTACAATGTCTTTATGACTTATAGGTATCACAATCTGAGATCGGGGTTTACCAGAAGGGTCTGCATCTCTCCTATGCAATAACCCATTCTTTTGGGGAAATGAATTGACAGATTTTCTTTCTTCCTTCCTCTTCAGTTGTTGCCTGATTAAAGGGTTCTGTTAGCAAAGGATCATTATGCTGGGCGAAAGCCAAGTCAGGAATAATTTCTTCTCCCTTATCTAGGGGTACTGGAAGTTTGGTTTCACAGTCTGCTTCCCCAAACCCTTGAGTTCCTCTTCCTATCGGATTGCAATTCTTAATTCCTTTAAGCTTTGGGAACATAGCACATTCCATATACCTTGTGCTACCCATTCCCAAGGTTTGATTTGATATGCCTTTTTTCCCATTATTGTGCATTAAGATGTTTACATTACCTCTATAGTCCAGATCAGTCACCCATGCCGAAATGTCCAGGCCATACCTCCAGGCTAGGCCTGACTTAGAGGCAAGGTGGATATAAATACCCTTAGGGGGAATAAGGATCAAATCCATGGGGATCAAAGCTTTTTACCCTGGTTGGATTAATTCTCCTCTACTGTTACAAATGTCAAACCCAATGAAATGTTCAGGAGCTGTAGTGGGGTTAGAAGCTCTATTACTAAGCTTCTCAAACTGCAGGGTTCCCCAATTTGTATCAATTGGGTCCGATCCCACACTGACACCATATCTGATGGGTCAATAATGCGAGGTGAACAACTGTTTGATGATTTATCCAAGTATGCCATTTTATTCTTAAAATAATATTCAAAATTCCCTCACTGACCCTTCTCTGCTGAGGAATTCCATGCCTAACTAAAGCTAAGGGAATACACTCTAACACAGGAATACTGGCCCTCATACCAAACAACAAACATACAAAGACAATATATGGCCATACAGCATGACATGAATATGATTCACAGTTCTTAAATGACCTCCAAATTTCCTGGGTAATCTCCTTTCCCCTGGATTCAAAGTCACTTCTGCAAATGTTAAATCAAAAAAAGAAAATGTCTTGAACCTGTTCTTGGTGTTCCTTCAAAAGTCAAAGTAAAAGTTTATTAAACAAAGTTGCACTAATAACAAATTGCTTCTCCTGGGTGAAATATCCCATTTCCATGTCAAGCAAAAATAGCACCAATGCTAATCCTGGTTATGATACTTTATCGGTTTATAGTGAAATGTCGAAAACAAAAATGTTGAAAAAAATTTTGATTTTAACATTTTTTTTTAATGGGGGGGTTCCCCCCAACTTTCTGTTTCTTTTTAATAGCTAAACCCAAAAAAACATACAAATAAAAAAAACACATCCGATTTCTTTTATTCGACATTTCTTATTTTTTTTTACATTTTTGTTTTCGACTTTTTGCAGTCGACATTATAACTGCACACCTACTTTATCACCTCTTTAGGAAGATGTGCCACAGTACAAAAGAAAAGGCAAGGTCCACACTGTCAGCAATATACTGTTCTTGGTCAACAGTCAACAGTTAGAACTTCTTGAGTTACAAGTTTTAGCATTCACAATGGTATTTTTGTCAGGATGGCTTTCCAGTGTTGCTATTTCCACTTCCACAACCACACGTCTACTTATTTTACTGTGAGGACAAATACCTCTTGTCTCACAGTACTTTACCCAATTCAGTCTACTCCAATGCTGCAGCCCTTAACATGGCTTTGACAAGATATACTTATTAAGTACTTCAACACCTTCTGGTAGGCAAGGCACTCTTCCTCTGAATATCTCCTTTCAAAAGGGGTAGCCTCTTTGCCTCTCTTGTCTGTCTGCCACAATAGAAACCTGTATTTGCCTTTAAGACTTGCTTCTTTCTCCCTCCCACAGTCTTTGGCACTACAGGTTGTGTCAACTTCAAAATAGCCCTTACAAGCAGCCTGTTCCCCTTCCCCAGCTTTACCTGTATCTTTTTGCCAGTTATAAGCCAAAGTAATTTCCCAGAAGCCTTGGTGCCACTCCCTTAGCTTCAGGTAATGCTTGCACATGTGTAACCTGTGTCAATTAACGGTTAGTAACTTTCTAGTACAGTTAGATTGTTTTCTCACTTCAAGAAATACTTCAAGTTGATATGGCAGTTAATAGGGGATGACTCTTGGCTTGAGCAATGCTTGTTCTCTGCTTCAGTGATTTATACACTTTAACTTCTCATGCAAGAAAGTTATGCCTTGTTAAAGTAAAGATTAGAATACAGTCTTTCTTTGGAGATCTTAACTAGGCACATGCAACCACTCCTTGTTGTCAGAGTTTAAATTTTAACAATGGATAAGATTAGGTACACAGTAATGGTCTTTGCAACGTTCACTTTCTTTAATTGGCGACACGCGACCACTCCTTCAAATAGTATAAGTCGTATAATGGTGAACAATGGATGTAGGCAGCATTCTTTTTACAACGCGAGTAAATGGCCTTTTCGTTTACACAAGCAAAGTCATATAATGGTGAACAATGGATGTAGGCAGCATTCTAGCTCTAGCAAGCTCCTGCTACAGAGTCTCCGAAGATGCTTTTCCCCTCTTGCCTGCTTTCCTGACATGGAACACATGGTCCTGGATCTTCCTTCGGTATCGCCAGCCTGCTTCCAGTTGGGAGAAGGGTCCTTCCTGTTCCGACCCTTTTCGGAGGCTTCACCTTCTTGCCTCGCGGTACCCCAGGTTTCCTTTCGCCGCACTGCCAAACTGCTTGTAGCTCCTCGAGGGTGGGCTGAACTCCATCTTCAGTTCTTCATCCCTTTTTATGTTCCAGTTGCTCACATATTGTCCATATTGACTAGAATGCTGGTTTTGGTTCTGCAGAGCGCTCATTACTTTGTGCCTCTTCTTCCTCTTGGTACTTATGTTATCATTCTCAACTGGGTTACTTGGATTCTTCTTCGTTCCAGTCTTTACAAATGACTCCCATAGGTAGTCCCTATTCTTCCTCGTCTCAGTACTTCTTAAGGAGGTTGGATGATCTACCTTATACAAGTATGTGGAAGCGTGGGAAACTATGACACCCATTATGGGGTGGGAGGATGGAGGAGGTTGTGGTATAGTTTGGATATACCGCGTTCTCCATGGATAGTTGTCCCTAGTCCCATATTGATATTGATATTTTATTTCTATCGCGCTAGTACATGAGTGTTTCAGAGTGCGAATAGGGGGAATCCCTCCACATGAGCTCCATGCAGTGAGTATCACCCCCAGGGGGACTATTGGGTAGCGGCCTCACCACCCTGGCCTCATGGGAAGGGGCTCCCCTAGGGGAGAAGGGACGACATCCAAGGATTTGTCAGAATGCCAAAACTTACCAGGGCCATCCAGTTGCAGAAAATGTGCAATAAGGTTATGACACAATGGCATTGCGCCTGAAATAAGCATGTTTTCAAGACACCGGCAATAGAAATGCAGTTTTAAAAACCTTTATTTGAATGTCATGTGGTGTAACTCCTATCTTTTCCGAATTCTAAGGAGCAAATGTTCCCTACCTTAATAATATTAAGGAACGTCCTGGTCTTGTCATTTCAAAACAAAATGCTGTCTGTGTCAAAAAACCTATGTTTTCCCTCACTTCTAATATATAAATGTAGTGTAGGGATGGTTCAACTAAAATAGTGTTCAACTTAAATTCTGGAGATATCTCTAGCCTCCTTTTGAAAGTTCAGGACACAGTCCTTTCTCGATTTCAGCTTTTCAAATATTCCTTCCCAAAGTATCAGGTTATGAAACAATATTCCACAGAAATTCAGGGGATCCCTTCCCCAAGCATCAACTATTCTGACACAAAAATCAATGTTCAAAAAGGAACTCAGGATTTCCCTTCCTCAAGCACTGTTGCATAAAATAAGGTTCTCAAGGAAGCTCATGGTTTCCCTTCCCCAAGTTTCAAGCACTGTGGTATGTCACAATATTCAGTCTTTATCTTGCTTTCACCATTCTCTTAACTTGGTTGGGGCTTCCTGTTCTAGGCAAAGTTAACAGGCTGCCCGTCCCACCCACTACAGGTCACACAACCAGTTGCTCTCTTTCGACCTCTTGCCGTCTTGACACTTTCACAACAAAGCTGTAAATTCTTACTCCTTGACAGCTTTCAATTTGCCAGCTTTCACTTCTTCTTGTCAATATTGCCCATTCAGCATTTTGCTCACTTTTCACTCTGTTCACTTTTCATTTTACTCACTTTTCACTGGCTCCCCTCAGGATTCTTATTCACTTCTTTCATTGTTTTTCTGTGTTCGGGGGCTTTCGAAAACGTGGCACCTCCACGCAACCACTTCGCTACTGTGTAATAGTTCCTTTAACATGCGCACCAGGTTTCTCTTAGACTTAGAAACTCACGGGTAGCAGCGTTCCGTCGTTCTCGATTCCTTGCTGCGTCTGCCGTGCAGACACCCCTAGACTGTTGCTTCCAGGCAGGGGAACGAGCATCTGTCGGTCACAGAAAAGGTCAAAATATATAATAAAGGGCGCCTGGCTGTGTCCTGAAATGCCCAGGGGGGTAATTAATGATAAAGAAAAAAATCAGGATTGGAGATCAAGACAGCAAATTTGTGGATTCATTTATTTAATCTCAAAATAGTAGCAAAATAATAAGTTTTTACTTTTTCACAAAACAACAGTGAGCGGACAGGTTTTTCACTTAACAATGGGGGGTACTGCTCAGAAGATTATCAGGTAACGTTCGCGCAGCGAGATCCATACTTTTTTCAGTCCAAACAATCCTGTGGATTCAACACGCCACTTGTAGGCGCCGCCACACCCTGGCCAAGTAATTATACCCAAGATCCCCAGAGTGATTGTCACACTCTTGTATGTTCTTGAGCAGTATATTCATCACACGGCTCCAATAGTCTCCATGATGCCAAGCTGAGAGACACGGTGTAGAAGCTTTACCTCCACATCGCTCTTTTGATGATACCACATGGACAGTGTGACCCTTCACCCCCATCCTGAAGAAGGCCACCCCAACAACTAGCTCCAATCAACTGCTACAGTTGGCAGAAACACTACAGTGCCGATCTGTGACACAATGCCTTGTCCTACTTCTCTGTTTATACATGTTGTTGTGTGTTATGTTTTAAAAAACCTGTGGACTCTTAGTAGTCCTGGGCAGCACTTACTGTTTATTGTATTAAAATGTTTGAATGTTTTTGTCACAGGTTTCCCCCCTTCTCACCTGTCTTTGTTGTTTGTTGGAGTTCTTCGATGGAGTCTTCTTTCATAGAGTTCGGGTCTTGTATAACCCAGCGTGCAGGTCCTCGGGTTCCAGCGTGTGTTCAGCGTTCCGAGTCCTGGGAACGTTCAGATGTCTGGGAAGTCCAAGGAAATCCAGGAAACAGCTAAGAGTGCACACGGAAGACGAGTGCACGGAGATCCGGTATGCAAGGAGGACAAAAAGGAGGGGGAATGGAGGAGGAATATAGGGGTACCGGGAACCAAGAATCAAAGGAAAAACACAAGCGAACTACGGCAACACACATACAACCATGGCAAGCAATAGCGTTGAGATGCGCAGGGCCGCGGGGGCGTGTCCGCTTTATAGAACGTAATGCGTACGGCGCAGAAACTGGTAAACGGTATTCCACGTTCGGCGGCCATGTTGGGAGTACTGCTGAGTGCAAGCCCCTATGGGTCAGGGACCAGGAAGTCCAGAAAGGACGCGTCCGATGGTTCATGACAGCATGCCTCCTCCGAAGGCCTGTTCCTCCGGGTTTGCCCAGGTGTATGAGGTGGTACCTTTGAAGTAGCCTGGGGGCGTTTAGGTTTGAGACCGGTTCCCAGGTGCGTTCACTGGGTGGATAGCCTTTCCACTCCACCAGAAACTGTAGCTTACCACGTCTGTACCTGGAGTCACATATTCAGGACACTATTCTAGCTGGTAGTCGACAACCACAGGGGTAGATCTTGGAGCAGACCGGGAGGTCTGGATGTATGGTTTCATTAGAGATGTGTGAAACACTGGGTGGATCTTCTTCCAGGAGTCTGGTAATTTGAGTTGGAAGGCTACTGGGTTAATGATTTCCTTTATGGAAAAAGGGCCATAGTACCGAGGAGCCAACTTATTAGGTCGCAAGTGTCGAGGCAGTAGTTTCGAGGATAGCCAGACTTTATCACCCACTGCATAGGAAGGTCCTGGTCTTCTTTTGGAGGCCGCATAGTGCTTGGTGTTAGCTTGGGCCATTTCGAGGTGTTCTTTGGCTTCCTTGTGTACGTTGATGAGGGTTTCAATCCAGGAGTCGACTGTAGGAACTGGTGTAGGATGTGGGGGAAGGGATGGTAGAACCGAAGGGTGGAATCCTTGGCTGCAGAAGAAGGGGCTGGTCTTGACAGCCGAGTTACCCGAATTGTTGTAGGCGAATTCAGCCACAGGTATTAAAAGAGACCAATCGTCCTGGACCTTGGTGGTGAAACAACGAAGATACTGCTGCAGGGTTTGGTTCACACGTTCTGTAGCTCTGTTGGTCTGTGGATGATAACCTGAGGAGAGGGCATGTTGGATTCCTAGTATACGGCATAAGTGTTTCCAGAATTGAGATATGTATTGTGGACTTCTGTCTGATATGATCTTGGAAGGGAGCCCAGGAAGTCGGAATATGTGTTCCAGGAAGATTCCAGCAAGTTCTGAGGAAGATGGTAATTTATACAAGGGTGTAAAATGAGCCATGTGAGTGAATAAATCAATGGTAACCATGATAGTTGTGTATCCCCTGGAAGGTGGTAGTTCCACAATAAAGTCTGTAGCAATAAATTCCCAGGTCCTTGTTGGTAGCTTTGGTTGGAGTAGGAGACCCGCCGGCCTCTTGTTATCATGCTTGTTTTGATTGCAAACTGCACAGGCTTGGATGTACTGCTGGACGTCATGTTTCATTTTTGGCCACCAAAACTGTCTTTGTATTAAACAGAGAGTGTTGGTAATGCCACAATGTCCTGAATGAGAAGGGTATCATGACAGAGGCTTGTAATCTTTTGACGCAATCTCTGTGTGGGAATGACCAGGCCATTGTTCTTGAACAAATACCCGTCCTTGGTTTTAAGATTCCATCGATTCTTCCCAGTAAATTCCTTCCAGATCTCAGAGGACTGGGTTTGAATCCGAATGTCTTCCAGGAGAGTGATTGCTTGATCGATCTTCAAGAGTTTCGTAGTCGGGACGTCGGGATGAGGCATCAGCAGTTATGTTGTGTGTTCCAGGTACATGATGGATTTGGAACTGGTACTGGGCAAAGAAGAAGGCCCAATGGGCTTGACGACTATTCCTACATTCCCTGGATTGTAGGACTTGGAGATCCCGATGATCCGTACGGACCTGAACAGATTGTTTAGCTCCCAGGAGTAGATGACTTCACTCTGTGAAGGCTTGACGGATGGCCAACAATTCCATTTCCAGAACAGAATAATGGGTCTCGCTAAGAGTTAGAGTTCGCGAGAGATAAGCAATGAGGTGTTCTAACTTGTCCTCGAATTCCTTCTTTAAGACTGCTCCGATGGTGTAGTTAGAGGCATCAGTCTCCACTAGGAAAGGTCGATCAAGGTCAGGTTGAGCCAAGATGGGGGCTTGTTAAACTCCGACTTAAAACATTGGAACGCTTCATCTTGGGCTGCGGTCCAGAGGAAGGGAGTATCCTTCTTCAACAATGTAATGATCGGTTGAACTATCTCCGAAAAGGAAGGTATGAATTTCCGGTAGAAGTAGGTAAGCCCCAGGAAGGATTGAATCTGTTTCACAGTAGTTGGAACAGGCCAGGATAGTATGGAATTTACTTTTGAGTGGTCCATTCCCATTCCTTCTGGACTAAGGACAAATCTGAGATAGTGAACAGTAGAGACATGAAAAAGGCATTTCTCGGGTTTAGCCAGGAGTTTATGTTCACATAGCCGTTGTAAGACTGCCTTGACATGCTCTTCATGCTTAAGATGGTAAAATGGTCCTTGGAGTATATCAGTATGTCGTCCAGGTAAACTTTGACGAAGAGGAACAGCATATCGGAGAACACCCGGTCCATAAAATGTTGGAAGACCGCTGGGGCATTGGCGAGTCCCAAGGGCATGACCAGGTATTCAAAGTGACCAAAGGGTGTTCTAAAGGCCGTTTCCCATTTGTCGCCTTCCATTATACGGATCAAATGGTAGGCACCTCTGAGATCCAATTTCGTGAAGATTACGGCTCCTCTCACCGCTTCCAGGATATCTGAGATTAAGGGCAATGGGTAGCGGTCCTTGAGGGTGCATTGATTAAGACCACAATAATCAAGACAAGGCCTAAGCTCCTTAGTATCTTTCTTGGGAACGAAAAACAACAAAGCTCCCGCTGGGGATTTGGATGGTCGTATGGTGCCATTTTCTAGGTTGGTATCCAAGTATTCTCGGAGGGCCCTTTTCTCAGGTTCCGATAGGATGAACATCCTTCCAAAAGGAATCACTGCCGAGGGTTCAGTATCAATAGCGCAGTCTTCAGGTCTGTGATGGGGTAGGGCTTGAACTATGGCAGTTGAAAACACATCAGTGTAGTCCTGATAGGCTCTGGGGACCTGGATAATATGTGAGACCGTGCGTGAGTGGGCCTTGCTGATCTGTCAGTGTACCTTCAGAGGATCTTGACGAGGAATCCAGGGATAGGCAGTGAGACATGCAATGTTCGGAGCCAAGAAACAAGGATCCTGCTGCCCAGTTGATGTATGGGTTGTGCTTCTGTAACCAGGGCATACCCAGTACCATTGGATAATGGGCAGACTTTATGATGTCAACCTTGATCATCTCTTGATGATGGTTTATCGAGAGCTGGATCTCTTTGGTTTGCAGGGCGATTGGTCCTGAAGAGAGAGGTTGTCAATCGGTGGCCTCTACAGGTTGCATGATATCTCGAGTTTCATATGGAATGTGGTGGGAGAATGGGGTAAGTTTCTTTCTTGGACGGCGATAGAAAGGCCTGCAAGATCACAAGGTTGTTTTGTCCAGGAGAGTTCAAGGATGGAATAGATGTGGAGCAAACATCTCTCTCCCGAAGCTGTGCTCCATCTAGGATCGGGAGCTGGCATTTCCCGAATGCCGTAGAGGGGCCAAAGGACATTCTCTCACAAGATATTTAGCTAAGGCACAGTACATACACAGCCCGGTGTGGATCCGTCGCAATCTTTCTTGCGGGGATATGGGTCCGCGAAGGCCCCCAGTTGCATGGGTTCAGGGTCTGTGGTCGGGGCAGGAGTGGGCTCGGGTTTAGAGGGAGATTCTATAGAGGTCTTTTGGTAAGGCATCTTTGTTTTCTTCTTTTCTGCCTTCCTTTCCTGGATTCAAAAGTCTATTTGTAAAGAGAGGTCCATAAGGGCCTGGAAGGAACCTGGGCGAGCAACCCTGGCTAGCTCATCTTTTATTTCTTCGTTTAATCCTCTCCGGAATAGAGTAAAACAGGCCTCTGGGGAACAATCTGCTTCCTTGGCCAGTTTCTTAAAGCGTGTTACATATGTAAGCATGTTCTGGGACCCTTGTTGGAAATCCAATAGACGTTCTTGGGCACTGTAAACCTATTCTGGGAAGTCAAACATGGTCTTTAGAGCCCGTACAAACCCATCATAATCATCCAAGAGGGCATCTCCAGAATTAACTAAGGGAATAGCCCAGGTTAACGCATTCCCGGAGAGATGCGAAATCATAAAGCCCACCTTTTCCCTGGGGGTGGAAAAGTAGTAGGGCTTAAAGGTAAAGTGCACTAAACATGAATCAAGGAAGCCACAAAGGTTCTTTGAGGAGCCATCATATTTATCCACTACTCCGCCCAGCAATACGCTTTCCTTGGTCGCGAAATCACATGACAGGACTTGTTGTTTTAATGCGGCATTCTCAGCTTTGAGATTCTGAACTTCTGTGGTTAACTCTTGCATGCCGCGCATGAGGTCTTGAACTGCAGCCTCCATGTCCGTATCTGTATCAGTTTGTTGGCGTCTCAATCTGTCACAGGTTTCCCCCCTTCTCACCTGTCTTTGTTGTTTGTTGGAGTTCTTCGATGGAGTCTTCTTTCGTAGAGTTTGGGTCTTGTATAACCCAGCGTGCAGGTCCTCGGGTTCCAGCATGCGTTCAGCGTTCCGAGTCCTGGGAATGTTCAGATGTCCGGGAAGTCCGAGGAAATCCAGAAAACAAAAGACGAGTGCACGGAGATCCGGGATGGAAGGAGGACAAAAAGGAGGGGGAATGAAGGAGGAGGAATATAGGTGTACCGGGAACCAAGAATCAAAGGAAAAACACAAGCGAACTACGGCAGCACACGTCTAGCCATGGCAAGCGGTAGCGTTGAGATGCGCAGGACCGCTGGGGCGTGTCCGCTTTATAGAACGTAATGCGTATGGCGCGGAAACTGGTTAACAGTATTCCGCGTTTGGCGGCCATGTTGGGAGTACTGCTGAGTGCAAGCCCCTATGGGTCAGGGACCAGGAAGTCCAGAAAGGACGCGTCCGATGGTTCATGACAGTTTTACTAGAGACTGTGCACTAATGTGAGGTTAAATACCATCGATATTGAAGAGGTTAGTACTTAGCAGTACCCCCCATTGTTAAGTGAAAAACCTGTCTGCTCACTGTTGTTTTGTGATAAAGTAAAAACCTATTATTTTGCTACTATTTTGAGATTAAATAAATTAATCCATAAATGTGCTGTCTTGATCTCCCATCCTGATTTTTTTCTTTATCATTGGTCACAGAAAAGGGACAGCCTGCTTCCAAGGCTTCCTTCTCCCTAGCTCTCCGGCTCCCTGGAGACACAGCTCCCTCGCCACGCAAAGGCACTCTGCTACAGTATGTCTTCCTCCACAGTCTCAGCATCCCGTTTCTCTTCCATTTTCTCTGAGGTTGTGCTGACCTTTCTGCTGCTTTCACCTTTCTCTTCAGCTCACTGTGCTGGAGGTTCCTACACCTGTGACCACAATTTGGCCCACTTACCTTGGGCCCCACATGTCTCTGCCAGCTACTTGGCTCTGGTCCAATGCCCAACACGGTTGCCTTCACACAAAAAGGGATCCTCTGCAGGACTCAGCCATGCAGCCTTCCTGTTGCTCTCCTTACTGCCGACTAACTCTCTGTTGTGTGCTCCACCTTTTATACACCTGGGCCCTATCAAGGGTTTCAGGCGTGAGTCCTTGGTCTTCTCTGCCTGACTTGTCTGACTCCAATTAAACTAATTATTGGGACACGCCTGACCTGCAGCTCTGTAGTCGTCAGGACCCCTCTTCTTCATCCCAGTACTTAAGTGTTGTTTTCTATGTCTAATCTGCTTGGCTTTAGGGGTTGTCATCCTCTTCTCAGCTCTTGGTCGGATTTCAAGGGGAAAGGATGTGGACAACAATATCCTACTAAAGGTGTGGGAGGGTAAGCTAAGTCACAATTGGAACAGGAGGATACCACTTTTGTGCCAGCTGTGCCGGCCTGCTGTCCCTCACCTCTGGCTTCTCCTACACCTCCAATCTCTGTTCTCTGAACACTGCAGGCTTCCAGATTTCTTCTGAGTGTGCTTCAAACAGTCACACAGCTACAGAGCGCTGTGCAGCTCCATGCAGCTCAGCTGGGGCAGGATACAGACCGGATAGTGTAGGGTTAGACGAGAGCTCACAGGCCCACTGCCATTTTTACTGGGCTCTCTAGCACCCGACGCATGTTGACACCTTTAACCAGCCCGGTATTTTATTCTAATTTGCATTATGGGATTTGTAGTTTAACATTTAAATTAGTAACGTGAGCACCTAATAGTCCCGTTATACAAACTGCAATTGGCTAAAAAATCACTCTACATCGACCGTGTCTCACACACTATTGTGCCACTGGACAGTTGCTGCTTTCATTGAGAATACATTTTTTTTTATCCTAGCCTGCACTCTCGCATCCTCCAATGTCCTCTCACCAAGCAATGCTTACTTCACGCAAATAAATGTTAACATTCTTAACTATATTCTCGAACCATTTCTGAATTTAACCATTCAAGGTTTAAGCCACCAGTTTGGTGGAGGGTTTTTTCAGCACTAACCAAATTGTGCGACTGTGTATTCAAAAATATTAATCTGCTCAAATGGGATCCACTAGCCATGCTGTTCTTGCTTAGATCAACATCAGGCCGAAGAGCGTTCGCGAGATCCCTGGGCGGAGGTAGCACTCACGGGGCAGGATTTCAGAGGAGTGCCCAGGCACCCCTGGGCCCCACCCTGGCGACGCCACTGACTACACCCAAAGCACCCACCCCTCTTTGAGTTCCACCTTGGGACATCTTGCGCTGTGCCTACTTTTGTGTCACCTTATGCACGCAGTACCGCATTCAATGACATCCCCACCGCGGATGTCACCCACCATGTCACTGTTGACATCACCACGTTACTTGTGCAACTGGTACATGCGCCCCCCTTTGGCAGCGTTGAACCTGGATCTTTACAACACCCCAATAAGCATTCCTCCATTTCGAATGCAAACTTAGGCTTAAATATCTCCACTATATTAGTGATAACTGATGCTCAGTAAGGATTGATCACTGGACATTTCCACCAAATATGGGCCCAATCCCCTCTATCTATACAGCCCCTCCAACACCTTGGAAATGCACTAGGGAACATCACTATTCCATATCAGTATTTCCCCCATGTATTGTTCATTTTGCAGTGTGTACATTAACGTGATGCCTTGTAATCCAATGAAACACAATAGCCCCCATTCTCTTGTACCCCTGAACCCATAACCTCTACAATGAACATCTCCCCAATCACTCCAATCTCTCTGGCCCACCTGTTCCCCTCTCCTCCCAGATTGGGAATCAGCTAGGTAGTGACAGTTTAATCATCCGATATTCAAAGAGGTGACCCGGGTTCAGGCCACACTGCACGAACCACCTTAAAACCTCAACTGTTAACTCCCCCTTGAGTATAGGCGCTATACAAATAAACAATCAATCAATCAATCCCCACCAGCAACCCCAAACTGCTAGTTCCCACCTTGCCACTCCGCCCTCATAACACACATATGCTCACGCTTGGGGGCTCACCAGGACCCAGTCATCCCAGACACCCAGTCCATGGATAATGTCTCAGCTGTCATGAGATATCACAGGTCACTCCGTTTCTTGCTCTGACGGTGCACCACATGGACCATTCGGAGAGATTCCCGCTCAGTCGTTGTTGCCTCTGTCGCGTGGAGCCCTTGGTAGGGACTCAAGGGGCCTCATCACGAGTTGGCCAGTATCCGGGTGGTATTACCGCCAGGATACTGCCCGAGCTAATAGCGTTACTGCCACCCGGTCCAGCGCTATTAGCACCGGATCAAGGGTTGGGCGGTAATGGGTTTTCCCCATTCCCCATTGGGTCCATCGGACCCAATGGGGCATTTTCGGCACAATTAGCACATGCTAATAGCGCACGCTAATTGCGCCCGAAAAATGGGCGTTAAACTGGCGCATTTACCCCCTTAAATGCAGTAGCAATAGTGTTACCGCTGCATTTAAGGCTACCACCCAACTTCTGATGAGGCCCAAGGAAGGAGCTCACCTCCTCTGGAGTGTTGAAGAACCATGCCCTTCCACCGTATTCAATACTAAATTTAGACGGGAACAACATTGCACATTTAATGCCCTTTTTCCCTGAGTCTTCTTTTCACATCAATAAAAGCCTTCCTGGTTGGTTGTACTTTATCCGAAAAGTCTGGAAAAATGCGGATCTGTGCGTCCTGGCATCTCAGGGAGCCTTTCCTCTGGCCTTCCGAAGGGCCACATCCCTGTCATGATAGTTCTTTAGCTGAGCTGGATCGGTAGAGTCCGCTGTGACCCTATGGGAGGGTTTTAAATGTGTAGTTAGAGGAGAGTGTATCTCGAGAGAATCTGGGGTATAAAACAAATTAGAAGGGAAATGATGGATGCTGAAGCCCATATTCGAAGACTACAAATGGGAACGCCCTCACCAGCACCCCCGGAACAAGCAGAGATTAGGAAACATCTACAGTTTAACGTACTGGCGCACAGAGAGGTTAAGTTTCTCTGGGAGAGGGGGCGTGGCTACTTGGCCACGGACTAAGACATGCATTATGTGTGCTCCTGCTGATTCGACAGTGATCCGGCCAAAAATAGATGCTTTAAGCTTGCTGTAAGATTTAGATTTGAAGCTACAGCTTTATGACCATTGTGGGCATGCAGCAGTGAGAAGTCCGAAACGAAACGCTATTGCAGAAAGAAATTCGGAGGCAGAGAAGTTTGCAGGAACCAAAATGGGGCCCATCCGGGAACAAAGACAAAGGCTAATCACAGCAACGCTGGTGAAATGAAACGGGGCTCTGATTGTCACGGAGCGCAGAACCAGTGCATAAGAAAAGGGTCCGTAGAAAGTAGTAACCACGGTGATGCAGAGTAATTGACGAGCAGAAGGTGGTCAGCGGGAGTGTGGAACGCATTGACCAGCAAATACATTGTGTCACCGGGCGAATGCGAGTACAACAGTGGCCAGCCGCAAAGTGAACACATTTCAAAGCTGTCTGCAGTGAGGCCGTAAGGAAACGGGTGACCTCTGGGCTGCTGCATATAACTCCAGGAGAGCAGAGGATATAAAGCGAGGCTAGCGGGACTGGCACTAACATTAATTGCAATCGGGACCCAAAAGAGCCCCGTCAACGGCACTAAGGCACGCGAGACACAAGAGAACGCTGATTACAGTACGAAGGATTGGACCAGTGAGACCGCGGACAAGAAGCGGTTCCTGCGCCAAACAGTAACCGAAGCGCTGAGGTGGGGAGAGCACCGCTGTGAAAGACGCCTGCCAGCATTAAGGAGGGAGCTGGCAGACAGTCATTAATCACAGGACAAAAGACGCGCAACGAGGACTGAAGTGACATGCAGAGGAACCCGGCTATCGGAGGCAATTTCGGCGTATTACAGGCACTGAAACGCAGTGAGGAGAAAAGTGATGAAGAGGGGTTGTAAGCCCCAACTGTGCAAGTGTAAACAAGACGCAGCCCCGAAGTAGGCGAACAGAGGCCGGCCTGAGTGACCGTCACAGGATTGAAGACGCGAAACCTGAAAGGTGCAAACCAGACCTGGACTTAAGACCCGAGGCGGGCTCCTCCACCATACAGTGCGCAAAGACTACATGCCAGCGCAGACACCTACTAGCAGCAAGCAAACATCATAGACACAGATCTTCAAGCATCCCCAAACGTTAGGGGAGCCAAGATCAGCAGCAATTGAGAGCAAAGGGCATGGAGGCTGGCAACATCCTGTGGATCCAAAGGGCTGTATGCACCTGGGAAAGATAAAAGGTGCTAGAGAAGACATACTGGCCCCTGTAGACTGCTCAAGAAAATCTGCTCAATTAAACGCAGAACAGACACTAAGAGATGCAAGTGGATGACTATGAATAATATAAGAGGTAAACTATCGTAAGGAGCTGCAGAAGACCTCTTGCTGTAACCAGACAGTGTGTGAAAGGAAAAAAAGACATCACGGAGGAGTGAAAGGCATGTGCTGTATATATACAACAAGCCCCAAGCTGCATAGATAACAGAGAGAAAACAAAAGGAATTGAAGGGCGGCCTATGTGCGAGGGAAGAGACACTGTAAGGGAGGCACACTGTAAGTACTAGTAAACGTGCAACAGTGCGCACCCCCCCCCCCCCATTAGGCATGGTGCCAACAGGTGGTATCACCATGGATGCCAGGGAGAACAAAGAGCTCCAGGGAGAAGGCAATAACAATGGCAGCCCAAGCAAATAACAGTAAGGTGAAGCAGTCGTCCTTAGACACGTTTGCCAGGGCTACTCAAACGATGGAAGGAGCCCAGTCACAACCGCATGAAGCAAGTGAAAGAGATACACAAGGAAGGATGGACAAGCACATATTGGTCGCCATAGCGGAACTGAAAGCGTCTTTGGAGTTCAAGATAGATGCAATGCAAATAGATATGAACCTCTTGAGATAAGACATCAGAACACTGTCGGAGCGCACTGGGGCACTGGAATAAGAGGTCAAGGCCAACACTAACAGCTGCAAAGACAACTCCCTGGACGTCTCTACCTTGAAACAACAAGTACAGAACCTGGAAAATAGGGCGGATGAAGCATAAGGCCGAGCTAAGCAAAACAATGTGCGAATCGTCGGACTTCCGGAAGGCGAGGAAGGCCAAAACCCGACCAACTATATCAAGGACATGCTCCTACAAGAAATAGGGGCTCACCCAGGGATTCACAGTCGAGAGGGCGCATAGAGCCCTAACGAGAAGACCACAGCACGGCGCCCCGCCACAACCAATAATTGCCAAGATACTGAATTATAAGGACAGAGAGAAGATCCTGGATCAGCATCTATCACAGCATACCCAGACTACACTTTTCTGGTACAAAAACAAAGGATGAGCTATGGACCGGTGAAAAGAAGACTGCGAGCAGCCAGCCTCAAGTTTATGTTACTGTATCCGGTGAAGATGAAGGTGCTGCATAAAGACTGCGCTTTGTTCTCTGAAACCCCGGAAGACGTTTACAATTGGATGGACTTGCAGAATATGCCATTGGAGCAGTGTGACCAGAACGCAGAAGGAAGTGATAAGTGACACGCCGATGGGGATACTCGGGCACATTCCAGGGGTGGGGGGAGTTGACATAGGCTGTGGTGATAGAGACACTCTGACTATTATGTAACCATGTTTGAGTCCTATTAATATTAGCAAAACACAGGAGTAACGCGCGCTGCACGGGCAAGGGCGGCGCAAGAATCACTCTTACACCTCAATAGGTTAGTTAGTTAGGATACTGGTAGCACAGTATCCACCTGCTGCGCTCCGAGTACGGGCAATGAGCCGGGAAAGGCGGGAGAAGCGGGGATGCCTGAGATTCAGTTTTGGAGCTGGGCAATTGTTGTGGTTGATTGGGGTGGGAGGAGGGAAGTTGGGGGAAGTTATTACGGGGTTGGCCTACAGACATGCACTACGAAACAAGGGAAGAAGAACTGGTGCACGGATAGGGGGAAGAAAACTGGGAATGACGGGTGCACTCAAGATAGCAACCTGGAATGTGAGGGGGCTAAACAGCTACATTAAATGGAATAGGGTTATGACACATTTGAGGCGGCAGAAAATAGACATAGCACTGATGCAAGAAATCCATCTGACTAAAGAGAAACAAAACATGATCATGAGGAAATGGAAAGGGATGACCTTGGGGGCAACCTACTCAGTGTATGCTAGAGGAGTCATGATATGGATAGCGCCTCATGTCCCATTCAAGCTACTACAGTCCACCCTAGACAAGGATGGCAGGATGTTACTGATACGGGGTTTGGTGGAAAGCAAAGAAATGTGTATAATCAATGTGTATGCCCCGAACCAGGACACTGCAGTTTATTTCAGATCTATATACACAAAGATCAGTCCTTATATAAATAGGTTAGTAGTCTGGGGGGGAGATTTTAACTGTACCCTGGACCCGACAATGGACAGATCGGACAAAAAGCTAGTCCGTCTGACCCCGTCAGCTAAAGCTCTGAACACACTGTTGCAGGCCTTTCGGTTAGTGGATGTGTGGAGGGTGAAACACCCACAAGACCGGGGGTACTCACATTATTCGTCCCCACAGAACCTATACACCAGGCTACACTATGTGTTCACTGGAACGGAATCGATAAATGAGGTGACACATGCAGAATACAAAGCCATGGTCCTGTCAGATCATACCCCTCTGGTCGTGACTTGGCAGATCCTACCTCCCCGTGCCAGGATCCCGACATGGAGACTCAGGGCAGAGGCACTAAAGGATACAGGTTTCCAAGAGGACTTGAGGGTGAAGGTGAAGGAGTATTTTAAACACAATACTGGTAGTGTAGATTCAGTGGTGTTATGGGAAGCGTTTAAAGTGGTGGTGAGAGGGGCTGCTATGGCCAAATCTAAGGGTTTGCAACATGTTATAACGCCGGAGCTACAAAGTGCAGAAAAGAAGTTAGAAACGATTATGCAAGAGGGCACAAAATCCCTGGAGGTGACCATGACCATACCTCCATTGCAACAGGAGTCCAGAGGCCACTGGGAAAGGCTAGGCAACCTAAGCTATAAGAAATATATCGAGAGACAACATGCTGGGGGAGACAAACCAGGCATACTGTTAGCCTGGTTATATAAAAGTGAGACATCCAGGCTAACCATCAGGCCGGTGCAGGGGGAAGGATGGACAGGTGCAGGAAACCCAAGAGTGAGTGAGCGAAAACTTCTATGAATATTACAAGCAGCTATAAGAAGACTCTGAGGAGGGGGAAGTGATAGATATAGGTTAGACACCAACAGAGATCACGCTCCCCAAATTGCACAAAGCAGAGGGAGAGAGCCTTTAAATTCCTATAACGATAGAAGAGTTAGAGCAGGTGATAAAGCAACTGCCAACCAGCAAGGCACCAGGGGCAGACAGACTCTCTAGCGAATTCTATAAAGCATACAGGTCAGAAATACTTCCCCCACTACGAGCGATGTTAAATGAGGCACTCAGTACAGGCAAACTGCCTGAAACTCTGCGAGAGGCGATTATCATCCCGCTCCTCAAGCCCGATCAGCTGGACACAGAATGCGTATCCTACAGACCCCTCTCACTACTTAATCAGGATGGAAAGATTCTAACAGTTATGGCAAACAGGTTGAGACCAGTTAAAGACAAAAACATACACCCAGATCAGACTGTTTATGTTCCACGCAGGAAAATAATTAACAATTTGAGGAGATTACATCATATAGTTGATCATACACAAGGGACTTTGCAGGAAATGGCAATAATTTCACTTGACACAGTGAAAGTGTTAGATTCTGTCAAAAGGCTGTGGCTGCTAGCGGTCCTAGAAGAATAAGGGATCGGGCACACATACCTGAAATGGGTGCGGTTATTGTACAGTGAGCCGGTGGCAAGGGTGAAGACGGGCTCCACTATTTCCAAACAATGGCAACTGGGTGAGGGTACCAGACAAGGATGCCTGTGGTCTCTGATGCTCTTCATTTTAGCGTTGGAACCCTTAGCGGTGTACCTGAGGGAGGTATATGGGGAAGTAGGAATCAGTACTAAGGGAGGACAACACCTGATATCAATGTATGCTGATGATATGCTCTTATACCTGCAATATCCACAAGAGAACCTACAGTATATTCTAGAGGTAATGTCACGGTATGCAGTATTGTCGTGTATAACTGTTACCCCGAAGAAATCAAGTATATACCCCATGGGAGCGTACGTAGCGACACCCATACACAATCTGCCGGTGCTACCGATAGACTGGAAAATTGAGACGTTTAGATACCTAGGTATAGATATAAATCACAACCCTGAGGTGGAACACAGACAGAACACAGAAAATGTGTTTGTCCAAAATCAAGAACAGTACGGCATTCTGGACCAAATTTCCATTGTCCATGATGTGTCACGCAGCATTGCTGAAGATGGTTGTGCTGCCCAGACTACTACACTATTTTGCAAATATCCCACACGCAATACCCAAAGGGTCTGAAAGTACAGAGTATGTGCAGGAGCTTTATCTGGCATAAATCAAGAAAGAGTAGCATTGTGGAAATTGCAGGACCCACATGAACAAGGAGGCATTAAACTGCCTAATTTTGAATTATAAAACTTGGCTACCCAGTTCCAATCTGTGGTGAAATGGCAATCAGAAGAGCAGAAACCGGAATCTAGACAACTAAGTGTCATGAGAACCCCATACTTCCTAAAGAAGATAATATGGCTACCGAGAAAACGAGAAGCCATGGATAGCCGGTTGTTGAGACTGGGAGGTGAGATCTGGCATAGGGCTTGTCAATTTATAAACAATCCTGCTCTGTGCTCCTCGCAGATACCACTGGTGGCGCTGGAACGAGTGGATGTACAGGTTCGGCTGAACATTAGAAGGATGTGTGAACCGGTTGGGATAGCGACGGTGGGCGAAGTATGGGTAGACGGGAAGCCCAGGGATTTTGAAAGGTTGGTGGAAGACACAGGATTACATCGTGGACAACACATTACATACTCTTGACTTCTGAAGATCATAAAGAGTACGTGGCCTGAAACCGAAATGGGCCTACAACCGGATGCGGTAATAGAAACATTTTATGATGTGTAAGAAGGAGGACATGAGGTTTCCTGTATGTATGAGTTGCTGATGACTAAGATAGGGAAAGAGATAGTCCAGACGAGACTAAAGTGGGAGGAGTATGTTGGGGACCAATGTCGGATGATTTGTGGAGCAGAGTGCCAGGGTATTACAAAAAGCTATTGAGAAATGTGCGGTTGCAAAAGATTCATTTATATGTAACCGACAGGGCATAATTAATCCCTGAAAAAATTGCAAAGTTCAATCATGCCCGAAGTGTGGGGTGGTGGAAGCAGGGTTGGTGCATATGTTCTGGGCATGTGCAGAGATAGGCAGATTTTGGGAAGAATTGGCTCAAATAATGGCTAAAGTGTAGATTAACCTAGACGTGAGTACGCCCTGGGCATGTCTTTTGGGAGGGTTCCCATGGCCTCGTAGAGCTAAGCATGTGAGCAAGCTAAAGGACCTAGCGTTCATACTGGCTAAACGCAGAATAGCGATGAGCTGGAAAGTACAAACAAGACCGTCTGCACAAGTATGGTGGCGAGATCTAACGAAATGGGTGAATGTGGAAACAGTGGTTTGGCAAGAAGCCAGGGAAAGGAATGAGGATTCAGAGGAGGGGGGATTGGAAGCTTGGAGACAATCAGTGGCTGCTCTGACTATATCGGACCAAGCCAGTCTGGTTAGAAGTTAGTCCAGGAGGTGGGGCGTAATTGCGAATATGGCCTGATGGAGTAGGAACAGACTGGCGCAGTGCCATGTAGGCCGTGGGCAGGGAGGTGTTACGGGCAGGGGAAGATATACAAGAAGCATATAACTGTATGTGTAAGCTTATGGCGAACAATGGTGTTTAAATATGTATGGTTATATGTTGAAAATAAATAAAATATATATATATTTTTTAAAGGTTTCTCTGGGGGAACGCTGCTGTACAACAATATGGGGAGGGACAGAGGCCAGATAGGCTACTGGCTAGAGCTGCAAAACTGGATGGCTCCAGGGATCGTGTGTTGTCCATAAAAGATGCACAGGGAGCAGAGAGGTTCGCGGACCTAGAGATAGTCAGGGAATTCTGTCGGTTTCATGGTCGATTATACTCCTCTCAGGTTCAGGTCTCTCAAAGCACTGTGATGGAATATCTGGAACAGGTGGCCTTGTATTGGTGTACAGATGAGGAATGAGAATGGCTGGGTCATCCACTGTTCCTGGAGGAACTAAGTGTTCCCTCCCATCTGTGAAATCTCTGGGCAAGACGGATTAACAGCAGAGTTTTACAAGCAACATGCAGAAAACCTTGCCACCTATCTGCTGCAAATGTTCCATCAATGCCCGAGGGACGACCAATTGTCAGAATCCCTGAGAGATGCAGTGGTGGAGGTGCTGCCCAAGCCAGATAAGGCTCAGACTGATTGCTCCTCTTATCGACCCATATTCCTCATCAACTTAGATAATAAAATCCTAGCCAAAATGCTGCCATCCAGATTAGCGTCCCATATGCAGAGAATGGTGAAGGCAGACCAGTCTGGGTTTATAGATGGTCGCTCCACATCCCATGGTCTTCGTAGAATGTTTGGACTGATGTCTGCGGTGCAGCAGAACAAATCAATAATAGCAGCACTTTTGGACGCAATGAAGACATTTGATTCGGTAGAGTGGCCCTTCCTATTTGCAGCACTACGCAAGATGGGGTTGAGGAGCAATGTATCGCACTGGTGTCGTTGATGTACACACTACCTAAGATCAAGGTGAATGGTCAGCTTACCCCTGATATAATGCTGGAAAGAGGCACCCGACAGGGTTGCCCTCTGTCACCACTGTTGTTTGCACTGGCAATAAAGCGGCTGGCATAGGTGATCAGGGTGAGTCACCTGCATAGAGGAGTTCAGTTGTGTAAACATAGGGTGGTAATATCTCTCTATGCGGACGACATGGTACTTTTCTTATCTGACCCCAAGCACAATCTTGACCCAATTATGTGGGATGTACTGAAGTTTGGAGACTTTTTAGGGCTCAAAATAAATCCGATGAAGTTGGTCCCCTTCCCAATGACAGACAGCGTTGAACAGGCCCGACTGCCCTTTATAAATATAACTATCAAAGAGTATTGGAACAGGCCAAATCTGCAATGGACAAGTGGATGAATTTACCTCTCAATCTCTATGGTAGGGTCTCCCTGGTAAAAATGGCGTTACTACCTAGGTTTCGATACATGTTTTTAAAAGTCCCTCTGGCATTATCAAGAGAATACTTTAAGGACCTAAGATCTGCTAAGCTGAGGTTCACCTGGGCAGGGAAACAGGCTAGGGTTTCATAGGACAAGCTGGTGGCCCTGCTGTATAAGGGGGAATTGGCACTAGCTGAGTTAGAGACTTACTACAACGCGGCTCAGGCAGGTTCCTCCTAAAGTGGTTCTGGGACCGGGGGGGACAGGGAACATGTGGAAGTGGAAAGAACGGTGGCATCGCCATTTCTCTTATGGTCCATTATCCTGACAGCACTCGATGCGGGTCTAGAGCAAAGTGTATGGTTCCTGACAGCACTCGATGCGGGTCTAGAGCAAAGTGTATGGTGGAACTGACCTGTAGAGTCTGGTCCTGAATTGAACATAAATCCGGCAGTGAGACCATCTATTCCCCAGAATTACCGATCATTTATATCCCTGGGATTCCCCTCACTAGTGAGAAATGCTATGTTACCTTTACAAAATGTCTGGAATCAATTTGCTTCCGGGATTTGTTTCCAAATGGGAATTTTATAACGCTGGCAGAACTGCGGGGCAGAGGGGAGCTCTCCAACCTGGATGTGTTTTTGTACTTCAGGTTACGAAACTCTATAAAGCAGTTGTTCCTGGCCTTTCCTAGGCAACCAGAAGTGGGCCCAATACTCGATAAAGTACTCAACGGTGGCTGCAAGGAGAGAGTGGTCTGAGCTATGCATGCTAGTTGCCTTCCTACCAAGAGAGGAAAAGGTACCACCCACCATGAGAAATGGGAAATTTCATGGAGATAGGCAATAACAAGTAAAACCTGGCGGTATTGTTGTGAAGGTACGAGGAAAATTAGCCCTCAATGTTAGATATAAATTGATCCACTTTAAATATCTGCACCAGTTCTATCATACACCAGCCTGGGTGCATCGACTTTTCCCTGACACCTCGGCAGATGTGCAAGATGCCATAACGCATCAGCACATGGCGTGGAAATGCCCACAAATCTGTTTTCTGGGTAGAGGTGTTTGGGACACTTTACGAGATAATGGGGGCGAAACTGAACCTGAACTCACAGATAATACTACTGGGCTATGCAAAAGCAATCCTGGGGAGTATGCGGAAACTAGTGGGGCTGCTTCTACTTCTGGCTAAGAGATGTGTGGCAATGACCTGGGGTGGAACGCAATCTCCAACAATGAACCAATGGCATGAACCCCTGGCGATTAAACTCAGCCGCAAATCACAAATAATGACACACGCTAACACACTCAGAAGCCGTCACAAGAACACATCCACCACACCTCATGACCAATCTAAATGCCCTAAAGACTCGCCAACACCCACCAACATCAAACTCAACTGCGCCCTTATAAACACCAGGTCCCTTTTTGCACACGCCCTTGAGATTTCAGATCTCATCACAGCCAACAACCTGGATATACTCGCAATAACTGAAACCTGGTTACATCCAGCAGCAGGACCTGCACTTATGCTTGCAGTCCCAAAAGACTACACCATCACCAAAGCCGATAGAACATCCAGCAAAGGGGGAGGAATTGCCTCCCATTCCCCTCTGGAGAACTTATATCCTCAAAATTACCACTCTCTGCCAAAAGCACACTCCTTATTCACCTGATCTCTAGATTTCCAGGCCCCACCTCCACATTTGAAGAAGACATCTCCAACCTACTCTCCCACAACACCAAACCTACTTCAAAAATCCTACCACTAGGAGACTTGAACTTTGGGTTCAAAGACTCCCTAGACTCCCACATCATAACAGTAGAACAACCCCTACTCGAGCTAGGCTTCAAACAACACATGTCAGGACCCACTGACTGCCACGGCAGAACCCTAGACTGGGTGGCCAACATAAACTGCAATTTGAACCTAATTTCTAATAAGCCATGTCCATGGTCCGACCATCACATTATTCACTTCGAGCTTGACTCAACTCACATCCCCCCAGTGACCACCCAGCTTTGACTAGGAACAACAAGGCCATCACCTTGGACGCTATCCGCCCACTCATCCAACCCATAATCAATCCACCTCACACCCCTTTACTCGACCCAGAAGCTCTAGTGAACACCTTAAATAAAAACCTACAACATGCGCTAGACCAAATCGCCCCCATCAAACCCAGAAAAGCTAAACAACCCAACCACCTCAACAACTGTTCACACCTGAACTAAAAGCACTGAGGAAAACTAAAAGAGCTGCAGAATCCACATTGTTAAAAAAAAAACTCACCCCACAACAAAGATCTCTTCAAGATAGCTGCCACCTCCTACAAAAAAGCTATTATCAGCACCAAAAATGACACTTTTAACAACAGAATACAAAACACCAAACCTAATGTGAAAGAGCTCTTCACCATTCTCAGAGAACTGGAAGCTCCCAGCCACCCCCCCTCACCCTCAATCCACATGTGTCAAAGACGCCACATGGTGCGCCAAAATCCAAAAGGCACTATTAGATAAAATAGCCCTACTCCAAACAAAAATATAAGCCAGAAGACTCCTCCTATCCACCAAAGATAAAAACACCAACCAAACCCACAAACCTCAACCTAATAACACAGAACTATTCGAATTTGCCCCAGTCACCATCGCTCAGGTTGAAGCGATAATTTCCAGCCTCAAACCCTCAAAATGTCAAGGGGACATTTGCCCCGCACCCTTCATTAAAGAAGGAGTTAAAGACTTTGCACCATTCATCACCACGCTCATAAACTCTTCTTTCGCATCATGCACTGTACCCAAGAATCTCAAAGACGCTTGGGTCAAACCACTGCTAAAAAAAACACCCTAGACCCTAATACCCCACCAACTACCATCCCATCACCACCGTGCCATTCCTGCTAAACATCCTTGACAAAGCAGCCTATATCCAAATCCAGAACCATCTAGAAATGCACAACCTTCTGTCTGGGCCTCCGCCAATCCGGCTTCAGACCTAGACACGGCACAGAGACAGCCCTTCTAGATCTGAAAATCCAAATGGATGAGGCTAAAAACAAAGGCCACCCCTCCCTCCTTCTACTACTTGGCCTCTCTGCGGCCTTCGACCTGGTCGACCATAACATCCTTACTGCACTGCTAACCACCTCTGCCTCCTTCTCACCCAATGCAGCCAAATGGATCCAATCCTTCCTATCCGAAAGATCCATGAGGGTCTTCTCAGACAACGCATCTGCAGAACCCGCACCTATCACGTGCGGAGTTCCCCAAGGCTCTTGTGTCTCCCCCACCCTCTATAACATCTTTACTAAGATGTTATTTGACCTCCTTGATGACATGAATGTCCTATACACCAACTACACAGATGATAGACAGGTCCTCATCACGCTCACAGGGTCACATGAAAAAGACTCAGCCCTTCTCAATGAAATCTACAGCAAGATCCAAGACTGGATGACTAAGCATGGGCTTTGTCTAAACAATGACAAAACCGAGCTCTTACTCATCGGCTCTAAACAACACCTCAAACTCAACCCAAAATATAACACATTCAACATCGACGGAAACCATATCAAGGTCTCCAATAATGTCAAAACACTCAGTGTCTACCTAGATTCCACACTGACACTATCAATACAGGTTAATGCCACTGCTTCCGCATCAGCCTACACCACTAAACTTATAACGCCCTGCAGACCTTTTCTATCTACTCACTGTTGTATCATCCTGGCAAGAGCCCCGATACTCTCCAAACTCGATTACTGCAACTCACTATACCTAGGCACTAGCAAGCAAAATATTCACAGACTTCAAATCTTACAATATAACGCCCTTAGGGCAGCCCTCAACATCCCACGTACTGACCACATCACCCACACAAGACAGACTGCCAACTGGCTCCCCATAAAAGACTGAATCACATTCAGGACCCTCATGATCACACACAAATGCCTTAACACAGCCCCAAAATACCTTGTCGACAAATTCTGTACCAGGACATCCTCCAGACCCACCAGAACCAACTATGCGCACTGCCTCAACATTCCCAAATACAGACTCCAGAAATCAGGCAGCACGAGCTTCCCAGTCTTAGCAGCAAAAACATTGGATTCCATGCCCCCATCACTGAGAGACGAACATCGCTTCCCAGCCTTCCGCTTCAAAGTCAAAGCATGGCTTCTATCCACAATCCCTTGCACATAACTTCATACCTACTTCATCCAGGTTCAACTTGTAAATACATGTATATTGTGCCTGTCCCAGCCAGGGATAATTGTTCCTACTACTCAATTTCGTAAAATTACTTTATTTACTGCATATTAATCCTGTCTGTAATTAACATCAATAACCACTATAATCACCTCTGTATATTATATACTATGTAACTGTAAACTCCTTTAATTATGTAACCTCGCTTGTATATTATGTAACAGTAAATTCCTGTAATTAAGCAACCTCACATATATGCAACCTTCACTCAAGACTAAGCACCTAGCTACCCCTGGGTTCAGCGCGCTATATAAGCAAATAAACTAAACTGAGGGAGGGAAACAATAGACTCTGGAAAGAATGCCCCATGACAGGCACCTGCTCTACAACTATGTTATGTTATGTTATTTTGCATTTATATAGCACCTTATATACCATTGGTATGGTCTGAAGGCACTGGTAGGTTGAACGCCCTTAGGAACCGAAGTTCAGATCAGTAGAGAGAGTAGATGGAATCAAAGGTGCGTGTGAACACCGGGTATGTGTGCAGCTCGTGCGGTATTTGTGTAATAGCTGCTTCTTAACGGTAGGTGTGGTGGCTGAGAGATCAGGAGTATGTGTTCCTTCTGGCAGGAATTATCCAGATCGGCTGTGGCTGCATTAGGCCTGAGGAGAACGCCTGGCTGGGCGGTGTGTAACCAGCAGTGTTTACTTAGAATGATGTGGAGAGAGCGGCGGATGTTGGTATGAGAACAGTTATACCGAATGGTGTCATAGTATCCCTGTGTTCTAGTTGGGTGGTGATGTAAAGGAGAGAGTAAGCGTGGTGGTGTGGTATGATGGGTTATATGCTCTTTCAAACGTTCTCTGCATTCCAAACCATACTAAATGCGTCACGCAATTCTATGCTCTCCAGTCCGTTCCATGCACTCCTATCGGCTCCATGCACCCCAGTCCGCTACATACACTCGGTTCGCTCCACGCACTCCTGCATTTCAGCCCGCCCTGTGCGCTCCAGTCCGCCCTGTGTGCTCGAGTCTGCCCCACGCATGCATTCTTGTTTGCTCCACGCATGCATTCTTGTCCGGCCGATGCATGCATTCTTGTTTGCTCCACGCATGCACTCTTGTCTGCCCTACGCATGGACTCTTGACTGCCCCACACATGGACTCCTGTCTGCCCCACGCATGGACTACTGTCTGCCCCATGCTCTACGCATTCAGCACTTCTACGTACTCATCTATTCTTCGCACTCATCAGTACTGGATGCAATCTGTGCTCGTTCATTCTATGTACTCGTCCGCTCTACACAACGTGTCCGTTCACTCTGGGCACTCGTTCGCTACAGGCACTCATCCATTTTATGCCCTCACACATACTATGCATTCACCCCTTCTACGCACTCATCCCCTCTACGCACTCATCCCCCCTGCGCACTCGTCCCCTCTACACACTCAGAAACACAAATATACTCAGAACAAACAGCCACAGAAAAATTACATTTTGAATAGCAACCAGTGGTTGAAGCGTACGAAAAGAAGTAGTGGAACAATGTTCCATAATGACCTGCCCCAGCTCTCCAAAAAGCCCATTGCCAACACCCGTCCCACGCACAAACCCCCAAACACATGCACCTGCTGCTTAAGGGAACGTTCAGTGCAATGCATTGAAAGTACAAGTTTCAACTGCTTCCAACACTTTTATTTTTAAACAAAACCATTCCAGAACGGTTTCATTTTAAAATAAAAGTATAGGAACAGTAAAACGTAATAAAAAGTAGGAGCACCGCTCATGCTCACTTCGACCACTGAGAACAACCCAACCCAAGGAATTAATCAAGTCAAGACAAGAGTAAACAGGATCAATAAGAGACACCTCCTATTAAAGGGGTTGATAGAACACTGAACTTTTGAGCACAGCGCCATGGATACTGCCAGGGCCCTTGTTAGGCAATGGCGACCCGGGTTTCGCCACATTAGCCCTCCTTGCCATGCCAGCTCGGGGGTCCTCCAAGGTCTCCCTCGAGCTGAAGGTACCCTATTGAAGTGAAATGCGCCCCAGGCACGTGATGGCGCTGGGCGCTCAAGCACGGAAGCAGGGTTATTTTTATTTCAATAGACGGCTGCTAAACCAGCATGGCATGAGGCGGTCTATTTAGCAGAGCAACCCCAGATTTGGCACTATCCCACCACCCCTGCATTGACGGGGGGAAAGGGGGGCGGGACACCAAATTTTGCTTTATCCCCCGGGCGCTGCCAGAGCTAAGGGTAGCCCTGGATGCTGCAAGTGAACACCTAGCAAGTTGAGACTATCAATTGTACACGAATTTACACAGATTGTATGCTCACTGATTTACAAGTGCAATTCCTCACCAGAAGTGCTTTGTCCGTGTGCAGGAAACTCGCCAACACCACGTTTCCCCTGCTGGTGAGAAAATACAAGCACCATTTTTTTATAAACTCTTGTTAAAGATTGTACATTTTATTGACGGAATGTGGCTAAAGTTAACAACATAATTGTTGGCATTTGTTATCAACTGTGAAAGGTTTGAATAAACCAAAAACCTCAAAATAAATAATGTCTCAGCCGATGCCCGGGGAGCTTGCAGTTCTCAGCAGAACAGAAGCAAACCCGAACGGGCTATTTTAGCACATGGGCAAATTTGCATGAGCATGTCGAGAGACGACAGGGAGTTGAGTTTCCTAGAAATAAAAGTGGATGACTCTAGAATTATTGTGAACTGCATCATTACAGCACGCTGCAATTTGCATTTTCTGCTCTAGGCCAGTAGCTGCCTTGAGAACTGCGCTTCGGTTCGTAGCGTTTTTTTGCTACCATCTGGCACGTGTGTACAAAGGTTGCCCTTTTGGCTGTGGCGGCAGCTGGGCAAACTGGGGGTACTGCCGTGGCTCCCCGGTTACCGTGTGTCCCACGTTAGAAGGAACTGTACAAAGCGAAAAAAGGACGGTGTTTTTTTTTAATCTGTTTACGATGTGTCCTACGAAGTGTTGTTATCGGTGCATGGTGTGCTTGTGAGGGCGGAGGTGTAGAGGGGGCTCTTCCTCCGGATGCAGGTCTGTCTGGGATTGGCTGCTCTCAGGGTCGGAAGTACTTTGTTTTTTATGCTAATGAAGTAGTTGGAGCTTCTAGATATTTACGTTCAGGCGGGAGACGCCCTTCATTCACCCACATGGTCGCATTGGCGCCACTTCAGCTCTTTTTACTATACGCCCCGCATCGCCACCCCTGGGCTTATTTCCCCGCTTCCACAGCCTCCTCTGACTGCCGGACCGCTGATAGTAAAAGGGAGGGGGCGCGGGCGGGAGGAAGATGGAGGCTGCTGAGTGGTGAGTGTCGGCGCGGCGTGTGTTGTTGACATGAGACCTGTTGTGACCGCTTCGCCAGGCGGCCTGTGCGCCGCTTCTTTTAAATGGGGGGAATTGTGTGAGTGAGCCGTTTACCTAGTACTTGTTTTGGAAACTGATGCGTTGGTTTCATTTTGGGGGATGTGCGGGCTTTTTGTACAACACGCGCCCGCCTTTAGGTGCAGCAGGTCGCGGCGCGTTCGTGGCGGGTAGTGTTATGCCGGAGTGTGCACATTGTTCGTGCCCGCTTTGTTTATGCGTGAAGGCTTGGGTAGTATTCTGGGTTTCCCGCTGCCTGGCTGCTCTTTTGTGATGTGCTGGGACCAGGTGTCGGCGCGGCTGGGTTTGTGGTGCAGGGAGTGGACCTGGCACTGTACTTGCTGCCCTGTGGGTGCTAGTGAGGGAGATTTGAAAGGTGCTGCGCAGTGTCGCTGCACGCGATCAGCGGCCATGAGGGAGGGTGGGAAAGGGTTGTGCGATGTTCCTCTGCTCGGGGTATGGGCGGCGCTCTCCCGCCTGTTCCGGGCCTTTGTGTTGTAGCTTTATGCGCCGCCAGTGTAGAATAAGCTCGTGTAGCCCGCACTCGCTCTCCTGTGTTTTTGTTTCCTTTTTGGAGGGGGGGGGGGGGTCGCTAAGGGGCCTGGCTTTGCTAGGGGCACTGCGCGCGAGGTTGGGGTGATGTTGTGTAGGCTGCGCGGCCTCCGCCATGTTTGAAGAGCAGGGGCTAGCGCAGAGAGGGGGAGGGGCGGCCACTGGGAGACCCGGTCCGCCTCTCAACTGGCGCCGCAGCACGGTTCTCCCCGTTGTGGTAACGCTGTAGGGGCAAAGTAAGTGGTGGCCCCGACTGTTACGTAGTTCGGCCCTTGTACCGCGGTTGGGCTGGGCCTGGGCGGGCGGCGCGCGCTGCCCCTCCCCCGCTCAATGCGGCGTCGCCACGAGGCCGTGGGCACAGCGCAGCAGGCCGCGTGCTGATAGTGCTGTGCCTGGAACCGGTTTGCTGCGCCCACCTGTCAAGAATGCTATGTTTTTGAGTATTTCGCGCGTCTTAGTTCCTCGGACCTTTTTGTGTGCTCCCGTGTACTTGTCACGCCTAACTCTTCTCTTTAATTTGCGGAGTTTATCGGAAACTTTTACTCCCGATTAAGGAAATTACATACTATGAGTGGACGTGACTGGTGGATTTGATAATTTTTATTTTTAAATGAATACTCCTATCCAATGTTTTGAGTTGTACGCCATGAGGTTAAAGGCCTCTCAAGTACGGGAAGCTTGTAACACGCGGTTTTGTTTTAAACTGGCCATTTGGATTTGAACAACATTGGTCCCTCCAATTTATCGATGCCCGTTTGAAGGTTTTTATCTCCCGTTACCGCTGCCAGTATGCACTCGAACTTTGTGCATGGCGTTACACACAACACTGCGATATGTTATATTTGTTGGCCACGTGTCGTAGTCTTTTTCGGTAGAAGTGCGTGGAATCCGAACAGAGACGTGACTTTTTTGCCTTAGCAAAACTGCCCGCATGTGGTTTTTGGGGCAGTCGTATTTGACTTTTAGGTGACTAGTTAATTGCGCTGTGCAGGAATGTTTTGCATAATCAAACTTAACCGACCCGTTCATTTCCTTTTTTTCTTTAAAATACTTGTTACGCCCTTCTAAGTGGCCTTAATCCGGTTGTTAGTTCTGTCCTAAGTCAACGTGTATCAATCGTGTTTTAAGAGGAGTTTACAGCTGTTGGTAGCAAGAAATAATACAGCCGTTAGTTACTTGATGCGGTTCATAGAATAACCAAGCGAAGCTCGGGGTTACTAGACTGAACACAATGGCGAGGGTGCTGAGAGCTTTTTAATTCATGCTTGAAGCCTAGAAGAACCTGGTTAGTTTGACACCCAACAGCTATCAGGAGCTCTTTTTGGCTCCTCAGGCCAACTGATGGCCAACTTAACTTAATCTGCTTGAACATCAGGGCACACCTATGACATTTAAAAGCATAAAGAGCCGTGAACAAAAATTAAAATTGTTTCTCTGTTATGTAGAATAGATGTGCAGAACCGCCACCATTGGCTCCTTTTTCCAAGTCGTTGCCCCTGGCCACTCGTTAATACTGCATACCCAGCAGCTGCTTCTAGCTCCTTCTTATCCAATCTTCATGTCGAGCTCCAAATGACTTGGCCTACTGTGCGCATTTCGCTTGCATACCTCTTGTCTGAAATTTCCAAATGATGATGCTAATATTGTGCCCATAAGTCTATAATCTGGTAGTTTGGTATCAGGATCAAACACCAGTGAATCGAAGTACATGGCACGCTTCACATCGAACTGCCACGTAACGTACATAATTTTTTTTCCCCCATAATGTTTGAAGGTCTTCTATTTCCTTTTTTATTTGTAGTCTCAAAGACTTGGAGGTAATATCACGCGTGCATGTTCTTCAGGAACCAGTTGCATGGGTGCCAATTGTTCTTGGTGGCTGTTGGGTTTTAAGCTAACCAGGCTCTCCTAGGGTAGAAGCAGGATATAAATGGCCGCCAGCAATTTCGAACCCTGGGGAGATTTAAGTGAATTGATTTCAATAGAATGATCTGGCTGCATTGTTTCATTATTCATTAGATGGAAGCATCGTTATTTATACACATGCGTTGGTGAGGGTTGTTTTTCCAGGGGTGGAAGCTCATGTTTGGGTTATATAACACAGCTTTGAACATGTATCCATGCTTTGTTGGACACTTACGCGTGTAATGGGATGGGGGGTGTTTGGTTTGTGGGACCCACATGTTGCGCAACTGAACCCCTTTTGGGGTAAGTCTGAGTGTGTGGTCATTTAGACCGAACAGTCTCTGTATATGTAATGTTTGAGACTGCTTGGTGTAATGGTTCTGGTCGATGTTAGTTGTGAGATGTTTATATGGGCAAATGCAATTTTGATTGTTTTGGCAGCCACAAAAGCCCTTTTGCTGATATTTAGCTCCTGGATCCGGCCTAGAAGAGCCTGGTTACCGTTCCGCCAGGAGCTATCCCCTCCCTCCCCCCCCATGGTCCTATGGACAGAAAGTTACAATTGCTTCTCGTTTGGAAGTTCCATTAGTTGCATGTTTTGTATTAGTGCTTCATTATACAGTAGATCGGGAGTGGTCACATCGCATAATGGGGTGCCAGCCGAGATTAATAAAAAAAATATGGCAGTAAGGACAGTAACAAAGATTCATAAGTTAAGATGTAGTTGCATGGTTACGATGTAGCGGTAAAGACTGGTGTAGCAGCGAGGCTGATGAACTGCCACATTTAAAAGAAATTGAAGGTAAAGTAAAGAGAATGTAAACTGAATACATTTAAAGCACAACAGAAACTGAGCGACAGCATGCACGGTTGAGCAGTACATCAATGAGACGAAGTTGCATTGGTGTACATGCAGCAGTTGTGGGGGGGGGGTCTTGACACCCAGGAGCTACATGACCAGGTTTTGGGGGAACAGCCTGTGAGCCATTGGGTGGCTTCTCATCTTTGACTGACTGCTATTCCCTAAATTGCACTTTGAGGATCAACTTTGTTAAGGGAAATTCAGAACCCCCAGCTGTTCTTGGTGAGTTGTGGGCCTTTTGAGCTAGTAGAGCTCTAAGTTTTGAGGTGCTATGTTGATTGTGAACTAGTTCTTGTTATGGTTACATAAGGTTGCCATAAAAGAATAGTCTCTAGTCAGGTGATCACTGCAGAGGTTTTTGCTAATGTTAAACTATTAGTGTGTTGTGTAGCCACCCTAACAACGCGATGGTACCTACATGAATTGGATGTTATTGGTTCAGAGCTTTGCTGGCGCTACTTTGTTTGTGGCATGCTATGTGAAACGTAACACCAATGGTTTACATTCATATGGGTCTCTAAGCCCTACGTATGGTCTCGGACTCAGCCTTACAGAGAAGGGGATTACCAGCCTCTTAACTCCATGAAACCGAGAAAATATTCCAACATTAAAACAAGGTGTAAAAATACAACCAACGGGCAACAATAGGTACCAGTGTAGCAATGGATCTGTTTTGGATCAGAGCAGGGGGCTCTTCCTTTTCGTCTGAGGATGAACCTAAACTAATTTTGCATTCTATGTGATAAAGCGACTAGGTACTGCTTTGGAACTAATTTAACATTTTGTCAATTTAATCTTTTTGGCTCTATGGTGCTGCCGTTTACTAAAAGTGAAGGCTCCTAGATCCCTCCGTTGGCGTGTATTTGCAATTTTAGACTGTTTGGTTATTTCTGATAATTGACATGACTGATACTTGGTTAATTAAGATTCTGTAATACTTTGCTGAAGTGTTATTATTCAATCCTGCTTGATCACCTGCCAAGTACAGCAGTCCTAATGGCAGGCCAGTGGGAGATTTCTTCAGATGGCTCTATGGGTGATACTCTGGTGATGTCTGGGCCACAAAGCTAGTCCTGCCAGCCAGTCTCCATCCCTTCAAGGCTATCGAGAACTTCTTTGGAAGAAGGGCCATGAGGGGGGAGGGATGTGCAATGGGAGATTGTTCCAGTGTGAAGCAGATTTTAGATCTGAAAACCTTGCAGTGTTTGGTTTTTTTTTTTTGGCCTACTGCGGAGATTCGATTTAAAGGTGCCACGTCTTGATTGGGGACTAGGACTTGATGGCATCCCAAAATCTTCATGAGATTCGAACATGCGGTTCGCTTTAGGCAATGATCACTTAGTTCGCAACCTCTCATTTGTCTTGAAATGGGTACCTTGTGTCTGCTTTATAGGCTCACTCGGCCAGAAAAGAACATTTGAGTACTCCATACTCGAAGCTATTCAGCCCCATCACGGTTGTTGCTGATAAAGGCACTAGAAGCTATGAGTTTCTGTATCGACTGGACCAAGTGCCAGCTCGTCCAGTCACATGATCTCCAGTAGGTCTGAGCAAGATTCTGGATGGAAAAAGAAGCTACCGGAGGACCGTGATAAGCCCCGGGGGTTGGAGAGGCGTAAATGAATTTCTGTCCAGGATTTGCAAGAGACTCCCTAAAGATTCAGTGACACTTGACGTTGTGTGCATTTGGTCTGCTGGGCTTGCCTCTGCAAGACATTTGTTGCTACACCATTACATGTTCTGGAACGAGGGATCCCAATACTTTTGAGGGTTTGATTCCAGCAACCCTAGCCCTGACAATAGTTGCAATGGTGGCTGCAGTTGAACAGTCTCTTGAAGGAGTTTCCTCTGACCACAGATGCCAGTACAACATGCTGGAGAGCAGTGATGCGTTTTGCTCACCAAGAGTAGTGGACGGCACAGGCCGCCACCTGTTATATAGCCGCACATAAGCCCAGCAATTTAGCTAGCCATCCATCTGGGAGAAAGTCTTATTCTGGGCAGACGCTACCTCTGTTTTATATCAAACAGGTGGCATGGGGGTTTCTCCAGAGATGTCTTCTAGCTCAGGAACTGGGAGACTGGTCAGAAGAACTCCTAGAGTTCATATGGGTGGTGGGCAGGGGTTGGATATGGCAAACAGATGGCCCCTTGGTCCCCTCTGGAAGATGGGAACTACAGTAGGAAGTGTTTTGTACTATTTGCAAGAAGTTTGAGCCCCCAGAGCGGTTCTGTTTGCTTTCCAAATAAATGCATATGTGCCCTTGTTAGGCTCCAGATACCCCTACCCTGGAGCATGGTGGAGTGATACAATGTCATTGCTTATCATTTATCTGATTCTGCTACTACCCCACCCAAAAGGTAAAGGGGAGGCAGACAAGGGGTATGGCAGAAGCACAAAGGTGTCAATCGAGGACATTGGATTTTCCGCATTAGCAGCCTGCCCTACACTAAACATCCTTTTTATAAAGCATTATCAATTGAATCTGCACAGGGAAGAGACGGGGTTTTTTGGTTTAATGATAATGCTATTACTATTGAAGGTTGATGGGTGGTGCGCGATCACTCTTCTCGTCCCGCCCCAGTGTGAAATTATTTAGGGCTAGATGCTAAGAAAGGCCAGCCTACTGCAGTAGTTTCGGGTCTTCTCACAACACTACCAGAGAGGTACCAGGCCATTGGCATGTGCAAATGCTGCTCATAGGTCTCCACTGACCTCTCCATACACCAAAAGGCTGACATTTTAGGTTCCAACACAATACCCAACTAAAGTCGCCCACCCTTGGCACTTCACATCCCTCAATAGGCATGAAAATATTCCTCCGATTCTATTCCCCTTTTAATGCCCTATACAACTGGCATATACTTCCAAAAAAAGAAAATGGAGAGAACACATCCCCAACAAAAAATAGGAAACGTACACAGTAACTTGGGCGCCCCATCCCCTGCTTTTACACGCATGGAGCTCTTCGGCCAGTAGTTCCACAGGAAGGAACGTCAACATCACACATCTAGTTGCGAGTATGGTATTTTTCTGGACCAAGTGATTATTTTTTTTACATTTTTTTTCATTTTCTTTTGGTGTACTTGCCCAAGACTGTTTGCTAGTTATAATAGTAGCTCAACATGTCTGCTCTCTGGTAATGTTGCTGTTTGCAAACTGTCGTGAGGAAAACATTTAAAATGTGCAAATACCCACTACGGAAAACGGTTCTCCATATTCTGCTTTGGCGGGTGTAAATGACCATGAGGCGGTACTTGGGACTCCACTAGCTACTGTTTTTGCGGATTATTTAGAGTAAATTGGCCATCGCAGGCTGGGATTGTAGGTTTAAGTGGTACAGCATGGATTGTAGGCTTAAGTGGTACAGCATAACTTTGTTCAAAGTTTGACCCCACTACTGCAACAGAGGCTCGCTGTGCTGTCGTGTCTTGGTAAGCGACACATTAATTTGTGTGGCCCTCCGTGTTCAACAAATTACACCTACCATGTACAGTGGTCTTTGCCATTTTTGACATTACTGTACATATGTTCATAAATACCGTTGGTACTCCACTACAAAAGGAACATTACTCTCCTCGTAGTCTTATAGTATTTGCATTTTCTCTAATAGTAGAAGTTGCTGGGACACCAAGTAGGGAATGTTTCTCTTGTCTCTTGGGTTTCTAAGAGTCAGCGAGTTATCAAACCCGTTACATAGTTCGCATGTGTTAAATTGCATCGCTTTCATGACCTAAGGGGGCTGGGTGGGGTGCATGGTGGTCTACTATGAAGGGATAACAGTTTGTACGTGAATTGATATATTATATACTTGGCTCTGGCAACTCATGCAGCAAGTGCACAGAATACCGGTAATCTCTACCCGGGTTTATCTGAGGGACATAATGACTCATTTGCAATTTATATTCTAGCTCACAACCCTTACGTTACTGTACCATGACTCTGCATTGCTTGAGCAGTGTGTGCCCTCTTATACCACAACGTTGAAGTCCTTGTTTTGGCTGAAAAGGTAATTTGCTGAGCTGGAAACAAATTAAACTTCAGGGGCCTGTTTGAATTTTTAACCACCATCCTTTTTATTTTAGAAATGTGTTTTGTTCTTAATAGCAGCCCATTAAATGGCTCTGGTGAGCACCGCTGATGAATTGTTATGCAGTTATTTAAGGTTATCCTATCTAATTTTAATTCGAATCTGGCAAGGCGTTTGTGGTGGCCCCCCACAGCTGTCTCTTTACCACACTGGGAAAGACCTCTTCGGAGTGGGGGGGGGGGCGCCATCTTCTCCTGCCAGGTAGCAAGTGCGCTCCCCTTGTCCCTTTACCTTTTCCTGCCTGATAAGTAATTGACGATTGGTCCCTATTCGATAGGGTGTCATCAGTCTCACAAGACTTGGTTCACGACCAGCTCTGTCATGAGTATTAACACTCCCTGATGTCTACAAAATCCTCCGGGTCCAGAACTAACTGACCTGGAAGCTCTGATCTTTCCTGAGGTGGAGAAGCTCTGATGTATATATTTTTCATTTTTTTTCTCGGTGGGTGCCCGCCTCTTATTCCTATGCAGGCATACTCCTCTTTCTCATGATGTTTCTAGACAAGTCTGATCTATGCAAGTGTCCAAAGCGGTGCTCCCCTGCTCCTCCAGATCCATCAAGGAACACCTCGCTCTAGCCTTGGCTGATTTCTGTAATCACTCCTTCATCACTGCATCACTCTCCTCAAACACTCCCTTGTCTACCCCCTCCTTCTGGCAAAGTTGCCGAATCTCCCACTCCTTTCCTGGGCAAACTCCTGGAAAAGCTGGCCATCTCCCAGCTTACACTCCACACTGAATCTGTTTGCGTTCTCCATGACCATCAGTCTGGCTTAACGGGCATGCCATCCTGGTCGAGCGACTTCATGAGAACCTGGGCATCACGTATCGGGTCTCTCATTCAGGACTGTAACTGTCATTTTAGGATTGATGTGCCTCAACTACCTTTGCCTTAATGGCAATATGATGGATATCCTTTCCCTCTCTAGCCGCCGCCTTCACCTTCCTGTGAGGCTAAAAACTTTGGTGTCCTCTTGATTCCACTCTTGCCTTCTCTCCCCACATCATATTTTTGCAAGAAGGCACACTAACAGCTGCACCTCCTCAGAGGTATTTTTCCTCTTGCACACAAGTTATATTTGCTGCACGGCATTTACTAGCTCTCCTGCCTAACGGGTGATGCCAGATACCCAACAAA
Organism: Ambystoma mexicanum; assembly: GCF_040938575.1. Classification (NCBI taxonomy): domain Eukaryota; kingdom Metazoa; phylum Chordata; class Amphibia; order Caudata; family Ambystomatidae; genus Ambystoma; species Ambystoma mexicanum. The sequence continues at coordinate 180,791,421 of NC_090941.1, read as the reverse complement.
TCTACTTTTGAGCCCTGCAGTATGACGCACCACTATGCATTCTTGCCATTGACAGATGGACTCGTAGGGCACTGCATGGCTTCTTGAGGCAGTAAGTTCCACAAAGTTGGCGCCAGGGTTGAGGGGTGCGAGTTGGGTGATAAGGTGTAATGTTTGTAGGAATTTGGGACTTGCTTTGTGCACTCCTCGGTGGGTAATGAATAGGAATTTGATGGTGGTCCTGCATCCAATTGGGCTCCAGTGTAGGGTGCAGCAAGCAGGTGATAAACGCGTTAGGGTGTGCCCACACAGTTGAAGGGTGTGAAAATGTACAGTGTGGTTGTGTTGCTGAGCTTTAGTAAATCCAGAACCAGGTACAGAAAATACCATGGAAGAATGAGCTTAGTATGGTATTCCAGCGTTTGTACAATAGAATGAGTGTCAGTAATGTAACGGACGGTGTAAGGTGTTAAGACATTCAGATAGAGAGAGCAAGCGCCAAGTTAGGAATTGCACCTCCTGGATGGAAGCTGAGGTGTCGTCACCTACCACTACCTGCAGAATGACTGTTGGCAACAACATTGGTTCTTCTTCCTGTTCGTACATGAAGCCTTGTGTTGGTTTGTCTATGCCTTTTCTATATATGGTTGGGACGTTTATTTTTTTTTTTTAATTTTTCTCCACAGCACTAGTGCTCAGTTTGTCTGGAGTCTTTCGTGGGTGCGAAAGTAAATTGAAGTGACTTGTTTTTTTCATTGGGAGTGCGGAGGTGTCTGCAGCACTCAAGTTCATATACTTGATTTGCCCATTTTTTTGTGAAGTGTGTTTAAATCTCTTCAAAACGAATACATATGGGTGCATTACTATGTACTGGCACGGAAATAATGGCCTGATGCGTTGGTTAGAAATGCAGGCAGACCAAGACTAGTATAGGTTGGTGGTATCCTGTCCAGTGAGGATGCTTGGCCTAAACCTGCCTCGCCCCCCACCCCCCTATAATGCATGCACCCGAACTGGCACCCCTATCAGATTTTGGCCCCCCACCACCATCCTTTTACTCCCAGCCCTCATCTTATAAGTTGGTCTCTGCTTGTCACTAAATAGTCCATCAGTTGGACCGGTCTACCATTTGAATCAAGCTGGCTAACACTTACTGAGGGACAGTTGCAGCAACGAGCTTTAAGGGTTAAGCATTGTATACCTGCTTGACAACAAGCGTTTTTTCTGATTTGCCATGTTGACTTGGATATCATTGAGTTTGCTCAATGAGTGCATTGAAAGCCACCGGATGGGAGCAGTGCATGGTATACATGGCATATAACACTAGACCAGGGGTCTGCAACCGGTGGCGCTCCAGATGTTTTGACCGACTCCCATATCTTTCATGTTGAGGCTGGGAGTTGTAATCGTAACATCTGGGGAGCAAAACGTTGCAGACCCCTGTACTCTGCCATGTCCCTCACAGGTTGACATAATCTAGAAATGCTGCATTGTGCTCTTGTTCTGTTTGCTGCATTTTGGTATTTGTTCATGTGTGTACGCGTATCTCATTGCACTTGTGGTTTATATGATTTAGTCCAATTAGTTACATTTGTGCTTGTAATTCATTAATGTTTTGTTACAATGACTAACCTTTGTTTGTTTTTCTGTTCTTGTAATAGGTGGAAGCCCATTCTGGCCACGTTAAGTTAATGTCAAAGTGCTTACAGTGCAGGTAGTGATTCATGACCTACTGCAGTGGAGGCACTTGTAGCATTATATTGACTATCGCACCTGGGGCTGTGCTTGTGATGTCTACATTTGCTGTAGTGCTTTTTATTCTAAGGTGCATCTAGTGCAGATAGTGACGTAGATTAGTATCTACTGCCCTAAGTGCTCCTTCTGGCATAAAACGCAGTGTCTCATCCTTTGCAGGGACGCAACCAAGAAGCTGCAACATCAAAATACCTTGGGTCCAGTTTTGATTTCATCGTCCTGAAGTCCATCACACTTCATCTTCCGCCGCCCACTGTACATCAGCCTGCTCTGCACCCTGCAGTTCACTGTTAGTTTTGCATTGTTGCACTACAAGAAAAATGTAGTTGTGCAAATCTATGCAAAACTGATGGTGTCCTGTGCCGTCATCAAAAGGCGACTGGCCCCACAAAGAACTGGATATTTACATACGTTTGGCTTCAGTAGCACTAAAGTGCTTATAGTGCATGTAGTGTTGATGCAATCTACTGTATTATGAGCACTTCAAGTACCGCTAGCTGTGACACTTCAAAATATGGTGCGCTTGTTCATTCAACGACCCAATGAATCGCTGATCTCGGGTTAGTTTTGCAGATTTGCATCCAGCTGTGACCTACTCCTGCTGTGCAAATCCATGCAAAACTGACTTTAGCAGCGGCAGTCAATGAGCATCTCGTTACAGTAATGCCCCTTTCTACGCAGGTTGGGAGCGGTTGCAATGCTGTGTTTCTTTGTGGTATTGCACTTGTCCCGGCCTGTAGAGGATAGCGGGGATTGAGGCGTGAGTAACAAATTCATCATGAACCCAAGAATATAAATAACATAAATGCTTCATGTAAAGGTGATGTCAGAGGAACATGTGTGTATAAGATGTCAAACTATGTGGTACTGATTTTGTAAGTTTTTGCAGGGTTGGTGGTGCCATTACCGCTTGCATGCACGCGGTTTCCCGTTTGTGAATTTCGTGTGCTTTTATTAAAGCTTTATATAGCTGAAATGACTTAACTGAAAATATCGTGTCGCCCTAAAATGGGTGTCTTTTGGCAAATAAGCTTATTCCTCTAGGCTTCCAAGTTGGTGGCAAAATTATGACTTGATGCCTAACTGCATTGTACAATACAATTTTTTTTTTTTTTTTTTTTTCTCCAGAAGTTTCCTTTTGTTCCCCCCCCCAACGCACACCACCTTGCACGATTCTACACCATGTGACCACGCGAACTTCACTGTAATTTTTGTTAATAACCCCCCCCCCCGCCTTACGTTTTACATATTTTTTGTTTGATCCATTTGGCGAAGTTAAATGTGTGCTCGAAATTCAGGACGTCATTTGATCCCTGCGTATTATATTTTCTAATGTAGTAGGACACTGAGGCTCTTGTATAATAAATGGCATCTGGTATTGCGTATTGATTATGGTAACGTTGTCTGTAACAAAGTTTCGTTCTAAATTTACAATTGTTCCCCCTCTCTGCCTCGGCCACCCGTAGACAGACTGATCTTGGAATGTTGTCATGTTGTACCGACTAATGTTTATAAATGCACTGTTTTCAAAGAAGAGGTTGCAGTTTGTCGCCTCATTCTGCTCTTGGTATGATCGCATATTTGTTAATGGAAAGTTACATGTTTGAAATGTAAGGAAGTTATGTCGGGGGCGAGTTGTGCAGTCCTTTCATATCAATGCAACACTGAATGCCCTACCATTTTTGCTACCGGATATTTGCTTATTAAGGGAATGCATGCCACAGTTTATTTTATATTTTTGTGCTATTCTAATCATTGAAACTGAATTACTTTTCTTTACGTGTATGATAAGTTAAGGGCTATCGTGTACTTCTGCGGTCATGCACCATCGGTGTTTAATGTGATATCATTTCCAGTGTTTGCAAGGTGGAATAGATACATTTTTAAATCTGTCTTAGTGGGCTATGATTTTTTTTTTTCTTCGCTTATTAGCTGTTCAAATTTCACTTGCCATATTTGGAATCATGCAGGACATGTTTGTCGTGTTTTTTTTGTATTCCTTTCCCCGTGAAACGTGTGGTCCTGGACATTCTTCGTGTTTTGGAATACCTTGCCAACAGATGGAACATCTCTACATTGCGCCTATACCGTGAGTTTCAGAAAATATTAATCATAAGGGCCAGTGGTGAATAACTCTTTACACTAATCTGTTCGCAATCCGATTTGTTGTGGGTCCCCCCCCCCCTTTCCATAAATGCAATTACATTTGGGCTATACTTTCTTTGGTGCCTTAACAGAATCCTGGTGATTTAATTTTGTATTGCTGCAGCAAAGAATACTTCACTGAGCTTGCCCTTCACTTCCTTCTTTCACAGATTGGTGGAGCTATTTATTATTGCCTTGAACTAGCAGGCATACCTGTTCTGGGTCTGTTTTTGGTTGCCTTTAGTCCTTTTGTAGCCTACTCGTACCTGTTTTTTCCCTGTCAATGCCTACCCCCCTCCATTCATTGCCCCCTCGCTCATCCTGCTGCACCCTTTCGCTGCTGTATTCATTTACTTAGTTATTTTACGCTGTCATGCAACTTGACTTGGCTCCCGTCCTCCTTGTACTCTTCTCCCCATTGCTTGTAGCCATCGGCCACAACTTTTAACTTCTGCCTCACTTTACCCAGGTTCACGTCTCGGTTTTGCATGATGAGCCCCTTCCTTTTTCGTGAGGCACTCCCTGATCTCTTCATGTTACTTCAGGAGAGGCCACCTTCATTCTGTTTCCCTCTACAATCCTTGCGCAGCACTAGCATGGTGAGGGTGGGTGAGGGGAATGTTGGCATGTGCAACACTTGGACTTAGATGGAATGCTTATCTTTAGCCTGCACACCTAGGTGGGATTGTGAATGTTAGCATGTGCCACACTCCCAGGGAATCGTGATCACTAGCCTGCCTCGTATTTGTATTTATTGATTTATAGAGCGCTTTACACCAAAGCGCTGTCAAATTGAACAACTTAATACATGAAAACATATAATGGTAGAAGCAAAATTACAATATGAATCAACAACAGTGAGAAGAGCAATTTACTGAGGGAGAATAGTGAAGGAGGGGTGGTGATTAGGAGGAGGGGAAAGGTGAGGGTGGGGAAGTAGGGGAGGGAGATAGTCAAGGGGAAAGATGAGGGAGGGAATGCTGAAAGGGGGAAGGAGTTTCAAGGAGAAGGAGATATTTAAGGGGAAGTGCAGAATGAGGAGAAGGTGGGGGTAGAGCGGATTGCAAGAGGAAGGGAGTTCCAATGCAGGGGGGCTAGGAGTTGGAAAGAGTGGAAACTGGCCCCCGCGTTCCCTTTTTCAGAGAGCCAGGGGACCACTCCGGTGGTTATAGTGCGTGGTACAAATATCCTTTAACATTAACATCTCCTCCTCACTCCCCCCTGCATGCTTAAAACCAGTCGCTCCTTATGGCAAACCTCGCCTACCACACATCGCCTGCTCCACTTTCCCGCTGCATATCGCTTTCATTTGGCCCCTGAGGTGCAAAATCGCTCTGCAAAAGGTATTTGTGTCCAGCATTTTACTCTTTATCACAAAACTTTTCACTTTAAAATACCTGGATATTCCCTCCCAGTCCTTGCACTGCTACACTAGCGGCTCTCGGCATTGGCTCTGCTCCCTTCTCTCACACTCTGACCTGTTTGGAAGAGTGGTGAGTTATTTTTCAAAAAGGCCATCACTGCCCACCAGCCTTCTCTCAAGCATAATGTCCCCGTTCTCCCCCCCCCTTTTTATTTTTGAACCCTCAACCTGAATAATCTCTCTTGGGGCATTACTCGCAGACACCCTCATTGCGCATCGATTTTAAACCTTAGCAACTATCTGACCACTCTTTCAAACGGCCTACCCACTCTGGTGTGAACTTTCAGCTTCTTCCTCCCTACGACCTTTGCATCATGCTTCCCTCTCTGATTCCCTCCGTTGTCTTTAACATCTCAGTCCCTCCAGTAACCAAAAGGAAATTCAAGCCAGATTCTTTGCTCTTAGGAGTAGAGTCTTCACTTCCTTTGGCCATGAGTTAATTTTACGTTTGTTAGTTTTGGTTTTTTTTTAAATGTCTTTCTATTTGTATTTTTGACCAGTACTGTACTAGGCACATATCGCACCTCCCCATCCTCAGTCCTGGATAGTCTTTGGTATCCAGGCCCTCAACGTGGACCTCCACCTCATTCCTAGCATACACAAATCTCCTGCACTGGACCCTATCAACTCCTCCTACTTCACAATCACCCATATCAACGTTCATCTGCCCTCAAGCTCTTCTCAAACATCCCACGCTAATTGCCTATATCCTCTGCTAATGGCTTTGCTCTGCTTTTTCTCAAATGTGTGACCATCACTGCCCTCCTCAACGCTCTACCAGAAGCCCTCATATCGTCTACGTAATTAGCAATTATCAGTTCCAACCAATCTTGCCCTCCTATTGGCCAGTTTGCTCCTTAAACATTAGATCACCAGCCTAATCTGAGTGTTTTAACCACCCTCACTTCTGGTTCACCCTTAAGAAGAAGCCCTCTGCTGACCTAACTGACTTGGTAGCTATCGCCCGGTTTGCTCTCAATCTATATTCAAATGTCGATCAGATCTGATTACCTTGAGGATAATTGCCTTGGCGATCCTCTTCAATCGGGTATTACCCAAATTGGTCGTTTACAATTGTTCGAATGAACAATTGACTGAATTTAAAGGGTCACAATTGACCTTTTCACAATTGACCATATATATATATATATATATATATATATATATATATATATATATATATATATATATATATATATATATATATGTTGTGGGGGGGTTTTCCCCACATATATGGTACAATTGACCTTCACAATTCGGTCAATTGTGAAAAGGTCAATTGTCATTCGAGCAGTTGTAAAACGATCAATTCGTATATAAAACCCTTCAATCAGACTTCTGTAGTAAACCCTGCAGAGACTGCATTTGTGCGGCTTCTACTTTAACATTCTTATTTTTCCATATTCTTGGCCTTGTGCTGCTTTGACACCATCAACCACTCCTCCCCATGCTCACAATACTGGTGTAGCCTGGAATTCAAAATCTCCTGGTACTCACAAAACCTCTGACCCAACCAATCCCAGTAGTCGCCGCAAGCCTCAGTTCTTGATCCTCTGCTCTTGCGTGCACTTTTCTGGATGGGGAGAAGGATGCGTCCCAAGTAAACACCCTAGTTTTAACTTTGGTTAGTACAGGAATTTGGATGTTGTCTATTGTGAATTGTTTGAATTTAGGATTGAGCCTTTTTTTTTTTATTATTATTTTAAATAAAGCATGGCTGTTGGACCCGCGATGAGGATCTCGGTTTTATCATTGAGACATGTGTGGTTGGAGGCTAATATTGTTGATCATGGTAGTCTTTGTTGAAGCACCCAGACAGTGGGAGTAGGATTTGGATGTCAACTGCATAGTTTGGATATGTTATGCTCATGGAGTCCTGGATGTCGAATAAGGGTTTTATGAAGATGTTATAAAAGGAGGGGAATATGATATACACGATCCTTGAGGCACTCTGCTGGGATTAGGGAAGCGCACATTGTTTCCGAGAAGACTCGCATGCAGCTACCCTCTGAGCAGGAGGCTGCCCAGGTCGAGGCTTTGAGGGAGAAGTTGACAGATTCCTTGAGGGTTGAGTCATTGACCAGATCAAAGGTGGTGGAGAGATCTAGGAGAAGGGCTGGTTTGCCTTCATCTGTGAAGGCATCAAGCTGATTTTTGTCGGTCTAGTAGAGTGGAGTCAGTACCATGTCCTAGCCAGAAACCTGATTGGTGTTAAGCCTAGTATATGGTTTGTTTCTGGAATGACTGAATTTGGGCATAGGCTGCTCCTATCCAAGATTTCAGTTGGAATGGTACAGTGGTGATAGGACGGTAGTTATTGGGGATTGAGGGGTCTAGTGTCTGCCTCTTCAGCAGACGGTACATCCAGGATTCTTTCAGTGTATTGGGGACTGCGTTTGAGGTGAAGGATGAGTTGATGAAACTGGGCAGGGCAGATGTCTGCTTTGCCTTTGGAGACCTCTGCCCTGTCTATCGATATTTATTTTATGCTGTCTGATACTTTTGAATTGGAATGGGGGTGTGGAGATGAGGGCTTGTTTTTGAAATTATTTTCCGGGAGTTTTTTGTGTGCATAAGGCTCTGAATGTATTTGCACCATATTTAGTCTTTGGCGATGGGGGGGGGGGATTCCAGTTCTCCAAGGCTTTGAAGGGATCTCTCTAGGGCTAGAGCTAGTATTGGTGATTTCTAGAGTTACGTTCTGTTGATTTGGTGGCAATAGTAGTTCGTTTGTAATCTTTGGATAAGGAGTGAAGGCGGCTTTTAGTTGGGTTGTCTGGTTCTTTCTCCAGACCCCCTCTGCTGTTTTTTAATTACTTTTTTGGGTTTTTTTGTGTGCGTGCGTAGGGCTTGCAGATGGACCAGGCATTGGCATGTTTGACTGGTTTAGCTTTCCTAAGCAGTGGGGGGAGGGGTAGCTAGGGGTAGTAGCAGGCCGGAGGCTTGGTGTAACCATGTCTGTTATCACAAGATCCAGTTTTTGGTTAGTAGCAAGTCATGGGATGTCTAGGGCGTGGGCTATGAGGGATCTTGCGTTGACGAGGGTATGGTTGAGTGGAACTGGTGGGGGTAAATGGGTCTTCAGAGGTGGTGTGGGGGTTGTGTGTTCCCGCTGTTTGAATGGGAGTGGGTTTGTTCCTGGCTTGGTTTGATCTGGGTAAGGCCTGTTGGCCCTTTCATCGTGGGGGGGGTGGTGAGTGTTGCAGGGGTAGGCGGATGTTTACAGGTGCCTGCTTGGGACCTACATCTGAGCATAGCATTTCTGCTAAATGTGGGTCTTGGGGTAATGGGTCTCCGGCAGTCTCCGCTAGCGGATAGTCTTCCACCTTTCATGGTGGTGAAGGGTGATGTATACTGAGGGGAACGATCACCTTCTGTGGTGGCAGCCGAGGCAATAGTGCGCAGTATGCTCTGTAGCACTGGAGGGGCTTTGATACGATTGGCTATTTGAACGTGCTTAATACCCAGAGGTTTCTTGCAACATGGATTGAACCTATGTTTTGCTTCCAAGGCGAGCACGTTGCATTGAGCTATCCTCTCGATGTTTGCTGGGTAGAACTACTGAGCGTGTGCTAGACTGTTGCCTGTGACTTTGGACGTGTCTACTCTATCTGTGTGGTGGGCTGCGAAACAGGTAACTTGATGTGGGGCGCAGACTGAGCCTCGGTAAGCGTACTGATGTGCTCAGGCGGAGGTGCCGTGGTTGCAAGCAGTCTGTGCATGTATTTCGTTGCACATGATAAGCATGCAGTGGTCACTGACAAGGTGGGTGAACTAATGGTAGGAGCAATGTGGGCAAAAGGCAAGAAGCTGGTGGGGGCCGGGATGATTCGGACAATGTCCAGAACCGTGTGAAATTTTTCCAGGCATGGCATTTGGCTTACCTTTGACATTTACATGCGGCAGCAATATAGGATCTGGATATGTTGCTGAGTGCAGCTGTACTTAAGGCTGTGGCCATCTTTGCAGGTAGAGGGATTGCATTGAATCCAGTGCAGTCCTGCCCTCGTGAGGGCCGAGGGGGTCCCGTGGTGGACTGAGGTTGCAGTTCAGCAGAAGACAGCTGCTGCCTTAGACTGGCATGGGAAGATGATTTTTGCAGTAGATGTAGCCACCATCTGACCCTGATGTGGGCAGCTTTCATGTTCCTTACATCAGAGGTGTTAGTCAGTTTGGCCTCTTTTGCCATGTTTCATCCTTCAGCTCTGTTAGGATGACAATCGCACAGTGCTGCAATCTGTTTTAGCAGTATGACCCACTTTCTTGCTGCTTTCTTGCTGTGTTTTACCAGCATTGTGAATGCCTCTGCTGATATTTCAGTGAAGTTATTGAGTTTGTGCTGCGGTTCTGAGATGGGTTCGTTTGGTTGTATGTTGCTGTTGGTTGGCCTCTGGATGGTTTGTCGGATGTCATTTTTTTTTTTTGAAGTGGTCTGCAAGGTCATTGCAGAGTTTCTCCGGGGGGGCGGGGAGGGGGTGTTGTCATAGCCTGGTGGGTTTCTCATTTCTTTAATGATGTGAAACATTTCTTTTTGTGTGTTGATGGCCTTTGTGATTCTGTCATGATAGTGCCTTCTCTTTGCCTTTAGAATTTCCTTCTTGTATGCACGGATTTGCTTCCAACAGTTTGTTTTTGTCTTGGTTGTATCTTTTCTCCATTATCTTTTTGCTTTTCTTTTTCATGGTGCTAAATAATGGGGTAAACCATTTAGCAATGGCTATCTTTTTTGATGGTGTAAATGTTTTTTCTGGGGCTATCTTGCCAATTGTATCTGCGATCCATTTGTGTAATATCTCTGCTTTCCTGTCTAGATCAGCCAGCTCTAGATCTGTGGTTGAGGGGTTTGGTTAACTTGCTTTCTCCAGCATGGGGTCTGGCATGGATTCACATGCTCATGAATATTCCCCGTCGTCAGGCTGGGAATCCTCGGTAAAGAAAAAATCAGTTTCGTTTCTGATCTGTCCTTGATAGTAGTAACCAATCACAGATCTCTGCGTCATACTGACCACAGCCAATGACTGCCCTCTACCTAAGCCCCGCCTCTGGCAGCCATCTTCAGATTTTTGCCGCACGTTCAAGTGTTGGGATCCTCGTGCTATTGCTCTCGAGCGTTAGTGCTATTTTTTTCACATTTTTTCTCAAACTTCTATTTTTTGGTCAAAAGAGCCTCAAGCTCCACCGTTTCTTCATCCGATCAACGGGGACCCGTGTCGGATTCGTCTACGCCCCTCAAGGGTGAAGATTTCGTCGAGCCACGCTTTTGGAGGACTCCAGAAGTTTCTCAGGCCCATCTCGGACATGGCCCAGGAGAAGGGAAGCTCGACGCCCGGAAAGCTGTTCAGGGTCTGCCCTGGATGCCAGCTTCAGAATGTCTTTAAGGAGGACGAACACTCCCTTTTGTCTTTACTGCCTACATGAGGACAAGACGCACGTGGAGAAGGACTGTGCGTTTTGCGGCAATATGTCGGAGCGGACCATGAAGGACCGCCATCAACGTCTCGCCAACTGGCTGGAAGGGAAGAGCCCGTCGGGCGAGAAGAAGAAGTCCGAGCGGTCTTCTAAGACCTTTGAGGACGCCTCGGCGACGGGGGTCCAACACAAGGACAAGCACCGCGGGTCCGCTGGCACTGGGAGCGCCGAACGGTTGGGCTCTACGGGTGCCAGGCAGGGCGCATCCTCCCCGGCGCCATCAACCATGAGCCAACGCTCTGGTTCGGGTAAGAGGATGGCCGAGCACCCGGCGAAGCTCCTGGAGAGACCCCGGTTGAGCTTGAAGGCCCCATCGGAGGGGGAGCGAGGCAGTGACCCTCCCCCCAAGGAGAAGGCGGTGAGCGCACCTAAGGTGGTGAATGCCTTAATCCATCCGGCCAAGGCCTCAATCGAGACAGTCGCGGCAGCCCTGGCTCAGCCTGTGGAGGGTACACAAGTGGTGGCGACCTCGGGGCTCAGAGTCTCCCTGCCACCGCAGAGGGAGTCCTCTTTTATGCCCATCGACAGGACCCCCGTGAAACCTCCGACGGAGAAGAAAGGGGGAGGGGCAGGAGGTCGTCGTGGATTCGGCCTCAACCTCTGAGGAAGAGCTGATCGAAGTCTTAAGCCATGGCGTTGGCGTGGAAGAAGACCAGCCCGTTGGGAGGGACCCCGACGTAGGAGACGACGATAACGCCGAGGGTGCCGACAGGGCCCCTGCCCGCCCGTCGGACTCCCCTCAACCAGTGCCGCAAGACAACTCGGCGGCCATTTGTTGGCTATACAGTCCTTATGCTCGGAGATAAGGACAAGACTGCCGTTACCACCACCAGCGGAGGAACCACTCCTGACGGGGGACCCGGAGCCAGGCCCTTCTGGGAGCCCTCCCCCTAAGAGAAGGATTCATCCTCCACCTCCTTTTCAGCCATCGCACCCTGTTCAGCCCTCCTCCCCGTCCATGACTCGTGGGGATGATACAGGGACTGACAAGGCCGCGACGGGTACGGACGACGAGGATTTGCCGTCGTCACCTCCCACCCGGGCTTCCCCGCCCGACGAGATTGGATCGTTTCACTCCATGATCGCCAGGGCATCTGAGCTTTTCCAGCTCTGCCCAGAAGAGAAGAAGGAAGGTTTCCTTTATCAACGGCGCGAGGCCAAGAGGAAGACGGTCCTCTCTGTACCTCTACTGGACGATATTTGGGATGAGGGCCTCGCCCTCCTCAAGAACCCATCCACGACGCCGACTAGACAGACCCTCCAGCTTATTGCGATTTTGCGATCCCGCAAAATGCCGCGAAAACGGCCGTTTTGCGCAAAATGCCGCAAAAATGGCCGTTTTGTGCAAAAACAGCATCTTTTAAAAATTTTTTTTTTTTTTTTTTTTTAGTAATCTGCAAAAATTACTGTTTTGAAAAAAAGAATCCTCAGGGTGCCAGGTGCTCAACTTTTTTTTTTTTGTTTTTATTTACACAAGAAATGAAATCACTTGCGCCCCAAAAATTGCAGCCCAATCCACAAGGGACACATGAATGGGCACATTTTATATGCGCGCCCATTCAGATGGCCTTTTTCACCTCCTTGATCAAATAAAGTGGCGTTTCTGTCAATTTAAAAGCACATCCCTCATTTCCAAGCAAGATGCACTTTTAAATGTGCAGAAATTGTAGGCAACCCTACGCGCACGGGATGTGGGGCTGCCACTGCATGACAGGGTCTTTCCTGACCCTGTCATGCATTTCTTTTAAGGTATGAACCGCTGCTGAGTCGCTTGCATTTCTGTTCCTCAAACAGGATAAAAATGCATTTTTTGGGTCACATTTTACAGCGGCAGGCACCTAGAGTGCCTGTCCCTGTGAAAGGCGCTGGGAGCTTGCAGAACACTGTCGGGAGAGCGATTCTATTCAAAGTACTCCCCATTTTGATGACAAAAATCTATCGAATGTTACAATTTGACCAATTACGTGCAGTACTATTCGATCGATTTTTATAAATACTGAACATGTGTTGCGGGGGTGTCACCCGCTCCCCTTGTTTAGTATTTTTGGTCTAGGGTGGTTGCAGAAGTGTTTTCCCCTTTTTCCTCAAAATTGGAGGCGGGGACAGAAAAAAAAGGAAAATAACGAAAAAAGGACCCTGCAGAGTCGGATCCGACCCGCGTTAGAGGGACGGATCCGACCCGCGTTAGAGGGACGGATCTGGCACCGCAGGGTTGCAGGGGAAGCTGCAGCGACCAAGCGGTTAAGTAGGGGAGGGGGTCGGGTGGTGGTGAAAGGTACATTTTGGGTTGTTTGGCTGAAGTGCAAATCAATTTGCAGCAAAATTGACTACGGTCAATTCCGCCGCAAATAATTACACTTCGGTCAAACAACCCAGAACACCATTCAAGGCAGCTGCCAGCGCACAATTTGCGCTACAGCTCAAGCCTGTGGAAATGCGCCGGTCACCTTTGAGAATAAGGTGACCTGCTCATTTCCAAAAATGGGTTGTCTAAAAATAGCATATCCTCCGTTCTTTTTTTAAATGCCCCCTCATTTGAGGAACTGGGACAAAATCTACATTTAAAAAAAAAAAAAAAAATAGTTACACTAAGAGAGAGGGAGAGTGATGGGTGAGATGTGAAGTGATGGGCAAGAAAGCAGAGGAAGAGCAGTGGGTCAGAGGAGGAAGTGCTGCACAAGAGAGCAGAGGAAGCAGTGATGCGGTGGGCCAGAAATCTGAGAGCGAGCAGAGGTACAGAAAGTAGAGGAAGCGGTTGGCCAGAAAGAGGCAGTGAGCTGCAGATTGGGAAAAAGGATGAGGGAAGAATGTGATAGAATGGGAGAAAAGATGCAAGATGCAGAAGCAGCACAGAAGAATGAAGGACTGTATATTGAGGGAGGAATTGTAGAGTGTAAGGTGTGAGTTGGGAGCATGATTTGGAGTGTGGCAGGGGCTGGGCAGTGCAGATTGTGACTTGACAGTGTGACATAGCACGTGAGTATTTGTATGACAGAGTGAGAGGTTAAGGAATGTAAGTTATGATGGAGAGTTGGTGAGATGTTTGTGGGTGTTTGGGGGATTGGAGAACATAGAAGGGGAATATTTTCAGCATTACAATTGATAATGATCAATTTAGTTAATACTATTAAATAAGCATGAACATTAAACCAGAAATGTAGCCAAATCAAACACTGTTCTGCCAAGCCAGAGACATCTGGGACTCTTCCTATTAAATTAATACAAAAGACACATAATAATGATACCCTGGCTCTCTTCTAGCCTTGCACTCTACCTATTTCCTGCAATGTGGCAATCTTACACCCTCCAGTTAATACAAAATGTCCCGCAAAAATGCCGCAATAAATAAAGGTTTGTGCCGCAAAATTTGCCATTTCATGCCGCAAAATTTGCCATTTCATGCCGCAAAATCCTGGAAGGTCTGACTAGAAGGGTTCGGTACGAGAAGAAGTACCGGGTCCTGGACGCGGCCCCCTTGTGCCTTTGGGCACAGCTGACCCCGGACTCGGTCGTCTCTGCGGTGGCCAGGAAGAAAGCGGGGGGCACGGCCTCTACGTCGACCTCCCCGCCGGACGGCGAGTGAAAGAAATTAGATACGATGGGACGCAGTCATCTTGTCTGCAGCGACGACGATTAAGGCGGCCAACGCCTTGGCTATCATAGCCTGCTACGACAGGGAGTTGTGGTACAAACTGGCCCCCCTGCTGAACTTCCTACCGGGCGACAAGATGGCGGAAGCCCTAGAGATCTTGCAGGAAGGAGAGGTGGCGTCGGACCACGCCATTGCAACAGCGTGTGCCTTAGGCGGCGTGGATGGCTCCAGGCTACTGACTTCCGTCAGGCCGTGCAGACCAGAGTCTTGGACATGCCATTCGACGGAAACAACCTGTTTGGGAAAACAGTGGACGATTCCCTTCAAGCCATCAGGGCAGACACGGAGACGGCCTGGGCTCTTGGGGTTCTCCAGCAACGGCGGCCGCCCTTTCGGAGCGGCGGAGGCAAACAGGGTGCCTCCAAAGGTTCCGGCGGCGGATTTTCCACCTACCGTCAAGTGGCCCGTTCGTCGTCGCAGGAAGCTTACAGGGGACGAGGCAAGTCAGGCGGACCCCGCCGTCGTCGCCAAGGAGGACAAGGTGGCAAAGCCTTGTCGAAGCAGGACTGAACCGGCCGTGGGGTCGGGCCCCCACCGAAGCACCCCCGGTGGGAGGCCGGCTGGCGAGCTTTGTCAACGTGTGGGAGTCCATCTCCACTGACTGTTGGGTGCTGGACGCCCTAACTCAGGGTCACGTGCTCGAGTTTCTAAAGAGGTGCCCGCGCATCCCCCCCTTCCCCCCCCTGTGGCCAGGAAAGAACATCACGTCCCTCAACTTCTCTTGGAGGTAAAGGCGATGCTCAAGAAGGGCGCCATCGAGCTCGTCCCAAAGAGGCTTCGGGGCTCCGGAGTTTACTCAAGATACTTCCTTGTGAAGAAGAAGACGGGAGGATGGCGTCCCATCCTGGACCTACGACGACTGAACAAATTTGGCTCACGATGGAGAAGTCCCTCCATATCAACGTCCTGGAACTCCGTGCAGTGTTTTGGGCCCTCAGGTCCTTTCTTCCGTCCCTAAAGGGCAAGGTGGTGAGGATCTTCACCGACAACACCACCACCATGTTCTACATCAGGAAACAGGGCGGAACCAGGTCCCCAGCCCTGTCCATGGAGGCGCAGGATCTGTGGCATTGGGCCGTCGCCCAAGGGATGTTTCTGATGTCGTTTCATCTGGCAGGGATAAAAAACACCATCGCCGACTCACTCAGCAGGGAGCTGCGCTCGTGCCACGAGTGGGAACTACGACAGGATCTAGTGGACCGCCTCTTCCGACGGTGGGGCACACCCCAGTTCGATCTGTTCGCGACGAACTCCAAGTGCCGGAGGTTCGCCAGCAGGTTTCCCCAGCCGAGGAGCATGGGCGATGCTTTCTCGTTCCCCTGGGAGGGCCTTTTTCTATACGCGTTCCTGCCATTGCTGATCCGGCTTATCAACCATCTCAAGAGGTCACGGTGCAGGATGATCCTCGTCGCACCTGCGTGGCCGAGGCAGATATGGTTCCTGGACTTGTCAGCGTCCCCGTCAATCAAGCTGCCAGTGGACGCGGATCTTCTCTCCAGGGAAGGAGGCGCCATCCTCCATCACGACCCGAAGTCGCTGAACTTGCAGGCCTGGCTCCTGCAGCGTTGGAGTTTGGAGGATACGACATACCGGCCGACTGCAGAGAGGTTCTTGCAAAGGCCAGGGCGTCCTCAACTCTTAAATGCTACGGACACAAAAGGAAGAGGTTCTCTGTCTCGTGCCACGCACAGAAGATTAACCCTCTATGGATTACGGCTCCTCAAGTACTGCCGTACCTACTGACACTGGCCAAAGCTGGACTGGCGCAGGCGTCCAAGATTCATCTTGCTGCGATCTCCCGATACACCAGAACCGCGGGGCGGACGTCTTTGTGGTCTCATCGTCTGGTGAAAGATCGTTCCCGCCGGTGAAGGCTCCGGCCCCGGCGTGGGAGCTCAACGTGGTGCTGACCAAGCTCATGGGACCTCCGTTCGAGCCTTTGCACTCGGCTTCGTTGAAGTTCTTGTCGTGGAAAACAGCGTTTCTTGTGGCCATCACCTCCGCACGATGGGTGGGAGAGATCCAGGCCCTTTCCTGCAAGGCCCCGTACTTGACTTTTCACGACACCAGGGTAGTGCTCAGGACGCACCCCTCCTTCATGCCCAAGGTGGACTTCCACCTCAACGAACCCTTGGTGTTTCCTGTTTTCTTCCCGTCGCCTTCGTCGCCGGCTGAAAGGACTTTGCACTCGCTGGATGTGGCTAGAGCGCTGAAGTTCTACGTGGACCGCACAGTGTTTTCGGAAGACGTCACAACTCTTTGTGAACTTTGGACCTGTCAATCAGGGGAAGGCTCTCTCGAAGGCTTCCATTTCCAGATGGCTCTCTGGCTGTATCATGTACTGTCATCGGTTGGCAAACCGACCGCTGCCTGGCTGTCCGAGAGCCCATTCCACCAGAGCGATCGCAGCTACCACAGCGTTCCTATCTGGTGTGCCCTTGCTGGACATCTGCAGGCCTGCTACGTGGAGGTCGACGCACACCTTCACGAAATTCTACTGCGTCGATCGGGATTCCAGGGAGGAGTCCAGGGTCGGCCAAGCAGTGCTGCGCAACCTGTTCGCCTAAGGTGAGCCTGGTGAGAAGGTAAGAATTGCTTAATGTTGAGTTTGATGTAATGCTTAATGTTGAGCCTTTGCCACCTCCCGTGGTTGTGCATGTGTACTGATATGTATTCTTTATTCATGTGAATCCATGCCAGACCCCATGCTGGAGAAGGAACAAGTTACTTACCTGTAACTGTTGTTCTCCAGCATGGGTCTGGCATGGATTCACATGCGAACCCTCCCGCCTACCCCTCAGCGGCTCTTCACTTGGTCATACTGCAACTTCACGTGCTACCAAATCTGAAGATGGCTGCCAGAGGTGGGGCTTAGGTAGAGGGCAGTCATTGGCTGTGGTCAGTATGACGCAGAGATCAGTGATTGGTTACTACTACGAAAGACAGATCAGAAACTAAACTGATACTGATTTTTTCTTTACTGAGGATTCCCAGCCTGACAACGGGGAATATTCATGAGCATGTGAATCCATGCCAGACCCATGCTGGAGAACAACAGTTACAAGTAAGTAACTTGTTTCTTCTTTGACGTCTTTCCAGTTTCTTTTTGTGGTGGTTCAGAGTTTAGGGGGTTGGATGCTAACTTAAGTAGGCAGGATGATTACAAATGGGATGATGAGATGGTCGCTCCACAGTATTTGTATTGGTGGTGATGAGTTTTTCCTCTGTGAAAATTGCGTCTAGAGTGAGGCCTGCTGAGTGTTGCTTGGTGGTGAGTTGTTCATCAGTGAGTTGGCGTCGAACCAGATGTTGGTCCCCCAGGATGATTAGGTGTTCGTGGTTGATGGCTTCTATGAAGTTGTCGACGAAGGATGCGTCATAAATTGTAGGTCTGTACACCAGGATGAATGTGATGTTGGTTTTTGGGCTTGCTGTTAGGTTATGACCATGGATTTGCAGTTGAGGCGATAATAGTATCGAGGCTTACAAAAGTAAACACAGGCAGCAATAGATCACAGACCAGGAATAGATGGGAAGGTAACCAGGGGCTGTAAATAAACCACTAACTTAAACCTTTACTCAGCAGGCCATAATATTATTGGTTTTTGGGCCAGATAAGTAAACTCAGCCAATTGAAAGCTAGAATCTTACCAGATAACGAGCAGGGAGAGATCAGGATGGGAGGGGAAGGATGATGTGTCGATAATATCTTGGCCTGCAAAGTGAACGGAAGTGGCAATGGATCTCAGACTAGGAGTAGTGAGGAAGGGAACCAGGGTTTGTAAATAACCCACTAACTCAAACTTCTGCATACTTATTGCACCTAAAAATCCACACAACCACCCTCTCGCAGAGCACCACAGTGCAACATCAATCCATCAACACATAAGCCACACCAACAGTACACAGGGTCTTGCATCGATCTGATATTTGCACCCAAGCTCGGTGCAAGACTCAACCCTAATAACCACCACTACTACCAACTCCTCCCCCCCCCCCCTCACCCCTTATTTTAGTTTGCAGAGCTGCCAGAGAACAAAATCTTTGACGGTGCTGTGCAGTACACAACTTTTAACCTGTAAAGCAACGCTACAGGGTAGTGGTTTGTTTTCAAACGTGTGGTTGTTTAGCTTTGTTTGCTGCCATTGAAGTGTTGATGTTTACATGCCAGGTAATCATTGAATTTTGCCAGACAAAAGCAAAGGTAATCTGGTTGTGCTGAGCCAACTGACCGAGTAGGGTTGGTGCTGATCGTTGGGCATGTACAGTTGAATCTGGCGCCACACCCCAGTGCTAAATCGTATTGGCCACTAGAGAGGTCAGACTTGAGTGAGAAGCCTGGTATCATGAATACTATTTTACAACATTGGCGTCATCCCTGGTTGTTCCTTATTGCAGGAGCAATTTCCCTCAGTTTTTCCACTCTGTCACAAAGTCAGACATCGGTCACAAAGTCATACTCTTGTCCAAAAGTAAATGGTGCTATGTTGTGTTTTTCCATTACGAAGTAGATTGTAAATCCACCAATTGACATCAAGTTTCTAGTTCGGATTTCCCACACAACTGCAAGAGTTGGACCTAAATATAAATGTCAATTTTAGTTGGTGCATTAATACATTGTGGCCTTTTGTTTAATTTCAGATCTGATGTAGCCTCAGCTGAAGAATGCCGGGGTTAAAGTCCCCTGTGTGTTTTTGTTATTTAGGTTTTTCAAGATGACACCAATATTACATTTTGCAAATAAAATTGTACCATTCTTTTAAAGCCACCAAATATTATGCTTCATGCTGGTTAACAGAACCTGGATTGGGGGGGTTGTCAGCTGACACATAATCCATGTGACTGTACTGACATTCATTTGCTTCAGTGTTTTGTGGCTATTTAGGATGCCTAGTGATCTGTGAGCCAAGACTCAGTAATAAATACACAATGTCCATCTTGTTCTCGAGTCACGCATCCTTGTTGTTGTAGTACTGAAGTTGCAATAAAGCATAATGGACTTTGAGTATATTTTTCAGGTTGATGGAAGTGTGTTGGTAACCATCAGTTTGGGGGAACCAGTAAATCCAGGATACGTCGTGTGCCATTAATGGAATACAGACAGTTGGTTGTGCAGTTACTAGGGCTAATCTGCCTTCTATGGCTGAGCGTGTACAAAAACAGTCGTCTGCTGGGTTTGAATTTGAGGGGACATCAACTATTTAGCTCCTGGTTGTAGCCTAGAAGAGCCTGGTTGCTTTGACACCAACAGCTTCTTTTGGCTACCCAAGGCAATGTCTATTGAACACACCTATGTGACTTGGCACTATAAATAAAATAATGGACACTGCTAACTTATCTTATGTGGAAGTTACATTTGTATAAGCATATGCCCTCACTCCTCATTCCCCAGCGATCACTTGGTCACTGATTCATCCTAAGCGCACCGTGGCTGCTTTTAGCTCCTTTGATGTCCGAGTCTTCTGAGTTTACGTGACTGGATATCAGAAAGGAGTCTACTGTGAATATGTGTAAATGCTGGGTGGGAACACCAACCTGAGAGAAAGAGACCTAGGCTAAATAGCCTTTGGTGTGGGCCGCACACCCGTATTTCCCACTGGGGGGGGGGGGGGTGTTAATCTTCAAGTTTGTTTTTTAAATCAGGACTTGAAACCTGTGATGTAATTTTTCAAACTGTCATTTTATTCCTGAGTCTGGTTATTCTTCACCGAAATAACTTTAAGGTTTGCAGCAAACAATGACTGTATGACCAATGCATTTCAGATACAATCCTTAATCAGAGCCCAGGCTTTTCTTAATACACACAACATTTTGAATGACATTGTGCACCATTTGAACATGTTTGAGAACAACATATAAGAGAAGTGACGTATAAAGAAAAACATAGAAAATAAAATTAGATGTCAAAAATCAGAATCCAGAGGCAATTGTAAACTAGTGCATAACGTATTATTTTAAAGTTTGGTGAGCTCTGTGTATAGGACCTGTTGTGGTATAGATATTTAAATGTGATTCCATGTCGCTTCATATACATACACCTATTGAAGTGAACAAGTACGTTTTCACCCATGCTCCTATATGTATATCTCAGTCTGGGATGTGCGTTTACACCCATGCAATGTGTTAGCACCACTGACCTGTCTGCAAGGTACTACCCTCCTTGTAACACGGTATGGAGCACTCGCAAGTCGTCTTCTGAAAACGAATAATGTCACCAATCTTGTGAGCGTTCATTGTCATATGTGACAAAATCAGCTGTTGTCACCAATCACCAACCTGCCACCCTGTTTGGACTCCTGGAACAAATTTCACTTAATCAGGGAAGTCCTCCCAGACTGACTGCTATGGCTCAGTTCGAAAAGATCTTGGACCTGCCATTTAAAGTGCTCTGCTGCAACGGTACGCGTATAAATGAGTTGATCTGAGTAAAACATTTTAATAAAGGAAACCTGTGTTTCTAACAAAGTGTCTGTTTGAAATGCAATAAGCTTTAACACAGGTAATTTCTGTCTAGTGTGGACAATGTTGTGTGTAACACTTTTCTTCTTCTTAAAGTCTGATATGTAAAAATGCATTGTGACTAGGGGTAATATTACAACAGAACAGGTACGCTGGAGCAATTGGAGAATGTTTCCAACTTAGTAATGTTCAATTTACCCTGTAACCAGAAAGTTTCACTAACTATGTAACCTAGGCTGTGATACCCCACGGTTGGGCGTGTAATCAAATGCAATAAATGTATTGGATGGCCCTTCTAAAGCTGTGCATGTGGTTTGAATAACCACTTGAACTGATCTGTAACTGGTATTTGTGGGCATCTCTGCTTTGGTATAATCCTATTTATTACAGAAGTGTATACTACTCCTTAGTAACACCAAGGCCCAGAAAGTGTTTTTTCCTTTTCTTCCCCTTCCCTGGTGTGTTTGATATATACCATGACCTGCTGACATTTCTGTGGTCTCTGGGTATAAAACAGTTGAATTTCCACTGAGTACGAGTTGCTTTTTTTAACTGCATCTGTCAAGTTAGGCTGATTCTTCCTCCAGATGTATGGACACAGAACTTCTTCATTCAATTCCAACTCTCCTCTGCCATTATCTGCCTTGTTCATGTTATCTGTGGTACACACACCTGCAAGAATAGTGCCTCTGCGCAGCCTTTAAAGCAGTTCATATGCTGTGCTTGCCTTTACTCGGCACGAATCGGCCATTCTAAAAAATGGCTGAAGCCTTGAGCTCTGTTGCAAAGCAACTCCTCGACACCTTGCAGCACACACTGATTGGCCTGTTTTTCCCATTTACTCCAATCAGCTGCGCGGGCAGGTGAAAGCTGGCCCTCACCGTAAGGCCCCCCCCCCCAAAGGCCAAATCCGGCCGTAATGGTACCAGGGGCCAGCCATGATGCTGCTACTCCATCTGGACCTGCTGTAGGGTAAGCAAACTGCCGCCCATATAATATCTTCCCCACAGACTGACCACCGTGACCAATATCTGCACTGAACTTCCCAGCTCCATGAGCTAGCCGCTAGCCTGTCACAACAAAAAAAACACAATCTGTCCGCACAACTCTGAACCCACATGACTCTCAGTTTGTACCAACTGCTCTACCCGTACCCTGCAACAAACGCTTCTATATACCACATCGGTCAAAGTGAACACCATTACCTGTGGTATCTGAAGATATGCCCCGTACCCCGCAATTTGCTTTAAGGCAAATTTGCCTGTATTCTCTGGACGATAATATTACAGTGCCTTTAGCCAATGTTGGCTAAGGAACGGATTGCTCTCTCTGCCTATACCTGCGTTGTCAACTGTATTTTGCACTGTTAGCATTCTGCTTACATGTGCATTCTTATTTGCATCCTGACGCACCCGCACGATTATCCGCATTTGTCCATACAAGTTTGTAACCATGTGCACTGCCAGTACTGCTAGTTGAATGACCAGGTTATTACTCATCTCATCCCGATAGCCTGCCGTGCACTTCCAATACAAGTGGCATTCTATATTGTGCACCAGTAACTCGGCACTAATGTCTGTTCTGCCAGTTTGCCTGTTAGTTAAAATGACTTGCTTATTAATGATAATCAGTTTAGTACCAATTGCTTTCCACTAGGTCCAGATTGCATGTGTTTTGTAATCTACCATACTTATTTGCAAAGCCGGGCAACTCTTATCTTTGACCATTTGATTAAGTACACCTGCTTGTGCTACAAAAACCAATAGTTGCTACCTGGACGTTATTATAAGCAGTCCCTCTGCGGATTTAGAAACCAGATCGCACCACCGACCCTAGAACAATGTTTACGGTCATGTGTATGCCACTCCCTCTTCTAGCGTATTTCCACATCCTCATTGCAATCATGGAATTAACTGTTCCAACTATCCCCTATAGAAGCAAACTTCCACGGTTAAACGTGTTGGATGTTTTTCCTTCCTCTAGATCACCATGCGTCCGAGTAGCCATGTCTTCCGGGTCTACGCCCACCAGACCACATCATGCCTTCAGGCTTCCTCCTGCCTTGCCTTCAAAATGCATCTAAAAATCGCACCTACCAAGCCCACCTTGCCTACACCACACCTGATACAGTGCGTCTGCCCCCCATATAATTGATCAACCCCACACAAATGCCCAGATATAATCCACCCTCTTCTACACCCATTTCCCATTATAACATAGAAATCTTGGACTCCGATCTACATTTCAGCCTACATACACACCCTAATATCAAACACACCTAATGTAATTGGTTCCCCAAAGACATCAGGTCCCACACCTAGAGGAAGTAAATCGCAATTGAAATGCAAATTGGACAACACCCCTTCTCTGATCGCAGGGGCCCTCATTAATGCCAGATCATTGCCAGCCCATGCTCTAGACCAGGGGTGCACAACTGATTTTGACAGAGGGCCTAAAGTACCTTACATGAGGGCTATAGTGGGCCGAAAAGTAAATGTGGGTAGGGTGGTAGGCGGGGTGTGGCAGGAGGCTTTTTTAACCCCCAATTTGTACTAAACACATGGAAAAAGAATGTTTTATTTGCATTTCAAACTTACATTTTGTACGACACATTTTCCATTGTTATAATTTATTTCTATTTAGTTATTGTATCTTGCCTGTTTAATTAACTTATTATTTTAATGACCCTAGATTGGACATGCTGTTATTTTGGACTGCTACAGTTTGCTATTTGGGTTGCCCAAGAGGAGTATGGCCTTCGTTGAGTCAGGTTTCCTCAAAAGCCAAAGATGAACATCTCTTAACTGTGCCTGTTTTAGCTTTATTATTGGGTTCACCCTAGGAGTGCAACACTATGCCCCATGGCCTCCTCACCCCCAACCAAACACTATGCCCCATGGCCCCCTCACCCCCAACCAAACACTATGCCCCATGGCCTCCTCGCCCCCAACCCCCAAATCAGCACACACAAACCAGCACCAATACAGACCTGAACCCCCAACGCAGCACACACAAACGCACCCATACAGACCCGAACCCCCCACACCCCCAAATCAGCACAGTCTCAAACAAGCGCCCATACAGACCCGAACCCCCACCCCCAACTCAGCACACACAAACATGCACCCATAAAGACCCAAACCCCCAACTCTGCACACACACTCAAGCATGCACCCATACAGACCTGAACCCCCCCAAATCAGCACACTCTCAAACATGCACCCATACAGACCCGAACCCCCAACCCCCAAATCAGCACTCTCAAACAAGCACCCATAAAGACCCAAACCCCCAACTCGGCACACACTCAAGCATGCACCCATACAGACCCGAACCCCCCCCCCCCCCCCCACACCTCCAAATCAGCACTGCCACTAGCATTCAGCGACCACCCCCGAAAGCATGGTATAGCTGGGCTCACATAGACTCTCTTGACAATAGCAATCTCTCAACCTCAAAGAGCACCCACCCATGTGTTCGACCTCTACTGGGCTGCTTAGCCACTCAAGTCTTAAAATGGCAAACCTGCACACACGCATCTAAGCTAATTCCCCTAGAACCTCTAACCACTTCGACTACGGTCACCAGCGGCGTTTCAACCAACAAAAAAGTGCATTGCGGTTACACAATTGGGGAAAGAGCACCATATAAATAACAAAATACAATACCCTCAGCATACAAAAAAGAATAACTATTTAACATCCTCTCTCAACTACAAAACGGCTATTGTCCAGGCTAAAAAGAAAATTGCGACTATCACCAATGCAAAATATAGCACCAACAAACTCATTAAAACATACTCAAGAGCTCTAATCCCTGACCACACCACCACAGAAGGCATTACAGGACAAAATCTAAATAGAATCGAAAAAACTCAACCTCTCCAATGCAGCAATCACACACACCCACCAAACAACAACTACTAAAGGAGATATCTGCCCCACCCCCATTATAAAGGAGGCACCTAAGGGATGTCGCATCATTCCACTCCAGCATTGTTCCCAACAATCTTAAGGAAACCTCGACCCAAATAACCCCTCCAAATAGACCCACAACCACAGTACCCTGTCTTCTGAAAATGTTGGATCGAGCAGCTTATCTGCATAGATCTTAAAACTCAAATCCAAGACAAAGGCACACTTGTATTCCTCCTGTTAGACCTGTCGCAGCGTTCGATCTAGTAATCCACAAAATATTATGCAACCATCTCTGCTGCACACTTCTCGGACAAAACCAACACTTGGATCCAGTCCTTTCTTAGCACATCTATGAGGGTCTTTGCACTATCACCCTCGGCAGAGCCATCACCTTTCAAGTGTGGGGTCCCCCAAGGGTTATGCATGTCTCCTACACTGTATAACACAAAGCTCTATTTGGTGACCTTGACTATTTGGGTGTCACCTATACCAACTACGCAGATGACACCCAAATGCTCATATATCATCATACAAGCCTGGGCAGGCATGCACTCAAGTCTAAATGATGACAAGACAGAGTTGTTCCTAGGAACCCCAGCAAACCTTCAACTAACAGCAATAAAATCAAAATATCTAGGAATGTAAAAACCTTAAGCTTCAACATTGACTTGCCTCTTACCCGACAAACCAATGCAATTGCCTCCTCAGCCTACACATTAATCACCGCCTGCAGACCATTCATCACTACCACTGACTGCATCACAATAGACCGAGCTCTAGTCATGTCCAAACTTTATTGTAATGCACTATATTTAGGAACCACCCAACAGAGCCTAAATAGGATGCAAGTCATACAAAATAATGCCATCAGGTCACCACTAAACATACCGCGATCACAACACATTTCTGGAACCAGATGTAACCTAAACTGGCTATCTGTCAAGCAAAGAATCACACTGAAAATATTGTCACTCACACATAAGTGCCTTGGTAACATGGCACCCAAATATCTGTCCAATAGTCTATCGCGTAACATAACTACTCGTCCAACTAGATCTGTCTGGACACACTGCCTCAAAATCCCCAGGTTTAATCTACAGAGAGCGGGGGGAATTATCATTAAGATCTGAACCATCTGACCACTTGTTCAGAAAGAATTTAAAGATGTGGCTGCACTTACAAGAAAGTAGCATTTCCCTGTGACCTTGCCTACCCTCAAACTGACTACCTGTATCATATCTATTTTAGTCATAGCTTCACACCCAACGGAACCTATTTATTTTTGTATTTCTATATTAGTTTTAACAATTGTAATCAAACTTATAACCTTGTCAGTGCAACGTGCATTCCCTTCCCCTCACAGTCTCCATATCAGTTCTCTTCGTGCCAGCTTTCGAGCCTGGGCTATTCGCTTCGTCGGAGGTAGCGCCTGACGCCCTGGGGTGCAGCAATGGCACTGTTAGCGCTATCCATCGGTGTAGGTCCTCGCTGATATCTAGCCTCTGTTCTTGAATTGCGGTTTCCCATGCTCCAGTCTCAGCTGCAATCCACCTTGTGAGGTCCCCCCACCACTGTGCCTCGCTTAAGTTTTTGGCGCTCTTCCATCCCAAGGCTATACGTCTCTTCGCTGTTATATATATTAGGTCCTTAAGCCTGTTTAGAGGTTTGTTTTTTCTGCTGCGTTTGTATCTGCCCAAGATGCAGGCCGCCGACGTTCGCACTTCCACTTCAATGCCTGCTCTCGCCACTCTTGCCTCCATCTGAGCCCAAAAACCTTGTTATAATAATAGGTTATTTATAACGCGCTTAATACCCATAGGTTTCTGTGTGGCTCCATGTCAAAGGCGAGCATGTTGCCGCTGAGCTATCCTCCCGAGATGTATCACTGGGTATCCCCAGAACATATGGGTCATTCCTGCCCTGAGCTTGTTGCATTTGGGGCATACTTGGATTCCTGCGCCCTTGAACTTAGATACGGCTTCTGGTGTGAGGTATGCTCTGTGGGTGATGCAAAGTTGGATAAGTTGTAGGTGAGCACTTCTAGAGTTTTATTGTGATAGTGGGTTATTTTTCCCCATTCTTTGTCTTCAAATTCGAGGCCCAGTTAGTTTTCCCACTTTGCTCTACATTTGAGCTCATTTCTGGTCGTACCCTGCATCAATGCTTCGTAAGTCGTGAGGTTTTGTGGCCCCCCTTCGGCTGTGTTTAACATTGTCTCTATGATTTCTTGCTCTGTTGTTGGGTTGGTGACCCCAGGCCATCTGTCCTTTATCCCCCGCACCACAGCCCTGTGGAGTAAGAACTGACCAGCAGGTAGCCCTGTAGCCTCACTGAGTTTGGCGAACGTTAAGATCTCATGTTCCTGAACCAGGTCTCCCAGTGTAGCCACACCGTAGGGCTCTCATTGGGTGCGTGTTTCCATTTGTCCCCATGAACTGTTCGCCATGATTGCTGCTATGGGGATTTGTGGGGAATACGGGTCCACTATCGCCACTGCCCTGCATGCGCGCTTCCAAATCTGGGTCCCCAACTTGGTCAGGTATGGACTGTTTTGTAGTATCCCCGCCTTGACCCAAAGTAGGTCCCTGAGTAACAGCCGAGGCAGAGCTGGCTGGAGGAGTCGGTGTCTGTAGTCTCGTCGGCCATCCAACGCACCACATGCCTCGGCTAACTTGCCAGGTAGTATAGTTCAAAGTTGGGAACTTTCATTCCTCCCTTGTCGTGGGGTCTCTGTAGTGTCTCCAATGCCACCCTATGTCTGCCCCCCTGCCAGAAGAATCTTCTGCAAAGTTTGTTAATGTCTCTGAAGAATGAAGGAGGGATATTGAATGGGACATTGGTGAAGTTGACCAACGGAACCTATTATAAATGTTATGTAACTCAAACCCTCCTATGCAACTGTGCAATCCTGCAAGTGCCCAGATTCCCCCGGGCTTGGTGCACTCTAAAAATACTAAACAATATTAGTTGCACATTGTGGGGCACCCAGGTAACGATCAGCCTAGCATATAAACCCCCTTATACTGTTCAAGAAAGTGCTTTCTCAAGAATACGTTTGTCTAATTAACATAGGCATGGACATCCCTGTCGCAAGTGGGTCTTGGAAGTCGTAGGCTATGGATTAAGCAGGGGAAATGACAGCTGATGTTGTGCATGTGGGTTGTCTACAGGCTTTGATGGAAGTGCTGTGAACCACCATTCCAGTCTGTGGGCTCAGACTCCCAATATAGGGGATCTGGGAAATGATGGGTCAGTGTTCTTGGGCTTCTGCATGTTGGAACAGGACCTGCCTCTATGCCAGCCCCCCAACAACAGACCACACCAGTGGTCCCTGGGGATGTTTGTGGGAACCCAGCTCTGCTCTGCCATGGAACTCCTACATTCTTACAACTGGAGGACTCTAGAAAGGACTGCTCTCCCAGCATGGGTTGGGAATGGGTCTTTGGTGCATGTTCACTTACAACAGGCACAGGGCAGTCCCTCCAGGCTACTTTCCTGCCAGTAAGGGAGGTTGTAATGAATTATTTTCTGCCCAAGATTCCTCCTTTTTATTATGACTTTTGCAGAAGGACCCAAAGCAGGCTTCTGATCTTCATGGTAGTGCAAGGGTGTTCCAATGTTTGGCACCTACTGCTGGGAAACTACAACCTCCTGCATTCTGCCATTTGAATCTGAGTAGAGTGAGTAGGTGTGAATGGGCTGACGGCTGGATAGGTACTTGTGGGCTGTGTTGACAGATATTTGTGTGTCAAGCAGAGGGGTTTGAACAAGATCGGTTTGTGAACTGGAAGCTAGTGGACATTCTGTTTAGCCATAGAGATGTTTTTTGTGGTATTTTGAGAGATGCTCTTAAAGCATTATTTTGAATCACCTGAAGTTTATTGATGATGTGGTTTGATCCTGGTGGAGGGCATTGCAGTCTATCCTGGATAGAAGAGCTCTGGCAAGCCTAATGCAACTGTCTGTCAGCAAAGTGCTAGCATTGATAACGTTTTGAGATGTAAACTGCTACTGATGCAGTTATGGTTGGTGCTGAATCCAGGCAAATCCCTATGGTTTTTACTTCCTTGGAGAGATCACTAGTGATCCCATCAATAATGGGATTTGAAGGAATTGCAAGTTTGTTTTTGGTTTTGTGAGCCTGTGAGGGGTAACTTGTTTTTTTTGTTGTAATTTAAGCAAAGGCCATGGTGAACCATCCAAGCCTGGATGGTTTGGTCAGTTTTACTTGGCGATTTGGAGTTGGTGTCATATGAACCTGTAATTGGGATAATTTGCATAATTGGTATTGGTGGTACTCTGGTCATCGAGTAGGTAGAAGAGTGGCTTTGTAAAGAGATTGTGGAGATGCATGTGTTTTGGGGAACTCTGCAAGTAACAGACAGGAGGTGCAGCTGCAGAGAGTAAGGCCCTCCTATGAGAGGTAGATTGCTGTTATCTTTGATCTTAGCCATTTTTATTTTAGATCCAGGATAGCTGATTCAGTTCCGTGACCTGGGTGGAAGGCCGATTGGAGTAGGCCTAGGAGGTTATTAGATTCCAGGTGGTTTTGTATTTGCAGATAAGCTGCTTTGTCCAATATTTTGAGGAGAAAAGGTGCTGTCGCAATGGGGGTGGTATTTGGTAGGAATAGGTTTCTTCAGTAGTGGGAGGATCCAAGCATAGCTGGAACAATGCTCGCTGGGGTATATGTATATAGACCTAATGCAGTTGGCAGGGTGTTATAGATTACATTTTCGTTTGTAGTGATCTGATTTTGTCGAGGAGAGCAGAGCCTTTGTACACCAGGGGTGGCACTGGTGATTTTAATTTCTCGCAGAATAGTGAAGAGATCCCTAGTGCCAGAGTTAGCTTCAACAATTCTCTCACTTTTGGTTTGCAGTATGGTGTGTTTATAATTTTGAGGGGATTGGGTCCTCTGACGTATTCCATATCTATGACCGGTAATGTCCACAGCTGTGCTGCTTCGGAAAATCTTGAGCTCCTGCGTCGATGCGCCATCCCCGAGGACCTCCGACGGCCGACGTCATCCGATGTGATAAGTACGATGCACGACGCCCATAGCCTCAGTTCCGTTTTTTCCGCGAACGTGTTCGCTTCATGAATCTCGGTACGCATCGACTCTTTGGAGTTTGCTTTTTTCTTCTCGGTTCGTTGAACCTGTTCGTTTTTTTTTTGGTTTTTTTTGTAAAGACCTGTTCGTGGCGATGTCTACTTCGTCTTCAAGCATCAGTAAAGATTTCTTTGTTAGATTCTGTGGGGGGTTCTCAGCAATTCTCTTAGTGCAGTGCAATGTTTAAAGTTTGGGGTGTACCAGGAGTTTAGGTGGGCTAGAGGTTTAGGTTCACGCATGTTCTGCGGCGCTACTTTGTCGATGGTGGCTAGGAGCGTTTGGTTATAGAACTACCATGTTGGAGGGGTCATTGGTAAAATCATTCTGAGTACTCACTAAGAGGTTGCATCAACGGGAGTAGTTTCTATGCTGTAATGAGTATTTCTAGAAAGGGCAGCTGGTGCCTGAGATGGGAGGGGGGGGGGGGGGGTCTAGTAGCTGTATGGGTGTTCTTTGGGGGTAGTGAAGATGACGGTAGGTTAGATGGGATGTTGGTATTGCAGTCGATGTCTGCCAATCAAATGAGTGTTAATTCCTTTGTGTGTGGAGTTAGTGATACGATGGGTGAAACCTAGAGCGTTGGCTGTTGTTGGCGAGGGCAGTGACATTGGTAGGGTCGTTTAGTCCCAAACTTAAATCTCACAGGAGATTCTGGAGTGTGGCTTGGTATTCTTTGAGTAGTTGTGCAATGTCTGTAGATCAGGTGGAGGGTCAAGGTGACTTGTAGATCACCTGATTGGAATGTTTGGTTGGAGATTTCTCTTATGAGGGATTGGTTCTTAGCAATGAATGTTGCGCCACTTCCTTTGGCAACCTGTCTGTCCTGAAGATTATGTAACTATCTGCGATGGCAAGAGAGCGGGCCAGCTGCTGCATGGAGCCATGCTTTTGTGATGGCTTAGAAGCCTAGGCTGTTCGTAGTGATAAGGTCTGCAATATGTAATGCATGTGCTAGGAGTGATCTAGCAGTAATAAGTGCTCCCTTGAGCCTCTGCTACCTGTAAGGGCATGATTGTGCATGGTGCCTGATGGAGTGTGCAGGGGCTAATGAGTTTGAGGTGGCAGTAGTCCTGGCTAGAGCTGGTATAGTGGGCCTTGGCATGTGAGTATTGCAGCCTTTACGTTTGATGAAACTAGGGGCAATGGCATTGAAGTTTGCATTGGCATTAGTGAGACCAAGAGCAGTATCCTTCAAGTTGCAGTTGGCAACAGTAGAACCTGGGAAGGTAGCATACAAATTACAATTCGCAACAGTAAAGCTGTTATTGGTATTCAAGTTACAATTGGCATCATTAATACCTGGGGCGACAGCATTTGCAAAGGTAGGGATTGATTCAGAAGCTGTTAGCATCAGTAAAATTGAGGGCAGTGGCCTTGGAGTTGCAAAAGACTCTTGTGTAAATAACGTTTGCCTTACAGTTAAGGACCTTCGAAGGATAGTTGATAAGGGTGGAATACATTGCCAGGCTGTTGGGCAAGTGAATTGTGGCTGGATTAGACTGCTGGGATCGTGTTTTTAAACCTGCATGTCTAATGCAATCGGAGGATTTTTGGTTAAGGTCTGGGGAGCTTGTTGTGAGGAAAGGATGCAATCGAATTGAGTTCTGGACCATGGGGGAGCAGCGTTTCTGAATTGCGGTGAGGGGTATTCTTGTTCCCAGGTGTATGTGTCTCATCCAGAGACTAGGGGTTGTGGTTAATTTGTTCTGGTGGCAACTGTTTAGCCTTGATGCTAGGTGTTTATTCCTAGATGTATTTGTACACAGTTTGGTAGGGGCCAGATGGATATAGACCAATTTGGCCTCCGCATTTGTGGGGATACTGGAAGGGGGGCGGTGCATGCTTTCGGTTGATAAATCGAGGGTGTGATATTGCATGCTATATATGTTGCATTTTTGGGAGGAAAGTGTTTGGGGGAAGTAGCTGCCATTGTTGCGTAACCAGAGCATTTGGCAAATGGCCTATCGTGGCCAGATGGAATGAATCAGATGGCCTTAAATGTGGGCCTTGGAAGGGGGCTGGCAATTTCTGCCGGGTACCATGGTGCTCGCTGTTTAGCAACGAGATTGCCCAATCAAAGCTTGCTGGAGGTAGGCTATTTAAGGGTTGATCATTTCTCGTCTGCTCCGTCAAGGTCCAGAGTTCAATACAATCTCTGGCATTCTGGATGATGCACCACAGACCCTCCTGTCTTAAGGTTTTGGTATTGGAAGTGTGGGGGGAAAACCTGCATCTTTTTTAGCAATGGACAGGGACCTGGTGAAGAGGCAGCGTCCTGCTCCTGTTCATGCTGCTTCAGTGATCCTGAAGACCTGCTTTTCTGTCCCTGCTACCGGAGAGGGGGTGTGAGGCAAGAAGGTGTTTCCGTTGTCTGGCAGTCTCACTGCGGGCTGTGAACACTTAATGTACCGTTTCTTTTGGCCTTTCGTTGTCTAACAAATGCGGTGGAGTACATCCCAGAGGAAGAGATGATGGATGGGTTTCTGGCCTTTATCTTGGATTGGCAAGGAGGTGCCATAGTAGATACTGTGATCTGGACAGGTCTGTGGCCAGCAGGTTGGTCTGTTGCAGTTTGGGACTTCAGGTGTCTGGTTTTGCTGCTGACATTTTGACGGGCACAACCTTTTTGGAGCTAAGGGTGATCACTCTCCAGACCTGAAAACCCTCAGCCCCATTTTCGGTCTCCTCCTGACCATGCTGCTGGAATTTTGAAAGGGGGGTGTGTACCTCTTAGGCGCACCAGAAGTGGTTTGGAAATGTGGTTTGTAAGTTAGCACTGGTCCAGGAGAGTGTGAGCAAGCTGATGCACAGTGCTGAATTGTCAGAGAAATACGTTTCACACTTATCAATGGAGAGCTTATTTGTCTTGAAAAACAATTATCTGCATCTACTGGACAAACTGCAATAACCTGCCCTCCAGACCGCACGATCCCTTGACAAAACAAATTTAACAAGAATCTTCTAGAATTGAAACTTTTAGGTTTGTTTGGTAGGAAAGGGTCTCTCACCCCATAACGCCTTTACCTAGTAGTCTATCATTGAATTTGATGACCATCAAATCAGTAACATGACAGTTGCTTCTGCTTAAAGGAGTTGATTAACCCTGCCTTTCATGCCTCCTCCCTTTATCATCTGCACATTGCAGAGAAATGCAACATGGGCACCAAACTAACATTAATGGTCATTTTTAGATGCAATCGAACAAAGTGCTGGAAAGTGTACTGTTACTGAGAAAGAAAACCTTGGCATTGAGTGAACTGAACTCCACATGGCCCAATCATAAAGGCATACATTATCTGCACCCACACTTTCGCTTCAATAAATTAAACGTGTTGGAAGAATGGCGTCTCTTAGAGATGATTGTTACAATGCTATGTGTGCTGCTCACCAACAATAACTTGCAATTGTTCTTATTAACAAGGTCTTCAGATTTTGGAAAATATTTGCACAATTTTAAATAAGATCAATGGAGCTCCATGGTGCATACACAGTCCTTACTGCATTACCTGTCACAGGAATCTCTTAAAGGTTACACTGGGCAACCCATCAAATTGCATTTGGTACTGTGATAGGGCTATAAGCCTGCAATTTTTGTCACTGATTTGTGCTTCTTCTCAGGGGTAGGGTTGTAAACGTGCATTTAGTTTCTGCTGGGATTTAGGCACTTGTCTCCCAACATAAATTCCTGCCCTATTCTACTTCACTGCACCCACCATTTGACTGCTTCCACAACATAGGCCTAGGACAAAGTGTTGTAATTGGTACCAAAATAGCGTTGCTCAATGCCCAGACCTGCTCTCTCCTTCCCGGAATTTCTAAAGCCAACAGCTCACCCTCAGGAGACACCTGCCCTCTTCTAAAATAAATCCCATCCTCAACCTGCACTGGCAGCCCCACTAGATTGATTAACTCGATTAATTTTACTTCAGGCACCATCCCAGCCCCCTTCTACAGGCCAACTACCGACTGTTTCATAGCTAAACTAATGGACTGAACAGCCTACAATAAGAAACCAACTGCCGCCTTCACCCAATCTGGCTTCAGACTTCTAATGTCATTTTCTTTATTTGTAAGTGGTTTTAAAAAAAGGAAAAACACCTTTACAATATAACGATCTAAAATTTCACACTGAATTAAAAACAATAGATTGAATAGAAAAGAAATGTACTCGAGTACAAAAGAAAATGAAAGTATCCATAACATTTAATGATAGATATATCCAAAATTCAATCTCTATATAATTAAAAAAAATAGTGTCATAAAGTATACAAACCCTGCTGGCTCGCCGCACCCGCGCCATTTGCGAATTCCCCTGGCGTGGTGAGTAGGCCCAGGCCCCCAGAGCATCCCATCTTTATTTTACCTGTGCTTTAAAAAGCACGTGCAGCGCACTCGGCGACTGCTTGTCCCAGCAAGCCCCACCGCTTCCTGACTCCCTGTGCCCGCCTCCCGCACCGCCCCCGCGACCGGATTGGTGCTCTGCGCGGCCATAAGGAACACTCCAGGGCAGCCCCTGCGGCTAAGGGCCCCAAGGCCAAGGGCGGCTCCGACATTGGCGGCTCCAAGATGTGTCTGCAGGGGACGCCAAGGAAGCCAGCAGCCAACAGACACCAACAAAAACCGTGAGTGTGGTATGGAGCAATCACTCTACTCCAGAAAACCCCCGCCACTCTATCTTACCTACCAAGAACATAGACTGCCATAATACTTACATGTCCACTCTTTATAGAATTGTGATTGTTAACACATCCACTCTTTATAGAACTTTAAATGTTAGCATGTCCACTCTTAGATAGAAGCACCAAATGTGACTGTTGGCATGTGCCACACTTAGATGGAATTTCTCAAGCTTAGCCCGCGTCGGATCTAGATAGAAATACGATGGTTAGCATATGCCACACTCAGATGAAATTTCTCAAGTTTAGTCTGCGCCAAATCTAGACAGAAATGTGATTGTTAACATGTGCCACACTTGCATGGAATCCTCAAGCTTAGCCTGCGTCGCATCTAGATAGAAATACGATGGTTAGCATATACCACACTTAGATGGAATTTCTCAAGTTTAGTCTGCGCCAAATCTAGACAGAAATGTGATTGTTAACAGGTGCCACACTTGCATGGAATTCTCAAGCTTAGCCCGCGTCGCATCCAGATAGAAATACGATGGTTAGCATATGCCGCATTTAGATGGAATTTCTCAAGTTTAGTCTGCGCCAAATCTAGACAGAAATATGACTGTTAGCATATGCCACACTTAGATGGAATTTCAGAAATGTGATTGTTAGCATATGCCACACTTAGATGGAATTTCAGAAATGTGACTGTTAGCATATGCCACACTTAGATGGGATTTCAGAAATGTGACTGTTAGCATATGCCACACCTAGATGGAATTCTCAAGCTTAGTTTGCGCCAAATCTAGGCAGTAACATGATTGTTGGCATGTGCCACACTTGGACGGAATTCTCAAACTTAGCCCGCGTTGCATCTAAATAGAAATATGATTGTTAGCAAATACCACACCTAGATAGAATTTCAGAAATGTGACTATTAGCATATGTGACTCTTAGCATGCACCACACTTAGAATTATGAACCTAGCTTGCGCGACATCTAGATAGAAATGTGACTGTTAGCATGTACCGGACCTAGATGGAATCCCACAATTGCATGGACAGCAATGCCAACTAACCAACTAACTAACAATTCCATCCCTCTGCATACACCTCTCAAACTATAACCAAACACAACCACAAGCCTTAAACGCAGCAATCCGCACAAACTTCACAACAATGCAACAACAAAACAAACCACACATAGACTTGCACAACAGCACACGACGACTACGGACCATAAAACACCCCAAGCCCAGCCGACGGACCCACCGGGCTGAGGCTGCCAACAGCACATCACTGCTCTCTTGCACTTTTCCAGCTTATTCCTACTAACCCACCCCCCCTCCTCCCCTTTTCAGAGCCGCCAGAGCGCCAGGGGACCACTTCGGTGGTGATAGTGCGCGGTACAAATGACCTTTAACATTAACATTGTCCGAACAAACATTCTTCAGTAAAATATGAGAAAAAGAAAACAGTAATTCAGATTGCGATAGCATAGTGGGGCAAGAAGCCAGGGTTAACTAGATCCTGAGCCGTTATGGTCCAGACCATGCACTGAAGAAAGCATCTTCCAGCAAGGTTGACTCCGTGTCCATTACAAATCTTTGAAGTATAACCCATGCTTTGGCTTAAGAGCCTCACAATCCAATAGATGTTTTAATGTTTCTTTCTCACTTGTACATGCACAAAATCTACATGAGGGAGCAGACTTCCGGAATCCCCTGTGCATTTCCATTATCGCTCCTGTAAGTTGCACATTAAATCTGAACCGCATGTACCTATTACATACAGCCTTATCCGGAAATTTAACAAGATTCGGTTCTGGGGTACCGATTGTTACCAGTGTGGTTGGGGACAGACCCCTTGTCAAACTTGTAACTCAGAACTGGCTTTATTTCAGTCAAATTAGTATTTTCCACAGATCTATCATAAATTACAAATAAAGAAAAGAATAGGTTACTGAGGGGCTCCTTGGCTCAGTTGTTGTTGGCCCTCTCTCTTTTCTCGCTTGTGCACACATAGAAATAATGTGGTAGTGGTCTGACAGTCTG
Source organism: Ambystoma mexicanum (assembly GCF_040938575.1). NCBI lineage: Eukaryota > Metazoa > Chordata > Amphibia > Caudata > Ambystomatidae > Ambystoma > Ambystoma mexicanum. Next base: position 180,754,843 of record NC_090941.1, on the reverse strand, counting down.
TGTGCAACCTTAGAAGAATTCTGTGTTATACTTCAGAAGGGATAAGGACTTGAATTCTGATGTTCCACTACCTCCTTATTAGCTCTCTTTGTTTAATATAGTTCAGGTTTAATGAGTCTTGTTTCACATTCTTACTGCTTATGTGTCTAATAAGGTTCCATTAATGCTTCCATCTCGCTATAACATGCCACTCTGCTTCCAGCTCTCATAACAGTCTATACGTTCCCCGCGTTCCGATTCTTTCTTTACCCCCCCTTCCCCCCCCCCCCCAGCGGCTACCATTTGAGCCTTTGGTCGCTCACCTGCTTCAATCGCTTGTTGCTTTGTTTCTCCTGGCTTCTGTTCGTCTCATGATGGCTCCGGCCCCACTGACGTATAACCGTCAGAGCCGATCAGCTGTCTTGTCTCATACGACCTCCTCGATGTTGATAGGCAGGCCGTGCCGGTTGGGCCCCCCTTTTCTATACGGCCAACGCTCAGGGAAGTGATTAGCCGTGACTCCTCCTCTGTGAAGGTGGGGCTATGAGTGGCGTCGCGGACACAGCTGCAGCTGTCGCAGTAGGTTGAAAAGCTTTTTCTCTGCTTCAGCTGGGCGGCGCGTGTTCCCCCACGCTAACTTCAACAATAACGCTTCAACTTGGCCGCAAACCAGGCCAACAGGGTCCTTCTTATACCGCACAAAAGGCGCACTTCGTTGGCTTCTCTTTCACGGCGTCAGTTTTCTTAATAAGCCCACTTGTATAAACCTTCCTCTTCACGAGACCCTAATTCCGGTCCCTTTTTAAAACAAAACGAAGTCCATCATCAGAAAAGCACCTCCCATGGACAAAGCATTATCTCTCATTGGATCATCCAAGTGTCTTTCAGGATACAGCAGACCCACCCTTCATGACATCACTCGTTAACTCTCCCTGCTTTGATGATCAACAAAAGGGGACTTGATTTGGCTCTGATTTCCCTTCTCTTCTTCCACCTTATCACAGGTACCTAGAGGAAGAAATTAGATGGTGAAATAATGTCGAATTCCCCACTGTTTGCATAGTCCCTTCCCAATCAGCGTATTGAATACATTTCTTAACACGTGTGGGGTTATTATAAGGGAATCAATAGTTAAACCCAGCAACGCTAATTCAGACAAGCAAAAGTGCTCCACTTTCAATAGCACAACTGATCTTGTACTTCTGTTTTTTAAGATTCGTGCCCAATAGATAGTAAAGGGGTTGACTGCTGCTTAAAAGCAGCTTTCTAAAAAGAGACCGGCATCGCCAAGTAACAATTTCTAATGACTGGAGGACCAATTCATATCTTATCGCTGAGATGGACATCTCGGCAAGCAGTATAAGACACTTTTCCATATTTTCGACTTTTTAAATTGTCCATGATAGCATTCAGGAAATAATTTGAGACCGTAGGCAATTTCCGGTAACACTTTTAACATATTGAACTGCAATGTGGGAATTAATGAAAATTTCCCATACTTTATTTCGATTTTGCGCATCATGCCTTGAAGCTTCTCTTTTACACATTGTTGATAGTATTGTTTCAAATTTTTACCAAAGATGGGAAATCCCAAGTATCTCGTTATTGTTAATGAACCATGTATACTTTATAGGTGTTTTACGGGAATTTGGTCTCATACTTTTTTAACTGACATTTATTAGGAATTCAGTTGTGCCTAGTCTCCATGTGGGATGATCTCAAAGGAACCTCTGATGGCTCTGCCACACTAATCATTGATCTTTGTGTTGCCTTTGACCACTGCACCCTCATGGATTGACTGCTGTCTGGGCATCAGAGATATGAGTCATTTATATTGTGCTTGTACACAAGTGACAAGACAAGGTAGGAAGATGGGGGGGGGGGGGGTTTGAATACAACGCCTTGTGTCATTCAGATTGTGCAGGAGGTGGGGGAATAGCGGGGGGTGGTTAGGGCAGCGATTGTTCTGAGTAAGTGCAGCCAGCTCTGACTAGTGCGTGGGGGGACTAGGGTAATAGCTACAGCCCCTAAGTGGCCAGGGCCTGGAGGCAGTACAGGTGCCTGCAGGTCATGGAGGAGCCTGGTGCCCATACGGTAGCCAGGTGACTGTCAACGCAACAGATGGGTGGGTCTGCAAGGGAGAGGAAGCAGAAGCGATAAGGAAGGTCTTGAGCTGCTTCTGGAACCTATGGTGGTCTTGCTCGAGGCCCCTGCAGAGGAGAGATCTACCTCCCTATCTGCCTGGAGAAGTGCCTGACCATCAGAGAGTTAAGAGGTAGCCAAGTGAAGGGCTTGAGATGGAAGATGTTTAGGAAGGGAGAGTTGGATGTAGTGCTGTCCCTTGAAATTGATCCTGGCAACCACCGGGGGCCAGCGGAGGGATTTAAAGATTGGAAGGATACAATCCCTGTGCTAGAGGCCATAGACAAATCTTGCAGCCCTGTTCTGGATGAGTTGCAGTGGACGGAGAGTAGAGGCAGGCAGGTTGAGCTTCTGGGGGAAAGTGAGAAAATGGAAGAAATACCTCTGAGGAGGTGCTGCTGCTAGGGGCACTACTTTGAGAGCTCTGTGATGTGAGGAGAGTGGAGTTGTAGCTGACCCCGAAGTTTTTTGCCTCACAGCAAGGTGCAAGGAGAGCGGCCAGAGGCAAAGCGGGAGCAGGAGTTCCAATGAGGAGGATCTCTAGGATCTTTGAGCTGCAGCCTTGAAGTGATCTCTGTCCAACAGATTTCAAATAACACACATGCGTCCTTGACTCCCAGCCCTGTTACTTATGGAGTTCCACAGCGTGCCTCTTGCCTTGTAGCTCTTTAACCTCTACTTGAGCCCCTTCTCTGCTATCTGCTCACATGGCCTGTCCTGCTACAAATATGCAGATGATACCCAAATCATCTTCAAGATCCCAAAGGACCCTTCAAACACCACCCCTGAACTTGCATCATGCCTCAGAAATTGACCACTCTACAGCTACATGTTCTGATGCATCTTTCCATACCTACCTGCCCTTCCCTCAGAATTGCAGCGATCATGGCTATTGTCCTCTCATGCAAAGACTATGATAATGCCCTATACCTGGGTGCCCCTGAATCATGACGGGAAAACTCCAAAGGGTTCAAAACACTGCAGCAAGGCTTCTGCTTGCCCTAGGCCACAGAGACCACATTGCACCTGCAATCTGTTTCCTTCACTGGCTGCCAATCCTCTGACAATCCACCTTGAAGGCAATGTGCATCTCCCACTGAGCTCTGCACAACACTGGACCAGAATCTCTACAACACAAGCTCAGGCCCACTAGAAACCTGAGATCAGGCACAGCTCTCCTCCTTGCCAGCCCAGTTGCAAAATCGACTAAACTAGGGGCATCTTTTCTTATGCTGTCAAAGCGCCTCCTACCTGGGACTGTATCCATTTAGCATCTGCTGCATAGAATTCCCCTCGCCTTACAAAAGGCTATCAGTACCTGGGTCTTCCCTCCTGCCTCTTGACTGACCTAGTCCACCTCCTGGGTGAACGATCACCCATCAGACAGGTAGGTGGGGGGCACTAATGAGTGGCTTGAAGAGATAACAAGCCAGTGCTGAAAAGGCTTCCAACTGACCCGTATGATATGATCTGCATACACTTGTTGCAACTAGATATCTGCACTGGTTCTTGTATGTATAGCTCTCCTGTTCAATGGATCATAGCTGTATTCCTCATTGGGGGGACGGAGGGGAGAATACACCTGCAAAAAACGGACTACTTGACTTCATAATGCACTTCACTTCTGCCATTAAGATGCAGCCAAGTCCTATGAAATAAAATGAGGTCCAGCTGGGTACCTAATCAGTCTCCTTGACTCTCCTTCTCTCCTGACAGTCTATTACTAGCCAGATTTCCATGGGTTGCTAGCAGGGACTTCGCTACCACTCCCTCCTTGCCTTCATGCTGGCTCAAATGCGCACACGCATTTCCAAAATCCTCCTAGTTTTTCATACCTTTGACTTTGGTCTTCCAAGGGCTTTCACTCCACAGTACTTTGAGGCAATACCAATGGCATTAGGTGCTATACAAATGCCATATAAGAGCATATGAAGAGTAAAAAAGATTTGGGGCTGGCCAAGTATAGAGCAATGCCTCAGCTGAAAGTGACTGTGGTGTGGAGTCTCCCAGTGAGTATAGGAGTGGATTGACTATATGCTGGCGGTTCAACGAAGAGTGAATGTGGGCTCTGAACCTGCCACCCCAAATTTTGAAGATGGTGGGGAAAGTGTGGCTGCTTGGGGGAGAGGAGATTGATGGGGTGTGTGATGGATTTGATTCGATATAGCAGCATTTATGAGTATTAAGTAGCTTCTGGAGTTTTTTTCCCCCAGAGTTTCGCCAAAGATTCTATTGTAATCTTTTCTGTTTTCTGAATTGGCATTCTCTACCTTTTTGCTCTTTCAGCTGCTGTTGGAGTGTTCACTTGCCATCTTTCAGAGCGCTGGTCCTGCATTAAGAGCACTTTGAAGTGGCCTCTACCAATCAAAGCAATGCCCTCGTGTTTGGGGAACTTTTGTTCCCAAAGATCCTACAGTCTTCTCAAGATCAACTGTACCTTCCTTAGGGAATTGCTTTGTGACAAAGTCACATAAAGGCGAAGCTAGATGAGCCTAACAGATTGTGTTGCTACTATGGAAAGAATAGAAATAGAAGAGCATCAGTTCAGTGACCGTCATTACTGTCTCCATTATGAAAGCTGACGGAACTGGGGTGGCCCAAATGGATGTCCTTGTCAGTGGTACGCACAATAGAGAACACCAGAACTGAGATGACTTGACGGAAATAAAGTATTCACCAAAGCCACACATGTAAAGAAAAAAAAAAGCATTGGCTCTATGGCTGCACAAATAAATCTGGTTTGGAATGGGTGGATGAACCTCTCTGAAACATGGTGGATAGATGGAAGTGATTTTTACTATTGATAGTTGACTGTCTCTAGATGATTTTTGAAATTACTTTTAAGAGTACTCTTTCTAAGAGACCCAGAATAACAGTTTACAGAGACAAAACGACTATTCTCGTAAATATTTACCAAGCGGTCTGCTAAATTAAACGGCATTATTCTTCAGTTGATCAGAGGCTCCCAGCCCACAGAAGCTTCCCCCTGTCAGATTCCCATTATGACAAAGAACCTTCCCTACCTTCATGGGCCCAGGGCATCACTTATGGGTTTGTCCTCGATTCCTCTGTGGTGCCTTTCAGCTAATGAATCTGAACACAAAATTGTTGTGGAAAACAAACATGGGACTCAAATTGCGAGGCAAGTTTTTTTTGGTTTGGTTAATCTTTAATAGCAGTACTGAAAGGGTGGGAATAGGCAGCACACGAGCCCCAAACTGTCCCAAGCTATGTTACCCTACCCCCTCATCTGCTTTCTAACATGCTCAGCACGTTGACTTCACTGCAAAGAATGGAGGATTGTATTGCCTCACTAAGGAGGGTTTCAGCCTTGCCAATTAGTACACTGATCCTCTATGAGGAGCCAAGCAAACCTAGACACTCAAGGTCAATGATGTCATCTTCAAGAGATGACCAACAAAGGTGTGTACCATTAATACTCAATCCTCTATCAGTATTCGTTTGAAGTAATTTGTGTTTCAGAAACATGGATGCATTTTTGGCAGTGTAAGGATATTTCTAAATAACAATGCAAAGCCATCAGGATACAAATGCATGAGCAAACCACATTAGTTGGCCAGTTCTACAATTAAAAATGGAAAATCTAAGCTACATTAGATTTACTTTAAAATGTAGAGACTCCTCCTTCTCAAAGTATACTAATGGATTGTGTCCTCTGCGGATCCCTCATCTTTGATATTTTTGTATGCTGCTTTGCAGTCTTGTAAAACGTTCGACAGGGGTTGCTGGGCAGCATCATCGTCTATGTTCCTTGACGGTAACCATTCACGTGTCCGGACGTGAGGTTGATGATCGTATAAATAATATGCAATTGTATTTCTGCATGCACGGCATGATCTTGGGACAGTATGACTTGCCTCAGTGATTCTCTTTGACTAATGTAATACTTTGTGATTTAGAACAATATCTTCAAGATATTGATCACTAATCCGCACATGATTTTTCTCTAGTGCCTTGGCAAAGAACATGGTTGTCGGTCGGTTTCTAAATCTGTCTTCAGAAAGGCCCAGAAAAATGCTCCAAACATTCAAAGCGATCGAGATCCAAGAGTGATTCCCGTCACTCTTCGTCGTCAAGGAACTAAGCTGTCGTTCATTATCTTCAGATTCCTCATCTGACAAACATCAGGTACGTTTCCCCCAAAAGATTGCTCCGGCGGTAGAATCAGAAAATCTTTGTGAGAAAATTATGGAAGTGTTCTCGAAGGTGGCCCCTCATGTTCCCTTGAAAGATCCAAAAAAGGGTAATAATCCCACTGCGTCTTCAAAGACCGGGCAAGTAAGGCCTTGACCTATGTGCCCAAATGCTCCGATGCCTCGAGTGACGTTGACTGATGAGATAACAACAAAGCTTCTGTAACTTCCTCGGAGTCGAAGTTGAAGGGACCTATGATGCCGATTTCGGAGCACATGGAAACCTGGCAAAAACCAGACACCGCTCTGGCTGTTAACAAAGATTTGGTGCAGTATAGGCCTCCTTCTGTGAATCCTAATTTCATCTTGATGCACCCAACTTCAGAGAGCATGGGTGTACATGCAGCAATTTCAAAGACTGCAGCTTATCCGACCATCTCTCCAGATAAGGACAGCAAGAAATCTGACACTCTTGCAAAAAAAAGTATTTTCCAGTGGAAGCATGACATTAAAAGCCATTAATACATCTTTTGTACTATGCAGTTGCGCAAGCCGCAGAAAACATTCCTGAAGGTGAGATGTGAGGTGGCATCAACAACCTCATTAATGATAGTAAACGGGCCTCTTGTCAATCCCTTTAGTCTGTCCAATATGTATCGGACTGCGATGGCAGATGTATGGGCTAGCACAGTAATTGGGAGATTTGCTTGGCTACGTAAGTGGGTTTGCACCCGGTGTGCTCTGTAAGGTGAGACCTCCAGACAGTAAAACACACTGCTCCAAAGGAAAGAGGCTCTGTGCACCCCTTTTTAAAGAAAACAAGATTTATTTTGTACACAAAAAAGAAAAAGGTGACCGAAGGTCCTGTAGAACCAATCTTTCAGTTCAAAGCAACCACAAGTTTACAAGGAAAGAAATCGTCATCAATGATGCACACAATATACAGTGTTCATCCCCACGCTCATTGGCTACCACCTATACACATACCACCAGTCCCCTATAATCCCTTGACCGATGGACCACATGCTCATCTACCCCTGCCCTGCTAACATGTGGTCCCCCTACTCTTATCGCCTTGTTTCTCTGCTTTCTGTTTGGCAAAGCACATAGAATGTTAGACTCCCCATTGGCTTAGTCACTTGGTGTGCACCTGGTTGTTAACATGAGCCCCATGGATAACTCCAAGGTCAAATTGGCTACTTAGAATAATGTTACACTTCTCTTGATACTAGACATGCGGGTGCCTCCCCGTTGCAAGTATTTTCATGGTCATCTGGCAGTTCAACTGGGATAGCCCTTATTCTGGGGGCGCTAGTGCCCTAAATCTAGGCTGGGCATATTGTCAGCTCACGACCTGTCTCCGGCTCCCATGAGTTTGTCCTTCGGAGCAGGCTCAGCCATGTCTGGCCAGTCACATTCCTATCTGGTTTCAAAGACCGACTGTTCGATTCAATGATGTTTATCTCGTTTGCCTGAAGGCCTCTGCTCTCGGTTCCACTGCTGGGGCTTGGGAAAGGAAGAACAATTACAGCTTTTCATTGCTCTGCTGCTACACCTTAATTGGAAAATACACAGTGCTAGGCCTTACTTGTAACATGGTGGTGCTTCAGTATCTCCCGCACCCTCGCCCTATATCTGCATTATTACATATAATACACTATTGCTGTACACAATCACCTGTGCCCTACATGTGGGGTTACCTCTGCTTCTTTAACTACTATATAATAATACATTTGCTACGCCTCTTATGATTCTCATTTTCCAGTGCACTAACATATTTTCTGCAGCCTAAATCTTTAGGGAGGGCATAGGAGCTGAACGTGCATCCCAACATTCCCCACTTGGTTAATGTTAAGTTACTTGGCATTTATATAGCGCCTTATGTATCATTGGTATGATCTCAAAGCACTGATAGGTTGAATGCCCTCGGAAAACGTAGTTCAAGTCAGTAGAGAGAAAGAGTCATAAGGTGCGTGGGTGCACCGGATATGTATCCAGCCTGTGTGGCAGTTGCCTGATAGCTGCTTCTTAGCAGTAAGTGTGGTGGTTGGGAGGTCAGGTATATGTGTTAATTATGGCGGGATGACACCCGGACTGATTTGTGGCTGTGTTAAGCCTGAGGAGACGCTTAGGATAGCGGTGTGTGCTGAGCTAGCTGTGTTTAATTAGGATGGTGAGGAGAATGTGGCGGATGTTAGTATGAGAACAGCTATACCGAATTTGTCATAGTATCGCTGTGTTCTAGTTGAGTGTTGGTGTACAGGAGAGAGTAAGTGTGGTAGTGTGATATGGTGGTTATCAGTAAGGGGCTTGAGATCGAGCATTCCATCTGTACCATCTGTTCTATCCGTTTTATTTACTCTGTCCGTTCATTCCACTTCGTCTGTTCATCCATTTCATTTGTTTCATCCATTTAATCTATTAGTTCTTCCAACATTCCATGCACTCAACCCATTGTCCACATAGTCTACTGCATCCATTCCGTAGACCCATTTCATCCTTCCCATCCGTTTAATGTGTTCTATCCGTTTCATCCTTCCTATTCATTCGATCAGATCCGTGTGTTCCACCCATTCCATCTGTTCCATCCACTCCATCAGTTCAGTCTACTGTGTCCGTTTCATCCACTCGATTCATTCCATCTGTTTCATTCGTTAAAACTACTCATCTTTTTCATCCGCTCAATCTGCTCGTTCGTAACATCCGTTCAATCCACTCATCCGTACTATTCGTTCCCTCCCTACCATCTACTCCGTCTGTTCTTTCCACTCTTTGTTCCATCCACTCCTCCCGTTCCCGTCTACTCCTCCCGTTCCATCCGCTCTTCCCGTTCCATCCGCTCTTCCCGTTCCATCCGCTCTTCCCGTTCCATCCGCTCTTCCCGTTCCATCCACTCCATCCGTTCCATCCACTCCATCCGTTCCATCCACTCCATCCGTTCCATCCACTCTCATGTTTGAACCATTCCGTCCATTTTTTCTTTAATGCATCCGTTCCATCCATTTCATCCGTTCTATCCACTTCATCCATTTCTTCTGTTTCCATTTGCTCCATCTGATTCCAACTTCCATTTGTCCCATATATTCCTTTTGTTCCATCTATACCATCCGTCCTCTTCATTCCAACCAGTACGTTCACTCCGTTCCATCTGTTTCGTTTGCTGCATCCACTCCGTCTGTTCGTTCTGACAAGTAGATTCAGTCCAACAAGCTCTCTGTTCGATCTGTTTCATTCACTCTATCCGTTCCATCTATTGCATTCGTTCTGTCCACTCCTTTTGTTCTATCTACTCCCTACGCTCAATTCGTTCTCCCTTTCCATCCATTTCATTCTTTTATCCACTTTATCGATCCGTTCCATCCTTTCTACGCATTCAATCTACTTTTCATTTCATCTACTCCATCCGGCTCATCTGTTCCTATCCACTTCATCCGTTCCATCCACTTTCCTCCTTTGTCTCCGCTGCCTGACCAGTCAACACAGGAGTTCCACAAGGGGTGTGCCTATCAGCCCTCCTGTTCAACCTCTATATGTCCACCCTCCCACGAATAATCCGCTCGCACAATATCCTGTGCTACAACTACGCCGACGACACCCAACTAATCCTAAAACTCCTTAACTCAAAACCCAACTGCCAGCCCGACCTGGCTGCCTGCCTCCTTGACATTGATCACTGGATGACTGCAAATCACCTGCTTTTAAACCCCACAAAATCTGAAATCATGGTGTGTGGCAACACCGAACTTCTTCCGCACCCTCTACCCTGGCCATCATCCATGGGCAACCCCCCCGACAACCTAAAAAAAAACATGGATGCACTCTCGACTCTGACAACGTCTCTAAGTCCTTCGGGTAGGGGGGGAGGAGGCTGGCGAGCGAATGTTGAAAGGGACAATGAATTGATCGGACCAGATGATAGGGGTGGAGGGGGGGGGTTTAGATATATCTGGTTGTGCGAGCTGAAAATGGCATCAAGGGTGTGTCCTTGACAGTGAGTTGGCCCGTTTATGTGGGTACATAGGTTAATCACGTCTAGGCAGTCGACCACAGAGTGGGTTATTGGGTTGGTGGGGATGTCAAGACAGATATTGAAGTCCCTAGAAGAGTGAGGGTGGGATGGTTTAATTGGATGGTGGCTGTCGAATCGCAGAGGTTGCTTGAGAATTGTCTGTTGTAGCCAGGAGGTCTGTAGATGATTAGGAAGCTGTGGGAGAACGTTGGGGGGGAAGGATAGTTTGACGAGAAGCGATTCGCAGGAAGGGATAGTTGGCTGGCTGGCTGTCGATGATTGAGGCAGAGAAGTGTGACTTGAAGGCGATTGCTACTCTTCCTCCTCTAGAGGGTCTGTTAAGTGGGATGAGGGAGTAGTCTGGGAGAAGGCTTCATTGGCGACAGGGGCAAAGTCGTTGGAGAACCAGGTTTCTGTGGTAAAGACTGTCTGGTTTGTCTGATGTGAGGAGGTCAAGGATGCTGCGTCTGTTTCTTGCTACAGATCGGGCATTAAAAAGGATGCATTTTACTTCGGTGCAGGAGGGTGATGTGGAGGTTGCAGGGGTGGGGTTTGGGAGGGGAGAAGTGTGTTGGGGGGTGGTGTGGGTGGCTGGACGGGGTTGTGAGGGGAGAGAGTGGAAACGGGTGAGAGGGGGGTGGTTGATGGGGAAGAGTAGGCGGGCGGTCGAGGTGGTGATTGTGGGGGGGGGGGGGGGTTGGATTTGGGTCAAGGGATTTTAAGGTGGGGTGTGGGTGGGTTAGGAGTTCCGGTTGTGTTTGGTGAGAATTCAAGGGAGAGGCGTTTAAGGCAGGGTGAGGAAGTGGGGGAGGGTGGTGGTGATCGAGATTGGGAGATTGAGGTGGTAGGTCGAGACAGGAGTGGCGAGGACTAATGAGAGATTGAGGGAGACCAGGTACATTTTCTTTTCATGGTTTTTGCTGCAGTTGGAGTGTGAGAGGGTAGGGGGGGTCGGAGTGTGAAAGGGATGCGGCTACTGTTCTTGTCAGGGCGAGACATGCAGAATTTAGAGAGGGGAAGGAGTGGGGTCGGGGGAGGATGTTTAGGGGAGTTGATGCGGGGGAGGGGGTGGTGGAGGGGCTGGGTTTGTCTGGGAGGCTGGGTTGGCCATTAGTTGGCGGGGCAGGGGGTGCAGGCAGGATGCTAGTGGGCGGGTGGGTGGAGGGGATGGGAAGAGCAGGGGTCTTAGGATGGTCGGCTCGCCATCGGGCTTCTCTGGCTTGGGGTTTGGGTAGGGGGCATAGTGGACAGTGAGTGGGCTGAGAATGTGGTGGCAGGGTTGGTTCTTCTGTCTTGGGAGTTGGATAGGGAGTGGGCTGAGGATGTGGTGGAGGGCGGGAAGGTTTGGGGAGAGGGGAAGGGAAGTAGGGAGAGGGGGAAGGGAGGCAGGCACAAGTGGGTCTCTTTTGGCAGACCACGGTGGGCCTGGTGGACCTATGGCGTGGCTAAGTTTGAACTATGCTATAGTTGGTGTAGGATGCTTTGTTCACACTTTCCAAGTTCAACTATACCACAGAATGATATTATTCACACTTTCTAAGTTCAGTTACACCACAGGATGATTAATCACACTTTCTAAATTTACCTATACCACAGGATGTTGTTAGTCACACTTTCTAAGTTTCCCCATACCGCCGTTAGGTACACTTTCTAAGTTCAACTGAACTACAGGATGATATAATTCACACTTTCGAAGTTCAATTATACCACTGGGTGAGATTATTCACATTTTCTAGGTTCAGCTATGCCACGGGATGATATTATTCATACCTTCTAAGTTGAACTATACCAATAGGGTTAGATTATTCACACTTTCTAAGTTCAACTGAACCACAGTTCACTGGCTTCCCCTGCGAACAACTGCTGACATTTTCTGGAACCGCCTCTGTTGGAGCGCCCTTTGCCTTGGGGCCCTTTGCCAAAGGGGACTGCCCTGGGGAGGGCAGCGATGACCAACCAGCCACCAATCGAAGGGGGTGGGCGGTCTTGGGTGCCTGGATGCCAATTGGCGACTGTGAGGCAGGCGAGTGCAGGACTAGGTCCTCACTCGAGCACAAAAAGCACAATTAGCCAATGGGGGGGAAGAGGGCGGGACAAGGGGAGAGGCCAGGCAACACAGAAGAAAGGGGAACCGGCAGAGAGACCACGAGCATAACGGCGCTCACTCAGCACACCAGGGAAATAAACAATTTACAAGTGCCCCAGAGTTAAACAATAAGCAGGATGCAGTGGATGCCTTCCTGGGGTGCCTGGATGCCAAGTGGCGACCGCGAGGCAGGCGAGTGCAGGACTAGGTCCTCACTCAAACACACAAAGCACAATCCGCCAATGGGGGAGGGGCAGGACAAGGGGAGAGGCCAGGCAACATGGAAGGGAGAGGAACCGGTAGGGAGACCACGAGCATAACGGCGCTCACTCAGCACACCAGGGAAATAAAAAAACAATTTACAAGTGCCCCAGAGTTCATTAGCTAATCCAGCTGTTTCTCTTCTATTATCATCTTTGGGCACCCAGGTCCTACATTTGCGATGTAGACTTCCCCCATACTGGGCATACTTTTCCAGGGTACAGGGGAGAAAAAGGCAGTCTCCATCTCCTGCCAGGTCGACCCAGTACTCTATATAATTTTCTGAGTTCGGTGGGGTGATGCTAAACTGGTGTAAGGAAGATATTTGTCTGGAATTGCTTTCAACAGTTTGGAGACAGGTAATCTGTCTGCCTTTGTTGATTTCCCCCTATTGAACGCTTCTTCCTCTAACCTGCGAGGTTTGGGGCTGCTGTGGTTCTGTTCTTGACATGTTTACTATTGACAGGTGGGCCTCAAACTACTGAAGAGCTGAATGCAGGTTCGTAACTTAACAAGTTCCTCTCCATGATGGCTGGAGATGCATATACGCTTGCTGGCCACGCACCCAATAGATGTCCATGAGAGCAGCTGTAATTTTGCTAAGGTCAGAAATTAATATGGTCTTGTTGTACTTGCTGTTAGTGCTCAGAGGAACCTGGCATGCCCTTGGAAGCAGAATGCATATTCATCCGCTGCTTGTACCTTCACTGGAGTTTCTTTTGCTTGGATCCACGTTAACTTCGACACATACGTAGCCCATGTGGTCAGACAGTTCTTGTTTTTATGTTGCATATGATTTCTTCATTGAACCCCGCCAACCCCCCTGCTGCATAGCTTACTACTTCCTCCTCCCATCTGTTGGATACAAACCGTACTCCCTGAATTTTGAGCAACGGTCGTGCTTTGCAGAGAGTATACTTTGCACATTTTTCCTTGCCTTTGTCCATCAATACAGAACATGCAGCGTGCCCTTGGAACATGCTGTGTATCCGACACATTGACAAAGGCACCAAACACTGGGCTTCCAAAGGTGGCATTTCTTTGGGTACTAACATTTTGGGTGCCCCTGACGCATGTGGGATGAGAAGCAGATGAGAGAGCAAACATAACCGTTCTCAGTTGACCTCTGCTTCCCCAACGAGCGCATGTGACTTTACCATAAGTTACTGAATTCTGGATAGTGCACATTGGTCATTGTGTCAAACGCTACCCCTTTATATTGATTGTACTCCTTCTCCTCTTCAACCCCTCTCAACGTGTGGTTTCCAAAACCATGTGATGTTCTCACTAATTTGGGTTCTCTCTACATTGGCCAGTTCATTCTAAAAATTAACATTTACATTGTCATGCACATTTTCGAATGCCTTTATGTCGGAAAAAAAATGTTGAAAAAAAAAATTGGAATATTATTATTTTTATTTTATATATATTTTTTTTGGTTTAGTTAGTAAAAAAAAGTGGTCAATAAAAAAAAAAACGGTTTCGGGGAACCCCCGCATTAAAAAAAATATATATATATATTTTGACATTTTTTTCCAGCATTTTTCATTCGAGAAAAGGCATTCGAAAATGTCACTATAAACCGTTCTGCATACCATATAATAACACAGCACCTTATGTCCCCACCATATGAACCTACTTAACAAATATATGCATAATCTTACAATAAATCCTAAACATGTATAATATAGACATTATGAGGTGATGCTTGTGATGAGAAATCTGCAGGGGGTGAGAACATGACAACCATGCAACAATTACTTTTCATGTTACCCAAGATGAAAATAAGTGCTGTATACCACTGGATAAAGATCGTCCTGAAAGGAAAACGTCTCATTCACTGAACTCAAAGTACAGAAATAGTAACAGCTGGCTGCTTTAATATATTACTGAAAGCTCTATTCTAACGAGTGCTGTGAATCAGGCAAAGGGGGAGCTGTATGGGGTGCCTTCCGAACATCAGAAAGTTGTACCCAATACTGCAACTCCTTAACTGTAACTGCAAACGGAGTGGCAAATACCACACTGTAAGGGCTGCTGAAGCGCTGCTCCCTCCATCTGCGGACAAAATTGTGAATGTAGGTGGTGTTCGAGGCAGTAGCCATAGTGGTGATGAGCTGTCACTTTCTGGCGCTGTGCTGTCTTCCACTGCTGCTCTTCTCTGAGAGATCGGTTGAGAAATAACGTATGCATCTTGTTAACTGATGCAAATATCCTCTGAACTCTTCTCTTAAGGTAGCTGTGGGAACTGGGGTGGAGGTACAGGGAGGCCATTGGTGGTGGTGCCATAGCATCAGGCTGCGGGAAAGGGGCGGGTGCGCCTTGTGCATATGGGGGCATTTGAGGGTTATATGCAGCCGCTTGTCTGCTTTTACACTCCCGTGAGAAATTACACATTTTCCCACAAATCAACATTGCACAATATTCCCCCACTTGGGCCCATCCCTCCAAATCCTCCTCTATTTCCTTGAAATCCTGCAAATCCTTCCCTCCTTCTAGGGTACCCCTTGATACTGTCCCTGGTATGCAGCATTCCAATCGTATCTCTACCAATATCGTCCTCTTCGTCATCTGCCCTCCTTGTGGCTCAGCTACTACAGCTCTCCCCACCGTCAATTTTGCTAGCTTCTTCTGCGCTAGTTTTGCTTCCTCAGTCTGGACTCTCTACCATTTCCTTTGCTTTCTCTCTCAACTGTTTACAATGATAGATTGTATCACCGCCCACCCCTTCGCTTTAATCCCCACTACCTTATCAAGCCCCTTCTGAACTTCCTGAGAGAGGCCTTTCTTAACCATCAAGTAGAAACATACTAGGGACCCCTGTTTCTGCCTTCCATATCTCCTGTATCTGTGATGTGTACTAGGCTGGGTCCTCATCATTCTGCATAGTTTGTGCCATAATCGACAGGAGATCAGGTGTGTCAGGGTACCTGTGCTGTCCACACTCTGCCCCTACAATCATTAAATCGGACCTGTCATGGCTGTCATCCTCCATCCGCACCCTGGGATACCCTGCCATGACCCAGATGTTGTCTGCCTGGTCTCTAACACTGCAGCAAACAAACTCTTCATGGTGCCCACAACCAGGCTAATTAATGCCTGCTGTCTGTTTCTCGAATGCGTATATCCACTTGCCCATGGTGAGGTATAGTGATGCGTTTAATACATTATTTCTGTACATATGTGGCCAGGATACATATAGTGGCCTCCAATGACCCTTGTGTAACAATGAAACTGCCTGCACCAGCCTTCCCACCTTCCTCCCCCCCTGCTTTCCCTTCACTTCTGCCATGCATCCATGGCATGCTCTCAACCTGGTCCCCCACAAACTCTCCACCCGCTGCAATATTATGGTCAGGGTCTCCTCCCCCTACTCATCCTCTGTATCCCATTCTTCCTCTTCTGCAACTGTGCCAATATCCGCGTCAGATCGAACCGACCCATAATCCAATCTTCCGACCTGCGCCTTCTCCTATGATACTACCCTACAGAATACTGTCCATTACCGTCTTTTTCCACATGCACATCCCTGATTGCCATTCTGTCAATTCTAAACAAAATGTCCACTCATCTGTTCCGATAGGTGCTCACTGCCCATCTTCTCCATCTAACTTCAGTCTTGCTGACTCTTCTTCTGTCCTATTTAATGCCACCTAACTACTCCTGTGGCGTCATTCTCTTCACTGCTCGAGCAGCTGCAGATGCTATGAGGTTTGGGATATTTTCATACTTTGCCAATGTTGAAGGAGGATGAGTGGTGGCAGGCAACGGGATATAGGTGGGATTTGTGTACCCTGATGTGGGGCGTGTGGGGTAGCACCCTGCTTGGGAGAGGCTGTGCTGCTTGGGCTGTGGTCAGTGGGGCGTGGTACCGCTGGACGTTTGGGGTGTGTGCGCGGGGCCGGGACACATTGCAGGTGGCCCACTTGCTGTCTTTTGCAGGGTTAGGAGCTGGGGGGGGCGTCTTCTAAATCCTCCACTATCTGCCATAGTTCTAACACTTCCTTTCTGTTCTTTAATTTAAAACATATACATGTGACCCAAATCCTCCTTGGTGTTTGTTCCCTTTTCTGGCCATGGTTTATACATGCGCCCAGATACCCTCAGGTTTGGAGCGCACTATAAATAAACAAACAAACAAACATCCCCCTCCCCTCTTCTCAGCCACCCACTCCTGATGATATTTCATTATTTTCTTCCGTTACAATGGGAGGGCTGTACACATATACTCCAATGGGCTGAAGGCTCCATTTTAACGTCCCTTTCTCAATTATGACCTACTTTGTTAATCCAGGCTCCGGTCCAGCTGTGTCTTAACGCTCCCTTCATCACTCTTCATGCACACCCTTCACTGCTACCTCACACTCCACACTAGCCATAAACACCTTAGTCTCACTCTACCACAATACACACAACAAAACCGGACCACACCACCACAATAAAAACACCAATAAAACACAAACACTGACTGTTCATCCTCACACCCCCTTTATATTGAGTGGAGGGGTCCCAGGACCTCTCAATATACGGGGTCTCTTCCCTTAATCCTCTTTTCCTTGTTAATGGTACAGTGCTGCACCCTCCCCCCCCATAGTAGAGAATCCTGTTAGTCCTTTATCCTCATATAATACAAATCAAAATATATAGTGACATGTGGTCTTTCTACTCCACATACACTTCACCCTCAACACTCTTAGTCCCCGCACCCGTGTTGTTTTCTCCCGCCAAAGAAGCACTTACATGTTCACGCTCTCCCGAGTTCCTTCATCCCGGGGTCCCATCAACGGCCTGCACAAATCTGGGAGTTGCACCCCCTCCGGAGCAGACAGGAATTCAGGCAACATGGATCCTGTAAGTCTCTCCAGTTTGTGCTCAGTGACTGGTCAATGCAGGTGGGCACAGCCCCTCTGGATGTGTGGCCAGGGAATTCCCCATCATCGGGAGGGTCTCAGATCACGTTGAGGTCACGAAATGTGTAAGGCCAGACAACCGTACAAGAAAAAACCCTTCTAAGGAAAAAAGGTTTGGTGCACCTCTTTGCAAGGAAAACAAGATTTATTTTGTAAGGAAAAGTGTGATAAAATGTCCAGTAGAACCAGACTGCCACAGAGCTCTCTGTTAGTTCAAAGTAAACACAAGTTTATAAGGAAAGCTATTGCCATCAATGATGCACACGATAAACAGTGTTCATACCCACCCTCTTTGGCTACCACCTATACACATACTACTAGTTCCCTATGGTCCCTTGACCGATTGGCCACATCCTCATCTACCCTCGAACACGTGGTTCCCCCTACTCTGTCATCTTGGTTCTCTGCTACCTGATTGGCGAGGTACCTGGAATGTTACCCTGCCCATTGCCTTAGTCACGTGGTGTGCACCTGGTTGTTAACATGAGCTCAGCGGATAACTCCAGGATCAAATTGGCTCCTTGGAATAATGGTATGATTCTCCCGAAACCAGACTTGCGGGCGTCCCAACCGTGTCTCCCTGACGCAGGACTAAATTTGTTGACGTCACCTCTTGCTCCTCATATATCATGAGATGCTTCACTCCTTTCTCCCCCCCCCCTTGTCAGCTGCCTCTCTAGTACCACACTAATCAACCAAGTTCTGATGGATTTAGGCATTTTATTTCAAATGGGATTGCCATTATTGTAGGGTGGGCACTAGTGCCCTAAATCTAGGCTGGGCATTTTGGCAGCTCAAGATGTCTGCCCCTGCTCCCATGAGTTTGTCCTTCAGGACAGGCTCAGCCCTGCCTGTGCTTGGCCATTTACTTTCCTATTTGGTTTTGCAGACCTACTTTTTGATACAATTATATGTTTATCTCATTTGCCTGAAGGCCTCTGCTCTCAGTTCCACTGCTGGGGCTTGGGAAAGGAGGACTGATTCAGGCTTTTCCTTGCTATGCTGCTACACCTTCGTTAGACAATGCACAGTGCTAGGCCTTACTTGTAACATGTCGGTGCTTCAGTATCTCCTGCACCTTAGCCCTGTATCTGCATTGTAGTTACACATCATATTACACTATTGCTATACACAATCACCTGTGCCCTATATATGCGCCTACCTCTGCTTCTATAACTACTATAAGATTAATACATTTGCCATCTCCTTATTTTCCTGTGTACTAATATATTTTCCACAGCCAAAATAGTTAAGGAGGCCATGGGAGCTGAACGTGTACCCCTACATCTCCTAGATATGCCCTTTGATGGGTCAACCTACTCGGCCCAAATGCTGACGAGAGCCTAGAGAGGTTACAGGCTTCAAAGGCTGCAGCAAAATCTTTGGGGGCAGCCATTTGCCAACTGCAACAACACCCGCCTTCGCAGGACTTGGGAGGACAGTCTTTTTGAGATGACTGCTTCTTTGGCCATAGGGGAAGTGTCAGACTACCCAGAAACAAGGACAAAGACGATTCGCACATGGCCCTATGGGCCCTGGTGGAAACATTGTTCAGTCAACAACCTCCTCATTGCCCTCTGCCACAGCCCCAAAACCTCAAAGTGCTTTGCTCACAGAACCCCAGTGGGATGCAGGTTGACCCAGCATCTGCAAAAATAGCATCTTATTACTTGAGATGCATGGGCCCTACAGACAGTGACCCAAAGGTAATGTCTCCCATTTCTGCAAAGACCCCCGGATTGTCCCCCAAACGAACAATCTCTTCTGGAACCATAATTGCTCCTTCTACAGGAGAGTCTTTCCCTTTTGGAGAAAGGTGCTGTGGAGAAGAGGTACCTGTGGCGGAACAAAACCAGGGTTGGTACTCCACCTATTTGCTTTTTCCCAAGAAATTCAGAGGACTGCAACCCATCCTGGACCTGAGGCGCTTAAACAACATCTTCAGTAAGGATAAATTCAAGATGGTCACTCTTTTGTAGATCCTCCAGGCCCTTTAAATCCAGGGCTGGATGGTGTCACTCTTTATTCAGGATGCTTGTTTTCATGTGCCTATGCGTCCTAGACACAGAAAATACCTGAGGTTCGCCCTTGTCAGTTCTCGCTATCAATTTTGATTTCTTCATTTTGGGCTCACCTCTGCCCTGAGGGTCTTTACCAAATTTATGGTGGTGGTGGCAGCAAATCTCAGGAGGGGAGGGAGTCGCATCTTAACCTGCCTAGACAATTGGCTGATCAGAGCTTGTTCCCCCTAACAGGCTCTGGAACATCTCTACACACCTGCCACTCCCTCCCTAAACTGGGCCTAGCCCTCAATTTCAAGAATTTCCAGATGACACTTTCTCGGAAGCTTCAATTTATTGGAGCTTTCCAGGATACGTCCCCGGGGAAAGCTTTGCCTCCCGAGTTGAGGACTTAACGTATCTTGCAGATGCTAACGGGATTTCAGAACGCTCCGTCTCTACCGGCATTAGACTTTCTGAGGTTGCTGGGCCTTAAGCAATCCTGTATTTTCCTGGTGCCAGAGACCTGCCTGAGGATGAGGTCCCTCCAGTGGGGCCCTCAGATCCCAATGGTCACTGTTCTCAGGCAGGATAACAGACCTTCAAGTCCTCAGCAAGGTCGCACAGGATCACCTGTGGTGGGCCTGCAAGGAAAACTTGATAGGGGAACCTTTTTGGCAGCCCTGGCCAGAGATAACTGTAGTCACAGATGTTTCCCTAAAGGGATGGGGAGCTCACATGAGTAGACTCTGGTCCCCTTCAAAATCAAGGCTACACATAAACTTTGTCAAGCTGAGGGTGATCAGACTGGCACTGATGGGTTTTTTGCCTTCCATCCAGGGAAAGAATGTCTTGATAATGATGGACAACACAGTGGCCATGCATTACCTAAACAAGAGAGGAGGTGTAGGGCCACTACCACTGTGCAGGGGGGCAACGCAGCTCCGGTTTTGGCTCCTGTCAGCTGTTCACCTAACCAGGGAAAAGAATACAAAGGTGAATGCTCCGAGCAGGCAGAGCACGATCACCCACAAGTGGAAGTTTGCTCAGGATGTCCTTTTAGAGATCTTTGCCATTTGGGGGAACCCCTCAAGTGGATCTGTTGGCATCCAGTATCAACAGGAAGTGCGACCAGGTAATTCCCTCAGAGAGGTGGTCTGGGGGACGTGTTCGCAGTGTACTGGGAATGTCCACTCCCGTACGCGTTCCCACCAGTCCCAGTCATGCCTCATGTCATCAGGAGGCTGAGAAAGTTTAGGAAATCCATGATGCTAATTAATCTGGATGAGGACCTTTCCATCTGCCCTCTGTCCCATCTTCTGCAGAGAGCGGACCTACTCTCGGAAGAGGGAGGCAGACTTCTTCACCTAGGAATAGGAACACTGAACCTTCACGTCTGGTTTCTGAGAAGCTAAGATATCAAGATTGCGACCTCCCGGAAGACGTTATGGAGGTGTTGCTTTCGGCCAGAAGACCTGCAACTATAGCATTATACTGCAGCCACTAGAGCACAGTTTGCAGCTGGTGAAGAGCTAAAGATGTAGATCCATTCTCTTGCAATACACCAATACACCTGCAGTGCAATCTTTTTTTGCTGCACCTAGCCCATCGGAGGCTGCAGGTGGCTAGTGTTAAGGGGTACTTTGCGGCGTTATCCATTTTTAAACGATCACCAGAACAAGGTTATTGCTTTAAGAAACCTATTTTGATACACTTATTGAACAGACTGACGAATACATTCCCACTGGTCCCTTTTTTGGTTCCGTTTACATCTGTTCCTTGAGTGATTGAGGCACAAGCTCTATCATGCAAACCACCTTTCACTGTATTCTGTAAGGAGAAGGTAGTTTTGATTGTTCGTCCCTCCTTCCTCAACAAGTTGGTCTCTGAGTTTCATCTAACACAGAAGCTCGCACTGCCAGCTTTTGTCCCCCTCCCCCTTTTAAGGAAGAAGAGCGGTTACACATGCTTGACCCGAAAATGGCTCTAAACCTTTACTTTTCAAGAATGTCAAATGTCTGACAGGATTACCATCCATCTATCGACTATACTGGCCATGAGTTGGATCAAGCCGTAACCAAACAAACTCAATCACGTTGAATCATTCTATGCATTTCAGAGTGCTACTCTATTGCTGGAAAAGATGTCCCTGAAACTCTAAGATCCCATTCCAACAGGGGAGTGTCAACCACTTTGGCTCTTAAGAGAGGTGTACCAGTGCCGGACATTTGCAATGCTGCAACTTGGTCTTCACTCCATGCATTCTCAAAGCATTACTGCTTAGACACCCTATTGGGTGAGGGTGCTTGCTTTGGAAAAGTGTTCTGCACAATATTATGTGTTAATAAGAATTCCACAAAAAATCCACTTCTCCCACCTCCATCTCCGAAATTGCTTTGTGAGGAATCCGTGGAGGACGCAATTCATTTGAAGAACAAATTACTTACCTCTGGTAATGTTCTTTCTGATGGATGTTCCTTATCACCCTCCCAGCCCACCCCTCTGACTGTGGGTGCATTTTGTATTATTACTCTTTCAATGCCCATGCAGGTTATTTATTCCTCAAGGCGGTTGAGCAGAAACAGGAAAACAAAATGATGGCCTGAGGCAGTGGGCCCAGTATGTGATATTTATACTATCATCAACGACGACGATGCGACACAGCAACCCTTTCCGAAACTGCAAAACAGGATACAAATATATCAAAAAAAGAGGCTTCTCTGTGAGGAACATCCATCAGAAAGAACATTACCAGAGGTAAGTAATTGGTTCGTCTTCCACTTATATTTAAATTCATTTACAATTACATTTCCGCTTCAACATTCTTTTAGGCATTCATTTGTATGTATCTGAATCTTTCCTCCACGCTGATCTGCCATGTTGAATACTCTGATATTTGTGGAAGCATCAGAGATCCATGCTGAGCAGACAGAGCCAGTGCTGCTCCACTGCCACTGGAGAACCGCATGCCTATTTGAATACCGATGAGAGATGTAGTTATTATTTGGGAATTACATTTTGATTGAGGAAAATAAATGTTTCTCCACCACAGGGAATGTGGTAAACAGCCCACAGAGCTAGTATTACCAGCAATGTCTCTTTCTATATTTTGAGCATTCTGTAAGAGCCAGAAGTATTATTGTGATGGTGTCTAGCCCATGTGGTCCCCTTCCCTCAGACCCCCTGCAATCGGACAAGCTAATTGTTACACAACACACCTGAACATTGTGGTCTCTGTGATGTGGTGGTTAGCACAGATAAAGCAAGAAACCTATAGCTGTTTGCATCCAAAACCTCTCGACATCTGCAGGAGCAATCAACTCTTCAATGGCAGGTTCAAAAGATAGTCACAAAAAGTTTGGTACGGCCTGTGAATTAGGTAATTATCCACAGTCTTTTCCCAAACTGAGGCCTCAATCTGATTTTGCAATTATTGATCCGACAACTACTCTACCTGTGGTCTGTGGTGGGTCAGAAAGATGTGGACTCTGATGATTCATTTCACTGGCTTTTTTATTAAAGAAAAGGATACATGTTTATCTTTCCCTAAATTACGAGGCATCCCTATGTAACAAAGCTAACTAAGGTGCTTGTCAGTGAAAGTCTTAAAAGCATCTTTCCACTTTCCAAACTAACCCTATCTGACCCTACCACTAACCTAATAATTAAGGACAGGAGAATGACTCCCTTCTCCAAGTGTATTTGTTTCTTGTGAACTTCAATAGGTTATCTTCAAATAGTCTCTGGTGACTGCATTTATCAATTCACACAGTTCATTTAGTACTTTCTGGGACTTTCCTCTCTCTTCTCTTTGGTTATAGATTTCTGTTCTTTTCTTGTTTTCCTTTCGAATTTCTATATCAATTAAACTGTTTCTCTTTTCCCTGGGTAGGGTTACCCAATATGGGCAAGTCCCTCCTTTTGATACTTTCTCTGTTTCTTGGCCTCTCATTTTTTACTTAGCCTTTCCTGATTTATCAACAAATGTACAATCGATGAATCTCTAAAGCCAGGATCCATCATTGTCTACGCAAAGTAAGGAGGGCAATGCACCGGTCCCACTGAATATGTGGGAAATGGTACCCAAGATAATCTCGCAAGTCTTCCTAAAAATGGGCATGACTCAGCAGAAGCTCTAGTAAAGACCCAGATTAATGTATTCTCATGGAATACCAGAGGATATGCCTCTTTTTCTCAAGAGGCTAGAAACACTCAAATATTTAAGACCTTTGATTTAATTCTGTTTCAGGAGACTTGGTTAACTTGTCTGGTGGGGATTGATGGGGTTTCTTCCTTTCAACAGCTGGCACAGGGCTCGGTGGGTGGCATACCAATGGGGGGGATTGTTTATGGCTTGTAACAATGATGCCTTTAATGTTTCTGGTATACTATCTAATGAAAGAGAGGGCATCTTGATAGCAAGGGTAACGAAAAGAAGCAGTAAATTGGGATCAAGCTGGATAGTTCTAAACTTGTATTGGAACCCCCATGCTTACCCCCTTAATGAGTACCTGCAATCAGTGGAGAAACTTTGCTGAAAATGTTGGGGGGGACATGACCTCTGAAGAAAAGGTGCCCCATTCAAATGAATGGGGACAACATAATGTGCCAATAAAGTTGGGGGGGGACAAACACCCCGCCCCCCCCTAAAATTACGCCTATGCCTGCAATCTCTCTGACTGTCTGGTTGAGTGCTCCTCTAAATATCCAGCAGATGAAATTATTATAGCTGCTGATTTAAACTCAGTGTATCTCCATAAATGATCCATCTAAAGGAAATGTTCGTCCTAAAACCAGTAATGGCACAACCTCGGTTGATTTCATGCGGGATTGGGATCTTTATTTGTTCAATGGTAACATTTGGCAGAACATTCTGAGTGTACCGACTTGGCACAGGGGAACATCTTTCTCAACAATCGACTATCTATTTGCCTCCAGAAACATCTTTCAGAGTTGTTCAAGATTTCAAATAGGGGAGGGAAATGTTAATGATCATGCCACGTTCGAGGTGACTCTGTGCTTTGATGGCGACTTAGTTGTCCCTGTTTATGACCATAAGTTGACCACCAACCGGCCCGGTGGGGAGAGACACTCAAGCACATCCTCCTGCGCCGGCCGCAATCTTGGAACCCCCACATCTTTTTTAATGTTATGTGAATAACCAATGTGTGATGTATTGCTGTTTTTAAAATGTTCTTTTATGGAATGTTTTCTGAAATAAAGTATATTTGACTTGACTTGTGGCCTTTGAAGGTTTCGAGCTACCTATTCCTGCCTACCCTTTTTTCCAGCTGTACTGCCATCTCTCCTTCTGTTTACGCAGAGCGTATTGAAGTGGGTTTAGGGTCAACCCAATGCTGTAGAAATGTGTTATTCCAGAGAGAAGAATAGAACTTGAATTTGTAGTCCTGCTTTTTTGGGCTGTGAGCGAGAGTAGCTGTTGGAGGGCACTTTGTTGTAATCTATCAACCACCTGGGCTTTAAGCTGGAAAGTTGATGGAATTTGAGCAGGACAGCAGGCTCTGCGGCTGACCTTTGCCTTTGAGTGTTCAGCCACCTTGACAGTGGCCATAGTCTGCACAATTTTCATCCACTCTGCAGGGATTGTCCTGCAGGAAATTTCATTTCCTAAGCACCTTACCCTGAAACCGACCATAGCCCCTTCCAATCCAACCTACTGACGAACTACCAACTGTAGTTTCACTGCAAAACCGGCTAATAGTTCAGGCTCCCTCTAGCATGTTGAATACCACAACTTACTCTATGCGATCCCGGCATGTTAAAGACCCTGCAGAGGCACAATCTGAGTTTTAATCTGACTTGACCCGATTAAATGGGAAGATGCTGAACGGACAGCAAAATGTGACGCAAATCACTTACTCTAGTCAGCTTGGAAACTGGCACAGTGTATTCTTCTGGCTCTCTGTTTCGTTCTCCGATTGATCTCAGATAGGGTCCCTACCCTCATCTCGCTCCACTCCAACCTACTCCCTGCAAGACAACAGTGAATCCACCACACTGCCACTAGGTTCTTACCTCACCTAGGCCCACAGCCCTGCACTGGTTACCTATCAGCCACTGACTCCTCTTCAGTACGCTTTGCATCACCTAATGTGCAGTGTACAGTGAAGGACATGCGTTCCTTTGAATCAATTGAACTCTCCCAAAAGATAACTGCATTCTGTCCAATTTTTGGTGATTTTAAAACCTGGCTGTCCTTTACATATCTCTCTAGGAAATGGAGGAGACAACTGTCATCGCTGCAAGTCCATATACAAATGTATGTCCCTAAAAACGACACCCTCTCTGCATAGATCCTCTCTTTTTCATGCCATCTATTACTACAGCCAGCCAACTATCCTGTTACTCTTGTTCTCCTCACCTTCTACACTAATGTATCTCTCTACCACCCCACCCAATCAACCCAAAGACCCCCCCCTTAAACATCCCTCTTTACCCAAATCACCCGTCAATCTCATCATAGGTCTGACCCTAATCTACCATCTCCTGCCCTGCTACTCTGCGATCCTCTCCACTCACTTGTCCCTCTCTAAACACACCCAATGATTTAGCTTGAAGGGGCCCCTGAGGGACCCTCGCATATGGAAACAAGGCAAAATCACCACACAAACTGATACGCCAGACACAAGGTTGTATTCCCAAAGTCTAGGGTTTATTGCAAAGCAAATAGTCTCAGTTGGCCAACTGGGTCCCACGCCCCGCGACGTGCGTTTCCAGACCTTGGGGGACGCAAGAGCAGAGAGAATTGTACAACAGTTACATATATACAAATCAAGCATCTTGTAATCAGTAGTGACACATCCAATACCGCCCCTAATACATTTCCTTTGAATTGGGCACGATGATTGACAATGATGATGAGTATGACACCTTCGAACATTCATTTAGCAACAGTTTGCAATTTTCACGAGCTTACAGACACAAGTCTTTGTTTAAAAGAACACAATGCTTCTGTTCTTTCAAGCAAGCTGCATGCAGGGGAGAGACACATTCCAGGCCTTGCTATCTCCTAATTTCTATTCGTGTACTGGGGGTCAACTTGCTCTCCAGGGCTCTACAGGGCTCAGGAAAGGGGGGCCGCAAAGAAGAGCATAATTCAAGTCATTTAATGTTCGCTTCTAGCATTTCTACTGTGTTTTTGAGACTAACTGGCACCTTTGGACTGATTGGGATGCCTTGCTGCTTACTTCCAAGGATATGCGAGGGAGGAGACTGTGCATTTCTGTCTGGGTTGCTACGTTATGTTTCAACATGTCTCTCGCGGCCTTGCGTTATGCACAAGTAGAGCAGAATAATATTTCAGCAAAGCAGTTTAACACAAGACAAAAAGCAAACGTTAGAGAGAAAACAAAATGGCGATTTCAGTCACCTTAAAATGGCCGCACTTTAGCCAAGTTTATGGCTATATATTTCTAATACTAAACACATGAGGCGGTTGGTCTTCGGCCAGTATAGTACATGGCCTTATGATTGGGGGGTGTCTACTTTTTTCTGGACTGACAAGCTATTATGCAACAGAAATAGTGACCTAATTACGTCACTCTCCCCCCCAAGCTGATACTGCCACCCACTGCACCCAAGCCATTTTACCCAATTTTCAATTAACTTTTTGCTCGTTTTCTTTTCTTTATATTTCCAATTGCAATGAGACTACTAAACCTCACCAAAGTAACTTCTCCTTCAATTAGTCTTTCCTGTTCCATTCCCACAAGTTTGCCACCTTCCACCCCCTTTAAGTATTTCTTCTTTACCACTAGTCTCCTACCCTCTCCATTAAACCCATAAATACCCCTACCTCATCTAACTCCATCTCACCCCACCAGATTTCCAAAGTATGCTGCTCCAACCTCACGCCTCCACCTCCTTCATTTTCCCGCCATCTGCCTTTCCAGCCTCTTCTTACCTTTATCCTGTCTTCTTCCTTTTAGCCACTACTTCTTGGCATTTACACATGTTTACTTACCCTTTCCCTCCACCTCTCAATTGCCTTTCACTAAACATTTCCCCCACCGTTCCCTCCACCCGTTCTTTCTCTTCAAACTTTCCCTGACCCCCACTCCTGCTTCCTCGACTGACCTTTCATCATGCACTACTGCGCCGTTCCACCCTACAATGTGTCATTTTAAACACCTTCCAGAAACCCCACTTTCCTTCACCACCAGTCACCCTTATTATCTCTATACTCACCCAGGATGATGGCTCCCAATTTAAGCATTCCTCTTAGACAAAGGGCAAATTGGAATCCAGCCAGGGCCAAATGGACTGCTGTTCCTTCCAAGGGCAACATGCACTTTTTTCCACATTGTGAATGGGCAGTGAAACAGCGATGAGAGGCGCTGTCCTAGGTGCTTATTTGGGCAGGAATACCTTTTGGGCTTTGGTTTAGCTCCTTCATGACACATAGTTGTGTTTTGGTCTCTTGAATCCCGATCTTCTCACGTATTGTCAGGAAAACCTGTGCATTCTTGTAAGGGGGTAGTAGACTTTTTTGATGCCCAAACAAACATCACTGGTCCTGCGAATGGGAGACCGCTGCCGCCTGAAGGCTTTGCAGGATGGTGTGTGCATCCTGGATGATTCCGGCAGTGATTACTGCACCGCTAATCTACTGCCGACCCCTGGGCCGGGGAGTGAGATGGAGTTCTGGTGGG
Organism: Ambystoma mexicanum; assembly: GCF_040938575.1. Classification (NCBI taxonomy): domain Eukaryota; kingdom Metazoa; phylum Chordata; class Amphibia; order Caudata; family Ambystomatidae; genus Ambystoma; species Ambystoma mexicanum. Next base: position 180,726,630 of record NC_090941.1, on the reverse strand, counting down.
GCCTTGTGGAGTGGACTGACTACTGCTGAACGTTCTGGTGTGGGATGTGAACAGCAAGAGGCTACCTATGACTGTGTGGGTACAGCTTTGACTGGGGTGGGCAGCGCCTTCCGGAGGAGTTGTGTGGGGGAGGGACGCCGGCCACCAAAGTGTGGCAATGCCATTCATTGAGCTGGACACTCCCCGGGGTACTGTGGTTGTTGCTCTGGAGTGCCGGACATTAACCTTCAAGAAACTCCCTGATGCATCCCCATTTTTGGAGCAGCCAGACTTTGAGATGAGGGAGCAGCTTAGTTGGTCATCCCTTGGGGAATCTCACAGGCACAGAGTGAGGAAGGCAACAGGCATCTACAGGGACTGTCGGGGCTCTGCGGGCGTGTCTGGCATCTTGGATTGGGGACCTTGGCACTAGGCCCACCACTTGGACGGAGTTGCTTCCATTTCAGCAGCTCTCCTTCCACCTCACCATGACTAGACACTCCATTTACAACATTTTGCATGCCGCTAAGAAGGTACCAGTATCAAATGACATGGCCTCAAAGATGGATAAAGAGAGAGTAACAGTATCTAAAAGACAGCACTTCTGATTACCACACTTCGGTCGTTGAAGGATGACGATACTATAACAAGTGAGATTTCCACACCTAGCGCTGAGTTGAACTCCGCAATAGTGGAAAATTGGGTAGAAATCTCTTCCATGGTTGAAAGACTTGACCATAATGGAGACCACTCTTGGCTTATCAAGAGTGCAGTTCCTAAGATGTCCAGGGTCACAAAGAATTAAGGGGCTCTAATGCAACACTTAAGCTTAAATGTGAAGATCTTGCAAACCGTGTGAGGCAAGATAATTAGAAAATTTTAAACGGGCCTCTGTGAGGGGTCGTAATGAGAGGTGGACACAAAGTTGCAGTATTCTCATTGTCAGACATTTTATTAAAAATAAAAGGGTTGCAAAAACGCCTCTGTAGCCCTATCCTAAGGAAGGAGGTTCCCTACTTAAACAGAGAAATCCTTGAAAACCAGAGGATAGTTCCCTTCCCCTGGATTTGTAGTAGGATGGCAAAAATGTCTCTCTTTAAAAGAGTTCCTCGAGGTCACCGAAAAGTGCTTCTCTTTAAACAATAGTTCCTTAATGCTTTTTTCCTGGATTCAGAAAGTTGATGTCTTTGTATTGACTTCACAATGTTCTCGTTATATAAACTTAAAGATTTAGGTGGTGTAATTTTCAGACTTCCTGGTTAACCTCCTTGCCAGGTATTTGGTATCACTATTAAGCTTTTCTTTACAACTTCTGTTGGATTACCCAGCATACTCCTCTGCCAGGAATCCTCTCCTGGGTTCTTCAGATCCCCTGGTATAATTCCCTGCCAGGTATCTTCCCACAATTCGGAAAATGCCTAGTAGTTTTGACTGCCAGGGCACCTTGTGTGTGTATCTCTTCTTTAGAGGACTATGTGGTATACTCCTTTGCCAGAAGTCTTCTTCAGATACCCTAGTATACTTCTCTGCCAGGTATCTTCCCCCAAGTGTTAAAGTTATTTATACAGTTTTCAGAAGCCTGGTATATTTGATTTCCAGGACCTCTATTTATGGCCTTCTTGGATATGGCATTTATAACACGCCTATATACAAGTGTTTCAAGAGTATCCCCTGGTGTACTCCCCTAGCAGGAATCCTTTCACACTGGTAGTCTTTTCAATGGAGGTATTACAGATTCCCCTGGCATACAATGCTGCCTGGTGTCTTCTCCCTACCAGGACTTCTCTATTAGTTTTTCTGTTACTTTCAATAAGTCAAATTAGCATCTGCATTTGTTCTGTCCAATATATTTGCTGAGGGTAACACTTGCTTCAACTCTCCCCCATATTGACATTTCTCACATATGTAATTATTCAGATTTCGTTGTTGCACTTTTGCAAATTACAGAGTCCATCCGGTCCAAGCAGTGAGCCCATATTCAAGCCTGCATCTCTGGGGCCACCAACAACACGGCTAAACTCTTGAAAATCTGCAAGGAACTTTCCAATTCCTACTGCAGTATTTACTTCTCCTCTTCCTTCCCAGGCCTTCTGCAGGGCGTTGGCCTCCCACTTCACAAACAATACTCAGGACATCCTGTCCTCCCTCTCGTCTACTCCCATCCCTCCTTCACCTAGTCCTCCCTTGGCCCCTCTCTCTCTGTCCATCCCTCCATCTCACAAATAGCACCTGATGAGGTCACAAGACTGTTTGCTCTATGAAAATCTATTCTAAACGGGTGCTCCCCTGCTCCTCCAGAACTTTCGAGGACAATATTACTGCCCTCCCTCTCTGGCTGAGTTATGTAACCACTCTTTTGCCACTGGCTCCTTCCAACTACCTTCCAAGCACTTCCTTGTGCACGCCCTCATAAAAAAGCTGTCTGCGGACCCTTCCTGGCTTGCCAACTAACACCCTATCACCACTACCCCCTTCTGGGGCAAACCTTTGGAGAAGTTGGTCATCTCCAAATTTATCCACCACACTGAATCTGTTAGCTGTCTCCATGAGCACCACTCTGGCTTCAGAGCAGCCAGAGGCACGGAAACTGCTCTCCTGAACTCCTGAGAAGAATTCTCTAACCTCGACTTCAACTCCCTCTGTCCTCATCCTCCTTGATCTGTCCTCTGCCTCTGACACTGTCAATCACGCCACCCTCTTAAATCGACTCCATGATACCCTGGGCATCACGTACCAGGCAATGGCTAGGCTGACGTCTTTCCTTTTGAATCCTCCCCTCTAGACCCAGGTTCATCTGGGCCTTTTACTCTCCTCTGCCTCGCTCTCTACCTGCGGTGGCCCTCAGGGCTCTAGCCTCTCATTGTGACTCTTCAACATTTACCTTGATCTCTACCTTCTCTCCTCATTTCCAGTGTAATGCGCATGACACGCGGCTCTCCTTTTAAGCTTCCCACCATCTTGTGAGGCAAAAAACCTGGTGTTATATTCAACTCCTCTCTCCTTCTCACTTCATATCGCTGACCTTGCCAAGAAGGCTCACTCTCAGCATGGTAATATTATAGGCTATATGAAGATAGCATAATTCCCTGGAAGAACTCCATACATGAACTACAATACAGTGGTTTTGTATAACCAAAAAAACGTTAGCCATGTACCATCATTCATTTTATGATCCTGTTATATCTTGATGTTGATGAACAAGTCACTTTTGGGATGCACATGTCAATTGCGAATAAAATGTGTTTTTAAAGAAATATATTTTTTGATTAAAAAACTTTTTAGATTTTGAAGGTGGTCTGCCTTTGATTAATTCCATAATTCAGGAACAGCTGTCCTGTTTTGACGAGGAGGTATATTAATAGAGATTTGGTTTGTTATCTTAAAACCAATCTTTATTCCAGAGGGGTCTATTTTTTAATGATATCACTTTCCGCTTCACCACCTCAAAGGCATTCTCCTTTTCCTCACCTTCGCCCAGAAACGTAATGTCTTTCAAGCTCTGGCTCCCTCATGGCTGGACTACTGTAACATGCCTCTTCCCCAACCTGCCTCTTTTCTCCCTCCGCCCTCTCCAACTAATCCAGAATAGGGCTGCTAGACTTATCCTTGGCCTTAAGCCCAGGGACCACATCTATCCAGCCCCAAAATCTCCCCACTGGCTCCTGCTGGCTGCAAGGATCAAATTCAAGATCCTTTGCATCACCCAGAAGGCTTTCTGGGGCCTGGGACCGCGCTACATCCTACTTCCTCTCCATAAAAACCTCCCTGCTAGAGTCCTTCGGTCCTCTAGTTCTAATTCTCTGTAGGTCAGACATTTCTCCAAGCAGAGAGTGGGGGTAGATCTCTTTCTTCGGCAGGAGCCTCCCTCTGGAGTGGCATCCCTGCCCCTCTCAGACTTGAACCGGATCTCCTTAAATTCCAGAAGCTTCTCAACCCTTTCCTCCTCCTTCCCTCTCCCCCTTCCCGTACTGCTGTGACTGGCTTTCTGGTCCTGTCTGAGTAATCCACGGGCTTGGCCCTCCCTCGACCAGTCTGCCTCAGCACCCCCTTAACAGCACTTCCCCCGGGTACCCTTCCTTGACTAGACTACTGAGTCTGCCCCCCTCCCTCCTTGCACTTGACCCTCACCCCCTCCCCCAGTGCACTTGCCCTCCTGGCTTCCCCTAGCTTTTACCCAGCCCCTGGGGCCACCTCCCTCCCCCCCTCACCTCCCCATTTGCCCTGACATGCACCTCTCCCCCTTGCACTTCATGCTTGTTGCACTTGCATGATCCGAAGGTCACAAGACCTAGTAGGACTGTATATTTTTTATCCCCCCTCTGTTCCCCCCCCTTCGTCTTGTGGCACCTGGAAACACTTTCTCTGTATAGGCGCCATACAAATGTTCAATAAATAAATACATCTTTTTGTTCTTAAACCTTGATCTAACATTAGGTTTTGCCTGTGTTTGAATCAGTTTTGAGTATTGTCATGAGTGCCAATCTCGCATACTTCATTCAGTTGGTTTCTCATTTTTTGGTACACCCCCGGGTCCCCAATGGCACTTGGCTGACTCACCGGTGGTTTGTGGTGTCTGCAAATCAGTGTGCCTCTGCAGGTATCTCGTTAGTGGTTCCTGCGACTCTGCGTCTACTGGCAAGCTTCCTACTGCATCCAGAACCGAAGAACGCCGTCTCCCGACGTGTCCATATCTCCAGGAGCTCCTCCATGCTTCTCAGTGCTCCTGCGGTCCTTCAGGGAAGCTGGCAGCATTTCCCCTTCTCTCCCGCCAAGCCAGTGTCTGTAGCTCGTATTCGTGAGCCGCCACAGACATGTGCCCTTCTTATCCTCTGCAGTTCTCTCCTGTACTGTTTCTGTGAACGCCACGGTTGCTATTTTTAAATGTCCGGGCAATCGAAGGCCAATATAACTAGTCTGCACGTTGGTCTTTGCTTAATCTGCATGAACTCTTTCCCCCCCTCCTCCCCCCCCCAGTACTTGAGGCTTTATGGGAACTAAATCCATAGATGTAATTGGATTTCCAACATCCTGGTGTTCAAGAACTTCAAATACAGAAATGTCAGATGTTTTTTATGTTAGGAATGCTTGAAGTATACATGGGGTTTTGTCTAGAGTGACAACTGATGGGGCTTGGGATTTTAACAATAGGAGGTGTGAGAAACCCGAGGGTATTCTCAATTCTAAAACCACTGGAACCTCTTCTCAGGTGGCCAGGGAAAGGCATCGATCTCGGATCCCGACCCTGGGCATAGAGAAGAGAGGGAGGACCACCTGGGTGGAGGGTCTGTGAGGATTTAGAGTTGGGTACATATAGGCGAGACATGGTATTCCCCTTTTCCTGTTGAGGACCAACCTAACCCTCTCCCAGCCTTTATGGGTTACTGTAAAGGCGTTCCCCTCATGTTACACTTGACAGTACTGGGACGTTGACGGGGCAATGAAGAGTAGTGACCGGTTATAGGTCAAAGAATCGAATGCAAAGGATCGAATGACAAAAGGGTCGAATCAAAAGGACCTAAAATAAAAAGGGTTGATTTTTTTTTGGATTTTTTAACTTTTTATTTTGGGGGCGGGAGGGTCTCCTTCCCAAAAACTCCCTTTTTTTGTGGTAAAAACCACTTCTTTTCCAAAACGGAAACCCCAAAAAAATTATGTTAAAAGAAATAAATATTCGACTCTTTTGTTTTAGGTCAAATTGACTCGATCCTATGGCATTCGATCCTTTTGGATTCGAATCTTTGACCGGACACTGTAGTGACCACTATACCATTTCACCACTCTAGTACTGGGACAGAGAAGATGCCTGTAGAGTGTTGTAAGAATCAGGCATGTCCTCTTAATCAAAGTCGGGCAGACCCAATTGAAAGAGCACACCTTCAACCTGTTGATTGGTTTCAGTTGTATAAAAGGAGAGACAAAAAGAAACAGGTGGTCCTGCAGGGGATAGACCAGCAGGGGACTCTTCAGAAAAGGTGGCAGCCGTGTTGGTACTGTAAAAGGAGCCAGGATGCCGGCATATATCTCAGAGGACTTGCGGGACCCAGAAGGAGCAGGCTATGTCATTGCTGCAGGCCTGGGAACCTCTGTGATATTGAGCCAGCAGCAGGAGCTCCGAGGATGCCAGGAGAAGAATGGATGCAGCCTGTGTCCGGGAAGAGGCCTACAGGGTGCCGCAGTGTGCAGAGCGAAACACCCGGCAGACGAGTTGGGCTCATGGCAGTGGATGTCCTGGCTTCAGAAGTGCAGAGAAGCCGCAGGAGCCACCATGAGGAGACCCCTGAAGCCAGTGAGTGTCTTTGGAGGACGCCTGAATACCGGGGCGCTCCTATCAGACTTTCTTCAATATCTACCTTGCCCCTCTGGCCCATTTGATCTCCACCTTCCACCTTCTCTCTTCACTTCTAAAATCTCTCCACAGGCTCCCAGTGTCTGCAAGGATCAAATTCAAGACCCTTTATGTCATCCACAAGGCTGTCTGGGGCCTCGGTACATCCAGCTTTCTCTCTCTAAATAGCTTCCTGCTAGAGTTCAGACCTCTAGCTCCAACTCTTTGCAGACCAGACGTTTCTCCAAGCAGAGAGTGGGAGGTAGATCTCTTCCTTCGGCAAGAGCCTCCCTATGGAATGGCCTCCCTGCCCCCCTCAGACTTGAGCCAGATGTCCTTAAGTTCTGGAAATGTCTCAAGACTTTCCTTTTCTCCTCCTCCTTCCCTCTCCCCCTCCCATGCTAATGTCCCCCTGCCACTCAGACTGGTGTCTGGTACCTTATGAGTCTTACAGGGGTTGGCCCACCTCAACCAGTCTACCCAAGCATCCCTAACCAGTACTTGCCCTCGGGCATCCTTCCTGGACTAGCCTGAATCTGGTCCACCCTGTCCTTCGCACTTGTTTTCCCTTTCCCCTTGCTTTCCCCTCGCAGCTACCCTCTGTGGCTCCCCTTAGTACTTGCTCAGCCCCTTTGGCCCCAGCCTCCGGCACTCTCCCCCCCAACCCCCTTCTGTCACGTCCCTGGTCACACATCGCACTACCACCATGTCCCCATGTAATTCCTGACGGCGGTTGGACTACAGCTCATGTTGGCATAGCAAACGACTCAAGATAAACTCCTTTCCAACACGAGCCCCTTACCTCCAGTGGCGGTTACCATGGAGACTGTCCACGCCACTTCATGGTCTTCGGATTGGTTTTGGGCCCCATCGCGTTAAGCGACACGTGATCAGGAAATGACAGGCTCAATTCGTTACACGAGATGAGGAGCACGCATCATGTGATCAGGAGGAAAGCATCGACACGCTCGCGTGACACGGAGCGTAACACGTGATGCGCTCACATGACTTTTTTTTTTGCCTTTCAAAAGGTTTGAGCGAACACTCACACGTGGCTTCACAGCTGCTTACGGCAAGTTTTGTAGAGCACTTTCCCTGCTTCTGTTTCTTGGAATCCTTGATCACGGACTGCCTTCATGGACCTGCCCTGCTTCTCCTTGGTACCTTTTGCTTTGGCAATCTTTCCTGGATCAAAATACGAACTTGGTTTTTCCCTCGGAATTGCTTTTGAATCATCCATTGTTATTGGCGTGACCGGCCGGTTTTCTGACCACGGACTTCATCCTGGACTGATTAAGGATTTCCCATCACAGTACTTTGCTCACGTTTCTTGGCAAAATCAGGTATTTCTTTCCATCAAGAGTGCCACATTACCATCTGCTGCCTACCGCCGTCGACCATAATAGAATCCTGCCCAGTACTTCACCCAGGGTATCTGACCACTGCCATTGGGGTAAGAAAGAGTGTGACTTGTCCTTGTAACCATTCACTGTCTTGCCTTGCTTTCTCTAACCTAGTTGCTTGCCTTACAGTGGTCAGGGGGTTCACTTCCGGCGTCCCTGGTTCCAGGCTGACGCTACTCCACACCTGTGGCCCCAAAGATTGCACAGGCAGTTATATTCTATACTTGTCCGTGCGGTACTTGGGGACGGAAGTTTCATCATCTACACGACCATCAAGTCTTAACACCTTCCTCCCTTCCCTCATCCAAGCCCTTCCGCCCTGACCTTCACCCTCCCTTTTTACTTTTGTCACTGCACTTGCATGGTCAGAATGTCACAAGCCCTCGAATGACCGTTACTGTTGGGTTTTTCCCTCTCCCCTCCTTCCCCAACCCATGAATGACTTGTGGTGTCTGGAAACACTTGTGTATAGGTGCCATACAAATATCCAATAAATAAATCATAAATAAATTAATGGTCTGTCAGATTAAGCCAAACCAATGCCTATTCAATACCGAACTGAATGGAAACGTTAAATTAAGCAACATGAGTACATATTGAATACTCAACATATTGAACAACGAATTGAGTAAAACCTTGAAACTAAACATTGAATATTAAATGGAATAAAACATTATGGTCAAAGCATACAATAGAACTACACAAGCACCCACGTGAAAGTGAATGACAGAAATAACCCCAAAGAGAACCTTTATGAGTGAATGCAGTGCGGCAAGGCCAAAGACTGGCAGGAGGTGTGTGACGCGTGATTGCAGAGCCATGAGGCTGACAAAATGGAAGCCAGAAGAGTGTAAAGCAGCATATAAAGCCAAAGGCTGATAAAGTAGAAACCAAACTGCAGGTGATTTGGTACACAGGAACCAGTGCCAAGGAACCTCTGTGGGTTGAAGAGCCCAGGGAATCCTGGTTGCGTGACCTGTGATGGGTGGACTGTGCGGTCTAACAACTGCACCTAGACCAGTGAACCCTGAATGCTGAAAACCAAAGACATTGTGAAACAAACCCATAAGAGCACTGTTGGTGAACTACTGAAGCAAACCAAAAGAAGGGTCAAGTGGACCTTAAGTGGGGTGAAACATTTTGAAAGACTGAAGCAAGTATAAGTGATGAAAAGAATGTCTTGGGGAAGGGAACCCTGAAACTTGAGAAACCAAAGGTGGTGTTTTGAACTGTGTTGCTTAGAACTTGGGGAAGGGAACCCTCAGGATTGTTTGGAACTGTATTGCCTTGAACTGGAGAAAGGTAATCTTGAGACTTTTTTGTGGAACTTTCTTACACTTGGGGAATGGGAGCTGAAAGAGAACCTGGAGCTGGAAAAAGCTCAGGACTTTAAATTAAACACTATGGGCCTCATTACGAGAATGGAGGTAGCCATGGCGCTATTAGCTCAATGGCTGCCTCCGTTCCGGGCTCCATTACCGGGTTCCTTCAATGGGGACTTACCGGGCTACTCCAACATAGGAGGACCCGGTAAATCCTCCTTGCAGGAACCATTCCCCATTCCCATTTGAGCCCTCATAGGGCTCAATGGGAATGGGGAGGGAGGTAATAACGGGCAGATTACATCTGGCCCGTTATTGCCTCCCTCTTCTCCTTGCGGGACCCGGAAAGCACGCCTGGTTTTACCAGGTGTGCGATCCGGGTCCCGCGATGGGGAGCTCGTAATCGGCGCTCCCTTCATTCCGGGAGCGTCAGCCTTATAATGAGGCCCTATTTCTTTTGTTATTGACATCCCTGCACATTGCTTAGGTTTAGTTGTCAGGGCAAGTGTAGGTTTTGGACAAAGACAGACATTCAAGTTGAACTCTTTGACTCAGACTTTCGTTAGTTTCATTCCGGTAGGGAAATCCCACCTTAGCATAGGGCAAGTTAGGCATTCTACTGTTCTGATATTTGACTTAGTATTTTATTTTGAACTTTAAGACTGTTGTCTGTGTCTTACTTCATGATGCCTTCACAGAGGGATCAGTGGCGTAACAACAAGCCATCAAGAACTTGGGTATTATAGGGTCTTTGACAGGGACAAAGGAGGAATACTGTCTCATTCAATTGAATCTTCTCTTCAGTAGTTGTCCTCTCCCATGTGATCCTCCCTCATATAACTGCCCCCACCCGGAAGTGGCCCGCAAGTTTGCTGTTGGGCCGCCTGTGATCCTTGCTCTTTGCTGCCTGTTCGTGATGCTTGCGTCGGCAAGAGGAAGAGCCACTTCATTGCTGCATGGAAACACAGAGGAACTTCGCTTTCTGTTTTGAACAGGTGACTGTCAACAGGGACTTGTGAATTTTGGCACGCTGGGACTTGTGATGGGACGTTTTTGCTTCTACAGCTACAGCTTACCTGCGTATTTGTTCTTTCTCCCCAGCGTCTTTGGGACAAGGTAACGCCACCCCTTTCCCCACCTGGTCTTCCTACAAAATCCCAGGGTACGCACACGCAAGTGGGCCGTTTGGCTGTGCGTGGTGTGCATGGTAATGGTCCTGTTGTAATCTGTCTTTCGGATATACTGCGACTTTGTAAGTCAACTACTTTTCTTTGGATATCTATAGACCTGCCATTGTATCCATGGTAGCCTGTTGCTCTATTTAGCTTAGTGCTCTGCCTGAAGTTTGCTCATCTGTTTTGAAGGTGATCCTGCATTTTTTAGCCCTTCCGGCCGTTCTGTAGAATTGCCCTGTTGGGAGGCAGGTGCCTTGTAATCCTACGGGTGAGTGAGTGGGTAGGCGTTTTGGATCTCATATTTGCTGTTTCTTCTTTTCTCTAATGGGGGCAGTTTTTTGATTGTCTATGTCCCCTTCTAAATCTAGGAGTGCTTGGACCAAGTAGAAGATTGAGAGGTACACTTATACTCATACAGGGCCTGTCACCAGGAAAGAAAGCATGTCAGGGACCAGGTGCTATGATGACCTATATCAGCCTGCTTATTTTTACTCCAGTTAAAGGCACTGTGAAAATGGCATTAGCATTGCCTTTACCTCCTTCTCCTCCCACCCCTTCCGATACTGTCTTATTTGCTGCAACGACTGGCGAATGTTCGCCGTTACTAATCAAGTCTGGACCCCTGGACGAAAGTCACATGGCACCGCACCTTGAGTACGTAGGTTTGCCATTAAAAGATGACGATAGGGCAATCAGGACTGTTCCAGCACCACCTTCCATCTCTGTTGCGAGAGACATCGTGCACAGTGCCCTAATGTCCCTTTCCCAATACCCCCAAAGTCAGGAGAGTGTGTGGGAAAGAACGTCAAGACAAAGAGAAGATCACAGGGGACCAGAGGTTACAGGGAGGGGTTGGGAAGACCACATATTTGGGAGCATCTTATCTGAGTTAAAAGTCCATACGCCCTTAGGGGCGTCAGAAATGGATAGACACCCGAACAAGCGTGATACAACTGAGAAATGTCATAACATGGGCTTCCAAACAGACAGATTCTTGTACCATTTTCATTGATACCCCTAGTAAGCTCCCCCCCCTGCCGGTTTACTGACAACTCATGTGACCAAGCCAAAGGGTACCGAGCCACCTTCGTCCAATTGCCCTCGGGCAAAAGAAAGTACCTCAGCTTGCTCTTCTCCCAAAAAAACAACCAGGGCCCCAGTGGTAAAAAAGAAATAAAGGTAAACGTACATACAACAAAGGCCCAAATAAGACTGCTAGAAACTCATGTCGTAATTTGATAAAAACTGACCTGATCTATCCGGATTGATCGTCCTACCTTGACACGTCAGAGGAAGGTGATGTTATTTGCAATCGAGACAGAGGAGTCTTATCTCCTGATACCATCACGGACAATATGAAAAAAAAAAGAAAACCTCAAAAAACAAGAGTCTAACTGGAAATATAAAGGGACAAACCTATGTTAAGAATTTTGAGCAACAGAAAGGTATCCCCCTGAATTATTTTCCCAAGATACTGGCTACGGACAAACCGGCTGCTGCACGAGTTGTCCCCGGGGAGCCTGCTGTGTATTTTAAAGATAAAATAGATGCAGACGGAGGGAAAAATCATGACAAAGTAAGTGTGGGTACGCATATAAAAGAGATAGAGCTAAGCAAGGCTTGCCCTTCCACAATAGTTACACCTATGAAATTTGTGGCTTTAACTGATCTTTCACGTAAGGCTCTTATGCAGCTGGCACCAACACAGGGCATCAGTCTGATTAAACCTTCACATAACTCCAGGACTACAACAGATCAGGGGTCTCCGGGCTTGCAGCTGGGTACTGACCTCTTAATGGAAAAGATTGTTAGGAGGGCAGTAAAAGAAATAATGGCTGATTGTTCTGATGAACCTAAAATCTCATCTGGTCAGGGGCAAGTACCTGAACTGGGCGTTCAAGATCTTACAACTATAGAAGTGGATGCACAAGGCGTAGAACTATTGGAACAAGCCGTTTCGGTTAATACTTTGAGTTTGCGGGAGTCTAAAACCACTGAAGTGGGTTGTCAGGCTGAAAACCCATTGCTGAAGCAAATAACCATGAAGGAAGGAATATATAAGGATAACCAAATTAGTAGTCTTATAAACAAGCCTTTGGTGGCAAATCCTACACACAACAATGAACAACATATATGGGATCAGTCCGAAGAACGTGCCCACACTATAAAATGCAGTACTACATTGGATTGGAGGTCTGACATCCCGAAAACAGTTCATAACAGTGATTTAAGGGCAGTTCCTTGGAGGCAGCTGTGTCATCTTGACTATCCAAGTGTCCTTCTATATTATCTGTTTGAGGGGGGACCAGACTCTTTGAACAGGTAGAGATTACTCGCACTATTGAATGAAATTCCAGCATTAAGAACTTTATCTTCAGCTGACATAAAGCAGGTGGACTTCCGCCATCCGGAGCGATTTGATTGTGTTCGGGTAGTTTTTAATACAAGATCTGTTTGATGCATTTTGAGAGCAAGTTGAGGTCGTTAATAAGATGGGCTATGACTTGCTGTCATTTTCTCCCGGTTTTTCTAAAACGGATACCACTAACATAATGTGTACTGCAAGAGAAGCTAATGCCACGGGAGCCCCCCCACCCACCCTCTGGACCCTGTTCGATCTCAGGCATCTGGGGAGGACATTTCCAGTTGGCGTTGGTTGGCATTGTCCCATATGAGACTCCATTCATCAGTTAAAGGAATTAAAATCTTACCTTTTAATAGTAGCGAAATCTCGATCCTTTCATGGAATACTTTGGGCTATCGCCGTTTATCCAACTCTTCTGATTTATGCGATAGAATTGCTACTTATTCGCTCCTATGTCTTCAGGAAACCGGGATGTTGTGCCCATAAATCCTTGATGGTTTTGAGTGTTTTAATGAACCTGCAATAAGGGGCCTTTTTAGTCGACCATCGGGTGGCTTGATCATTGCTGCACGATTGGATAGTAACTTCAAAGTTGTGAAATGTACTTACATTGTGCAGGGATTTATGGCAATCGGGACTGATATTGATTCCTCCTCTTGCACTGTGCACCTACTGGTAGTTAATATCTACCGGTCTCCCAATAAAAACCTGACCCTTCACTTGGATCTTTTTTGTAATTAGTTTTTATTGAGATTTTGAGAAAAAAAAAGATCAAACACAACAGGAAAAACAGTAAAGATCGAATGATCAAGAATCAACAAAAATAAGAATAGAAAACCCCCCTCCCCCCACGTCCCCCTACCCCCAGAAACTCAGGAGCATTACCCACAAAGTCATATCTTCTTTATAGGAGAGGAGTAATAGCCAAGAGAGGTAACTCCCTAAGCTCTTGCTCGAGAGCAGGCAGTGTTTTTATTAGTCTCTAGTCCGCTTCTGGATCAGTGTCCTCTTGAGGTAGTACGATACCAAGCAGTTCCATGCTTTTAGGGAGCCAAACCCTGCGTGCACTCTCTTTCAAATAATTCAACAAAGGAGCTCACCCAGACAGAAATTTCCTGTGTTGACCCCGCAAGGAGTGTGAAAGCCATTCCATGGCCACAATCGACCACAATCTTGCTACCCACTCATGTTCACGGGAGGGGGGTTCCTTCAATTGCCACCTACGCGCTAGCGTCATTGCTGCAGCCATCATCATGGTGACATATACTATACGGCCTGCCTTCGTGGGGATACCTAGCATGGTCCGATTTAGGCCCAACATTGAAAGACCTCTATTACCACTCAGCTTGAGCCCCAGTACCCGTTCTATGGCCCGATGGATAACACCCCAGAAAGTGGTCAACGGTGGACATTCCCACCATATGTGGGCCCACGAGCCCCGCTCCCCACAATTCCTCCAACAGAGCGGAGATGAGCGCTCAAGCATTTTATTGAGTCTGACAGGGGTTAGGTGCCATTGATGGATTAACTTCATCCACATCTCCCGGGTCTGGATGGATCTAGTCAGTTTCGGGATCTGTTTCCACAGTTCCTGCCATTCTCCCTCATCTATTGCCACACCAGTGGCCTCCTCCCATTTCCCCATATATGCTCTGCGTGGAAGATCCTCTCCCGTTTTAATAGCCTTGTAGATGGCTGTCATGAGGCCCCTGTCTCCCCCGTGTGTATCCAGGTATTTCTCAAACGCAGTCAAGGGACGTGTGCCTGCCTGTTTTTGGTCTGGATGGGACAACCAATGCCTCAACTGCATATACCCATATCTGTGGGTTTCCCGCAGCCCGAATTCGGATTTACACTGTTCAAAATCCTTTAGCCTATCCCCCTCAAACATGTCTCGAAGCATTCGACAGCCCCCCAAATACCAGTCTTCAAATGCCAAGGTTTTTTGGTCAACTGTATAACTTAACTAAATGTGAAGATAGCTTATTTTGATGAAGTGTGAACATTTGGAACATGTAATCCTTAGTCTTATTTTTTCTAAATACTTGAGGGTTTATCAGTTAACACTGTTGTTTTAATCAACACTTATTCCTTGTTACTTTGATCATCTATAATGAAAATGTTTTGTTTGTAATGATGTATGATATGCCATTTGATTTATCTTTCAGTTGGAGAGTATGTTGGACTCTGTGACAGGACTAATTCCGTAGATTCTGAAAAATGTGGCACTCTGAGTTAATCATTGAAAGAGCTCACTGCGCAGGAGTGGAAGGAAATCTGCAACATGCTCCCCCTGTCATATTCTAGTGAAATTACATGACTATTCAGTTAAGGAAGTCGTCCTGACCAAGGTAGGAAAGATGGCTTGAATCGTGTTTCTTGCAAGTAAAGTGATGATCTTTCAAGACCTGGCACAGAGCACACTGCTGAGATGGAAGACTAAGAAGCCCATCAAGGAATCGCTGGTTAAGATAAATATCAACTAGAAGTGGACATATCCCTTCGGGCTGCAATTCTAGCGGAAAGATTGTTACGATGATCATCTCTAGAACAGGGGGCAACAAAGCTTGAAGGAGATCTTGCTTTACAAGACAAGGGGGTTGCTTCCACTACCACCTCTTCGGTGGTAGGGCGCTCTTCTCCAGAGAGCTAAAAGAAATAACCAACAATGCTTTGAACATTGCCAAGACTGTAGCTCTGAATCAATTGAGGCCACCTAAAGCAATGTTATTAGGGTGGTCAACATTTGGTGTTAGTTGGTTGAGTAGCTGTGAATGCACAAGCAATTACTATGAAGGCTTGGAACCCTATGGTCATGAAAGGGAATCTATTACATCTACCCTCCATATTATGAATCTGTACGTTCTGGTGTAAGATAGTGGTGGGAGGGTTGTGTGTGGGCCTGGATTTCACTACAATCTTTTACTGTTTGTGTGTTTATGGACACTGGAGTTGGAGGGTGCGGCAAAGGTATTTTCATTACCCTGTGACATGTAGTATGCATGCATTTATATGGTTGGGAGAAGGTTTGGCTTTGGCTATTCTTGAGTGAAAGTGTTACATTACTGATTTATTAAGACATGATTACGCCTATCGATGTACCATCAAATTGGAGTATAGCTAATAAAGGTATATGATTTCTTGCCTGGTCATGTAATGTTAAGGGGGTGAATAAGCCTAATGGAGTACAACTATTTTGTGAGCTGAGAAAAGAAAATGTATCAGTGGCAGCTCTTCAAGAAACTCGTCTCAAAGCCCAAGAACAAATGAGAAAGAAGTGATGCAGTTTCACTCCTCACATAGTGATAAAAGGGGTAGGGATGATGATCAAGATTCATAAGAGCTTGGCCTTTGTACTGAAGATTATGTGAGGGATAGAGAGGAAATAAGTGTTTTAGTCAATAGCCTGGCGAATGGGGCAAATTATACTTTTGCATCTTTTTACTCAAGGGACACTGGCCAAGAGAAGTTCATGGCCGAATTTCTGATGGCTTCGCTGGAATTTTTACATAGTGAACTCGTAGTTACAGGGAAAATTAATTTAGTCATGAAATACACAAAGGACAGATCCTCCCAAACTAAAATGCCTGCAGCTAGTGAAGCTTCTAGTAGTCTGAAAGATTTGCTAGATCAGTGTGGTCTTTTTGACTCATGGAGACACTTTCATCTCTAAACAAAAGATTGCACACACTTATCCCACATGCTACTCTAGGATTGATTATATTTCCCTCTCTTAATGGGAGCTTAGAAAGTGTGAAAGGAGTTGACATATGTACCGCTGACCCTCTGTGACCATGATTTTATTAGACAATCTCAATATATGTGGAGTTGACAGTAGAAGTGGCAGGTGGAAATTGGATGAGGCACCACTGAGGCACCAATTGGTCCAAGAGAAACTTGTGAAATGTGTTTAGGAACTTCTTCTCTTAAACTCCTCAGAAGATACATCTGAAATATTCTTAAAGCGATCAACAGGGGAACCCTAATAGTTTAGAGCTGCCTCTTTAAAACACTTGGGAAATCTCACAGAAAACAGATTACAGGAGGAACTTCAGGTAGCTGACTAATGATATAAAGACCACTCACATAGATTTTCACTTCTCATTCTGTCTACAATTAGGGGTAAACTCAATATCTTATGAACTGAAAAGGCTGAGAAATCCTTGCAAGCTAAGCAATAGTTTTACGAGCTGGGCAATAAGGCAGAGAAACTATTAACAAGTAGGCTAAAAGCCCAAAAAAGTAAAGCCCTCATACAAACTATTATCAATGAATGGGTATAGGTTCGTAGGCTCTACACATTGCATTGACGGATTGCTTCACTTAATATCGATGCAAAGATGTTTACACAGATCATTGTCAGGAGAATGAAGAATCTGCTCCCTAGTCTGATAAAAAAAATGAATCTGGCTTTATTATGTCTAGATGCACTTTCGAAATGTCTGAAGAGTGATCCAACTAGTTGGCAGTACTGAGAAAATGCTCAGCCCATTCCAACTTCTGGCTTTGGATGCCAAGAAAGCATCTAAATAAAATTCTTAGAAGGACGAAATTCTGGGGACGATGAGACTGTGAACATAACATTTAGTAAAGCTCTGACACATCCACTTTTCGATGTATTTTACGAGGCAATCTTAAACAAAATAAAAGATTTAAGGGCCTCGAGAGCCCCGGGCCTAAATGGGCTGGCTAACGTGGTAATTAAGAACTATCCAGAGTTTTGGGCCAGTCTACTCTCTGTACTGTTTGAGAAGATCCTAACCCAGGGAAGAATCCCACACTCTTGGCAAACAGCAATCCTCATACCCATATTTGAAAAGGGAAATCGATTAGACCCCAACAATTACAGGCTTCTGTCTATGTTAGACCTAACTGGAAAGATTTTTGCCTCACTGCTGTTAAGTGAAATACAGAAATGCGTAGACAATGCCAATATACTAAGTAAATTCCAAAGTGGGTTCCAGCGGGACTACCCCACCACTCACAATCTCATGGTGATGGATATCTTACGCACTAGAGCGATTAGTAGGGGGCAGCCTCCGCTCTATGCTCTTTACATCGATTTTAAGGCTGCCTTCGACTCCATCCCAAGAGACCGACTGTGGCTAAAACTAGAAGCTATGGGTTACCCAGGGGGACTCCTGTACTATCGTAGACTTCTGCATCAGAATACCACGGTCCGACTCAAATTAAACTAAGAAGGTAACATGACTGAAAATGTGCTACAAAATAGGGGAGTTAAGCAGGGATGTGTCGCTGCACCTCTCATCTATAATCTATATGTCTACGACATACCAGCAGCAATAACAGAAGCCTACAATTGTCCGCCCAAAATTGGTGTGGCCCCCTGTGCAGTGCTAGCATATGCCGATGATTTGGTAATATTGGAGAACACCATAAGCGGACTACGATGATCTGCGACCGCCTTATGGGAATATGCTAGCGCAAATGGCTTGACCATTAATTTAGATAAGACTAGAGTGCTGAGATTCACTGGCAAAAGAGCTTCCCGAGTTAACCTGATGGTGGGTAAAATAAATATACCATATGCGCCTTCTTACCATTACCTGGGAGTTGAGACTGAGCCGAACGGTGACTATTGCTATTACAGACAAGCACGTAAAATCAGAGCAGCGCAAGTCACCGCATTGAGTGCTATCTTTACGAGCAAGCAGGGTGGCTTTACACTTTGGGGGACACAACACCTATATATCCAAGTGTTTATCCTTATGATTACATATGGCTTTGAGGCCCTTCTCTCTTTTGACTTAGCTTGGCTCCAGGTGATTGAAGGGAAATTCTGGCGTTGAATACTGGGGCTGCCCCCAGGGGTTCCGATGGCCCTCATAAGGCTAGAACTGGGACTCCCATCACTAAAAGCGATAGTGCTAAAAAAGAGGACTGGGTTCTTTCTAAAGATGATCAGTTGCAGTACCAATCTGCTATTGACGGTGATACACCCGGAACTGGTCAAAAAACATACAACCTCCTCACTATTCAAATCCATGACAAAGTACCTAGCAGACTTAGGTTGGACCCATAGAGGAGTCGAACACTCGAAGGAAGTCCAAAATGCGCTTGGGGAAATGTGTGGACCTCTGAGACTGGTTAGAGAACTTTGCCCACTTGAGCACACTAAAGAGTTACCAGTTTGTCAAATATAGGCAATATACCTTTATGAAGCCACAGGCTTATTTGAACCTTTGTCATGCTAAAAGGCTTAGACGCTTCATCATCCTACTCAGAATGGAACAATTAACTACTAGAATGAACTTGGGGACTAGAGAAAATATTCCCGTTCAAGAGCGAGTCTGTCGCCTCTGTAATATATCGGAATCACTAGAGACAGCCAAATATCTATTAACTGAATGCCAAATATTGACCGGCACAATCCAGTTACACATTGGTAAATATGTACATAATTTAGAAACCATCAGTGAAATGTAATTCTGGCTATATTGCACAAACACCTGTTATATGTGTCTGTTTATCGCTCTTTATAATATATGGTTAAAAATTGAATCCAAGCTGGGTCCCATGATATGAGAAATATGAGAGTTGTAACGCTAAAATAATGAGATCTTGCTATGGGGACAATTGTCAGTTTAGTTGTAACCCGTAATTAATTCATGAACCCTGTGAGGAAAGTTTAAATATGAATGTATAGTGTGTAGAATATAACTGGACTCATGAATCTCATTTTAATAGACAAAGATGTAATGGAATCTTGAGAAAGTACTATTTCATGTTTTAGCTTTATTCTATTTCTAATTGTAATTTCTTATTGGTAAAGGTTTTATGTATATTATATTATTACATTATATTTCTTTTTTCCTTCCCTTTTTAGTTGTTTTGCTATATGTGTATATTTGTATGTTATGTGTAAAGTTTGAGTTTCTTAAACTAAATCACATTAAAGAATAAATAAATAAATAAAGAAATCTAGAAATGGTCTGTTTATCAAAACTATCATTTTTGCCAGTTATAAGAGCCCTAGCCCTAGGAGTTAAAGAACTCTCCACATGTCCGGGTTCTCCCTGTCATCCATACTTTGCTAAAAGAGTGAGATATAATGACAGTTTCAAGGGGATCACAATAGGTAGCACTGTTCACACGATAAGTCTATTTGCAGATGATTTAATGTTGACTAATCCAGAGATCTCTTTGAGGGCAATCAGAATGGATACCGACAACTGTGGAACAATTGTTATGTTATGTTACTTTGCATTTATATAGCGCCTTATCTACCATTGGTATGGTCTCAAGGCGCTGGTAGGTTGAACGCCCTCGGGAACCGAAGTTCAAGTCAGTAGCGAGAATAGAGGGAGTCATAAGGTGCGTGTGAGCACCGGATATGTGTGCAGCTGGTGTGGCATTCGTGTGATAGCTGCTTCTTAACGGTAGGTGCGGTGGTTGAGAGATCATGAGTATGTGTTCGTTCTGGCAGGTTGTTATCCAGACCGATTTTGGCTGCGTTAGGCCTGAGGAGAATGCATAGGCCGGAGGGTGTGTACCAGCAGTGTTTAGTTAGGGTGATGGGGAGTATGAGGCAAATGATGGTATGAGAACAGCTATACTGAATGGTGTCATAGTATCACTGTGTTCTAATTGAGTGGTGGTGTTAAGAAGAGAGTAAGTGTGGAGATGTGATATGGTGGTTTACCTTAGGTGCTTGAGATCGACCCCACTCCAATGGTTCCATGTACTCCATCCGTTCCATGTATTACGGGCGATTCAAGCACTCAGAACCGTTCCTTTCAATGCTCTTCCAAACGTTCCATGTAAGTCACGTCATTCTATACACTCCAATCCGTTCCGTGCACTCCAATCCGTTCCATGCACTCCAAGCTATCTTATGCACTTCAACCATTTTATGCACTGCTCTTTCATTCGTTCTACCCACGTTACCTTTTCCATCCATCATCCTTCCACATAGGTCATCTTTACACGTTCCATCCACTTCATTGGTTCCAGCCACTTTACATGTTCCATCCACTTCACCCATTCCACCCACTTCACCGGTTCCACCCATTTCACCGGTTCCAGACACATCACCCGTACATCCACCTACTTCATCCGTCCTACCATTTCACCCGTTCCACCCACTTCATCCATTCTATACCAGTTGATCCGTTCCATCCACATACTTCACCCTTTCCCTCTACATACTTGACTCGTTCCAACCCCATACTTCTTCTGTTCCAACCAAATTTTTCACTTGATCCATCCACTTCACCCGTTCCGTCGACATAATCACCCGTTCTATTTAATATATTTGACCCATTTTGTCCACATACTTCACCCGTTCCTTCCTTATACTTTACCCGTCTCGTCCTTATACATCACCCTTTCTTCCAGATCCATCCTCCGTTCCTGCTACCCACTTCACTCGTTTCTTCCCCCTACTACACCCATTCCTTCCAACCACCTCACCCGTTCCTTCTAACCACTTCACCCGTTCCATCCATATAGATCATCCATTTGCTCCAGCCTCGCCACCCGCTCCGCACTCTACACCCGCTCTGCACTCTACACCCACTCCGCACTCTACACCCACTCCGCACTCTACACCCGCCCCGCTTTCTACACCCGCTCCGCACTCTACATCCGCTCCGCACTCCAAACCCGCTCTGCACTCTTCACTCGCTCCGCACCCGCAACATACCCTACATCCGCTCAACACCACAGCACCCTAAATCTGCTCAACACCCTAAATCTGCTCAACACAATACATCCGTTCCACTCTACTATCTACTCACACCCTACATCTGCACCACTGTAACGCTTACCTGAGAAATCTCTACAGGAGCACCTTGCAAGTTTTAGATGGTAATTTATTTTCTAGACCTTCAGGGTAGTTATGTAAGAAAAAACATGGAAGACTAAGCTATCTAGCTAAACTGTTATCTCAACCCAGATTTCTGACCATAGGACCCCCTTTGTTCAAAAAACAAACCAAGCTCACCTTAACCTTTAGTTTTTGGAGCTATCCATCCTGAACTTAAGCAGGGGCGCTAGTTCTGAAGAATGGTGAAGTACTACTGTGGAATGGGACCCTAGATAGGGTTAAGGAAATGGAAAAAGGGAAATGAAATGCAGTGAGAAGGGAAATGGAATTTCCAAAAGGAGCGTAGACAAGGTTTGGCACTAAGATGGCAACAGGTGTCTAATGCGCATCATCTGTGGACAACATGAGGAAAAAGTTAACTAACCAAAACTTGTCAAAAAACCCAAAACTCACCAAAGAAACGGTGCAGGAGATTTAGCAATGACCATAATTCAATGCTAGAGAACAGCGCTCATTTGTATCCAACAAGTCAAGAATAACGCCAACCCTGCTGTTCACTTTTGAATTAACACATGAAACGCTAAGTACAACTAGCAATCGATCCGCATGTATAGTCAAACATATGAGTAAAAGGTACTTGCGTGACACGTCAGAAATGGCTTATACTCTTGTTCTTAAACCTAACTAAGAACGGTATTAGCTGCGGCTGACAAGAATTCCCAGCCGCGACTGACAGGAATAACAGCTGACACAGACAGGAATTTTGAATATGCGGTTGACAGGAAACCAGCGGAACTTGTGCCGGGATACAAACACTACGGACAGAGTGGAAATTAGGTGGCACGGAGGAAACTGTGAACAGTGACTAATATACAAATAGACTGGGGAATTCTATGAGGAAAACTTCTGTGGCGACACAGAGCTAGCGGTAAGCGTTGCTCTGCTGGAGCGGTCATGATGCGAAGCGCGGACCTCCAGGGGGGCGGGGCTTAAAAGGAAGATGTGATCTGAAGCCTAGACCTGCAGGTTAGTATTCAAGAGGGCACAATGCAGGCGGCTATGATGAAAAGGCAGTGTAACAACCCACATAAAAGCCTATGCCTACTCTAAATCAGCTTGCCTGCCATGCCAGAGCCCAACCCTTCAAGACCTTCTTATGCGAATTAACCCTAGTGTCCTGCCCGTGATCATGACAACCACAACCTACATCCGCACCACGCTCCTATTTGCTCCACGCTCTCATCCACTCCTCTACTCATCTGCTCTCATCCGCTCCTCAACTCACACCATACATCCGCACCACAACCTACATCCACACAACGCTCTTATCTGCTCCACGCTCTCATCCGCTTGATGCCCTCATTCATTCTGCGCACTCATCCGCTCTGCGCTCTCATCCGCTCTACGCACTCACCTGCTCTACATGCTTCATCCACTCCACCGACTTCACCCGCTCCACTTATTTTGTTCATTCATCCTGCATTATCGGTTCGCACTTGATCCGTTCCATGCTCTCCATCTGTCCCATGCACTACACCCATCTCATGTACTCGAATCGTCTATTCAGTACTTCCCATTTATACCATGCACTCTTACATTCCATGCCTTCAGTCTGTGCACTCATCCGTCTCCTGTATTCATCTTTCTATCCTCTTCACTTTATTCCTTTCGACCATTTGGTTCCTTTCGTCCATTTCAATCGTTTCATCCATTTAATTAATTTCGACCGCTTTACTGCTCTCGTATAGCTTTGTCTGTTTGTCCTTTTCAGTTTACATTGGAGGTTATTAGCTTTCGATTTCTCGCATGGATCTTGAGGTTGCATTGTTATTTGTTTTATTGTTATTTATGATCTAGTAGTTTGGGTTAGTTGAATTGTTATCTACTTTTTTTTAAAACTTTATTTTTGGTATATGTACAGTAGACAAACGAAATTACAACATAACAATAAGTATGGAAGTAACGTGTGCTCCATATCCCGCCTCCCTTCCCCCGTCCCGACCCCCTCCAGGACACCCCTGTGTCGTATTAGTGGTGGTTAACTATTGATTGCTGAACTCAGGCTGGGGTGTGTGCCCGCATGATTCTGTTGGGGTACCGGGGATGTGTCTCTTGAGGACTCGCTGTTTCCTGTGGACAACAAATAAGCAATGTATGGGCCCCATATGTCGGGTGGTCGAGCGTGCAAGGGTAACAACTTGATGAAGTTTGATTCTGTGTCCTGACAGTATGCTATGTCTTTCAACCACTGCTGTACAGTTGGTGTGGGTCCTTTCCCGATGACATCGCAATTCTCATGCGTGCCAATAGTAGTAGCAGCCCTCCTAGTTTGCGTTTTGAGATGGGGAAAGTGTTTGGTGAGTCCCAGGAGTGTGATCTTGGGGTCAGGTTCTATGGGCATGCTTAGCATTGCGGCTGTCTTTTCCAGTATCATTTCCCAGAATTGTTGTATTGATGGGCAGGACCATGCGAGGTGGAGGAAGTCCGCCGATGGCGTACCACAGCGACCACACAGTGAAGGGGTCGAGGGGTGGTAGTGGTGGATTCTAGCGGGTGTGTGGTATGCTTGGTGAATGAATTTTAGGTGTATTAGTTTGTATCTTGTATTTAGTGATACTTTCTGGGTTTGTGCTAGAATGTATTCCCATTCTTCCTCTGGGATTGGGATCTGGAGGTTCCCTTTCCCATCTCGCTTTAGGTGTTGTCGGATTCGGGGCTGTTTCTGTTAGTAGCGATCTGTATAGCATCGAAACTAGTTCACCCTCCCCTTGTGACTGGATGGCCCCGTGTGGCAGTTGCCATGTTGCAGATTGTTGTGGGAACGAGGGTAATCTGGCTTGCAGGGAGCCTCTAATTCGGAAGTAGATAAACGTGTTGTCATGATCTCTGCTTCCAAAAGGTCAGGGTTTTCCCAACTCCCTTGGAAGCAGATCCATAACCCAGGTTCCGAGTACCAACCAGTCCCAATTGGGACCTTTTGGACCCAGTCCTGGCGCCAGTGGCACCAGGCTCATAAATATGCCCAGTCCCAGCGCTGGAAGCGCCGGGCTCATAATGCTTGGGTGGACTTACCTTCAGCAGACCATGCTGCTTACTTGCCTGCCAGTTGAGCCTCTGATCCTCTTCTGTTTGGAACTACTTTTCCTGTTGGGTGGGGCTGGAGCCACTCCCTAGATTCAGAACACTGGAACTCTTCTGGAAGGCAGGAACTCTTTTCTTACCAGGAACTCTTTTCTTACTTAGGCGTGGCTGTGGAAGGAGACACCTAAGCACTACAGGAGGCTATTTAAACCACACCCGGTGGATGAATCTTGCTTTGCGTTATTCTGCAACCTCTGCAGCAGAACGCTCATCGTGTCTTCTGCATCCGGTCCTGGGCCTAAGGAAAAAGGCTTACCATCCTGAATCCAGTCTTCAGCAACACCTAAAGACAAGAAAGAACAGGTTAGCATTCCGGCATCTGAAAGGCAAAGGCTTACCATCCTGAATCCAGTCTTCAGCAACACCTATAAAGACAAGAAAGAACAGGTTAGCATTCCGGCATCTGAAAGGCAAAAGTTTACCAACTCTTCGCACGCTCCGGAGGCCTTCGGCGCTGCATCCCGCATCTGAAAGACAAAACAAGGTGCGTTTAAAGACATTGGGGAACTTTAATACTCACGTGCCATTACTCCTTTCCACATCTAATCCAGTGGGTATTCCGGCACCCTGCAGCCGCTCCGAACTCGTACCTGCAAAATAAAAAGACAGTTAGAGCGCATAGTGAAGCAGGCAACAAGCGCTTACTTACGTGCTTCCAGGCGCTTCTATTCATCACACGGGCTCCATCTTCAACTCACTTCAGCCCGTCATCCGCCATCGCCGGAACCCTGCAAAACAAGAGACATCATTACTAAAGACTTTAAAGACATTTGAATGACTCGAAACTTACCGTTCGTGCAGTAAACGACGGACAGCAGTCCTCTGAAGTCAAGAGGCCTGCGCTACCTATCCAGTGAAGAAACTGGTTACAGCACCCTGCCCCGAGGCAGATGGAGAGCTCGGCATTCACTTACCTAAGGTGAGAGCGTTAACCTTTGGGGGTCTACAGGAGAGGAGAAGAGGAAAGAGATAGGGACACCCCAATAACCCCAGTTCATTAACCCCATATTTTCTATCTGCAGACATCTTACTCTACACGTCAGGCATACAGTGCACAGAGGTCCAGCCCAAAGAGCCAACCGGGTGCTACACATCACCTTTGAAGATACGGTAGTCGCCCAGTCAAGACCGGCGCCTCTGCGAGAATCAGGTGAGCGTTACACGTGTCTAGGGCGGTGGAGGCTCCACAGGTTTTGGCCTGTTGGGGAGTGAGAAAGTTCCCTTCGATAAAAAGATCGCCCATGGTTTTTAATTTTAGCTTGTTGACCCAATTCAAGTAGACTTTCTCTGCGGTCAGGGGAATACCAGGAATTAATTTTATCGGAAGTAGGGGGGGGGGGGGACCTAGTCTGAATATTACATTTCAATGCAATTTTTTTCCATATTGCTATGGTGGACAGGACTGTGTTTAGAGTGTTGTGTGGGGTGTGTGTCAGGCCAAAGATGGCTGCTCTGAGCAGGTTAGGGGATGCGAGAGCTCGCTCCAGCGGGACATGGGGACGAACAAAGTGTGTGGCGTACCAATGACCCAGGAATTGGGCTTGAGCCACCCAGTAATAGCGTTCTACGTCCGGGAGTGCCATTCTGCCTTTTTTTACTGGCTGGATTAGTGACTTATAGGCTATTCTGGCTGGTTTGCCCCCCCCCCCCCCCCCAACGAAGTTCCAGGATTATGCTCTTCAGGTGTTGGAGATGTTTTTGGGATACCGGTAGGGGGAGATTTACAAAGAGATAAAGCAGCTTGGGGAGTATTACCATTTTTGCTATCAACACCGGGCCCCATAGAGTGAGTGGCAGTGTTTTCCATCTGTCGATTTTCCACTGTAGTGATTGGATTGCTTTACCATAATTATCTTGGAAGAGGGTTTGGTGGTCCCTGGCCATTTGGATACCTAAATAGCGAACATTTGAGTGTTCCCATTTGAAGCCATAGTCATCTTGGAATTCTTGGGTCTCTGGGGTGAGTGGGAATATAATTGACTTGCTCTGGTTGATCTTTAAACCGGAGAAATTACCAAATTTTATTATATCCTGTATTACTGGATTTAGGTTTGTTGTCGGGTCACGTATGTAAAGGGCGATGTCATCTGCATACAGGGAGATTATTAACTTGTGGGGGCCAAAGGTCAGGTCTCTGTGTCTGTGTCTGGCTCGGAGGTCTGAGGCGAGGGGCTCCATCACTAGAGCAAAGAGCAAGGTGGATAGAGGGCACCCTTGTCTTGTTCCCTACTGGAGATCTATCGCCGTCGATCTGGTTTTCCCCAGAATGATGTGTGAGCGGGGTTGGGTATACAAGAGGGATGTTAGCTGGGGGGAATCTCTTTCCCAGGCCCATTCGCTGAAGGATCTCAAAGAGAAAGGGCCATTCGATGGAGTCGAAAGCCTTCTCGGCGTCGAGGAGGACCACCACTGCTTGGTGTGAGGGGTCTAAAGTCTCCATGACTCCGAACATGCCTCTGATGCCAAATGTTGTGTTGCGGCCTGGTACAAATCCGGCTTGGTCTGCTAGTACCAGCGCTGGCATCAGGGGAATGAGTCTGGGGGCCAGGATTTTGGCGAATATTTAATTGTCCAGATTAATCAGTGATATTGGTCTGTACGAACCGCATTCTTCTGGAGGTTTGTTGGCTTTGTGCAGTAGTATCATGTTTGCCTCTCGAAGGGTCGGGGGCAATGACCCGGCTTTTAGTGCCTCCTCGAAGACTTGCAGCAGTAGAGGGGCGAGGATGGGTGTGAAAGCTTTGTAGAACTCGCCAATTAGCCCGTTGGGACCAGGCGCCTTAGTGCTTGGTAGGTCCTTGATGGCCTGGAGGATCTCCTCTGAAGTGATGGGTGCATTTAGGGGTTCCCATAGCATGGCTTCCACCCAGTACAGTTCTAGATCAGCTAGGTAGCGTACCAGTTCCTTCTGGGTGGCGGTGAAGTTGGTTTTGTATAGCTTTTGATAATAGGTGCAGAATACTTAAGCTATTTCCTTACCGCTGTACACTAGGGTGCCCTGGAGGTTCCGGATCGGCTCAATCTGTGTGGGTTTTTGGTCCGCCGCTATCAGCCTCGCCAGGAGGGCGCCCGGCTTCTGCCCCTTTCTGTATTGACGGATGCGGTGGCCATGTGATAGGAATTCGTCAGCAAATACTTGGTCTTGTAGGGATCCGGACTTGAATCTCCAGTGTCTTCTCCCTTCTGATGGATCTGGTGGGATACACTCGACCGTGACCGCTGAGTGGTCTGACAGTGGTCTAAGCAGTATTTGGCTGTTTGTCCATTGCACCTGGCTATGTGCGGAGAGCAATATGTAATCCAGGCGGGAGCTGGTTTTGTGGACCCAGGAATGGAATGAATAGTCTCGGGACTCACCGTGTTGGCGTCTCCAGACATCCACCAAATCATATGCTTTGCAGATCTCGAGAATCTGGAGAGCTGTTTTAGAGGTGGTTGTCGTCGGGTGAGATCTATCCTTCTGTGGGTCAAGTGCGGTGTTCATGTCTCCTGCTCATATGATTGTTGCAGGTCCTGCTTCTCCCAGGTGTGTCATTACCCAGTCGAAGTTGTTGTATCCGTCCGTGTTCGAATCGTAGGAGTTTATGATGATTAATTCTGTATTTTCCAGGAAACCCCGCGTACCAGAAGTGACCTCCCCTCTTTGTCATTTTTGACTGCGAGTAGTTAGAATTGTATTAGGATTGCCACTCCTCTGGCGTATGCTGAGTATGATGTCAAGTATCTATGACAGCCCCAGTCCCGGGCCCAACGATTCTCTGTTCCGGGTAGAAGATGAGTTTCTTGAATCAGAGCAATGTCCACTTTGTGTCTCCGAATGTATTGCATCACCTTTCTTGTTTTGATTGTGTTATTGCCCCCTTTAATATTCCAGGTAGCTAACTTGAATGTTGTAGGTAATTGACTGTTTGGTCGGATTTGGGGCGAGATGTCGTTCTATCGTGTCAGGGCACATCCCAGCGGAACTGCCTGGGATCTTGCTTTTCCAGGCGATAGCTGACTTTGGCGCATCCACTGGGTGGGCCCCGGGCGGTGGCGGGGGGGGGGGTGTGGACCCCTGATAAGCACGCTTCCATAACATTAAACCAATTCCCTCCCAAACGTGGGCAACCCCCAACTCGCCCGTTGAATTTCCCCACCCAAAGTCCCGAAACATAACAAAGCTGCTTGGGGCGCTAGGGAACTGCCAAGGTCCAGTGAACCCTGGGGTCTGGCGGGGTTGTAGAATCCACGGGATCATTTTGGAAGGTGTAGAGCGGCCTGGTGTTGGGCGTGAGTGGGCATCATGGCGGGTCTGTCTACTCGGTCTCTCCTCTGTGGTCTCGGGTTGCCGGTATTTTGTTTGCACCCCAGTTTGTCAAGGAACGAGTTTGCCTCTTCGGGTGTGTTGAAGAAGTGTGATTTGCCGTCATGTTGAATTCGCAGTTTGGCCGGGTAAAGCATGGAGTATAGTAATTTGTTGTCCTGTAGCCGGCATTTTACTCCGGTGAATGTTCTGCATAACACCTGGACTGAAGGGGAGAAGTCGGGAAAAAATTGGATGTCGTCTCCGTCATGGTGTAGATTCCCTTTCTCCCTTGCAAGGCGGGGGATCGTGTCTCTGTCTTTGAAATTGAGCAGTTTCGCTATTATTGGGTGAGGGGCTGTCCCGGGAATGGGCCTGGTGGTTGGGACCCTGTGGGCTCTTTCTCCCACAAATATGTTGGACAGCGCGGGGCTTCCAAATAGCTCCTTACATAAGGTTTCCACAAAGTCTTCAATTTCCCTCATGGTTTGCTGCTCTCTTACCCCAAGGATCCTGATGTTGTTCCGGCGTGAATGCCCCTCAAGGTCCTCGTTTTTGTCCATGGCGACTTTGATTTGTGTTTCTAGTGTTCATACTTTGGTGGACATGGAGGACATGTTGTCTTCAACATCGGAAATTCGTTGTTCAGCAGTGTCAAGCCTGTCCCGTGTTTGTCTAACCAATGCTGTAGCTGGTCTACCTTGGTGGACAGGGAGTCAAGCTTGCTGTCTGTTGCCAATCCCTGCTTTTAGTTCGAGAAGGATTTCTCTGATATCAGTAGTTTGAGCAGGGTCTTCGTCTAGGGGCATGGACCCTCCTGGGCTCTCCTGTCTCTTTGTCTTGGAGGTTTTGACGATGGCACCCGTCTCAAAAGTCAGCTTCCTCTGAGCTTTATATGATTTTCCCAATTTGGCGGTGTCGCTGTGCCTGGTTCAAGTGTATGTATTAACTATAGTCTTTCTCCCCTTAGCTGTTTCCCTCCTAGGGGGTAATTGGCAACATTTGCAGTTTGTGACTCTTGCGAAGGTTCTCGTGTCCTGTGGGGCCACCTTGAGTGGGGGTAGTCACCCACTGTTCTGTTGGCCTTCGCCTGATTTTTGGGACTGTAGGAGGTATTCGTTATCACTCCCCTTGTGCCTTACTCTCAGGGATTACCGGGCAACACGGGGGGGGGGGGGGGTCCCGCTTGTCCTGGGCGTAATTGTTGGGGCCTCTTGGCTGGTGCGGTTGCAAGGTTCCAACCGGGCCCTAATGTGCCTTTGATGTCTGCCCCCCTCCATGGGAGCTGTATGACTGTGGTTAGAGGGGAGATCCCTGGTGGCTTCCTCCCTGCAGATGTACACTGCGCCTTGCCTGGGGGCGCAGTGCTCTGTGTCTCATATGCCGCCGCCGGGTGGGGTGTGTAGGGGGTCTCACCTGAGGTGCTTGGTTGCTGCCGCCTCCTGCCTGCGTCCACGAGCGCCGAATCGGGGGGGGGGGCCCTCTAGGCCAGTGGATGATTGTGGGGGGGCGGGCCTGCCGCCTGGATCACTGAGGGCTTCTGCTCCAGCGTGTTGTGCCGGAATTCCACTGGTGGGGGCCGCTCTACGTGATCTTCTCTGCGGGCTGGTATGTGGGCCGATCATCGCTGGGTCTGCCCTCGGGACCAGCTCTCCTGCGCGGTTGTCTCGGGCAGCTGTGCGGTTGTTGTCGGCCCCCTTGGGGGGCTCCAGGAAGACCGCAGGACTAAGTGGCCACGATCCCGCGTGTTGTCACCCAGGCCACAGGGCAGCGCCGGCTCGCTCCTCCGCGGTGCTGCTGTAACGCAGATGCCGCCATGGGATGCAACCAGTGCGGGCTCCACCTCCTCCAGGCCCCGAGCCCAAAAAGGTGGTCTCGGGTGTTCCCCCCCCCCCCCCCGCGCCGCCAGACGGTAGCAGCTGGTGCGCGTCGCCCTGGAACGTCCGCCACACCTTTGGGGGGGGTTGGATGGCCCCTGGATCCAGTGCTTTTAACAGGATTTATCAGGGTGCGCTGCTGGAGCTCACATAAGAGCGGCCATCTTGGTTGCGCTCTAGCGCCCTCTCTTATCTACTTTAATCCTCACGTCCACATTGATCCTCTTGTCCATTACATTTGTTTTGTCCATTTCATTAATTTCGGCTACTTTACTGCTCTTGTACAGCTTATTCTTTTTATCTACTTCACATGTTTGATCCTTTTTATACATTCTATTTTGTTTGTTCTTTTTAGCTACCCAAAAGAGGTTATTAGTTTTCGATTTCTCGCTCGGATCGTGATGCAGCATTGCTATTCATGATCTAGCTTTTGGTCATTGAAGTGCCGTTATCCAGTTTGAGTTAGTTTGAGTTCGGGGTCGGTTTTAGGGGAAGAGCCAAGTTTTCAGTAATTTGCGGAAAGACATGAGGTCTTCGGTGAGTCGGATGTGGGGTGGGAGTGCGTTCCACATTGTGGGGGCCCAGGCTGAGAAAGATGATCCGCCTAACCTGATTGAGTTTGTTTTTGGTATGACTAGGAGGACGGCTGAGCTTGATCTTAGAGTATGTGCAGGGTGATAGGGTTTTAGTTTGTCTTGAAGATATTGAGGTCCAGTTTTATGCAGTGCTCGTGAGAAATGCATAAGGTTTTGAAAGACATCCTTCGGGCAACCGGAAGCCAGTGCAGAGTTTTGAGGGCTGGGGAGATGTGGTCTCTAGGGCCAAGCGCTAGTAGCAGTTTGGCTGCAGCGTTTTGTGCTCTTTGTAGTTTAGTCAGTTGGTATGCGTGGACTCCGAGGTAGAGGGGGTTAGCGTAGTCCAGTCTTGATATAACAATTGATTGGACCGCAGAGAGTCTGTTGGGAAAGGAGAGGTATGGAAAAATGCGCCTAAGAGTTTTAAGGTGGTAGTGGCAGGACTTTGAGACGTTGTTGACTTGGCGCAAGAGTGTTAGATCAGAGTCTAGGGTGCATCCAAGGTTTTTTACTGAGTTAGAGGGAGTCGGTTGGTTGCCCATGGCAGATGGCCAGGGTAGTGGGTGTGGAAGAAGATCGGTGTTGCCACATACCATGATTTTGGTTTTTGAGGGGTTTAGCAAGTGGTGGTTTGTGGTCATCCAGAGCTCTATGTCGAGGAGGCACGAAGCAAGGTCGGGTCGGCAGTTGGGTTTTGAGTTCAGGAGTTTTAGAATTAGTTGAGTGTCATCAGCGTAGTTGTAGCACAGAATGTTGTATGAATGAATTATTCGTGGGAGGGTGGCCATGTAGAGATTGAACAGGAGGGCTGATAGGCATGCTCCTTGTGGAACTCCCGTGTCGACTGGTCGGGCTTGGGAGGAATAGTTGGAGAGTAGGGTTATTTGGTTCCTATTTTTAAGGAAGGATGCTATCCATTTGAGAGCAGTTCCACGAATTCCTAGGGAGTGGAGGCGGTCAAGGAGGATTGAGTGGTTGATTGTGTCGAAGGCGGCGGATAGGTCAAGAAGGATTAATGCAGCACATCCCGCAGAGTCTGCTGTGTTTTTAAGGTCATCCCAGTTTGCGGTTAGGGTGGTTTCGGTTCCGTGTCGGGCTCTGAAACGTGATTGAGCGGGGTCTAGGAGATTGTTGGCTTCGACAAAGGCATTTAGTTGTGAGTAGGCAGTTCGGTTGATGAGTTTGGCAAGGAACCTGGTGTTTGAGATGGGGCGGTAGTTTTGGGCTCGAGAGGGTCGAGGGAAGGTTTTTTTATTAGAGGTTTGACAGGAACAGTTTTGAATGCGTCGGGAAAAATTCCAGAGGAAAGGGAGTCATTTATGATGGTTCTTGCATGTTCTCCTACACAGCTAGATGCAAACATTTCTTTGAGGGTTGTGGCCGGGCAAGGGTCCAGCGGAGAGCTAGATGGTTTGCGTGTAGAGAGGAGTTTGAAAAATTGGTCAGCTGATATTGGACTGAAGGAGTTAAATGTTGGTTGCGTAGTGGTCGCAGGTGGCGGGTTGGCCGGTATGGAGGGTGGGTTGCCTGGTGGGTGTAAGAGAGCCAGTTTGTTGGTTAGAGTGTTTGTTCTTTCAAGTGCTGTGGAGTAAAAGTGGGGCGAGAGTGAGTCGCACAGCGATTTTGAGGGGGTCAGGACGGTGGTGGTGCATGATGGTTTGGTGAATTTGGTGATGATTTTGTGCAGTTCTTTGCTGGGGTTTTTACAGTGTAGAATTTGGGAGTTGTAATGGGCTTTTTTTTGCTTTCCGGATTTCGGCCTTGTACTGATGAAGGTGACGGGCCAATGTGGATCTGCTCATGGGTGTTTTGTCTTTCCACCATTTGCGTTCTAGGTATTTATATAGTTGTTTACTGGTCTTTAATTCAGGTGTGAACCATCTAGGGAAAAGGCCACGGTGGGCTGATGGTTTGCAAGAGGGTGTGAGCCGCATTAGTGAGGTAATGAGCCATGAGTCAAAGGCGTCGGGGGTTAGTTGATTATTGAGTAGGCGGGTAGGTGGAGGAGACTGGAGGAGTGCGTCGGCTAGGTCAGGAAGGATTATTAGTTTCTTCCAGCATTTGCGTAGATTCGGAGGTTCAGGTTCGGGTACGGGAAGCGGGTTGGGTGAGCGAATGGCGAAAGAAACAATGAAGTGATCGGACCAGATGATAGGGGTGGGGGGGTTAGATGTATCAGGTTGTGGGTGCTGAAGCTGGCATCAAGAGTATGTCCTTTATAGTGAGTCGGGCCGTTTAAGTGGGGTTGGAGGTTAATTGCGTCTAGGCCGTCAACCAGAGAGTGTGTCATAGGGTTGGTGGGAATGTCGAGCCATATGTTGCAATCTCCTAGAAGGGTGAGGTTGGGATGGTTTAGTTGGAGGGTGGCAATCGAGTCGCAGAGGTTGTTTGAGAATTGTCTATCGTAGCCAGGGGGTCTGTAGATTATTAGGAAGCTGTGGGAGAACGAAGGGGGAAGGGATAGTTTAACGAGGAGTGATTTGCAGGAAGGAATGGAAGGTTGGTTGTCGATGATTGAAGCGTGGAAGTGAGACTTGAAGGCGAATGCTATTCCTCCTCCTCCTCCTCTAGAGGGACAGTTCAGTGGGATGAGCAAGTAGTCGCGTGGGGTGAGGCTTCATTGGCGATAGGGGCGAAGTCGTCAGAGAACCAGGTTTCGGTGATGAAGACCAGGTCTGGTTTGTCGGAGGCGAGGAGGTCAAAGATGCTGTGTCTGTTTTTTGCTACAGATCGGGCATTAAATAGGATGCAATTTACTTCAGTAGAGGAGGTTGATGTCGGAGCTGTAGAGACGGGGGGACGGGTGGGAGAGGGTAGAAACTGGGGAGCGAGAGGGTAGAAACTGGGAAGCGAGAGGGGTGGGGTGGTTGATGGTGGATGGGAAGAGTGGGCGAGCAAAAAAGTTGGTGGTTTTCGGGTGGGAGTGGATGGACACGTGTTTTGGGATGATTGGGTTTGGCATGGGGGATTTGAAGGTGGGGTGTGGGGATAGGAGTTTCAGTTGTGGTCGGTGAGAAATCGAGGGAGAGGGGTTTCAGGCAGGGTGAGGCATGGGGGGAGGGTGGTGATTGGGGGGATGAGGTGGTGGGTCGAGACGGGAGGTGAGGAGTGCTGAGAGATTGAGGGGGACCAGGTACATTTTCTCTTTAGTGTCTTTGTTGAGATTGGTGTGTGCGAGAGGGTGGGGGGGGTCAGAGGGCGAGAGGGATAAGGCTTCTGTTCTTGCTAGAGCTAGGCGTGCAGTTTTTAAGGAGGGGGAAGGGAGTGTGGTCGAGGGGGGATGATGGTGGGGTTTGAGATGGAAAAATTGGGGTTGCATGATTGCTGGGCAGGGTGTTACTGGGAGGCTAGTGAGGGGAGTGGGTATGATCATAGTAGGCTGATGGGTGGCAGGGTTCGGGGGAGCAGTGGTCTTACGGTGGTTGGCTTGCCATCGTGCCCCTCTGGCTTGGTGTTTGGAAAGGGGATAGGTACGGGATGTGGTGGAGGGTGGGCTGAAATGGGAAGGGGGGGACAGGAGGTAGGGCTGGCAGGAGGGGGGGGCAGTGCACGGGGATCGTTTCCGGCAGACCTTGGTGGGTTGGGCGCACTCATGGTTAGTAACTGTGATATGGATGGGTTGGAAGTTTTCGTTCACACCATCCACTTTAGCTATAACACCGGATGTTAACTGTTCACTCTTTCTATGATTAACAGTACCACTGCAGTAGCTGCTGTTAAGTACAGTTTCAGATGCAAATTACACTATATAATTGGGCTTTGAAAGTTCAGCTATACCACTAGGTGAGATTATTCATGGTTTCTAGGTTCAACTAAACAGGGTGATATTATTCACGTATTCTAAGGTTTAATGTTCTAATTGCAAACGAGGCTGTAGATATGCCTTTGGCAGTTTTGAAATGTAGCTAGACCATAGAATATGCTATTTGGCAGACTATCTAGTTGCAACTACAGCCCAGTTAAGCTGTTAGGTAGATTTTCTTCTAGCACGCTCGGATACAGGTATGCTAATTGGCAGAAATTAGAATGAAATAACACCACGGATGTCTTTTCTGGTGGACTTTTAAGTGCAGTTTAGGAGGACTTTCTAAATGCAGTTATGACACAGATATGCTATAGGGTAGACTTTCTAAAATGTGAATTTCAAATGCAATTATGACACAGATATGCTATAGGGCAGACTTTCTAAATGCAATTATGACACAGATAAGTTATAGGGCAGACTTTCTAGTCTTTGGCACAGTGACGTTATTAGGGACACTGTCTAAAATGCCGCTATGCCAAAGTGATGTTGTTATATACACTTCTAAATTCAACTTTGCACAGAGAGGATATTAGGCATACTTCTAAATTCACCATTGCACAGAGAGGATATCAGGCATGCTTCTAAGTTCAAGCAAGGTACGCTATTAAGCACACTTCTAAATTCCGCTTTGCACATAAAGGATACTAGGCAACCAAATTCAACTTTGCACAGAGAGGATATTAGGCATACTTCTAAATTCACCATTGCACAGAGAGGATATCAGGCATGCTTCTAAGTTCAAGCAAGGTACGCTATTAAGCACACTTCTAAATTCCGCTTTGCACATAAAGGATACTAGGCAACCAAATTCAACTTTGCACAGAGAGGATATGGGCAACCAGATTCAATTCGGCACAGCAATGATATTAGGGACGCTTCTAAATTCAACCAAAGCACGCTAATAGGCACACTTCTAAATTCTAGAGATGATATTGGGCACACTTCTAAATTCACCCTTGCACAGAGAGGATATCGGGCACGCTTCTAAGTTCAGGCAAGGTACGCTATTAGGCACACTTCTAAATTCAACTTGGCTATTGGGCACACTTCTAAATTCAACTTTGCACAGCGAGAATATTAGGCACACTTCTAGATTCAACCAAGGAAGGCTATTAGGCACACTTCTAAATTCAACTTTGTACAGAGGATATTAGGCACACTTCTAAATTCAACTTTGCACAGAAAGGATATTAGGCACACTTTTAAATTCAACCAAGACAGGCTTTTAGGCACACTTCTAAATTCAACTTTGCACAGAGAGGATATTAGGCACCCTTCTAGATTCAACCAAGGAAGGCTATTAGGCACACTTCTAAATTCAACGTTGTACAGAGGATATTAGCCACACTTCTAAATTCAACTTTGCACAGAGAGGATATTAGGCACACTTCTAAATTCAACCAAGGCAGGCTTTTAGGCACACTACTAAATTCAACTTTGCACAGAGAGGATATTAGGCACACTTCTAGATTCAACCAAGGCAGGCTATTCACATTTCTAAATTCAACTTTGTACAGAGAGGATATTAGGCACATTTCTAAATTCAACCAAGGCAGGCTTTTAGGCACACTTCTAAATTTAGCTTTGCACAGATAGGATATTAGGCACCCTTCTAAATT
Source organism: Ambystoma mexicanum (assembly GCF_040938575.1). Taxonomy (NCBI): domain Eukaryota; kingdom Metazoa; phylum Chordata; class Amphibia; order Caudata; family Ambystomatidae; genus Ambystoma; species Ambystoma mexicanum. The sequence continues at coordinate 180,689,971 of NC_090941.1, read as the reverse complement.
CAACTTTGCACAGAGAGGATATTAGGCACACTTCTAAATTCAACCAAGGCAGGCTATCAGGCCTTAAAAACACTATCTAGATACAAATATATCACAGATATGCTATTAGGTGGCCTTTCTAATTTCTGAATTCAAGGTAAACCCTTCAAGGTTAGAGATATTAAACCTTTCGAACCCTGCAGATTTGAGAACAAAGCTATTACCTCAAATGTACAAGATCTGTACAAAAGACAGTTACTCTAGGATTTAAGACATGTAAATGTAACCCCTGAAGGGTTTAAAGAACATATAAGAAATAATAAATGAATTGGGAACCGTTCAAATAGAAAAAATGAATTTTGGGAATAAGAAAAAAATGAATGAATGGGTAACCGGTCAAATAGAAAAATTAATGTTCGGATAGCGCAAACGGGAGCACTGTTAGTTGTCAGTTAGCCTAACCCTCACAGTGGAGGGTCAGGCTGGTGCTTCGCTCAGCACTGCCACAATGAAAAGAAAATACCTGGCTCATCCTGCCCCTTCCGCCGTGCCTCATAGCCAGTTGCCACTGCCCAACTCTCGTTGAGGGGTGCTCCCCATGAGTGGGAGGGGAGCGTCCAACGGCACCTCTGCCTCCCTGCCCTTCACCGCCGTGGGTTCAGACTCATTCATTGGTACTTCCTGTGAGGACGGGGAGCGCATAACTTCAATGTTGCCTCCTGTGCCTTGTATGTCCTACGCAGCGCTCCCTGTGAGATGGCGGGGAGTGCCGTGTTAATCCTGAAGTTCCCGCCCCTGCTAGGGCGGGTACAAAAACTCTCTGGGCTGCTGCTGGCAGATGTGGCCTGGGGAGTTTTTGGTTGAGTAATTGATTGCCCTCCGGTGCCATCTATTCTGGGCTGCACCTGGCATTTGCAGACCGGCCATAATGAGATCTCCCTGAGATTCTGCTGAGTTGCTGTCCTGCTTCTAGCATACACAGCCCATCTTACAAGGACTTTGGGGCTCCCCACACGCTGCTGCTGCTGCCCTGCCTGCCAGCTGACCATCTAGAAGCAGGAAACTGAAGAACTGCAACAGAGGTATGGGGTTTGTATATAGTTACAGTGCTATAACGACTTAAACATACACCAGCATTTCGTTGTCTGCTCTTCCTTGTGTGTGTTTAAAGTTATTATAACCTAGTGTATCTTCCCTAGTGGATTTGGGAATTCTAAATTGTGCCTGTCTATCCTACATCTATTTCCCATAGTGGTGCACCAAGGAGATCTAGAGCTCAGGTAAGCAAGGGTTGCAGGAGACAGGTAGGAGGCAGGTTAAATCTTTAAAAGTAGGATAAAGTGTCAGGAAAGCATATTGCTGTGCCCGCCTATGCCTGTTTCCCATTCAGTACATTTCTACCACCCCGTCTACATTAGGAACCAGTGTGGCTAGGTGCAGGGGACTGAATATATCTTGGTTGGGGTGAATCCCAGTGCTCAAAATGAATATCCTGTCCAGACTTCATTTCTTCCAAGCTGCTCCCTTATCAAACCCTTCAGGCAATCTAGGGTGATTATGAAATTTATCTGGGGTGGAAAGCGACCTAGGGTACAGAAAAATGTACTCTTTGCTCTAAAATATCAGGGTAGCATGACCTGCCCAGATCTATATAGATACTATCTGGCAGTACTGTTGAAGGCGATCATTTTTATGAACTTGCATTTCGAAAAGTATTATCGGTCTTGAACAGTCCATGGCAGGGAACCAATTTTGTAGACAGCTGTGGTTGAAAAAATGTCAGAGAAGCTCAAATCCTTAACTTAATCCACTCACCAAAGCTATCCTCCATGCTTGGGATAAGGTATGCAAGGGATCAGGCGTCACTTCCTACACATCACTCTTTACATTGATTCAGGGTAACAGTGAATTCCTACCAGGCCTCATAGACACTTTGATCATGGTCTCAGGAAGGGTATAGGATGATAGATTTATTGACAGAGGAGGACATAAAGACATTCATGGTCTGCAAGTGGGACTTCAGTCTCGAAGTACAGGGATACTTCAGATATTACCAGGTTCGTCATTTGCTACATCACCCAACTATTCGAGAAGGAACCATTATGAGCCCTACTCTTCAGGAATGTTGTCTACGGCAAGCCGCTACATTGAGGGGTCTTGTCTTTAAGTTCTATTCTATTTTAGCAAAATCTACAAATTCCAGGTCATGGTCCAACCACATAGCATGGCAACAAGTGCTCCAGAGGCCCATAGACAAGGTCTTATCCATAAGGTTGGCCAAAGCATCAATACGCACCTTGCATGACTAAATGCAAATCAGATAATATACACATGGCATTACATTCCAGTACAATGTCATACTATATTGAAATCATGACATTTTGTTGTTGGTTATAGCTGATATGATAGTTTACTCATATAGCGCCTATACAGTGTGTTTCAAAGCGCTTCAAGGCAAGGGAGGGAACAAGGGAAAATACAATTACATTCTTACAGGCCATGAACAGCAAGGATGTGAAATTAACTATCGTACTCGGCCTGACGATATTTCAGATAGTGCAAGAGCTAAGCCATAGATAGATAAGGAAGGGAGGGGGTAGTGGGAAGGAAATGGAAACAGACAGGTGACTACTGTACTAGTCCTGACGACATTTCTGGTAGAGCTGGAGAAAAACAAAAGGCGAGGGAGAGGGGTGCAGAAAGTGAGGGGAGGAACAAATCAAGCGACTATCGTACTAGGCCTGACGACATTTCAGATAGTGCTGGACAGGGGGGGGGGGAGAAACAGGTAAAGGGAGAGGGGAGGAGACAGACGAGGTTTCTATGATACTAGGTCCAGGAACAATTCTGATAGAGTAAGTGCATAGAAGAAAGTAAGGGGAGGAGATGGAAAAGGGAGAAAGGGAGAGGAGGAGAGAACAGAGAGTAAGCAGTCAAAAAAGAGTGGCGAAGCAAGAGGAGAGAGCGAATAGAATTACAGAAGTCAGTAGTACCACATAATGTTGCACGCCAGGATGCAAGATGAAGATGGTAACAGCATGATTCAGGGCCACCATGAGTACAAGATGCAAAGAAAGTCCAGCATGAGAGTTGAGAAAGGGTGACGCACAGTGAATCAATGAAGTCCATAAAAGTCAAATCCAGTATTGGCCACAAGACGGTGATGGAGAAACCAGAATGTATCAGGACAGACTCCTGCAGAAGTAGGCTGGAGGGTGGCAGTGGGGCAACACCTTTGTGCGAGAAGGGTGGGGGACACAAGGGAACATCATAGGGGGACTAGAGGTGGTGGGGATGGCCTGTGGGGACAGAGGGAGGTAAACACATGTTGGTGCATGATTACCTGCTATCTGAGCAGGGGTTTGGGCCCTGGGTCCTCCTGGTCCGAATAGGTCCAAACAGGAATTGCCCTTTTCTTCGTCAGCCCTTTGCTTCAGATGCCTGGGCGAGAGATGCCTTTGATCTAAGAGTTCGGCGCAGGAAGGAATAGGCAGGGCTAAGAGGGTGGGTGGGGCTTAGGACAGGTGACCTAGGTCCACTTGCACCTGCTCCCCATCAGCAAAGCAAAAGAGGCTGGAGGGCTCATTAAGTAGGGAAAAAGAGCGGCAACCATGAAAGCACCAGGTGGGCGGAGCTTGCTAAGTGGGGAAAAAGAGCAGCAACCTGGAAGGCACCAGGTGGGTGGAACTTAAGCCAGGTGACATAGATCCACTTGCATCTGCTACCCATCTGCAAAGGAAAAGAGGTTGGAGTGCTCCTTAAGTACGGAAAAAGAGTGGCAACCTGGAAGGCGGCAGGTGGGGGGGGCTTCCTAAGTGGGGGGAAAAAGAGTGGCAACATGGAAGGTGCCAGGGGGGTGGGCTTGCTATGTGGGGAAAAAGAGCAGCAACCTGGAAGGCGCCAGGTGGGCGGGCTTAGCCCAGGTGACCTAGATCCATTTGCACCTGCTCCCCATCTGCAAAGAAAGAGAGGATGGAGGGCTCCTTAAGTAGAGGAAAAGAGCAGCAACCAGGAAGGTACCAGGTGGGCGGAGCTTGTTAGGTGGGGAAAAAGAGCAGCAACCTGGAATGTGCCTGGTGACCTAGATCCACTTGCACCTGCTCCCCATCTGATGCATGGCAAAGGTTTGTTGATGCATGTCTTTTGGAATTGCCCTAAGCAAACAGACATTTGGCTTGCGCTAAGATTGATTATTATTGATACATTAGGGCTTGAGATATGGGACAATACAGTAAACATATTGCTGGGCTTCCACATGGGGACTTTTATCCCTTACCCACCCCGGAAGGACAGTTGATGATCCATCCATCTCTATGATGATCAGAGTCTACTCACTCCACTGAAATGCGGCTCTTCAAAGTATGGAACTTACAGATGATGGGAAAAATGCTGTGCCACCTAGGGTCCATCTTTACCCTTTCTCCAGAATTGGATCTTTCATGGATTCACATGCTTTGAATATTTCCCGTCGTCAAGCTGGGAATCCTCGGTTACCTAGATATTACATTATACCATAAAGACAAAACAAGGTATTACATTATACCATAAAGACAAAACAGCACTGTTTTGTATCCTATCCGTGTCCTTTGGGTGCCAGCTGCCCAAACCAATGGGATGTTGAGTATCTACCCCCACCCTGGAAGCTATTTTCAGATTCTAACAACATGTCATGCTGAGGAGTCCTCTAACCCTTTTCTCCTAAGAGAAAATCTATAACCAGTTTTAACAGAATTTAAATTCATCTCAAGACATCACCTTCCTCCAAAAACATAAGGTTTGTGGGCAACCATGGAAGGGAGCTCCAAAAAGTCTCTCTTCGAACCCTGTGAGACTTGTGGCATTAAGAATGTTTATGAAGGAAACAGGCATAAGGAGTGCATATTGCCTCTACCCCAACCAGATGCCTGAAGATTGCGAGATCTGCCAAAAATTCAGTGCCAATACTGGGGATGGGCACAGACATCTGGTGTGTTGGTTTAATGAGGTCAAGTATCCCCATCAGAAGCTAAGTCCTCAAAGAGTGTGGCAGCAAGTCCCCCAGTCAAACCCTTGTGCCACAAGAGGGCTAGATCTGAGGCCTGAGGAAACTGCCCTGACTACTTAAACTGTGCGTTTGTCCACAACGATAACTTCATCAGCAGCCGTTCCAACGCAGCGGCTGCATCAACGAATACCTCATCATCGACAACGTAGTACTCGACGACCCATAAAATGTTGGGAGTGTTGGCTGTGTACTGAGGGCAGAGGACACAGGCTACCTGCTGCTTGAGCTGCTTGACGTAAATCTTTTCTCCCTACTGCTTACTGAAATGGCAGAGCTTAATCCTCATACTCGCCTCACCGACGCTGAGCGTCAGCTGTGTGCTGAGGGCAGAGGACACAGAGGATCCCAGCTGCTGGAGCTGTTTGACTCCAGTCTTTTCTCTCTACCACTTACTGAAAGGGCGGAGCTTAATCCTCATACTCCCCTCACCCGGTTGAGTGTTAGCTGGATGGAGCCCATGGAGCAAGCCCCAGAGGTTGCTGGCACGCAGAGAACGAGGCTTCAAGCCCGGCTCCAATTTATGGTTCAACACGGGAATCCTTGACGGAACTGGTGACGCAGGACTTTCAAGGTAATTCCTTGGCCATTTCTCCACCTGACTCAATGATTTCCACCACATGTACTGTTCTTCCGACATGTGCCTCCCATATTTCACCCCACTGTGTTGCAATCCCCCCACCCACTGCAAAATTCATCTTTAAATCTCACTGTCGGCAGTAATTATTCTATAACATCAGAGACCTCTAATGCTACCCACTTTGGCATGTTGGGTGAATGGTGGGAGGAGGAGGGTATGTTATGGACGGTGCCTGGGTCGACGAAAGGTGTCCTGATTCAGAAACCGAACCCTAACGCAGTTTTCTGCGAACTTCCTGTGTACGTTGCCATTCCAAAAATGAATCTTTCGGTCCCAGGACATCTACTTGAGAGTAGTGAAGGCATAATCTTAAAAGAGAAAAGAAGCAAATCGGTGATGGACGCTGCTAATCTGAAATGGCACTTTAAAGACTGGAGTCTCTAATGCTGGTAGCCCGCCCACTCACGGACACTAAAAACCTGACCTTATGCTATAGTTCAAGTATGTAATTTGGGACCCATGGAGGCAAGCGCTCGAACAATGAACTGAGAGTGGAGGAAGACTCCTCCTTTGTTCTTCTGGTAAATAAAACCATACTAGAGGCCCCAGTGGTCCCCTCGTTCTTGGCTGTATCATTGGACACGGCCTTGACTGCCCCTCTTTCTGACACCCATCTAGTTAAGAATGAGCCCTTGGAGTCCCATGCCTGCTGTCTCTCCCTGTCTAGTTCGAGCGGTGAATCCAGTGAGGATTCATTTTATGACTCTACAAATGTATCCCCATGAGAATAGAGAACCTTGTCCCTGTAAAGCTAAACAAAAAGAGCATATTCCTACTCAACTGGATCCAAGGTATGAATGGCTTGGCTCTGAAATTGCTCAGTTACAAGCCTGCATCTTTCCAGCGGTCACCATTACACTGACACCTTTTTTTTTTTTTTTTTTTAATCTATTCGAAAATCAAAGTGACAATTATAAGGATCAATCTACTTTGATCGCTATGATGCATTCCAAATGAATCCACATTGAGACATTCATTGAGGCTCTCCGAGAGTGACGAACAGGGTAAAAAGAAATGGAGGGGAGTGATCTTAAAATCCCTCATTGACCTAACCCAGACGGCTAGGTCTGATAAAATAATATTTCTTGAAGGAATGAGAGAAATTGCCATTCAGGCTAAACTTCTGGTATCTTTGAGTGGGGAATCATCAATGGCTTCCCAGTAAATCGCTCTGTAGGAAGTCAATATGTATTGATATTGACCATTGAAAGTACAGGGTTGGGATAAATTGTCTTTGTGCCAAACTTAGATTCTTTTAGCTCCCTTGTTTGTTAGATGCCAGTTTTAAGAAAAGAATGAAATAGGGCCGTTTTTTGTTTATATCATACATTTATTGTTCTTATTTCAAAATTGTCTCTCAAAATTGTCACTCAAGATTGTCTCTCTACACGTGTTTCACCATTCGGATTGTTTTGGAACGGATCATCAGGAGAGATTTTGTACAATCAAATTCGTTCACTGTGCCTAGGAACAAAGTAAAGCCGGTTTAAATTTGGCATATTTGAGAATCATTAGTGTTAATTTACAAGGCAAGGACTGCTTGTTTCAACTTGTTACACAAACAAAGGAAACACTTTAGCACAGAAATAATTAAATGCCTACCCTTATTGATATGATATGATATGATAGTTTATTTATATAGCGCCTATACCCAATGGCCCTCATTCCGAGGTTGGTGGTAGTCATGGCGCAATTTACGCCATGACTGCCACCAATAATGAGTCCGGCACCGATATAGTTCAATGGGGACTTACCGGTGTAGTCTGACCTTTGCGGGACCGGTAAATCCCCATTGAAAATGCCATTCACTATTCCCATTTGAGCCCCCATAGGGCTCAATGGGAATGGGGAGGGAACTAATAACGGGCTCACGACTTGCAAGCCCTTTATTTGCGCCCTGGTCCCTTAACGGGTCCGTCCACAATGGCTGGTCAGACCAGCTGTTAATGGTGGGACCCGCTAAGGGACCTTGTAGTAGGACGGTAAGGGATTACCGGCACCGATCTCCTTAGCGGTGCCCAGTATCCCTTACCGCCCACCTTGGAATGAGGGCCAATGTGTTTCAAAGCGCTTCAAGGTAAGGGAGGGAACAAGTGAAAATACAATGACATTCTTACAGGCTATGAACAGTAAGGATGTGAAATTAACTCTCATACTCGGCCTGACGACATTTCAGATAGTACAAGAGCTAAGACATAAGATAAGGAAGCGAGGGGGAGAGTGGGAAGGAAATGGAAACAGACAGGCGACTACCGTACTAGGCCTGATGATATTTCTGGTAGAGCCGGAGAAAAACAAGAGGTGAGGGAGAGGGGTGCAGAAAGGTAGGGGAGGAACAAAACAATCAACTATCATACTAGGCCTGATGACATAATAGAAGGGTTACTCCTTAAGTTTAGGAAAAATATTCATATGGTGTTCGAATTCACACTTGGTTTACTGAAATAATAGTAGTTTCTTTCCAGTATGGAACCTTGAAAAGTTTTTTTGCCAGTTAAAAATTGCTCAATTGTCTAAGGCAGACAAAAAAAATATATAAAGGAAAGAGACGCAGCAAAAATGAGAGGGAAAGCTTAGGGGTTGGAATCTGGTGACATGTGAAAACATGTGGTGACATTATGACAGGGGCTATGGTCTTACCTAAAGTCGAAAGATTTTGGATTAAGGCTCAGCGTCCGCCTTGATGAGAGATTGCAGTTTAATGGCTCTGGGTCCGCTTGACAAGGTCCTCGATGCTTCCTGCAGCACGCATAGTTTTAATGTTACCTCTGGTGCTATTTATACGCGTCTCAAAGTAAGCGTGATGACGTTTCACGTCACCGCACGTATGCGTGCTGGCGTAATGATGTCATTGCGTGTGCGCGATTACATGCTTGCCCTAAAATAATCTGGCTAGCGCTCTGATTTTAATGAAACAATATTTTTAGTCGTTTATAAAGAATTATTTTAGGGAATTATTTTAACACTATTTTTTGTTTATTGTATTGATATTGATATTTTATTTGTATCGCGCTCATACACAAGTGTTTCAGAGCGCACAAGGCAAGGGAGGGGAGCAAGGGAGGACAAAACAACGATCTTACTAGGCCCAGTGACATTGATAATGCGCAGGTGAAGGGAAGAGGGAAGAGGGAAGGGGGAAAGTTCAAGGGAGAGGGGAGAAATGGAAAGTGCTGAGCACGGGATACAACAACAAAAGGTAGTGCTGTCAGCAAGCTGGCAAGTGCAGGTTATGATCGCAGACAAGGGGTGTCTGGTAAGTGCAGATAAGGGGACTGCAGGGTAACAGATACAGACCCAAGTGCAAGGGTTGCCAGGGGCAGTGCGGGTGAGTGGCTGGATGGGCACGGACCTGGACCCCGAAATCAGTGGGTAAACCAGGTGCACAATGCTGAAGCATACAAATCAGCAGGGGAGAGGGGGAGTGAAGGCAGAAGAAAAGAGGAAGGTCTTGAGGTACTTCCGGTACCGGAGATGGTTCTCCTCAAGTTTCAAAATGGCAGGGAGGCTGTTTCAGAGAGAGGCCCCAGTCGAGATAAGAGATCGACCACCAACTCGTTGCTTGGAGAAGCGACTGACCCTGAGGGAGTTGGAGGTGGAGGAGCGAAGAGCTTGAGTAGTAAGGTGTTTACAGAGGGAGAGTTTTTGGACCCAGGCCCCATAAAGCCCTGTGGACAATGGAAAGGGTCTTGAATCTAATCCTTGCAGCCACTGGGAGCAAATGAAGAGGTTTCAGGGCTGGAGAGATACGATCCCAGGGCTTGAGGCCAAGGACAAGTCTTGCAGTCCTGTTCTGGATGAGTTGCAGAGGGTGGAGAGTAGAAACAGGCAGATTAAGAAAGAAGCTGTTGCAATAGTCCAGCCTGGGGAGAACCAGATCTCTAGAAACAGTAAGCTTCTGGGGGAAGGAGAGGAAAGGAAGACTAGCTCTCAGGAGGTGCAGTTGGTAGTTTGACTTCTTAGAGACTTCAGAGATGTGAGGAGAAAAGGAAAGCGTGGAGTCGAAGATACGATATTGCTGACAGTGGTCCGGCACTGTTAATGTGCTCAATCGCTATGAAAGGGAACGAAAGCAGAAAAGCAATGTGACGTGTAAATTATGTGAAGTGAATCGAAGTGGTCCTGCGACGGTTTACGTGAAACCTATCTAACATTCGAATGTCTTCGATTCTGATATCGAAAGGGGATCTGAGCCTGGACGAGGGGGATCCATGGTCCGAGCCTGAACGAGGGAGACCAAATTGGGAAGTGAACATTGTAGAAAAGGGGTCTGAGCCTGGACGAAGGGGCCTGTGGTCCAAGCCTAAAGCCGAGGGACCAATCTTGAACTTGTGAAAGTGAAACCTTACAAAGGTAAGGAACTTTTCTGGTTTTTTTTGCTGCATCAGGCCCTATGTATTGAGAGACTGTTGTTGCGAGAGAAACTTTTGTGGAAGGCCCTGATGTCTATGTGTTGAACTGTTACCTCGTGGCCAAGAAGCTAGAGTGTGTGCGAAGCCCACACATGCTGCCTTGTCCCATGCTGAAAACGTGGGGAAGGAAAGCTAACTGCTCAACTATCCTGACATATTATTTCTTGAACACTTTCCTTTTGTGTAAATTGTTATCCCGCACCATTTTGTATTTAGAAGTAAGGATTGGCAATAGGTTTATTAGTATAGGTCATTTTATTTTGACAGACTCCACTAGGACTGTGTTATTATTATTTGATGGTCGTAGCTTGCTCCCATCCTTAGATTTAGGATTATACAGGCGTTTTACCAAGCCATTGAAGTTCAATAAACACCCTTGAACTGTGATCACTGGTCTGTCTTCACTGTTTGATACCATGCCTTCCTTATATTGCATACAAACTATTTGAGTGTTCTGGATGGTGCACGTCTTCTATTGTATCTAAACCAAGTCCACAGTACTCATCATACTTGGGCTTTTTAACTTGCCTCTTGCTACGTGCTACAACATTGTTATATACATTGTTTAAAAAGCTGGTGGAATCCAAACGAAAACGTGTACAGGTAAAAGCATTAGGTTAATTGGTACTATTGAAAGTTTTGTTATTTTTGACCTGATCATTTATATGGGGATCCGTGTCCACAGTGTTGTGTGTTAGAGAAAATGGGGACCCATGTAGGTCTGTACTCTTGGTGATATTCACATAGTTAATAGAACTGTTAATAATAGCATCCATATTTACACCCCGCCCCTTTTATATGCCCTCCCCATATAAAAGTGCATCCCAGATAAATGCCTAATTCAAACATAGACATGGCGAACAACACAGCAATATAATGCATAGCAGAAACATATGAATAGGAAAACTTTGACACACAAGGTACCATACAGGTTACTTTTCTTATTACAGATGGAATGATCATAACCAGTTGGGTCCATCGTAAACAATACCTGAAAAGAATGCGTTTAAAACAAGATATATAAATAATGAAAACTTTGTACAGCAGTACAAAACAATCGGAATGCACTCCAAGAGCAGTCCAGGGGAGAAAATATTCTCCGAACCCCAAGTCAAATCACTAGAGATGTGCCAGGCAAAAAATGCTAGCGGTCATGTAGTTATGGTTAAGTTGCCAAACTCATAGGACGACCACTTTTTGGGCGGCTTATAACTTTGCTCCCACTGGACCAAACCTTACCAAACTTTGCAAAAAAAGTATATGACCTGCTCGGAATTTTGGGAGAGGTTTTGTGGAGGGGGGGCAAAGTTTTATAGGGGGTCCCAAACATTTCTTTTCTTCCCTAGACTGAATGGGCAAAAACTTTGCGCACGCCTAGAGGCTGAACGGCTGGATGGATTTTAACCAAATTTGCAGGAGGAGTGAGGGCTTGGTTCCGAAGGCGTGCTTTTATGTGTTTGGTGGAAATCCGACCAGTACTTTTGTTGCAAAGAACTGAAATGTACGTCTCAAAAAATTAGTGATATCTGGCTCCGCTCCACTGACCAATATCCCTGTTCGCTCCGCGGACAAAAGTCTCATTGGCTTGCAGTACGCTGTGATGTCGGCAAACATTGGACGCGGCCGGTGGTTGGCTGGAGAGAAGCGTGCTGTGCGTCTATTTTTATGGGAAACGCCGCCATGGTGTATTGGAGGATAGTGCGGCACCAGAAGGGCTTGCAAAAATGGTTTGCCGGATCGGGTGGGTGAAAGAGGGGATGAAAAATTTGGGTGAGTGAAAAGCGGAACATATGATATATTTGTTTAGATCGGAGAGGACGATGGTGTGTGAGCGGTGTCCTCAAGCAGTGCAGCAATTTGCGGGTACCTCCTCAGGCGACTACCTTCTTTGGTGACCGCATGGACGCTCCATTGGGACTGGGGACTACTTTGCAGATGATACAAATATATTGAGAATGTGTTATGCTGTTGGCTAGGGGTGCTGGTGGTTATTTTGCCACATGTTCCCATGCATGCCTCTATTGCCTTGTAGTGGTTGTGGACAAGGCCTAGGCTTTTGGGAGCATGTACCCAAGAGGGTAGTCCTTGGCACAACGCAATGCGGCCATGTATGGGAGCAGTGTGATGGAGGTATGTGGATTGTACACATATGTGTGCATAGTGTATTCCCTTTTCCTTCGTTCATTTCGTTAAGTTATTATAACCATACCTTCCTCCATGTCACACACTTAAATGTGTATGGTACTGAGGTTTGCAGATTGTTTGAGGAGGCAATGTTAGACTTGTTGCAGCGGTGAGACATGCAACCATTGGTTTTTGGACTGGTGTGGCCGTGAACACAGCCTTGCTTTTGGGAGTGCGGCAAGACATAGCGACATGAAAGGATTTTTTCAGTGTCACACTTTTCCAATATGGACCATTTACGCAGCTACTCACATATACTTCATTGTCGGGCAGCTGCACAGGCGACTACGTTCTGTGGTAAGTGCAGGCAGACTGCATTGGGTATGAGGAGTGCATTGCAGATGATATGAGGATATTTGAATTTGGCATACCATGTTGTGTTGTGACTGGTAAACCCCTACTCCCTGGTGTGCATGGCTAAGGCCCTTGGACCTAACAATCAGGCCACTGGTTGGAAGTAGGTTTCAAACTGTTGCCTTCCTTTGGTCCATTTCTATACCCATATGTATGTCCAGTCAGTTGGGTTACGTGGCCAAATGTTCCCATGCATTGCTCCATTGCCTTGTAGTGCTTGTGGGCAAGGCCTCAGCTTTTGGGTGCATGGGCGGAGGCCATAGGCCTCCACTTGTACTCAAGAGCCTAGGCCCTGGGCACAACACCCACAAAGCAATGCAGTCATGCATGGGATCAGTGTGATACTAGTATGTGATTGCACAAATATGTATACAGAGTGGATTCCCTTTTCCTTAGCTGATTTGGGTACGTTATAACCATACGTTGCTCCATCCCACCTTTACAGATTTATTCTGGTTGTACTTTAAACCCATCGGATGGTAACTTTGAAAATGTAATAGACTGTTGCGGTCGGTGGGTTTTCGGAAAAGTTCGGTTTTTAGCAGATCGCCATTTCTGTAGATATGGAGGTCCAAGAAATCTATTTGATGGTGGTCCCAATGTATCATAAATTTGATATGTGGATTCCTTTGGTTGATTACATTTAATCAACCAAAGTCTATTACATTTTCAAAGTTACCATCCGATGGGTTTAAAGTACAACTTACCATAGGGACAGTTTCTACGCATACGGAGAAACTGCACAGATCTAGAAAAATTTCAACACCACGCAGATGGACTGACCGAACGACTTACAGAAAGAGGCTACCCAAAAAAATCCATTAGCCAAGCGAAGAAAAGGGCCAGGCATACACCAAGAGAAATTTGTCTAGAGAACAAAACCAAAAAGGATCTGGGCAGGTTAGTCTGCGTCACCACTTTCGGACCACTCAGCCAATTGATCCAGAGGACCATCAAAAAGAATTGGCACCTGGTCAAACATCCTGGCACACTCAACAATGTGCCATGTTTTGCCTTCAAAAAGAACAGGAATCTCAAGGACACACTGGTGCACACTTTCATAGAACCACCCCCGCAAGCACCAAATACGCTCTGGGATCTACCCCCGTTAGTTGGACACCACAAATGTGGACATTGTGTGGCTTGCTCTCTGACCTTACAAAAGAGATTGTTTGAACACGACAAAGTGAAATGGAAAATGCAAGACTTCACTAATTGCAACACGAAGTGGGTCATATATATCATACAATGTCCATGCGGCCTCCTCTATGTAGGGAAAACGATACGCGCCATAAAAATGCGCATCTCTGAACACCGCTCCTGCATTAGAAATAAGGTAGCAGATAAGCCTTTAGTCGAACATTTTATCCAAAAGAACCATAAGGAAACTGATTTCAGATGATTCATCATTCAGAAGGTAAAACCAGCAAAACGTGGTGGAGACCTAAATAAAACACTAACCCAACTAGAACAACGCTGGGTTCACAAACAAAAAGGATGTATGTTGTGTGAGCTAGGTACAATAGTCACTTGATGTACCATTACTGTCACCACAAAACAATGTGTCCTAAGGTCTTTTTTTATTTTCTTATTTTTTTTAACATATTTATTTTAGTTAGCACACAGGAAAACAAAGTATCACATCAATTCAGCACTTCTTTACAATTTTGACTCATAAACGTCCTAAGGTCTTTTGATTATACATCTGCACACGAAGTTATCAATGACGAGGCAACATGTTTATTGTCAATGTAAGATTGTTGTATTTGACTCTATATGGGATTTTACTGCACCCTTGATTTGGTTTAATGTGATGCTGTCTCTAGAACCGCACCTGTACTGATCAACAACACTCGCACAGCATATCCTAGCCTAAGGATCAGGCCCCGCCCCCAGGGTCAGAACGGAGGGTTGGAGGCGTTCCCTTTTCTTTTACGCCCGTTCTCCTACAGTTGGGCTTTCAGTGCTGGTTGTCATGACAACCCACACCAACATAGGGTTAAGATTACCCATTGGGATCTCCACACACGTGAGGACCCACATAAACACTTTCGGTGTACAATTCGAGCGATTGGTCCAACATTTAACGCCCTTTTTTTGCCCACTGTCGGTTGCCATAGCAACCCGCATTAAACACAGTGGCTAAATTGTACACTTGGATCCCAGGCACTTGGGGACCCATGTAAATTAATTCTTTTCACAATCTGAGCAATTGTTGGAAAGTTTTCACTCGCTTCCACAACTAGTGGCTACCCATCCCCACCCAAGATGGCCGCCGTATAAATGAGCATGGAGTCCTAGCAACAGCGTTACTATCGCCTAGCCAGGTCCCTGTGAATCGTAGAATGACTCAGCGGTTCATACGCTACAGCGGCAGACTGCGAGCAGGTCCTGTACCCTGACAGGTAAGGCCATTTTGCCCGCACTCAACAGACATTCAGAACTACTGAGGTGCCCTCAGTGCCATGAAACACTAATTGGATATTCCCATTCGATTTAGGTTTTTGGGCCACGGGACCATTTTCAAGAAAAGAAAAACTAGGCTCGTTTACAAGTGAAACTTCACCTCCAGCTGAGAGGTAAGAGTCTGTGGTATGAAAAGAGTGCACGCCATAACCGAGTTGTTTCTGATCCCTACTTAGGTGATCTCAATACCAACAAGAAACTCCTTTCTATCTGTTTTTTCACAATAGGATCAGATAGAGGTTAGCCCTTGTGGCTTATACAACTTCCAATAACAGAACCTTTGGAATTAATACACCCATAGGTAAACTGTGTGTGTTTTCAATACTGCACAGCGCATGATTTATTCTTCTTTAAATAATCGGTGCATGAATACTCCCCTGACCATTGTCTCCATTCCCCCTGCAGCACAAACCTCATACAGTACAGACCCCTGTCCTGATGAAGGCCGTATACCAGATGTGGCATACTAAGCCCACCTAAAAACGGCTGAAACACTGTGGTGTAGACGCACTATTCCCAACTGCAGTACATCCATGCTGCTTTACACAATGAAAATGACTTGTTTTTGTCGAAATGTTCAAGTGATGTTGTAAATGTCCAATTGTTTATATGTTTGCCATTTTCATGCGAACTCCTTGACAAATGAAATTTGAATTTGATTTTGTCTTGCACACACAAAATGGTTGTCTTACCGAAAAACCTTTGACTCGGTGGGATGCAAATATTTTCTGTACTTTAGGTCAATGACCTCCCCTTTTTTCTTGTTGCTAACTCTGAAATGTCCATTTTATTTTGTACTAACTTTAGATAAAAAATAAGATTGATTCTACAACAGAGTTTGGAAATATTTATTCTTCTTTGATGCAGAGGGTGACAAAAAACAGAAGTATTCTCATAGCGCCTATTTCTCTTGAACCTATTCAATTGTAATCATTGTTCCCTACTAACCCTCCTGGCTAGAATAGGCTCCCAACCAGGAGCCCTAACTTTTGAACCCAAGAGCCTAGGCCTTGTGCACAACCCCCACAACGCAATGCGCCCATGCATGGCATCACTGTGATATTGGTATGTGGATTGCACACATATGTACACAGAGTGCCTTCCCTTTGCCTTCCCTTTGCCTTCGCTCTGCTTTCGCTCATTTGGGTAAGTTGTTATAACCATACCTGGTTCAACCCCACACACTTCTAAATATGTAACTATCCTGAGGGACTCACCTTTGCAGAATCATTTTGAGGACATGCTTGACTTGCTACAGCAGCAGTGGTGAGACATACCACCATGTGCGTTTGGAATGCTGCGGCTGTGAACAGAGCCTTGCTTCAGGGAGTGCAGTAAGACATTGTGACATGAAAGGATTTCTTTACCATCACACTTTTGCGATATGGACCATTTACGCAGCTACTCACATATACTTCAGTGGCAGGTAGCTGCACATGCGACTACCTTCTGTGGTGAGTGCAGACAGGGCTCATTGGGGATGGGGAGTGCATTGCAACTGATATCTGTATATTTCCATTCGGTATACCATGTTTTGTCATGAGTGGCAAGACCCTACTGCCTTGTGTGCATAGCTAGGGCCCTTGGACCTAACAGTCTGGCCACTGGTTGGAAGTGGGTTTCAGAATGTTGCCTTCTTTGGGTCAGTTTGTATACACATACGTAACTCCAGTGTATACTGTTGGAAATATGCATCTCTCCTGTGGGTGGTCACGATTACAGAATGGTTGTGGAGGACATTTTAGACTTGGTACACCACCAGAGGTGGCATGAAGTGCCTGGAGTTGCATATGGTGTATGTCATTGGACCTGTTGCTATTCACGGACTGACATGCCATCATTTGTGTTTGGTATGGTGTGCCCCTGATCATACCGTTTGCTTTGAGAGTGAAGGAAGACATTGTGACATGACATGAGTTACTTAGCATTGCACATTTGAAATATGGATCATGTACAGACTGACACACATACATTGTCACCACAGAAAACCATCTACTTGGTGAGGTCTTGCCATATACAGGACAGCAGGCCATATCATTGCTAGCTTTCTTTTGAGAACTTTTTGAGATGGCCAACGAATGCGGTTGGCATTCCCAATGGTGTGCAATTGTTATGTGTGCATCGCTTGCATTACCTTTACATGTGAGCGTGACCCACCATTGCAACACTCACTTGCATAGCGGACATTAGTTGTTGACAGTCATTACTCACGGTGTGCACTCCGGGTATTTTCCTAATGTGCGTGTCCAGCGTAGCCCACTCTGTCATTTCAGCAGCTAGGTCCGGAAACCAACAACATAAGCAAAAGCAGACATGCGCACACAGAGCGTACGGTTTCAGAACATTTCCATAGTTTGCACAAAACACTGTGAATTGTTGGAAGTGCTTTATTTTTCTGCAGAATGTTTACGAGAATGTGTAAGGTGGCTGCAACCCCCGGTCTTTTATTTTACAAACAAATTCCAGTGTCCAGTGCGGTTTGTGCACTTCTGTACTTCTTTTGTCGACTGGCAAAGTGGGAAAAGGATTACTTTGTGGTCCTTGGTGGGCTGTGTGGAAAAACACATTTTCTTTGCAAGGTAGGAAAGGTACCAGCTGTTGCCTCTGTGATGCCTTATGGCAGAAAGGTTCGCAGGTTGGTTCTTATTGCTGGAATCGCAAATCGACATAGAGGCCCATATCGTACGGGCCAGATAACGACGACGGAAAAGATATTGCTTATGATAATCTTGCAATGATTCGTCCACCACTCGTCTGTTGGAATGTGGAAGTTGTGACACGCGCAGTGAGGTGCAAGGTATCTGAGAAGAAACAGGAATAAGAATACATGTAAGTAGCCAGTATTAGCGGCAGCGTATAGGACAACAGTTTATGGGAAGGATGTCGTAAACGGGCTGTAGGTGGCTGCCTCAGGGACATTTGGATGATCTACTGTGTATTAATGAGTAGCGTCATATGTTCACCCACGACCCTGCTCTCTGCTTTGTAGGTGATACTCTTTCTATGGCTCTACACATGCAAAATGTCTTTCAAATGTTGGCAACAGACCCTCCTTTCATGTGTTTCCTTTTTACAAAAAATTACAGTGCTAGCGAGTGTCTGTGTGTGTGTCCACAAAACATTTTTTTAAAAAAACCTCCATGGGGGTGCCCTCCGATTGCAGGAGAATGCAGGAGCAGTTTTGCTGAAAAATGCTACACTAAAATATCACCTGTCGACGTCTGTGTGCCGGTCGAGTGCTAAGTGCACCTCTGGCAGTTATTACTTTCAATACAATGAGGGTTCGTAGAAATGGTAACTGTTTGAAAGGGCTTAGTAAGGACAAAACAGGCAATGTGGCAGTACACAATTGAGCATATGAGCATAAGGTGTGCTGTTTCACTGCATGAGTTGCGTTCCCTTTCTGTCTTGTCCATTATGTCTGGATTTGCAGGGGCTGGAGAAGCATTCCAACAAAACGACCTACAATCATAGCTGCCATTTACGGTGCATGGTGGAGACATGGCACTGTAATGGCGCGTGATTACTGCCATGACAAACCCCCAAACAATGCACACAGAAAGTGTGCAGTAAATGCATACAGAACTGCAGTGTAATAAATGCAGCGTAATAAATGTGAATCCTAAAACACATGTAATATAAAGTTCTACTTACTTAACCTCAGCAAATTCCATGCTTGTATTGGGTGGATGACAAATTGATGTGTACGGTGTATTGAATTGTTGCAGACTACCTTTGGTGCACATGGGCAGAGCAACTGCACTGTAAGTTATCTTTCCTTTTTTTTCTACAATTCCATACAATGTCTGCCCTTGGAGCTAATCATGCTTCCCCCAGGCTGTTTTACAATGAGCATTTGTCCTGTTGAAGGAGAGGTATGTTAGGTTTCGTTTTCCGGAGACCATGCCGGGAAAAAAAAATGATCCGGGCGGCAACGTGTTTCGATTTTACCATGTGTTTCCGAATGTTGATAGGGTTGTTATGGTGAAGTTAGTATGACGTTTAAGGAGAGATGATGGTGCCGAACAAATGCTGCACTGAATGCACAGAGGGCAACATACATTAAATGTGCATTTACAAGCCCTAAGGAACATTTATATGTGCAGTGTGTAATGAGGCAACGGTGTACGATGGCAGACTGTATGTGCGATGGGTCAGCATACGTGGGTGGCTGGGCCATCGTATGCAGTTTGGTGTCTTGCAGCATGAAGACGGTTGGGAGCTCTCGTTGATCAAAGAAAACAAATTACTTCTTACCTCCTTCAAACACTCCAAGGGGGGGTATGGTTTTCAAATGGTGTTTGCATTGCACATTAAGAAAGGGAATCAGAAGTTTGAAAGTTTAAGGAGTAACGCAGAGTGTCAAATATGGCTGCCGAGCTATGTACCACGTGCTCCAGTTGAATGTGTTGTATACCTTTTCATAACAATAAAGATGACCTAATACCCTAAACGGTGCCAGTGGCATGCAAGGAGGCAAATGTTGCAGCAAATAGCACAGTTACGTAAGCCATATGGATGCATTGTTCAGTTTGCATTGTCGTGATTGTGCAGATTATCGGCTAGGTTACTGTACTGTAGTACATTGAATGGGTCCACCTATTATAGGCTTAGGTGAATAGTGTATGTAGGAAAGAGGTTATCCATTGTGTGGAAGAAATGTCATGCAATGTGAACTGCACTGGCTAAGGGGTAGGTAGCTGTGTTATGTGTGGGGTTTGTGGTATGTGGATAAATGTTTCTATGCATGCTTGTACTGTGTGGCGGTAGTTGTGGGCAGGGTCTACTATATTGAGTGTATGGCTGGAGCCCCTACACTGTACAGGGTGTAGTGAAGCATGTAGGGTGTAGGCACAAGGCACGTAGTGTAATATAGGTGTACATTGTAACTTGTGGATTGCAGAAATATGTGCACATATTGCACTGTGGACATTACAGAGAAGTATGATACCAATAATTACAGACTTACTGTTTGGATTGTGGAGGGCTTGTGTTGTTTATTGTGTATGGGCTTGTGAAATGTTGTATTAATCGTTGCTGCATTATCTGTGGGAAAAGAGAACATAACATGTTAGAGCAGGTATTTTGTTAGTCTGCAGTCCACTACATTGCATACATTTCTACACTTTGTGGACCCTCATAACTAGTACTTCATAAGTACTATGCTTTGAACAAGTGTACTGTGCAATGTGCGCAGTTCCTGTGTTTCTTTGCATAATCATTGAGTCTGTGGGGAAAAATAATCCATGCTGGATTAAAAAAAAAAATCAGAATTTCTTTGCTGCTATGGTGCACAAGATTTACAGTAAAGTTTGCAGTGGGCATAGCAATTTTTAAGGTGTACTCCTGAAGTAGGATGAAATGCAATGGTTTACGATTTCTGGTCTATACATGTTGGTAGTATGGTAGTATGGTAGTATGGGTGGTGTTGTATAGCAGTTGGTGTTTTATAAATGTTTAACTGCTTCCTTTTTTGTAGCACTGTTCCTTTATGCGTTTGGTTGCTGCTGGTGTATTGCAAGTATTGTGCCATTGTACTGTGCTCCTGCAGAATTGTGAGGGTAGTTACGTAGCTGTTGGCGTACTGTAACTGTTCATACTTTGGAAGGGTTTGAGGAAATGTTTGTCGCACAGTGGTTGTTGAAGGTTGAGTTGGATTGTTTTAATGCTGCAAGTAAAATTGTAGTATTCGGGTTCCATTTAGATACCAGGTGGTGTATTCTAACTGTTTACAGTATCCCATTCCGATAGGGTACATTTACAAGCTTCTGCATTCCTGTTACTACTTTCACATTTGTTTACATTCAGAAGTGGTGGTGTACCATTATGGATTTACGTAGTGACAGTTGCATATGTATTGCATTTGTATGACTATTCTTAGACAGCTTGTGAGTCATTTGCGTACTTGCTGGTTTCAGAGGTTACTGAGGATAGGTTTGAACCCTCATACTTAGTACTTTCCCTTTTATGTATGATGTGGAAAATACTGCTAGTGTCATTTCTGTACACTTATTTTTTGTCTGAGTGTACTCATTGGGTTCATTGGGAATTTCTTGAATACTTGCTGTACGCTACGTTGCTTTAGGTCCGCAGTGTGGAAGGTAATTCTTTTGTTGTGCACTTTTGAAGGTACTCTTGGGTGCTGGAGAGTAGGGTATAGCAGGCTTGTACATCAATGACTACTTTTTGGCTTCAAGAATATTAAGTAGGCATTTGCAAGATGTGCAGGTAATCTCTGCTTTGGAATGATGGAAGTATCATTGCATTCCCACCATGACCATTGTTTTCTAATGTATGCGGTATAGTGGCCTGCACTGGTTGTGTTGCCTCTCTGGTAGATTATGGTTACTGTTGTGAAGGTTTTTCTTGCCAAGTGATACCTGCCCATGTGCGAAGGCAGTCAGTTTGTAGCTGTTTTTGGTTCCATCTGCTTTGTATCGTAAGAGCATTAGAATTACATATTGACTATGTGATTGTATATGTAGAGTCGAACGATTATCAGAATCGCACGATGTACACAATATGCTATGGTTGGCATTTTGCACCAGTTGCTGAAATTGAATGGATTCACAGTTATGTATTGATACATACACAAAGCATTTGTTAGGGACTTGTTCCTGAATGACATGGTTGCAGAGACTGCATGTATGATTCCACATGTAGGAAATCTGAAAGATTTCTCATGAGTATGTTTTTCATTTCCAGTATTTTTAGTAAGTACATTAGAAATTCCTGTGGATCGCCTCACCTCAGAGTTTTATCGGGAGCATGTAGCCATTCTGGCACCCAGACTTCTGGAGGTGTGGAACGAAACCCTGGAGTTAAACATCCTACCCGAATCCATGCGTGAGGCCCTTATAACTGTATTCCCCAAGCCAGGTAAACCGTTAGACGAATGTGGGTCCTATAGGCCCCTTTCTCTGATTAACACTGACACAAAAATATTTGGCAAGATCATTGCCAATAGGTTTCTCCCCATTATGTCGCCACTTAGTCCACCCCGACCAGAGTGGCTTTGTGCCCGGCAGATCCACCGCCCTTAAGATCCGTCGCCTGTTCAATGTTCTGGCTAGAATTGATCCCAACGCACAGGCCGTGGCGGTCACCCTCGATGCCCAGAAGGCATTTGATATGGTGTCCTGGCAATACATGTGGGCGGTGCTCCACAAAATGGGAATTGGCCCACGCATGAGGTCGTACATCAAACTCCTCTACACAAGCCCCGCAGCCAGAGTCCTGGTCAACTCCAGGGCCTCGGCCCCCTTTGCCCTCCACAGAGGTACCCACCAGGGCTGCCCGTTTTCTCCGATACTCTTTGCGCTCGCTATAGAGCCCATGGCTCATAACGTTAGGGACAAACATACGCGTAAAGGTATACGTCTCAGTGATATTCCCGAGATCATTTCTCTATATGCCGAAGACGTGCTCCTATATATTGGAGACCCGGCTGCCCACCTAGACCCGATAATGAGAGACATAACCAAAATTGGCACTTTCTCGGGCTTCACCATAACTTATTCCAAATCTGAAATCTTACAGCTCACCCCGTCCACTACACAACCGCCCTGCAAATTCCCCCTCCGATGGTCACCGAGGGGCATCGGGTACCTTGGAGTGCAGGTGTCCCTCACTAAAGATGAACTGCTGGCTGACAACTATGCGGCTGTGGCGCAGCTTGCTGAGGCTCAAATGTTGAAATGGCGCAGTCTCCCACTCTCTTTGTTGGGTAGACTATCTCTAATCACAATGATTATGGTCCCTAAATTTCTCTACGTCTTCACAAATGTGCCGATCTGGCCCGGAAAGCGATATTTCAGGAACTTACACGCTGCGTGTGCCCAATTTCTGTGGCACTCGGGCGCGGTTCGTAAGAAATGGCAACACATGACTTCTCTATGGTAACGGGGGTTTCACCGCCCCCGATTTTGCCAAATATTGGACAGCTCCGCAGGCCCAACACGCCACATACTGGTACAACCCCCCCCGCATGTGAAGCTCGAGAAACTAGTGAGCGAGAGCCTTAACACCCTCTCCCTCATTCTCCATCACACATCACGTTGACGCCGTGGCAGACCCTGTGGCAGCCACTGTCAGGGCCTGGAAATATATCTTGCAGATATAACCCGACCACCACCCGTACTACAAATGGCTGCCCATCTGGCAGTTCCCGGGCCTCAGCCCTACACATAAGCTTTTAATGAAACACTGGCATGACCTGGGCTATCGGGCCCTGACCGACTTTTACCCCGACGGGAAGTTTATCACTCCGCAGACGTGGCGCCCCGGACACCTGGGTACTGCATTGGAACTACTACAATACTACAGGCTGAGGGCGGTGTTCCGCGCCTGGTGGCCCTCATACCCAGATGAGCCCCCAGACTCACCTGAGATCCAGTATATATCCAACTCGGCTGGTGCTAGGGGGATAGTGTCCGCGCTGTACAAATTGTTGATGGCCGACCCCACAGACGTGCCAGTCAAGGCACGAGATACGTGGAGTGAGGAGCTGGGCCTCCCCATCACGGACGCAATGTGGGAGAAAATGTGCACACACACTCAAACTACCTCTCTGAATGCCAGGCATAGGTGCATGCAATTCAAGCTCCTTAACAGACTATATTACATACCTCAAAGAATGGACAGGTTTGCACACACCCAGGCCCGCACCTGCCCTAAGTGCGGTTCTTCTGCTGCAGATCACACTCATATGTTCTGGTCCTGTGACGCGCTGGGCCCATACTGGAAGGCCATAATTGAAGCTCTCTCAGACATCAGTGTCATGTATCCCTTCAGAACCCCTAGCTGTACTGTTCGGCCTGTGGGATAGCCCAGAGTTGAGGAAAATGTCTAGGTTTCTCAATGTTGCCACCATAATAGCAAAAAATGCATATTACAATGTTGGAAGCGCCAATCCCTCCCCCCCCCCCCGTTTGAGATGTGGATGAGGGCCCTCACCTGGACTCAAGCGTGCGAGGGGGACTATATAAATACCCTCCCGCTGGCCTCCCGTCCCAGGAATGTGTGGACGGAATTTTGCACATACTTAAATCACAAAGATGACTTAGAACTATTGTCCTCCCCTCCTCCTGGTGATGTAAACTAACCCACTGCTGTGCCGCTTGAATACGAGCAATGGCCCCATTGGTACCTGCCTATCATTCCCATGTATTGCACTACCATGTGTGTATCTGTTACTCTTGCTATGCTGTACAATATGTTGATTGTCTGTTCTCTCACCATGCCAATAAAGAAAAGTTTTAAAAAAAGAAATTCATGTGGATCTTCTTGTCCGTTTAACGAGAATTTCACCATTCCAGCACAGTAGTCCAATTCTTGCCTTACTCCTGCAATACTGTAAATGTTGTCAGGATTACTTACTGCATTTCTGTGAAGAACAAGCATTTGTAAACCCAACTGGTCTCTGCTATTTGCATAAATGTTTTCAACAATTTGCTGGCATAGCAATTAACACCTGTTGTATTAGAAATTGTGAATGGACCAGGTACTTCTGTTTCTGAGTACTTTGATGGAAGGGGATGTGGTTTGTTTGAAGAGGCACTTTTTTGTGTGTGGAATTGGGTATGTCTTGTCTTGTTTACTCCTTTTATCTGTGCTTTTGGTAGTTGGAGTATGAGCTGATTTCAATTTCTTTGGTGGTACTGTTTCCAATCATTTAGAACTACTGATTGAATGAGCTTTCTTTTGAAACCTTTGGGTTTTTGAGGAACAGGGTACATGTTCAGATCGGGTGTGTAGAGTGCACTTAGTCTATTGTACTCTGATGCAAGGAATGTCTGTGCTGACTGCAGTTGCATCAAACTTCACTAGATATAGTCCTTCCAGTGTACGTAGCCATGACAGTGCTACGTAACTCATGCCTTCTTTAAAGACTCTGCTGCCAATATCAATCAATGCTTGATCTAAGGTTAGACCATGCGATTTATGAATAGTTACTGCATAAGCTAGCGACAGAGAAAACTGTTCTCTGCGTAGATACATGTCTTTGAAAAGAAGGAATCGAGCAGTTGTGCGTCCTATCTTTTTAACTTCTGAAAGTTGGTCAAACTGGATGTTGACAAACTGAATGCTGTTGTCCCGTGAGTATGTCTGGAAGCCAACAACTATACCAAGTGCTCCATTAACTAAACCTTGCTCTGCTCCATGTCAAGGTTACACTTCAGCATTATTCTACAGTTCACGCATAATGTTAACATTTTCTCAAAACCAGCTGTGTTAGAGAGAGAGTTTTCTAAGGTATTTAGTCGTGCTATTGTCAGGTTCACTTGTCTCTTGAGATGGATGTGCTGTAATTTATAGTCATTCTTTGTTTATTTAACTACTTACACAAGTCATACACAGTTCCGATTAAAACTTACCCTAACTTCCATTGTTCAGAAGGAGAGCTCTCCAAGCCATCATGGTGGTGAGGAGGCAGGGTCCTGATTGGACGAGAACATTCTGCAAAATGATTGAGACTGAGGTGGCTTGGAAACAGAAAGAGAATTCCAAACTGCCTTTCATTGTCCTTAGCTAAACAGGAAGGTCCTGTCTTTTGTATCCCTTGAAGTAGGCCCTGTTTTAATCTTTGAATTTATCCCAGGTTGGTGAAGAGGCAGGTTGGAGTCCAGATCCACGAGTTTCCAAGAAGATATCTGGTGGGAGCGCAGCGCTCTGATTTCTAGAGAAGCGTTTTTATACAAATCTACTGAAGAAGTAATCTGCATTCATGAGAAGTTAAGAAGTGACTGCAAGTTTATTTTTAATCTGTTAGTTAGTTTAGGTATTTAGTGAGCATTTAAAATGCCAGGAAAGCAACCTTTGTGAGTCCAAGTTGGGAGCAGCGTTCTGCAAGGAACTGTAATTTTAAGCTGACAGCAGTAAAACCAGTCACACTTATAAGCCCTCATTTTCTCTCTGAAGGAAACTCTAGATTAATCCGCATGAACATTAAATGCTGTTAAGAAAGACTGCTGTTAGGAAAAAGACGTTGATAATAATATGCACGCGCTACGGCAGACCTTTCCTTTATTTGCTGCCGCTCTCTCGCATGTCACTGACAGAGTAATGATCACTAGCGCCTGGCAGTGATTTATAACATGAAAGTAAGCCTCAGACTGCATCTCACTGCATATGCACTCAGGATGACCAGTGGTTTCTCAGGAAGAGAGTCAAGTGAAGCTTTCTCTCATATCCTGGACAGGAGTCTAGGAGTTTGAAGGTAATATTCCTTGAAGAATGTAATAGAGGAGATAAAAATAAAAGACACTGATTACTTAAAGACCCATTCCAAGAGGGACAGGTCTAGCACAATAGACTCAAGGGATCTGCTGCCAGTTTGCTACTGGGGGTTTGAGTAGTCTAGGAGCATGTTTGCCCAGGAGAGTCATTCCAGAAGGATAGTTTTCTAGTCTGGCTCCATCTAGCAAATCAACAGACATGTTTCCAGACTGTAGAATGGTACAGAATTAGTTTAAACAACTATTCCAAAGGAAACCTCTCATAAGGAAAAAGTTGTTAAGGTTCTATTTGGAGCTTCTGAAATAAAACTCGCTTCCCAGCTCTCAAGGGAAGCACAACAGGTATAGAAAAGTACAGGGGAACTCAGGTGGGGTGTTTTGATTAGGAAGGTATTAATATTTTGTTTTCTCTTCCTCTGCAGGTGCTCGGCTAGTTAGAGAAAGTAACCTGTGATCTGTATTTTGTTTTATCCACTTTCCCCTTTCCATTTGGGGTGTAGAGACTTCTGCCGTTAGAATCAGTGGTCGTCTACACATCTTGGAGGGACTGTGGTGCTCAGCAGCTCCTGCGGATCAAGATTCAGGACCGGACAGCTATGGTTTGTTGACACATAGGTATTGTCATACCATGTACGTCCAGTTTGTCTGTGCCGTGAATTTCCACTAGTGATTGGTTTTCTTTTTTGAGCATTGTTGCATTGAATTGTGCACCGATTGCTAGAGTTGGCATTAAGGACATACAGGTGACATTTTTGTGAGCTAATTGTTCCATGACATCAGTCGCACATGTGTTGCGCCCGTACAGCTCATGGATTTGTCTAGTATTGAGGGTAGACTGTACCTTCTTTGAAAGTATACTAATCGGTATGTTTTTTTAAATGTTGGTGTAGCTGAGGTCTGCAGACTGACAAATGTTTTGAGTTAGTTCTCTGTATTGAAAATGTTGCCAGAGAGGTACATACCCTCGATGCTTCCAAGACTTTTACAGCCCACTTTGTGTCCTAAGGTTCTGAAGATAGGTTCCCCTTTCACTGGTGTTAATTGAAGGAGGTCTCCAAAAACAATGACATGTCTTCCTCCAAACAGTTCTTTGTAGTCTGTTTTGAGGACCTCTTGCAATCTGAGGTGAATCAAAGCTAACATTAGGTTTGACACCATGCTCACCTCATTTATTAGCAGCATTTTCATTTGTTTTAAAACTCTGCATAGCTCCATAGCAGCTTCTGCTGAAAGTTTATAGTACTCTAATTTGTTTTGGTTTTCTACTGGAAGGAGTAGCAATTGGTGTAGAGTGACTCCACCTATGTTGTAGGCAGCAAAACCTGGGTGGTAGGGGGGGGCGGTTACAACAGCTGAAAGGTTGTTGTTTGCAATTGTTGGAGGTATTTACTGATAATCTTAATTAAGAATGTTTCCCTGACCCAGCTTCACCAATGACATACAGCAGTACAGGTTTGTAGTTGTGACAGGTACAAGTTTTACTTTTTCACTTACTTCTAGAAAAATGGTACGCTGCTCATTGTTTAGTTGGGATTTCAGTACAGCCAACACTTCTGCAGATTTCTCATACTGAAACATGGTGGTGGTTACTTCCGTCATGGCTAATTCTGCCTCATTTGCTATGAGTGGCTGTCCAAGTGGTTCTTGGCTGCCTGTTAGAGAAGGTTCACTGCTCTCAGAAGTGTCTACATTTAGTTGTGCTTGAAGTTCTTCTTCTTGTTGGCTTTCATTGTCCAATATGGTTTTGTACTGTGTAAAGTTTCCATCTGTAATTGTACTTTAACTTGCATTCAAATCATCTTCATAGGATGCGTGGGTGGCTAATAAATCCTCTTCTTTTCTCCATGGTTTGAAAAGTTGCAGTAGAGCCATGTAGTACAATTCTTTGTGTTGAGCAGTTTTCAATGACACTTTCAAATGATTAATTAGGCTGCGTTTGGTAAGTTTCACAAGGCTTCCTTCACAACTTTCTACTCTGGATCTACCTTTTTTTTCTCACCTGGTTTAATGTTATTTTTGTATGAGAAGTTTTGGGCTATCTGGTACAGGTACATGGCTTCTAAAGTAATACTCCTGTTTGGGTAGTATGTGTCCAATAAGTTGTTCTTCAAAATGTCCTGGCTGTTGGGATCGTTTTTGGCTATTGTTTGCATGTCTTCGTACGATTTCAGTACTTTTTTTCTGGATGCAGCAGGACCAAGGCTTAGCCACACTGTTTTCAGATTTCCCATATAAGGCAGTGCCGGTTAAACGGTCTGCAGCTTCGTAGCAGCCACATTCTCTATGGGACAGCATTTTTAGGCCAAAGCTGTACAATTTTTGCGCCAGTGTTTTGTCAGATGATATGTCATCCCAGAGGTATTTTAGCTCTGTTTTCTCTGCTTTGGTTAAGTAGGCTGTGACATATCGTGCAACTGTAGCGGAATTGTCTGCAATGTACAGTACATCAACATTAGCATTCCATAGGAGGGCAATTATTACATTGTAATCATTAATGTACTTTGATGCTTTGCTCCTATTTATGGAGGGCAATTATTACATTGTAATCATTAATGTACTTTGATGCTTTGCTCCTTTTTATGCAGTAGGTGTTCTTGGGAGATTTCCCTTTTACACTGTGTCGAACCGAAGACATGAAGCTGTTTACTTGCCCTGTTGCCGAAACTGGTCTACGGAAACCAAAGCGGCATTTGGTGTAGTATTTGCCTCTGTTCTTATATTTGCAGCAACAATACTTGCCACACTTGTGTCTTTGGAATTGCAAAATGTGTTCTTGTGGGTCACTATGTGTACTTCCTGAAGGGATTTCGCAAGTGACATATTTGTGAATGAACTGCAAAACAGTTTCATCACTCTCCTCACCAAATTTAGGAGCATTTTTAATCCACAAAAGCATGTGGATGTTTGGTGCTCCTCTGGCTTGATATTCTTTTCTCCAAAAGAAGTGTGCCACTTCTCCGAGGGGAGGAAGTACTTTATTGCAAATGAAGTGCAGCATGGCAAGGAAGCGATGATGGAAGTACTGTGAAACATTTACAGGCTTAAGAGAGCAAAGTTCTCCTGGTGTTTTCATGTCTACACCTGTTTTGTTTGCTATGCGTAGGAAAGTGTGCAAATCTTCCCATGCATACTCTGCACAACTTAGTGACAAACCATGTGGGTGGGCCTAGGTTGCTTAGCACATACCAACATCTGCGTGCCGTCAGAACCAGTACCCTTTCGTACCACGTCTGTTTGCCAAGAGATTTGTAATACTTGACTGTAAAACTTTGTCCTTGTCTTGCACCTTTTGAAGTAGCTTTGTAGTGGATATGTTTTGAAAATGGGAACATGTTTTCAATCTGTGTGCCACTCCATAACAAAGCATTGCCAGTTCACTTTCAAAGACGAGGTGGAATATGTACTCCACGTTCTGTCTAAATATAGGGTCTTCAGAATGCATTCGTAAACAGCGGTATTCGGATGCTGTTATTTGTGTGCATCTTTCATCATATCTTCCACCTTTTCCAGTCGGGAAGAGTAGAGGAAAGGCTCATGCTTCTACACTTTTTTCCCATATACTGATTGGTGCACCTTTGGCTTGCCGCATTTGATAGGTTTCTAGTGAATCGTCTATGGTGTCTTTGGAGTGCAGTAGGTGAATTGTATAGTGTTCTAAAATATTGGAGGCTGCAGAAGGATCTAGACATTGAAATTGGCCAGTTGTTGAGGAGTCCTGAATTATTTCGGTGGTTTCTCGCAGGTTTTCTTCAACGTTTATTTCCTTGTAGTGTTCATAGTTTTTTTAAGGTATTGCAAGGCTTCCCTAACTTTGTTTAAGTCCACTAGATGCTGCCAATTTCTTTTTCTTTTATAGGTACACCATTTACCAGGATAATCAAAGATTCTTGTATTGGCCTTTGCACTCATAGAGTGTCTACATTTCCTTTCAGATGTAATGGTAAATAAACTACTTTCCCATGAATGCCTCTCAGTAATTTGGTGGGAGGCAATTTTGCAGTTTTCGGCTGAAGGTGTAGTATTGCTTTAAATGGGTGCACTGTTTGGATTATAATGCTCTCATACAAGTTAGGCTGCTACAGTGCATTTGGCAGTGGAAATACTTCCAAATGATTACTGATCGCCCGCGAAGGCATTTGGTTATTGTCCAATTTTGCAGTGCACTATGTGCACAGTATGGAGGTGTTAGTAATTTTGTATTTGTTTTCAGCTATAAGGTACAGAGCTAATTGAAACCATTGGGATTCCTCATTGTCTTCTATTTTCTGCATTATATCTATAGTTTTGGTGCTCTTTTATAAAAAGTTCTACGACAACACACACATACTTGGTTTGGTATTTCAGCAGATGTTCTTTTGAACTTTTGTATTTCTTTTCTGTATGTGTGACATGAAAAGTTGACATCTGCAATGTTGTCAGTACTGTTGTCTAAAAATTCTGGAGTTTGTAAGTGCTCTTCAGTTCCACAATATTTCCTTCGGATGTGCTCTATTTCTTCGAGCACTTGTTTGGCTTTACTGTGTAGGAGAATATCATTTAAATGTTTCAGTGCTAAAGCTGGACTTTTTTCAAACACAGTTTGTAAACTAGATTTCTGACTGTTGAATGGTGGGTTGCTAACATATTGATACGGTGGAAGGTGCTTTTGCAAGCAGCTCCAGAAATACAGACTAAGGAATGTCCTTGTATTCCTGTGTAGGTGTGCACTGGACAGGAATCCATATGTTGCAGTATTTTAATTTTTCTTTTATCGTTGCATTTCACATAGTGATTGAGGAACTGCTGCAACGATTTGATTAAGCATTGGCGAACCTTACACATTAATGTGCAAGGCCATTTGTAGGTCAGGCGTGTTGGTGTGGTGGAATGGGGAGTGACACCTAAGTTTGATGGGATATTTCTGAAAGCAGTGTTTCTTCTTCCATTATGGTATTGTGTATCTTTTCATACCCTTGTCCACTCCGATGTAAGGCAATTTGGTTTGTTTGCTCCCGTTTGTATGATTCTTCATTGAAGTATGGCTCTGTGCTGGTGGTGAGACTCCACTCACCTGTACAGATGAGGCCATAGGTATCTATGCTGATATTGCTTTTTTTGCAAAATACTGCTTATAGTTTACCAATTAATGTTGTTAAAGGTTTCATTCTGTTTAAAATTACTATAAACTATTTCAGTTTAACGATCATTACACTGTCTACAAGAGCTTCCAGGATTACTTTTCTGTGATAAGCTTTGTGGGTGGAGCGTGATTTCTCCCTTCTGTTTATAAGGTTCTGAAGGACTCTGGTGGAACATTTTTTGTAAAAATAAATTTTTGGGAATTCTTGCTTGTGGTTACATTACCATTTGTATGTACTCTGTTAGCAGTAGTGTGAGTTGCACTCTTTTTAGTGCTTTTCTTTTCATTGTCACATTTTGACAGATGAATTACACTTTCTTTACTGGTAGGTGCCTCCGTTTTGCTTAATGACTGTATTAGCTTTTCTCGTTCAACTTTCTGCAGAAGTTCTGCTTGCAGTGGATGGCTCTCTTTCTGCATTGCTTTCTACAGAGTTGCAGTTTGGTAGGCATTGTGTAGTAGCTGCTGGAGAAGAAAGGGAAGTGTGGGTGTGCAGATTTTGAAAAGTATATGTGTGCAATGTGCATGAGTGGTTCAATAAGAGGGTAGGCATGTAAATGGAAGTGTGTCACTGTGTAATGGGCTCTAACCTTTGGTTGGGGACAGTATCGTACAATGTGGGGATTAGTATAATGGTGGCGACATAATAAACACTGAGCACCTGTAGAGGTGTCATGAGTAACAATGAAGTACTTAATGGTGGGTTGTCGCAAATCTATAATCTACAATAGAAGAATAGTGCACTCTCCCAGTAAAACGTAAAACACTACAATGGTATTGTACTTACTTTGTTGCTTGGTGAGGGTAGGTGAATCGCAGGTTGTATTTTGAAGTGCACACGCCAGTGGCTTTCAGGAGAGAGGTAGGTACTGCACCTGTATAAGAAGATGGTAAGAAAATATGTTGCCTAATGGCATAGTGATTGCATTTGTACAATACATACTTTAAAAGTGTAGGGGGATGTCTTGGCAGGAAGAGAAAGTGTGTGTATATAAATGGATGGCTTACTATATGAATGGGGACCTGGGAGCATAAGCATGTTTGGTAAGGGGGTAGGTGGGTTATTTGCAAGTGTATTGTATGATGTCCTATTTAGCAAGTGTGTGTATTAGTGTAGGAGTATTTATTTTGAAAATGGAGTACTTCTCATTGTGTAAGGATGACAAAAAGGTTCTGAAAGATGTACAGACTGCAAAGCAGAATGTTTTTGTGTGTGCATTTGCATATACTTTTCTACATATATATGCTTGCTACATGAGTGGAGCCAGTGTTTACATTCTTTAATTTCCTTATGTGCATTTATGAATGGTACTGTTGTCAATGCACACATACATTTTTTTTTTTAAAGTAATGTTGCAATCTATAAAGTGTGAAAGGTAAGTGGCAGAAAACTGTTGTTATGCATGCAATGTATACACTTGGCTCAATACACTTGGCTTGACTTCAGTGCCACAACTATTTGAAAGGGACATGTTAGTTACTTTGCACTAATAACAACCTATCCACATTATGTTTACACGTAATACCGAAAACCCAGGGAAATTCGCCAGTTATGGTAAGCTAAGCAACGCTAACTCGCACCACCACCGTGCACTGCTAATACTAACACCCAGTACATCAAAGATGACATCCCAAATGCCATTGATGACATCACATATCTGGGCCACTTGTTTTTGTTAACTGACATATGTAGGCCAGGTGGTTCTGTTCACTGACAGTCAGAATATAAAAAATCAAAAGGTGCTATATATCTAGACGTTAACCTTGTCATATGTTCGTAAACTACTTTCCTTAGGGTTTGGTCGCAGGTCATGGTGCACATACATGGGGCAATAAGCAGGTCTCCAACACACAATTCATTTGTATACTTGACGATAAACTGTAATGTTTTTAACATTTTCTGAGGATGCTGTTTCTTCCTTACTTTAGGTTTCCACTATGTGCCTGTGATTTGTATGCATTGTGGGTCTTCATATGTATTGTTTGTACTAGCACAAGTGTGTAGTAAGTCTTGAATTGTTAGCTAGTTATTACATGTTTAACATTACTCAAAACTCTGATAAGGTACCATTCATTAGTGTACTATCTAAAATTGCAAGGTTATAAATATTGTACTTTTATTGTGCATGCTGCAGCCATTGCCGATGGTTATGTATGATTAGGTTCCTGTATTAGCAACAACACTGCAATACAATGTTGTTTAGATGAGTATATTCTTTAATATATTAAGTAGTTCATGATAGGTCTCCCGATTACCCCTGACATCTTGTTACCAATATTATAAAGACAACCCGTTGTAGGGACTTTTCATCAAAATGAATTGCACATGTGATATTATCAGTGGTGTCATCAATGGCATTTGTGATGTCATCTTTGATGTCCTGGGTGTTAGTCTTAGCAGTGCATGGTGGTGGCGTGTGTTATGGTTGCTTAGCCTACCATAACTGCCGAATTTCTGGGGGTTTTCTGTCTTATGTGTAACCATAATGTGGATAGGTTGTTATTAGTGCAAAGTAACTAAAATGTCCCTTTCAAATAGTTGTGGCACTGAAGTTGATAGGTGTTTCTTTGGGCACCTGAACCATAACGTACCTTTTAACGACTGTTTTTGTCTGTGAATTTCATAGGTTTTTAGTAGGGCACTGTAACCAGAAAGTTCCTTTAGCATAGTTTTTTCAGTAAAGATGATGGGTTTTTCGTAGCGCAACTTAACCATAACATCCCTTTAACAATGTTTTTTTTTATATATATATATATGTATATATATATGAGGGAAAGGGAGAAAGAAAGAAAGAAAGAAAGAAAGAAAGAAAGAAAGAAAGAAAGAAAGAGAAAAGTATGCAAGAGTACATTCCCTATGCAAATGTAATGAGTAGCAGCCTTGTGTAGCACACATTGGGGGATATTGGAGTATATTTCCTGATACATTTAAAAGGGGCATATGGGCATAAGTCTGACGGGGGGGGCTTATGATGGTAGGGACATCGGATGCTTCACTGTGTTAGTGCAGCTCTGGACCTTGGGGTTCTTTGCAAACATCAAGACAAATGCACCCAACAACGCAGCTCCTTAAACTCAAAAACAAGTTGCGTGGCGTATATCACTTGGAAAGGGACGTTATATCTGGACTCACTCTGCCGGTGCACAACATTTTAATATAGATCCAATCCCCAGGGACCAACTGCAGAGGGGGTTGCTGGCGTGTCTGTTGCAGCAGCATTTGCATCCTCAGTCCAGAGAGGTGCAATTTGTTGGGAGAAACATTTTATGGCAGACAGATAGTTGTGAAACTCCTCTCCCAAAACAGATGCAGCCCTGTGAGCTTCTGATGCTCGCCTGACAGGAGAGAGAGGTGTGTACATGCAGCACCCCGTTGCCACCTTATGGGATGATAAGTGGTGACACAAACAGTGCACCCAATTTTTCTTTAATATGGTGCAAAGCTTCAACAGCTTGCTTTCAATGGGCTGTTGATCCATTATACGATCCCGTTGGCCTGGGGGTGGTAAATAGTGCACACCCGATGCTTGATGCCCAGCAATGCAGAAATCGTTTTAACGAGTTTATTAAAGAAGTACGCGCCATTATCTGATCTGAGTACATTGCACACACCCCATCGAGGAAAAACATCCTGCACTAAAAATTTGGTGGCACATTTAGCATCTGGTTGTGCACAAGGTCCCGCCTCCACCAAGCGCTAGAAGGTGCACAGGACCACAATAAGGTAACTGGATACATTACATCTTTCACCCAGGTCAGCATAATCAATGTGCAGTTTGCCGAACGGCCCACTACGGCGGGGCAAGGTGCCTCTAATAGTTCTCAATGTAAGCCCTGTATCGTGACTTTGACAGGTAGTGCAGCCGTTTTAGTTAAGTGTTCCTGTAAATTGGAGACAAACCAGTCCTCCTCTATGTCTGCTGCAATATGCTGTTTGGAAACCTGTGATGGATGGTGTAACTGGACAAATGCGACCAGTAGTAACTCATGTGGCATAACCACTTTGCCAGATATCTTTTGCCTTCACAATAAATCAGTCGGGGACTGTTTACAGCTCCTTTCCACCCAGAGCTCCTTCTCTTCTTGTGTTCGTCCCTGTAACTCAATTATCTGTGCGATTGCTAATGCCTTATACAGTGTTAGCAATTGTTCAGTGTTTTATGTCAACATGGGATACTCCGAGACCTATGGCACTGGGAGATATCCTGTGCTTTTCACTGCTGTATCCGTGGCAGTGTTACCGAGTGAAATCTCGTCTGTGTTGTTAGTATGGACAGAGCATTTGACGACTGCTACTACAGATGGTTGGGAAAATGCATAAATAAGTTTGTCTAATAATGCGGCATGCTGAACTGGGGACTCATCAGCTCTCCTGAATCCTCTCCTCTTCCACCTTGCAAGGCCTCCATGCACTGTGGTAGTAACATATGCTGAATCTAAGTAAATCATCACGTGGCACTCCTAGGACGCTTGTAGCACTTCAACAAGCGCTATGAGTTTGACTGCTTGATTTATAAAATGCAGTGGTAATCTCTTCTGTATTAGTGTTTCGTACTCCTCATCCACCAGACAAACCACTGCTGCATCAGTGTGCCGTAAAGCAGTGTACTGATCAATCGTGGTTGACCTCTCAATGAAGACCTCCAGCAGCTTATTGTAGGCCTTCGGAATGTCATCTTCCTCTCCCTCAAAAGTCACACAGTCCTGGTTGGCCAAGTCTTTGTCAGAGCACATTTCTGTTAAAAAGGTGGCAGGTTTGGTTGGGGGGCGCTCAAGAGCCAGCGACCAAGATGGCCACTGCTTTCTGAGCCCCGTCGGAGGTGTATGTGAGGAAGAGGCCCATGCCCACTGAGACCGTGCGGTGGAGCAGCTAATTTACAGCTGATCTACACGAGGTGTTGCTGAACACATAGCTGCAGTTTGTGGTTGGATAAATGTGGTGTCTTCGGAAGACAGCCGGGAATACGTGCGCCCCCTGTCATGATGCCTACTCCAGGGAAGCCAGTTCAGGACCAGCGTCCCCGAAAGCAGACATCATGTCCCCAGGGAGGGACCCAGCAACCCCTTATAGGGGCTCTTTGGACATTGTCCTGGCGCCTTTGGCACCAGGCTCATAGAAGACATCAGTCCTGGCACCATAGGCGCCAGGCTCATTATGGGAGTGCTTGGATGGACTTACTTGATGCAGACCATGCTGCCGGATCCAGACCTCCTTGAGGTCTGAAAGGGACTATTTTACCACTCAGGCGTGGCTGAGGAAGAATACTTACCTGGAACTACTTTGGGGGCTATTTAAACCACGCCCAGACAGCAGCTCACGCTTTGCGTTGTTCTGCATCTAGCAGCTGGACGCTCACCGTGTCTGCTCCTGCATCCTGGCTTCAGCCACGCCCACCTGCAACCTGGAACACCTGAAAAGGAAGGAAAGGAGAGAAAGGTGAATAATTGAACTTTACCTACCTCCATCCGGAGTCCGGAACCATCACTCCGACGATCCTGAGAAAAGACATTATTTTTAGAAGTGCATCGCATCGCTCGCTGCAGCGCCGTGTTCCACTCACCTTCACGAGGCGCCCTCGGGCTCTTCAGCGACCATTGGCACCATCCGTCGCCTTTCAGCGCCTAAGGAGAAAAAGAGACAAAACAAAGGTGAGCGAAGGAACAGATTGAGGAAGGCCTGGTTCTTCCACCTTAAGACTTACCTGATTATTGTTGGGACAATCTTTCCTCACCTCGGGTCGGCGCCGCTTCTTTGGCACTTCCGTACCCCGGCCCCTAAGGGGAAAAAGACACACGCATTGGTGGGTGAAAGCAAGATCACTAAGGGAACCATCCATCAAAAAGACTCACCAGAGTTTACCTTCGGCGAATCCATTCCTCAACGCGGATTCTTCATCCTGCATCTGAAATAGAGAAAAGGACAACGGACAATTAAGGCTTGAACTTTTGCAACTGAATACTTACGGCCTCATATCGGAAAAGTCAAGCGGAGTTGAATACTCACCAAACCCGAGATCCAGTGAAGTAACTGGAAATCAACGCGCCCCTGCATCGGAAGCAGGATGGAGAGCTCATCCTTTCAGACTCTAAGGTGAGACTCTACGGGGATCGCGGAGGGGGTTTGAGGAGTGTGAGAGGGGGAAGGGGGAATCCGACACATTATCCAGCAGACAGTTAATCCCCTTTCCATCTACAGAAGGATTCTTCTACGGGCCAGACAGGCGAGGTTTGGGGGTCTGGTCCAGTCCGTCTTCCGAGTCCTGCGCATCACCTTAGAAGAGGTCGGGTCCAGTCCAGAACAGGTCGGCGCCTCCGTGGGAATCAGGTGAGCGCAACAGAACGCGAAGCCTACCTACAATTTCTCACCCGGGCGCTATGGAGGCTTCCGAGACAGACCAGCTGGCCCAGCTATTGGGGGAATTACGGTCTGAAGTTCATTCCGATCGCCAGGAGATGAATGCCCTCAGGAGAGAGTTAATTGTATCTAAAGAACGAACTGATGATCTTGCCAGACAGCTATTACAAGGTCAGGCTGGTCAAACGCCTTTACCAGGTTCTGGGGGTAATTCCGCCCCAGTGGTTTCAAATAACCCCGTGCAAATTAATCTACCTGGAAATATGCCACTGGCCCCACCGGAACGTTTTGCCGGGGACCCCAACAGGTTCGCCGTATTCATGAATCAATGCCGATTGCACTTCCTCTGCAGACCTGGGGCCTTCCCTAACGACCAAACCAAGGTCGCTTTTGTACTATCATATCTCAGCGGCAGTGCTGCGGATTGGTCAGTTCCAATGGTTACTCAAGATGACCCAATTCTTCGGAACTTTCGAGCCTTCCAGACAGGCATGGAAAGACTTTTTGCGCTGCATTCTCAGGGACAGGCCCTGGACAACGAGCTTCTATCCCTACGACAGGGTAACCTGGACCTCTTAGCCTATATCGTGACCTTCAGTAGGTTAATTGTGGAGACTGAATGGCCGGAGGATAAAAGAATCACTTTATTCCATCGAGGTCTACATGGAGAACTTAAGGATGTCCTGGCCCAGGTCGTAAATCCACCCCAAGACTGCTCTGAATATATAGACTTGGTGGTCCAATTAGATCAGAGACTTCAAAACAGAAAGGCAGATTGGTCCAAGTTTGAGACCCGGGTTTTGGTCAAAACCCATGTTAACCCCAAGGGTGCCGATGTTACTGAACCTATGCAAATTGGAGGGGTTAAAGGACCTTTAGCTCAAAAAGAGCGTGAACGAAGACGGCAAATGCAATTATACCTTTATTGTGGGGCTTCTGGACACTTTTTACGAGATTGCCCTATAAAACCGTCTAAGAAGGCGGTAGGAGTCGCTGATAAGAACCTGATGGAATCTGAGTCGGGAAACGACCACGCCCGACAAGCGTAGGGGTCAGCTTGCCGAGCTTAAAAACTAACTCTCTGACCTTGCATTTCATCATGCCAATGGTCCTCGTAAATCCGAAGCAGCCTGGGCGGTTACATGCCATTAAGGCATACATCGATAGTGGGGCTATAGGAAACTATGTGGATCGTGAATTGGCTTCCAGGATCAATCTCCCTCTTTGCCCTAAATCTAGTAAGGATGTCATCACCACAGTGGATGGAACCGAAATCGCCTCTGGGCTGGTAACACACTCCACTACTGAAGTGACATTGTTGGGTCAAGACGGACATGGGGAGGCCATTGTGTTTGATGTAATCAAGGCTCTGCAATTTCAAGTAATTCTAGGAATCCCTTGGTAGGAAACACATAATCCTCGAATTGACTGGCGAGCAAAGAGGATAACCTTTCCAGATTGTGCACAAACCTGTTATCCAAGAAATCCAAATATTGGCCTAGCTACAGTAACCCCTGTCATTTTGCAAATACCGCCAGAATACCAAGAATTTCAAGACGTCTTCCAAAAGGAACAGGCCAACACTCTACCGCCTCACAGGTCGTACGATTGCCAGATCGATCTATTGCCCGGTGCACAACCCCCTTGCAGCAGGATCTATGCCCTTACCGAACCCGAGAATCTTCATTTACGACAATATCTAGATCAGTACCTAGCCAATGGTTTTATTCGCCCGTCTAAGTCTCCAGCATCCTCGGCTTTATTCTTCGTGCCTAAAAAAGAAGGCGACCTCAGAACTTGTATTGACTACCGCGCATTGAACCAGATAACTGTTAAAAACCGATACCCTTTGCCTCTGATCCCTGAACATCTTGACCAGTTGAAGGATGCCTGCATATACACCAAGTTAGATCTCCGGGGGGCCTACCATCTGGTGCGAATGAGGGAAGGCGATGAATGGAAAACTGCCTTCCGCACCAAATATGGGCTATTCGAGTACCAGGTGATGCCTTTCGGATTGTGCAATGCACCGGCTGCCTTCCAATACTTCATGAACGATGTTTTTCGGGAACTCATGAACGTTTGTGTTGTCGTATATATCGATGAGATTCTTGTGTACTCCTCTTTGGAATCTGATCATAGAAAACATGTCAGGGCAGTTCTCGAGAAATTGCGCCAACACAAAGTATTTGCTAAACTTGAAAAATGTGTTTTCCATGCCACAGAAGTCGAGTTTCTTGGTTTCATCCTGACACCTAAAGGAGTCCGCATGGACTCACGAAAAGTGGATGCTATCCTCAAATGGTCATCGCCTAGCTCCATGAAAGGTGTTCAAAGCATGCTTGGCTTTGCCAATTTTTATCGCAGGTTTATCCCGGAATTTTCTCGTGTGGTTCAACCCATCACTGCGCTCTTAAGGAAAAATAAACGTTTTGAATGGTCTGAAGAAGCCGAGCAGGCCTTTCAGGAACTAAAAGCTAAATTTACCTCTGCACCTGTATTGAAGCACCCGCGCCCAGATCTCCCTTATGCCGTCGAAACTGACGCTTCCAGCCTAGCCATGGGAGCTGTCCTGTCTCAAAGAGATCCCGAAACGAACCAACTGCATCCCGTTGCATTTTGTTCCAGAAAATTCTCGGCACCCGAGGTTAACTACGCAATCACTGACAAAGAACTGGTAGCCATTAAATCCTCCTTTAAAGCCTGGCGGCATTATCTACTTGGCGCTATACATACCATCACGGTGATCACCGACCACCAGAACTTACAGTATTTAAAGACCGCCAAGGCTCAGTCATCTCGACAGCTCCGTTGGGCTTTGTTTTTTGCGGAATTCGATTTTGTAATCACCTACCGTCCTGGCTGTAAGAATGGCAAAGCGGACGCTCTATCCCGAATAGGAATGGGAGAAACTGATACTAACTCAGAACCTGTACCGATAATTCCTGACAGAGAATTTTGGGCATGACTTCTTTACAAACGCTTGA
The DNA here is from genome assembly GCF_040938575.1 of Ambystoma mexicanum. Classification (NCBI taxonomy): domain Eukaryota; kingdom Metazoa; phylum Chordata; class Amphibia; order Caudata; family Ambystomatidae; genus Ambystoma; species Ambystoma mexicanum. The sequence continues at coordinate 180,649,197 of NC_090941.1, read as the reverse complement.
AGACATTCAAGCTAGAGTTAAACAACTCCTGGACCCTACAGATTTACAGGATTGGGTACTAAAGGGATCTGACTTTACTATAAATAATGATTTACCTTATTTCCAAGGGCGCTTATTTCTGCCACACAAGGAATTACAAGAGCTTGTTATTTCTCGTTATCATGATACACTAATAGAGGGGCACCCCGGTATTGCCAAGACGGAAGAAAAGGTGAAACGACAGTTCTGGTGGCCGCCTTGGCGAAAAGATGTTAAATCATTTGTGATGTCCTGTGGTGTTTGCGCCCAAAATAAAGGCCAAAAGAAAAGACCAGCCGGTCTCCTTCAACCTTTAGACATTCCGCCAGCACCTTGGCACACCCTGTCATTGGATTTTATTACGGACTTACCTCCTTGTTCAGGATATAACACTATTCTTGTTATTGTGGATTTATTTTCCAAAATGGCCCACTTCATTCCATTGAAAGGTTTACCTTCAGCTTCAGTTCTAGCCAAAGAATTCCTTGAAAATATTGTTTGTTTACATGGATTCCCGTCTGTACTAATCTCAGACTGGGGAAGCCAATTCATTTCCCACTTTTGGCGTAGATGTTGTCAATTGGCATAAATCGATGTAAGATTATCGACTAGTCACCACCCTCAGACCGATGGTCAAACAGAGAGGACGAATCAGACCCTTGAGCAATATTTACGGTGTATGTTGCAGCAATCTGAAAGTAACTGGAAAGACATTCTTTGGATAGCCGAATATGCATATAATAATTCGGTACACTCTGGAACTGGGCAAAGTCCTTTTTATACTTTATATGAGCATCACCCTCGAACCTCAGACCTCGACTCGCCTCAAGGCCTCGGAATGCCCGCAGTGGACCATCTGCATTCTACAATTACCCAAGCCTTCAAAGAAGCAACTACACATTTACAACAAGCCAAGAGAAAATAAAAGAAGAATGCTGACCTGCATCGGAGTGAAGCACCTCAGTACCAGATTGGGGACCAAGTATGGCTGGCTACCAGGCACTTATCGCTCAAGGGACCTCAAACTTTTAATCCAAAATATCTGGGGCCTTACTCCATTACGGCCATAATCAATCCAGCAGCCGTTAAACTTGATTTACTAGCTAACATGCGAATTCACCCTGTTTTTCATGTGTCACTTTTGAAACCAGTGCAACCTGGAACCAGACTAATCAAGCCTCCAGAACCCATTCAAATAGATAGAGAACCTGAATTTGAGGTGAAGAACATTTTAGATTCAAAGATGTTAAGGTCAAAACTTTTCCATCTAATCGATTGGAAGGGATACGGGCCTCAGGAGAGGTCATGGGAACCCAGTGACCATGTACATGCACCTCGATTAATTAAGAAATTCCACCGAATCTTCCCAAACAAACCAAAACCTCCGGAGGGAACAATCTTGGGAGGGGCCTTGGGGGAGAGTGCTGTCATGATGCCTACTCCCGGGAAGCCAGTTCATGAACAGCGTCCCCGAAAGCAGACATGTCCCCAGGGAGGGACCCAGCAACCCCTTATAGGGGCTCTTTGGACATTGTCTTGGCGCCAGGCTCATAGAAGGCATCAGTCCTGGCACCATAGGCGCCAGGCTTATTATGGGAGTGCTTGGATGGACTTATGCAGACCATGCTGCCGGATCCAGACCTCCTTGAGGTCTGAAAGGGACTATTTTACCTATGGGACTATTTTACCACTCGGGCGTGGCTGAGGAAGAATACTTACCTGGAACTACTTTGGGGGCTATTTAAACCATGCCCAGACAGCAGCTCACGCTTCGCATTGTTCTGCATCTAGCAGCTGGACGCTCACCGTGTCTGCTCCTGCATCCTGGCTCCAGCCACGCCCTCCTGCAACCTGGAACACCTGAAAAGGAAGGAAAGGAGAGAAAGGTGAATAATTGAACTTTACCTACCTCCATCCGGAGTCCGGAACCATCACTGACGATCCTGAGAAAAGACATTATTTTTAGAAGCGCATTGCATCACTCGCTGCAGCGCCGCGTTCCACTCACCTTCACGAGGCGCCCTCAGGCTCTTCAGCGACCATTGGCACCATCCGTCGCCTTTCAGCGCCTAAGGAGAAAAAGAGACAAAACAAAGGTGAGCGAAGGAACAGATTGAGGAAGGCCTGATTCTTCCACCTTTAAGACTTACCTAATTATTGTTGGGGCAATCTTTCCTCACCTCGGGTCGGCGCCGCTTCTTTGGCACTTCCGTACCCCGGCCCCTAAGGGGAAAAAGACACACGCATTAGTGGGTGAAAGCAAGATCACTAAGGGAACCATCCATCAAAAAGACTCACCAGAGTTTACCCTCGGCGAATCCATTCCTCAACACGGATTCTTCATCCTGCATCTGAAATAGAGAAAAGGACAACGGACAATTAAGGCCTGAACTTTTGCAACTGAATACTTACGGCCTCATATCGGAAAAGTCAAGCGGAGTTGAATACTCACCAAACCCGAGATCCATTGAAGTAACTGGAAATCAACAGCCCCTGCATCGGAAGCAGGATGGAGAGCTCGTCCTTTCAGACTCTAAGGTGAGACTCTACGGGGATCGCAGAGGGGGTTCGCGGAGTGTGAGAGGTGGAAGGGGGGGAATCCGACACATTATCCAGCAGACAGTTAATCCCCTTTTCCATCTACAGAAGGATTCTTCTACGGGCCAGACAGGTGAGGTTTGGGGGTCCGGTCCAGTCCGTCTTCCGAGTCCTGGGCATCACCTTAGAAGAGGTCATAGCAGTCCAGAACAGGTCGGCGCCTCCGTGGGAATCAGGTGAGCGTTACACCCCCTCCCTCTCTATGGTCAACAAGTGCGGTGTGGCACTCAGTGAGGCTGCGCAGGGGAGAGGGACCTGTGGCTTTAATGTTAGGGCCAGACTGGTGTTTCAGCAGTTTTGCTGATTGTGAGGAGGAGCGGAGCACCCCACCAGAACAGGGTCTGCGGGGCCTGTGCTGCGGCCTCATTGGGACCAGCACCCGTCTGGCAGGGCAGACAGAGGAGAGGTATTTTACTGTCTGGTTTGCTGCCACCCCAAGCGACGCGCTGTCTGGGGCTCCAGTGCTGGAGAGGGGATATTGATTTGGGCTGGAGGGAAGCTGCTGCTTTGTGGGCTGGAACCGGCTCCCTGGTGGTGAGTGCTCCTAATCCCTGGGCCTGAGTCCTGGCACGAGAGCTATACAGAGGGACATGGGACTTGGCTGGGCCTCTGTACGGGCAAACCGGAGCCCCCTGGAGAGGTAGAGATGCTGTGATAACTGGTCCCTGTGGGACAGGATCAGGCAGAGCTCCTGGTTGGCAAGCATTTGTGCAACCAGGCAGCACAGGGGCACAGATTGGCGAGCAGCCTAGGGTGGTCTCATCCACATGGATGCTGGAGGAGTGTTGGGGCTTGGGAGAACCTGGCGTTATGACCCACAGTGTCTGTGCTGCCACTGACAAGTAAGCAGGACCACTGGGGAGATTCCAGACTGATCTGAGCATACCAGTGCATCTGTGAGTTGAGGGGCTCTTGGGCAGCAGAGGAGGAGCCTGCTGGATGCGTTGACTGGCCTAGCTGGGGGCTTTTGTTTTAAAGAGGGTGAGGCGCACTGTAGCTCGGTTCACGGGTGAGCCTAGAAGAAGTACCAATACCGAATGGCAAAGGGTAACAAGAAGCAGGCATGCCTTTCATTCACACAGAAGGCCGGGCTGGCGCTGCATTTCTTCGCCTGGCACCATTGGGGGTGTGGAGGAAGCCATGTCTAACCCCAACAAAAATATCCCTGAGTACCACGGGACAGTCCTCTGAACTGAGTTTAGTATTTGCTGAAATAAAGAATGGATTTGCAGCCGTGAATACGAAACTGGATGTCATGGAGTATAAAATGGACAGAATACAGCACAGAATAAAGAAAGAGCGGCCGACTCTGCGAAGCTGAACATAGAGTGGGTGTGCTGGAGGACACGAGTGGTGAAGTAACAGCTGCTATGGTGGTTTCCAGGAGGAGCTGAAAGAAATGAGAGATAAAAATTAGGATCAAGAGGCGAGATCTCGCCGAAACAATGCCAGAGTGGTGGGGATCCCGGAATCGAATCAGTGCCAGCATGCAATATGGAACAGTTTATGGAGTTGTTTATCAAGGAGGTATTGCAGGATTCCCAGTTCATCATGGAGAGGGCTCATGGGATCTCAGGACAGGTGTCAAGACCAGGTCAAAACCCATGTGCAGTTATCATGAGGTTACTCAACTACCGTGATAGAGACACCATTTTGTGGCGAGCACATAAACTGGGAGAACTACAGTACAAGGAGGCAAAGGTGTCATTCTACCAAGAAGATTTTACTCTGTCAGTTCAGAGGGCAAGTTTGTCCTTTTTGGTGGTGAAACGTTTGCTACAGGATAAGGATATAAAACATGTGTGCTGTACCCCTCCAAATTGCGGGTTATCCATGACAACAAGACTGTCTTCCTCACTGATCCGGCCGAGGTGAACTCCTTTGTGGAATCCTTGCCTTCGTCCTGAGGAAGATGGACCCATGTAATAGCTGATTTTACTTAGTGTGATGCTGGAAATGCATTGGAGGCACAGGGCCTCCCTGTCCTTGTCCTCTACTCCCTTATCATGTGTGTTCTGTGTTACTTTCTGCACAGGAGTCCAGTTGGGACCCCTGGAAGTGCAGCTCTTCCTCTTATTGTTAATGGTAAACAAAGAACCTTGGGATATCCTTATGGCACCCTGTACTCCTAGAGTATGTTTTGGGCACCTGTGTGATTCCCACAGAGCAGGGTATGGGCTGGTGGCAGCTTCATGCTGATATGACAGGAGCTCTGATTATCCTCCATTTTGGGATGCCCAGGCCCTGCCATAGGAATCAGTGGATTTCTGATGTAAGGCAAGATGGCCCTTGGAGCCTCTTGGTTTCTATTGCCTGTTACCTTGTTTTCCCAAAGTCCTGTGAAGCCCCGACTCTGTCCCTTGCCGTGACTCGCTGTTGGATGGAAGAATCATATATGGTATTGTGGGGAAGTCCAGGCCAGACTGGCTGGAGCCTTCCGGTGACTGTATGTTGTGGGTACACCCTTCGGGTGTGATCTGTGTGAATAGAGTGTGTGACCAATAGGCATTCTATGTTATTTGTATTTTATTGTTTATATAGCACCTTAATCCAATGCGCTTTATGGGTTTCGGTTTCTGTGTGTGTGACACAATGCATGAGACAGGCCTGCCTGAAACTGACACAAATGCAGTGTGGTGTGCTGAAAGGCTGGGTGCTTGCCCCAATCCACATTCCTTATTATGGGTGTATGGGTGGAGTAAATGGCCTGAATGCCCGTGACCCTGATAAGTTGCCTGCCTGCATGAATGCCCTTCCTTGTGATTGGCTGACTAGTCTGGCTCAGCCAGAGGGAATGAGGGACAGATGTGCATATCTGTGGACCTCTCACTTAACAATTATTTCAGAAGCTGAAGTTGAAACTTGAAGCTGTTCTTCAAAGCCCAGCTGGAGGAGATGATTGCTGCTGCATTCCTTCAACACAATCCAAGAGCTGTTGAGTCTGTCAAGGACTGAGCCAAGAGAGGACCTGGCTAGGAGACCTCTCCCCAAGCTATGAGGGACCATCATGCAAAAACTCCTGTTCTTCATCCAGGCACCCTGGAAGCCAGTTCTGTGAGTCTGACATCCGGAGAATCAGGGGTCTGCCAAGAATCCTGAAGAGAAGCACCTGGACATCGAGGTTGTCGAATTCCATTGAGGTCAACCGGAGTTTGGAAAATTTCCGTGACCACTGGAAGTCAGTTCATATAATGTTGCCCAGAAGCAGGGATACCTTGACGCTGTGCTGCTCGACGCCCAGAGCCGAAATGCTCTGTATTGCCTAAGAACATTTGAACAAGGGCTCCCTTGCTATCACCATCGACCACTTTGTCCCGCCGGAGAAAGTCGAGGTGGTCGGCTACCGAGGAAAGTCCGCCGATGGGTTTCCCACCATCCGAAGCTGACAAAGACATCCCACGGACACTAACGGAGTAAAGATCTGAGGTCCAGCCCGTGGTAGAGTTCCAATTGCCCAAGCTAACCCGAGGTACATTCTGCGGCTGCAGCACTGACAGGCCAGAGGACCGCTGAACATGGCTCCCAACGCCCGCTGTCGGGCCTGCATCCATTACCGCTGAAGGTTTTCCAAGTCAGCCGCGTCTTATTTGTGGCACTGAACACTTTGCATTGAGGTCTACGCACGCCTCACCGACCCAGTACTTCCACCATAGAGGAAACGATTGTCGAAGAGCACTGCCAATGTCGAAGCTGCTGTATCAACGCCAGTGTTCCATTTTTCCCCGAAGGTTCTTGACGCCCAGTGGCTCCTGCTTTAAAGGGAGTCCACCCTTGAGGGATACTGTCGATGATCCATCGAAGAAACTATTCCACTTCAGGTACATTGGGGTGGTTGAACTTTGTAACCAAGAAGCAAGGCTTATTAAGCATTTATGGACTGTACTTGTTAATTCTTCCATTACAGGTTGCCCAGGTGGGGGGGGGGGATATACATTCAGAACTGTGCATCTATATCCAAAGAAAGTATTCTGCCATTGCTTAACCTTAATCTACCTTCTTTCCTTATTATCTATGTTGATACACCTTATTGGATGATTTGTATGCTATATTATAACTGCCAGCAGTTGATGCATTTTAAAGGAATCTAAAGTCTAAGTGTGGTACCACATAGAATTGTATAGATTTACCATTATAGAATTACCAGAGTACAAGGTGTGTTATTGAATTGTGTATATATATCTCTGAACCTTATTTTTATGTAAACAACTGTGTTAGCACATAACATAGTGCGTGGACATTCCTTTGTGGGTGCTTGGGGACCCAATGTACTTGGGAACCAGCCTGCATCACCTCCTGAGAGCTTAAGCCTTGGTTGCTTGTCCATAGCTACAGTATAGAGAACATTGGCTGGGGTGCTCTGTGTCTCTACCCTACCATATAGGGGGCAGACATACAGATACCCCCCTCCAGTCTTTACAGTTAGACTCATAATTGCGCAGCTGAGGTTGTTGGAGTTTTCATCTGCCATATTTGTAATATCTTGCTTAGCTGCAAGAGTTCACTTATAAGTAACGAGAAGGACCAACTGCTGTACATCTGTTTAAGACGGGCCTTCTCCTCCTAGGGAACGGCTATAGAGAGTGGGGTGGGTGAGGTGTTGTGTCCGGTGCCCCTGGGTAGGTGCCCTGAAGTGAGAATCAAGTTTGGAGGGTTTGGGGTGGTTGTAGGGGGGTGTCTCTGCTGGTTGGGGTTTGGCATTGGGGTGAGGGCGGATATTCCCAGGTGCTGGGAAGGAGCTGTTGGGTAAGGAAGGGTGTGGTTGTTCTGAAAGTTTATGAAAATAAGGTTCATGTCTTTAGCAGGATAAGTGTTAAGTGCACTGGAGGATTGTGTCAATGCGAGGCTACTGTAAGAGCCAATAGTTACGACAAAGGAGTGTATCGCAGGAACAAGGGGCTCTGATTGTTGAACACTCCTCAGCTGGAATGAGAGGTGTCTTAATAACCATGCTAAAATGCAAAGGGTTGTGGCATACAGGGAACGCCATGGTGCTTAACATACTGTTTATTCAAGAAACGCACCTGATGGGGAATCTGAATGTTAGCTTTGCAAGGTCATAGGGGGATGATGGGTACTATGCGTCCTTCTCCTTGTATTCGTGAGGAGTGTCTATAGTTTTTTTTAAACCTCTTTCTTGATTTTTTTAAACAACCTGATAACAACCAAACGACCATACAAACAATGATGGGAGCAGCATACAACATATTTATAAACACTTCAAGCACTTAGCATACAACATATTTATAACCACTTCGAGCACTTAGGGTCTTGCACTTGGCCATGATGTCCATTTCTGCGTGGGTAGGCTCTGGTTGAAAGGGTGGGGGTGTGTTCTGGTCAGCCTGTCCCCGGCTGGCAATGGGATGCCTAGGTGTTACACATCTGTCTGTGTCCAGGTAAGTGTAATTCATCCTGTTGCTTGTTCGGGCCTTCCAGCCCAAGTTCTGCTGCCTGTACCAGTGTGTTCAATGCGGTAAACAGAGCAGGGGTCTGGGGTTTGTAGAGTCCTCAATGCCCTTCGCCATAGGGTTATGCCCAATGTAATGAGTAGAGGGGGGGTTCTGGTGCGGGGCCTTCTTCATCCAAATAATCTCTCTTAGATAGCAATGGCGCAACATGGGTTGTAAAAGTGGTGTGTCTAGGGAAGGCTCGTCCCCCAACCAATTTACTACAAATTGTAACTGCCCTGCCAGGTAGTATAGCTCAAAATGTGGCAGTCTGATCCCGCTTTGGTTGTAGTCCTTTTGTAGCATGCCAAGGGCAACTTTATTCCTACTCCCACCTCACAGAAATTCTCTTATAGTCGTGTTCAGGTACCTAAAGAATATTTTGGGAACGTTATATGGTATGTTAGTGAAATGGTATAGTAGGCAGGGGAACACTATCTTTTCCAGCAGTGCTGCTCTGCCTGGCACCCCCAGGGGCAGTGTTTTCCAGAAGGTAATGGAATTTGTCATGTTTTTGAGCGCTAATATCGTGTTATTGTTGCTGGGTCTTGGTGTATGTCTGTCCCCAAGTAACAGAAGGAGTCCCGTGTCCATTTTAGGCCCAAGTCCGGCAGCTTCTCTGTGCTGCGTTCTTTGAGCGCTGCCTAGGGGAACAGGGAGGATTTATCCTTATTCATATGTATACCCGACAGGGCAGCAAACTCTGCTATTACATCCAGCACATACAGCAGGTTATCTTCCGGCCGGTTGACTTATAGGAGCATGTCATCTGCTAAGAGCGAGATTAAGTGGGCAGTGTTATCAATTTTTATCCCTGCATTAGCGTATTCCTTCTTGAGGAAGATGGCTAGCGGCTTTAGGGCTAGTATATAAAGCATTGGTGACAGTGGGTAGCCCTGTTTCGTGCCTTTATGCAAGTCCCATTCTGTCGCTATATGCCTGCCTGTTTTAATCCTGGCTTTGGGCTTCTTATATATCAATGTGATCCATCTCAGGAAGTTTGTGCCCATTCCAAAGTGTTTCAACACAAGTAGGAGCCAATCCCAGCGTACTGAATCGAAAGCTTTCACTGCGTCTAGGGAAGCCACTGCACTCTCTTCCATCCTATCGTTGGTCTGGTCTATAACGTGGTGGAGTATCCTCAGATTTCATGCAGTGTTGCGGCCTGGGACATATCCCATCTGGTCCGTGTGCACCTGGGTATGTATGACACATTTAAATCTGTTGGCCATGGCTGCTCCGAGGATTTTGCAATCTTGATTGATCATGGAAAGGGACCTGTAAAATCCACAATCGAGGGGTTGCTTGCCTGGTTTTAGGGTTGGTATAATTAGTGATTCATGCATAGTATCGGGCAGAAGGCCCTTTTCGTATGCTTCCTCATAAACCCGCAGCAGTCTGGGTGCTAGTGTTGCTTTGTATTTCTTGTAGAACTCCCCCGGGAGTGCATCTGGGCCTGGGGTCTTGGCAGTTGGGAGATCTAAGATTACTGTTTCAAGTTCCTCTATTGTTAGTGGGGCATCTAGGGCTGCCACCTGTTCCTCGGTCAGTGTTGGTAGGTCAATTTGGGTTAGTGCCTCGGGTATATTCCTGTCATCTGTGTCCGGGTCAGGGGAGTATAGTTCTTCATAGAAGTGAGAAAAGACCTGGTTTATACCCTTTTGGGTTCTGACTATCTCCCCGTCCCTGTTTCGGATTGCGCTAATCTGGTCTTTCTGTACCTCCTACTTGGTTAGCCAGGCTAGTAACCTGCTCGGCTTGTCGCTCTCATACACAAAGTTGCAAATGTCCGTAGACAGATGCAAACCCTCCAACCAATTTCAACAAAATTTGCATATTCGTATGCCAGTGAATCCCTTCCAAAAAATGATCTACTTTCAAAAAGTGTAAATTCTAGACAAAAGGACCTTGTTTTTGTTAAATTTCTTTTTATTTTGTTCGTAAACTAATTGTCATGGAAAAACATCTACAACATATATAATACAATTTATTATTTAACCATGCTTAAAAGCCAAATGTAAATAGCATACATATGTTCACACCAACCAGTGAACGCATATCACACTTCATTTATCCCATCCACTTTCATCCCCATTCATACCCACAACCTTTCGTACTTGTGCAAAAAAAGCAATATAATCTATTCTAAAAACAGCAAATCTCTATTATAGATATTTCAGTGCTGGATATTAGTTTATTTTCTAATAACGTGCATCAACCTCAATCCTGAACATGGAATATGTTATCAAAACTTGTTTACAACATATACTGATTGCCACATATTTATCTCTATATAAACCCAAGTCAGAGCCAACTCGCCAAAAAGCGGTTGGGTCTAGGTTATGTCTACTTGAGATTCAGGCAGCTAGGTGGTAATACAATTTCCATCTAGTGCTCCTCATCAGGACACATGTTTTTTCGACAAACAAAGACAACAATTTATTGACAACAATTGAAGTTGGTGAAAACATAAAATTTAATCCAATGTATAGTGTGTAGATTCTTCCAGCTTGCAATTTTCAAAACTTCTGTTGATCAGGTGTGTTGCTTGCAACAGAGTACGAACCGTGTGACTTGCTTCACCACATAGAAAGCTGATGGTGAGACGCCCAAACGCAGGACCAGTGCTCCTCCTATGTTTAGGATGTTGCGTGGTGGTATTGCCACTTTTACTGCATTGATGGATCCACTATGAGTTACTGATAGATTCCCCCTTCTCTCACGCTCCCACCTCTCGGGCTGAAGGGAGCTGGTGAATTTCCTCACACCCCCTGCCTGCATACGTGTGCGCCAGATGCGGGTGTTTTTTTAGAGAGCTCCGCAGCCTCTGTATGTATTTTGCATTGTCTAGTTTCCCTAATTTATCCCAGGTGGTGGTGCATTGTAGTCTCAATGCTACCAATTCTGACGGTTCTACCCCTGTTAGTCCCGCTTCCCTTTCGGCTTTTGCTATGCCTTCTTCTATGTCAGATAATTCCCTCAGCATGTTCTTTCTGAGTCCCCCCATTTTCCCCATTGCTGCGCCTCTTATTACTACCTTTAATGCATCCCACAGGGTTTCCAACCTGTCTATGCTCCCTGTGTTGTGCTGAAAATATTCCTCAATGGCAGCCGACATATGGCTTTAGAATTCCTCCTCCCTCAGGGCTTCTGCTCGCAGTCGCCATGTTGGTATTGGTATTCCCGCTGCCATGTGCATCCAGGTTGCCATTAGCGGGGCATGGTCAGAGAGTTTGCTTGCCTTAAATTCTGTTTTTGTGAATTCGCCTAGGGTTTCTGTCCTGAAGAACACAATCTATTTGTGTATGCATGCCGTGTAGGGTGCAAAAGTGGGAGTAGCCACGGCTCTCCCCATGCTTTTCGCTCCAGACATCGGCCAGACTAAGTTGGTTGAGAAGGACTCCTAGAGCTTTTGTTGGCGGGGCTGGCTTCTTAAATGTGGTGTCTGATCTATCAAGTAGTGGGTTGAGGGTGTAATTGAAGTCCCTGCCCCAGATGTATGTCGCCCCCTCTATGGTGAAAGTTTAGGGGCCACTGATCTAAATAACTCGGTGGCGTCGTGGTTGGGTGCATACAAGTTTACCATGCACACTTCCCTGTGTTCGAGCAGGCCATGTACTATCACAAGCCTTCCTTCTTGTCCTTGGTGACTTCCAGGAGTTGGAAGGGGATGCTGGGGGCTACCCACGTCAACACTTCCATGGCATAGGTGGAATAAATTGATCCGTATACTTTCCCTCCCCATTTCCTAGCGATCTTGTACTGTCTTTCGCTCGTCAAGTGCGTTTCTTGCAGGAATGCTGCTTTCGCATTCATTTTATTTAGCCATGTGTACACTCTAAGACGTTTCACATAGTTATTCAGTCCCCTTACATTCCATGTGACTATGTTTATACCTTCAGAACTGGTCACTAGGGTCTTTCTGACGGCCTGCATTTTCCCATGAGCCAGCTTGTTCTCTTATGATCACTGTCGGAGTCCCCTTTTCCCTGACTCCTGGAGTACGTCCCTGCCCCTCTCCCGGACCCACCTCCGTTGATTTAACTTTAGCTTCCCCGGGGGTTGCCGTTTCGGGCGCTGGGTGTATCTTACCTGAGTCTTGGCCATGTTGAAGCCTTCCTTCTTTCTTATTCTGTTTACTTTGCTCCTGCAGTGCGCCCCGTATCTGCTCATTGTTAAGGATGCATCCTCCTGCCTCAATTTCAACTTTCAACCAATAAACTTGAACTTTAAACAAACGCAAAGCCTCACTCCTCCGCTCAGGCTCCGCTGCTTCCCTTGCACAATTCCCTCCACGTGGGAGCGGCTTGCAGCAGTGTGATGCCTTTTAACTGGCATCCAAACTTTTTGTAACGTCTGGGGATTGCTTGTTGCAGCGGCTGTGTGGCAGCTGGTTGCCAGTGTGTGATTTTCTACCTTTGCCTTCCGCTGTACAAATTTATGGTTGGGGTTCGTTGTTGGTAGTTAGGGTCCACTATTCTGTTTGAGATCCTCCGTTGCTTGTCACCTTGATTAATTATTCAGGTGCATTTCCGTTGTTATTGCTATGTCTGCCCACCAGCTGGGGTACACCCTGCTTATCCAGCCAGGAGTGAGCCTCGGTGGTACTCTCGAAGAAAAAGGATCGTCCCTAATATAGTACTTTAAGTTTGGAAGGGTACAACAGCATGTATCAGAGGTTCGCTTTCCTGAGGCGTTCTTTTGTTGTGCCAAACATCGCTCTCTGTTTTTGTACAAGTGCTGTGTAGTCCAGGTAGAACACCAGCCTCAAGGAATTTCTGGTGATTATGCCACCTTCTCTTGAGAGCAAGGATTTTTTCCTGGTCCTTAAAGTTCATGATTTTGGCTATCATGGGCCTCAGTGGGGCGCCCGGAGGGGGTCTCTTGGCTAGGGGTCTGTGGGCTCTCTCCATGTGAAGCCCTGCAACGGCGTGCCCAGAGCTACCTCTTGTAACAGCAGGTTTTCAATGTAGTTGCTGGGGTCCCTGCCCTCTTCTCCCTCTGGCAATACAATTATGCAGATATCGTTTCTTCAGGCTCTTCCTTCCACATCCTCAGCCCTGTGTTCTAGGGTTTGTATTCTTCCTAGCATGTCTGAGATTTGAGTTTGGGCGCTAGCAATATTGGTGGCATGTCCTGCACCTAGTGTTCTGCCGCACCCATTCTGTCTGCCAAAGCCTGCATGTCCTGGCGCAGCAGACTCACGTCCACAATCATTGCATCCATTTTGTGCTCCAGTGTGGATTTTAATGCTGCTAGCATCTCTAAGATGAGGCCATCTTCTTGGCGCTGTGCTTGTGGTTCCGACTGCATTGTGCCAGTGTCAGTGGAAGTGTGTGGGGGCGGCTGTCGCTTCTGCGGGCGTAAGAGTCCATGCTGGTCTGTTTAACTTTGCCACCACGCTGTTTGTCTTGCATTCTGCAGTTTTCTTATCAGGTGAGTTGGAATCGGCCAGGGCGCGTGATCCGAGCACTCTATATGCAAGTCCTGTCCTGGCCGTAGCACAGGCGTTTTCTAGGGCTGTCCACACTCCCAACCTGCTTGAACTGTTGCTCCGTCGCCAGCTCTGGCCAACATGATGTGTTGCACTCTCTAAATTGTTCCGGGTGGTGGGTCCATGCTTGCCACTACACCTAGGCTCCATTGCCACACCTCTGGGGGTGATCCCAAGCAATGTATCTTCTGCGGTGTGCCCTCCTGAGTCGTCAGCCCCAGAGTTAGAATCACGGGCCACAGTGCGCACACGCAGCACTTCTCCTTGCTGCAAGCAGCTCTTCTGTGACTTCTATGTGGCACTATGGTATGCAGCGCAGTCTGTCTGCATGATCCAGCACCCCACACCACCTACAGGTCCCCCGACCCCCGAAGGCCTGCCCAGGGTGCACCACAGCAGCGCATTAGCCTGTGCTTCCAGGACTATATTTGGGGGGTATGTTCCTGTTGGGCTTAGTTTGCTGGGAGGGACTATTATAATGATCTCCTACCAGTGTAGGTAGCGTGCAGCTCTTCAGTTTAGTCAACTCCAGCAGGTTTGCTCCAGCCATACAAGGTGATACTTCCAGATATGGCGCCTGATGCCCAAAAGTAGCTTGTTGTGCAGCCGAGTGACAAGGCTCACAGAGGAGAAGCCAGGAGCCACTGGGAGCCGTTGTCCTCATTGTGGGGGGTGGGTAAACCGTTATCGATGTTGCACTCGGCTCCCTCCAGTCCCAGATCTAAGTCGGTGCACGCAGACCGGCCCCCCGTCTCTTACAGCCGCAGGGCTCTGTGAGGAAGGCACTCAGCCCCAATGCACAAATGCCACAGGACACTCCACTGCACCAGTACCCGCCAGAGGCACGCGCAGCTTGCCATTCCCAGTGGGCACCTTGGGGATTATGTCCTCCTATTGTTATCTTTATTTATGTAGCGTGGGGGTGCCCTTGCACCAAACGTGCCTCGCAGCATGCTCCATTCCAGCACCCGGGCCAGCACACAGGTCCCACCGCCTCTGCTCCGGCTGTGATTGTGTGCCGTTGGGGGGCCTCCCGGCCACTGCCGCCTCCACCCCCAGCCGGCCGATTGCTCTTATGATCCGCAGTGCTCCATAGTTCCAGGGTTCACCTCCAGCTGTGTCACCGCTCTCGTCCACAGTACTTTAGGTGTCTCTGGCTGCCGCGCCACCCGCGGAGCTCAATGTCGGCGGGTCAATGCAATGCCACCATGTTGCTTCCCTGCCTCGCTCGGCACCAACACTTCACAAGCTCAAATGTTGGGTCTGGTTCTCCGATGCACTGCAGTTTGCATACACAGCTGTTCAAGTGGCGTTCTGACAGTACATTGCTACTTTCCCAATCAAACCGGGCCCTTTTTCAGGATATATGGAAGAATCTGTCCTGCCTGCGCCATGGGCGCATCCATTTGCGCTCAATATGGACTATTTGTTTATCATTTATTTACAACAGACTCTTGGATCAATCTATATTTACTTTGGGGACTTTATTTCCCATTTGCGAGACTTTGGTGCTTTATTATTTTTTCCAACAAACTACGCATACCACAATGCACTTGGCTATAAGCATCGATTCCTGGCTGTTCCTATTGGTCATCAAAGGAACTACACCCCCCAGAAGCCCTAGGGATATGCTCTGCTTCCACCAGCTCAGGAACAGAGAGGGAGGTGGCCGATTGTCTGCAGGTGTGCTTAGCCAGGTGCAACCAATTAGCCTGCCTCTGTGCTGGGCTAGGCAGTATAAAAGGCTGCTGCCTGCAGTGGCTCAGCCTCTTGCATTGAGAGACCTTCCTCCACCTTTCGTGTCTTTCTACGGATCTTTGTATGCTGTTTACCATCACTCCTGCTTGGACCCTGCCTTGCAGCTTGCTACACCCTGCTGCCTACAGCCCTAGCCTTCAGGGCTCCCTGCCTCAGTCCAGCTCCTCTGGGCTTCCTGCCTTGTAGCCTGTTACACTTCTCTGCCTACAGCCATAGCCTTTCTGGCTCCCTTCCTCACAGCCCTGCTCCTCCGGGCTCTCCACATTGCAGCCGATCACGCTCTGCTGCCTTCCAGCCTCCGCCCTTGCCCTGCCGGGCTCTCCACATTGCAGCCGATCACGCTCTGCTGCCTTCCAGCCTACGCCCTTGCCCTGCCGGGCTATCCACATTGCAGCCGATCACGCTCTGCTGCCTTCCAGCCTCCGCCCTTGCCCTGCCGGGCTCTCCACATTGCAGCCGATCACGCTCTGCTGCCTTCCAGCCTCCGCCTTGCCCTGCCGGGCTCTCTACATTGCAGCTGATCACGCTCTGCTGCTTTCCAGCCTCGGCCCTTGTCCTCTGGGCTCCCTGCTCTGCAGCCTGCCTCACTCCGGCTGCCTTCAGCCCTTGTCCTCTGGGCTCCCTGCTCTGCAGCCTGCCTCACTCCGGCTGCCTACAGCCCTTGTCCTCTGGGCTTCCTACTTTGCAGCTTATCACGCTCCGCTGCCTACTACCTACCTTTTTCCGCTGGGTTCTCGGCCTAGCAGCCCTCTACAGTCCTCTGCAACCTTCTACTGTCAGTGGCCCTGCCCCTCAGGGCCCACTCCTTGCTGCCCGGTCCTTCTGGGTTCCTGGCCGTGCAGCCTGATTTACTCTGCTGCCCTAAGCCCTTTTCCTCTGGGCTCTCTACCTTACAGCCCTGCTCCTGTGGGCTTGCTCATTGCTTTCCTGCTCCTCTGAGCTCTCAACCTTGTTCCTTACTGTCCTCTGCTATCCTATCCTGTTACATGACTTTCCCCGTCAAAGTGGCCCACCTGTGGAACTCCCTTCCACCGACCCTAAGGACTGACCAATCTTACTCACACTTTAGATCAAATATCATCAACTGGTTTAAAGGAAACAATCAGCAATCCTAGCATTACCGGCTAATCGACTTAGTAACCTAACTGGACCTTGCTTACTACTGTGAACCCATAACTGTAAATGCATATCTACTACATGCTGTATTTGTACTGAACTGTGCAGAAGGCTTGAGTATTTCCTAAGGTTCGTGGAATACTCTTTTCCTATATCTGCATACACCCCAAGAGGGAATTCATTCTGTACCTTTTCCTTGCTACTCTTGCCTACTCTTCGTTCTCTTTCCTTTCAGCTGTGTGTGTGCTTCTCTGTCCACTTTATTTAGGCACAACCACCCAAACCCTTTTTGGGTGTCCTGTGCCACTCTTAATAGAGTGCCATCCCTGACAGAATGCAAGAGCCAAAAATGTCTTGTTCCATAGGCTGGAAAGGCACACACAGACCAAAGATGCTTTCCTTTCGGGTTTAGAAACCTTTGCATAAACCTATGGTTTCCCTAAAGACAGCAAACAAGAACCTTAGTCTAAAGGACAGTCTCGCCTTAGTAAACAAAGATTTACAAGCACGGTACTATACTCACTGGCTAACTGACCCTTCTTCCATGTACAATTATTATGACATTTGCGACTATGATCCGCAGTCCTTATCTGTTGCAGAGCTACAGCAAGATAATGAATTCTTACAGATCTTGTTAAACCAAACAGTGAAAAACACTCCTGCGTCTTCTAACAAGCCTTCTAACACCGCAACAGCTAAGGATATAGCACTCATTGTGGGAGACTCTAAACCAGAATACGCTGTTGCCAGAGTGATATGCGCAAGATCAGCTTGGCAAGCTCCCCAGAATGCTGGAAACCCTTATTTGACAGGACAAGGCAGTCATTATCCTGAGGTTTGTGCATCTGGCCCTGGGTACAAAAGACCTATACTAACCATCGGTTGTCTTAATGCTTCCACAGTATCTACTAACCACAATAACCCTAAGGTCAGTCTTCCCATTGCTACAACCGAATTTTCTGCCACACCAGCTTCTGAAGCTTTAGATCAAACTAATGATACTTACCTGCTACACGAACAACTCCTACGCCTTAAAGGAAAGACCGAAGACCTCTATGATGACTTTGTTTATTTTCATTATATGAATCTTATGAAGGGACACAAGTCACCAGACCATCTGACACTATGTCCAACACCTGACATCTTATCTTTAGAGATCGACATGATAAGGCCTGGAATTGCCACGCAGAAAAGTATACAGACTTATATCAAGCAGATGGAAGACCTAAATATAGCATATGTATCCCTTCTAAAGACTGACACAGTTCTTTCACCTTCCAGCCACAGAAACTCAGGTTGTTGTACTGACAGAAAAGAATTAACTCCTCCGGTGGGTCAAATCACTCACACAGCCATTACACCACAAAACAAGGGTGGTCTTCTGATTGGAAATCCCTCTGAGTCCGCCCTCACCCTTGCCTATTGTCCAGTACTCACACTTACAACCTCTTCTGGAATGACAACGTCAGCTGAGGAGACTGGCGCAGTTCACGCTTGCCAAAGTGTGGCTGTGCCATCAGACAACACTCCTGAGCAATCAACATCTCCAGTTTCTTCGATACCCCATGAATCGCCAGTGGTTGTGGTACCCGATCTACCAGTGGTTGCAACACCTGAACTGTCTGTAGCTGCTACAGCACCCGTACTTCCAACTGCAATTCATGATCTTCCTGATGCTGTGGCTCCTAAACTCCCTGCCACATTTGAGTCTCCTGAAGTCCCTGCTGCAAATCTTGAGGTTGCTATAGCTACTGTGATTCCTGAAGCTACTGCTAATTCTGATGCTCCCGATGCCCAGATTTCTACTTCCTTCGCAGCTGTGCTAGCTGCAGCAGAATCCTCTGCTACACAACCTGATCCCGCAGCACCTTCTCTTCCTGATCCTACATCCACCATGCTAACTGTTGCAAAGTCAGCGAAGGGTTTCCCTGTTAAGAATACTGTTCCAGTTGTTCCTGCTGGTGTATCTATAGCACTAAGACTGTCAGACTCTACTTTACCAGTCTCAGGTGCGTTCCAGCCCGCTGGTTCTCTCATGGCACCCACACACCCAGTTGCTACAGCCTCGATACTCTCTACAGCCATTCAAGATCTCACTGCTGCTGTAACCTCTGAACTGTCTACTAATCATGGGGAAATCGCCGCTGTGACTCCTGAACTCTCTGCGGCTAACCCTAACGTTGTCATGGCTGCTCCGGATGTCTTGGAAAACCTTCCTAAAGCTACCAACTCTGCTGTACCTATGTCTCCACCTTCCAGCATCATACTGTTGCCCGTCAAAGCAAAATCTATCATGGAGCCTGCAGCAGTTTTTCGCAGTTCCTCTCTTCATGCACACACAGTTGGGGTTTGTGTTCCAAAGACTTTGTCTTTTCTGATTTCTACATCAAAAGTTCAGAACATTTGTACTGTCTCCGTCATTCAAAACTCTCACCTTCAACCTTAAACCGTTTCTGGTGCTTCATGATGTGCCTTTTTGGATTAAGACTCTTGTACGGTGTGACAGACATTCTTCTTGTAGGTCGGTCTTCAGGGAGCCTGGAGAGGGGCATACTGTCATGCCTGCGCCATGGGCGCATCCATTTGCGCTCAAAATGGACTATTTGTTTATCATTTATTTACAACAGACTCTTGGATCAATCTATATTTACTTTGGGGACTTTATTTCCCATTTGCAAGACTTTGGTGCTTTATTATTTTTTCCAACAAACTACGCATACCACAATGCACTTGGCTATAAGCATCGATTCCTGGCTGTTCCTATTGGTCATCAAAGGAACTACACCCCCCAGAAGCCCTAGGGATATGCTCTGCTTCCACCAGCTCAGGAACAGAGAGGGAGGTGGCCGATTGTCTGCAGGTGTGCTTAGCCAGGTGCAACCAATTAGCCTGCCTCTGTGCTGGGCTAGGCAGTATAAAAGGCTGCTGCCTGCAGTGGCTCAGCCTCTTGCATTGAGAGACCTTCCTCCACCTTTCGTGTCTTTCTACGGATCTTTGTATGCTGTTTACCATCACTCCTGCTTGGACCCTGCCTTGCAGCTTGCTACACCCTGCTGCCTACAGCCCTAGCCTTCAGGGCTCCCTGCCTCAGTCCAGCTCCTCTGGGCTTCATGCCTTGCAGCCTGTTACACTTCTCTGCCTACAGCCATAGCCTTTCTGGCTCCCTTCCTCACAGCCCTGCTCCTCCGGGCTCTCCACATTGCAGCCGATCATGCTCTGCTGCCTTCCAGCCTCCGCCCTTGCCCTGCCGGGCTCTCCACATTGCAGCCGATCACGCTCTGCTGCCTTCCAGCCTCCGCCCTTGCCCTGCCGGGCTCTCCACATTGCAGCCGATCACGCTCTGCTGCCTTCCAGCCTACGCCCTTGCCATGCCGGGCTATCCACATTGCAGCCGATCACGCTCTGCTGCCTTCCAGCCTCTGCCCTTGCCCTGCCGGGCTCTCCACATTGCAGCCGATCATGATCTGCTGCCTTCGAGCCTCCGCCCTTGCCCTGCCAGGCTCTCTACATTGCAGCTGATCACGCTCTGCTGCTTTCCAGCCTCGGCCCTTGTCCTCTGGGTTCCCTGCTCTGCAGCCTGCCTCACTCCGACTGCCTTCAGCCCTTGTCCTCTGGGCTCCATGCTCTGCAGCTTATCACGCTCCGCTGCCTACTACCTACCTTTTTCCGCTGGGTTCTCGGCCTAGCAGCCCTCTACAGTCCTCTGCAACCTTCTACTGTCAGCGCCCTGCCCCTCAGGGCCCACTCCTTGCTCCCCGGTCCTTCTGGGTTCCTGGCCGTGCAGCCTGATTTACTCTGCTGCCCTAAGCCCTTTTCCTCTGGGCTCTCTACCTTACAGCCCTGCTCCTGTGGGCTTGCTCATTGCTTTCCTGCTCCTCTGAGCTCTCAACCTTGTTCCTTACTGTCCTCTGCTATCCTATCCTGTTACATGACTTTCCCCGTCAAAGTGGCCCACCTGTGGAACTCCTTTGAACCGACCCTAAGGACTGACCAATCTTACTCACACTTTAGATCAAATATCATCAACTGGTTTAAAGGAAACAATCAGTAATCCTAGCATTACCGGCTAATCGACTTAGTAACCTAACTGGACCTTGCTTACTACTGTGAACCCATAACTGTAAATGCATATCTACTACATGCTGTATTTGTACTGAACTGTGCAGAAGGCTTGAGTATTTCCTAAGGTTCGTGGAATACTCTTTTCCTATATCTGCATACACCCCAAGAGGGAATTCATTCTGTACCTTTTCCTTGCTACTCTTGCCTACTCTTCGTTCTCTTTCCTTTCAGCTGTGTGTGTGCTTTTCTGTCCACTTTATTTAGACACAACCACCCAAACCCTTTTTGGGTGTCCTGTGCCACTCTTAATAGAGTGCCATCCCTGACAGAATCTAGCAGGAGCTTCTGAGTCCTGCTGCCTCACTGCAAGTCTGTAATGAAGAGATCCCGAGGAGTGTCTATAGTTTTTTTTTTAACTTCTTTTTATTGGTTTTACAACAAGAGGAAAAGTGCATTCCCAACTCCCCCCACTCCCCCCCCTCCCCTTGAAGGCAATTGCTTATGTCTGTGGTCCATTATCGCCATGGGCCACTCGCCGAAGGTTATTAAGTTCATAACAGAGAAACCATTGTCCCGGCCACCCCCCTCTCTCCCCTGGGAGTGGCCTCTCCTTGTCCGTGAACACATGTGTTGGCACCTTGGAGTTGTGTCTATATTGTCCATTGTTTGCTCCGGCCCCGGCCAGGCCGCCTCCTCCCCACTCACTGTGTTCCCTCTGGTCTATGTTCCGCCCCCGGGCATAGGCGGGCCAGCCTGTCCTCCTTCCGAGTCGTCTGAGTCACTTCTGTTGTTTTCCACCCCGTCTCCGAACAGGTCCTGCACCAGGGTGTTCCACGCCAATATTCTGGCTCCGCTGTTGCCTTCTCCCCTCTGTGTGGCTCTCGTCCAGAGAGTCGTTTCAGCTATCGCCCATTTTTGTAGATCTGCCCACCAGCCCTCTGCCGAGGGTCCTTCACTCGTGTTCCATGCTATTGCTATGCTGCGCTTCGCCAGTATTGTCATCAGGTCTTTCATTTTTGCCACGTGTGCCATCTGCCTGTCCCCCCTCGGGAACAGGCCCAGTATATAAGACCTAGGTGACCAGGCTTGCATATGGATTCCTGCCGTCCTCGCTTTATCCTTCACCATATTCCAGAACTCTGTTATTTTGGGGCACGACCAGAACATGTGCACCATGTCTGCTTGTTCTTCCCGACAGCGTGGGCAGCTGGGAGTTTGTCCTTTTCTCATCTTCGTCATTCTTTTGGGAGTTAGGTATGCTCTATGGACAGATTTGCAGCTGTCTGAACCTGGCATTCCTAGAAACTTTTTTCGTGTATTGGAGGGTTCTATTCCATTCTCCATCCTGGAAGGGCTGCTGGAGCTCCTCTTCCCACTTTGCCCGCACGTTCAGTGTCTTCCTATTAGTGGTACCCAGTAGTTGCTCGTAGAGCCTGGACACGGTGTGTCCTCCTTCAGAAATGTCATACCAGGTATCCAGCGCACCCCCAGTATCCTCTGCCTCCCCCTCTGGCATGGTTTCCCACCTCTTCTTTATTGCTTGTACTAAGCTGTTATACAGGATGAACTGGCCCTTGTGCACCTCCTGCTCCTCCACCAGGGACTGGAATCCGACCCACTGTCCTTCTTGCCACATGTCCCCTATTTGGGCTACCCCCTTGTCCTCCCATTGTGCCCTGTACGTGGCCAGACTTGTTATGCGGGTATCTACCAGTCCCGCCAAAGGGATCTGTCTCGAGCAGGGGTCCTGCATGCCTTGCGTCTTCCAGGCTCTTTCCCATAGCGTTCGGCCCAGCTGGGCCATGTTAGGAAGAGCCCTAGCCTGGGCAGCTGGCATCCACAGGAGTTCCCTCAGGTAATATTGCCTGAGTGCTGGTCGGAGAAGAATTGTGTCAATGGAGATATCCTCCCCCAGCCATCTCACCACAAATTGGAGTTGTGCCGCTAGGTAGAAATGCAAGAAGTCCGGGAGTTTGATGCCCCCCCACTCGTGGCTCCTCTGTAGTGTAGTCAGTGCTACCCTGTTTCTCCCCCCTCCCCACAGGAAGGTCCTCACCAAGGTGTGCAATCGTTTAAAGAAAGCTCCCGGGATGTTGTAAGGGATATTGGTAAAATAATATAGGAGCCGGGGCAGGACCGTCATCTTCAATAAGGCCGCTCAACCTATCATCCCCAGTGGTAGGGTCTTCCAGAACTGCATGGCGTGCTCAATTTTGTTCAGGGCCGCCTGCGTGTTGGCTATGTGTGTGTCCGTGGTATCATGGTAAATGTCCACCCCCAGGTATCTAAAGGTGGTCGGGGTCCATGTGAGGCCCAGGTGCGGCAGTTGATCTGGTGGCACTTTTCGCAGGCCCGCCAGGGGGAACAGTGAGGATTTCTCCCTGTTAACAGTGATTCCCAATAGTCTACCGAATGCCCCTATTGCCTCGAGTAAATCTCGCAGATGGGTGCGTGGGTTTTGGACGTAGAGCAGTATGTCGTCTACGTAGATCGATATCTGGTGTGTCACCCCATCATTTGCTATGCCCGTATCCATATAATCCATTCTTAGGAAAACCGCGAATGGCTCCAAAGCTAGAATATATAACATTGGTGACAGCGGGCACCCTTGTTTCGTGCCTCGCCCTATGCTCCATTCCCCGGAGACAAGCCTACCCGTCTTGACCCTTGCTCTCGGGTCTTTGTAGAGCAACTTTATCCATCGAAGGAACCCCTGCCCTATCCCAAAGTGGGCGAGTGCTCCCAAAAGCCAGTCCCAGCTCACCGAATCAAACGCTTTTATCGCATCTAGTGAAGCTACTGCGCACTCCCCCTCTACTTGGTTAGTCCTATCAATGACGTAATGGAGTCTCCGGAGATTCCATGTCGTGTTCCGTTCAGGTACATACCCTGTCTGGTCAGTGTGGATCAGGGTGGGTATCACTCTCTTGAGCCGGTTAGCTAATGCCGCTGTTAGGATCTTGGAGTCCTGGTTTATCAGGGAAATTGGTCTATAAAACCCGCACTCCAGGGGTGGTTTCCCTGGTTTAAGTATTGGCACTATAATGGATTCCGACATGCTATTCGGGAGCCTCCCCGTCTCATATGCCTCCTCCAATGTTTCCAGCAATCTAGGGGCTAAACTGTCTCTGTACTTCTTATAGAATTCCCCCGGTAGCCCATCCGGCCCCGGGGTCTTCCCTGTCGGCAGTTGAGTGATTACTTCCGCCAGTTCCTCCACTGTGAGGGGACCATCCAGCATTTGGGCCTGCTCCTCGGTGAGTTGCGGGAGCCTGATTTCCGCGAAGGCGTCCTCCAGGTCCCCCTCCTCCCCCTCTTGGACTTTTGTGTACAGCTTCTCGTAAAAATTGCGAGAACACCACGTTTATACCCTCCTGGGACCTTACCACCTCCCCTTGACTATTCTGGATTGCATTAATTGGTTCACGCTTGGCCTCCTGTTTGGTTAGCCAGGCCAGCAGCCTGCCGGGCTTATCCCCCTCTGCGTGCAGCCTCTGTATGTACTTCCCATAATCTAGGCGCCCTAGTCTTTCCCAAGTCACCATGCACTGTTGCCGCAGGGTGGTAAGATCATCCTGCTCTCCTCCGTTCTCCCCCGCCCGTTTCTCGGCCCTCTCAATCTTCCTTTCTAACGCATCCAGTTGTGTTAGGGTTTCCCTCCTGAGTCCTCCCGTCTTCCCCATTGCCGCACCTCTGACCACCACCTTAAGGGCCTCCCAGATCATCACCGTGCTGGCCACGCTACCCGAGTTATACTCAAAGTAGTCTTCTATCGTGCTTTGGATATGTTCCTGGAATTCCCCTTCCAGCAGTGCTTCTGCCCTTAGTTTCCATGTGGGCGTGGGGGCCCCCCTGTGTGTATGTGCCCATGTGACTCTCAGGGGGGCGTGATCAGACAGGGTTCGTGCATGTATATGTGCCCCAGTGAATTCGCCTAGTGTTTCCCTTCCCGTGAAAAGGTAATCAATCCGCGTGAATGTCCCATGCGGAGCACTGTAATGTGTATATCCCCTTTCCCCCTCATGTACCTTCCTCCAGATGTCTTCCAGTTCCAGCTGGTCCATTATCTTCCGTAACCTCCGTGCTGGTGGCGCTGGTCGTCTATGCTTGTCGTCCGACCTGTCTAGTCGGGGTTCCAGTGTGCAATTGTGGTCTCCAGCCCAGATGATCGTAGCGTTCCTGTACGGGGCCAGCCGGGGCGTGAGTGACTCAAAGAAGGCTGTTGCGTCATGATTGGGGGCATAGGTGTTCACCAGGCACACCTCCCGGTTTTCCAGCATTCCGTGGACGATCAGGACCCTACCCTCAGTGTCCTTTTCCTGGTTGATGAGCTGGAATGGGGTGCTCGGAGCGATCCAAGTCATCACCCCCCTTGCGTAGTTAGAGTACGTTGAGCTGTACATCTGACCTCCCCATTTCTTGGCCACCTTGGTTTGTTTTCCGACCGTCAGGTGCGTCTCTTGCAGCATTGCAACGTGGGCTCTCGTTTTATTTAACCAGGTGTAGACCCTCAGCCTCTTGACGTATGCATTTAGCCCTCTAACATTCCATGTGACGATGTTTAGGTCATCTCGGTTCTTGTGGGGCAGGCGTTAGTGGCCCTCTCCGTCCCATGGGCCCGTACACTTTCATGTCCTCTTGGTGTGCCTCTTCCGGGGGTCCTCGTCCCGCATCTCTCCTGTGATACTTTGTGTGGTTCACACGTCCTCCTTCCCCCGCGTTTCCCCGGGGTTTAGCTGTTCTTGCGGTTCTTGGATTCGGTTTTTTATTGGTGTTTTCCTTCAGTGCGCTTCGTTGACCCCTGGCGCCCGGGGTCTGCCCCGCCTGTCCACCTTCCGTGCCTTCGCCGTGGTTTCTTTGTCTGCCATGTCCTTTTTTCCTCATGCCTTCACCCCGCAAACTTAGCCTCCTAACAACTGTAACTAAAACAACAACAACAAACGCCCAGCCTCCCTCCCCCTGCTCGGGCCCCAGCGCTCTCCAGGTGCCGCCTTCTTTCCCTCAGGCGCACTTGTCGCGGCGTAGTGCCTTAGAACTGGCACTATAAACATTGTCTCTGCTTGGGGTTCCTACTGTGGGTCTTGGCGGTCCAGTTCCAGAAGTCTTGTATTCCCAGTATAATTCCTTGGTTTAGGCCTTGAACTCGTGAGCTGTTGGTTATCCTGCTCTTTCACTTTTCCACAGGGAGTATCTCTGTCTTCTTTCCCGTTTTGCCTTAAATTAGTTGCAGTGAGGTGGTGTAGCAGCCTGCGGCTCGCTGCAGTGTTCCTCAGATTTTGTCTCGCCCAGTTTTGCCGGGTGCCTGGGTCTTGCGTTCCATCTTCAATCTCCTTCTCTGCCACGTCGGGGCGCCTCTCTGTTCTGTCTGTTCCCCCCTTCCGGCTGCGGGAACCCTTGTTGGTCCATCCACAGTTGGGCGTCCGCTGTGGTCTCAAAGATCTGTGTCCTTCCGTTATGTAGCACTTTGAGCTTAGGGTATAGTAGCTTAGGGTATAGTAGCATGAACTTCACGCCCGCAGCCCGAAGGCGGTCTTTGGTCGGCCAAAACTGAGCTCTCTGCCTTTGCACGAGCGCCGTGTAGTCTGGGTAGATGGTTATCCTGGCTCCATTCCGGGTTATGACTCCACCGTCTCTCGAGAACGCCAGGATTTTTTCCCTGTCTTTAAAGTTCATGATCTTTGCGATCATAGGCCTCGGTGGTGCCCCCGGGTGTGATTTCTTAGTTAATGCTCTATGTGCCCTTTCCACAACGAAACCCTGGGACAGGGTCCCGGCTCCCACCGCTTGGATCAGTAAGTTCTCGATGTAGTTCGTGGGATCTCTGCCTTCCTCCCCCTCCGGCAGCCCCACTATGCGTACATTGTTGCGTCTAGCCCTGCTTTCCACGTCTTCGGCTCTGCGTTCTAGCGTACTGATGCGTTCCAGTGCCTCTGACATTTGTGATTGGGAGGTGGTCATATCCGCTGTATTACTCTGTACCTGTTGTTCTACCGTTGTCACTCTCTCCGCCAGGTTTCTCGTGTCTTGTCGAAGCAGCCCCACGTCTACGGGCTGCTGATCTTCATTCTTGCGGGCAAATGACTCCATGACCGTCTGCCTCCCCCTGCCACCTCTTGGTTTATCTGGCATGTTGGTTTCGGTTGCTGTATGCCAGTATGCGGATCCTGCTCCTGCAGTTTCGTAGAGGTAGCCTATCGTTGTTGCGTTGGGCCGGGGTCTTTGCTGTGGTCTTCCTCTTGTGGGTAGCCTCACCCCGTCTTCCGTGGGGTGGTGTGCCCCTGGCTATTTCTTCCGTGCAGGTGTGTGTGGGAGTAGGCCCGCCAGTTGTGTGGTTCGTGGCACTTCCAGGGTCTCTGTCAAGACTGTTTGAGTGGGCTGTGTCCTCACACGTATGTCCTATGATCCCCAGGGCGGGCCCGGGGTCGGGCGTTCGACCAACCTCTCTGGTGTGGCCCTGCTGTCCGTCGCCGTCCGCCCCAGTGTGTGTGTTGGCGGAAACTGGCGGAAACCGGCCTGTCACAGACGTATCACCATCCGTTGCGTCCGCTATGAGCCCAGGCACCTCTTCAAGGGAGTGTCCAACGGTCCCCAGGTCGGGGCGGGACGCTCCGTTCACCCCATTCGTCATCTGGCCTCTGGGGTCTCTTTTCTTTACCCCGGCTGGGGCTCCCGGCGCCCCGACTACCAGCCTCCCCTCGGGCTCCGCCACCCGTGCCTACTGTCGGGGGGGCCGTGGGCACCCGCGCCCCTGTCTGCCTACCCTGGCACGGCGCTGCGGCACGTCTTCCGGGCTCCTTTCTTCTGCGGTGGCTGTTCCGTCTCCCGCGGCGGCCAGTCCTGCAAAGGGTTCCCGGCTGGAGCCCTCGGCGTCCTCACCTCCAGCCCCCCTTGCTGACTGTCAGGGGGGGGGCGCACCTTCCAGGCCTCCGACTCCGCCGCTGCCCGCCTGGTCTCTTCCCGCTCTGCCGCGGCCTGTGCTACGGTCTGTGGGCGTTCGCGCCTCCTCCGTCTATCTCGGCACAGAGCTGCGGCGCGTATCTCGGTCTTCTTCCTTCTCCCGGGCGGCTCGGTGGTCTTCTCTGGGCTGGTTGTCCGCCGGCGGCGCCCCCGGGTCCTGTCTTCCTTCCTCCTGCACCCGCCTTCTTCTCCGTGGCGAGCGGCCTTTTCAGAGAGGCGCGCCCGCCATTTTGCGTGGTGGTACCACGTATCTCGCGCTCTCCGTTTCAGCCTTCTCAGTCACCGATTTTCCTCGAACTTTCTTCTGCGTGCTCTCTGGGCTTTCCGATGCCTTCCCCAACTTTTTTCTGTCGTTTTCCTTCTATTTATGGCCTTTTTTCAGGATCTGTCTCCGGATCGAGTGGGAGCTCTCCAAGACTAGCTCAGGCTTGAATGGCCGCCAAGCCACGCCCCCGAGTGTCTATAGTTATGCATAAATCATTAGGCTTTAAGCTTATAGACCAGAAATGCAATCTGGACGGGAGGTTTGTTATAGTGTCTGGGACTCTGGCCAGTAGTTTGGTTACATTTGTGAATGTCTATGGGCCGAATGTGGAGTATCCCAAATTCTGTGAGACTTGATGGATGAGATGTATTAGGTAAGCGCACATGCAGCTGGTAGCCAGGGACCTGAATGTGGTGCTGCAAACAAATCTGGATAGATCTTCAGTGAGTGTGAAACCTATGTGGTTGTGGCTAAGGTAACTAAAGGGGGGATGGAGGAGTTGGGGCTGGTGGATCTCTGGAGGACACTTCACCCAAAGGAGAAGGGGTTGTTCCTTCTATTCCTCTGTCCACAATACAAGTTCCCACATAGACTACATATTAACATAGTCTATTGGCCCGTAGCAGCGAATATTGTACTGTGCTCCCAAGGACATTACTGGACCTGGTATATCGCTGTGAAGAGCGATAAATTGTAATATCATTTTTTACTACCAATGTGGGGTCATTGGCATCTGCGTGCATCCTCTGGGAGGCTTTTAAGGTTAATCTGCGGGGTCACTGCATCTTGATCGAGTGCAGTGTGCGGAAGGGGATTTGCAGGAGGCTGGGTGAGCTGGAAGGATCCCTTGTGACCCTAGAAGTTAGGAATAGGGAGGACAAATCTCCTGAATCTTTAGCAGAGGCCCGCACAGCCCTGAATATGTTTAGAGATGAGGCAGACAGACAAGTACGTTATTTGGCAGCCTCACTGTAAGAACGTAGATATGGGGAAGAGGGCCAGCCGGGGAGGTACCTGGTGAGAGTGTTGTGTGACGCTAGAAGCCAAACTGATATAACTGCAATCCGTTGGGTGGATGGCTCTTTGGCTACAGATCCAACAGGCACACTGGAGGCATTCCGTGCCTTTTATGTGAATTTATACAATGCTTGGGATAGCATGCATCCGGATAATCTGCAGAGTTTCACGAGTGATGTCACTCTGAAAGTTCTGGGCGATCAAGCAGTAGAGGTACTGGGCACCCCGATTACTGTTGAGGAGATTATGAAGGCTATTAGTGACCTCCCAACATGTAAAGCCACGGGGTCCGATGGGGTGACCTCAGAGTTTAAGGAATTTTGCACCGGGGTGGTGAAATATTTACTGCAGGTATGGCAGGAATGTCTTGAAGGGGGTTTTCTTCCTCCCACAATGCAGGACGGAATAACTACTTTAATACTGAAGCCAGATAAAGACCTGCTTGAGTGTGTTTAGCATAGGCCAATATCCTTGATCAACGTGGACACGAATATCTTTTCCAAGATCCTTGCTGACAGACTCCTCCCGTTTCTTCCCTCCATTATACATGTTGGCCAGGCCAGTTTTATCCCCAATAGAAGCACAGCTCTTTACTTGAGAAGGCTGTTTGGGGTACTGGCGCAGTTTGACCCCTCGGTTCAGGCAATCAGGGCGATGTTGGACATGGAAAAGGCATTTGACTCCATTGCATGGGATTATTTATTTGCGGTTTTAGAAAAGAGTGTTGTCCCGCCTTATTTCATGTCTTG
This sequence comes from Ambystoma mexicanum, assembly GCF_040938575.1. NCBI lineage: Eukaryota > Metazoa > Chordata > Amphibia > Caudata > Ambystomatidae > Ambystoma > Ambystoma mexicanum. Next base: position 180,619,716 of record NC_090941.1, on the reverse strand, counting down.
CGTGAAATTGTTGTATTCCGGGGTCACTGCGAGGATCAGACTATTTGGCAGGCACTGTGAGGCTTGTACTCTTGAGATAGGGATGCGGCAGGGGTTCCCACTGTTCCCGCTTTTATTTGCAATAGCAGTGGAGCTGCTGGCTGTACGTTTGAGGAAGCTTCATATGCATCAGGGTTTGGCAATTGAGGACACTTGTGAACTGGTTTTGTTGTATGTGGATGATGTTATTCTATATATCAGGGATCCTGGTAATAACTTGATGCCCCTCTCCCGGGAAATTGAAGCTTTCGGCAAGATATCAGGCCTGCATGTGAACTGGTCTAAGTCGATCCTTTTCCTGCAGAATGATAGCACTCTGCCACCCCCGGGATGGAAAGGTTCCATTGGGAACAGGTCTTGGCAAGGTATTTGGGTGTCCGCGTAAACAGGGCCCTTGCTCAGCTATTTAAAGATAACTATGGGGTGTATCTGTAGGGACTTCGGGGCAGGGTTTACCGCTGGATGCAGCGCCCGATCTCCCTTTTGGGGGTGGGTGGTGGCGATCATTAAGATGATTGTTCTCCCAAACTATTGAATCTATTTCTCAATGTCCCGGCGTTGCCCGGAGCCCAGTTTTTCACTGTAATGAAATCCTTGTCGGTTAGGTTACTGTGGAGCCTGAAGGGTCCTCAGATAAGGTGGGAAACACTGACTGGGACATGGGAGCAGGGCGGGGTCTCTCTGCCGGACCTGAAGCTGTACTATATGGCCATACAGGTCTTGTTTGTGTCCTACTGGATAAGTGACTCCCAGCAATTCCCACATGTTAGGTTGGAAAGGAGGTCAGTGTCCCCATATTCTTTAAAAAGTTCCCTGTTTTCATTGAACATTAATGATAAGTGTTAGTATGACCCTGTGGCATGCACTGTTCATTCGTGGAGGAGGATTTGCTCAAAATTGTCAGTGGTTTTTCCTTAAGCCCCGGAGCTTGAGGCTTGGAATTTCCAGGGTATGGAGCCACTGTGTGACGACAGAATTAAGGCATAGTTGTCGAGATATGGTGCGCGAACCTTCTCAGACTTTTGGACTGAAGGGCAATTTGTTACCTGGAACAAGTCAAGGCTAAACTGGGTGACACTTTTGGACTGGTGTTCCAGTTTCATAGAATAAGGGAGGCATTTAGCGCATGGTGGTAGACGTTCCTGGAAAAGCCTGATATGGCTCCCTTATTGAGATTCCTGGCAAACTCTGTAAATTCAAGAAGAGTGGTAGCCACAATTTACAGTATGGCCATGGTGTGGCCCCCCGGGAGGAGACAATTAGTAGACAGAAATGGGAGGTAGACCTCGGTGAGGATTTGACGGATGCAAAATGGAAATATATGTGCTCATATAGTAGGAAGGTGGCTATTAGCTCCCGTTTCAAAAGTATACAATTTAAAATACTTCACCAGGCATATATGGCTCCAATACTGCAGAGGAAGTTTGACCAATCCTGTGATGGGCAATGCTATAGATGCAAATGTGAGGATGCTCATTTCATACATGTCCTATGGAGTTGCCCATGATTAACTACCTTTTGGCAACAGGTAAAAGAAATTACAGGGACGCTGATAAAATGCATAGTTCTGGTGAGCATTCTCTGCTGCCTGTTTGGATGGTTACCGGGTGCCCCTATTTGCATGATACTGGCAAAGCGTTGCATTTTGATGCGATGGTCCAGCTCAGTACCAACAACATTGTGGAAATGGCTGCAGGACCTGGCGTGGTGTTGCGATGTGGTGCAGGAATTTTGCAGGTTACAACCCTCAGGTGCTAGACCGGCAGACATTTGGGATCCAATATGTTCTATGCTAGCAATGAGAGAGGCCGAGAATGGAGACAAAAGCCTGTAGAGGGAGGTGTAGCGAATGTGACCGTACCCTGAGGACATGTGGCGAATGGAAACTGTACACTGGCTCTGCTGTCATTTTAGGTAAGGGGAAGTGAGAAAAGTACAAAATCCCATGTTTATTGTATATGAAGCCTTGCTGGATGGGTGGTTTTCTTTGTTTCTTTTTTCTTTTCCTTGCGTTGTTATTACTGTGCACACTTTGTAAGTTGCAATGTACATCAACCTTAATTGATAAAGTTGTTAATAGAAAAGGTAGCAGGGTTGACGGTTTTGCATCGCACTATGTGGATGTTTGGACTTGATAGAATAACCTTGTACGCAGATGCTCGCTGCGTGGTCAGTGTGGATTTTGAATGCGCTAAAATGGCAAAAACTGCATGCTCGACGTACAATGTTACAGAGCCCCCTCATAACGATAGCATAGTTCTTCTCAATGGCAAACGCTGCAGCAGCAAGTGCTTGTTCACAGGCAAACTGGCCCTGCATTACTGAATCTAACATAACACTGTAATAGGCCAATGGCTTGTGGCTCATAGCGCAAGAGAAAACTGTGCAGCACTGTAGTTGTCAGTTGCATGTTGGGGTGGGAGAATAATAGTACTCTTGGTTATAGTCTGGGGTTGTCGGCACTGATGCACTGGTGCACTGGAAGTGACCACAAGGTCATTGAAATTGGTGAGTATGTCCTCGGTCCATACTATTTTAATGTTATCTTTGAGGCCTTGTAAGAGAGGCCTGGTGTATGCTGCATAGTCAAGGATCCATGTCCTACAGTAATTACATAGCCCTGATAACCTTTTCATTTCCTTCACTGTTTTGGGCTGCGGGTGGCACACACAGAGGCAGCGTGATCAGGGATTATTCTTTTACCATTTACAAAGATCAATTGACCTCCTGGAGGCAGTATTGTAATTTAGCCTTATCAACCTTGTATCCCTTGGGGGCCAAGAGTTGTAGGAACGTTATAGAGTCTTTTCTGCACTGGTGTTCACTGACACTGCATACCAGCAAATCATCAACATATTGAATAATGGTACTAGGCACCTGAATGTTGCCTAAATCAGTGTGCAGTATTCTGTTGAAAATGCAGTACCCTTGAGGCGGTCGTGGGTGTTCTATGCGCATCCCCCATGCGTTAATGCAGTGAGGTATTGTAAATTGGGGTGCAAAGGTACAGAAAAGAAGGCATTCTTAAGACCTACCACAGTAAAGTGTGCCACCTCTTTACGGATGTTGCAATTGATTGTCGCAGGGATTCGGGTCCACTGGAAATCCTGCCTGTACAATGTCCTTAACAGGGCGCAAATCCTGAATCTTTGTTAAGCTCCCCCTTTTGCCGTTTTTTTCGGGTATATCGCAGTGTTACGTGGGCAGGTAGATGGTACAATTATCCCCTGATTTAGTAGGGCAACAATAGTGTCCTGTATCCCCTTCTCTGGATCCCTTGATAGAGGATACTGCTTCATCCGGGGAAACAAGGCACCTGGTATGAGTTTTATTCACACCGGGGTCACTACTTGTAAGAGCTCCACATCATGATCATTTGTTGTCCAGAGCCTCTCAGGGACCTGCTTTAAGTCTCTGTCCGTCAAGGTGGGTGGGGCCATGAGAGCCATTGCACCTTTTGATACTGCCCCATAATGTCACAAGGAATAAAAATCGCTAGCACAATCTCTCCATCATCTGGCCGATCCGCAAACAAGTCTGCACCAGTCACTTTTCTGAGAGGCATGCTAGGGTCAATACATAACACTGTGCGCTATTCGTACCCCTCTGTGTTGGTCCCAACTACAACAATCCTCTTAGCTGACACCACCAGACCCTGTAAATCTAGGGACAATATTGTTCCTGCCACTAATTCAGGTGTTGCCACAGGCTGGAAAATGAAGTCAGATGGCACTCGCCAACAGGCCATACCAATTTGGGGCACTGCCTCGAGAAGCACTGTTATGCCATACACAAACATATCCGGGTCTACAGGAATACTGCAAACCACTGCCTCTCCTCCCCTTGCATGTATAATGAGCATTGCTGCCTGGGCTGGCACACACTATTCTTGGTCTGTAAAGGAGATGGTCATATTCAATTTGCTTAACAGGTCTCACCCCAACAAATTGATCCAGGAACTCTCAGAATACAACAGGGGTGCACATACCACTTTTCCGCTTATTTTGATATTCACTTCTTTTGTGTAGGGAACCATGGCGACAGCCCCACAGAATCCCTATGTGGCAAGGGTTTCACCTGATAGTGGGAAGTTTCCCTCACTGATGCATGATTTAGTGCCACCTGTGTCAACCATGATAATGAATTGCTTGTTATCTATCTCAGCGCCCACCAAGGGTTTCTCGTCAGGGTGGACCGTCAAAGACAGGACTGGGCACGCAAGAGCTCTCTGTGGGCTGTCCTAGTCAGGGTATGTGTTGGTGACAGGGAGCGAGAAAGGGTTATCTCCCACCACACTCACTCCCCAGTAAGGTATGACAGGGCCGTTTGACACTGCAGTGTTCTTTGGCAGGCTACTTCCATGCATGGTGTTGTGCTGGGGTATCAGCGGTTGTGTCACTTGAGGATTCTGTACTTGCGCAATGGGGGGTCATAGTGGCAGTTGAGTGTAGGCCTGATGTATCTCATAGGGTATGGAGGTTGGCCTCAGTAGTTGTGCCTGTAATTGGGGCTGGGGTGGTGGGCAATAGTTGCTATATGGGTTGCATCCTACCCCCTACCTGCTCCCACACTCTCTTGTGAAATACCCCCACTTCCCACAGCTCTAGCATTTCGAGGGTCCCATACCTACTCCTCGAGGTCCCATACCCACAAATCCCCCTGTCCCTCGGAATCCGACCCTCCCACGTTGCTGACCTCCTTGCTGCCACTCTGGGTAGGGGTACTGAGGGCCACCTCCCCTCTTTCCTTGTCCACCTCGAGCCAAAATGCTGGTATGCAGTAATTATAAAGAATCACAACATAACTAATACCACAATAACGAACCGAAAATTATGAATTCCAAAATAACGAATTTGTAAAAAAAACTAAAGAGGGGTTGTGGAGTGGGAGTAGTGGTTTTGGGGTGGGGGAAAAGTATAAGGGACAAGAAAAAAGGGAGGCTTGGCGGGGGGGAACCGCCCAAAAACAACAAAAAAGGAATTTGTTATTATGGTATTATTTACTATGGTATTTGTTATTTTGGATTCAATAAAATCACATGTAACCAAAACCGCCCCCTCTACTGACTGCTATTGTAGCTAGCTTTTTCTATGCTAGTTTCGCTTCTAAACCTGCAGCCTTATAGACGTTTCCTTTTCTTGCTCCCTGATTCTCTTACAATGGTGTATAATTATAGTTTGAATCTCAGCCAACCCTTTTGCCTCGATGCCCACTATTTTCTCGAGCGCCTTCTGACTTTCTTAGGTAAACCCCTTTTAATAACGAAATAAAAAAGAGGAACTGACCGGTCCCACTGGTCCCCCGTTTCCGCATGCCACATCTCCTGAGCCTTAATAATGTACATTGCGGGGTCTTCATCATCCCCCATGATGTACTGCATAATCAACTGTAGGTCTGGTGTGTCAGGGTGCGTTTGCAGCAGCGCGTCCCACACCTGTGCTCTGATATTATTAAAGGACGCACCATTGTGTACGTCATCGTCTAACTTTACTCCTGTATACCCAGCTTTAAACCAAACGTCTCCAGCCTGATCCCCCACAATTGCAACAAATAGACTTTTTACATCCCCCACGGCTAAGGGGATCCCTGCTGTCTGCTTCTCAAAAGCATAAATCCACTTCACAGCTCTGCCAGTAAGGGACAGGAGCAGCTTAATCACGTTATCCTTATCCCTTTGCACCAAGGGCACATATTGCTTCCTGCCTGGACCTTTATGTAACAACAGCATCTGGGTGCTGATGCTCCTCTTTTCCTAATATCCAACACTTGCCTTTATCCTTGCTACTGCCATCTATCCAAACCTATGTCTTAACTGTGGTCCTCAAAAGCTCTCCACCTATGGCGTGACCTCCGGTGCCTGTTGTGCATCCCCTTCATCGTTCTCAATCATATCCACGGTATCACATTCATCTTCCCAAAACTCTCGATCCGTGTCCCTGTCAGACCTCACTTTCCCATATCCTGTGCTCCCCGCTCGCCCGGCACCACCCTCTCCTTCTCAATAGGCACATCCTTTATAGCTGTCCTATCTAACAAGAACAAAATGTCTCCTGCCCTCCATTCATCCAGCCCACTGCCCTTCTTCCCTCCCCTTCCTGCGTCGCCCTCAGTCGGGCCAACTCTACCCGGGTAGCGTCCAGTGCCTCTTCTAGTTCGTTCCGAACCTTATTATCCTGGGGTGGGATAGCACTGAGTGTTGATCTGTAGGGAGGTGTGGCAGTAGCCTGTGTTGGCACATATGTTGGGTTTGTATACCCTGTGGCTGGGTGAGAGGTGAGTAGGTAAAGTCCTGTATGTGAGAGCGCAGCCTCTTTCCCCTGTGTTGTTACGGGCACTGCATCTAGCGTGACCCCTTCAGTATTTTGTATCACCCTTCCATCAGGGTCCTCCACATCCTCTATCATCTCCCACAGCTCTAATATCTCCTTCCTCTTCTGAAGTTGTTTACCTTTTATATTTAGCAGCTAAGAACTTGCTCATGTGCTCCAATATCCCTCTACTGTGGGTGCCCTGCTCTGGCCAGGAGCAGGGCATCCCTCCTTGTGTCACTACCACCCATTGCTTGTGATATGTCTCTATCTTGTCTCTGTACAGTGGTAACGCACTATACATATACTCCCAATGGCGTTTCCCCTCTCATCTTCGCAATTCGCATGCTCAAGACCCCAACCTTTACAGTTATGCACTGCAAACACTTATATCACCAAAGTCGCTACCAGTCCACTGTCCCCACCTCCGCGTCGCCCCCTATCAGCACTCCTGATTCCTCCCCCTTCTCCAACTACGCACTTTAAAAGCAAGCTATCCATACTGGACCACCACTGGCCTCCACCTTTTACGCACAGAAAATCGTAATGCACTAAAAAAACAAGTTAAAATAACAAGCTAAAACAACAACCACTACTTTAACAGAGCCCACTAATTATACAAAGCTCCTGTTTTTTATCTCCTAATCACAAAACAAATGGCGCCATCATCTTCCCTCACTCGGAAAGGTTCTCACACTTCTGTTTTTCCTCCGTATAATCTTAACTTATCAAAATAACAATAAAAACTGAAGGTCACTGCGTGGCCTTACCACACTCCTCCTTCACTCAGACCCACCACACCTCCCCCCCACACACTAAACCCTTTGTTGTTATCCCTTGCAAGGGGGTACTCACGCCTGCGTGTTCATCCGAGCTCAACGTCACAGGGTCCCAATAACAGAATGCACTCTCCTAGGAGCTGCGTCCCGCTCCAAAGAGCAGACATGAATTCTGTGAAAATGGCTTCTGCACACCTCTGCGGGTTGTGTGCTTGGGACTAGTCCCAGCAGGTGGGCGCGGCTGCTTCATAGGAGTGGCCTGGAAGCCTCTGTCATCGCAGGAGTCGTTAGGATCACTTTGGGGGGTCACCAAATGTAGGAATGCCCCCAAACGCTCACACCAGGAAAAATACAACCCACTAAGTAAACAGGCCCAAGATACCACTTGCAAAGATAACACATGTTTTATTTCTGAATAATTGGAGTTGTGAGGAAGGCATGGTATCAAACAGTGAAGACAGACACAAGTGATCACAGTTCAAGGGTGTTTATTGAACTTCAATGGGTTGGTAAAACGCCTATCTAAGCCTAAATCTAAGGATGGGAGCAAGCTACGACCATCAAATAATAATAACTCAGACCTAGTGGACTCTCTGTCAAAATAAAAGGGCCTATACTAACAAACCTATTGCCAATCCTTACTTCTAAATACAAATGGTGTGGGACAACAATGTATGCAAAAAGAAAAGTGTTCAAGAAATGTTATGTCAGGATAGTTGAGCAATTGGCTTCCCTTCCCCACATTTTCAGCACAGGACAAGGCGGCATGCTCGAGCTTCGCACACACTCTGGCTTCTCTGCCACGAAGATGCAGTTCACAACATAGGTATCCGGGCCTTCTGCCAAAGTCTCTCTCCCAATAACAGTCTCTTATTGCAGAGGGCCTGACGTAACAAATAAGCACCAAAGTTATTTTCTTAACAGTTTTTCACATTCACAAGTTCTCAGGTGTACTGTTCCTTCAGGCTCGGGCCCCCTTTTAACGCAATATTCACAATTGGTCTCCCTCGTTCTGGCTCGGACCATGTAATCTCACTTTCTATGCTTTCTTCTTTGTATCCAAAATCAAAGACTTGTGCGATGGATTTTGCTTAAACCATCGCAGGACCACTTCCATTCACTTCAATACTCGTTCTCATCTTTACTATTGCTTCTGTCACTTCTTGGCTGGATACCTCACAGAAACCTTCAATGGAGCACACTTGCGGCGCCAGACCACTCTGTCACCGGTATTGTATCTTTCTCTGTTGAAGTTCAAACATCCATCAGCAATTAAGCTTTCCATGCGTCTTTCATCACACGCATTACCAATATTTGTTCTTGCACTCTTTATACAATGTTTCCGCTTGCAACTTGACTTCAACAGAGACCGGTCTTGCATTGGTCTCCCCAACTTACCGGCTCTGTTGATCTTTCTGGTGTTGCTTTGATCCGGGAGCCAAGAATGGTACCACAGCGGCTGCTGCTCCTGACCAACTCGGTGTGCCACGCAGGAGGGCCCCAGGTATTCTTCAGTCTGCTTTCCTAGCCTTACTCTTTTTAATATGAAGGATTATCGAAAGTAACGGTTTCTCGCTGGAAAGGTCAAGGGTATCTCCCTCCTTGCGCACCCTTATTGGTTTTCCGTCTTTCTTCCCTCATTCAGCTGCAGTCTGGAAAATACTGTTCCTTCGTGTGCTTTGCCTTGCTCAGAGCCTGCTCTCATGCTCCGCCTTTTTTTTTGGAAAAGCATAATTGAAGTCAGGTGTAAGTGGTTACCAGTAATTGCCTGACCTTGCCTGACCATAGTAGTGGGACATGTCAGGTACAATGTTCGGGTGTGAGTCTGTTTTCTCGCAGAGCGGGCTGTCCATGTGTAAGTGTTTGTGAAGGGAAAGGGGGGGTAAAGATCCTAAATATCCGACTGGGTACGATGGGGTAAAGGTGTTTCAGGGAGGGGGATACCACATCTCGCCATCAGTCATCCCACTCCCACTTCCCGCAGACCCCTCATCCAGGTGATCCTCCTGCATTGGTCAACCCCCAGGGTCTGGATCAAAGGCGATGGCCGTGCCCTAGCCACCTGAGAGAGAGACCCCCAGGGACTAGCGGATGAGACACCTTCTGGTTTCTCACAGAGTACACCAGCATAGAGCTCTGCTGCCGCCAAACGTTCTGTCAAAATCTGCATCAGCAGCACATTAAGAAGGTACATAGCGTCACCAGTGACATCATAACATACAGTAGAAATCTGCACGGCTGGTTCGTTCTACCCTATAGATAGGCAACCCGCTCCTTAACGGATGCCAGCTCATTGGCAATTATGTACAAAATAAACAATATATCTCTATCTATGTAGCAGTGCACCTGGTATGAGCAGACAGGGGCCCAAGTGAAAAAGCTGAGGTCATACTAACTCATAGTATTCACTTGATTCCAGACAGGTCGGCGCCTCTCCAAGGGCTTTACCTCGTTTCAGGCTTTCATTTTATCCCTCCCTGCACCCTGCAGCACGTGACCCAGAAGTGAAGGCAAGAACGCCCTGCTTTCTGATCTTTCTTGATCAATCAGGGTTCTAACAGTTTTATGGTCAGTGGTTTGGGGATTGCTGGTACCTTAGAATTCAGGGGTCTTAAGCCTAGGGCCTTTGGGTGCTATAATTTAGAGTTGGGACTGGTGGGGGTTGGAGACCTGTGTCCTCCTTCTCATGGGATTGTATCTTACAGAGACGATTAGCCCTCCTAACGTGGCCTTGTAGGGCACATTCTTCCCAGAGCACGAAGGCTGGCAACTTTTAAGACAATGAAGGGTTTATGGATCCCTACAGCTCTGGTCTTTCTCATCAATGCCCGGGCCACAACCTATTCCTTTCCTCAGGTTCGCAGCCTTTGATGCTTGCTGCTGTTCCGTGTTTAGGCCTCAAGTTTCAATATGGCTGCTAATATCTAAGATTCAATTTGTCCCTGCATGTGCACTATATCTACAAAGCATGCAATAATGAACCACTTGGAGGTGTGGAATGGTCGTCTCCCCTTCCCAACAGTTCCCAGACCCATCTCGGGTGTTCAGTAGCTTCTCTATTCCCACTGAAATGAGGAAGGCTTCCTCTTATTCTCAAGTTATTCTCTTCAGGGTCCATGACCCTTCTCTCTTTATGCCCATTAATGTCTTTGCTATTATTGGGGCGTTGAAAGGCTACCTTAGCCTCTGTGTCAACCCCTGGGTCTCCTCCAGTTCCCCCGTACCTCCCCTTACCTCTTCCGGGGCTTCAGTACATCACCAGGACTTCCTCGGACTGGGGCACACCTCTCTGGCTCTGTGGACTTCTCTCCTCTGCACTTGCCGCTTTGCGGCATCTTCCTGACCATCGGGATTTGGTCTGCCTCCACTCGGCGGGTGGAGAACTTCTTCGGTGTCTTCCTGCTGCTCTCTGCTTCTCCCCAGTCATCGGTCCGCATTTCAATCTCCTGTGCCGGAGAATTTGGATGCCGACTGCTTTCCCCAACAGGACTGGATCGCACTGTGTCTGTCACGGATGTGCTTCTTCTTGGAGGACGTCCGTCTTCCCTTTCTGTACAAAGGTTCTCGTCCTGCCCTGGCACAACACAAAAATCATTTGTCTTTGCTAATCGTCCACATTTTCATCCCTCCTCTGGGCCATCTCATACCAGTACTTTAAGAGCATGAAATCTTTGTGTCTTTGGTGATCTTTTTCATCCTGGTATCTTCCCCATTTTACAAAGGAGTGGTTGATGTGAGTCCTCTAATCTTCCTCTGCCTGTTGAAAGCCGGGTTAGCATCAGTTACTAGGTCTGCCTCAGCCCTGTTGTTGGTAGTTATCACACAATAGCATTCAATGGCATTTTTAGCATTACCCTCCATATTTCTCACAGGTTTCGGGGCCTCAAGGATGCGATTCACTCATGGCACTTAACCTTTAACCCCACAGGGATTTGATGTTATTGTTATCCTGTTGGAGTGGGGTTTAGAGGGGCCTTTCTCCTTATGAATGTCCTTGTTTACAAGAGAGGAGTCCCTCTCCATGAGGTCCTCCCATATGTTACCACCCCTAGGAGTCTATTGGGTAGCGGCCTCACCTCCCTAACCTCATGAAAAGGGGTTCACTTCTGGGAGAAGTGATGAGAGTAGGCGAATCATCACAGTACATTGGCCCTTTTGCTGTCACCAGAGTCATTGATAAGTAGGCATGGAGTTATGACTCACCAATACCTACAAGATACACCCAGTTTTTCATATATTATCTTAAACCATTGCAGACATCATCCCTTCTTTATTCAAGAAGTATAGGACAAGCCCCTGCAGCTGCAGTACCTCAAGAGGAGTTTGACCTCCAGATAATAGTTGATTCCCGGTATGTTCGAAAATCCTTACACTATCTGGTCATTTGAAAAGTTTTTCCTTTGTTGGGGAGCAGGTGCAGGTGGATCTTGGTCACCTGGCCTAAGTCCCGCTCACCTGATGCTTTCCTGGTTGCCGCTCTTTTTCCCCACTTAAGGAGCCCTCCAGCCTCTTTTCCTTTGCACTATCTGAAATGTCATCGGGCCTAGTACGAAAGTCGCTTGTTTTGTTCCTGCCCTCCCTGTCTGCACCCCTCTCACCTTTTGTTTTCTCTGGCTCTACCAGAAATGTTGTCAGGCCTAGTACGTTAGTCGCCTGTCTGTTTCCATTTCCTCCCCCTCCCTTCCTTATCTATGTCTTAGCTCTTGCACTATCTGAAATGTCGTCAGGCCAAGTACAATAGTTAATGTCACATCCTTACTGTTCATGGCCTGTAAGAATGTCATTGTATTTTCCCTTGTTCCTTCCCTTGCCTTGAAGGCTTTGAAACACATTGTGTATAAGCGCTATATAAACAAATGATCATATCATATAAGGGATAGGTACTTCAAGTCTGTAAAGGATGTCGCTGCTCCATGCCTTGTTGCCAAGTTTCACAGACTTTATCCCTATAAACCTAGTCCCCTAAGGACCACTCTTCCACCTGTATGATGGGGCGTTGGGACTGGATATTCTGTTAGGGCTCTTATCCCATTTCCCCGTTATTATTCAAGGCTGTACCTGCTGCCCTGGAGGAGAGCGTGATTCTGCTTTTTGTTCCGTGCCCTACACGGTTTCGCTTCTGATGCCACAAGCCGATTCAAACTTTGCTGGTGAAGCAGAACGTCCTTTCATCTTGGTGACGTCAGCACATGGAAAACAGATGTGCTGATGTCCTGCATCCTGGTAAAGCGCTAAGTGCAGAGAGACACCAAATCGGTGTTTTCGCAATGGTCCAATACCATGTACTGGGTTCCATGTAATAATGTAATAATGTCCCCGCAAAAATGTCTCCTGACAAAAAAAGTCGCAGTTTTTTGCAGAGACATTATTACATTGACCATGCAAGGGACACCCTTGCAACACCCAAATCTTTTTATTTTTACAAGGGCAGCAGGGGACATCCCCGCAACCCGGTCCCCATACATAATGTCACCATATATAATGTCGCCAATGCCTTTTCCCTGCGACATGTATGGGGACATTATTACCTGATAAAATGTACTGTGTTCGGTTCCTGGGCTGACCTCTTGCTTGCTCTAGAAAATTAGTCTTTCTTTCTTTGTTTATGCTTTCCTGTCTCTTGGTTACTCTTCTGCAACTTCATGTAGGCTCTAGACCAACAAGCCCATTTTCGATCCGTGAGGACGGCTGTCCCATCTCCCATCCTTGAAACGTCAACTGTAGGCTTGCATTCCTTGTTATCTCCCACATGATTCTTTCTGTGTCTTCGGAAGCACAATGCTGCATTAGCCAATGTGATTACAACCATTGGGCCTGATTCATCTAGTACCCATGTCAGTAGTTTGGCATGCTTAGCCCATGACAGGCACATGGCTAGTTCTGATTTGAAAATGAATCCCACAACAAGTGTATTGCTAGATGGGATGAGTGAGGGGAAGAGAGTAAAGAAAGCAGATAAATACAATAAGAGCATGAATCTAAGGTGCTGTTATATTTAATGTGATCTAGGATTTCAGAAGTATTAGAGCTATGACAAAAAGTACTGCATTCGTTTTTGTTTAATATGGATTAACACATGTTACAAAAACGTAATGCATCAATTCTGAATGGTAGAGGCCAAGCCTATCAAATGCACTACTAAGCAAAACAGAACAAAACCAGAGGCACTCAAATACAGCTTTATTTTTTCTAGAGGTGTGAAAACGAACGCTATTGTATATTCATCTTATTATCTTTGTTTTATCAGAAAACTGCATATTGCACAAATAATTTACTGAATATTGCACAGAAGTAAATCAAGGGTATATGTGCAAGGGGCAAAACCAAGTAACTATGCAAGTAGGCAAATTCCAAATGCCTTACAAGGTGCAATCATTAGTTTCATGAAGAGCATTTCAAAAATAGTCTTCAAAGTGTCTAGAACATATTCTTAATCCAGCATGTGCATCACGCACCAGCCCTTCATTAGGTAAACTGACATTCAAACCTCATCGAACAGTGGTCAATCTTAACAGCTACTGATAAACTGCTAGAATTGCTTATTACACCCAGGTATACTCAATCCAAGAAGCTTTATGCTGACATGGTGATACTACTAGAACAAAAAACACATGGTTTTTGGCTTGTTTAAGCAAGTTTGAGGAAGACTGCTTAGCATCCTCCTGCTGAAAGGTAACTTTCTCCAGTATAACTATTTGAAACCATAACACTTTCTGTCACATTCTTAGCCAGGCAGGTACTTGTTAAGGCTGTTACCTAAAGTCATTGGCAAGAAAGCAAAGTAAGGAATGCATCCTTTATGCAAGTTTCACTGCCTATTTCTATTTAATACAGCTTTTAGCCGACACTTGCAATTGCCATTCAAAATGGCGGTAATAACATTTCTTATTACAGTGCTTAATAGCAATACGAGTCATGCATGAAGTGCAGTATAGGAACACAATAATACTATTATTATTTTAAACTAATTCACTCCTCTCAAAGGTGAGGGTGTGACCAAACTATGACATGGGGCTTATTTACATACTTTTTGCAAACTCATTCATAAAGGACCCTGTAAAGACTGAAGGGGTTATCTGTACTTCTGCCCTCTATATGGTAAGAGTAGAGGCACAGGTTCCCTATATGGTAGCTATGGACGAGCAAACAAAGCAGCTGATGCAGGCTGGTTCTTAAGTACAGTGAGTCCCTCGGGCCACCACAAAGGTATGCCCACACACGATGCTATGTGAGAACACAGCTTCTTTATATTAAATAAGGTTCAGATAAATATATGCATATAAATAATAACACTTTGTACTTTGGTAATACTATTCTAATAATGACAATACGATATATACTCTATGTGGTACCACACAATACTTATATTCCTAAAAAATGCACCAACTGCTGACAGTCTTTAAAAAGCATGTTTATTACTAAGCAAGGGCTGACTGAATAAATCATGGAGGTAAGGGAGATTAGTTTCAGAACATAAGCAGTATACTTTCTTTTGACTTAAAAAGTAATACTGTGTAAGGATCCCCCCTCCTGTGCAACCTGTAAAGGAAACGTTGGGGTGTACCTTATCTTGTCTATTACAGCCCAGTCCATAAATGTTCAAATCATGTTCTGCTTTACTTCTACAGGTTCCACTACCCCGAAAGTACCTGAGATACTACACCAGAACAGGATCCAAGACGAATCTGGGACCCCTGGATGATTCCTGAGGCTGGAAGATGCTCTTTCTCTTGGTGACTATGCAGGTAAAGCGGTGGAGTTTCTTGGATTTGCTCGACTGGACCCCTTGAGAATGTACCCCTTTTCCAAGAAGGAGTCGGTGGGATGCTGAGGCCAAGAGAAAAGGAGAAACCGGACATTGTTGGAAAAGCAGCACTTTCGGTGTTCCCGGTGGTCTCGGTTGGCGGGTCGTTACTCCAGCTGTCGATGTCCCACGTAGGTGAAACTTGCGGTGGACTCAGAAAATGCCTGGCTGAAAAGGATATGATCCTTGGGGCCTACCTTTCAGTGACTGAAGTAGGTGGGGGGGGGGGTTTCAGGATTTTGCGCTTTTCTGACTTTTGGTTCTACAATGCTGCAGCCGCAGCACAGACTTCTGATGACCTGGACTCGACCACTGGACTGGACTAGGGACCCTCACCAAGGCTGGACCCTAGGGACATCTTCTTTGCTTTTTGGTGGCAGGAAACCTACCAGCGGACCTTCCTCTGCACACAGTGTACTCAGAACTTCTTCTGTGTTAGAAAAAGTGGTCAGATGTCGTGTCAGGAATGTCCCTTGAAAGATTCTTTGCTCAGGTGTAACTTTTTGGTAGCTCTGGGTGTCAGGCAGCACTATGCCAGGATACCCCCTTTTCTTGGCGATACGTAGCAATCTGGCTTCCAGCAGTCACAAACACACCTCCGGACCCTGGGCGACACATATGGACTTATTTGGTTTGAGATGTCCAAGCACTCCTCTTCTGGACTTATGAAGATCCCTTCTCTGGACGGCAGTCACATAGGACTGGCTTCTAGGGTACTCCTGATGAAGAGTAGCAGGTGCATGATGGTCCTGCTTAGCTCGGGAAGAGGTTGCCTATCCAGGTCCTCTCTTGGTTCAGTCCTTGGAAGAACAGAGCAGCTTTCGGATTACTTGAACAAATGCAGCAGCAGACTTCTTCCTCCACCTGGGCTCCAGGGAAAAGCTTCTTCTTGCTTCAGCTTCGACTTGAGCTTCTGAGCAAATTGGTGAGTGAGGGGTCCTTAGTTATACACATTGGTTCCCCATTCACTCAGGCTGAGCCAATCATACACAAGCCCATTCATACGGGCAGGCAGCCAATCAGGCTAGCTGGTATTCAGGCCATTCACCCAAACCAGACACCCTTAACACAGATTGTGGATTGGAGTAAGCACCCAGCCTTTCAGAACACTACACTGCATTTGCTCCTGTTTCAGTCAGGGCTGGCCCATGCATTGTGTCACACAACCAAATCCAGACACCCACAACACAAAATGTGAATTGACTTCAGACTCCATTCATACCGGTCCCACCGCAAGGGTGTACCCACAACACAGTCCCTGGGAAGGCTCCATTCAGTCTGACAGGCAGCAGCCCCAGAGCCATATATGGTCTTTCAACCCACGTCAGGGTTTTCCAGGACTTTGGAAAACAAGGTGCAAAGGCAATAGAAACCAAGAGGCTATGGTGGCCATCTTGCCTTTGTCGAGGAATGTATGGCAGGGACTGGATGTCCCAATAATTTAGGACACTCTGAGCCACTGTCAAGTCAGCAGGTAGCTGCCACCAGCCCATACCCTGCTCTGTTGGCAACACAC
Organism: Ambystoma mexicanum; assembly: GCF_040938575.1. Lineage (NCBI taxonomy): Eukaryota > Metazoa > Chordata > Amphibia > Caudata > Ambystomatidae > Ambystoma > Ambystoma mexicanum. The sequence continues at coordinate 180,603,270 of NC_090941.1, read as the reverse complement.
AGGTGATCAAAAACACACACATGGGGTACAAGGGTGTACCCCGACCCATAGGTACCATAAGGGTATCCTATGGGTGGTGTTCAACACAAGGACAAATAAAGAGATGCACTGCCAGAGGAAGAAATAATATAGAATACACACACAGAGAAGTGGGAGGACAAGGTCAAGGTGGTCATGTCCCTCCAAAAGGCATTTCCAGCACCACAGACCCACATTTCTGGACCAGCTGCACAAAGGAGTCCCTTTGACCTGAATGGCTGTAGAACCCTTCATCTGAACAGATAACAAGACTAGTGTTTATTGTTATTGAATGGTGGAAATGTGTATCACTAAGCTTCTTGCTTGTAGTGCTCAAAACAATTGCCATGTACTTCAATGATTCCTCCTTCCTGGAAGAAGTAATTCAAAATCCTACTCTTTGATGAATAACTTGTCAGCCCCACATCTGGACTGCAGCATGACACCCTTTCCTGCCTCAGGTCCTAGTCTCCCTTTACAGCCTTCTCCGCCCTATTGTGTCCTGGACCTTTACTGTACTGCTCACCAGCTAGGTTCACAGCTATAGAACATTTCATACGTACAGGGAATGTAGGACACCCACATGATAAAACAAGCATTGGCAAAGCCAACAGTTTTAACTTTTGCATAGGATTTTACCAGGTACTGCCATAATGGTACTACTGGCCATAAGATGGTAACAGCTGCCCCATGGTGTGAGTAATTGGGCATATGATAATAGTGCCTGGTAAATGCCTATCCAATACCTTCACACAAGCCTAAAATGTTTTCTTTGCCACTACTTATTTGCCCATGTAAGCCATAACCACCAAAACTACTCAGCACTTGGAGCAATACCACACCCTCCAGGCTAAATAATTCCATAATAACTCCCGTACTGAAAATAGCTACTCTAGACCCAGATGATTTACAAAACTTTCGCTCAGTGGCTGGATTGCCCTGGCCTGGTAAAATCTTGGAAAAATCCAGCACCACGTAGAAATTTTATCTTTCCTTGACCCTTTACAATCCGAGTTTTGGCCAGGATTTGACACAGATGAGTCAGCATTGATGATGGTCTGGGATGAACTCCTCCGGACCTCTGATGAGTGCAAGATGTCCCTGCCAATCATGTTAAGCTGGTCAGCATCACTTGATACTGTAGACCACAGCATCATTTTAGACTGCTTAAAGATTTGAAAGGTCTCAGATTCCCTTCCCCAAGAGTGTGGGGTTTCCCGGGGATCCTTCCTGTCGCCACTGCTCTTCAATATATACATGCAACCTTTAATGGGTATTTTGAGGAGCAACAGGGTGGGGTTTTAATTTTATATGGATGGCACTCAATTTTCTAAAACATTCTCTCAAATCAGGCAATGCTGGATGAGGTAGGAGAATGGATGGCGTCCAATTGGCTCCAACAACTTAACCCTAGAAAAACAGAGGGTGTGTGGCCTAACAGCTAGTTAGCCCACACCCCCTTAACAAGCCCCAGCTCAATGGCCTACAGGTACCCCCAGGCAGGGGCATTGACTTTGGATTTTCCTGACGGGGCGGGTGGCAATGCGTCTCATTGAAATCTATAGGGACTTTGACCCAATTGATCTTTCCTGTGGGACCCTGGACCCCTGAAGACCCACATACTTGGCGTCACTGCCCCAGGGCAGCTCTTTCTAGAGATCAGCACCCTCTCGCCAGGGTGCTGATCTCTGCATCTATTACCTAAAAGGTTGCCTGGCAGGGGACAGCAGCCACAGGTTTTCAGCCTTCATAGTGGCAAAGCCCCACGTCAGGCATTTGACAAGGGTCAGCAGCACCATTAAAGCTGAAAAGGTCAGGCAGCTGGAAGCCACAGCCTTTTTTCTTAAAGCCTGAAGCTCCCGTGGTGAATGAGCAGGAGCTTCAGGCTTTAGGAAAAAAAGCTCTCGGGTTCCAGGGCCTCACCGTGTCTTCTATAATGGTGGCACCGGCTCACTGGCATCTCATGATTAAAGGGAAGCCTCTCAGGTGGGTGCCAGCGCCACCATTATAGAGAAAAGGCATTCTCCAGCATTGGATCTTTCATAGATACACATGCTGTGAATATTCCCCAGTGTCAGGCTGGGAATCCTTGGTTACCTTTGGGTTTTCATTGCTGAAAGCAAGAAAACTTTCCATTTTGTAGGCTGTCACCCTCCTTATGGGTGCTTTTGGTCCCCTCCAATGGGACCTCGAGTAGCTAAAGACTAGTCCCTCCTCCTCTTCCTTCCTTTCAGATTCTAACCGATTGTTGAAGCTGATGGGAGTCCTCACGCTTCTCCACAAAGAATCTTCACAAAACCTTCACTCATTCAACACACAAAAAATCTGACCATACCGAACCTTACACAGATCAGATGCTACGCAGTCTGAAGGATCTCTCACTGAAACCCTGCCTAAAGTCTCCTCCCAGGTGGCCTGGGAAAGGCAGATGCTTCCTGATCCTGACCTTGGGGGTGGTATACTGCGGGAAGATCACCTGGGAGGAGACAGAGCTCAGGGTTGTGAGGAGATCCCAAGGGATGAGACGCAGTATTTGTCCTCTGAAAGGAAGTGTCTTTCTGGGTTGCCAAAACAGGTAATGGCATATTGTCATTATATTGGCCCTGACCCACATATAAAATCTGTGACCTGGGATACAAGCTCTGTTAAATTTGAGCAATCCTTGTCACTAGAAAGATCTTTTAAAAATAAATACCCTCCTTACTCCCAAAGGTATAATGTAAAAGGATCCAGAGAAAATGCCTTAAATCAAATGTCTTCCTATGTAACAACACATTTTGTTTTTTTTTTAGTTTATTACAAACTTTTTAAAAATACATATCACATCAATACATCATGAGCGTACTTGAATCCCATCCCGCAGGAGCCAAAGTTCATCATTTTGGTAGGCTATTGTTGCTTCTTTCACTCTCCTATTATTCACTTTGTTGATTAACACTCAATACATTCCATACATTTATCTTCTGTCATCAATAACTTTGCTAATTGCTCCAAGAAGTTTGTCCGTGTACGTGACAGTTTTTTGTTTGTTTCATCGAAGTATTTCATCCACTAATTTTCACTGCTCATGGTCGGGGTTTCTTCTATGAGGGGTCCCAAGTATTTTGTTCTCAAGGATTTTAATACTGAACAAAAGATTGTTAGGTGTTTCAAGGTTTCATCTGTGGTGTCACAAAATCTGCATGGAAGTTCATGTACTGGATTATTTTTCCATATACCCAAAAATGTGTTGGTTGGAAATAAGTTAATACAAAATTTCATGTATGGCATCCTTTGGAGTTTGCTCAAACTTTTTTGGATACTTTGGTAAGTTATTCAGTGCTGCATTGTGCATCAATCTATGTTTGAGTCTTTGGTCAACAGTGACAATCCAATCTTGTAACCATAGATTTTTTTTCACCATTTCAGGGTTCAATGCCAACGTCTCCTTGTCGTTATTGACATTCGCACCGTTCAACCTATTGCATGAGAACTGGCCCTTTCTTCCTGTTTCCCAAGCTACGTAAGATGTTAAATTGTGGCAGGCTATTTTTATCAATCATTTTTCTGTAGACTGTAAGCATGCCCCATATCACTCTGGCATTTATAGAAGTTTAGCCTAGCATGTGTCTCATGCAAGCTCTTGGAACAACCTTTGGCAACCTTAAGACTGTTCACCAGAACCAGAAGTTGTTTTCCAGAGTTGCCCATAGAGACATCCCCCAGCACACTCTGCTCCGTGAATTAGTGCAGGTACTACCTTGTGTTTGTAGAAGCTGATTGCAGCTTTTAATGAGAATTTACCACATTTATTGTTAATCATGTAACCCTGCGCTGTCAATTGTTTGCATTTAGTTTTTGTTCTTTCTACTGAGGGAGCGTCATTGATGTTGGAGTTGATCCACATCCCTAGGTATTTTGTATGATTTACACAGGTTAGGTTTTCCTTCTTAAGATACCACTGGAACTTCTTTTTGTTGTTACTACTTAGATTTTGGAGAGTTAATATTTCCAACTTCGAAGGGTTGATGTTGAGTCCATTCTCTTCTACATATTTTTCTAGTAGAAGAGGTTTGCGCTGTAGTCCAATCGGGGTAGCATCTGACAGGTGTAAACCATCCGCATATAATATCCAGTTAAGATGCTGTCCATTAATCTTGGGTGGAATGGCAGAAACACTGCCTAAATAAACAGGTTGAAAAGCAAAGACGCCAAGGGGCACCCTTGCTTGACTCCTCTGAACGTCTTGATTAGTGCTGATAGAGTGCCTGTTTGATCGAGGCAAATTCTTATTTCCGTGTTGCTATGCAGTTCCATGATTAGACTTATTGGGCATTTCCATTTCCACAGATTTGTCTATAATAGTTCTCTGTCCACGCTGTTGAACGCGTGTGCTAAGTCGATAAACGCAAGGTAGATTTTTGTTCCTTGTTGTTGTGGGATATATTTACCCACTCAGCAGTACTTCCCCACATCACCAAGCTGTGCATCTGCAATCACCAGCAAAATGGCTGTGCTGGCTCCTGTAATCACCATAGCCTCAAAACTGCATTTTACAGTGACAAAAAGATGGCTGCACCATCTTGCCAAGCACATATTGGGCAGGATGGAACAAGGGGGCACACTGAGGGAGCTTGCCAGTGTGTTCTTAAATATACAAAAGAAATAGAGTGAAAAAGCAGTGCTGCTTTGCTGCCAGCCCCAAAATCCCCATTGAAAAGGGGGATATTTTACCTTAAAATGATGCTGAACTGGCGCTATTTTTATCTGTTCTTCCTCAAACTACTGGGCCCTGCCATTTCCATTCATATCCCCATTGTGCTTCAGCAAAACAAAGTATAACCCCTGAATGACAGGCTCTGTCAAACAAAATCTTAGAAAAATCAACAAAGAAACTTCATTTTCCACCGCACAGGAAAATTCACTTTTTAAGTTACAGTGTCAAAGATCAGTAATTCAAAGAAACTCCAGCTCTGGGCTATGTCAATTTCAGTGCATAGGTGGTTCAAATAAACTATTGCCTACAAGAAAATAACTATGGCTGCAAAACAGTGTGGGAATCCAGATGGAAAGTAAAAAAGTAAAAAAACGAATTTGAAAGGCAAGTGCTAGCAGCTTGCACCACATGTGTAAAAATGGGCTTTGCAAACTAAAGAAGAAAAATGCTTGTTTGAGAGTACTATGTTGAACAACAACTTCTTGCCTAGCAATGTGAAAGGGGATTGTACTGTGAAAATACAATGTATGAAATGGTTCTATTCAGCAGGTTTTCTTCCAATTCAGAACAAAAATAAATACAATTAAATCAAACTTCAATGGCTGCAGTGGGGGGGTAGGAGGGGGTGGCGGCCAAAAACAGGTTTCTGCTTAGAGGATGACAGAAACAAAAGGGGCCCTCTCAGTAGATACTAACACCCCAGTGATAATTACTAGGCTGGACAGAATCTGGTCTGGGCTGAGCCCTCAACAATGGAATTTCCAGGACACGGAAGTGTGAAGTGGAGAAGGGGCAATAAACATTCAATCAAGCTAGGAAACCCCCAACTTACTCTGGAGGAAATGAAAGTTGGTGGTAGCTGAAGAGGAAAAAAAAGGTCCAGTGCAGGACAAAGGACCGGCCATCTGTTTCCGAAGACTATTTTATAAATACACTTTAAAGACTTTTATCTTTGCAGCAGGACTTTGCAAAAATATAAAAATGTAGCGGTTTAAATGTGATTTGTGAACGCCAGAAGAATGTGAATCATGGGGAAAGGACATGATGGAATGTTAAAAGTTAACAGAAATAGGCCCTATGATAGTATGTACGCACGAGTAAAGTTACAGAATTTAGGCCGAAGATTTCACACTGAAAATGACCAAAGATTATTAAACGTACAAAACAATGTTTCACAGATTGCAGAGTTGGACTGCAATGGTCTGCATAAAATATGTAACCTGTTTATGTAATTTGCTAAGAGACATCAACTGTATAAATGTACCATTTGTTTCAAAATTGAATTTTAGCTAAATTAACTGTGGGAGGTTTTTCAACATTGTAAAACTCGCATCATAAATCTGCCTTCCTGTCCTTTAGATCCTTCCAGCTGAGAGCAAGGTGGGGACTAGCACCCCTGACCAGTCCAGTGGGTTAGAGGTGTGTGTAGCTAAGCCTGCCCAGCCATATACATCTATGATGTCACTATGCATTATAAATAAGAGTCCATGACAGGACTCTAGACACACACTCTTCCTGTTGGCTGCGTTCCTGATCTGCTCCTTTCATCTTGCTGACTCCAACTACAAGGCCTAAGCATTGCTGATCCTATTCCAGCAAGGCCTCAATTCTGAAATCCCACTAAAATCCCAAATAACCAAAGGGAAAAAGCCGTGGTATTCTTGTGGGAAGCATCCAGAGACCAGCCTGGCTTGCGGCCCACTAACTGCTTGCCCACTGACTGCATCCAGCGCTACCTGTGCCACCCAGTGACCCGAATTGCCCAGCTGTTCGCTACCCGGTGACCAGACCTTGCCCAGCTGACTTTTGCCATGTGCGCCGCCATGTGGTGACCAGACCCTGCTGACTGTCCGAAAATCCCAAAACCAAAAAGTGGACTGTGAGTATAATCCCCACCCCATAGAAACACATAGCCTATCTTTTTTTTTGTAAACATTTTATTAGTTTCATAGTAAACAGTGCACCTAACATGGTGCATAAACTACTCAAACCCAAACTCCCCGCCATTGCTTCTCTCCCCTCTTTTCAGTCACTAGAAGAAAAGCCAACACGGTCCACTAGTTCCCAACTGTCTCTTCTTCTCCATAATCCAGGGAGCTATCCTTGTCTAATTCTTCGGGTCCCAGGCCCATCAGAAATGCAATCAGATGTTGCCACGCCATCAGTGTTTCTGTTTCCTCTTCACCTCCTCTACATGCTGCCTCCCTCCAGACCACCGCTTCAGCCTTGGCCCACTGCAGAAGGTCCCTCCACCAGGTATCTACATTGGGTCTTGCCTGAGTCTTCCATCCCATGGCTATCCTTCTTTTTGCTAAAATATATGCCAGGTCTTTAAGTTTGCACACATACTTGAGTTTGTTCTATCTAGGGAAGCCTCCCACCATGCATGCCTACAAGGAATCAACCACTAGTTCAATCCCCTTGGAAGCCAGTCGATCCGCTATTTCCTTTCAATATCTCTCAATTTCAGGGCATTCCCAGAACATGTGTACCATCCCGGCATTTTCTGCCCCACATTTCGGGCATCGATGTGTAGCCGCACTCGTGAACTTAGCAATTCTCTTGGGGGTCATATATGCTCTGAGTAATATACAATTGGATCTGTTGTAATCGGGCATTCCTCGACACTTTTTTGTGGTACCCTTGTGTCCTTTCCCATAGCCCATCACTTATTGTTTCCCCGCTTTCTTCTTTCCAGTCCCGCCTCGTCTGAACCACCTCCTTTCCCACTTTAGACATCAGTATTTCATAAATTCTGGAGACCTCGTGACCCCGTCTGACACCGTTTGAAACATTTCTATAGCCTCATCTGGCTGCTGGGTCCGTTCTACTTCTGACCATGTCTTTTTTAGCATTGCATCAACCTCACATACGTGATATACTGCCCGCTGTGTAGGCCTGTGTCCTCGCATAAGCTATCAAACTCTATTCTGCCATCTCCTTGCCACACATCCCCTACTGTTCTCACCCCCACCAGCTCCCAGTGATCCCTTATAACACGTCTCAATTGATCATCTATCCCCATTAGTGTCACCAGAGGGACCTGCTGGGAGCACGGTGTCCGGCTTCCCAGCATTACACAGGTCCTATGCCAAATCCTCCTACCTAGGTCAGTAGCGCCGCTCTCCCACTTTTCGGGGGCTCAGTTACCCACATCCATTCAATTAAGAAATATGGTGTACATTCTGCCCACAATAGTCTGGACTCCAAAGTGGAGTCTTCGGAGAGCCATCTAGCTACATATTGTAACTGGCACGCTCAGTAGTACACCTCAAAATTGGGTAGTTTAATACCCGCCCGATCATGTGGGTTTTGTAATTTCCATAAGGCTACCCGATTTCTAGTATTATGCCAGATGAACCCTCTGCATATATTATGGAGTTTATTGAAAAAGTGTTTAGGTATCAAGTACGGGACATTTGCAAAGTTGTGTAGCAGCCTGGGCAATACTATCATTTTAAGCAATGCCGTTCTCCCCATCATGGTTAGGCGCAGCTTTGTCCACAGTGTCATACTGCGTTGAATCACCTCTACAGCTTGCTCAGTATTTTTCCTATGTTCATCTCCAGCCTTGTGATACACATTTATCCCCAGGTATCTGAAGGTGTCAACCGCCCATGCAATCTGTAATACCGGCAGCCTATCTGGAGGCAGTCCTATGTATCTCCCTAGTGGGAATATCATGGATTTCCTTGGATTTACCGTTATGCCCGATATCAGTACATATCGATCAAGTACCTCTATTATGTATTGTACGTTTTCTTCATCGTAACTTAGATACAACAGCATGTCATCAGAGTACAGTGATATCAAGTGCTTTCCCCCTTTCTTTGTGATGACCACCTCCCCATATTGGTATCTGAGGTATGCCGCCACGGGCTCCAGTGCTAGAATAAACAGCATCGGAGACCAAGGGCAGCCCTGTCTAGTTCCCCTGCCTAGCATCCACCTTTCTGATATCACCAACCCCATTCGGACTCTGGCAATTGGCGCACTGTACAATAATTTCACCCATTGCAGATACACCGGTCCTATCCCAAACTTTCTTAGGACCGCTAATAACCAGGGCCATTTATCAGAGTGAAAAGCCTTGACTGCATATAATGAGACTATCGCCAATTCTTGGGAGCTTCCTACGGTCTGGTGTATAACATGGCGCAATCTCGTGAGATTATCAGAAATGCTCCGCTGGGGGACATATCCTGTCTGGTCATGGTGTATCAGGGCACTTATCAGTGGTTTCAATCTGTTTGCCATTACTGCAGTAAGGATCTTGCTGTCTTGATTCAACATTGACAACGGTCTGTAGGATCAGCAATCGGTGTCTATTTTGCCCGGCTTGAGGAGCGGCACAATGACCGCTTCTCTCAAAGTCTCTGGGAGCCTACCTTGTCAAACGCCTCATTTAACATGGCTAACAATGGTGGAAGGAGGTCTGCCATATATGTTTTATAAAATTATCTTGGGAGGCCATCAGCCTCTGGCGCCTTATTAGTGGGTAGGTTACGGGTTACATATTCCAGTTCCTCCAATTCCAGTGGTGCCTCAAGTCGTTCTCTATCGGCCACCTCTAGCCTGGGCAGGATGATGTCCTCAAACACATAGCGTATCTTGTCTTGCCTTTGTCCTTATCCCACTCTCTATGTAGTCATATTTATACCCTGGTAACTTGTTGAAACTGTTAGAATTATCTGTTTGCCTGTCCTTGACTTTCCAAAGTGCTAACGCCATCTCTTTTAATTTTGTCTTGTGTAAATCCTAAGCCCTTAGTCATATTTTGCGTGATCAGACTAGTTCCCGCTTGGGGTTGGACGCTGGGGTGATAAGGTTGAAGTCGCGATTCAACCTTGGATCTTACTCTGTGCCTCTGTGGCAGTGTAGTCTGAATAGTCTAGTTTAAAGTAAACCTGTTCTTGTCTCAACTGATCTTCTTTCCTATTTCACAGCTTCATTTTACTCAAATCGACCCTTTTTCTATCTTGCGTATCTCATCCAGTTTTTTAGCTAGAGACCTCCTTTCACTTTTGTCTTGTCCCTGTGATATATATCTTTCCCCCCATTCCAAGAACCGCACTCCAAATCAGAGTATTGCACCCGCTTTTATTAAAAACCGTTCGGGTAATTTAAAGCGAGAATTGAGAAATTGTGGGTTGAGGGAACATTGCAGGGGGAAACCTTAACTTGGATGCTAACTCTCCTGATTCAAAAAGTGCTCATATTCATGGGTGCTGTGTATATGTTGTTCTAGAAGGTTAACCAAGTGCATTGCTTACATTTTCATTGTTATTATCACCCCATTGGTGATTGCTGCCCCATATTAAAAATTGTATTATTTCCTTTGAATTTTTAAAATATATAAAATATTGCATTTTCACCAACCGGCCTGGATCATGGTCCATTGTGACCAAGGGTATTTGAAAAAGGGGGTGTGATACGAGTTGTGTACCATCTCAAATTGAATCCGCATAAAATAAGGAGAAAGGCATCTCAGTTGTGCGCTACATACTAGGCTGAGACCAAGGTGTGTGTTGCCCGATTGAAATCCTTAAGATCGTGTCGTCTCATTTTTAAGATGTTAATTATTAGCCGATTTAGAGCACATCCCACGCCCTTAAAGGAATGGTTTGGTCAAAATATATTATTGTCCCTATGGGTCGGCCAAGTGCTTTTAATCATAATTCGATCGATCGTACAAACATTTCCTATGCACCATACCCGAGTTTTCGTCTGTTGAACACAAGCAAAATCAGGCAGCAGGGCGCGGCCATTTTGTGATAATCCTATCACTTGCCGCATCGCCCTGGGTGACCGGCGTTTGCGGCACTAAATCAAATCCCCCGCCCCTGAGCCTGACATTAATAAACGCGTACCGCCCATTTCACAACATCAAAGCACGTCTCGTGTCAACATTCTCTGTGCCTCAGCTAATGACGTGTCGCCATGGAAACGGCAGGAAGCCTCTTTCCTCGACAAGTATAAACAGAGCGTTTCACAACACACAACAGCAGATTTTCTTTTCCATTCCTCTCGCTGTATTTCTTTGAGTATTCTGTGACTCGTTTCTGTGCTCTGGTCAGCTACCTTCGTTGCTTGTAGCCCGTGTGAACAGATCAGTACGACCGCTATAAATTATTTTCGTTTCTTTACCACACAATAGCAACATTAATGCCCTGCCTGTACGAGCCCGAGTATTCCGAGAAGGAATTACTGGAAAGAGCAAGCTCTGTAGACAATGGGGATTTGGACAACAGTTGGGCGGACGTTTCAACAGATGAAGAGCCTGAGCCTAGTCGCATGGACGGCGTTTCCACATAGTGTACCTGCAAAAGGTGCGTGCTAATGCCAACCGAGGTGGAGAACTGCTGCTGCAGAGAAAACTCTGGATGCTTGTCCTACATATCGCAAGGCGATCCACAGCTGCAATGCGTTACCGAGCTGCCAGACTTCACGGCAGTCTGTCTCACACGGTCCGTGTTGAGGATTTTGATGGTGCTTATGCACGAACTTCGTGCAACAGTTCGCCCTCGTAATCCAAGTAACGAGTAAGTGTAGTCTGGTTGTGATGCCAGTTAGGCCACTACTATTTCACGGTTGTCCCCTATATTCTCAAAACTTCACGATATCATTGTCATATCTGTTTAGTCTTGCAATTCTCTAGTAATAGTCGCATAAGTCGTTCAATATTGTGCATTGTCTAATTAGCATTTGTCCTGGGAAAAATGCCATTGCATACAAGAATTGTCATTGACAACCAAGGTTTAATACACATCTCTTGGTCATTTAAAAACAGATTGTATCTTTCTCTTTCATAGGTGGTACCGGCTGGTGGCTTATCGTTCGTACACATGGTGGCTACATGGGAGGCTTGGACACCGCGTTCCACGAGTAATATCCGCCTGTGTCATTGGCGCCATTAGACAAACTTTCCCCAGCGACAGTGGTCACTACAGGGGATTTTCCCTCACCGAGCTACAACCAGACCTTTACAATGTGTAGTAGTTTTGTGCCATCAAAATAAGAAACCAAATAAAACATATTTTTTTATCAATGATTGTTTCAGTTTTTAAGTGAATCAAGTGTGTCTCCATTCAGCAGTGTTCCGGTGCCTTGTCTGCACGCCTCCCGGCCCATCCATCCCACCCCCCACTATCAAAGGCAGTTTGCACCAGTGGATGTGCGCTGCCATGGGGGGGGGGGCTGTAAGGGGCGCAAACGGCCAAGCTGCCAAACACGTACACTTCAAAATGTTTCCCACGCCCTGGGGCCATTGCTCACATGGCCTCCTCAGACCCCGTGTCTCCAGGCAGGCCTCCCCTGAAGCAGACCGCGCCCCTGCAATGTACATAATGCCACGACATATACACTTCATTCACAAACACACCCCTTTTTGTTATTCTTTATAAACCAGTGAATATTTACCATGAGAACATCCTTGAGCACTGTAGGTCAACTCGTGAACGTGCTACTCTGTCACCGCTTCGAGTGAACAGTCAGTGTGCTACCTGTGAACGTCTCCCTTTTCTCCTGCCACTAATTACTCTGCTTGCTGAATCCAACTGTTTGTTGGTCAAGGTAAGGACATGTACCCTAATCATATCTCCTTAATTTGTAAATGTATATCTATTCCGAAGTGTCTAACTCCGTAGTGCTATGTTAATTTGTATCATTGCTATTGACTTGAGTTTCTTTTGTTATGTTATCGGTATATCAATTTTTATCATTGTCAATTGGCATCGTATTGCATCCTTCGCGGACCGTGCCTATAGTATAAGCATGTTTCATTTTCGTGCATGATAGAACGTTCAAGGGACGAGTAACATGTTCTAATTTTCAACACATCAATGAATCGTTTGTGAAATGTATCTTATAATACAGCCGCACACGCTGCACTGGTTTTGCTGTGGTGCCCAAAAGAAAGCGTGCATCGAACAATGTATGGTCCAATTCATTCTTTCGCACATGCTTATGCAAAATAATCTTCTAATAATGTTGACCTTTATTTTGCAGAATTTACAACAATGCCTCCATGTTCTATTTTCGGTTGCCCTTCGAAGACCCATGACATATCCAAAGGCATTACAATGCATGTATTCCCTAATACTGTTGATCGAATAAGAGAATGGGTCAGACGTTGCGGATATCCACTGAAAGACCTTGAAAGTAGAGTCAACCAAACCAAAAGAGGGGTCATCGATACCGCATCTGCAGCCTGCACTTCTCACCGGATATGTACGACACATCCTTGTACACAACGAGGAATCAACCGAGAACAACTCGGAAATTGCTCCCAAACGCTATTCCGACTTTACTCATGAAAATGCCGCCACAGGTGAGTCACGCTTCCGGATTGAGCTTTACGCCTGTATTTTCGGTCTAAATGCCACTTATAGTACTTTCAATATTTATGTGATTGAATAGCTGTTGAAATAATGACTTTTTTGCTAAACAGCAATCCTTGTTTTGTAGAACCCACTTAGAAAAAGGATTTATGGGGATGGATAACTATGCGATATTATGCATTTCAATAAGTGTCATTATCTCTTATTGTCTCCTTACATTCCATTTTGTAAAGTTGGAATTTCTAAATCGAATACTTTCCCTTTACCACTCCATGACTATCCACCATATATGAGGGAACAAGATTCAACATCCATGTCTTGCCTGGAGTCATCAACCACTTGGAGCGTATATCAGGTAATCTTACCCAGCTATTCTGTTCCAGACTGGTTTTATGTACAGAATTCTAGATAATGTGATCATATTTTTGCAATATATAATTGCATTACACAATGTTTCTTTACCACTTTACTGTTGATAAGAACCTATGTGGTCTTTCAAAATTGTGTGTCCCGTTTCCAATCTTTTCGACATCACTAATGAAAGTACTGTGTTTCAGGGAGATGCTGAATCGTCCACTACAATACGAACACCCCTCGTAGTAGATCCGGTGTCAGAGGTATGGGTCTTCATAGCTCAATAGGGCGAGATAATCCGATCATATTTTCGCAATGTATCATTGCATTGCACAATGTTTCTTTGCCACTTTACTCTTGATATGTACCTTTGTCGTCTTTGTCCCGTTTCCAATCTTTTCGACCTTACTAATGCAAGTATTGTGTTTCAGGGAGATGCTGCAGCGTCCTCTACAGTTACATTATCCATTGTGGGTGTTCCGGAACCAGACCATAGAGTTGCTCCGGAGCCAGAGGTATGCGCACTGACAGTACCATCGAATAAGTAGGTCTAATTAGATGTAATGCCAATGACTTATTTTAAATGGATACTATTTTTTGTAGGGATGTATACAAGATCCTTATATTGAACCGGAGGAACGTGTATCAGAGTCGGTTCGCCAGTTTGCTGATGTTAGAGTAAAGAAGGTTTCAAAGAAAAGAAATAAAAGTAAGGTTAGTTATAAACACTTTCTATTGTTGGCAAATGTTTTGTGCCAAGGCCTTCATTATATACTTTTTTTAATGTCATTTGTACAACACTGTATGTTGGATTTACACTGAACATCGCTTTTCCTATCTGTCCTGTAGTTGCCCAACCGAGTACGGACTATGCAGACATAGACAGCAATACAAATGAGATTGACAAACTGTTTTCACCATGGGGGAACTATTCAGTGAGGCGCGTCGTGTTCACACTCGAGATGCCTATGTCCAATGGCCAGAAAATTAATTTAATAAGACCGGCGATTCCAGCAAAGTGTTCTTGGAACATTGCTACAATGCGCCCGCTCCGCCAGAGGAAGGTGTAATTGAATTTATAGAAGATAGTTTTACATTACTCGATGAGCACTTGACACAATCGACACCCGCCAATAAAATGCCCCCAAAAAAACAGTCCACATTGATGTTTTCTCCTATCCTTCGTCAAGTAACAGATGTTGAAATGACAGAAACTGAAGCATCAACACTATTGATCGACGAAACAGACAAAGATATCGACTATAGTATGTCCTGTTTTGCTCATATGTCCACCACGGGTCAGTCCGAAAAAACAATGTTGCCTGATGACAGTATTATAAAAGGGGCAAAATACATAGTATTCAACAGCAGCTTGATGGAGATTATAAAGATGCTGCAATGTGTGCATTCAGTGGGAGGGGAAGTATGTGGAAAGCCATTGGTGAGCGTGACTCGTCTAACACAAGGCAGTAACCTGAAAATGCATGCCACCTGTGAAAAGTCACATAAAGCATTTTCATGGTCCGCTCAACCGATGCTGGGGAAACTGCCAGCTGGCAATCTACTGTGTGCAGCAGCTTTACTTTTCAGTGGCTCTAGTTTCACAAAGTTATCCAGTTTCTTTCAGTTTGTGGGACTCCATTTCATTTCCAAAACGCAATACTACAAATACCAACGTGATTATCTATTCCCTGCCATCAGTGATGCTTGGAAATAGAACAATTGGCTATTGAAAGTACATTCCCCGACAAACGGTTCAGGCTAGCCAGCGATGGACAGCGTGACAGCCCCGGATTTTCTGCTAAGTACTGCACCTACCATCTTCAGGACATGGAAAGTAAGAAAATTGTGAGTATGGTGGTCGTGCAGGTGTCGCAATGTAAATCCTTGGTGGCCATGGAGCAACTTGGTTTTATAAAATCACTGGAAGATCTACAATCGAGGGGAATGCAAATCGAACTCGTAGCCACGGACAGATGCGTTTCAATAGCCAAGACAATGAGGGAGCAGTATCGTAATATTAAACATCAGTTTGATGTATGGCATGTTGCCAAATCAATTAATAAAAAAATCTCGGCTGCAGGGGAACAAAAAGGTTTTGAAAGTATTTCGCAATGGTCCCAGTCTTTCAGCAACCATCTTTGGTGGAGCTTCAAAACATGTGATGGGTCTGTGGAAATTCTACTGGAAAAATGGCTCTCACTGATGCACCACTGTTCCAACGTTCACCACTGGACAGAAAATCAACATTTTCACCAATGTGAACATGGCCTTTTGTCCCCAGAGCAGGCACGGAAGAAGTAGTTTATACCATCTTCAGCTCCACACAAAGCCCTTGAGAAGATTGTGTTTGATAAAACTCTATCGAGAGATCTGAAGGGACTCACAGAATTCTGTCACACAGGAGATTTGGAGGTGTTCCACAATATGTGCCTAAAGTACAGGCCAAAGAGATTGCATTTTGGCATCCAGGGGATGAAATGTAGGACTTTACTAGCGGTATTAGCGCATAACGAGAATGTGGGCCGTGAACAATTGGACAGCTGAAAAAGTAAGGATGCTTCGCTACAATATAGCCTTTACAAAAAGAAGCAAAAAATGGCTGGTCAAGCCAGTATATGATGAAATGGAATTCGATTTTGTGAAAGATCTCGTTGTTAATGTCGTCGAGATGCATAGTCATGGAATCGCGCACAAATCTGCTTAGAGCACACATACATTGCCACAAAACATTGCCAGCATCCCATGTCTACCCAAAGCAGAGCTTGTTAAATCGTTCAAATCCCGGTTGAAATGATGACCGTCTCTTTTTATTTTTTCAAAAGTTGTTTCTATAATCTGTATAAATAAAGTATGCATTTTGTCTTTTGAAATTTATCCTCTCAGTCCTTTTCTTAAAAATATATTACAAATATTACGATTTGCTTTCACATTTCACAGTTTAGTTGAGATACTGTGGGACCTTCATTGTTCGTGTTAATGAACAATGGGTAACAGTGTGTAAGAATATTTGGGTTTTGGCAGTTGACTTGCAATTAAGTTCCGCAAAAAGCTGAATAACTGCTGGACCCACAAAAGGGACTAGACCTAGGCCACAAAACATTCTAGGCATGCAAGAAGTACTGACTGTGAAAACATGCCATGGGGTAGGAGGCCATGAGATAAGCAGAGGTGGCCCTATTGGCAAATTTCACCTACAGCTGAGCAGCGCCAGGAACAATGAGCGGACCCCTATTTCTTGAGCCCATGTTTCAAAATTCATTTTCTCCTGGATGCGTTGACACGGGATGTTGCAAAGCAAGAATGTACGTTCATTTTGAGTGAAGGTCACCAGCTTTGAATTTCGGCTTGGGAGCTGTGAGGCCCCACGCGTCCCTCGCACAGTATAAGGTTCTATTGTTTTTTGACCTTGAGAGGCAGGGACCATTCCGAAAGGGATTGAATTGAAGGGGGGTGTAATAACGTATGATATGATAAGGAAGTCCCATTCCGAAACTGCACCTAGTTACATATAAGTTCAGTTTTTGAGAAAACGTTGACACGAATGGAGGATTCTGCATCACGGTCTGCATTACGCCTAGAGAATGGAAATTGTGAATATAATGTAAGTTTCTCTTTAGACGATTTCATACCAGAACTAATCGAAATACGAATAGCTGACCGTTACTAATGGGTGACATTGTACTTGTTAGTTCTGTTTGGCATGTTGCAATGAAGTGCTAGTACTTCTATCTATCAGGCAACAGGCAGAGGCGTAGACAAGGTAGGGCCTGAGGGGCAAGGCCCACCCAAAATTTCTAGACGTTCACTCAGCAGCACTGTGTAGGAATTTACAGATGTTACTGTCACTGTGGTGGGCCCAACTACATTAGCTTCAGGCCCCACTTGTTAGACAATCCTGGCCACGCCTCTGGCAACAGGGGCAGGCCAGCATCGAGACGCATGTAGACCACCACTCTTTTCTCCCTGGCTCTACGCTAATAAATCATTACATTGTTTTTGCACCTCGAATTCTTGCCCCAGTTTACGCATTACAGTTAGTGCTCAACATTCTCATTCACACTATCCGCGGAAGTAAATAGCAGAGTACTTTGATATTCCACGTTGTAGTCTCTCGGTTCACATTGTGTCCCCTCTGTGCTAATAAAGGAAATGAATGATTGGAATAAAGAACGGCTACTGAGACACTTTTCGATTTTTATCTTTTGCAAACAGGTACATCGTGCCATTCTGCGATTGTCATCTATTCCAGACCCCAACCGATGGCTTCTTCAACCGCCAGCTGCAGCTACATGTCAATTGCTGGATCTACTTGACCGTATTTTGGGGTGACAGACAAGGCCCAATCTGTCCGTACGCGGTACCGGCTAGGAGCAACATAAGAACCTTTACGGTGCTCTAGTGCCAAATTGAAGCACCAGCCTTGCAATTCACTGTGAGACCGAAGTGCTTCGATTACCCAAAACGAACACCCTGTTTACCCAAAAGGAACAGCGCGTGACTCGCGATAAACATTTGCGGATTTATTAAATGAGAGCAAAGAAAAAAGTTCTATTTTAATTGATTAGGTCACACGCCGAATTGAAACATTTAATGTGAAATAAATGTACTTTACCAATTGTACAGTCTTGTTGTTTCCTCTTTAAGTACAGTTTCATATTCCTAATTGTGCTGTGAGATGTGTGTTTTCCGGGTTCCGCGTCTAGTCGCGTAGGTGACAACTGGACGCGTTTGGCCACGCTGCCCAGCAACGTCACGGTGAGACGCGGGGAATATAAATGATTTGGTGATGGCTGTCATGAATCACAGAGTGCGCCCCTTTTGGGCTTCTTGGTCCCTGTCACAGCGGGCTTGCACTCATTAATACTCCCAACATGGCCGTCCAGCGTAATCCCTTCTCGCTCCATGCGCTGGACGTAGCCTTTTCTACTAATAGACTACGCCTTCCGCGGCTCCGCGCGTCTCAATGCTATTGCAAAGTAGCGACCAGACGTGTGCTCTGTAGCTCATGGTTCTTCTCCTTTTTCCAATCCCGCTATCCCTTCCTAGTCCTCCCCTTTCTACTTACCTCCTGGATTCCTGGCTAGCGTGCTTCCACTGCCTTCTGGATTCCTGGATTCGGCGTCCCGGAAACTGAACGCATTCTGGATTCGGAAGAGAATCGGGCAGCCTTCTTCAAGACCCGATCCATCCGCAAGAAGGCATCGACCAAGGATACCAGTAAAGAACGCACTCAGTTGAGAAGGGGGGAACTCCTTGACAATGTCAGGCTCAGGGGTGGGGGATATGATTTAGTGCCGCAAACATAGGTCACCCAGGGCGATGCGGCAAGTGATAAGATTATCACAAGATGGCCGCGCCCTGCTGCTTGATTTTGCTTGTGTTCAACAGACGAAAACTCGGGTAAGGTGCATAGGAAATGTTTGTACGATCGATCGAATTATGGTTAAAACCACATGGTCGAACCATAGGGACAATAATATTTCTGACCGAACCATTCCTTTAACAAAGTCTGTTTGTCTCGGGTCACATGTCTGGGTCGAATTAATCCATGATGAAATTTGAAGTTGTATTCGGGAGGCGAAAAACTTCCCCATGACATTGAGCACCACAATCGCGGACTTCCAAGACATCGGGACGGCACGTTCTTTCGTTATTGTTGAGAACCGTGCCATGCAGAATTCGGCCCATTCCACAGGATTTTCTTTCAGCATGTAGTTCGTGATGCCATTGGGTCCTGGTGCTCTGGATGAGCTAAGTTGCTTAATATTCTTCAGAATATCTTCCTTCACGAAACTGATGTCCTAATGAGCTAGCAAAGGAAGTGTTGGACTTTCCAGACCGCCTTTTGTTTGTATAACTCATTGTAATGGTCTACCCAATGATTTTCTGACACCATATTGTTTAAAACGGCTTGTTGTGGTGCGCTTGTGGTTTTTGAGGTTCCAGAAGTCTCTTGATTTTTTTTTTTGTGTTAAAGTAGTCATCATGGTTTCTGCATCACGTTGTTTCAAAATGTATCTTTGTGAGATTAACCAATTTTTGTACTTTTGCTTTAACTTTTTTAAAAATCTCCCTTCGGTAGCTGCGCACGATGTTTAATTTCTTTTCGTAACTGTCTTTTCCTTATGAGGATTTCAAGGTCAAACGCATGTCTTCTCTTGAACCCAATGTTATGAAGCCCCTGTTTGTTCTTGACATATTGGTCCAAAAATGTGCTATATTCTACTTTATTGTTATTGGCCTCCACTATTTCAATTTGAAATTCTCTGACAAAGCTTTTTACCTTGGCGGTGTTCAGCCGTAATCTGTTCCTGCCGGGCTCCACGGTTACGGCTATATTTCCTTGATTGAGGCTTAACAGTTGATCGCCCATGGAATATTATTTCCACTAGGTTATGGTCGCTTTGGGTCATGTTAATGACATGCAGAGTGTGTATTCTTTGAGCCATGCTTTCGGATACAAAAAAGTAGTTCAAAATGAATTTTTGTAGGTTCCTTTTCCACGTTGCCTTGGGTGGAATATCCCCTTTGGTGTTCCCATTGAGAAGGGACATATCTCTGGCATCCATTTTGTCCAACCAGTGACGTACCAGGTCCCTGCTTTGCCTGATTTTTTTTTAGATCTATGATTTTCTGTGCAAGTAGATGCCAAATATTCAATATTGAAGTCACTGCACAGAATTATATTTGGGCAAGGATCCGCAATGTTGACATTATCTATTAATTCCATTAGTTGATCAATAAAGCTGTATGTGCCAGCGGCTTTATGATTCCAATATACATTCAAAATATGAAGCCTGTTCCCTTCAAGCATAAATCCTTCTGGTGTTTCAATGATCGTCGTTTGAATGTACGAGGTTGGATTCTTTGTATGTATAATGTGGCATCCATTCTTTTTTTTTATTAGGGTTAATAGGCCGGCCATAGGACGACGTTCTTTGTTAGCTCTTTTAGCAGGATTTATGGTCGGATCATAACCCTCCACAGTTGGAGCTTCCAATAGCCAAGTTTCTTGGAAACACAGTATGCCAAAGATTTTTAGCTTATCGGCAGAATTGTTAAAGAGGTGCACGAATACCCTGGTATTCAATTATCCTATACAGTATTTATCCTCCTGATGTTTTTTTTGGGAATTAGCTGTTGTTGCACCCACCCAGGGCTCAGGCAATCCAGCTCCAGTTGTTTTTATTGTCTTTGGTTCGTGCTTGACTACTTTTTGAGTTTTTCATAGTTTTCTCGTTGTTATTGCATTTGACAGTTATTCTTAATAGTTCTTCTAGTGGCTCTCTGTGCGTAGTGATTCGGGGGCTTTTGATACCTTTCCTCAATTTAGTTAGTGATTCAAGTTCTTTTTGAGAATTTAGGTGTAGATGTTTTGTCTTACATCCCACTTTTCTCAATTGGGCACGGTGGTCTTCCGCTTCGTTTACGATTGGGTATTGATCTTTTTCAGTACCAGCTGTTACATCTACGCTTACTTCCCAAATGTCAAAACCCAAGGGGATGAGAGAAGACACTGCACTTAATGATAAATCACAAATCATTCTGGATTGAATGTGTAACCACACTGTGTCGTGATGTGGTTCTTGCATGAATTCCACAATTTTGATGTCTTCTGAGTCAATGGTCCTCAGAGCTAGCACGTTATATAGTAGACGAAGTATGTTTCTTCTGTTCAAGATCAGATTATCTTTAGCCCTTAAAATACGTTCCAGTAGCAGAGAGTATTTGGTGCCGATTTTCCAACTTCTCCTTGTGGTGTCAAGTTTGGATTGTGGTCTTTTCTGCTGACTATACCCCTAAGTGTTTTCATGGTAGTTTTTGTTTTATTTTTGTCAACTGCGTGTCTTTCATCATATCAAGGTAAGGCACAATTGTAAAGTGCTAGTTTGTCCCGGCGCTCCTCATTTGCTTTGCAAAATCCACTCCTTAATTCTAATCGCCTCTTTTCCTCAAGAGTCTGGTTTGTAAGTCTTTGTGCTTCTATCCTGCACTTTTTTTCCCGCTAGGGTGTGGAATCTTGGTTCTTATACTGTGCCCGTATCATATCCACTATTATATCCACCGGTGGATCCCTTTTATGTTATTATCACACAAGTGCACTGTTGAGATGATTCATTTACATAATGTGTCACCTTGTTATTCATTGACTCCACTTCTTCCTCTGATTCTGCATAGTTATTTTCCTAGGTGTTACTTTGTGGATGATTAATTTAATTTTCCTCATCAATTTCATACGTTGAAAGATTTAACAGTAAGGACATCTCATCTATGTCAGGAGTAATCGGATAGGTCACTATATCAGCCACTATTTTTTCATAGTTATGCGAATCAAAGTTTTTGGCTTGCTTCGCTGCCGGTTGAACAGACTTTGACTTATTGCTTGATTCAGTTAAATTATTCAAAGACTTGATGTTCCACAGAGGTTTTCTCGAGCTATTTGATTTAAAGCTCCTTGCTTTTACTACGTTTTTAGTTTTTCTCTGTTGTGTTGGTCTGGCATCTCTCAAGTTATCAAAACGTGTTTTCCCAGTCTGAAAAATTGAGTAATTTCCATTGTGCTCATTTGTATTGGACATGGTTCAGTTTTGTGAGCAAGGCGGATTGCCCACTATTCCTTCGGCATTGGCCGAGGTAGAAGGTCTGGTTGATGGTTCATCTGGTTCTGTACGAGGTTCACGTTCCGTGCTTGAGTCAACGAGCGTGCTCACTCTTTCCTGCGGAGCACTCTTTCCTGCGGAGCACAGGCTGGATCGTCAATGATGATGTTAGTAGGTGGTTCTGGTCCCCTCCGCTCCTGTTTGAAGCCAGAGAGCCTTCCAATTGACCTTGTGTTTTCCTTATCATTATTTTCATGGATTTGGGCAGACTGGGGCTCAACCACTTGTGGTTCCAATCTTGGTTCAGTCTTAGCCGCTTCTCTTGTTGTTTCTGTGGTGATGATCGATTGGTTTCGTTTTAATGATGCCAAAGCTTCTCTTGCTACTTCAGCGAGTAATCTTTTGTCCTCGCTGTTATTTCTAGAGTGTTCCAGTAAAAGTGTGTATTTTTGGTTAGCTTTCTCTTGTTTGTCTGTTATTTTTGCTTTGAGCTGATTTAAACCTGTGTCAATATTGACGAGTTTTGAGTTCATCATGGCCGTTAGTGTACTTTGATCCTTGTAATTATCGTTAATCTGTTTGTGCATTTTTAGGAAAGGCGTCAAGGCAATTGATAAAGCAGACATGATGTTGGGGTTTAGCTCTTGCAGCACCTTTTCCACAATTTCCTTCATAGTTGTTCTTGAGATCAGCCATTGTTGCCAAATGAAGCTGTCCGTGTTACTTTTGGATAATCTCGCTCAATGAAGGATGAACTTACCTGAGGTCCTTGAAGGCAGGCTCTGCGGTGGGTTCTTGTTTTTGTTGCAGTTGCCATTATCTGTTACTACATCCCGTTGTACCGGAACTTCGCCTGGCAGTAGTTCTCCGTTGGGAGCATTTTACAGTGGGAGAGGTGCTAGAGTCCATTCTTCTGCGTTTATGGGCTCTGAAGTCGTTATGAGCACTACGTTTTGGAGTGTATGCCATTCTGTCAGATAGTTCAGCACATGAGAAGCCAGGTTCACTTGTTGATTCTAGTACTGTGTTATCTCTGCTCTTGAAGATTACCTCTAGATATATTAACGCCAGGTCACGTAGCAGTTTATCGGCCACAGCTAACGAATTGCGCCTCTGATTGAGAAGGTCCCGCTCTATGTCCATTTCATTTCTCACATCGCTCATCGATGTTTGCATGCTCAAATTAGTTGCACATTCACCCAGATTTTCATGTGGTCGTATCAGGGGAGGACAGAGTGCAAAAACCTCCCCATTGTATGAATGTATGCTCATGAATGGTCTTTTGACAATGCCTCCATATCTTGGCCGACTTGTTGAGTGGTGTTTTGTTGTATAAGGTGGTCGCATTTGCGTACCTGGTTCCGGGGCAGCCAATCCGAATAGAGCAAGTTGGGGGATTTAGTACAACCCGCACTCAGGCTTGCAGGTTCCAAGGTTTTCCGTGGGGTGCAAGTTATCACAGACTCCTCCAACTCCCTCGGCACCTCCCTCAAAACATCTGTTGCATTTACACCTTCTTTTGCACCGGAATTCAGCACGGGCAGGCTCAGTATTGCACCAGTGTCTACAAACCCATTCCGGTCCCTCCATGCACTTTGTGAGCGCACGTCACCCAACTCCCGAACCAGCGACTCCACTATGCGCCAGGTCAGTACACGCAGCCGCGGCATGAGCACTGGACTGTTGGCATTAACAGCACCAGTAATACTTATGACATTGGTGTCTCCATATTGTAGCATGCATGAGCGTGTGCTTTTACTTACACCATTTTCGGTGTCAGATAAATGTTCTATTATTGTACGTGTTGTTGGCAGTAACAGGGGCAAGAGGAGATGCACAAACTGCCTGGTAAGTACTTTTCTTGGTGCTGTGTGCCTATTGTATTTATGTCAGCATGGATTACATCATGCATTTTCGTTACTTTTTTGACTTGTTAGTCCTGAATGCGTCCAGTCCATGTGTCCAGTGATGTGGATGATGTAGGAATTCCACGCTTGTGCTGCAGCCTTATTTGCAGTGATTGCAACTGGTGGGCATGCTCCGATTTGCTCTTGGGGACTGCCTTGCACTTCCTCCCTTGGCTTGGAGGGCTAGGAGGGCACATAGATTATATTGATCTCGTGGTCACCCCTGGGAAACACAGGAAACACTCCATGACGCTCCACGTCCGGGGTGTGTTTTTGAGTTCTTGGCTCCTCCTTACTGATGGAAAGTGAAAAAATAATACTCAATGCAGCACAATTTTCCAGCAAAAAAGCAAAGGAGGTTACAAAGTCTCTCCACACAGGAAACACTCCACGAAATCCACAACTAATTCTAACAATCCATCTTTTAATGAGTTGAAGGGAAGTAAATCCACCCTCAAATGTCACTCACTTGTTAAAAGAGCTAACTTTGTTGAAGAGGATTACAAGTACCATAGTCCCATAAGTACTGGGACAAGGAAGAGGGCTGAAGAGGCATGCAGTTGCAGCAGTCAGGCAATAAAGCTTAACAGCCCATACCTGAAGGATTCTGGGTGGCATAAAAGGCTCCTTCAGGTGCAGGCAATAGGAAGGAGAGAAAGGAGCTGGAACTGTGACCGGGATGCGAGCTGTAGAAGTAGTAGCTGAAGGAAAATGGCACGAGGCTGGCAAACCAGGCAGAAGTGGGAGAACACGAAGGACACTGGGAGAGGGTCCTGTTTCTCCAAACTCTGAAGTGCAGAGTCTGCACAGCGAAAGACATGCAGGAGAGCTGTCTATCCCCATGGGAACCTGATTGCTGTGGTTGCCGAGCAGCAGACATGCAGGAGACCGAGGCGAGAAGCAGTTGTCAAGTCATGGGTCTTAGGAGCTCCATAAATGTGTGACCGGACCAGAGACACCTTCACAGAAGAAGGGTGTGGGTCCCTAAGAAGCCAGAAGCACTAGAGGTTGAGGCAGAAGTCGTAGAAGCAGTGTGACCGGTAGAGAAAGTGTTAAAAAAAAGCCTGTGAGTGAAGCACTGCGTTCTAATACTTTGTGCGGGCATTGCCGGCTACAGTATCGAGTTCCATATTTACGCGCATATGCATTAAAGCGAGTAAAAGTTGTTAGTTGAAGCTGAAATACCCAAACAATGGAAATGTAGCCCTTGCGTATAATGTGAAAGTTACTTTACTCACGTGAGAAGCCAACGTTGCTTAAAATCCATTGTTCAATCTATAAAAGACTAGTACTGCCTGAAGGAGTGGTCTCTTGACGCTAATTAAGGAGTGAACGTTGTGAAGACTATTACCGAATACCTAACCTTGACAATACCATTGTTAAAACTTTTAACGTGTGAAACGGTCACATGCACCTAATTGTGATTCCCTAAGGAGGACTAAACTTTCATACGGGAATACAATTCAATACAAGTCTTTTAACTTGTGAAAACTATATCAAGGAGTGGTTGTGTGTGCCTAATTGTGATTCCTAAAGAAAGACTGAATCATATTCTTTACTTTAACGTGGCATACCTTTCATTTATGAGAAGTTAAAGTGTATATATTACTGAAGAAGAGAACAGGCATTGCCCAAGCCAAGAGTCTCCCTATACTTACAGTGAAACCAACCTTCCGCAGAGTTAAAATGCAATCTAACTTTACTGTGAAGATAATAACAGTTAATTGGCCTAAAATACAAGTTTCCAGGCATTACCTGAAGCTGTGAAAGTGGCACCAAGGCTTCTGGGTAATTACTTAGGGTGATAACTGACAGAAAGGTGTAGGTAAAATTGGGGAAGGGAAACTGGCTGCTTGTAAAGACTATTTTGAAGTTGACACAACCTGTAGTGCCAGAGACTGTGGAAGACAGGGAGAGGTGAGCCTTAAAGGCAACCCCAGGTTGCCATTGTGGCAGACAGACAAGAGAGGTAAAGAGGCTGCCCCTTTGAAGAGAGTTAGTCAGAGGAAGAGTGCATTGCCTACTTGTGAAGTACTTTGAAGTGTATCTTGTTGAAGCCTGTCTAGAAGTACAAATCACTGAAGCTGTGGCAGTATTGCAAAGCACTGATGCTGTTGTGGTATATCTCGTTGTCAGTGGATCCAACATTGTAGTAGATGGCGTACTGTGAGACAAAGTACATTAAGTAGAAGTGAAGTTGTTGAAGTGGAAGCAACAGCACAGAGAAGTCATCCTGACAAATATACCACTGTGATTTCTAAAAACTGTACTTAAGAAAAGTCTAACTGTTAACAAAGAACTGTGCATTACTGATAGTTGTGGATATGGCATTTCTTCTGAACTGTGGCAAGTCATCTTGAAGAAGTGACAAAACATCATAGTCGGATGTACCATTGGCGATATTTGGTGGAAGTGGAAAGTGGATTTTTCAACAAGGAGAAGAGATTTGCTATCATTTGAATTTTGGTTAGCAGACTTCAAGAACTGATTTGAGACATTTCTTTCTTTGGTGGAACATTGCCAGAATTGACCTTGAATCCTGGGGAAGGGTAATTACCCAGGACATTAGAAGGTTGTTCAGAAACCTTTGAATGTTATTAATGTTCTGTTGTATTGCCATATATTTTTCTTTGTGTATTTTTTGCTTAGTGTGAGGGTCAGTTATGATGTGCTAGTGTTTCCCCTTAGCATTGGTTAGGCAGGAAAATCCTTATCAGAGTAGGGATAGTGAGGCATTTATTGATCATATTTCTTGAGGATAAAATGGCATATTTTGAGCAATCGTCAAACAGTTGTCCGCCTCACATTATTGACCCCTCACAGACCCCAACAACTACTACTGGAAACATGTAACAAGATGCCTACCTACCTCAACGGCAAGCACAGACTACCATGGATACTAGGCCACTTTTACATCAACCCCTCCTCCCCCATAACTCCACCTTGTATTTCTGCCACTCAACTAACCACCCCATTCTAAAACCTTACTCTTCCATCTTACACAAAACGTTTCCCCCTACAGATGGCAATCAAAGGCGCCTACTGAATACTACAGGAATATTTCCAAGCTAGAACTCATGCTACTCTCTATTTTACCACACTCTCCCACATAAGGGAGCAATGCCACTTTAAGCGCTCTCTCCACCTTGCATTCCTTGGGCACTGTTGGATCCGCCTCACGTCCCGCATGCGCAGTGATGTGAGGTGCAAATAAAGGGCCCACCCTGCCGGAAGGCAGGCAGTTCCGGGCACGAGACCATCCAGGCGTGTTGTGTCCTTTTGTGTGCTCCCGCATCATATCAGCTGGGCCCTGTTTGTTCCTCTCTCCGCCGGCAGCACCGGCAGGGAGGAACGTTACAGGCACTTTCTTCAGGGGGAACATATGCCCAAATTACTATTCCAATCACATAGAAGCATGCAGACACACAGAAAACGGGTCCAGATCCCTGAGGTTTACCATGGCCATGCGTGAGAAGACCTTCTAATCCTGCTTTTGCTTTGAATTCTGAGCTTGTAGTTTTCTTGAATTTCAAATGGAAAAGAAAAAACTACATATCCCAGAATCCAAAGGCGAAAACAGGAATTGGTGCCTTATCACGCATGGCCAGAGGAAACTGGAGATTTCTGTGGGTCGGACCTACACACATCAACATCAGTTTTTGTATCTGTCTCTCTTGCTTACCCAATAACAGCCCTTCCCCACTCTCCCTCTTCTCTTACATAGCAATGCGCAGAGATGCCAGCGAAAATGGCACACGTGCATTATACAAAAGCAGCAGTGTCGACAGGGGATATTTGTCTCTCCTTTGTTATGGCGGCTCAGTTAGGACACAACACCCATTTCCCTAAAACAGACAAGTGTTTTTATTTTTCTGCCAAAAAATGTAATTCTTGAAAAATGGTTAACTTCCTCTCGCCTGAAATATACTTTCTTAGACTGCAAGTTTCTGGGGGAAACACACCTCCCACTTCCTGGTGCCAAATCAGCCTCTTACTAGTTCTCAAATGTTCGACAGTACAGTGCAGGTATGCAGTACCGGGCAGCAGCATAGTTGACAACATGATCCATTGCAATCTGTAGGTGATTATGCGGTCCTGTTTTTGCTTTGCATTTCCGGTTTTATAGTGGGAAAGTCAGACCTACAAGTCCCAGAATGTAAAGAAAAAAACAGGACTGGACAAGCACTTACATACTGGAATGGGCCATAATGGCAACTATGCAGCACAGAAACTAATTTATTGGAGGGTTAAAGGTCCTCATGCCCAGCGGGCCCCCACCTGGTGAGCAGGGGTGGCACATGGCTGCTTGATTCAAAGAAGTCACTGCCCATTAGTTACAAAACATGCCAAGGTGTTTTATGGTGTGCTGATAAAGTTCTAAATCTGCTGCCTGAAAGTTGTTCACAGCCATATTATTTTTTGCTCCCTTTGCTCATTTGCACAAACAAGGACACATGTTTGCACATCCCAAATCCACAAATGAGATGTGCTTTCACATTGTCAGGCCCGGGTCTACCTCCCCCTTCTCTTCACCTGAATCCTCTGAGGTTAGTACCTGAAGGACGGCCTCAGTCTTCCTGGGGTCCTTCTTCTTCGTAGAAGCCTTGCCTTTGGGTGCTCGAACCTTCTTCTCGTGTAGATAAGGTCTGGCCCCTCCGGAGGCCACCGTGGCAGAAGTGGACACCTGCCCTCGGGGGATCCCAGGGGGCCAGCCTCGATTCTAGGGAAAAAGCCCGAAGCCAGAAAAAACCCTAGTCCATAGATGGGTTCAATGATGGGTTCAATGAGATGGCACAGATCTTCATGCACAATGTCCGGATTACCAGATGGTGCAGGACTCCAATATGTGTTCCAGACAAGGAGAGGACTATTCCAATAGGGCACAAACCTTGAACTGGTAGAATTCAAAAATAAAGAAGAAGAGGAAAACAAAAACTATGGAAGGGAAAGAAGGAAGAACAAAAATGAAAATAAAGAAATGCTGTAGAAGGAAAGTGAGAGAAGTAAGTTTAAAAGGGGAAGGAAAAGGGAATACGAAGGGAGCAGTGACGTGTACCGGATTCCACCAACAAGCAATGAAATGAAAGTGGAAAGCACAGAACGAAAAAAAGAAAAGGAGGGGCTGCTGTTCAGATCGGCGTAGGAATAGAAAGTGACCGGCACTGTCAAGGAGGGAGCCGTGAGAGGAAGGAGGAACGCTGTACCTGGAAACACCGAGGCGGATACCAGCGAGGAAGAAAGATTGCTCGGCAGATGTGAAATACCGAAGCAGACAGAAAGGTAGGTAAGCAAAAATGCCGATGGAAAAAGAACAAGGAAAATTCCGCGGACAGAAGGCGTCGCCGGCTGCAAAGAGCGGAAAGGCGGACGCAGAAAAAAAGGAACACAGAACAAAACTGCAGGACGAACAAAGTACTTGACAGAGGAGCGTAGAACGGAAAGAGAAAGGGTTGGAGGCGGCAGTACGGAGGGAGCACAGGTAACAATGAGGATGGGCAGAAAGGTGAAAATCTCTGGAAGACAGAAACAAACGTTACACAGGCAACGGAGCGTTGAACGAAGTAGAACAGATACAACGCACTGGCTTGTGGGCGGAGTCAGATTTTAAAGGCACTACCGCCATGTTGGGTGAGCACTAGAATGTCTCACTGAGAAAGTCAGAACTTCCAACGGCTGCAGCACTTCCAGCCGCGGTTCCTGACACACATGCACAAAAATGAAAGATCTTCTGTTGCACCTGTTTAGACTAGGTGCAGGGGAAGGCCCATTGCACACAGGTTCATTTCTGAATCGTTCATGCATTTTCTTTCAAGTGGGCGGCTGGTTCTCTCACTTGCATTTCTTTCCTTCTAACAAGGGTAGAAATATGTTTTGATTTTTCAGCAAAATGTAACAATGAGAGGCCCTTTAAGGGCCTGTAACTCTGAAATATGTTCCAAGCACCCATGTGGTTACTGGGAAGCACGCTCTTGAGACTAATGTATTTAAGGGGGCTGGCAAGTGCATCTTTGCATTACTGTTCAGCCAACCCTGAAATGCGCAAGTCACCTTTGAGAATAAGGGGACCTGAACATTTCTGAAATGAACGCAAATAAAAATAAAAACATATCCTCTGTGCTTTTTTCATTTGCAATCAGTTTTGAGAATCTGCCCATTTTGTCCGTTCACTACCCCTGTAGCATTGCCACCCTTCAGTGGGGAATACATTGATCAAGTGCAATCCTGAAAGTTGAAATGCATATTGATAAATTTGAGTGCCATGATTTTCCAGAAGATAGCTCAGTGTGATAAACAGCCATGACAGAGATCTGCCTTCATATGCCAGATCATAGTACCAAATTCCAGCAAGGTACACTCAGCCTTTCCTATGTTTGAGGTTTATAAACTCGCATGTGCTAACACTGTTATAATAATAACGCCTAATGTGCTACAAAACAAAGTACTGCGCCAGTCAGTGCTAGCTATAAAAAGTAAAATAGCATCAGTATGATGCAGGCCTAGAGCTTGATTCATTCAAATGAGGGTTGTACAAACTAGTAGCCTCCCCAATAAATAGAATAAATTGTTAATCGAGAATGGATGATTAGGGAGTGAAATTTAAGAGTGTGGAATCATAGTGTTGAGGTTCATATCCTTGCTTTTCCAGTGGATGATAGATATCCTGGACAAATCATCTTGTATCACTGTACGGTACTCTGCTGCCTTCAGTAGGAAGGCTTGCCTTTTCACATACTGCTGCCATTGTTTAGCCCATTGCCTAATATTTCTTTTTACCTAGGCGTGAAGGAGTCATATAAAGGAGAGCTGACGAAATGTCACATGCCTTTGGCGAGAATGTTTTCAGGTGTGCTTCTTTAGCACAACAACGGAGTTGCTTTTGTATACAATTTCAAAGCTTCTTCTCCAAATCAAAAATAACAAGTCTGTGTTGAGTGTATGTACAGCTTTCAAATACAATAAAAACACCCAGACTAAATATTGTTACAAATCACACCAATTGATATTCTGGTACTTGTATAATTTTCTAGTGTTGGAGAACATAAGGTTCTACTGTTATGGTCGACTTTGGTTTACTTGTGCGCACTTTATCTGTGCACGGTTGCTCAATGTGTTTTTTCTTTAATTGGGGTTGGGGGCACCAAACCCCCCTTCAACATCTCACCCCAGTGCACACCCAAACATAGCCCGGAACATGAAGCAAGAATCATTCATTTTTTGCATAACCTGCTTCCATAAAATGTAGTTTTTTAATATTGTCAAGTTGTATTATTATTTGACTTGTCTACTGTTGGAGTCCGTTTTACAAAACAGGGTATTATTTTATTTCATGAAAGTCAAACATTCACAAATTATTGTACCTTGCTCTATGATAGGAACTGGGAAACCATGTGTGAAGTGATAGGATAGGAACTGGGAAACCATGTGTGAAGTGCAGAAATAACAGATCGGCTCAAATCCCAAATTCACCTTAAAAACCAACGTGTGATGCTGAGCAACTAATGTAATCTTGTGGTGCCTACCCTGTCAAAATTGCCATTCTCTACAACATGTCAATTTGTCAGCCCTCAAGAGTGACCTAGTTCTCAGGTAATGCTCTGTAAGAAAAGGCTCACTCATGGTTTAACTAGTTAAAGTGTTGCTTTGTGTGTAATAGTAGTATCCTTGATATATTGCACAACACAAAGTAATTTGCTTCTTCGCTGACTAATATCAATACAGCTTGAAAAACATATCTCTCTTCTAATCTCATTCTGCTTTACCATGCATGTACCTTTCTGTTAGCTTCTAGTTTATATCCACTATCAATTCTATACATTGGTATGTAAACTGTTCCCATTGATTCCAATCTGTCTGCATGCTTGAGCTCTTTTACATCCTGCTAATATGAGTCCTCTGTTTATGGTGGGGTATCTGTACCTTTTTCATACCGCTACTGATCCAAGTTTTGCATCTACAATTACACCTGCTCATTGCTACTTTTTTTAGTTTTGGCCATTGAGTGGTGCTAAAGTGCCACCTAGAAGCCAAAACTATTGAATTGGAGTACATCAAAAAAAGAGATGGGATGTGAGGAGGGAGACCAGGCCTGTGGGTGTTTGGTTATTTACCCACCCATTGAATGCCCTTGGTCATGCTAATAACTATGGCCATTCACATACACTTCTGGTCCCATCCCACATCCTCCAAGGATCTCTTTGAGCTAGCTTTCTCAAGCAGTAACATCAAACGTTGTCCTGCCAATGTTCTTTCTAAACATTCTGCATGTTAATGGCTTAATTGCAGTTGTACATGTGTTACTGGTGCAATAAACATGCGTTATCAAGTGTGCCTTCAGCTGTTTTATTTATATGCAGTATGCATGTCCTTTTTATTTTATTTATTTTTACATTTATAGCAGAGCACAAAACCCTGTGGCATCTAGGCACCATTTACAGTACAAGTGCTGTATCAGAGTCCAAGGTGTGTTGGACTGAGCATAAGCTTATAACATCAGGTGGAACAGAAGAGCACAGGCAGTAAAGCCTCACCTTGGGGCACAGGGGCTACATCAGGCATAAATATAGGCATAGATAGACATTACATTTGTGTGGGAGCACAGTATGGCATAGCCTCACCTCATGGTGTAGGGAGCTACATCGGGTGACCAAATAGGCAAAGATGGAGACATTACATTAGTGTGTGGTAGTGTGTGTTGGGCTGAGCAGGGGGGATAGCCCAGGGAATAGTGAACACACAATCTCTTTCTTTGAAAGCCATTCTGGACACGTTTCTATTCCACAGCTGTATTGCTCGCCAAGAGGGCACGGACAGTTATTTATCACCAGTACATTTGCAGAGCAAAGCAAATACTTTGAGCGCAGGTAAACAGAGCAATAACTCACAACCAGATACGCAGTTAGCAAAATAATGAGCACTTATACAGCTATTTATTCATAGCTAAGAAGCAACAAGTGATAAAACAGAAATAAATCACAGAAAAGATAGAGAATTCAAGAGAAAATACATCACCATGGGCGTAACTGAATCCCTCATCTCGCCAGAAGCGGCTGGAAGACCCCGGTAACAGCCAGGCAAAGAGCACAACAGCCCACAGGAAGGACGGAACAAGGCGTCCCCCCTCCGACTGAGGTCTTTGTGTTTTTTCCACCTGACCTTTCCATAGCTTCACATATATGCCCTCCTCAAAAAGGGGTGGCAATTTCTCGAACCTTCTGGCATTAGCACTTGCGCATTGCTGAGTGACTGTTGGTTGCTGGCCGGGTCAACCAACAGTAACCCCCAAGGAGAAAAGCTTCCCTCTTCTAAAGCACCACGGAAAACAATTCCATAACTCATCCTGGGCAGGACATAACAAAACCAGCTTTCCCAGCACAATGTCCTTGACTGAGGCCTGCATACCAGGCTCAGCAATTAATAACATTGAAAGCATGTCTTTTAGCAAAGCAAGTGCAGTTTTCACTGAGGCATGGAATAAATATCCATTATAGCTCTGAGTGCCCCCAGAATGCACTGCGCATCAGCGCCATGTTTTAGCTCAAGCATAACAATTCCACCCTTGGATATTTATCTTCCATAGCCCAGTGGCAGAGGAGCCGGTCTCTGAAACCGACGAAACATTAGAACCAAGTTAGGAATACATTGAATACAACAACAACCAATTAATATAATAGCCAAAATAATGCAAATGCAGGCAAAGGCGTAATGCAGTGTACCCCCAATATCAGGAATCCATGAAAATAACCAATCCCACCAATTCCCAGTATGATTTTGAGACACTTGGATGAGGTCCCTTAAACCTCTAATATGACTTTCAATGGATCGTGAATGGTCACTTAGATTGAAACAACACATACCTTCAACTGCGTTACAGCCCAAATTATGTTTCAGCAAGAGATAATCAACGGCAGCCCTGTTTTGCAATGTTGCTTTGCTTTTTTTTGTGTAAATTTGCTTTTATTAGGTTTAAAAATATGCTAGGATTCCTGCCCCTCATGTCCCCAGCCCTCCAAGATGTCAGGCTGGAGCCAGGCCACGATCACCTACATGGCCCTGAAGGGCCTCTCCATCCCTCCAAAGACCCACTTGGAGTCAGACTTAGCTCTTGTGGCACCAGACTCACTCACCCCCATAGGATAACAATGGGGATTGGACTTGTAGTGCATTGATGGGGACAAGATGGATGCCCCCACATATTTTGGTTCCCAGAACTGCATGTGCAGCGTAGTCTTTTGGGTGTGGTTCACCCCAGAGACACCTGGGATACCCAGAGACTATTTAAGCCACGCCCAGGTTGAGAAACATGCTTTGTGTTTTCTGCACCTGCAGCGTGACACTCACTGTGTTCGGATCGGTCTCCAGTAGGCCTGCATCTTTCTTCTGCGCTCAGCTCCTGCAAGACCAAGAACACCGTTAGGAACAGCCTTACCTTGCGGCGCTTCTGCCCATCATTCAACGCTCCTTCTGTTCTGTGGGCATCTCCGGCGGTGTCATTCCCATCCCGGCACGCCGCTTCCTAAGGAAAAGCAAAAAGAACAGAAAAAAGGCATTAGTAAGCATTCAGCAAATCTTCACTTATTTTTAAAGACTGTACGAGCTTCAAACGCTTACCTGAATCCCAGCCGCTCTGGGGGAACTCTGTCTCCGGAACTTCTCATCCATCTGCAAGAGGGAAAAGACACTCCAGGTTAGCGTGGAAACATCTAGAGGTGCCGCATACTGCGCTTACTCACCGCATTTCTTCTTCATAACCGGCATCCACGCTGAAAACGTCGCAGCACCTAAAAGACACAGAAAAAGAACTCAGTTCAATACAAATACGAAAGGGTCGCATCGCGCATCGCGCTCTCACTCACCTTCAGCGCAACTCATCTCAGCAGCACGTCGCCATCCCCGGATGCCGGCCATCATCTAAGGAAGGAAAGGAACAAAGTTGGAGAACTGTTCGAAAGACTCATTATACTTACCTGTCGGACTCTTGCCAGTGAAGTAACTAGGCAGCAAAGAGCCCAGATCAATCAACGCGCCCCTGTGGTGAAAGCAGGACGGAGAGCACACTTTCCAAGAAAACAAGGTGAGCTGTGGATTAAAGGGAAGGGTTGGACCCCAGGGAAGAAGGGGTTCAAGCACACAGAGACAATAGGGAGTTAAACTCTACCAATCCCGTGTTTCAGGCCCAGTCTCCAGTCGAGTAGACTCCATGGAAGGGTTCGAGGTCGTAAGAGGTCAGAACAGGCTGAGTGATGTCCCCGTGGATACCAGGTGAGCGTTACAGATATGAGTCATGTTACAAAAAACATTTCAAAGCTTAGGGTTGCAAGACAAATCAGTAAGGTTCAGTTTTTTTTGGTACTTGTGTTTGCAGGCTCCATGTCCCTGATTAGGTCCTGCATGAGTACATGACTTCCTCCTCCCCTTCACCCCACCTCCCCCCTGTTGGTCATGCAGTTTTGTGTGCTCGATTTTGAGACCTAATGTGGAAAGTTTAGTAGTGTTTGCATCTTCCTGGCCTTGTAAAGGGAAGAGTGTGGACTTCTGTTTGTTCACCTTGAAGCCAGAAAGTTTACCATATTCATCTAACGGGAGAGCTCGGGGGACTGAAGTTGCGGGGTTAGTGATGTGAAGAAGTATGTCATCTGCATAAAGAGCTACTTTGTACTCTGTGGTCCCCAATTGGATACCTTCTAGTATGGGATCAGTTCTCATTGTGATCGCTAAGGGCTCTAGAGAGAGTGCAAAGAGGATTGCAGAAAGGGGGCATCCCTGGCGGGTTCCACGTTCGAGATTGAACCATCTAGAGTATTCACTGTTTACAAAGATTGATGCTTTAGGGTTTGTGTACACTGCGTGAATTGCCTTTCTAAACCTTGGGCCCATCCCCACTTTGCTTAATACTGCTTTCAGGAATCCCCATTCTACCCTATCGAAAGCTTTTTCTGCGTCAATGGATTGGAGGATTGGGTCGTTGGACTTGGATTAGGTGTAGGGTCTTACCCATTGTGTCGGCCCCCTGTTTCCCCAGTATGAACCCAACTTGGTTGGAATGTATAAGTTGTGGCATTAGTGTTTCCAACCTTGCGGCCAAATCTCTTGTCTACATTTTCGTGCCAAGGTTGAGCAAGGAGATAGGGCGGTACGATCCACATTTCGTGGGGTCCGTCCCATCTTTGGGGATGACCGTAATCAATGCTCTGATGAAGGAGTTTGGGGGTTTCCGGGTGTCTATTATTTCATTAAAGAGTTCCGCTAGGAAAGGAGTGAGTGAGTTGCTAAATGTTTTATGGAATCCAGCTGTGTAACCGTCCTTGCCCGGGAATTTGCCTACGGTGAGTCTCTTTATAGCAGCCTGGACTTCCAAATCCGTTATGGGGGATTCCAGCAAGTCGGCATCTAAGGGTGGTATACGAGGCATGGTTATTGAGGACAGGTAGATTTCTATTTCTGGTTGATCGGGATTTATTTCTGAGGAGTATAGGGCTTCGTAGAAGTTGGTGAAACTCTCTGGGATAGTGGGATGAGTGTGTGAGTTGGGGAGGGTATCATCGACGATTTGTAGGACTCTTCAAAAATCTCAGCTTGCGCACTATCTGGTTGTGCTCTAGTAACTTCAGTTCATTTCTCTTCTCTTTTGCCCTGTTCAGTTTTGTGTAATCAATCTCTGTGTCTCTCCTATTATTGCCCTCTGACAGATTTCGGTTCGTAGTCTGTGTTCAATAATATTTCGCTCCCTTTTCTTTGACGCACCTTCTCTTTCCCGCCTCCCACACCGTTTGTTTAGACACTTTGCCGTTATTATTTATTTCAAAGAATTGGGAGATTTGGGTCTCCATATCGGCTTTAAAGACTGCTTCTTTCCAGAGGCTCTCATTACAACGCCATTTTCCACCCATGGTTGGTAGATTCATCCACTGCATTTCTATGAGGACCATGTCATGGTCGGACCAAGTGATCAGGGTTATCTCTGAGTGTGATACTACCTCTGCAAGCTCTCTGGACAGATATATATATAGTCGATACGGGTGTACGTATTATGGGCGGCCGAGTAGAAAGTGTAGCCACGTTCATCGGGATGATAGTCTCTCCACGTGTCTCTCATATTGTACATTTCCATCATGCTTGCCAGCTCTGTTTGGTCAGTTCTGTCGTGAGGTTTCACGTTGGGGTTGCCAGGTTTGCGGTCTTTGATACCGTATTTGGGGAATAAAGGGTTGCAATCGTTACATTGACTTTCCCTATGTGACCGTTTACTAGGAGGGCTCGGCCTTCTACGTCAGACCATATCTTTGTGAGTACGAAATCTATGCCTCTTCTGATGAGAATCCCCACACCCCTTTTCTCAGTGGGCCGTAGCCCCAGAATTCTGTTCCAACCCGTTTCGCTAGGATCCGTCGCTCTTCACCCTTTATGTATTTCGTTTCCTGTAGGAGGAGAATATCAATTTCGGCCCTGCAGAATTCTCTGGCCACAAGTGACCGCTTCATTGGCGAGTTGAGTC
Organism: Ambystoma mexicanum; assembly: GCF_040938575.1. Lineage (NCBI taxonomy): Eukaryota > Metazoa > Chordata > Amphibia > Caudata > Ambystomatidae > Ambystoma > Ambystoma mexicanum. Next base: position 180,565,861 of record NC_090941.1, on the reverse strand, counting down.
CTTTAACATTGAGTGTCCCTACTTTTAATGGGGCAGTTCTCCCTGTGTCAGTGTTTGTAGCCATGGATTGTTTTCAAGGGAAGGTGTCTTTTAATGGCTGCTCGTTGTTGCTTATCCATCTTAGGTTGTGCACTGGGTTGGTTGTCTTGGGTTACTGTGAATGCTGCTCTGACTGCTTCCGATTCCTTGAACTCATCTTTCCCCCTCCCATTCCCAGTTGGTGGCGTTCGATCGAACCCAGTTGTCTGCACCGAGTTGGCGTCGAACCACCTATGGGGGCCGTCACGTCACGTCCCTTGACCAATTGTGACATTTCTATTTGAATTGAGCCCATTCATGGTCCCCCCCTAATTTTCTTCATTGGGGTTGTGGGATTGTGTTAATGCTAATGTCTCTTGCATATACCAATTACATAACTGTTTAGATTTGGTCTTACCGGCATTGTAGCGCTTCAGTTATCCCCCTCTGGGGAAAGGTTACCCCTCTGAAATTTTCGCGACCCCTTCACTTTCTTTCTCCGGGGGCCCTGGACACGCCATTCTCGTTGATCTCTTTGCGTCTCCTCCCGATTAGCGTCTTCTTCCGGGGGGGCCGAGGAGGTCGGATATGCATGCCTTTATTTCTTTTTTGGATCTCAGCCTATATCTGGTTCCTTCATATTCGAATGTAAGCGAGAAGGGGTAGCCCCACCTATATCGGACATTCTTCTCCTTTAGTTTCTTTGTGAGGGGGCCACACATCCTCCTGAGAGCTAATGTCAATGGGGATAGATCCTGATATATTGACATTTGGGCTCCTCCTAGCTTGATCATATCACTTCTTCTGGCTTTTTCGAGAATCCGAGCTTTGTCTCGGAATCGATGAAATCTGGTAAGAACTGATTGTGGTCCTCCAGAGGGGCCTCCAGCTCTGTGGATACGTTCTGTTATTGGTTCATCCACAGCATCATCTGCCGTCAGGAGTTTGATAATATTGTGGAGCGTTTCCTTCAGATTCGCTTCTGTTTCTCCTTCTCTTTCCGGAATTCCAAAAATGCAGATGTTATTCTGTCTCTCTCTGTTCTCTAAATCATCGAGCTTAAGTTTGAACTCTTCTTCTCGGTGTTCTAACTCTGTCATTCTCTGATCGAGTTGCGCCTCAAATGTGTCAATGGAGGCCTGGTTGCTCTCCACCCCCTCAAGTCTATCCTCCATGCTGTCTAGCCTTTGGGTAATTCTGTCTATTTTACCTCCTATATTGGTGCCCAGGTTCTTGATTTTTCCCCCAAAAGGGTGGCAATATCTCCTTTCGTTGCCGCGGCAAGGTCATTTCCTGCGGTGGTGCTGTTCGCCATTGTAAGATCAGAAAGTGTGGGAGAGGTGGGGGTGTAAGCAAAGAACGACAGTTTTTGTTTAGTGTTCATATGGTTCTCTGGTGATGATGTCAGGTGGGTAGTACGCAAGGCGTGGGGACTGGTACCGTTCTCTATTGCAAATTCGTTGGTATTGGCTTCGGGGCCCGCATTCAGCTATGTGGTTCCATTCAGATCTTTGCAGGAAAACATTTATGCCATACTGAGCTTTTAGAGTCTGCCGTGTCTTCTGTATTGATGTACATGTATTTTCTCCCACCGTTTTAGGCAGCAGTGTGCGCTGGTAAAGGGTCGCTAGGTGATACAATACGCTTATATGTGTGCTGCTTGGGGGGCCCCAGATGCCAAGCCCCCGTGTTGGTCAAATTGCATGGAATCCTCACCTCTGTTCCGGCGTGGAGTGGGTGACCCCACCACAGGAAGAGAGGGCCGTAGAGTCACATATGCTGCCGTTGTGGTGAGTGGGAGGTGCGCAAGGGCGCAGGCAACTATGCCACGGAATAGTAAAGATGGGCGCACTCAATCGCTCTCTGTGGCTCTCTTACCTCCTTATCTGGTGGAGCAGGGGTGATTCATATGTGATGTGGTCTTTCAATGTCTTTGAGAGTCTCAAGGGGACTAGGCTCTCCGCCGCTGGACTGCGTGCTTCTTTGTAAACTCCTGATGCAACCTTTTCCCTCAGCCGTGGCACGGTTTCGTCTTTTGAAGGGATGGTGTGTGGGGCGTCGTAGGCCCCTGATGCTGGTTCCTGTGAGGTTGGAGAGCCTGGAATGGAGCGGACACTGAGAGGTGTCTGTTCATTCTTCAGCGCGTTTGGATGAAGAGGCCTCTGGATCAATCGGGCCTGATGCGCACTTCGTTGGAGGGAGGGAGGGCTTCCTGGGGACTAGTGTCATACCTGCATGCCATGAGAAGTATGCCGGCAGGCGGGCGTTCAGTCGTGAAGGGGACGTTGGGTTTTGGCGATGTCATCCGTATCCCCGTGGTGCGTAGTGTGCCTTCCAGGCAGCGCACGTATGGAGAGTAGCCGGAAGTGTTCAGGGGGCCGGCAGAACGTTTACGCGGCTCCGTTCGGGGCCTCTGTCTCTCGATGCTGGGAGCGTGGAGTCTCTCCTCCTTCCTCCTGTGTTCCGGCCAGGTGGTAGTCTGTCCTCCGGGTGTGTGGCCGCTGTGCCGCAGGATCTGGTCTCAGGGCCTCAAGGCCCAAGTTTCTTTATACGTGCGTGGGCGTGGGAATACTTGCTGTGCCAAATATGTCCACATATTCTCTTTTTGGGTAATAATCGGGGAATATTTTCACCGTCCTAAAGACATCTGTTGTATAGCTGGTATCAACGTTGTTTGCGTTTGCACCTGACATGATTTTCGCATTCCACAAATCCATTTCTTTGTTCTGGCTGGCTTTTCGGCATCGGCATAGGGCTGCTTTTGGACATCATTGCTCATCGTCATCGGTCTCCCCTGGATCGCTGGCCCAGATGCAACATGTTTCGTGGGAAGCAGCATGCCGTTTGACTCTCCCAAACGGATTCCATGTAGTCCCACAATTACACCAGCCAGACACAGGATCTACGGATCTACAAGGCAAACCCAGAAAAGAGATATCAGTGTTGAAAATCACTCTCTTAGGTAACATTTGTCTGCGGGAACATGCTGCCATTTCTTTCTACCGGGCTCCATCACTAAGACTACCTGGTCTTTGCCTGATGCAATAACATTTGCGGGCACTGGTGGGCCACTTGGTCTTTCAACCCACACCTTCTCACCCGGTACCATACTGTCCGAAGAGCCAAAACCACAATCCCCACGGGTAGTTAACACTGTGGGAGGCTCCCCCTTTTTAATCATGGACAACTTAACAGGAACAATAATCAACTGGGCCACCCGATCGTCCTTATGGATCGGTAACAATTGGTCCCCACTATTCATCAAGATGACTTTGATCTTGCCTTGGTGATCGGCATCAATGACCCCTCCCAGCACTTGAACTCCCTTCAATGCTAGGCCAGATCTAAGGGCAATCCATCCCATATGATCTGGGGGAATTTGTACCCCAATCCCTGTTCCAATTGTAACAATCCCTCTTGGGTCTAATCTGATTTCCTCATGACAATGCAAGTCTACCCTTGTTGACTCTGGAGTCGCCCGCTAGGGAGCTAAAGAACCCGGGGTAATTTCCCAGTACAATAGGGTTTCTGTAACTGAGTTGGGTTGAATCTGTAAAGCAGGAGTCATTAGCCGCATCAACGGGTTTCATGATTATTCACAGGCCTATTGTTTAACACTTGCACCGCATCAAACACATGATCGTGCCAGCCTGATGAACTGCCATCTCCAGATTTGTGCAGCTGTTCTTTCGACAAACCATTAATCCGTTCAATTACTCCTGAAGCTGCAGGGTAATAGGGCACGTGGTAGAGCCATTCAATACTCTTTTCCTGAGAGTATTCTTGAATTAATTTGCCTTTGAAGTGTGACCCATTGTCACTTTGAATCTGCAAAGGCACCCCGTAATGCAACGTAATCTGATCCAATAACTTAATGGCGTTCAGTTGTGTGGCACGCTTGCACGGTAAAACCATCATGTATCCCGAGTATGTATCCACAATAGTGCATGCATACTGACAGCCTTTACTGATTGGAGGGGACCGATGTAATCAATCTGCCAAATTTGACCTGGTAATTTTCCTCTTCGCAAAGTACCCCGGACAATCTGAGGGATATGCCTGTGCTGTTGGTGTTGGCACACTGGACATTGCAAAATGATTGTTTTCACTACCTCAAAAGGAATACTGATTCCTCGAGCTGTGCCCACCTGGTAGTAGCCTTTTCTCCAAGGTGCCCACATTTCTGGTGAGCCCACTTGGCCATACCCTCCAAATCATCTTCCTGAGCCTCCGCATCCAGAGTTGAAATCTTGGTGTGTTCATCTGCAACAGAATTAAACCAACGTTCTAATGAATCTGCAGCACAATGCGCATCCACATGATACACAGTGACTTCACTTTGTGATAATATCTCAGCAATATCTTGCCACAGTTCTTTTCCCCACAACTCTTTTGAATGAATCATCCCCCCATTCTTTTGCCTGGTTGGCAGCCACACCGCCAATCCATTTGCCACTGACCATGAATCTGTGTACAAATGACATCGACTAGGGGTCTCTTGTTCAATGCTTAGTAAACTGCGTAAAGTTCTGCAAACTGACTGCTCTTCCCTTTCCCTGATATCAAAATCTTTTTTGTCTTGGGATTGTAAGACACCGCTTTCCAATATCGCTCGGGTCCCACATATCGGGCCGAGCCATCTGTAATCCAGGCATGTTCTGTCTGCTCTATGCCATAAGATACTCCCCATTAAGGGAGATTCACGTTTTTCAGACACTTCCGGTTTTATGTAATCTGAGGGTGGTATGTTGGCCACTTGCTCATGTAATTTGGCAACCCCACCCTTCCCTGATCTAGCTCTGTCTTGAATGTACCATTTCGATTTGATTATGCTAGCTTCTTGAGCGTGCCCTATTCTGTGTGTTTTAGGAGAGCTCAGCACCCATTGCATAATCGGGATTTCAAGCCTCATCAACACATCATGCCCCACTGTCATTTGCTCAGTATCGACCAGGGCCCAATAACATGCCAGCAACTACTTCTCGAACGGAGTGTATGAGTTACCAACATCGGGCAACTTACGACTCCAAAATCCCAATGGCACACGTTTCCTGTCCTGTTTCTGCCACACACTCCAGTTGGCGTAATTGTCTTGCACAGACACATTCAATTCCACTTCGCCTTCCTTCAATGGCCATAGGTCAAGCACCTGCTGCACGGTGTCTTTCGCCAGATCAAATGCTTTTTGCTGCTCTTCCCCCCCCACTGAAACTCGCATTTCTTTCGGGTCACTTTGTAGAGGGGAGCCAGTATCTGCCCTAAATGGGGAATGTGCTGTCTCCAAAACCCAAACAGCCCTATGAACTGCTGAGCTTGCTTTTTGTTCAATGGAGTGGTGAACTCAAGAATATTCTGTCAGACCTTCGGCACCATCTCGCGATGCCCATTATGCCACTGAATCCCTAGGAATATCACTGTCTCAGCTGGCCCTTGGATTTTGTTCGGGTTAATCTCCCACCCTTCCTTCTTCATTCCTTCCATAATGACTTCTAACTGGTTTTGCACACTGCGCTCATCCTTACCCTGAATCAAAATATCATCGACATAATGAGAGATTTGTATGCCAGGTTTACACGGTATCTTGTCTAAGTGCTTTGCCACCAGCCGGTGACAGATAGTCGGGCTATGTATGTACCACATAGGTAACCTTATGAAGGTGTACTGACACCCGCTCCAAGAAAATGCAAACTGCTCTTGGCACTCTTCAGCAATTGGCACATAGAAAAATGCATCGGCTAAATCTACCACTGCATACTAGGTCCCATCAAACTTTTGGACATTCTCAATCAAGGCAATGGCATCTGGGACTGCGGACACCAAGGGAGGAGTGTGTTTGTTTAATTCGCGGTAATCCAATGTCATCCTCCAAGACCCGTCCCCTTCTTTGACAGGCCAGAGTGGGTTGTTCCACGCAGTAGTAATAGGGCGTAACACACCCGCCTCTATGTATTCTTTGATGGTGTCTGAAATTTCCTTGTGCCCCCCGGGAATGCGGTATTGCTTCATCGCTACCCGCTTGGTCGCCAGAGGCACCTGCACTGGGGGCATCTGCAATTTGCCTACGGTAATGGGTGTGCAGGTCAATGCACTCACCCCAAACTGATACGTTTTACCTCCTAGTCCCAAAGTCAATCCTTCTAAAATATCAGCGCCAATTATATACTCGGGTATCAGGACAATCAACACTTGGTATTTCTTCCTAGTCAAATTGCCTATTTTCATATCCACTTCTGTTTGTACTGCGGGGATCTCCTTCCCCCCTAGCCCGGCAATGGTAAAGTGTCTGCCTTTGAATCGTGTTGGATTTCCATGAATCGGAGAGGCCTCCGCCCCGGTGTCTATCAATGCTCGCACCCCTTGTGTATTTCCCAGCCCCCAACAAATCTTAACATGGGGCCGCCTATTAACTTTTATGCGAGCGGACGCTGCCGGGGCTTGGCCATAACCCATGTCAAATTTTGAATGAGTGTAACCTGACTCTGCCTCCAACATTGCACTCACCACCTTCCTCAAATCAGCATATGTTGGCTGGTACGGGGAAGGTGTCCCCATAGGCCCTTCTTCCTGTTCTTGTCACGGCTCGCTCCCTTCGCTCCCGTTCCCGTCACTTGGGGGCATGTTTTGGGTTTTTTTCCCTACTGGACATTTCCTCCGAACCTTATGCTACAGTGCTGTGATGAATTGGGAGCGCTAAAACCTTATTTTCCAAGTTACTTCCCTTCCGGATCCATTCCTGGTTTTTGGCAGCCAGCATGCTACTTTAATCTAATGACTATGCTTCCCAGAATGCCTGGCTCACTGCCTCACCTCCTCCCTTGCAGGACAAGGTTGGGTGGAGGATAGGCAACACCTGTGGCTGCAGGTGCAGCAGGCGGCACACCTGAGGGGTGTGCTCGTTAAGCAGCTTTAAAAGCCTCAGTTTACTTCAGTCCAGCGCTGGTCATTGTTGCAGTGTTCCTGTTGTGACTGGTCCCTTGTTCCTTGTTCCTAGCTTTTGTGCCTAGTTCCTAGTTCCTGTTTCTTGTTCCTCTGCCCTGGATTTCAGATTTATGTGCTTAATTGATTTCTGCTTTCTGGGTTTCCCTTTCTGTCTTCCTATGTCTGCGGGCAGCCTTTCTCTGTGCTTTACCCTTTGATGCTGCCCAATTTGCCTGTGTTCTCTGTTTCTTTGATGCTGTCCTTTGCTACCGAAAAACTTGATGCATTAGTCTTTCCCTTTATTGATTTAGCTTCCTGCCTTTTCTCCTTGGATGGGTGGGAAGGTTTCCTTTTGTGATATAATTTTCCCTGCTCCTGATCCTTACTTTCTATTGGGATCCATTCCATGTTTTCCATTGCACTTCTGCATTTATTTCCCATTGATTATTAGGTGTGGGGTGCTGTTGTAACTATTGCCTGTGTGAATGCCTTTTGTTTTCCTCACTATTCTATTATCACAATTCCTACTTGCCCCTTGACTTGGGTCTTATGTATTTAGTTATCCTCCACCCATTGCTGTTATAGCCTTCTGGGTCCCTGTTTGATCAACTGGGTTCGTGGGTTTGCTGACATTCAAGTGGTCTTTCCGGTCCTCGTGAGTACTGTTTCTAAGTTCCTTATTCAGTATCATCCAGAGTGTCAGCTCACAGATCCTGTCCTTGCTTGCCCTCTACGTGGGCTTAGCGCTGTCAGTATCTGTAATAGCATAGTGGGTAAGGAGTTTGCCGACTTTCCTGTCAGTCATAAGGAGGTTCTAGGTGCTTACCCCACATCCCTTTTCATATATTGGTATTATTGTTTCATTCTATTTGCATCCTGGGTTTTAGTACACACGAGTCTTGGGTATTGTATGCACATTTCCCTTGCCATATTCATTGCCTTCTTCCTTTCTTAACAGTTCTTCCTAAGGAGGGGCGGAAGGTGAGGTGTCGCTCTGTGGCTTAGTCACCACCTGTTTCTTAACCTGTTCATAGCGCTTTTTGGCTGCAAGCCCTCTCTTTTTGTATAATTCATACATTATCCTGGTTTCAATGCCATCAATTTCTTCTCGTGGCACACCATCTTTTAACAAAGCCAAAAACATGTCCTTTCTGGACACTCGGGAGTCTCTACTATCTTGCCCTCTGCCTTCAGTTCTTCTCTCACTACGCCCCTCTCTCTCTTGGGGCTTGTCATCACTCTTGTCCCACTCCCCTAAGTCTGCCAATTGCCGGATGGCATCCACTACTTCATCAGTGGGTTTGCCCATCATGAGCAAAGTCATAATGACACTTTTGTATGCGGGCGGTGCAATTCTGATCACCATATTCCTGGTTGAAACTGAGAGCGGCACGGCCCCCATGTGTCCTGGAGCATCTACATGACTTGCCTCCTTCATAGCATGCTCTGACCTTTTGAATCGCCTCTTTCAAAGTGTACCACTTCTTTTCCTCGCTAGGCCAATCTGTGGTAATGGGTACTTACGGTTACATGCCTGGGCTGCTAGGTGCAACAAAGATACCTGTGAATCTTGCCCATTGTCATCAGGGGCGGCCCTGCCCTTAAGACCTCCTGTACATTGGTGTCAGTTGACAAAGGCAAAAAGCGCGATGAGTCTGTGGAATCTACCAACAACCCTGCGGCGCCCCCATATAGCAATCTCACCATCCATGTCAGTGAAGGTTCCCCTGACTTTTGCCTCAAACGAGTAATGATTTCCCCAATCTCCTGCTGGGTGTAATCTTCCAACGTGGTTAAATCCACAACCCCGCCCGCAGGATTCTGCGGGTGGGGTCCGGCACGCCGTCTCCTAACCGGCTTCAATGCCACTGTCTTTTGCTTCAGTTCTGCCTTAGAATCAGACTAATTTGCCGAGCTACTCTCTGGGCTTGTTGAGTCAAAAATGTCTCCATCCCACTTATCAGGGTCCCAATCCACACCTGCAGTAGCGATTACAGTTGCCAATTTCCTTTGGTTGACCCCCCCCCCCTCGCCTCTTTTTATACTTATACCGAGCTACCCTAACCACGGACCGCTCTGCCACAGCTTGATATGTATCAGCTTTGTCTTTAAAAAGTTTCATCTGAATTTCCTGCATCAAAGCTATTTGCTGCTTGGCAGCTAACTCTTTTTCCAATTGTAAAATATGCTTTTTCATTTCTACAGTTTTTTTATACATTTTCCTATAGGCATGCAGGAAAACCCACCCCCGCTTGCCCAATGCAATGCATTCCCGTCCCCTTTCTACTGAAATCTGCTGTAAACAAAGCATTACTTCTGACGGAGCAGCTTCTCCCAAACTAGAGTCCCATGTTTCGCTCAGACCCGCTCCACACGCCCACACCTGGGCTAATTTATCATATGGGCTTTTAACCCAACCTGGAATCATAACCTCGGGTTCACCGCCAGCGGGAACACCCTTTTTCCTGAACAAACTATTCATCATTACCGTAATTTGCAAAACCTCTTTAATTTTTTTTCTTTCCACGCTGCAATCACTCGCGCAGCTACGCACACAAAAAAAAAGATTAACACAGTCCAACACTCACTGCCAAATGAAAACAAACTTTCGCTTGCAATGAAAGCAAAGCCTATCTGCGTTCAAACAGATTCTTTAATATTTGGAAACAATTCATCACAAATACCCTGCTCACAGCGCCAAAATGTATTGCTCGCCAAGAGTGCACGGACAGTTATTTATCACCAGTACATTTGCAGAGCAAAGCAAATACTTTGAACGCAGGTAGATGGAGCAATAACTCACAACCAGATACGCAGTTAGCAAAATAATGAGCACTTATACGGCTATTTATTCATAGCTAAGAAGCAACAAGTGATAAAACAGAAATAAATCACAGAAAAGATAGAGAATTCAAGAGAAAATACATCACCATGGGCGTAACTGAATCCCTCATCTCGCCAGAAGCGGCTAGAAGACCCCAGTAACAGCCAGGCAGAGAGCACAACAGCCCACAGGAAGGTCGGAACAAGGCGTCCCCCCTCCGACTGAGGTCTTTGTGTTTTTTCCACCTGAACTTTCCAGAGCTTCACATATATGCCCTCCGCAAAAAGGGGAGGCAATTTCTCAAACCTTCTGGCATAGGCGCTTGCGCATTGCTGAGTGACTGTTGGTTGCCGGCCGGGTCAACCGACAGTAACCCCCAAGGAGCAAAGCTTCCCTCTTCTAAAGCACCACGGAAAACAATTCCATAACTTATCCTGAGCAAGACATAACAAAACCAGCTTTCCCAGCACAATGTCCTTGACTGAGGCCTGCATATCCCAAACCCGCCCAAAACTATATATATAAAACCAAAGCGATATATATTTATATAGAATATGCAGTCAATTGTGAAAAGGTCAATTGTGACCCTTTAAATTCGGTCAATTGTTCATTTGAACAATTGTAAACGAACAATTTGGGTAATACCGCCCCACCAGGCTCTGTAGCTGCCCCAGTGTCACCTTCTTGGCCCTGAGGCAGGTGGGCACTGCCACCCTGAACTCCCGCACTTTCTTCAAAGTGAGCCGCCATTAACCCAGCCTGCTGTCGATTTTGATCACCAGAAAACAGAGGGAAGTGGTTGGGTCCTCTGTTTTACCTGCTGCCAGCGGCACCCCCATCTCGCCTGCCACCTTCTGAAATGCGTTTAACGCCTTGGCACACTCATCTGTATTCTTTTTGCCCATAAAAAGGAAATTGTCTAAGTAATGGAGAACCTGTGCTCCCTTGCCTTCCCTTGTTATTACCCATTCTAAGAAAGTGCTGAAAGTCTCAAAGTAGGCACACGAGATTGAACACCCCATGGGCATACATCTGTCATACTAATACTACCCCCACCACCAGGAAACAAGGCTTTTCTCCTGTCCCAAGCCTGTCCCCAGCCGTACACGCCGTCAGCCAGACACCCTAGCCAGCTTATACGGTTCACAGCTGCATCTACCAGGTACAATTTAGCCTCCCAAGACATTTCCCTACCCTGTGCCTACATTTGCCTGCCCACGCGTTTAATACATGTCTTGCATCCCTCAAAACAAAGTGCACCCTACTGCGCAGGCGTACCAAACATTTCTCCTCTACCCCTTGACTATCTTCACACGTGCCGCTAAAATCTATTCATTGCTACACGAACTCTGAGCAGTCTGCAAGTGATCCCGCTCTTCATTGCCATAAATTACCTGTGCCCATTGAATGTCTACTACGTGCATCCTACTGTAACCAATAAGTTACGTAGAAATGTTGTGTTTAACACTGCTGCATGTTCTCCATGTTTGGATTGTGTAATCACTAGCTTCCATGCCATTGTTTATATCCCTCCAACATGCCTTTTGTATTTGTGATTCCACATAGTCTGCCTATGAGCATTTGAATGTTGATCTTACCACATCTTACCACACTCTTGTATTCTCCTGCACCAATTTACATGTATACTCGCCCTAAACTGAACAAGCCCACTGAAGTGTACTGATATGCTATGCTTTTGATATTGACCAAAAGCCGAATTAGCTTACTGTGCTGCTAGGTACATCTGAACCGTGCTGAGATTACATGTCTAGATACTGCTGATGCCTATTGCCTAAACTAGCCTACTGTGCTGCTAGATACATCTGAACAGTAGCCTACTCTGCCTATGCTGTTTAACTTAGCCTACTATACCCATGTTGTTGAATTTAGCCGACCGTGCCTATATTTAACTTAGCCTACTTTGCCTATGCTGTGAATTTAGCCTACCATGAAATATTTAACTTAGCCTACACTGCCTATGCTGTTTAACTTAGCCTACTATGCCCATGTTGTTGAATTTAGCCTATCATGCCTATATTTAACTTAGCCTACACTGCCTATGCTATTGAATTTAGCCCACTGTGCCCACACTAAATTTAGCCCATGCGAACCACTGTGCCCAGACTAAACTTCATATTCTATCGTAGCCTACCTCACCTACTCTGATTCTAGGCTGACCTAGCTTATGCCAACTAGGTATTAGCCTCAGCCCCTCTAATCTAGTCTACTGTAGCTGGTACTAACTGTCGTACGATGCATGTGAGCAAAACCTTACTGTTATGTGTACCACTGCTGTTCATACAAATAACCTTGATAACCATGGATCAAATTAAATATGCACCTTGTCTTACACTGACCAGAAATACTAGGCTTCGAGCTAGACTCTCCACCCTCCACGAACCTAAAATGACTAGCAATACCCACTTAAACCACCGTACCCATTCTAAACATACCACTTTGCATAGGGCGCAATCCTACATGCAAACTAATTCAGATGCCAAAATGAAAGAATACATACCAGTAACTTTGAAATCCCAGAGACTACTTAGCACAACGAAGATAGCTGGAGCATTGATTAATGCCAGTTCTGTCGTTGCTCATGCCACCGAAATAGCCGATATTCTAACATCTGACAACCTTGACTTCCTAGCGGTCACAGATACCTGGCTGCATGAGGCAGCAGGCCCGGCGCTCTCATTAGCGATACCAGAAGACTATAAATTCTTACAAATGGACAGACCCAATTCTAGAGGATGTGGCTTAGCTATCATTGCTAAAGCTAACCTGGACCTAAGACTATCCACGCTACCCCCACTAAACTCGTGTGAACTACTCTTGGTGAAACTGCCTATATCTACCTTATATATAGGCCACCAGGACCCATAGGCTCATTTGAAGAAGACACATCTAGCCTCCTAGCTAACAATACAAAAGAGTCATCACAGATAATTATCTTACGTGACCTCAACTTAGGATTTAACAACCTGGACGACAAACAAGCACAAGCGATAGCTACCATGCTTGCTGAACATGGCCTCATCCAAAAAGTCCTCTCCCCTACCCACATTAAAGGCAGGACCCTAGACTGGATAGCCACCTTAAACTACCCAACAGCCATCACTAAAATGACACCCTAACTCTGGACTGACCACTACTTAACTGACCTCAGCTTAACAAATACATAAAGATAACATTATGGCACCCCCTCTTCCCACTAGAGCGAAGAAAAACATCACACCAGACAACATCCTACCTCTACTCCTTCTTGTGATTAATGCCTTGCCAAGCAATTCCGACCCAGATACTTTGGTGGACTCCTATAACAACACTATGGCTAAGGTCCTAGATACCATTGCCCCATTTAAGGTATGCAAGAGTAAACAACAGACTCACCTTAATAACCTGGTTTACCCCTCAATTTAAAGAACTCAGATTGGGAACAAAATGGAAGCTAGAAACCACATGGCAACATTCCCCTATGGAAGAAAATAAACTAAAACTTTGTGCCAATAACTACAATAAAGAAATTATCCAAACAAAAAAAGAAGTGTACAATGAACAATTCTCCAAAGCATGCTCCAACACCAAGGAATTATTTGTCATCCTTTGGGAACTAGAATCGCCCATACCTCCACCGGATAACCTACCTAAAGAGAAGCAATGGTGTACTAGCATTCAAAATGCCCTAGCAAATAAAATAAAAACACTGCAAACTAAAATCACAGTAAATAAAGCCTCTCTCCCCCTTGCCGAAATACCAACCACTACCACTCCTAATGACAAGCCCGAATTAGCTCCATTTAAATTCTCCAAAGTCTCCATTCAGGAAACTGAAAAAAATCATTGCTTCCCTAAAACCATCAAACTGTAAAGGAGACAACTGTCTGGCTCAAATAATTAAGGATGCGACCAGAGATTTAGCCCCCTTTATCTCTAAACTCATTATCATCTAAACTTTTCCTTTAATATACTGTCCCAAGTAGCTTAAAAGAATCCTGGGTTCTACCCCTTCTCAAAAAATGAACCATAGACCCCTCCATCCCTACAACCTACAGGCCTATCACAACAGTCCCATTCCTCCTTAAGATACTAGATAGAGTGGCCTATCTTCAAATTCAAAATTACCTTGAGACCAACCAACTTCTAGGCTCCCGCCAATCGGGCTTCAGACCCCAGCACGACACGGAGACAGCATTAACAGACCTTAAAGCTCAAATTGACGAGCTCAACGACAAAGGAAATACAGCTATGCTACTCCTCCTTGATCTGTCGGCAGCATTCGATCTGGTGGACCATGCAGTATTATGCAAACGCCTAGCATCGGCTGCCCACTTTTTGAGTGAAGCTACAGCTTGGGTCCAGTCCTTTCTAGACAATAGAAATATGCAAGTCTTTTCCACTTCAGTATCAACAGACCCAATTCAAACACCATGCGGCATCCCTCAGGGCTCCTGCGTCTCTCCAACCATGTATAATAGCTTTACTAATCCTTTTTTTGACAAATGGGACAGACTGGGTGTCACCTACACAAATTACGCGGCCGACACCCAGATCCGCATTCCCCTTTCGGGCAATTTCACCTCAGATACAGCCTTAGTAAAGGAAATATACATCCTCATTCAGACATGGATGGCAACCCATGGCCTCTTCCAGAATGACGATAAAACGGAGATCCTAATTCTTGGCTCGCCCACCAATAACCTAAAAAAACTCAGCACTAACTATAGCACCTTCAACATTGATGGCAACATAATTACAGTTGCCAAAGAAGTGAAGACACTTGGCTTCTACTTGGACTCCACGCTAACTCTAAAAAAACAGGTAAACTTCTTGGCCTCATCCACTGCCTACACTGGCAAACTCATTAGAGCATGTAGACCCTTCCTCGCATTAGCAAGCTGCATCATATTGCTAATGCTCTAATTTTATCAAAATTGGACTACTGTAACGCACTGTGCATAGGAGCTAATAAATACATCATCAACAAATTACAGACAATGCAAAATAATGCGCTCAGAACGGTCCTGAACCTCCCCACTAGAGAGCACATATCCAATGCTAGAAGAAACCATCACTGGTTAAAAATTAGCGATAGGATCCTATTTAAAACTGTCATTAACCTTCAAATGTCTTAATAACGTAGCCCCTCCATACCTGAAGGAAAGAATAATTAAGAAAACTTCCATACAACCTTCTAGGACAGACAATTCCTACTGCCTCCAAATACCTAGATTCAGACTAAAAAAAACAGGAGGCAACAGCTTCCCAGTAAAAGCGGCCCAGCAATGGACTGCACTACCAGTTGAGCTCAGAAGGGATCAATCTTATTACAGCTTCAGACGCAACACCCTCACCTGGTTACGCCTTAACGACCATTAAGACTAATGATTGCAGTTGTATGTTTGTATGCTTCAGACCTGTACATTTCGACATTTGTAACTAAGCCTCCAAGCTTTGCTTTACCTGTTTATTTCTGTAACTAAGCTTTAAGTATTCTTGTTATGCTGTGTGCCCAGTTACCTCAGGGTTTGGTGCACCCTACAAATTAATAAAAGAACTAACAAACAAAGCCTAACCTCCACCTGTAAGCCCAACAAATGGTAATCCTCCGGGTGTACCAGCAGTAGCTGGAAGGGTGCTTCAATGTCTGATTTGGCCAAAAGAGCACCTTTTCCCATCCGCCCTAGCTGTGCTGATGCCCCGTCAAAAGAGGCGTACGTCACGAAGTACAATTCATCCTTAATTGCATCATTTACTTGCGCCCCCCAGGGGAATGATGCGTTATGAATCAATCAGTATTTCAATGGATCCTTCTTTGACACGATGCCCAGCGGGGAGCACACCAAATTCTTTAGGTGGGGAGCGAATGACCCTGCAACTCTACCCAGTTTCATCCTTGTCCATTAGAATTCCAGGTTGTGACCTGGTGGATCGCAGATTCTCAGGGACCGGTGGTGTAGCGATCCCCTGCACTGGAATCCAGAAACCCTGTGAGAAAATCCTCCACCAATATTTTTGCACCCCCTCGTCCCCCGTGGGTATGCATTTGCCCATGTACGTAAGATATCTACCTGCACAGGCAAGGGAAACCCACTGGGGTCCCCCGAGGAACCCTACCCTACTTGTGCTCTTTGCTGCGCTTGACACACTTGGTCTCCCTGTGTCCTAACATCCCGCAGAATGAGTAAACATGCTTGAATTTACAAACTGGCCTTGTACAAGAGGTTATGTTGAATGCCCAATATGCTTCCTTCTTGGCCCACCTTCCGTTCCGAAAAGGGCTGCACTGGCCCCCGCCCTCCGACGTGATCCCCTTGCTGGAGGACCAGCGCCACCGTACAACTGGCCCACAAATCCGTCGCCCTAGACCCCAGTCCAACAGCACATTACCTGCCTTGGCACTCCTAAACCTTTCATCATATAACAACCAGGCTTCTAATGTACAATTGTGATACATAGTTAAAACCAAATGATTATAAGACCACACATTTTGATGAAGCACCAAGAATTTTTCAAGCAATATGGCACAGAATATTGAAAAACCAGTTGCACAACTGGGGAGAGATCTTTCCACAAACAATGTCCTCTCTTTTAGTTCCCCCTTTATCTCTTTACTCGCCTCTGTCCGCCTATAATCCAGCAGAAAATACATAACAATATACTTTTTCCCATATCTTTTCTTTAGTGTCCTGAGGCACATGCCAAGTGAGCATACCTAATGCTGCTGCCTGTACCGGGGCAGAGGTCAGCCTTGCTGGCCTGCTCCCGACACAATTCCCACTGTATCTGTCGATGTCAGCCCTGTGACCATGCCCCCCCACCCCTTTCCTCGCCCGTCAAATTCCAGGCCCCCAGCAAATTCAAAATTATGGTTGGGTCAGATGTTTCCCCCCTGACCCTCCGTTGTCCTCTCTACTGTTACCCCAGCTCCTCCCGCTGTTCCTAGCAGACCCTCGTTCTGCTCCCTGGTAGCCCCCCAGCCTGCCGAGGAACATTCTGCTACCTGGGGCTGCCCCCCTGTGCTCACTCTAGGACCTCCCATAGACAGGTACTGCACATTGCCCAGTCCCTTGACACCCCACCCCTTTTGATGAGTTAGGCCCTGCCGGTGCAGACCAACCCTGCTGTTGTGCCCCCCCTGCTAGCCCACAAAATTGCCCCTGAGGAGCCATCCCCCTCCTGCGCCCTGCAGGCCAGGCATTGGGGTACCCCACCCATAACCCTGCCAATTATTCATCGCCCAGGGGCCCTGCTTCCCTGTAACACCATACCCCCACGGACCCCTGTTCTGGGGGCTCCCGTTTTCACCGCGCCCGGCCTTGGGTCCTCTTGCCAGTTTGCACAGGCCGGTGGTATTGTTATTGGTGGTGCTCCCTGGTCCCCAGATACGACCACCTTGTTGTTACCCATAACCCCTAAGCCAGTCCCGTTCTCACCTGTAGGTGTGAATGAGGTTATCATCACTATTCCTACTGGCATGGCAAGGGCAGGCGCTGCTTTTCTACCACCGTGCTTTCTTTTTGCAGGAGGGAATGCAGCTCTGGGTGCCATATTCTTCCTCCTAAGTCTTGATGGTGGTGGCCCTTCGGTATTATCCCCTTCTGCTTCCTCTGCCCCGGTGCTCCCTGCTAATGATCCGAGCACCGTACTTAAATATTTTCCTTGCAACAGGGCAATAATTGCCACCAACTTGGCTGGATACATGCCACATCTTACTCTCTCCCTCTTTATTACTTTGGTTTAATACCGGTAAACCTCTGCCTACAATTTTGTTCTTGACAATGGGCCTGAACGCGCCGCACAACTTCCCCTGCAGACGGGGCTTCCCGCATGCACTTAAATCTACTCCACCTATGCGCGAGACAATTCATCCTTTCAGACGTGGCGTGGCCTCACTGTTGCATCATGGATGGGGCTGCTGGGGGCATCCAGCAGGCCCCATGGTGCTCAGAGCATCAGCACCATTGAGACCCAGTGCCTCTGGGGTTTGGGGCCTGCTACGGGCATCCAGCAGGCCCCAGGGTTCTATGGGGCATCAGCACAATCTACAGTGGGGGCAGGGCGAGCCATGCCCATGACCATGCAGACCTCTGCCACCGCACTGGCACGAGTGACCCACGGCATCATGGCCTGCAGGCCCGTGCTCACACAGTGTGGGCCTGCAGCCCTAATGAATGAGAGACGGACTCAGTCGTTCCTCTTTAGGAGTCTGCAGCCAATCTGTCCCACGTGCCTGCAGGGGCTCCTTTTATTGGCCATGACACCTTCATGGCCCATCTTAAAAGGGCAATGTACATGGGAGCGACACATCCCATTTAAAAGGGCAACACATGTAGGAGGGTCTCAACATAACACTCACCAAACAATGTTATGTTATTGGAACTGAAGCGCTTGGTCACCCGAAGGTATCATGGTGCTGGAGGAGAGAGGGAAATAAAAAAGATCCAACTGCAATTGAATTGTACTAAAACCGGTATGTTTTTAATGCTTTTCTGAAAGCCAAGTGATTTGAGAAGTTTTTCACAGTCAAAGGAAGACTATTCCATAATCGAGCTGAGGCGACTGCGAAAGCTCGGCTTTCAATACGGTAACGGCGAAATGAGGGGGACTACAAGTATACCCACTGTAGCAGATCGTAATGGCCGCGTAGAAAAATAGCAAATAAACTTGTCGCGCAGGTATTCAATCCCTTGATCATGCAGGGCACTGTGTACCAAGCAGAGAGCCTTGAAAACAATGCGCTGAGTGACAGGCAGCCAATGTAGAGCGCGCAAAACCGGCGAAGTGTGGGACCCATAAGGGGAGCCAGTGGCCACCCGAGCAGCCATGTTCTGTAGGAGCTGAAACTGCTGGACTAGGCCCTTGGACTGATCCACATATAATGAATTGCAGTAGTCCAAGCAACTCAGTACCAAGGCTGCAACTACGGGAGGGCGTAAGGTATTAGCGGAAGCACCTTCTTTAGTATTTTAAAGTGAAAATGGCCTGCCTGGCAGACTGCAGCAACTTGCACCTCCATAGAAAGTGAAGCGGAGACAACCACACCCAGGTTCTTCACCTTAACAGCCTGAACCAGAAGAGGGCCAAGAGAGGAAGGCCAAAAAGAGGACACCCAGAGTGAAGGATCAGGGGGGGGGGGACCCACCACCAACACCTCTGTCTTGTCTCCATTCAACTTCAGCCAGTTGTAGTTCATCCATGCCCCCACGAATGTCAGGCACTGATGCAAGCACGATGACAGCTCAGCCTGGTCATGATCTAAACAGATAAGGATCAGAGTGTCGTTGGCAAATGAGTAGCACCTGATTCCGAAGGAACGGATGAGACACACAAGAGGCCAGATGTAAATATTGAAGAGAATTGGAGACATGGTGGAGCCCTGCGGAACACTGCAGCAGGGAAGAGAATAACCCGAAAGAAAAGGAGTGATTAAAAGGATTTGGGTTCTATAGGCCAGGAATGAGGTGAACCAGGTAAACACCTGACCCGAGATTCCAACTTGAGCCAGGCAGGCAAGCAGAATGAGGTGGTCTACGGTGTAAAACGCTGCCGAAAGTGCTAATAAAATCAGGGTGCCAACCCCTGCTGCATCCACCCGCCTGGCCATGTCCTGAAACGAGACCAGGACACTCTCCGTACCCCGACCAGATCTGAAGCCTAATTGGGCGGGGTCAAAAAACTGTGGATTCCATAAAAGAGGACAACAAGGGGGAAACCAGCGAGTCAAGAAGTTTCATGAGAAACATTAAAGAGTGAGATTGGGCGATAATTAGAAGGCAGCATAGGATCAAGCGAAGGCTTCTTAAGAAGAGGAATCACAATAGCAGCCTAAAGCTCAGGCGGAATACTGCCTGTCTGGAAGGAGGCATTGACGGCCCTCGTAATCTCACACAACAGCTGAGGGGAGATCTCCTTCATCACAGCAAGGTGGATAGCATCAGAAGGGGCCCCCGACTTAATATGCTGAATAGCAGTGAGTACATCTGACTCAGTAAAAAGAGGGAAGGAGGACCAGCCCACCGGGACTGTCAAATTTATAGGAGCTTGAAATTCAGTCAAAGGGGCAGATATTGTCATAGCCATCGCAATTTTGGCACATATGGTCTCAATTTTTGTAGTAAAATATTGTGCCAATGAATCACAGAAATCTTGGATAGGGCTAACAGAATGAATCAGTCTAGCTGCAGAGGAAAGAGATCTTGCCACAGAGAAAAGGGCTTTAGGTTGACATAGCGATGACTCAATTTTCTGGGCATAAAAAGTCTTCTTAGCTACCACAATAGCTGCTGAAGAAGCTGCAGCGCAAGATTTATAGTGTAGTCTAAGGGTCGGGTCATAAGCTATCCGCCACTTGCGTTCTTCCTGTCTCAGAGCAAGATGTAACATCTTAAGATTCTCTGAGAACCAAGTTTCTGAAGGAAGCCTATGTGGCTGGATAACCGGTAGAGGGTTTGCTGGTGATGCTAGTTTGCTTCTTTACATTCAATGTGTATGCTATAATAGTCCCAAGACAGAAGGACACCCTGTCCCTATAGAGTGCCACTATCCCTAGGTCAGAGGTGGTGCGCCGCCTATCTAATAGGAACAAAAGAAGAGGTGCTGTCCCTGCATCTACAATGTATACAGTTCCAATGTTTTTAAGCAAATAAAATCGTTAAACCAAGTCTGCTTTGCCTCCATGGACATTGCCTGGAGGAATTTTCTCTTTAAGGCGCAATGGCCCTATTCTTACTTTATTCACCAACAGCAGGAGTGTGTGCATGGGGAGCAGATCAGATGGTTATGTATGGTGCAACTCAGGACTATAAAAATATATAAAAAACTAAATAGTGATACGTAAAAAGAATTTATGGTGAAAAGTTACGGGGACTAAAATTTCTTGTAGACTAGGTACTCCGTTTTCTAGGTTCTCATTTACACCAAACCAAATGGTAAAGTGTAAAACACCAAACAAAAAGGAGAAAGCATCTCCACTAAAAATTATTCCTTCAAATCCGTGTCCGTATTTCCTTTAGGGATATTGTGCGTTCTGGTAGTCAACCGGTTTCGATGACATACTGGTTCTCGTCATCTTCTTCAGGACCTTTAGTTTGGATATATCCTTCTCGGATCATCTTTCCCATCAAAAGATGGTGGTGCCTCCACATCCTGACCTTGGGCCCAAATGCGATGAATGTCAATAAAGGCTATGTTCACTCTTTCAGTTGGATAGGCTTTTGCTTCACATGATTCAGTGAAGGCCTCAGGAGCACTGGTTCAAGACCGGATCCCCATAAATGCGGGGAGCTTTACTAGACATGCAGTGCTGCAGCGGTCTGGCTGTCTCCGCCGGCACAAAGTGCTTCAGGGTGCAGTAAAGTCATGCTACCCGGCGGGAAACTGAGTACTAGAAGGAGCCAAAGCTAGGATTTCATAACAGGAGAGACATATGGACCCCTCCAGCCCGGCCTTAGCACGGAAGGGCTTGCCTTAAGCACGCCTTTGGCACGCTGCTGCGCCCGTCCGCTGCACGGGCGCTCGCTCTGCGTTGCCCTGACAACAAACTAGCCACAGATCTGCTTCCCCGCCCTGCTATCAGCACGCCATTACCAAACAATCACTTCCCGGGCAGCCGCTTAGGATACCAGCCCCACTTTACAGATACACACACTCACAAATGCAGTGATCGCCTTTGCTCACACTTTGATTAAAAAAATGTAAAACAATCCAATCCCATATATTTCCTGCGCCTCACAATTCCATGCCCAATCTCCACGCTGTGCCTGGCACCCACTGCTCCCTGCCCCCCTTGTCGCCTTACCTAGCTGCATGCTTCCTCAAGGGGCGAAGACGGGAGACTCAAACCTTTCCTTTCCGATCTGCGGGGCTCCCTCTTCGCCCCAGAGGACAGCAAACAGCACCGGCGGCAACATGAGGCAGGGATGCAGCAAGGTTGAAGAAAACGAAGTGAAGACAGCGGTTGAGGCCTCAGGCCAGGCGGTGAGAGTGTGGCAGCGACAATCCCAGCAGGACGAGGCAGAGATCTGTGCTCTCCCCATCCTCTGGATCCCGCTTCTATGCACCAAAATTAGCCTTGCCTCACTCCCCGCTAGTGTGATACTGCCCCTTTAAGGGCTGCACGCACGCGGCAGAGTGACGTTGTACTCCGCCTCATGCAGTATAAATAAAGGGGGCGTTCCCAGCCACGCAGAGCGACCTGGGAGTCCACACCAAGCAGACATGTCTGAGTGCTGTCTGTGGCGGGAGGGGGCTCAAGGACACCGGCGGGGGTGCGGGAACAACCACAACAGTGGCGACGAAGCAGGACTGCATCCCGGGCTGGGCGGTGACATCAGCTGTGATTTTTTTGTTTTGTTTTT
Source organism: Ambystoma mexicanum (assembly GCF_040938575.1). Lineage (NCBI taxonomy): Eukaryota > Metazoa > Chordata > Amphibia > Caudata > Ambystomatidae > Ambystoma > Ambystoma mexicanum. The sequence goes on along the minus strand of NC_090941.1, from coordinate 180,543,742 downwards.
ATAACATCTTCACCGTCTGAACATGCTGAAGGGGAAGATGCAGACCACGAGGTTGGCGGCCATTTTGTGACCATGCCTAGGAAGGTGAGCGGCTTCAATTTTGAAGTACTTTTAGGCCATCCAAGGCCAATTTTTGTAACGCTTAGCAGCTGAAGGCGGCTTCTACCACATGATGTGGTTTTGATGAGGATTCTGCATATTTTCATTGTGTTTTCACTGAGTGTATGGTGGATCCAGGGGATGCCTGCTAGGTTTGTGGGATAGACTCTGGGTCCACCTGGCTCTGTTTTTGGGACTCTCACCCACATGGGTGTGGAACGAACACTGTGTATTTGGTGGTGATTCCTCCTGGTGACGGATCGTGGACATTCTCTCTGATACAGCTGGTCAAAGGATTGGTGATACTCATATAGCCTGCAAGGAAGGTGGCATGAGTTGCAGTCTTTGTATGCCACTGCAGAGGAGCGAGAGGGGGTCTGCCCCGGTCAACTCATGCTCCAAGTGTGGGTATGACCTACCTCACCCTGCGGAGTGCCCAGCGGTTGGAAAGACTTGTGGCAGGTGTGGGGGTGCTGACCACTATGCACGAATGTGCAGAGCCACTACTCCAGTGGTAGTCCCTCAAGGCCCGGTGAGGGCGGAGTTCTTCCGGTAGCAGCGCCCATCAAATGTTGCACAAGTTGATTAAGCCGAAGACAATCCAGCCCCAGAGGATGAAGAGGAGGAGGAGGAGGAGGAGGAAGAAAATGTCTTTTTTGTCTCCAGCGTGGGAGTGTTGAAAGCAAAAACAAGGAGGCAACCTCGATATCAGGTGCTTGTAAACGATTCCTCCGTCCCCGTCCTGGTGGACACTAGTGCATCAGTGAATGTCTTGGCCCAAGAGCACTACGACGCCATGGTGCGTCCACCCAGCCTGACCACGCCCAAGGCGCACATATTCACCTTTGGAGGCGGAGTCCCAATCCCGCTAGACGGGGCATTCATTGCTGATGTGAAACATGGGGGGTCAGCAATAAGGGCCCAGTTCTACGTGACTCCAGTCAGCAGCAACACCTTGCTGAGTTTTTCAGCGGCAGAGGTATTGGGCATCGTCACCTTCGCATATTCTGTATATGTCAAAGACATTCAGGTACTTTTGGAGAAGTATGCAGCTCTCTTTGAGGGAATTGGGCGAATGGCTGGTGACCCGGTGAAGTTGCACATAGATGACTCAGTTCAGCCCATAGCCCTCAGACACAGACGGGTCAAATTTCATCTCAGAGAATTGGTGGACAAGGAGCTGGACAATTTGGTCAGGTTGGACATCATCGAGAAGGTGGAGGGCCCGACACCATGGGTGTCTCCGATTGTGGTCACCCGGAAGCCGAAACAACCTGACTCTGTTCGCATCTGTGTCGACATGCGCCTGTCCAACAAGGCCATTAAGAGGGAGCAACACCTGACGCCCTCAATTGATGACATCATTACGGAACTCCAGGGTTCCCGTTTCTTCTCGAAGCTTGACCTCCGTGCCGGGTATCATCAGCAGGGACGTCTCTATGGGGGGGCAAACGGGGCACGTGCCCTGGGCCCCCCATCCTGGTGGTCCTGGAGGGGACCCCCGGCCCCCAGTGCTGAACACGTTGTGTCTGTTTTTTTTAAATGTATGTGCATGTGCGTGCAGGCTGCACTGCAGTGCAGCCCCGGCCCCTGAATCAACATTTGGAATCGAAACCACGGCTTCACAGATCACAGAAGTGTCAAGATTCAGGAACAGGGGCCCTGTTCCTGAATCTTGACACTTCTGTGACCTGTGAAGCCTTGGTTTCGATTCCCAATGGCAATGTTGATTCTGACTGAACAACAACAGTGGGGGAGGGGGAGGAGAACGATGCAGGACCACGAGCCGTGCGTTCCCCTCCCCCACCCTGCAGGGAATACGGCACGTGCCAGCCCACTGGGCTGGAGGGCGCACTGCGCAATGCACTGCTGTGTAGCTTGCAGCCTCCTACTTACCTTTAGAAGAACAAGCCAGCAGCAGCAGGTAGCGACGCGTGCTGACTGAGCTTCTGAAGCTAAAATTGTGTGGCTAGCTTCCCAGAGCACGCTTCTTCACCAGGTCAGTGTGTTATGTTTTGTGGCTCTTACACATGGCACCTAGTTGCCATTGTTATGGATTTGCAGCACAATGGGTTGCCTGGGAATTCGGTAGACTTCACACTGCAGAATTGCTTTGGTAGACTGGTGACCAGTAACTTATTGAGTGACCTACATAATCGATATCACAATGCAACTTAAAAATGCAATTATGATTTGGAAGCTGTTCATAGAGGCATGCTGGCCCACAAGTGAATCAGGCAATTTCCGAATAGGTTTAACCTCTGAAAAGCTAGAAGGGCTGGGTCAGAAAGGGTCTCCTAGCATGGGCTAGACTCTACTTCTGCAATGCATTGCATACGATGTTGCACTTATTTATTTGCATTTTTAAAAAGCCCGGGGGCATCGAGACGCTGTTGAATATGTCTTAGTTGCGTATTTCTAACGCGCTTAGTACCCAGAGATTTCTAAGTGCCGACCCTGGGATCGAACCTGTGTTGCTTCGTGTTGTCTTGTTTCCAAGGCGAGCGTGGTGACCCAGAACTATCCTCCTTTCGTCTGAGATGGCAGCATTTCAGTATTTGACGATGCAGTGGGCATCTGGACTTATAGGGTCATAGCTATACTTTCTATATGCCGTTGTATGTGGCATAGTAGATCAGTGCAGGACAGGTGAGGCTTCACTGAACATATGATGGAGTCCTTGGACATGTGGACCTTTTCCTGTACCTGGCAAATGGGGCTTTACATGACATTAGATTCAGCCCTCCCCCATCTGAGGCCACACTTGGCATATTCTGGCAGCACCTGGACATGTGAGGTTGCACCTATTCCTGGCAAAAGGAGGTAGTACTCGGGTATTTGAGTCTGCAGTTTTATTTATGTATTTATTCATTTATGTAGAGCGTACCCGAGACTTTATTTGGTATAGATGTCAGTACTTGAGCCTTTCAGATTGTGTTTCGGATATAATGCTGCACCTGTGTATATGAGGTTGTACTTATCCCTGGCATATGAGACTACACGTGGCAAGTAATACCAGTGCTTGGGCATTTTAAGCCACATTTGTGATAAGTAGGCATCACCTGGAGTTGTGTGGCTGTGCCTTGTATATGTTATGTTATTGGGTATTTGTATAGCGCCTATTACGGCCCATGAAATCGCACTTGATCGAAATGCTTCTTGCTTTGCCTTAGTTCTAAACTGATTGAAAGGGTCACGTGCCTAATTAAAAGCAGGAATGATAGCGAAATATGCCATTACCCATTGAAACCGCTAGAGCAGGCTGTTTCATTACCAGCTGCAATGGAAAAAACATCATGTGGGCCCTGTGACTAGCACTTTGCTAATATCCCCTACCCTTACTTGGGTGGCGAATGATACCAACATCCTTCCTAATCCTGGCCAGATTAGTGTTCATGCCCATGTGAATGGCAGTGTAAACCTCTTGCTGGACGTGCCTCCTTAGGAGGTACATAGCGCTGTGAACCCTCAGGCATTTGAGCGCTCGTTATTTCTTTCATGCAACAAGCGCCCTCATGCAGGGCACCGAGGCATTAATGCATTACGGTTATGGCCGCACACATGGCGCTGTGCTTCTGCTAAGTTTTAAGAATACGAAACTTGCATTAGTTTAAATTACGGCATTGTAGCTTGAACAAATTCGGTCTGTGAAGATGGAATGGGGGCCCATTGGCGACTGGGACAAGAGAAAAGTGGAATTGGGGCGTTAATGGCTAACGGGATGGGGTCGGGTTAATTGGGGTCCTGCATGCAAATGTGGTTGCGGTTTTTGAGCACGTTTTGTCGTTTGGTTCCCCTCATCACCTACTGAGACTACAATTTAGTCATTTGCCCTGTTTTAATGCGCGTTCAAAGGGGGTTTTAAGTGCTGGGGCGGGTGACTGCGGACATTATAAATGCAGGACTTATTTTACGGTGTCTGGGTTAATGCAAAGGGGTGCAGCGGGGGGGGGTAGGTCTACCGGTATGGTGACTCCTCCTTTTAGAGTTACGAGGCAGCCACGATACATTTCAGTAGTTGGGGACCAGCACCCAAAGGTTGATTTCAGTTCTTTAGCACAAATTTGTCTTTCTTCCCCCACGATACCTACTGAGGCAAGTACCAGAATGCAATTTATAAATGTGCCCCGTTTAAATGCACAATGTGGTTTCCCATGTATCTACCGCTTGGTGTAATGGGCTCTTGAAAAGGGGAGGGGGAATACACACCACTGCCTTTAATCACATAATTAGCATAAAGATTTGTCTCAATTGGGCGCATGTTTTAAGCAGCACTAAGCTCCCAATGTCAGCGGCAGCATTAAAGGAAGGTAACAGTTCAGACCGTCCTTGCCATGTTGGCTTGGGTTTCATAAGCGCCTCGAGCATGAGCAAACAAGTAATTTACCCAGACACCCTATTTTGGAATCAGTGAAATCCCCATTACAGGAGTGCACTGTGCACGCTGACATTGCCACTTAAATTGACTTAAAAACTATTATTGGTAAAGAAACATCTCCAGCCTCCAACATTTCTTGACACCCGCCCTCCTTTGTAAAGGAAGGTGCAGTTACTGGAGCTCAGGTGCTGGTGGGGGGTGGCAGGCCTTGCTCCCACAGCCCCCTCTATAGAAGAAGGCAGAATTCCTGATACCAGGTGCTGGCGAAAAATGCTAGGGATTGCCCACACCCACCTCTGTTGAGAAAGATGGCATTGCTGGTGCCAGGCATAGCATCTGGCCTTTAAGAACATCTAAGAGGGAGATTGTGCACGAGGAAGATGAGGGATGTGTTTTCCTTTTGACTCAGAAAAAATCAATATTTAGGCTGAAAAAATGCAGAGCATTCCTCCAAAAAGGGACGGTTGGTTGGCATAGTGCCAGGCTCTTGTGGGGTGGTGGTGAGCCCGCTCTGTAGAGGGAGAGTCCCCTGGGCACACCTTTGGGAGAGCTTGGGCGGGGGCTTGTGCCCACGGCCTCCCACTGGAGCCAGATAATTGCTACGTGCTGTGTGGGCCTGTCTGTGACGCCGAACTTCTCATTTGTGGGGACCTGCTGTCACTGTGGCAAGTTCCTCCCCCTGTAATTACCCCCTCAATGAATGCCACTCTGCTTCCCGCCCCCTCGGCCCCTCTTTCAGTTTCAGGCCCGGATGGTTTCAGCTGCAGGCCATGGTTGCTCCTCATCATTTTAAATGTGCAAGCTCGTTCAGTGTGACTTGATAGAACTCACACGACATGACTCAGAAAATGGACTCCATATGTATTTTCTTAATTATTGGCTCCAAAGCCAAAGTTTCACATACAGTTTTTAAAAAAAGTGCTAATGAATAATCCAATACTTTCAAATGTTTTGACCCAGGTGCATTCCAGCGGCAGATTCTCAAACACGAACACAAAGGAAAAAGCGCAAAGAATGCACTTTTTATTTGTGTTAGTTTTAGAAATGGACAGGTTACCTTTCCCCCAAAGGTGACCTGCACATTTCAGGGGGCTGGGGTGGAACGCAGCCCAAAAGGCACACTGGCCAGAGCCAGCCCCCTTCTACACACTGGCCTCAGGAGCGCAGTCCCATCACATCACTAATACATTTCAGGGCCCAGCACCCCCCTGAGTGCTAGGAGCACATTAAATAACAGAGGGCCTGTCACTGTGTTTCAGGAATAGAAATGTAAGTGGGCCAGCAGTGGTTCGTACTGGTGCTGTTCCATTTTCTAAAATAAATTCATGATAGGGTCAGGAATGACCCTTCCATGCAATGCACATTCCCCTGTGTCTGTTGCAACCAGGTGCAGTGAATGTCTTTGTTGTCTGTGCATTTTAAGTCACATGCCATCTTTTAATACAGGGTCAGCTTTCAAATGCATAGAAAGCTCCCTGCTGTGATCTTCACATTTAAATGCTCTTTCTGCCTCATATGGATTCCTGCTTAAAATGCATCATACATGCTCACATTCCAACGCCCTTTCAGAGCAGGGAAAATCTTTTTTGTTATAAAGGACGAGATGCACTAGCGCTCCACGTCCTTTGCACCAAGAAATGTTTTGAGAATATTGGCTCATGCTCGCTACAGTAAAATGACCATCATGAGTCCTGGTTATTAGGTATTGCTAAAGTGCCAGTGCCACCTGTAAGCCAAAACTATAGCATTGGAAAACCGCTAGAGAGAAATGGCATATGAGGAGGGCCACACAGCTTGTACGTGTTGTTCGGTTATTTATGCTCCTATTGACTGCCCATGACCATGCTGATCCTTATGGTCATTCCAAACCACTTCCTGCCCCTCTGCGCTCAGATCACATGGCCCTGTGATCTCTTTGAGCTAGCTTTTTCAAGCCTTACCATCACATTTGTGCTCAATGTGCTGGCCAGTGTTGTTTCAAAGCAGTCTTCTGAGAGTTCATGACTTAATTGGAGCTGTAAACAAGCTACTGGTGTAATAAAAATGTCAACCAAGTCTTCCCACAGCCACTCGAGTTATAAGCACTACGGGGTGTCCTTCACTGAAGTCCTGTTAAATACAAGCATTGGCAAAGCCAACGGTTTTGGTTTGTATATAAGTATCGGGCAATTGCTAGGCGCTGCTATTACATGCCCAGGTACTCACACCTATTTCAACCCGCTATGATCGATTGCCAGTTAATACCGCTAAGTCACTGCCTTGCAAATTCCTTTTCCATGCCTACACAAAAGCCAACGCTTTTGCATTGCCAATGTTTTTTTCATGCTGTGTTGTTTTTAGGCTATGTCATTGTTCACTTTTTATTATTCTTGTTTGGTGAATATTTCTGATGTAATGCTTTGGGCCGTATTTTATAGATTATACAATTAAATTTGCCTATTTGTTATAGCTGTTCTCATATTTTCGAGAAATCTTGGGAATGGGACAGTGCTGTCCAATGAGACACAGCAATGTCTAACATAGTGCGGTATTATTCAGTATACACTACACAACCTTATGTGCTATGGGAAAACTGTGTGCCCAATAGAAACACTGGACAGAAAGCTAAACTAGTGCTTGGCTGATCGGGAGCAAGTTATGACAAACTACTGAACACACATTCTGCATCAAGAGATCTAAGATCAGATGTACATATGCAGCGCATGATCATAGCTATTGGGAGCATCGTCGCCCTGTGATATTAAACACAGACGGAGTGCATGCGGTCTCTGCATTTCATTCTGTAGAGCATCATTGCCAAGTCCATCTCCAGGAGCTGCTGAGGCTTACTGGTGAAGCCACTGACTTGAATCCGTAAAACGACTGTTGCCATCATCATCATTTATGTGACCTGCAGATTGCATGCAACCAATATTGTACATACTACAACTCTGAAACATTGATAGGCACTGTGAGGCCTTTTCGGGAATTTGATGCAGCACAATGTGAAGACAAAAATGGCTGCTACTCTGTATTTATTAAAATATGACAGTTTACTCAATAAAATGAGATTGCTCCTATTACAATGAAGTCCATTCCCCGAATGTCCAACCTAATGCAGCCATTTCGCCACAAAGCATTTCAATGAAATGTATTTTTTCATTTAACCTCAATCTGACACTTAATTTCTGGTCTTATTTTTCACTATTCTATTGTGTTTTAAGTTATATTCTTTGATGTATTTTTTTTTTTTGGGGTAGGATATTCCTGTTAACCCTTTTTTATATTATTCGAAACAAAAACAAAGTGAAATGTCCTTAATATAGCATCCTATTGGGGAAACAGATCACAATATATATATATATATGTATAATGTTTATATTTTATTAACAACTACATAATCCGTTTAAAGCTTAGAGGAGTATCTGTTGAATTAGACTTGAGATATGGAGGGGGCATGGGTGGCGTGTCGCGGGGGCGACATGGGTTTGGAGGGGGGTGGGAGTAGGACATGGGTTTTGGGGGGCAACATCAGTTTTGGGGGAGTGCGGGGCCCCAAGGCTGTCTGTGCCCCGGGCCCCCAAAACTGTTAAGATGGCCCTGATCATCAGGTGGTGCTGCACCCCAAATCTAGATATATAACAATTTTCACCACTCATCGGGGCCTCTACCGATATAAAAGGCTGAGTTTCGGGGTGTCATTGGCGGCTGAAGTATTTCAAAACATCATTCGTGGGGCGCTGGTGGACCTGGATGGCGTACTAAACATCAGCGATGACATCCTTGTGTTTGCCAAGTTGGAAACGGAACACCTTGTCAAGCTGGTAAAGACCTTTGAACGTCTCCAGTCTTGCGCTCGACCCTACACCGAGATAAGTGCGAGTTCCTGAGGACTCCCATTGACTACGAGACCCACGCAAGGGGAAAGACATTGTGGAGGCCCGGGCCCCTGAGAAGGTTTCGGAAGTGAGGAGCTTCTTGGGAATTGTCCCGTACTGTGGCCGTTTCATCAAGATCTTGGCATCACAATCAGAGCCCCTCAGGGCCCTCACAAAAAGGACATGACCTGGCAGTGGGGACCACTTGAGCAGGCGGCCTTCGATGACATTAAGGGAGCACTCACGGCTGAAGACATAAAGGTGTTTTTTGATTCCCGCATTAGAGTCAGAGATAGTGGTGGACGCCAGTCCGTTTGGGCTGGGGCAGTGTTGACGCAGATTGACACAAATCAAGAGGTTCACCCCATCGCATATGCCAGCAAAGCGCTGTCGGAGACCAAACAACGGTACTCCCAAATTAAGCGGGAGGCCCTGGCCGTGCTGTGGGGCTGTAGCCATTTCTGACTCTATGTCCTTGGACGACCCGTGACAGTGGTTACAGATCATAAGCCACTGCTGCCCATACTGGCGGGGTCATCATCCAAACCTCCAGCCAGAATAGAATGCTGGATGTTGGCCCTGTTGGAGTATGGAGTATCGCTGGTGTACAGGCCGGGGAGTAATAATGCCACAGACTATCTCTCAAGTCACCCGCGAGAGGGCACTGGCGGGGTACAATCCACATGTGTGGATGAGGCCGACGAACATGTGCAGCTGGTGGTGGAGGCCGCTACACCCAACTCTGTGCCGGTAAAAGAACTTGAGCAGGCATCAGCGGAGGATGACTGCTTCCGGATACTCAAGGCAGCCATCCAGCAGGACTTGTGGCGGATGGTCATAGACTCTCTGGCAGCCAGAACCCAGGAGGCCAAATCCACACGGGAACAACTGTGGAGAGTGCGGGGTGAGTTGACATTCTCTGAGAAGGGCCTATTGTTAAGAGGAGACAGCATTGTCATTCCACAGAGCCGGACGCAGCAGATGATCGTGCTCGACCATCAAGGACACCAAGGCATGGCTAAGACCAAAGCACGCCTACGCCAGAAGGTCTGGTTCAACGACCTTGAGCAGAGAGTAGAAGAGTTTGTGGCATCCTGTGTTTGGTGCCAGGCGGCGTCCCCTGCCCTGAGGGAACCTGAAATTGAGACCATGATGCGAGGGACCAAGCTTTGGGAAGTGGTCCACGCTGACTTTGGGTCCACGTCAAAAGGGGCACACACTTCCTGGTGGTGGTGGACGAGTGGTCCCGCTATCCGGAAGTGGAATTCATCGAGGTGGTGGCAATTGAGAAGATTTTTGCCACTAATGGACTGCCCAGTGTGTTGTGCTCAGACAACGGCCCACCCTTCCTAGGGCGACAGCTTCGCTGGGCTGATGGAGGAGTATGGCGTGCACCACCGCAAGGTAACCCCGCTGTGGCCTAGGGCAAATGGTGAGGCAGAGAGAATGATGCGGACTCTCAATAAGGTTTTTCGCATTGCACAAGGGGAAGGCAAGTGCCTGGAGAGGGCGCTGTACAAGTACCGAACCACCCCCACACATCTACGGGGTGGCCACGGCTGAAGCCATGTTCCAGTGGTGCCCAGAAGATCTGCTGCCAGAAATTGGTGAGCGGGAGCCTGCTGTGATTGACAGACAATGATCAAGTCGAGCGGGAGTGCCGTGAAAGGACCGCGCAGGAGAACCTACGGAGAGGACTGAGGCCACAGAGGCTGGCGCCCGCCCGGGGTCGAGGTGCTAGTGAGAAACTGACACCCTCAAAGGAAACTGTCTCTCACCTATGAGCCGGAACCCTTGGACATGGTAGCGGTAAAAGGGTTGATGGTAACCGCCTCCGATGAAAATACATCAGTGACAAGGAATGCCAGCTTCTTCCAACGGCTGGGAGAATCTATGACTGAACCGGCACCCAGTGGGCAAGTGGTGGAGGTACCGGATGTGGGCAGTGGCCCCATGTGCCTGCCAGGATCCCCAGCCTGTGAGCTGGCTGGCGAAGGAACTCCGATTTGAGACCGTGGCAGGAGGTACCCCCAGAGGACTGGGCGAGGAAACCTGCCCGTCTCACCGATTATGTACTAGAATAGATGCTGTGAGTGGGAGTCCTGAATGTCCGGGGAACCCGGGTGGCTGCTATTAAAGGGGCTCCAGGGTTTGTTTGCAGTGAAGTTAATTGTTTGATAGATAGTAATCCTTTGTTCATTTGTTTTGTTTGATATGAAAAAGGAGGAGTGTGATGCTGCCCCTTTAAGGGCTGCATGCATGCGGCGGAGTGACGTTGCACTCTGCCGCGTGCAGTATAAATAAAGCGGGCCTTCCCGGCCGTGCAGAGCGACTGGGGAGCCCGAACCGAGCGGACGTGTCCGAGTGCTATCTGTGGTGGGAGGGGGGCTCACGGACAACTACTGGGGTGCGGTAACAACCACAACAATCACCAAGCCCAAGAAACCGCACCAGCCCCCTGCTGGTGGCAACCAGTTTATACTGGCATCTGCGAGCCACTTCCCCGCAGGCCGCCACCTGGCCAAACCCAGCATCCCCACGGTAGCAGGTTCTTTGCCCTTCACCCCTTGCGTTGGAGGTCTGTTGAAAACAAGAATGGTAAAGCCAACCGTTTTGCCTTGTATATAGATATTAGATGGACATTTCCAAGCGCTGCTATCATATGCCCATGTACACACACCACCATTTTCCATCTGTTTCTATCTTATGGCCAGGCAGTACCATTATGGCAGGCCGTGGCAAATGTCTATCTCATGCTCATGCAAAAGCCAAAACGGTTGGCTTTGCCAATGTTTGGTAAAAGTGTCCTGTAACCTTGTCATGGGCTGCTTATCTTTCCCTTCAAATACAGCTTGTTATTCTTGTTTAGCTGTCGGTAAGATAGCTCAGTGGGTTGAGTGCTTGCTGCTTCTGCATCTGTATGTGATCTGCACGTGATCTTCACGTCGCAGGGGCAAGGTCGACTCAGCCTTTCATCCTTCCAAGGTTGATAAAAGGAATACCAATTTCGATCGGGCAATAATTATTGTATATAAACATTTTCTATTTAAAGCCTTTTAGATACAAGCGCTACATAAATAAGCTATTATTCTGAATCCAGCACTCTGAAAAGGGTTTACCCGCGCATATTTCGATTGCTGCGCAGTATATGAAGCTATGGGTTGTGATCAGCATTAAGGGGGTGGCACGACCAGATTCTGGATTTCTTGGATTGGGGGAGGCAATGGTGTCTTGTCCGCGGGCCCTAACATTCCTAGAGATGGCACCGATGCACAAGGGACACGCAGAACGTCACAACAGTACCTGTAAGAAAATGAATTAAAGTGTTTTGTAAATTGATTTTTTTTTAAATGAAAGGATCTCCATTGTTCTGTAAAAACGTGTTTTTTTTATATATATAACAATGGGCTGGTCATGAGAAGTCTTGTCCCAGCTCCTTCTAAGACACTACTCTGCTCATTGGATGTTGTGTATGATGCCGAAGCAGCGCCGATTCTGAGTGCCTCTAAACCACATACCTATAAAGCGAAAAGCTCCTCCTGAGCAGTTCACCCGGGGAGCAAAACATACAGATTTCTTACAGAACATCAAATGTGTCAATACCACATCAACAATACTGGTGCCTTCCTATTGGACACAGGCGATGCTCAGCCCACTTTCCTTTTCTACCGAGAGGACGGCCCAGCAGTTTCTGCCTTACTAAATGCGCGAATGCGCCGCTGTGTCTGAGTGGATCGTTCTTGTGCTCCGATTCCAACAGCAACCGCGATTGGCTATCTTTCCTAAAACGCCGGTGTCCAAATGTAGGCGCCCCCAGAAAAATTCAGTCCTACCCGGAAATAGAGGGTGGACGTAGAATTATGGTTCGAGTAAAGAAGAATGCATACCCCCCGGCACGTTTCCTTAGTCTTTAAGCCCAACCCCCTTTCTCTGCAGGACAGTAGAAGCAGGCTGCAGCTTGATATAAGCCAGGGGACCGTGTCAGAGCGTTGTATTTGGGAGCGAGCCTGGTAGACAGACCCGCCCAGCGTGCGTCCTGCCAGGGAAAGGTGCTCTGAGGGCAGCCCTGCCGATGAACTTCGCTGCAGCCGCTCTCATTGCCTGCGCTGTCGCCTGTGCCCTGCGGTAGAAACTCTCGTAAATGTTCACTTTCTGGTTGCTGCTGTATTCGTTTCTGGCAGCGACTCCTTCACTTGTGGAAGCAGGCGGAGAGGGCCACGTTGACCCGTCGCGATGCTTGGTTTGGGGACCTGGTTTACGGGCAGATGCTGTCCTCCCCGCGCGCTATTTCTACATCCAGGCTGTGGACGCAGGAGGGCAAAAGTGAGTACATAATGTGTTTATGCGTTTCTGGTACGTGTAATGCCATAGCTCTCAACCATTTGTGTTGCCAAAGCGGGTGAAATCACCCGATTTTGTTTTTGGCGGGTGAGACGCCAATTGAATTGAATGGGCGTGCAGGAGGCTTGGCGGGTGAGTCAGCCCTTTTAAAGGCGGGTGACACCCGCCAAAAGCGTGTGAGTTGAGAGCTATGGTAATGCTCCGAACTCTATCCAGGACCCCCCCCCCCCCAACCCAGACGTGCTTCTTTCCTAGCACATCTCTTCGTGAAGCAGAGGCAGACATTCTGTTTCCTACATTTAATCTGTGAAATTGGTAGTTAAGTCAAAGCGCTGTGAAAAATAACATCACAATATTAAATGAACGGATGCAATCCATTCAAACCTCTCGGTTCAAAAAGTCCAAATTGTCCTTGTTAGAGATTTCAATGATAAGAAATGTTTTACTTAGGTATTCAAATTACTAGAGGTGTTGATTTGCTTCTTGATCTAAACGGCAGGCTTACATATCCTCTGCCCCCCTCCTATCCCCTTCATACCTTCCCCTCCCTTCTCACACCCACTTGAATTTAAATCAGATAACTGAATTATTGTTCATCTTCCTTTGACTACCTTCTCTCCCTCTCCTCACCCTTCCCTCACCTCCTCCATCTAAGGAAATTGTTCTACATTTTGTTTCATGATTGTAAATATGCTTCTTCCATTAATGTACCTTGTTGTTATATTGTAAAGCTCTTAGGATTAAAGTGCTATATAAACCTGATAAACATGCATTTTCAGAGATTGCAGTGTTGTGTCAAAAGGGGGAGATTAAAATGAACTCTTTGGGGTAAGGTCAGTGTGATCAAGATGACTTTGCTTCCCAAGTTGTATGTTTTTCATATGCTCCCTCTCTTGCTTTCAGTTAAGCTGCTTTCCAACATAAACAAAATGTTCAATGAAATCTTATGGGGGGGAAGGTGGGGATATCCTCATGAGACCAGTACACACCAGTGTTTTTGGCTTTCCCGATATAAAACTGTACCACACTGCCTTCATGCTGCGTGCCCTGCATCACTGGCTTATATCGGATCGTGCAGATTGTCCGAACTGGGTTATTATTGAGAGAAAATCTGTCCAACCAATCCCGCTTGACTGTTTACTGTATATGGATAAAATACTTCCAGTTAATTCAACTCTGCCGTGTGTTCAAAAATGTCATAAGAGAATGGCAAAAGAATTGTGATGTGAAATACCTGCTTGGTATGGATTCCTCTTTATGGAAAAACCCAGCTGTGCAGATTGATAATCGTGCTCTGCTCTCTCATGGATTTCTTGGACAAAAGGCAGGCTTCTGGAGATTAGGGCAAATCTATGTTGGCCATTCGATGCTTGATTTTTGAGTTTTTGAGATTCAGGTATATGCTGTGGTTATTGGCAACTCTCTCCATTATCGGGCTTTAAGTAATCTTCTTGAAGTGCTATTTTCTCTCTAAATGCTACCTTGCATGGCCCACCCACGATTCTACATTTAGCCAATGGTATGTCACCATTTGTCCTCATAACGCGGGCTGGGCTCGAGATGGCCTCCTAGCATAGTCGAAGTACTTGGAGCTCCGATTTAGGATGTGTGATTTCTGATAGCGACTGGAATCGTGCATGTGAAGGGTCTTGCAGTTTCAAGATTGATTGCGGTTTACCCAGCAGAGGATCTCCCATTGTATTTACTGGTCCGCGTTGAAAATGTGGCTTTGCAAGCTTAGTTCAGATGACACTTGTTGGAACTGCAAGAGGGAGTTGGGTACTGCTCTACATATGTTTTGGCTTTGTCTGAAAATTCTGTTGTTTTTGGGGTGAAGCCCTTCAGTGCATTGATCTTGTGTTGAGTATTTCCCTCCCCAGCACACCCATGATCTGTGCTTTGGCTCTGTTCCCGGCTGACATTAATCTACCTGTTGCCAACCTCTTTTGGGTTTATAGTGCTCTTTTAGTGGCAAAAAAACACATTTAGAAATTTTTGAAGAGTAATCTCGAGCCTACTGTTGATGACTGGTTGCATCATTACTCAATTGTCTTTGGCAGAGAGGTGTCTTTCCAAATAAAAAATAAAAAATGAAGACCAATATTCTCCTAATTGGAACACTTTTAATGAATTATATGTTTGACTATTTCCCCCCTCCACACCCCTTATTTGTGTACCATTCTGCGTACTTAGTTACTGTTCTGACATTTAACACCTTTTTATATTGTCTTCCTATTTAGTTGCCTGTTATAATAATTTTACAGTTGTTCTTTGTATTATTATGATATTAATAAAAAGATTATGAAAAGAGGGGAACACATGTTTTATGTGCGAGCTCCCTTTATGATAAGACAGGGTACCCTTCTTCTCAATCATAGTCTCCCCGAAATTAACTCTGTAAATTTATGGGTATAAAGTATACTGACCTGTGCTGTGCCTGCTGTTAGAAAAAAAAACTGCAAGAGACAAAGTTGTTGTCCATTCATCTACGGTATGATGTAAACATGTCACTTCAGCTAGTTCAAGTGGCCTCCTTGAAGTGTTATGGTCCTGAATGTCTTAATTGGCAGAGTGACGTTGCTTGTGTTTCTGTACAGAGAGGACGTGGCCTGGCAGTTTCGCTGATATTGGCGGCAGTACCAATACTGATTTGTATATGGCTGGTCCCCTTCTGCAGTTGTTCAAACAGGCTGAAATCGTTGGCCTGTAAGGTTACCCAGAGCAATGCCAGTGTTTCAGATGCATTCAAAACCTTCCACCAGGGCATCAAGTGGACTGGGGCTGAGCCCCGGCAGTCGCCAAAAAAGTGCCAGAGAAACGGGGCCCTACCGATTCTCACATTAAGCCACCCCCCACTAGCCGCTGGCAGTAATTGAGCGCAAACGGCCAGTGCTTCATGCTGTTGGTGTGACGCATTGGCTTGCTCGCCTGCGAGGAAGATGATTAATCTCCCTTTCAGATCCTCCCCACCAAACATATGTTGATCAGGTCACATAATTTCCCAAAGTATGCCTGCTGGAGGGGTGGGCACCGCTGAAGGTACAAAACAAAGGGAGATGGGGTGCACAAAAGCAATGATTGCCATGTGCCCCTGTCCCCTTCTCCGCCCACCTTGATTAACTTCAAAGAGGATTTTGGCCTGAACTGCATGTCTCTGCGCTTTGCATTTCTCGAGGTGAATATTTGCTAAGGAGGTTTTGGAAAGGAAGTGTTTCCTTTCGAGCGCCCACCCTGCTCGACTTAGTTGAAAATTAAAGCAGCCATCATCGTGTAATGTGTGTGTGTGTGTGTGTGTGTGTGTGTGTGTGTGTGTATGTATAGTAACTACTTGTTTTCTGACTTTCTTTTTTTTTTTTTAGGAGCAGAAGCACAATGAAACCTACATTTGGGGGGGAGGGGCCACTTCAGAAACGGGGCGAGCCAAACTTTGAGGCTTCGTTCCCACTGTTCTACCCCCAAGGTCTGGTGTGGGGACCAACTATCAAATAGTACATTTTAAATCGCATTTATAGAGTGGATGGACCGGATGAGTGGATGGACCGGATGAAGATATAGAACAGATGAGTGTAGAGATGAATATATAGAACAGGATATTGCTGGTGAATGCGTGAAAAGCACGAGTGCTTAAAGTAGATGAGCGCGGGGAGCAGATGAGTGCGCAGAGGGGTGGGTGCGCAGAGGGGTGAGTGCATATAGGGGATAAGTGCGTAAACAGGTGAATGCTTAGTACATGTGATGGCATAAAGCGGATGAATACCTAGAACGAACAAGCACAGATTGCATCCAGTACTGATGAGCGCGTAGAATGGATGAATACGTAGAGCTGCCGAATGCGTAGAGCATGGGGCAGACAGGAGTGCATGCATGGGAGCGCATAGAATTTGCATGACGTATATAATATGGTTTGGAATGCATAGAACGTCTAAAAGGGCATATAACCCATCATAGCTCACCACCACGCTTACTCTCTCCTTACATCACCACTCAACTAGAACGCAGAGATACTATGACATCATTCGGTATAACTGTTCTCATACCAACATCCGCGCTCACTCCACATCAAATCACTACTGGTTACACACCCCCCCAGACAGGCGTTCTCCTCAGGCCTAACGCAGCCACATCCGGTCTGGATAAATCCTGCCAGAACGAACACATACTCCTGATCTCCCAACCCTTCACACCTACCGCTAGAAAGCAGCTATTACACGGATACCGCATGAGCTGCACACATACCAGGTGCTCACACGCACCTTTTGACTCTCCCTACTCTCTCTACTGATCTGAACTTCGGTTCCCAAGGGCGTTCAACCTACCAGCGCCTTCAGAGCATACCAATGGTCTATCAGGCGCTACATGAATGAAATATAACAATAACAATATGCAGGTGATGGAAGTGAAAGTAGCAACTTTAATAAGGTTTTACCGCATTTGTGCAAGTACAAGCTTCTTCTCAACACAGTAAAACATTATCCCTGCAATTTTCAGCAAAGGCTCATTGGGGGAGGGTTTGAGTCCTAAAAAAAGAGGTGGGGGAGAAAAACCTGGTTAGCTCAATGGCCTTGTGCGCCTGTGTAGCATAGCTGTCATGGGTTGCTAGGGGTCGCAGCAGCAACCCCTGGGTATTGCTTTGCCACCCCTGGTGTATCATCTGCGACCCCTGCACCTCCTATATAAATTCAAGTATTATTTCCTCCAATACTTTCCCGTGTGCCTTGTCTGTAGGTTGCAAAAACTTTCAAACCCAGAAAAGTCACTGGGATACAGCATGGCAAGTGTGAAGCAGAGCAGTTAACGAGGCTTTCCAGAGATGAAGTTGCTTGGCAACCATACAGTGGAAGCCTAAACTTGTATCTCTTTCTCCCGGGCCCCTGCTACTGAGCAGTTGTTCATATGTCTTACATTTGGGCGACTGGATAGTTCTCCAGCAAACACGTGCGGTGGCCGAGGCTGAGCACCTTATCTTGGACTGGTCCTGAAGGCTAGTGTCCAGAAGGATTGGACTCTTAAAGTAGCTGTGTGCCTGAAAGTAAGGTGAGTGCTTGCTCCCTTGTATTTGTGGCTGTTATGTTCCTGCATTTGTAATCTGGAATGGGGGCTGTGGTTGGGCGCGGGTGGGATTGTCATTTGCTTGAACAGTTGTAAAAGGCCTGCTGTGTTATCCTAGGCCCATTTGTGAAATCACTCGCCTCCCCATCTTGTCTTACCCTCCCTATGCCATTATCTGCAGCGGAATCTGTCCCCATGAGCCAGGAGGGGGAAGAGCCTATGGTGCAGCTGCTGGCTGCAATCATTGAGGTTTGCTTAGCTAGTGACGCTCCTGTTATTGGCTCGCTTTGGCTTCTCCACATAAGCTTGGGAGCCTCTATTATGAAGTTTGGTACTCGAAGTTCTTCTTTTACTACCAGTCCTTGGAGACATAGAATCGTTCCTGGTAAAGAAAGCTCAGCGGGTCTATGCTGTGTGCAGGATGGATTCCTTCGTGCTGTCCCTTGTGCAGTGTCCGGTTTGAGTATCTTATCCGGTTCTAATTGTTGCGTTGCATTCTGGTTCAAAACTACATGTACCATTATGCAAAGTAAAAGCAGAACTGCATGAGCAACTCAAGGATGGACACTTAAGAGCTGCCGTTTTTTTTTTAAGGTCGATGAGATAACTACTGTTGAGTTGGTTAATAAAGGCAATCAATGTTGAGAAAATAGTTATATCGCCCGGATGTCCCACTCAGGTGAAACGCAGAACTCGGAGGAGAGATCATGTTTTTGGATTTCAACAGTTAATAACCTATGCATGCAGCTCGGTGAGTAAAATGCTTGCCACCGAGCTTAGTGTTCAAAGACACGTTGGCAGGGGTTGACCTACCATTCTTCTGACGTTAATACATTCAATAGCAATAAATAAAATTGCAAGAATAACTGTCACTTACATTGGAAGAAAAAAATAAAAAACCACCGACTGCAAGGGATATATAAAATAAATCTTTAAGGGGCTAATTCAAGAAAAAGTGAATATTGCCCGCAAACAGCCCCAACCCCAAAAGTTACACCTCCACGCACAAGTTCCTGCACTAAGGGGGGGGGGAAATTAGAAAGAAAAAAATATACAAATTAACATATTTCACTTAAACTGGTCTCAAACTTCGAGGATGGTAAACTACTACTAGAAATGTTTTTAAAAAAATAAATAAAATCGTCCACTTTCACATTTGCTCGTTGAGCCGAATAATTACTATGTAGAGGTAGATTCCAAACAAAGGAAGGGAACTGTCCTATCACTCACCAATTTCCCCCCTCACCGCAATATATGTCACATTACAGGCAGCGTTTCAAACCCATAATAATGGCAGTAGAGTAAGCGCTATACAAATGTCAAATAACTTGGCATACCATTAAGAGGAAGGTATGTATACAATGGGGGACTTTGCACTTCAATCCGGGGGGAGGGGCTACTACGGCTTGGCAGAGCGTCTTCCATCAGTTCGAGTATGCCAAGAAATTCGAAAAATACTATGAATCTGTGTCAACTGTGAACACATCTATCTCCAAAGAGGAGGTCTGATGGTTTGTCTCTATTTCGTTCTGTGGCTGTGAGAATATGATGAAAGAAACATGAACAAGTGATAGATTGGGCTCATTCTAGATGATTTTTGAGGTTTTTACTTCACACTGCGCGATAGCACTTCATTTCGGACTCTTCCTGCTTCTAAGCACTTGAACAGGGATTGCACGGCACCCTCCAGTTCTAAAGGTGAGTGCGTTGGCCCTGAACCAGTCTCCCGATAACATATTTGAATGATTTGTAGAAATAAAATACTTTCCACCGGGCAATTAATTGTAAAACTATGCGTGAGTGATTGTTTGCTGTGGCACTGATTCTGGTTGTAAAACTAGGTCATAAAAGATTTGGTAGTTTGAGACCACATTTTTTAAATATGTTTTTGTTTCCTATCCCCAAAAAACGGTCATGTGGCCCCACCCCTTGAGTACATAAATATGATCCCCCCACGTGACATTGCAGCAGTTATAGTGGGTGGGTGGCAGGCGATTATGGCATTGACGCCACCTCGCCCAGGTCTCCTTAGAGCCGAGGCAAGTAGGGAAGCCTAAATTGTTGCACAGTGCCCCCATGACCGTGTAGGGAGCACGAGCCGGTTACTATTACAAAGCCGAGGTCCCCCGAGTAGTCAGCGCTACACTCTCATGCATGAGTTCTGTAACACCACACTAGGCATAGATCTTTAGCTTGAGACTTCTACCCTCTTGGAAAGCCATGCTGTGAAGGTGTGGGGAACTGGGTGAGAACACACAATAATGGTCGACGCATGCGACAAGTCGAGAACCACAACACACGCTTTACAAGGCATTTGTGCAAGGTGCATAGTTTAGGGTGGAGAGTAGTGTATTGGTAAATTATTTCAAACATCACATATTTAACCATGTTTGGGTTGGTTCCATCATGGTGAACCACGGGGGAAGGAAAAAGAGGGAGGGAAGAAGGCAAGGCCAGCACAAATTTCAGAGGGCATTGGGATATTGGTTATGGCTGGATCTATGTTCCTCTTACCCATGTAGTGCGGTCCGGCACCCCCTGTGGGGTTCTGGTGGTAGGTAGGGTTTGTTCCCGCTTTCTTTTTCCTTGCACAAATGTAATGTGTACCATGTCACACAAAACACTAATGTCACTACATGTGATTCTGAACATGTATCAGCCTTGAGAAGGACCTACGGGTCGACACTTGTCGGCTGACCCCATGGGGACACAAGAACCCCGACTGGACCTATAAAGGGTGTATACAATCTACCAAATAAAACAAACGCTTTTTACAATCGAGCACAAAACTGCATGGAGAATATAATTCTTGAACTTCACAAATGCAAGGTATCCCCCTCTCTACCCAACAAACGAGGTGTGGGCTGCACCTCAATACTAACCTGTGATTTTACCGAAAAACTAACCAAACAGATCTTCAATACTAGAGCACAGCAAGGTAGGTTGCACCCTAGAGCCCACGTTCTCCAATTCACTTATTAATAAGCCCCTCTCTAGTTTGAGTAGTTGGACACAGATTTGGGTACCCAATGCAGGAATATGAATTCCCCTTCAATGCCCCCTCTCGCTTTGCCATCGTCCATATTTTGCTCTGTTGTAATATGCAGGGCCTGAGGAAATTACCATTAGGGACTACAATTGGATCTGCACTGCCAGCCTCATGGACTGGCTTGGTACCAGTATAATTGGATCTAGTTACCCAATCCCCCCCTGCTAGGCAGCAGACTGCTGTGTTGGTCCCACAGCACAGTTTCATGAGCTTGGAATTCGGCCAGGGGGATTTGGAACCTGGGGCCACAAGTCAACCGGGCACTATTTGGGCCAGAGCTCACTCGCCTTGCATGGTTGGGGCTAGTCAAGCTTGGGCGGGCCTCCGAATTACGATTATCTCTCTCCTTCAAGGGTTGGGAAGCCCCCGTGACTGCCTCCATTCTAACGGTGGCCCTCCCAAAGCTCTTTTCTTTGCGTCTCAAGGATGACCAGAAGCAGCTTCTTTAGGTCTACTAATTCGGCGAGGGCAACATTACACTTGCATCCACATGGCACTGTCGCTCCCATAGCAGCTTGTTTGTGAAATGGGTGTCCCAGATGTGAAAAGGGGACAGGGGGGACTGGTGTGCAGCTGGGCGCCGTTCTCAACACAAATGACCCGCCCCTTCCTAATTGAACTGGACCATTACCAAGGGGGCTGATGCCACAATCTTCACAAGAGTTGTCTTTTGCACCCTTCTTAGCATTGTTTTCTTTAGTGCAGTGAATCTCTTGTAGCCCAGAACTGGTGATGACATTATAAAATCAAATTGCGCTGTCTGTAACCGTGTGGACTCCTTCTGTGAAATCTTTTGTTGGGCTTTTACTTGGCAGCGGCCATTACCCCTGTGGCCACTTAATTTGCAGACTGGTTGTTTGGCTCTGTTCAACAATGTTTCAGAACGGATGAGAGATTCGGAACAGATGTCAAAATTGGAAACGTTAATCTTCTGTAGAAACAAATGAAGAGACTTATATGAAGATATCTGGGGTAGACTCCTGGAGCATTTGTTTTTGCTTTAATGGATTACTATTCTCTAGATTGCAGTGAGGTGATGTTCTAATCTCAAATGTGAATTTATGTATCTGTGTTTGTGAAAATAAGATGTAGCATTGTAATTTTGCATGTTAATTGTATTGTGTAAAATTCAAATAAATGTGAATATAAAATAAAAAATATTTACGATGTCCATCTCAGATACTGGTTTGCCATGACCCTTACAGTTTTATTTTGTGTGGTGATGGGATCATCAATGCTGTTTGCCAGATTTTTACTTGAAAAGGGTGCCTTGGGGAGTATGCTGGTAGGGGTGATTGATTTACAAGTTCCTGCATCAACCGTCACAGAGCTTAAGACCGCCTCCAAAACTAGGCAGACCCTCAAACATTGGCCTGCCTGCAATGTCACTAGCTGGGGGGCGGCGGTGATTAGCTGTACACTGCGCTCCAGGTTAAGTTAAAACACACTGCTGCCATTAGGTGCCACTGGTATGCAAGGTATCCTTTTCCTCGCTGTCACCGCTTCTACCCAACCAGGCATCCTTGCTGGTACCAAGAAACTGCTTTATTTATTTATTTATTTATTTGTTTGTTTGTTTTTTGTTGATAATGGTGTATGCTTCACCCGTAAGTTTGGTGGGGCTGTGTGTTCTTACTAGATCAGCACCAGCATCTGTACCCGTTAGAAAGGGTGCTTTTATCGTTTTGTGCTCAACTATCCTCCTTTTCTGCTCGGCATGGACAAGTACATTGGCATAAGCAGATATAATCGAATTGCGTGTGTAGCAGAGTAGGGGAAAGCAGTTACTAGTAATAGTTACCCTTATTATTATTTTTATTTAATGTTTTCTTCCCATTTACTCTACTTCTGATACTGTTTGTGTCGTTATTCACTCCTCTATATATTTTTTACTTGTCCCTTTATTCACCCATTTCTTTATCTGTAATCTCTAGTTATTTCGTTTTCTTGGGTTTTCCATGCAAAAACCTCTTTGATCATCCATTTTACATGATATGTCTGCTCGCAGCACTTGAGTTATATTACAATATGGCCACTGCGTTACATCGAAAAGGACACCCTTTGCCGTCCTTCTGGTTTGACGTCTATTGCATCCGCTTGGATAATCACGTTATGCATTCATCACGTAAACCTTTTTTAAGGGTAAACGTCGTCACCATGGCGACCTATGCCGATGCTTGCATGCAAATTTGTGACTGCGCTTTTCCTCGCGGTCGGAGGTAAGAATCATCGCTCCTTGAATAGAATGTCAGGGACTGTCTTCAAAGTGGTGAATCGCCACGTTTATTTATGTATTTTCTCCACGTTGGTTTCAGCGTCCACGCTAGTGAATTATTTCGGGACTCTGCCTTCACAGTGAAGTTCCGGCAGTTATATCTACACGGAGTTCTGGTCTTTACACATCCAGCTGATGGGCTAACATTTATCGAACGCATACTTGAATAAACCAATATCTGGGTATGACTCTATCTATCTTCATAGTTTGTTTTCGTACTTTTGTCCTGATACCTGTTTAATATCTTTATTTTTTGGAATAATTCTATATTTAATAGGCCTATTATGTGTTCTTTCGTTGTTTTTCTTGTAGATTGCTTCACTCTTGAAGTTTTCCGTACGTCGAGTCACTCTGGCTGCTACTTATGGTCTTTCAGACATAGCACTAATATACCACCGGACTGCTAAATTATTTTCTTTGTGGATTAGCGTAAGTTTTGTTGGGCTTTTCCCATCCTCACATTTTCGATTCTTGTGTACACTATCCCCTGATTACTTCGTTCTCCTGGTTTGGCGGGGTTCCATACCACGAGACATATGTCTTCGGTACTATATTTTTTAAGGCTTACTTTATTATTTATATGGAAACATTTGGCTTGCTGTCGGCAGGTCCTATAGAGACCACTACACCCCAGTGCAGTATGCGGAAGTAACATTATTATCTATTATTATTTCAAATTATGTATCCCCTCGTGACTGTGATTGCAGTTTTAAACTGAACCAAGTTGTGTTACCTTTAGTATCAGATGCATTAGGATTATTCGGCATCTCCACAACTGTGTTCCACACTATACTTGACATCAGCATTCCATTTACCTCTTAGATTGAACTGGCTCCTGTTACTAGATTCTTACTGAAAATTAGCATCACCCTGCCGATCCATAGCATTTACTTTGGAAGCAGTATTTTGCTTCATCCGTGTACACACCCGTTGGTGGTGGCAGAAATCGTCACACATCTCCGTTCCTGCACAAACAGGTAACCTTTACCATTCTAATATTAATAAACCGCATGGTCAATATTCTGGTTGGACCGTCACTGGATTCACAGGACCCCCACCTACCTGACTCTAAATATTCTTTTGGGGCACCACACCAGTGGTCATATTGATATTTGGAAAGGATTCTAGGGTCCTTGTTTTGAAACACATGAATGTATCCATGTTTTACTCATTTATAACAAAGCTGAATGTAAACATATGAGGGGTATTTTTGTTTATATCATGTAAACCTAAAAGTGTTTCAATTTCTTTTAATCTCTCTTTGAACATTCTCTCGATGTAAAAGCTACTTAGTATATCTGGTTTATCAAATTGGACAGTCTCTTTGTAAAACATATATCTCTTTATAGTCTGTTTTTAGGCCTATGAAGAAGAGGCATTTTCCCTCGAAACGCGTCGCCACTTGATAAAAACGGACTACTGACAACAATTCTTCCAATTATTTCTTTTTGCAATAACATTGTCACTGTTTCTTTTATGCAATTTATTCTTTACAAAAAAAATATATATACACAAATGTGTTTTACAAAAATTACTGTGGTTGAAAATTATTTTCTACATCTAAATCTTTATCCTCCGTTTACAGCAGTTGGTTTATCCAACACTATATAGTGTGCATGGGACGGGAGGATTCAAAGCTTGAATCTTCTCCTTTCTTCTTTTGTTAATTGTGGAGGTCTTTTGCCAGGATCTCAGTTCCTCCCCCGCACCTTAAACTCAATTGAGTTTTTGTTTACTTTTCTAAAAAGTTCTTTAAAGTAGGAGTGCATCAATTTTGGAATTTACTAGTTTGGAACTTGTCTGTCTCAACAGGCAAGGTAGCAGTGGAGGGTAATGAAATTGAACGGTAAGCAGTGTGTTGAATATGCCCCTCCCAGAGCACAATTCTTCACCTCGTCTGGCTTTTGTAGAGAAGCCCCTCAACACTCAAAGCAGAAAAAATACAACCCACTAGTGAAATAGACACCAACACCTCTTGCAAGGAGAACAAGTTTTATTCTCAAAAAGAGAAAAACATGCCAGCAAAGAACTCTGCTGCCACGGGGTACCCTGACGAAATCAACATGGGCGATAGGTCATAAAGGTAAAAAGCATCACAACTGATGTACATCACATAGGTTACAGATCTGCGTAGCTGGTTGGTGCGACCTGATACATAGACCGCGTGCTCCATATGGAATGCCAGGTCATTGGTCCCAGCTCCTCTTGTCCGTCTTCATCCACATGAGGTTCTTCCTTGCACGTCATCGGCGTGAAGTCCCTAACTGTCAATTATAAGTAGAAATAATAACATTCCGGATCTGTAGCCTAATGCGACCTGGTACTGCAGACATGGATGCAGAGGATAATCTAGAAGGTCATCATAACTTTCAACCCCAGCTCGATCCCAGAGGTGTCGGCGCCGTTCCAGTTCTTCCCACCACAGGCTTAAATGTGTTACTTCCCTCCCTGGCACCTGTAGCACAAATCACACACGTCCAGAATATTCTGCTGTGATCTTTCTGATAAATTGGCGATCTAACAGTTTTATGGTTAGGGGTCAAGATTGACTGGCACTCTGAAATTCTGGGGTCTTGGGACAGGGCTGCCTGGGCACTATAACTTGGGGTTTGGGCTGATCGTGCATACATCCCAACATTTCCCCCTTTCATTAATCCCACATTACCGAACGTCAATGCAAGCCTCTCTCCCCCTTCTCTATTTTCTCCCTCTCCAACCTCTCTACTTCCACATATGGCAGTGTTCCCTCCTTGGCTACCCATGCTCAGCATATGGATCGTAAAATTTCCACTGCCTGCACATACTGCTCTGGGGTACACATCATGTATGTGTGTGTATATATATTTCTGATGTTTGTTAATCTGCTTAGAATCACATGCTGTGCATAGGTCCGACATCCAGTGGTCACTGCGGAGTATTGCATTTTGTTTTTCGTAGTCGAAAAGGGGACGTCGACAAGGCGTGTCTGTAACACTATCCCTATAGTGACGTGCGTTGTACCCACAATCCCTCACGCGTCGAGGTCCCTCAGATTGTTTTTTTCCGCCCAGTTTCTGGTCGCCTTTCGCGGAGCTCCTAGAGAGACATTGCTATACTTGCCACGGACCTCGGTCCTTTTGTCATAACTTAATATACTGATAACGATCCCTCCCCCTCGACATTAGCTGTGAAGCTGTTTCTCCGCCGAACTGATTTTCGACGGAGAGGAAGAGCGGAGGAGATCCTTCGGCGCTGCCGAACACGTGGCCTGGCCTCGACGGCCAACTTACAGTAGGGAGAGTGGGGGTTAGAACTTTGTCTCTTCTCTTTGAGAATGTCTTTCTTTCTCCCCTTTCTTTCCCTTGGGGTTGTTATCGCCAGCTATTATTGCCTCAGCTATGGAGAGGACACCATTTTAAGTTTTGCCCGCGCTGCAGGGGCAAATATACTTGGAAAGATAAGCACAAGCTCTGTAATCGTTGCTTACCCCTCGATCACATAGAGAACAGCTGCGCAGCCTGCAAGCTCTTAAAACCCAGGACTCTTAAAGAACGTAGGGTTAAGAGGTGGGCGGACTACGCGATGTCGAAGTCAGTTTCCTCACCCGCTGCCGCTGTTACTGAAAGTGACGAGGAGTGCGATAACTCGACGTCCGTTACGGAAGTCATGAACCCCCAGAAGGAGCGCTCCCGCTCCTCGTCGTCCGTCCCCGGCCCCGACGGGCTCGGCTCACGCCCTGCTTATGGGGATGAACACCCCAGCGACAAGGACGCACACAAACCCCATAAGGCTAAACACACTACCCACGGCTCTTCTTCGTCGAGAACGAAGGATCCATCAGCGCCGAAGGGGACGCAGGGCACTCCGGCGTCTACCGCAGACCGTAAAGGTCACAAGCCCCACCCGCAAACGCAGCCGCGACCAGCGATTGGGCTTCCATCTAACACGGGCGCTACCCCAAAAACATCCGACGCAACGCTCCATAGAGCGACCGTCGAGGTACAACGCTCAACGCACACAACGTCGACACCAGAGCCCTCGACGGACAAGATCGTGGTCGAGAGCCTAGCGAGAATTGTCGCCGAAGACAAACGTACGTGGACGACGAAACAAACGTCGAATACCGCGTCGAAAAAACATAAAAGTAGCCAGGAACTGCCCCTTTCTCCAAAGGACGCTTCCGAACTACCTGAAGGCTTTTCAGAAGGAGACGGGAACCTCTCGTCGACGTTGTGGGAGCGTTCGAAACGATTCGAAGGCGAAAACACTAATTTCCCCCCTCTAGACTATTCAGGGGTACCCCATGAGACCCTTGAAAGACTCCATTCTTGCATGGAGAAAATGGAAAGGTTTCTAGGAAACCAAGACCCACCCACCCACTCACAAAAGACAAAGAGAATGGCCACAGGATGACCCTAGAGTCAAGATTCCTAGGCTGATTGACCTCACTGAGGAGGAGCAATACCTCCAGGAAGATGAGGAGTGTTTGGGTGGAGAAGAAGAGGTAGAACTTGAGGAAGAGGGGTTCGAAGAAGATCCTTACACCACTGCTACAGGTTTTGAAGAGGATACAGCTACCTCGCAGCCCTGGCATTCACCGTCAGTGCAGCCTTGGCAATCCCCATCAGTACATTCAGACCCTGATGCCTTTCTCCCTTCTCCTCTCAAGGATTCACATGGGAACTCCTCTCCCATAGATGACCAACCTTCCCTCAATGCACTATTGCGCAAGGCAGCAGCGCATTTTGAAATTGATACAGGGGAAACTCTTCCAGACATTGACTTTGTAGAAAAAGTCATCAAAGAAAAAGCCCCTGTTAGCCAATCTATTCCACTCCTGGCTTCTATTAAAAGAAGAATTTCTCCTTCCCTTACTAACCCAGCTTTAGTAAGAGGGGTCAACCCTAGAATAGAAAAGCTCTTCAGCCCTTCATCCTCTGACCCTTTATACATCAGAGGACACTCTATTCCGGACTCCCTTGTGGTTACCAACACAAGAAAAAGAGCAGGGGTGCCACTATCCACTAGTGAAGCACCCCCAGACAAAGAAGGCAAAAAACTCTACGCACTGGGGAAGAGAATCACGACCTCCGCCGCCTTCTCTACTAGAATTGCTAATAACAACTCACTTTTAGCTAGCTACGCAGATGCACAGTGGAACAAGCTGCGCAGCGAAGCAGAGGAAGCACCTGAACCTCTGCGTTCTCGCCTGCTAGCTATAATATCAGAGGGCACACTGGTAAACCAGGGCATCGTTAAAAACTCCCTAGATGCCGCTGAGACGGCTGGCCGCTCCCTAGTGCAGGGAATACTTCTCAAACGCCACGTTTGGCTACGCAATTCAGGTTTTAAGCCCGAAACCCAAGCCTCCCTCATAAATAAACCCATTGAACAGACGCATCTGTTTGGGAAAGCAGTAGATGAGGCCCTAGAACATGCTAAAAAAGAGTTTGATACCATCAAGACTCTTGATCAAATTTCTAGGCCCCCTAACAGGCAAGGCTATGGTAATAAACGCTCCTTTCGTGGCCAAAGACAGCAGCAAAACCAACAACAACAATATTACCCTGGTTAGTGGGCCAGTTGGAGCCAGAGTAACACCCAGTTCAGTCAAAGAGGCCAACGCCGTGGCAGAGGAAGAGGTCGTGGCTCCAGCCCCAGAGGTTCCACGCCCAATACCAGCAAATGACCCGAAAATTCGGGTCCCCTCCCATGCATCACCGGTCGGGGGCCGGCTAACATCGTTCCTTTCAGCATGGGAGGGAATCACGTCAGACCGTTGGGTATTATCCACCATAGCCCACGGATACTGCATCGAGTTCAACGGTTCCCCGAAGTACAAACCCCCACGGAACCGACGCATGACACCGCAACACCTCTCCATTCTTCTTCAAGAGGTGGAAGAACTACTGAAGAAAGAAGCTATAGAGCCCGTCCCCCTATCACAGGTAACAGAAGGTATTTATTCAGTGTACTTCCTTGTACCCAAAAAGGACTTAACCATGCGCCCTGTATTAGATCTGCGCCCAGCGAACATATTTGTCAAACCCCAAAAGTTTCGTATGGTGACCTTACAGGAGGTAATCCCACTGTTATCACAAGGGGATTACATGACAACACTGGACATGAAAGATGCATACTTTCATATTTTAATGTTGACATCGCACAGAAAATACCTCAGGTTCAAGATAGAGGACAAACACTACCAGTTCAGAGTACTACCCTTCGGGATAGCATCTGCACCAAGGGTATTCACGAAAGTACTGGCAGTGGCAGCGGCCCACCTGCGCAGATTATCCATCCCGGTATACCCTTACCTCGACGACTGGCTCATAACAGGGGATTCTTACGAAACATGCTTCTCCAATACCCAAAAGACCGTAGACCTTTTGTCCCAACTGGGCTTCTCCATCAACGAAAAGAAGTCCAGCTTAGACCCCAGCCAAATCAAACAATTCCTAGGGGCTCTAATTCGAACAAAGGACGGCCTCGTATTCCCCTCCAACGAGAGGGTCCAAAACATGCTGTTTCAGATTCCCCATTATGTAGCAGGCCAAGAGGTGACGGTACGCAAAGCAATGCGCTTGCTAGGGATGATGGCGTCATGTATTTATTTGGTACTTCACGCGCGCCTGCGCATGCGCCCAATGCAAGAGTGGCTCTACAGCCAGTGGTGTCAGGCCAGCGGACAATGGGACGATCTAGTGGTGGTCTCGCAGGCCTTGGTTCTCTCGCTACGGTGGTGGACAAAAGAAAACCTGTTATTAGGGAAAACTTTTGCCACACCCGCAGTGGAAGCCACTCTAACCACAGACGCATCCCTTACAGGATGGGGGGCTCACCTATCCCATCAGACGGCCCACGGAGTTTGGACTCCGAGCTTAGCATCCAAGCATATAAACCTGCTGGAACTACTAGCGGTGTTCAAAGCACTGAAAGCCTTTCAGAAACAGCTACAAGGAAAGACAGTGATGGTCCTCACAGACAGCACCACAGCCATGTACTACCCCAACAAGCAAGGAGGCACTCACTCTCCAGGACTGTCCAAACTGTCCCAGAACATATGGAAGTGGGCTCTCAGACACAACATGTTCCTACTATCACAACATGTACCAGGGGAACTCAATCTTCTAGCAGACAAACTCAGCAGAGACTTCCCCCTGCCCGGAGAGTACGAATGGCAATTACACAAAGACATCGTCTTAGACGTCTTCACTCAATGGGGATTCCCGGAAATAGACCTGTTCGCAACTCTGGAAAACTCACAATGCCAAAGTTACGCCTCCAGATACCCCCAGAACCAGTCCAAGGGGAACGGTCTGTCGATTCTATGGTCAGGGAAATTTGTTTACGCCTTTCCCCCGACTCCCCTTCTCAACAAAGTGGTGCACAAGATGCATCAGGAGCAGGTTACAATGATACTAGTGGCCCCAATGTGGGCCCGGCAGCCATGGTTCGCTCACTTGATGGAGATGTCCCTATCTCCCCCAGTGAAACTTCCCTGCCCGTACAACATGCTGTCACAAGACAAGGGCAGAACACTGCATCCATGCCCTCAGACCATGAACTTAGCAGCCTGGCTTCTGAGATCATAGAATTTGGACATTTACAACTCCCACAGAGATTTATGGACATCCTCAGGGAAGCCAGAAAACCTAATACTCGACACTGCTATTCTAGCAAATGGAAAAGATTCGTTATCTGGTGTAGACGTACTAGCATCAACCCAGTTAACTGCTCTCCTACTGACATTATTCTATACTTGACCCATTTACTGGATTCAGGTTTAGTGTTCAATTCCATTAAAGTCCACCTAGCGGCACTTTCTGCATACACCACTTCACAACTTAAAGTGTCGTGGTGGAAGATACCAGTTATCAAAGCCTTCATGGAGGGGGTAAAGAGGATACACCCTCCGATAGCTAACCCAGCTCCCGGATGGGACTTAAATGTGGTACTTTCCAGACTCATGGGCCCTCCCTTCGAACCCATGCACAAGGCAACTCTTAAAGATATCACCCTTAAGACTGCTTTCCTAATAGCTATCACCTCCATTAGGAGAGTAAGTGAACTACAGGCTCTTTCTGTACTAGACCCCTTCGTAACAGTTCACAAAGATAAGGTGGTTCTACGCACACACCCAAGGTTTGCACCTAAATTCATCTCGAAATTTCATGTAAACCAAACTATAGAACTACCAACGTTCTTTCAAAACCCTTCCAGCTCGGGAGAAAAAAGTCTATATACACTAGATGTACGCAGAGCTGTCATGTTCTACATGGAAAGAACCAGACCACTGAGAAAGACTAATCAGTTCTTTGTCTCGGTGGCAGCAGGAAGAGAAGGAGATGCGGTCTCAAAATCCACTATATCTAGATGGATTGTTCAATGCATCACTCTCTGTTACACTCTTGATAAGAGAGAACTACCCTTCAAGCCAAGAGCACATTCCACTCGAGGCACGGGGGCTTCCATAGCATTCATTGCAAATGTTCCCCTTGAGTCCATCTGCAAAGCGGCAACCTGGAGTTCTGTGCACACCTTTACAAAACACTACTGTCTAGATGCACACTCTAGATCTGATTCCCAGGTTGGGCAGGCAGTATTAAGACATCTTTTTTCTACTGTTCCTTCTCATAACCCACCGCCAACTCCGGGTACTGCTCGCTAGTCTATGCACAGCATGTGATTCTAAGCAGATTAACAAACATCAGAAGACAATGCATTACTTACCGTAAAAGCATTTCTGATGGTTGTATCTGCTTAGATTCACATGCGCCCACCCTTCCTCCCCGCTCGGATGGAAGGAACATAGACATCCTTTTATATATATTTCTCTCTTTTCTGTACTCGCTCACGGCTAAAAGGCTCCCTCAGGGCAGAAAAATACAAACAGAGGGACCTCGACGCGTGAGGGATTGTGGGTACAACGCAGGTCACTATAGGGATAGTGTTACAGACACGCCTTGTCGACGTCCCCTTTTCGACTACGAAAAACAAAATGCAATACTCCGCAGTGACCACTGGATGTCGGACTTATGCACAGCATGTGAATCTAAGCAGATACAACCATCAGAAATGCTTTTACGGTAAGTAATGCATTGTCATATTCCCCCTTCTCCCGTCTCCTGCTAGGTCAACCCAGCATTCCTCATAATTCTCGGGGTCTGGTGAGAGAGTGGTGCCGGTGCCTGGGGGGGTCAAGGTGTTGCTCTATTGCAACCATGCAGAGTATGTTAGGGTCATCTGTGTATACTTGAATCTATTGTACCATGTAGTGCATCCTGTACCCCAATTGAAACCATCATTGCAGTGCTGGGCATTGCTTTGGCACAGCATCGAATTCCCATCTGGCAGGTGCAGAAGATCACTAACACTATCACTAATGCTAGTATTTTCATTGATTGTCCCATCCATAATGGATGTCAGCCTCTTTTTGCATGTGGGTGCCAAGGGTGTGCAGGGCCTCTATTATGTGCGCATTAGACCCATTGTCAGCGTTGTTTGGGGGTACGTACATGAATCCCCGATCTTTTTGCAGACCCTGCCTTCCATTGCTGAAAGCAAGTCCAGCACATAGCGGTTGTGCAACTGCATCAACCTGATTGCTCACATCTCCACTGTGATGGCATTGAGCCTTGTTCAGTGTCGTTTGCCAGCTGTATCATCTCCCAGCAGACGATCTGGAGCCATTGGCATTGGCAGCTGCTTGTACTCCAGGCAGTAACAACGATGCAAAACATTTCTCTTTACTATACAATCAGTATTGGTCTGGTATTTCTTTGAGCAATTATGATGACTCTTGGGACAAATAGTTGGACCTCTGCTTTCTCTGCAATTTTTCTCTTCTCCTTTTCTGGCAGGATACAGAATATGGGCCGCTGCAGAGGGACTGTGGTGGGGACATCTGACACTGGTGCAGTTGTTGGAATGGATAAGTCACCCGGTCCCCCTATCCAGTGCTCCTCGGGGACCACCAGGATAGCTGAGTGCAATGTGGCCTGCGAGCAGATGCCCCTCTATAGTGGTGGGAGGTGCAGTAACGCCTGCTGACCACATACCCAATAATTGTCCATCACTGCAGCTGTCCCTTTTTTGATGTCTGGTATGTATGTTGCACTTGTTGTTGACAGCCACAAAGACGTTTCCTTTGTTGTAAAAACACAGTTCATATTCTCCCTGCTTCTGCACCTTTACTGTTTTTTCCAATGCCTCGATCCATGTGACTTTCACCACGTGCTCGTTCCAATATTCTCGGCACACAGCATTCACCTTTTGTATTGCTTCTCCGAATCCCACGACGCCTCCCGCATGTATTTCTTTGCCATCGGTTTGCCACACATCTTAGACTTTCCAGCTTAAGATATAGTCTTTGTAAACAATGTGTGCTGCTGGGATTGCGCGCACGTTGCTGTTCATCTGGATCCATCATCACGAGTTGTATGCTCCGTGCCTGGAACGTGGTTCGCAACCTGCACAATGTCAGATGGACCAAACATTGAGCCTCCAGAAGCCAAGTTTCTTGCAGTGTTAATACCTTGGGGGCCCCTCCGACACATGTGGTATCAAGGAACAACTGTAATGGCTCCAAGTAACCCTTTTTTTTTATTCCCCCACTGAGCTTAGGTCTGCGTACCAACCGTTAATCAATTATGGGTGGTGCACATCTTCTGTCGCATCTAAACCTAACCCTCTATATAAGTCATACTTGGCTCTTTTCAACTGTCTCTTGAAAGTTTAGATGTGGCCAAGTGTGAATAATTAAAATTTGTATTATTGCTAAGAAACACATTAGGAAATAATAATCACCTACTGAGTTTAGTGAACTTCCCAATTTACTCCCGGGTAGCATTTGTGTTAATAACAGTTGTGTTACCTTTTTTTTTATAATAGCTTTGTTGTCATTCCCATATGTTGAAGATTTGCAATATTGGCATGGAATGAGAAAATATTAATTTTGGTATTCCCCCCCCTTATGATGCTCCCCCCAATAAAACCTATAAAACTACATCCTAAATAAATTCCCAATCTGAACATAGATAAAACAAACAGTCCAGCGACCAAGGCACAGGTATATGTATAGAAAAACGTGGGAACCTCAGAGTGTTCAGGCAAATGTAAATATTGCTCTTTTCCAAATAAATGTGTACGTGGCTGTGTTATATCAGTAGAAGGAAGGAACAAGTGAGGCAAACGGAAAGCTGCGGAGGGCGGGGGGGGAGAAGGAGAGGAAGAGAGGGAGAGGTGTAAAACGAAAGCAAATTGTGCGTAGCAACATCAATCATTTGTAGAAAGAAATAGGTTGCAAAAAATTAAAAAAATGAATCACAAAACAATGAGGCTTTGCAACTTGTTGTGTACAGGAGCTCAAGAACATCATTATAGGTGATGAATCGGTCTGTATCACAGTTCTCGCACAGTTTAACATTAACTCATCCTGTGCCGGGGGATGCGGCATGGGGGGGCTTTCTGGACATCCAAAAGATGTATTCAATACTGCAGCTCCCTAACCTTAACTGCCAGAGGAGTGGCATAGACAATGAAGGGACTGTGGTGCAGAAAAAAATCTTCAGGTGAATCTCATCACCTGGGAATAGCTGGTGCGGTGGTGACGTCACTGAGGTAGATGCGGCGCTGGTTGGATCCTCAAACCGTGGTGGTGCGATCTGTTGAGAAATAGATTTGATTTCTTTTGTTAAGGCAAAAAGGTAATCTCAGAACTCATCCCCTAGAACAGACGCAGCCCTGTGAGCATCTGAAGCGTCTCTGATGGGAGACACGGGTGTATGCAATCGCCGCCCGTTACCACCTCATGGGCTGATAAATGATGATCCTTACAGGGCTGCGTGCGCATACTGAACAAGGCTAAGGGCAAGCAGTGCACAAAATGTTTCTTTAACGTGGTGCACAACTTCACCAGTTTACTCTTCAATACTGAAAGGACTGAAAGCTCTGCACTGGCTCCCAGTGGCGGCGAGGATTACGTTCAGAACCCTCTGTATTGCCCACAAGGCCTTCTGGGGTTTGGGGCCTCAATTCCTTCAACTCTCTTCCTAAATATCTTCTCAGTCTCTTCGCTCATCCGCCTCCAACTCGCCAAGGGTTAGTTGCTTCTCCAAGCGACGAGTTGGTGGTAGATCTTTTTCTTCTATGCCGGCCTCCCTCTGAAACAGCCTCACTGCCTCTGAAATTTGAGGAGAACCATCACCGCTTCCGGAAGCACCTAAAAACCATCACCTTCCTCTTTGCTTCTGATTTCTCTCCTCCTCTCCCCTGCTGATCTCCTGGCTGAAACTGCACTGGTTACCTGGCTACCCACAGGTCCCCTCCCCGCAAGTTGCACACCTGCACTGCCCCCCTGGCAACACTTGCACTCAGGGACTGTTTCTGTATCCCTTCAGCCCCCTACCAGCACTTTCCACCTGATGTCTGCACTTTTTATTTATTGTCTTTATTTGACTGTTATCCTATGTCCTTCCTCTCCCCCGCACTTGTGCGATCTCAATGACACCTGGCCTAGTAACATTGTTGTCTGTCTTCCCTCTGTTCCCCCTCCCTTGCCTCGTCGCGCCTTGAAACACTTGTGTATAGGCACGTTATAAATGCATTTCATATCAATAGACCATTGATCCGTTCTACAATCACATTGGCCTGGGGGTGGTAAATTGTGCACAATTGTGCTTGATGCCCAGTAACGCTGTTATTGCTTTGAGCGGCTCATTCAAAAAGTGAGTGCCATTGTCGGACCTTAATTCATCGCACACTCCCCATCGAGGGAAAACCTCTCTGACCAAAAATGTAGTGGCACACTTGGCATCTGGATGTGCACAAGGACCTGCCTCCACCCATCGGGAGAAGGGACACATAATTGCGATCAAATACCGACACCTGTTACATCTCTCACACATATCCGTGTAGTCGATGTGCAACTCACTTAATGGCCCAGTCGGGCGGGGTAGGGTACCTCAAATAGTTCTCAAGGTTTGGCTAGTACTGTGAGATTGACACGTAGTACAATTAATTACCAATTTAGTCAGTGTCTCCTGCAGATTTGGGAACGAAACAGTCCTCCTGTAAATCTGCAGCAATATGTTGTTTTGATAAATGAGACGGATGGTGCAGCTGGTTGAAATTGACCAGCAAGAGCTCATTCGGCATAACCACCTTGCCTGTTTCCTATCCCCATAATAAGTCGGTAGGACTGTTTACATCCCCTTTTCTGCCTCAAGTCCTTCTTCTCGTGTGGGGGCACAACCCTGCAATTCAATAATCTGTGCATTTGTTAATGAGTTGTAGGAATCAGGCAATTGTGCTCGTCTTGTGCTATCACAGGGTATTCAGAAACACTGGGCACAGTAAAATATGCTGCTGGTTTGGCGGCTGCGTCCGCGATGGCATGACCGAGTGAAACCTTGTCTGTCTCATTTGGTATGGGCGGTGCATTTCACCACTGCTGCCGCCAGGGAGGGCTTGGAAAGTGCGTTGATAAGGTTATCTAATAACGTTTGTTGTACTGGGGACCCGTGAACCCTCCTAAACCCCCACCTTTTCCATCGCACAAGTCTTGAATGCATTTTCATAGTAACGTAGGCCGAGTCAGAGTAAATAGTGACCCGGCACTATTGGGATGCTATAAGCGCTTCGATAAATGATCGGAGTCCTGCTGCATGAGCTGAATGATGCAGGGGCAGTGTTTTTTGTACCATCACCTCAAATTCTCCATCCACTAAGTGGACAACTGTTGCACCAGTATGCGTCAGGCCTGTCCCCCGGTCAATGGTTGCTGACCTGTCAACGAGGAAGACCTACCCCACCCCCCTTTCAAGTAGACTGTTTTACTTTTGCTATATCTTCTCCCTCCCCCTCAAATGTTAGTCATGTTTTCAAATGTCCTCTTCGGTACATAGTTCTGTTAAGAACATGGCAGGGTTCACTGTCTTACATCACACTATGTGCATGTTTGGCCTGGACAAAATGACCTCCTATGCGGATGCCCGCTGTGTGATTAGAGTTGATTCAGATCGCTCCAGGATGGCAAATGCTGAATGTTTCACGTACAGGGTTACTGAGCAGCCTATGACAATTGTGGAGCTTTTCTCAATTGCAAATGCAGCAGCTAACGCCTGTTCACAAGGGAACTGGCCCTGCATCACTGAATTTAGCACTCCACTGTAGTAGGCCAACGGCTTGTGGCCCATGGTGCTCTTCTGCGCGAGTACTGCATTCATTATTTGACCATTAGAATGGGAAAACAAATAGAACTCTTAAGTGTAGTCAGGGGTTGCTAGCATTGGAGCAGTATAAATTACCTGTTTTCAGCTCATTACAGATGGTAAATATCTCTTCTGTCCAGACAATTGTGTTGTCCTTCGTTTGTGCCTCCTTGAGGCAATGCAACAGGGGCCTGGTATAATCAGTGTAGTAATTACACAACCCTAAGGAATTCTGCATTTTTGTTGACTGTTTTTGGCTGGGGGGGGGGTACTGCGCAGTGATGCGGTGCATTCTGGTATGGTTTTCTTCCCTTGGACAGATATCAATTGCCCCAAGTAGACAACTTCTTGAAGGCAATATTCTAATTTTGCTTTGTGTAATTTGTACCCTTTATATGCTAAGAGCTGCAGCAGAGTAACGGAGTCCCTTCAGCACTGTTGTTCATTGTCATTGCAAACCAGCAGATCGTCCACATATTGAATTATAGTATTGGGTCCCCGATGTTTCCCAAATCAGCATGTAATATTCGGTTAAAGATACTAGGAGATTAACAGTAACCTTGTGACAGTCTTGTATATTCGAACCGCATTCGCTGCGAGGCTGTCATGATTCCTGCCCCTCATGTCCTCAGCCCTCCAATATGTCAGGCTGGAGCCAGGCTACGACCACCTACATGGCCCTCAGGGGCCTCTCCATCCCTCCAAAGACCCACTTGGAGTCAGACTTGTGGCACCAGACTCACTCACTCCCATAGGATAACATTGGGGATTGGACTTGTAGTGCATTGATGGGGACAATATGGATGCCCCCACATATTTCAGTTCCCAGAACTGCATGTGCAGTCTAGTCTTTTGGGTGTGGTTCAGCCCAGAGACACCTTGGATACCAAGAGACTATTTACGCCACGCCCAGGCTGAGAAACATGCTTTGTGTTTTCTGCACCTGCAGCGTGACACTCACCGTGTTCGGGTCGGTCTCCAGTAGGCCTGCATCTTTCTTCTGTGCTCAGCTCCTGCTAGAACAAGAACACCGTCAGGAACAGCCTTACCTTGCGGTGCTTCTGCCCATCATTCATCGCTTCCTCTGTTCTGCGGGCATCTTCGGTGGTGTCATTCCCATCCCGGCACGCCGCTTCTAATGGAAAAGGGAAAAGAACAGAAAAAAGGCATTAGTAAGCATTCAGCAAATCTTTGCTTATTTTATAAAGACTGTACGAGCTTCAAGCGCTTACCTGAATCCCAGCCGCTCTGGGGGAACTCTGTCTCCAGAACTTCTCATCCATCTGCAAGAGGGAACAGACACTCCAGGTTAGCGTGGAAATATCTAGAGGCACCGCATACCGCGCTTACTCACCGCATTTCTTCTTCATAACCGGCATCCACGCTGAAAACGTCGCGGCACCTTAAAGACACAGAAAAAGAACTCAGTTCAATACAAATACGAAAGGGTTGCATCACGCATCGCGCTCTCACTCACCTTCAGCGCTACTCATCTCAGCAGCACGTCGCCATCTCCGGACGCCGGCCATCATCTAAGGAAGGAAAGGGACGAAGTTAGAGAACTGTTCAAAAGACTCATTATACGTACCTGTCGGACTCTTGCCAGTGAAGTAACTAGGCAGCAACGAGCCCGCATCAATCAACGCGCCCCTGCGCTGAAAGCAGGACGAGAGCACACCTTCCAAGAAAACAAGGTGAGCTGTGGATCAAAGGGAAGGGTTGGCCCCCGGGGAAGAAGGGGTTCAAGCACACAGAGACAATAGGGAGTTAAACTCTACCAGTCCTGTGTTTCAGGCCCAGTCTCCAGTCGAGTAGACTCCAGGGAAGGGTTCAAGGTCGTAAGAGGTCAGAACAGGCTGAGTGATGTCCCTGTGGATACCAGGTGAGCATTAGAGTCTGGGTGCAACAGTATGGAAAAGAAGGCATTCTTCAAATCCACCACAGTGAAATGTTTAGCTTGCTTATGGATGCTATCCAAAATGGTCGCAGGATTAGGATCTACAGGAAATTCTGCTTGGACAATGTCATTCAAGGGGCAGAGATCCCGGATCATTCTCCAACGTCCCCCTTTGCCTTTTATATAGGGTATATAGCCGTATTGCATGGAGAGGTGGCGGGCACAATAATCCCTTGGTTTATGAGTGCAGAAATGGAGTCCCGTATTCTCTCCTCAGCTTCTTTGGACAATGGATATTATTTTGCTCGGGGCAACACCACACCTGGCTTGATTGTAATTTGTACGGGAACCACTCCCTGCAAGAGCTCTACATCGTGGGCCCTGGTTGTCCACAATCTCTCAGTGACCTGCTCTAGATCTTTCTCGGTGAAGAATGACCATCTAGGAACATTGCACCTTTTCATACTGCACCATGATCTCCCAGAGGATGCAGATGGCCTGCCCAATTTCTCCATCATCGACACTATCTTCAAACAATTCTGCATCTGTCAATTCTTTTAGGGGCACAGTTGGCTCAATACACAATACAGTGCGTCGTTCACAACCATCTGAATCAGTTCTCATTACAACAATCCCTTTTGCGGATACCGCCAGCCCCCGCATATCCAATGATAGTATCATCCCTGCCACAAGCTTTGGGGTCACGACGGGCCTGAAGATAAAATCCAGTGGTACTCCCCAACTCTCCTTTCCAATCTGGGGCACGGCATCAAGAACTCTTATCCCATATAAGAACATGGGGTCGACGGGAATACCGCGACCACTACCTCTCCTCCCATCGCATGTATCATCACCATCACCCTCATGGCACACATCCCTTGGGTAGCACATACTATTCCCTGATTTGTGAAGGAAGTGGTCATATTCAGCTTGCTGGGGAGGTCACGCCCCAGCAGATTCACTTGGGAGCTTTCTGAGTTTACGAAGGTTGTACGCACCACTTTTCCTCCTATCTAGATAGCTACTTCTTCTGTCTACGGAACCGTTGCTACAGCCCCAGAGAATCCCTGTGTGTCGAGAGTTTCACCTGATAATGGAACATTGCCTTCACTGATGCATCATTTAGTGGCACCTGTGTTGACCATAAAGATGAATTGCTTATTTCCAATCTCAGCACCCACCAAGACTTCCTCATCAGGGTGGGTAGTCATGGACACGACCGAGCAGGCAAGAGCTCTCTGTGGGCTGTCCTAATCTGCATATGTGTTGGTTCCCGGAAACGTGAAAGGGTTACCTCACCCACCGATAAGGTGCCATGGGCCCATTTGGGACTGCATTGTTTCTGCGCACAGGAGTGTTCTATAATTGGTTCAGCAGTGCAGCCTGATTTTGTGTACTGGACAGGGCTGGTGATTGCATGGTCCTGCTCCCCCTCTTGGCCCCATTCCTCCAAATCCTCCTCTGCTCCCTAGGAACCTCCCTCTACAACGTTGCTGACCTCCTTGATGGCATTCAGAGTACTGTGGCTGAGGTCCACCGTTCCACTGCCCTAGTCCTCAGCCGCTCTTTTTGCATTCTTACGCACTGCTACCTGCACTGCTGGCTCTGGTTGAGTAATAGCCATTGCCGCCCTGTCAATTGCTATTCTTGCTCATTTTCTTTCTGTACCAGTTTCACTTCCTCAGCCTGCAACCTTTGAGCCATTTTCTTCTCTCTTTGATCTGCTTACAATGGTGTATAATTATAGTCTGTACCTCAGCCCACCCCTCCGCTTCTATACCCACTATCTTCTCGAGGGCCTTCTGCACCTCTTTGGATAATCCCCTTTAATAACAAAATAGAAAAGAGGAACTGATCGGTCCCACCGGTCTCCTTTCTCTGCTGTCCATCTCCTGCACTCTCAAAATGTACTGAGCGGGGTCTTCACCACCCTCCGCCCCCCATTGTATACTGCATTATGGACTGTAAGTCTGGTGCGTCGGGGTATGTCCGCCGCAATGCATCCCGCACCTGCGCTCTGATATTGTTAAAGGGTGCCTACATCATGTGTATCATCCTGTACCCACTATTGCTACAAGCAAACGTTTTGTCTCCAACAGCTATAGGTAGCCCAGCGGTCTGTTATTCAAACCCATTTCCCAGCCCCGCCGGTAAGGGGCGACATTGCTTTAATAAAGTTATCTGAGCCCAGGGTACATACTGCACACTCCTGGGGCCTTTATGCAATAATGGAAATTGCATGCCCATTCCTCGCTTTGCTTTCTGTCTGTGACTTCCCCTTTTCCTGGCCACCGTTACCTGCCCTCATCTGTTCCTCAACTGCAGAAGCCACAAGCTCTCTACCCTTGGGGTAGTTTCTGGTGTCTCCTGTGCCGCTTCTTCGTCTTCTGATTCTTCCATGGTGTCCCATTCTCCTTTCCGCAAGTCTCAATCTTCATCTATGCCTGACCTCACTGTCCCATAACCTACACTCTCCGCTCCCCAGTCCCTACCCTTCCCCCTTCTTAGTATGCACATCCTTTATTGCAGTGCTGTCCAGTCTAAACAAAATATCTCTGGCCCTCCACTCGTCCAAGCCAAACCCTGGTTGGCTTCCCCTTCCATGAGGGCCCTCAACCGTGCCAATTCTGCTTGTGCTGCTTCTAGTACCTCCTCTAAATCTTTCTGCGGCTTACTATCTCAGTGTTGGAGAGTGAGTTGTCGTTTGATATTGGGGTGGCGGATGAAGGCACATATGTTGGGTTTGTGTATCCTGAGGCTGGGAGGTTGGCGAGTGGGTAAAGGCCTCCTCAGGGCGAGGGCGGCTGTGTTCCCTCTGGTGCTGTTGTTTTTACTGCACTCTGGGCGAGGCTGCCGTCACACTGGGACTTGCACTCATCATTGTCCTCTATGTCCTCTACCCTCATCATTGTCCTCTACCATTTTCCATAAATCTAAAATTTCTTTCCTTTTTTTGAAGTTTTTTACTTTGTATTTGGCAGCTAAAAACGTGGACATGTGTTCCAATATCCCTATCATTTGTGCCCTGCTCTGGCCATGGGTGGGACATTTCCCCCTGTGTTTCCGCCACCAACTGCTTGTGATACTTCTCCATCTTATCGTTATACAACGGCAATGCATAGTGTATGTATCACAACAGAGACATTACCCCCATGTCAGTGACTTATGTTAAAAAAAACTCTTGTTACATATCATACACAATTTGTCATGAATGCCGCTACCAGTCCTCTGTTCCCGCCCCCCCGTCGCCCCCTGTCCACACTAGCAACCCCAACCACACACACGCGGTCCTCACATCAACTACTCCCACAGGCCCCCCCCCCCATTGGCCTCCGCCTGCTGCACAATACAAATTAAATACACTAAAATAACAAACCAAAACAAACCAAGATAAAAGCTACATCTTTTTCCCTCACCCGGGACATATTGGGCACAGGAATCCGACCTCTCAAATTATACAGAGACCCTACTTTTGTATCCTCTTTTTGCATGCAAAAAATATGGCGCCACCTTCTTTCCTAGCTGTTTCTCTTCTCATGTATGTATAACCACAATAATAATAAAACACTGCCACGTGACCTTCACACACTATCCAATTCGAACATATGCCACTACCATACAACCCCACTTCACCCATACACACAAATCAGCACACCATTGTCACCGGTCCCCTTCCCCCACTTGTCACTCAGCGTCCACCCCTGTTGTTACCTGCAAGAGGTTTAGATCTGAGTGTTCATCCAAGCTCGTCTGTTACGGGGTCCCAATAACAGCCTGCACCTTCCTAGGAGCCACGTCCCGCTCCAAAGAGCAGACAGGAATTCTGTGAAAACAGCTTCTGTACACCACTATGGGTTGCGAACCTGGGACTGGTCACTGCAGTGCTCCCTCTGTCTAGGCTAACCCTACCCCTTCCCTTCTCAATAGGATCAAAGGCCCTTTTAGTATGCAGCACTCTGGTGTGATAATAAGCAGTTTGTGAATGTGTTCCCTATGATTCCTGTTCCCAGCACACCTTCCTGTGGAGTAGCGGTCTCTTTGGGGAAGGTGTTTTCTGCTCTCGGAAAGGAACTAAGGGAGGCAACCCACAGGGCTACA
Organism: Ambystoma mexicanum; assembly: GCF_040938575.1. Lineage (NCBI taxonomy): Eukaryota > Metazoa > Chordata > Amphibia > Caudata > Ambystomatidae > Ambystoma > Ambystoma mexicanum. The sequence continues at coordinate 180,500,507 of NC_090941.1, read as the reverse complement.
GTCTTGCTATCAGCAGCAAGGTGAGTCTTTCTAGGGGAGAATACCCAACACCCTCCCACAGCTGAACTGGGCTCACATGGCTGACATGTATGATATCAAATTTATGTGACTTGGATAACTCTCTTCACTTTCACTTTATTCGGCCACAGGGCCATCAAAGTACAGCAGAAACATAACATATAAAGTTACTTGAATTTCCAACAAACTGTTAAAAGAATGGCGAAATGGGAATGAAAACAGTATTTACAGGCCCAGACCCATTTTTGCCCATGTCAGCGACCCATAACACAGTTATGATCACTTAAACCAATAAATAGATTGACATAATCTATTGTCAATTTCCCGGGATCCTTCCCCCAGTGAGATTAAATTGGGTCATAGAAGGGTGGATATTGGATCCTATGCCCCATAGGGCAAACGTTGTTATGGTGGTGATAGGCACCAATTGTATCGTACTTCCAGACGGTGAGTTCTGTCTCCATCCAATACCTAAGATTCTATTGGCCACTTTTTTTTTCTTCTCTCAGCATGATGCATATGTTGTTAAAGGCACCCTCCCCAACCCCCCCATTATGCTTTAGTCTTCTACAGTTTGTAACATCGTGCCGGATTGGGGATGAGCAGCCATATACTGTTCGAAATCACTGGATACACTTGTTGGTTAGTGATGCCTGTGTTTCTGAGCGGGCATTACCTAATTTGGGTCCTTTATGCAAAAATATGAATTCCCTTTATGGAACCCTCTCCTCATTCCAAATTCCTTTCCCTTCCCATGATACAATCTAGGACCTTGATGTTTTGCTGCAAGGGGGACGGGTTCTATTTCTGCGGGAGCTACCCCTTTCCTTTGCATATCTTTTAAGGGCGCGGTTATGCTCCTCGATCTGCCAGCACATTGGTTGTCTGCTTAGGAGTCCTGCTGTCTTGTGCTGGCGACTTGCAGGATCCTGGGTTAATGAGTGTAGGTTGCTCCCACCATGGCTGGTCACTTATGAGACTTGTGATTTCCCTATTGGTGTTATCAGTTTGCGGGTATGCGCAGGGTCACCAAAAGCTTTTTCCCCCAAATCACTGGTGGACCCCTGTGCAGCACCCTCTACTTCATGTGCCCACCACCACTTGGCCCTCAAGTCTTCGCTCTTGTAGGACAATGAAAAGCAATAGTGTCGGCAGTGACAACGGGCATTATGTGTCATGTGATCTAGCAATGGGGAAAGTTTCTCTTCTCTGTCCTACGGCAAGCACCGCTTGATGGGGACATGGTGTGCTTCCATGTAGGGATAGTGTTATTGTGACAAGACAGATTGACTCTGATACAAATTATGCAATTTGGGTTGGGGCCCAACCTCCTCCTCCTCTGCGGGGGCTAGTGTGGATGATGCTGCCATGCCAGATACCGGGTTACACAGGGGCGAAGTTGCAAAGAAGCCACAGAGGTAGCCAAGGAGGACAGTTTTCGGATGTCAAATGGAAAATCTGATAACAGTTGATTTGAGTCAATACAACTTCTCACCTGCCGACTCTTCAGACGGAAAATGTCTTCTACAGTGTGATGTGGATAGCAGGCTCCTTACTCACTCCCACGGGCGCCCGCGCCATTGCCCGCGGGCTTGGCGAGCTGTTGAGAGATGCTGCCCACCCTAACTTTAACTCCAGTATGACTCATAATTAAAGTTGACATGCCACCAGGACAGCAGTTTTTGGAAAAGGGTTGCAAATCTCAATTTCAGCCCCTGCGCTGCAGAGATTTGGCTGTCACTGAAGCTGTCCAAGGGGTACATATGACCTCTGAACCTGCTCTGTGCACTGGAAAGCAGGTGTACACTGCTTTTGGGATGGAGTTTATGAAATGGGAATATGATTGGCAGATTGCCCTTTCAGAGATGGCATTAGCGGTATCATTTCATTAATTTAATTAAAATCAAAAAAGCCAGGGCTACTGCACCCTGCCAAATGGCCAGCCGTCACCGGGATGGTGATTACTTCTGAGAAAAACATGCTGAATCAGCTTAGTCATTTGTTCACTGCTACTGTGACCGCTTCCGGCTCCATACAGCAGTCCAATGTTTATTCTAGTTCAAGCTGGCTGGATCTGATGGACTTGAACATACAACCTTGTTCCAGTAACCCTGCAGAGGATGGAGCACAGCTGTCCAATGTTACTGCGCAAGCATTTCATGTCCATCATTGCCTTTAGCCAAGTTGGGAAATGGAGGGCCTAATGATGGTCGGAAAAACTAAGTATACACAGGGCACACTATAACATGAATGGGGGTGTTCCTGGCTGAACTTCATAAGGGAGCTTCCCAATCCAATCTGCAAAGAGAACAACGGCACCCTCGCCGTCTTTCCAGGTACTTACTGTGTTTTTGTTTTATATATCCTACTCCCTAAATTAGCATATGAAATACAAAACAAATTGTCTTGGCTCTGTTTTTACAATAACATTTTAATTGAATGTCAACAGTATAAGGTCAAGCACGTAAAATATGATCTTGAATCTTAAAACTATCAGTAAGTTCTAAGGTAAACTGACTGTGGCATGAGTTGTATAAATGGAAAAGCTGGCTATTTCTCTCAACTATTGACGTTACGTGGACTCTGAGGCTACTCACGAACCATACAGTGATTATCTGCCACTCCACTCAAGGCTACCATGTTGTTTTCTGCGCACGCACAGGCCCCTGCCTTACTGCTTGTTCCTTAACACTCTTGCCTGCTAATGTTACCCTGATCCTGCTGTACAGTGGTCTGCTGCTTCCAAGCTAGGCTTGCTCTTTAAAGATATTATAAGATTTACATGCACTTCATCCCCAAAGGGTCCACAGTAAATCACAAAAACATTTTAAATGCCCTCCTCCCCACTCCCGTTTTTGTTCCTTGTCTCTTGCTGTGTCATCTCCATGGTTCACTGCCGTGTTGCAACTCTTTGCCCCCAACAGGATATCCTGACCATTGCACACTAAACAAGGGCCCCAATTTAGTGTATGCTATATGTGTAGGGTGTATTTTGCGTCTCCCCGCTGAAGCCTGGCACTCCAGTACTTGCCGTACCCAGTAGTGGCCGCTTTTAAACCTTTTGCAGCTATTCCCAGGGAGCACACAGGCCGCAGGAGGAAATGTCATATATCCTTTACATGGCCTAAAACCGGAAACAAGATCTCTACAATCGGCTCCAATGTATGCCGCAGATGCAGGTATGGTTTAACCCAGTTGCTTGAGAGGCTCAGGAGCCCTAGAATACCTGAACCAGCACACATGAAGAGACGCCCTGCAGAACTATATTGAAAGCTCCCACTCAAGTGAAAACCAAAATCGGGGGGGGGGGGGAAACTAAGCATTGATAGCATCCCGGGCCAAGAAAAGAAAGACTTAAAGGCAAAGGTGTATAGCACAAGCCTCCTTTTGGGGACAATGTTTCAAATTGCCCCCTCCCCCCCCCAGATTATTGGGGTTGCTGGATGAGCGGCCCCCCAGATTATTGGAGTTGCTGGATGAGAGGTAGACAAAGCTTTTCTCGAAACCACCTACTCCTGGTCACCGGGGTAGCCCTGAGTAAGAAGCATAAGCTGTTGAGTATCCAAAGACATTGAAATGGAGTTCAATATCGAGCATTTCTTTTGTTTGGTGGTACTACCTAAACGAGGGAGAGTTGAGACGATTGCAAGTGTGTTGTGAGGGTTGAGGAAGCCTCAGATCACCGGGTATTTCATTACAGAAGCATGGAGGGTGAGCATACATCCAAAATAGATGGCATACAAATGTTAGTTATTATGGGTGGGATTTACACAGTGTAACTCAGCCGCACACTCCTTCAAATCCTTATCACGTTTTAAAATTCCTTATCCCTGCCTTTTCTGGTAATCCCTTCTGTATCACACTTCCTCCTTACAGTGTCTTCCATCTTCATCTGCTGTCCTTCTTTACTGCACCTTTTCTTGACTCCTTTCTTTCTCGCTGGGCTAGGCTGCCATTATCTTGTTCTCTCATCTTACCACTTGCAATATCTTTTTCCTTCTCATCCCCGAAAAACTCAGTCTTTTATCTTTCCCCCTTATACACTTCCCACTCTCCACATTCTCACCCCTTCTGTCTTTCTTCATCCTCCAGTTCTGTGTCTTACTGCTCTAGCACTGCAGCAGTTTGGTTTGTTGGCACGCTAAACCTCTATTTTATTTTGATTTATTTTGACACTTATATAGCACAACAAACCCGGAGGCATCTGGGCGCTTGTTCTTAAGAAGTTGGTTACAGGAGTTACTTATGTAATAGGTTACAGGTGTAGTTACAGTAGTTACAAAGGTGCAAGTTGTTAGCGGTCGAGTCAGGTGGGTTGCATTGAATCCCAGTGATTTGACCGAAGGGAAGTTCGAACACTTTGTTTTTGGACATTTCAGCCCAGATATATATATATATATATATATATATATATATATATATATATATATATATATATATATATATATATATATATATACACACGCACACTCTCTTACTTCACTCTGGTTCCTGCAGCGCCAGTTCCCTTTCACTTCTATGATTGGGAACTGGCGCTGCAGGGTCCTTTTTCTTTTTTTTTTTAAACGGACGGTGTCCCCCGCAGCCCCAGCTCGCTATACCATAAAGTATAGTGAGCGGGGGACACCCCCGCAGCCCCCATTTTTTTTTTTGGGGTAGTAGCATTTTTAGAACTTTTGGTCGTTTCGACCTTTTTTTTCCCGGTCGTTTCGACCTAAACCGGTTGCATTCAGATGGGTTCTCATTCTGCCTCTTGGCTCATATCATTCTTGGTTTTTCTTCTTTCTCTGTTCTGAACATTTAGCCATAGTTTGTCATTCGCATATCCTCTCATCTTCCAAACCCCTGTCCTCTATTGCCCCCTTGAAGTTCTCTCCCTTTCGGTTTCCTCCTCTCACACCGTCTTTCCCTTTCATTCTGTATTCTTTCTTTTCCCACTCTGGCACTCCGTCTCTCTCATTTCTTCCTGTTCTGCCTCATTCCATCTCCCTCCCAATCTGTCTCAAGCTGTTTCCCTCCCATGCTATCACTCCTTTCCCTTCCTGTTCCATCCCACTGCTTTCTCCTCCTAGTCGGACTTATTCCTGATCTTCCTGTTCACACCCCCCCCCTTCAATTATGCATGTATAACCTTAGCATTTGTCCATACTTACACCAGCATAATTGCTTATTCCATTCGCTACCCTTGCCCCACACTTATGGAAAAAGGTGCAGAATGAGACATTTTTCATTGTTGGCATAAAAGGCAGCAGTTTTATTTTCACAACATTGCTAATAACTACATGCTTCAAATCACTGCAAGCCAAACTTTGTGAAAAGAAGGTGCGACTGTTCCTTGTCCAAACCTTTCCCAACCAAGTCCACTCTAGATCAAAGCTCCCCCCAACCATTCTTGTCTGAACCCCACCTGCCCTTGCAGGTGTCCCTGGGCTGGAGGAGTGCTGTTTTGCCGAGGGAAGCCGAGCCCTCATCGATATCTCCAGCGCCCTTGCCGCTTAAGCCTCAAAGGGGCGCTGATAGCGAGAAGAGTGAAAACCCTTCCTGCTTTCCCGCGGCTCGTTCTGTATAGTGCCACTGGTCACAAAAAAAAACACAGCCTCGCCATTCTGCGACTGCAACGGCAAAGCCTTGCACTTCCGCTATCATTATGTAGGGTGGGTGGGAGCTAAAACTGCTTTCTCCTTCTTTTGGTTCGGCGTCCTCTGGCTGCGAAGATGACGCTGCCAGTCCACTGGCTCCTTTAAGCCCCCAGGCACGTCCACCTCCTTTTGTTGGTTTTCGCAGAAATTGCAACCCGTTTGGTGGGCTTCCTGCCCCTCTTGCCTTTTCCCAGGCTCTCTTCCCTACTTGCCGGGCTTTTGCTCCAAAACTCCTCCCCCTTAGCCAGGAGGACGCTGACCCGTTATGTGGGCACCTCCTGAAAGTTGCACCACGTCGTCACCTCCACACTGTTTAGTTCTTGAAAGGAGCACCTAACTGAAAAGCAAAATTACAAGGCAGCACATCCAATCAGTGTTTTACTGGCTGTATTGCATTGAATGCAGCCTTGGCATTCTGCCTTTCCGTCGGGTGCTCTTTTCAAGAAGCACCTGACTGAAAGCAGGCACCTGCTGTGACAGCTGATTATTGTTTATCAGTAGTGTTGCACCAAGCTTTGCCTTTTTATTCTGTTGAGTGCTTCTTGAAAGGAGCACCCACAGCGCTTGCCTTAATTCTTTGAGCTCTGGGATTTGTGCCCCCCCCCCCCACCACCCTCCCAGTCATGGTGCCACAACCCTCCAGTGGGGTGTGCCACACATTTTGAAGAACAATTATCTGTAGGCTCCAGGCCGACCCTGGTGCAGCACTGTGATGCTGTATTGAACAGGCTTCCTCTGCACTGAGGCCATGAGTCTTCAGCACCACCAACCTGCAGCTGCTTGCTGTTTCCAGTATCTTCGACTCTCAGGCGGTCGCCGCTGCTCAATAGCACTGCATTTTTGGAACCAGTCGCTGAAGCTCCCTCTAGACCCTGGCTTGGTGCCTAAATCGCTCAGACTTCCGGGCGATGCTGTTGAACCCCAAAGACAAGAACCTAAGGTATTTGAAGAGTCCCTGTACCGCTTGTCCACCTTAAAGGATCCTAGTGACTCTTCATTATATTTTTAAAGACATATCTGTGAACTTGGCATTTTACTGCTGAAATGTTTGAATGAACAGCCCAGCCTTCCAACCCAGAGAGCTTTGATTTTAAAGTCTGCTTTCTCTATGTTGTTCCTTACAGGGATGGGCCAGTAGTGTTTTCTTATTAGTTGTGTCCATTTTTTGTTTAATTAAAGACCCTATATTTTTAGATCCTTCGTTGGACATTCTTTTATTTTGTAACCATTGTTTTATCATTGTTGGTGAGGTGCCATGTAGACCCTTAAAATTGAATAGCAGGGGTCTTGCAATATGATGAGAGATAACAAGGCTGTGTGAATTTGAGTGACAGTGATTATTGCAGTTATATATTTGCACCATGGTCCTCAAAGAACAACTTGGAGTGTCCCAAGACCAACCTCACCATAACGGACTCTTGTTCACAGTATGTCTCCGCTTTGCGCACCTGTAGTGTGGGGCCCCCTTCCGATCTAAGTGAATGGAAGAAAGCCTAGCCATACATTTAGAAGCTTAAATATGTTGTTTAACAACCACAATCCTCCCAGAAGGAGAAATTCAAAACTCGAGGGCCCAACCTGGCATATATCCACTGTACTGTTGCAGGGCCCCATTATCAGACATCCTGGTGCACATGTTTTTTTTAGGCTCTGTGCTGCCCTCCCCTCTTAAGTAGTGGCGAGGGTATCGGCAGACTCTGCATCGGTTTCACTAATCATCGTGACTTTGGAAAACCAGGCAGCGATGCATTCAGGTGTGTCTGCCCACCCCCAGGAAGCTTGGCCCAGTGGAGTCAATATAGAGCACGTCCGCTTCAGACGATGCTCTACCAGACCATGCGCACCTATTTATTGGGTTTAAGAGTAATGTGTTTCTCAGGCGGAAAGGTAGGTCAATGGAAGCAGTGACGTGCTAGGCCTACTGTCTTTCACAGTTTCTTGAGCATGACATTTCAAAGTACAAACCCCCAAGCATCTCAGTTGTTTCTTTCCATTAAATTAAATAGATAATAAAGCTAAAATAATTAGCTGTCTATTTCTTTTCCATGCGGACTGCTTCTTTGGCATGGAAAAAGGGTTTAGTTGAACTTCGTCTTAAATACATAATAGTAAGCTGCCTGTTTTGTGTCCTATGACCTAAAAATGTTTGTCTTTCAGAAGGTCTTTGTGTGGGTCTTAAGTCTGTAAAATAGTCGAAGAGGCACAAGATCTACGGTGCTCCTTGTCAGTTGACTAGGAACTTTTTTCCCCGATGGGAGGAGCATACTGCCAAGTACGGACTGCTGTATTCTTTTGTGTGGGGGATACATGATGCTAATCAGTGAATGTCTGCATCAAATCATGACAGCAGTCAACTGTGTTCTTTCCAACACTATACAAGATAACTGTACATTGGAGATTTTGTGAAGTGAGAATAAGGTATGCCAGGAGTAGAGTTTAACTGGTCTTTATTAAGCAGTACTAGTTTCAGGTTTGGGTGGGAGAAGTGCCAACAAGCTCTAGGGGAATAACCTACAACCAGCCTACAAATAAGGGGTGAATTGGGCATGCATTTTTACTTCTTAGAATTTGGCAAATATTACCAAAAAAGAAAGACGGGGAGTAAAAATGCTCCCAACAAAATATAATCAACTGACACATGCATTGGCTGCCCCCTGCTTTCACCTCACAGCTCCATAGTTTGGTCTGGACCAGTAGTACACATAATGAAAAGGAAAACGCTGCTAATATTACTGCCTGATCTTGTGAGGTAAAAACGTATATGTTAATGTGCATGAATAACTAGGTGCACAGAAATATTTATTACAGAAACATTTCTGTGTTACAGTTAAAACATATTTTTACTCCATTTGGATTTTTTTACACCCTAAAAAGTCTTTTTATTGGCAACTTAAAATAGGGAGTAAAATACTTCCACTTCAAAATCTTATCTGGAGCACCGACTACAACTAAAAGTGAGTTATATTGTAAACCGTGTCAAGGATGGGACAATACAAAGTGCTGTTATGTAGGTGGTTTTAGTCCCCTTAAAGTGTTGATTTCTGGAAACCCAAAAGAAACCTGATTAGTCCCTGTCCCCCTGGACACCATATTCTATTAACCAAAGTCCAAAGGGGGTGGCCAACAAAAGTCCAAACCTGTTCTTGATAAGTACAGCCTCTTGGCTAACCCTTTGCTTCCAAAAGGAATGTGCTTTGATTCTTTGCCAACAAAAGTGTTCATTAAGCTACTCTGTCACCAAGTATGGTTCTAACCTCTAAACAAAACGCACAAGATGATTCTTTTGACAGTTCCTTACAGGGAGTAGCTATGATTCTCTAATTTTCACGGCCTTTTGGTGTTCCAGAGTCTTTCAATTCCTCCTCTGGACCAAACCAACAGAACTGAAGGGCCCACAGCGGAAATGACCGGCCAGCATTCAAAAAACTTCACGCTGAAAATGAGCCTATTTAGGCAGACTATGTGGGTGTCTTTCTGCAGTTGAAATCCAGAGAAAGCTAATCAAGGTACAGATTGGAAAAGCACAACACATTGCTGGCTGAGAAATGAATGCATCATTTTTCACTGAAACTGCCACCCATCAAAAGGTGGTGCACTGTGATAATTCAGAACCACTTTTCAACAGAAAAACGAAACGCAGATAATTAAATGTTTTTTATTAATGACTGGAAGAAACACTCCTGTACTTTCAGCTGCCATCTTTAAAAAAACAAAACAATGCTGTGTGAAAAGAAAGGATAAATCCATCACGCAAAAGCAAAGTGAACCCTGATCAGTAAAACACACAGTATGTCAAAGAATAAAGGCTGATGTTAGACAATGCAATCTGTGAGTTCCTTTCAGCCAAGGACAATCGGTGGGTCTTTGGTCAGAATTAGCAAATGCCTCCATCCCCCCCTCCCCCCCCAACTGCAAGCCTGGTTTGTGCATCCCAACTGTTTACAACAGCAAAAAAGTGCGGCCTGCCTGAAGGGTGTTGAAAAACTTTCTCCAGGCCTGCTGTCTCTGAAGGCTTGGTTCTGTTCAGGACAAATGGCTCTAGCAAGTGTGTGACTGGAATGTGAGCAAAGGCTACAATCAAGGGAAGCTGAAACTTTGAAACAAATACAAGAAAATAGAAGGTTCAGATTGAAATGGTGGTCCACTACAGATAAAAGCTCAGGATGCCAGATGATAGCAGGACCTTGTGACACCACAGGGCCGGCAAAGCTTGTTCTCTGAAGTGGGGGGTCTCTGTGTATTTGATGCCTCCCAAGTTTACAACCGGCAGCCTACTAACTTCAAACAACAAAGGGGCTAATAGAAACACAGTCCAGGAAGCTCTGGTCAGATGCTGACCTGGAATGACAAATGGCATGGAGGAAGGGGGCTCATATTTGCATAACATGAAGATTTTCCATTAGTTTTGATGCATTTTCTCAGCAACCACGAGTTGTACTGCGTTCATGTATGTTTCATTCTTTAGATCATTTCAAGGCGATTTGTTGAAATAAAATGTGTCCACCTGCGATTTAGGGAAATGTAATGGCAAGCTAAAATGTGTTTCTGGCTGCTGTGAACATTTGTGGCGGGTAAAATTAGGTATGTAGAGAGTAAATTGCATGATTGGTAGCATATCCCTCACTTATTTGGTACTGTAAATGATAGATAGAATTGTGAATGATACCATGTGCCACACTTAGATTGAATTGTAAATGATGGCATGTACCTCAACTAGACAGAATTATGACTGGTAGCATATAGCTCACTTAGTTGGAATTGTAAATGATAGCATGTGCCACATTTATATGGAATTGTGAAAATAGCATGCGCCACACCTAGATAGAATATTGAATGATAGCATGTGCCTCATCTAGATAGAATTAGGATTGTAGCATATCCCTCACTTAGTTGGAATTGTGAATGATAGCATATCCCACACTTAGATGGAATTGCGAATGGTAGCATGTGCCTCACTTCTATTGAATTGTAAATGATAGCATGTACCTCAACCAGACAGAACTATGAATGGTAGCATATCCCTTACTTAGTTGGTACTGTAAATGATAGATAGAATTACGAACGATAGCATGTGCCACACTTGGATGAAATTGTGAATGATGGCATATCCCGCACTTAGATGGAATTGCAAATGGTAGCATGTGCCTCATCTAGATTATGATAGAATTATGAGTGGTAGTAGCATTATCCCACAATTAGTTGGAATTGTAAATGATAGCATGTGCCACTCTTAGATGGAATTGTTAATGATAGCATTGTGCCTCAGCTATATAGAATTATGATTGTAGCCTATCCCTCACTTAGTTGGAATTGTGAATGATAGCATATCTCGCACTTCGATAGACTTGTGAATGATATCATGTCTCACACTTATTGTTGAACTTAGAAATTGTTCCTAATGTACGCCCCCTGTCCTGCTCGCATGCTTGATCGCAGGCACTTTACTGATAACCACCATATCACACTACTATGCTTACTCTCCCTTAAACACCATCATTCAACTAGAACACAGCTGCACTATGACACATTTGGTCTAGCTGTTCTCATAACGACATGACCCCAGGAATTCCACATCATCCTAATAAAACACGGCTAGCTGAGCACTTTACGGCTAGCTTAAGCATCTCGTCCGGCCTAACGCAGCCAGAACTCAGTCTGGGTGTCCACCCTCCAGACGGAACACATCCAACTGATTTCCTCAGCACCACACCTACCGCTAAGAAGCAGCTATCATACAACAACCACACCAGCTGCACACATGCAGTGCACCCACACACCATACCACACACACACACACACACACTCTCTCTCTCTCTCCCTCTACTGACTGAACTGCAGTTCCCGAGGGCGTTCAACCTACCAGCGCTTTGAGATCATACCAATGATACATAAGGCGCTCTATAAATGCCAAATAACATAACATAACTATTACGCTTTTTGTAAAAATGGTGGAAAATTGACATATGTCAGTGCAATACAGTGTGGACCTGGTTGTCATTTTATTACATTTCCCATGATTAGCTGAAGTAGAATATATATAATAGGCAGTTACTAGTATGTTATGAAGTTTGCCACATAACTACTGTTTGCCAAAAAGTTGACATGAAAGGGAAAAGGGGATTTCAAATCGGAGTTGCCATCTTTCTGCTCTAGAGTCCTAAACCAATCCTTAGATAGAAGGGTTGGACTTGGAAGGGGAGAGAAGGGTAACTGTCCAATCCTGGTTGTGAGAATTCTTGCAGGGCACTGCCCAACATAGAAATCATGATGGTGTCCTCACCAATGTTCCCTGTAAGCTGTGCGGCCACGCACCTTTGACTCTGAAGCAGTGCATATTGTTTTGTTTACCGAGCACATTCTTTTTCCTGCCCTTCCCTCCTTTTATCATCATTGATTATACAATGTGTATACTTCATCTATTACCTCTGCAGAGTCACTCACGCAATGCTTTAAATTTGATTGGCGGTAGCAGCGCTTGGCTGCACGTGCTGTACTGCCACAGCCAATCAAACACGGTTGCTCCCTCCGGTCCGACCTCCGTATGGTATGGCACCTTGCTTGGAGCTCTCCAGTGTGGTGGCTGTGATAGCTTGTGCTCCAGCCTTTTTTCAGGCCCATACGCTACTGGGCAGTAGGCACTAGTGGTGGCAGGGTCAGGCCCTTTACATAACTCTTTGCATTACCCTGTACAAGTGAGGTGAGTACTGCGCGTGCATTATCTTTGCTGCTCTGGTATTCACTTGAGAATAAGAAGTGTCCCCCTGTGTACTTTCTGTCCGTTTCCTTTTCCCTCATCTTGCTTTGCACTCCCCCCTACTGTCCTCTCAATCGTTGCCAAGAGAAACTTCATCGAGGTCACTCTTTGTTTCATTCCCACTTTAGGTAGTGAACAAACTCCTTGTTTTGCAAGATGCATCCTTCTCTTTCCAGCCTGTATTACCTCCTTCTTGCAACTGCCTGACCTCCTCCTCCTATTTCTCCCCCTTCCATTGCTCATTGAAACCCCATTCCTCCTGACTCTTATTCTCTTAGTGTGTAAGCTATGCTGCAAATGTCTTGGCCGAAGGCTGATGAAACCTTGTCCTTGCCTTTTATTAATTTCTTCCGGCCGCATCTTTGAGGCTCTGCCTTTATTCCTCCCATTTCCTACAATGTCAGAATCAAAAGTAATGGAATGATATTGCGTCTGGGGCCCGAGGTAACCAGGCCTTGAGCACGAGCTAGTTGTCACCCATTCATTTATACTCCTCCAAAAGTTGCTGCTGTCTCAAGGATGGGGTTACACAAAGACGGGCGGAATGCTGTGTATTAACCCCACAGGGCCCATGTGAAGGGGTGGGCGGTTGGAATCGCAAAAGCTCACCCCGTCTCCAGGATGCCATGGTAGTCACTCCGTAGGGCCTGGTGGGGAGGGGCAGTGGTATTAACTATAGATGCTTCTTTCCTCATGCTGGCAATCCCGTCTGGCCATTGGTGAAGCGGCAGGATGGCATTGTAGGCTGTGTTGCTATCTCTGTCCTGCTCATGCTATTCACTCTGGAGAGTGGGGGCGGGGTGAAGTCACAGGCGCTGATGTATTCCTCCTGATGGTAGTACTATTACTGATCATCACCCTGCATGCAGTATGAGTACATACTTGAGATGAAATGGTACTTCCTAGCTAGTGCAGAAAAAGGAATGAGACCCTAGAAACCACTTCCTGTATGTTTTACCATTCCGTCTGGAAAATAAGGCACCAGGGAAATGGAACGTGGATGTGTGGTCATGGATGCAGTCTGCTCCACCAGGTTTTAAGGCTCTATCAAAATGAGCACATTACTACAAATGAAATGAACATAGTGGCCATCTAGCCAATTAGGTGAATTGTCCTGCTTGTAGCGGCATCTGCTTGTAATTCAGCAGATAGATTAATTTTACTTGGCGTCTTAAAGTAAGGGTGAGTCTTCTTGGCAACACTAAAAAAACTAGTGCTGAAAAAAGTAGTGTAGAATAGTCCTCATTTGAGAAAAGGGGACTCCTTTTTAGGATAATGGTAGATAATCACTGACTATGCTTGGTAATTTTGCAAAATCGTGCTGGGAGAGTGTTGATGTTGGAGAACTGGTGGATTTGAACACTGATACCATAGCCTCAGGCTGACTAAGATTGATTTATTTTGAAGGTTTGAACTACGCATCTGTTTTAGGAAGAGAATAGGAACTGATTAGGTGTACATATCCAAAATCAGCTTTAGTAGATTGGTGTTAAACCTGGCACTTATTTGGGCCATGGGTATGGCTGTAACCGTGGGACTACGTCTCTGGTTCAGCCACCATTAGTGAGGGGGTGGGCAACTAGCCATCGCCTGTTATCTTCCCTGGTCTTGCACCTAGCTCTGCCAAAGAAAAACCAAGTACGAGAGCCACGCCTGCATATCATACACGTTCCTTACTTGGAAATAAAGGGTTTGTCCAAATTTATGAAACCGTGTGTTGACCAAAGTAGGTCATGGATATGTTAAACTGCAAGATGGTACCAGATGGAGTTTGAGGCGGGTGGTCCTTGTTAAAGGAAAGCTGGCGAATACTAAGGACCAGTGTTGTGAAGGAGGTGGTGCTACAGTTGGGGATGGTCCCGAGTGTGCGTCTGAAAGAGTGGTTCCCCTACGGAGCGATAAGGGTTCCAGTTGTGCTGTGGCAGTTCCTGGACAGGCTACTCGGGTGAGACATGGAAGTATGGAGATGCCTGTCTCGGGAAGTGATGGTGTTGCGCCATTAGATGGAGCATCTTGTGCGAAAGGGGTGGATGAATATTCTGAGTGTGATTCTGATAATTGTGCTTTTGGCCCGACTGGGGTGGAAACAAGGGTTGCAGAGGAGTCTTCAGTGCTTGTGTCAGGTAATTCCGTCTTGGTTCCACACGGAAAGGGACTATGCGAGGACTCTGTTTTAGCGGAAGCCTCCAACAGGGTGAATAATCGCCCGACCCGAATGAAGAAGATTCCAGCAAAGTACAAGGATTTTGTTTTAGAATTTGCAGATGATTAATTCTTGAACTGTAGATAATTAGCAATCTTCTATATATGTCTTTTCATGCATATTTCCTTATTTCTTCCTTATTTCCCTATTTCCTTATTTGGTGTTCATATTTGACGTATTTCCATTTGTTGAGGTTTACAGGGGGAGATGTGTAGTAGTTGTTGTCAAAGGTTCCAGGCGCGTGGAATGTTTGAGTTCCACGCTCGGGGCGGCGGTTGGGTTTTGAAAGGAAGGAGCTGGGAGGTGATGGTGGGTTACGGTGTACAGGTTTGAAGAATAAACATAACTTCCACTTACCTGTTGTTCTACGTTATTACACACGGGCCTGCTGTTATCGTCAGCATGGGCCCATATGTCTGGTGTTCCAGCATTGCTGAATTGTTGCGTGACAGACCGCACCCAAAGAAGAGAAAATCCAATGAGGCCTAAAAGCACGCACCCCACTAAGCATTTGCATGTATGAGCCCCAGCCCTGAGGAGCATTGACCCTGTGCCTCTGGCAGCATTGTGTCAAGCCCCATGGATTATATTCCTGGTATTTGGGATCACTGCTGGTTTATTAGTGTAGGCCCGAGTAGGCAATTCAGCCACTGCTCATCCCTGAAGCCCTGCAGTCCAGAAGTAATTTTGTCACACTTGCCCCATATCAAGTATCCTTGCCTGTGCCACATATACAGATCTCTGCTATTCCCATGCCAAAATATCAATTTCTATCCACTTTGTCACAGAGATTCAACTCCTGTTCCTCTTTAACATCCTGTCACAGGGACAGAACGTACAGGCCACATCAAATAAGTATTTTGCCTTGCAGTTTTGTTGCAATATTCTGTAGCCTGTGATGTTATATTATGCTTGGCCAATCGGTTGTACACCATTTCTCCTCCTAGAGGGTATTTGTTATTGCTGTGTTTTTCTGAAGCAAATGGGCTCTCTAATTTGCTAATGTACTATAGATGTGCCCTTCCTCCTGAGCTATGACATCATCCCTTCCCCAGTGTGTCCCACTCTTGCCTCTTGTGCAACACCTTCTTAGTGTGCTGTTTTCTTGTTTCCCTCCGAAGCATGGTGGATCATACTCACGATTTGCTCATGGATCATACTCACGATTTGATCTGCTTGTTGGCCGTGCTCTTCCTCAGTGTGTGTCCATGAACTTCTCCTTCTTGCTGGTTAGGGAAAAGACGTCATCAGTTAGTAATGCTAGCATCTCTTAAACACCATGTGGTTGTCAGTTCATGTCTTATTAATCCCTCTTCTTTTTGCTGTGTTCCGTTTGTGTGCGCTCTTCCATCTTTTCCCTGTGCTGTTCAAGTTGAAGGATGTGTAATATCTTGTCTTTCCTGCATGCTGGGGATGGATGGAATCCTGAGTGAGTGATGCATGTGTGATGTAATAGTTTTTGTGCTTGTTCTGTGGCTGCATTATATCCATTTCAATTATGTCTGTTACAGCTTGCCACCCTGTGTAATGTATGCTCTGCCTCATCTGTACTCTTTCCACCTACCTACTACCTCATGCACTCCTGTGGCACCAATAAAGTAGCTTAAGTTGACTGTAAGCTTCCCCCCTCAGCCTGGTTCCTGGCTGCAACCATGTAGCTTTCATCAAAACTGTTTTCTAATAAAAGAAAACAAGTAGTGACTTCAAAAAAATGTTTAATAGGCTCAGGAGCACTTTCAGCTAAAACAACAAACAAACAAATTGTTTACACGATGGTAAGCGTTTGGGAAGGTTCCCTTTCATTAATGTCAAAACCACGATTTTTCTCTCCTCAAATAAACAGATTGCATATTGCATGTTATTGTGTATCTGCCCCCTCTTCCCATCTTTCACCTGCCACCAATCGGAAAAACGACAGCGGTTTCCTGAAGTGCTGTGTTTCTGCCAATGGCACAGTATAACCTGTGGCCACCCGATGGAAAGAGCAAGAGGGAGTGATGCCAATGCGAGCATACTGTGTGGTACCTCAGGCCACCGCAGGTGGAGAATGGAGATGCTGCATATCATGGTGCCTTGTGTTCCCTGCATACCTTTCGCGCCTTGAAACACTTCTGTATAGGCGCGTTACAAATGCCATATCATATCATATATCGCTGCTGCAAAGGAAGAAAACAAAGCAAAACATCTCCTTGCATGGTGATGGATGTGCATTTACCTAGGCTTCTCCTGGGAGCTTCTGCCTCACAAAGTCCTCAGGTGGAATCTGTGATTCTTGCCACTCTGTGTCAGAAAAATAATAAAATTAAAGACATGGCAACCTGCCCACTGGTTTGCGGAGCTAGAGAAAAGCTGTATATGCAGCCTCCTACCCCAGCTATGACGGCACAGTAGCATAAACATAGGAAACGCTGCTGTTTAGTAAAGCAACCCTTGTTTGTGAAAGCGAGGTTGGCTTGGTGAAACTTTTTTTTCAACTTATAAATCCAGCAATAGGGGTGTTTCTCTGCTGCTTAAGAAAAAACTGCCAATATCTATCCTCTCTAGCAAATCGGATGAAGAGGGGAGAGTCATTTGTGTCTTGCTCAAAGTCCAGGAATCAAAATTGCTTATATGTAATGTGTATGCACCAAATCTGGATGAGCCAGTTTTCTTTCATGAACTTGCGGCACTGCGTCATAGCTATGATGTGGATTCAATTGTACTGGCTGGTGATTTCAACTTGGTACTAGATCCTGCTCTGGATCGCTCAAATGGGGACCGCTCAACAAACCCTAAAAAAAGAAAGGGATCCTTGGATGATTTAATAAAAGAGTTCAACCTGGCTGATATATGGCGACTGGAACACCCGTGTGAAAGGGACTATCCATTTCATTTTCAGTGTCATGACACATACTCCCGCATTGACTTTATCTTGACCTCAAGACGGGTGACTTCCAGTTGTTGATCATGCTCCTGTGTCTCTGCACCTCTCTTTACAACATACTTTGATAAAGTCACCACGATGGAGGATGAATTCTAACATTCTTTTTTTTTTTTTTTTAAACATCTCTTTATTGATGTCTCACAGCAGCATTCAATTAACACAACATATGGTCCTTCATACAACAATATCTTCACCAAATGTTTAAGAATCTACAGCTTACATAGTTGTTTCACTGTCTGAAAGCATATCACATAGGTACGGCCTGAACGGGCCCCAAATGTCTTTTGGTAGGGTTAGCACGTACTGTTCCTCACATTCATTGATATAAGCTAATTCACGCAAGTAAGTGTTCATGGTGGGGGGTTTGGGCTTTTCCATACTTGCAGTATACATTTCTTGGCAATAACACATGATACATTGAACAGTCTTCTAACTTTTTCAGAGCATTTCCCAATATCCCCAAACAAGTATTTTTGTGGGGTCAGACACAGGAAAATCTGCGTGATGTCTGTCAACATGGCTGCATCCCTCTACCAAAACCTTGCCACGACCGGGCATTCCCAATACATATGATAGGATCCCGCTTGGGGAGTCCCGCATTTGGGGCAGTTGCCTGGATCATCAGGTGTGAATTTAGCGATTTTTGGCAGGGGTGTAGTGCAATCTATTAAGGATTTTAAACTGTATTTGGCGCAATCCCGCATTGAGGGACACCCTTTTTGTAAGTGCACAATATCTTTCCCATTTGTCCTCAGGTATCTGCATTCTCATATCCACTTCCCATTTCTCTTTCACTTGGTTGGACGTGGGGATGTGGGTTTGAATTGTCTTATACAGTTTAGAGATTCCCAGTCCACCCGAGTTGTAACCAATTCTATGCATGGGTGGAAGGGAGGGTCATCAGGGAAGGATGGCCATCGCGCTTGATATGCAGGTCTCATTCGATAGTACTGTAGCGTTTGGAGCGTGCCTCCTCCCATACCTCTAGTAAATCCTGCAAGGGTTACGAACTTCCCATCTATGTACTTGTCTCCCACTTTCATCTCCATATCGGGGTCCCAGGCCTCCTGTATACTGGTGTCAAATGTAGGGGGAACATTTGGGTATTTCCATAGCGGAATTTCAGGGTTGTATGGAAGTTCTACTTTAAATTTTTTATATATAGCCCCCCAGGCCCTCACGGTGCAGCTCACAGGGTCGAAATCACAGGAATCCCTGTGCCTCATATCAAAGATAACGGATCTGATGTTTGTGGGTACAGTGGTGTATTCCTCTATCCACGTGTGGGGTGAGTTGTCTGCTTCATCGTACCAGTGTTTCGCGAACTGTGCTTGCGCCACCGTGCAGTAGAGCTCAAAATCTGGTGCTGCTATTCCCCCTTTTTCGTATGGTTTTGTCATCTTTTCCCAGCATATCCTAGCCACCTTGCTGTTCCACAGAAACGACACTGCCATGGATCGCAGTTTGGAAAAGAATTCCTTTCCCGGCCATATAGGAATGTTTACGAATAAGTATAGTAGCTTGGGGAGTACAATCCTTTTGAGAATTGTGATTCTACCGTGTAATGAGATTGGGAGGTGCCTCCAGTCCTGTAGCTTGGTGCTGAGTGTTTGTAGCGCCTGGTCATGGTTATCAGAGTATAGGGTCTGCCTGCTGCTTGAAACCAGTACTCCCAGGTATCTGATGTGTCGCTCCGACCACTTAAGGCCGCACGTCAGGGCAGGGCACTTTGTAGAGGGGGTGAGCGGGAACATCTGATTTAGTATTGTTCACCGTATATCCAGAGTATTCTGCAAATTCACTAATGTCTGCCATGATGGGGGCTATGTTTTTGTCTGGCTCACGTACATACAATAGTGTATCGTCTGCGTACAATGATATTACCTGGGTGCCTCCTTTCAGCATTATGCCTTTGTTTACATGCCGCAACTGCACCGCCGCTGCCATGAGCTCTATTGTTAAAGCAAAAAGGATAGGGGAAAAAGGGCACCCCTGTCTGGTGCCTCTGCCCAACTCAAACCGCTCAGATATAGTTCTATTCGTGCACACCCTCGCACCCGGAGCAGTGTATAGCAGTCTAACATATTTAATGAAGTAAGGGCCCACCCCAAATGACTCGAGCACCAGGAACAGGTACTCCCATGAAACCGAATCAAACGCTTTCTCAGCGTCTAGGGACAACACCACTGCTTGTTTATTTGTGACATTATGCCGAAAAGCCTGCGCAGATTCAAGGCAGTGGACCTTTGGGGAATGAACCCACTTTGGTCCGGATGAACCAGCGTGGTCCTTAAGGGTAGTACACGATTTGCTAGCACCTTCGCAAAGATTTTTGCATCTACATTTATCAGGGATAGGGGCCTGTATGAAGACATATCCTGTGGCGGGCGTCGGGTTTTAGGCGATACTGTGATTATTGCTTCGCGCATTGTCAGGGGCAATATTTGTTTTCCCAGGGCCTCTGCCCACACCTCTAACAGCACGGGGACCAGTTGCTCCCGAAATTCTTTGTAAAATTCAGCTCCCAGACCATCCGATCCCGGTGCCTTGCCAGACCTGAGCTCCTTAATTGCCTCTGTGAGCTCCTCTGCCGTGACGGGTTGCTCCAGCAGTAACTTGCTTTCCTCTGGGAGTTTAGGGAGATCCAACACAGCGAGGTAATTTTTAGTCTCAGCAGGGGATTTCCTATCCCTATTCGCATAAAGATTTTTGTAAAATTTAACAAATTCGTCGTTTATTCCCTGCTCGCTCGTTATTATCTCATTTTGTGCCGTTTGGATCATTGCGATCAGGGTAATTTGTTTTTCATGTTTTACCAGGTTGCCCAGCATTTTTCCTGCCTTGTTACCCTCCCCTTATCTGCGAGCCCGGGTAGGGGCTGCTATATATTGCACTTCCCTCGCTGCCAGCCGATGGAAATCTATAAGGTACGTTTGGATTTCTGCCAGAGTGTCCCCATCATGCGTGCGGCCATAGGTCTCCTCCAGTGTATTCAGGTCCCTCTCTACCCCCTCCAGTTCACAGCGTACTCCCTTCAGAAGACCAGCGGTCTTGGACAGCAGTGCCCCTCTAACCCAGACTTTAAAAGCCTCCCATACTGATGATATGTGGTCTACGGACCCAACGTTATCCGGAATTCTAACATTCTTAAAAATGACCTTATCAGGGAAGAAATCAAAGATGAACTCGAACACTTTATCCGGATCAACAAGACTGATGTCAAAATCTCCTCATTGTGGGAGGCTCTGAAGTGCTTTGCCCATGGACTCTTGATAGGACTGGTAAACAACGGAGAATGAGGGCAAAGGAAATCCAGAGACTCTCCACTGAGGCAAAAAGACTGGATAAATTATTTGCGAGCAGCAGGGATGAAAGTGTTAAAAATGATCTGAGGAGGGCCAAGTTTGAGCTAAATAAAATGATTTCAAGTCAAGTGGATCATGCCCTATGCAGACTAAAAATAAATTATTTTGAAAACGATGAAAAGGCTGGAAAGTTGCTGGCATACAGACTGAAGGTAGTGGAAGGTGATTGTTTCATTTCAGCAATTGCAAATCAAAACGCCGGAATGGAGATTAAGCAGAGTGAAATAAACTATTTGTTTTGTGACTTTTATACAAAGCTTTATGAATCAGACCTGGGCTGTGATGAGACGGGTATTGTTAATTTTCTTGACTCTTATGACATACCCCAACTCTCAGACGATCAATCAGCAAGTCTTGAAGAGGAATTTACGGTGGACAATATCAAATTGGCCATTTCAAAACTTACAGGGAGCAAGTCGCTGGGTATGGATGGCCGTCCTGGTGAGAAAAAATACAAGTGCCCCACAAGGTGTGAAAACTATCGGCCGATCAGCCAGATTAATTGTGATTGTAAGATACTTGCGAAAATGCTGATAATACAAATAGAACCAGTGATTACAACTCTAGTTCACAGAAACCAGGTTGTATTTGTACAGGTAGGGCTGTGGCTGATAATATGTGCCGCCTACTGCTATCTATTGAAAATGGTCATAGACGGGGAGTAGCCACTGCTGCCATTTCTTTAGACGCTGAGAAGGCATTCGATAGGGTGGAGTGAGCCTTCTTATTCTCTAGCCAACATTGAGCTGACGGAGGGCCAAACATCAGTACTCATGAAGGGTCTATCATTCGTACCTACTGTAGACACGGACTGGTACGATTCCGAAATGGAAATTCGCACATTTCTGAGGAAAGTAAGACTTCACACTTACTTCAAAGAACACTCCATGGAACAAGAAAATCCAGAAATAGATACAGGGTTGCACAGACAGTCTACCTTCACTCCATCAGACTGTCAGATACCCAATGAACTTCTGACATTCGGAAAAATGCATCCTACATGATTTTTCAAAACTCAAAAACAATAAGAAGAAAAACCAAGGAGGAGCTTATCGTAACTTAACAAGGGACGAGAAACAAGCCCTAACAGACTTACAGAACAACAAGGGGATCGTCATAAAATCAGCAGACAAAGGAGGAGGTATAATGATTATGACCAACACTCAATACAACAATATGGTGCAGACCATTTTGAGGGATTGTGAATGTTATTCCATCCTCCGCAAGGATCCCACGAAAGACCTCAGTTTGGAAATAACACAAGTGGTCAGTTATGCACTAGAAAGAGACTGGATATCTTCCAAGGAAGCTGATTTTCTTACCACTCCAGGGGGCAGAACCCCATGTTTTTATGCCCTACCTAAGATTCCTAAGGATCCAATCAACCCGCCAGGTAGACCCATAATCTTCGAATGTGGTTCGGTTTTGGAACCTTTGAGCAAATTTGTGGACAAATTTCTACAACCACTCAGTACTCAAACCAACACGTACTTGAGAGACACCACACACACCATTACCATCTTTGAGGAATTACCTTTTGACCCAGACATCCAGATTCTTGTCACGATGGACATTGTCTCTTTATTCTAACATCTCGCAAGAAGCCGCGATAGAATGTATTCGAGAATGGCTCTCGAGAAACCCTTTACAAAATCGGGTTCCCACGAACTTCATAATAGAACTAATGACGATAGCCCTCCAAAAGAACTTTTTCACTTTTGACAAACAGATGTACCTCCAAATCAAGAGGACCGCAATGGGGGCAGCATTTGCCTCCAGTTTGGCCATCCTATATATGGCCAAATATGAGGAAGATTATGTATTTTCCCCACTCAATCATTGGAGAGACCAAGTACATCACTGGCATCGATACATCGATGATGTCATTTTCATCTGGACAGGAGAATTGAGTCAACTCTTATCGTTTTGGGAATGGTTGAATTCTTGCAATGCAGACATAGAGTTCACCATTGAATACAGTAAGTCAAAGGTCCCCTTTTTGGATCTTACCATTCAACATCTTAAAGGTAAATTAGTCTGTGATCTCCATCGCAAGACCACAGATAGAAACACCCTTCCATATCACACCAGTAATCACTCGATGCACACCAAACAGAACCTTCCCTATGGCCAATATTTACGGATACGCAGAAATTGCACGCTGCAAGAAGATTTCCGCACACATGCCAAAATGTTGTCTAAAAGGCTACAAGAAAGGGGTTATCCAAAAAAACTTCTGGACCAATTGCCAAAAAGAGCACTAAATACCAACAGGGAATTACTCTTGCAGCCCAAAGAAGCCTTGACAGAGCCGGGGGTCGATGTCTCATCTGTGTAGTTACGCGTGGCAAACACACAGCCAAGATCAAGAGAATCATTCAGAAGTACTGGCGTATTGCCAAACTTAACCTACCAGAGGATATACCGCCAAGATTTGCATATAAAAGGGCCAAAAACCTAAACGATCACTTGGGGCATTCCCCTTTCCAAGCGGAACCTGTACAAGCGGGACAAAGAACATTACGGCCAATGCAAGGGCACCAACCCTGTGGTAATTGTGTGGCATGTCAGTTCACGAGCAAAACGAAAACCTTCAAAATTGGCCACAGGGAGTGGGCTTTGAAAGACTTCACTAACTGTAAGAGTTTCCAAGTCATTTACTGCATAGAATGCCCATGCGGTTTGAGGTACGTAGGTCAGACAATGAGATCAGTACATCTAAGAATCTCGGAACACAGATCTAAAATTCGTTGTAAAACATTGTCAGCCCCTTTGGTGTCACATTTTGTGGAAGCCAGACACTCACCCAATGACATCAAATGGTGGGTTCTAGAGAAAGTAAAGGGTGGAGCTGATTTATCGCACAGTCTACTACACAAAGAATCCAGATGGATTCACCGACTAGACTCTTACCATCAAGGATTAAATTACATTTTTCAACCAGTGGTGCATTAATAAAGTCCTCATTTCGTACAACATAAGGAACTTACAGCCCAGTACACATATCCCAGCCCCTGTAAACTGAGAGTTTACTTGTAGATACAGGAATGGTACATACCTACATGATACTGGTACGCAGCAGGTTTACAAGCACCATTCAAATTGGTTGCATTACATATGCCCAACATTATCAACACAGCGTTTTACAATTCACATGAAAGCCGTGATGGGCACTAAGCACGTCTATAAGGGGATGGACATTTCAGATGCACTTTATATAGGCTGCACCTTTGTGACCACATTGCCTTTTTATTCAAAATGAGGTCAGTACATCAAGCCTTGGACTGTTTTTTTTTCTTTTTTTTTTTTATTCTAGATTGGCACGGGGCAGTGCCATTTAATCTGTTTAACATCACACACGCCCCATCACAAACAATACGCCGTTTTATAACTTACATGAAAGCCCAAATTGCATACCGCTGCTAACCCTAGGAGACACTCGCCCATTGTGAGTGGACAAATGGCAGCAGTCCGGTTACCATGACAGCGGTAAACCACATTGCACGTAGACCTTCCTGCGACGGGGCTTCTGGGGTCACGTGCTCCAATCAGGTCTCAGTACCCAAGCCTGAAAACTATAGCAACGAGCCACTCGACTCGGAGAGACACTGAAACAACCAGACACAGACGCATACAAATGCATATGCATCCCGGCTGAAACTCGAAAGGCAAATAAAGGTAAGAGACATTTGACAGCCCGAGACGTGCCCTATGAATCCCCCACTCTTGGGACACACAGAGCCAACTGCTGTGGAGAGAATTGGCATCTTCACACGTCATGCGGCATGCAACAAGAGCTATCATTTTTCAACAGTAGCATTCTGCAATTTTTTGAAAAAATGTGCTCAGCATCCAACTCGCAACAAACGCACATTCATTACCCTGACAATGACAGTCTCGTATCTTACAGGCCTGCAGACCGCAAGGGAGCACACCGGAACGACCACAGTATTCCGGGAGTGACGTAACCAGACAGCTAGCTACGTGCAGGTACTAATTTGACCTGTATTCTCTGCTCACCTCGTGCATCTCCTACACTAGCAGTAGCAATTTACACGGGTTTACTTTCTAGCTGCAGGCACTGACCACTGGAAAAAAAATTCCAAAGCTGGAGACAATTTCTGCACTGCCTGGGACGCCTTTCGAGCTACATTTCCAGGCCTCTCAGCCAGGTAACCAATTAGGGCCCCTTATATTCCATAATGGCGCCCCCACTTTTTACACATTTTTAAATTCACACCATGTGGTTGACTCTAACCACAGTTTCTTCTAATTTTGTGTCTTACCTCCATAGGGACAAGAGCCACCATTATAAAGGGTTTGTGGACCACCCATTTCTGTACTTTTGGAACGTAGATGTATAGCAGCAGCCGCACATGAGGTTGAGGGATGGCCTAGGACTCCAGACCTAACACGACCCAAGACTTGGGATCACATTATCGGCAGGTAAAGCCACAGCCGATACATAAGAAGTCTCATTCACATTGCATTGAGTCAGATATATACTGAATAACATTGAGAGAGGAAACTAAAACTCTTTTCTTTTTTGCTTATCCATACAGGGTCTTCAAATGAGACGCCCTGATGAAGGCGGACGAACAACAAAGTTGGATGACCGCCGAAACGTGGTAAGCTTGGTTGAGAACCAAGCCCCACATAGGCAGATAATTCTTTTACTATACAAGACCCAGATACGTGGCTGAATTAAAGCCCCAGAACAATTTTTTTGAACCCTCAATAACTCCGGCCTCTTTTTCCTAATAGAGTAATTTACAAGGGAAAGATTTAGGGAGCCTTTTTTCCAGACACCCGCAATAGGGGGTTAAATAAGGGAACTGAATTCAAGGTTTTTCTTTCCCTTTCAAAAACTCACACTTTGAAATTTTAATTTTGTCAGATTTTTGAATGTTTTTTGTGATGAATCATGAAGGCAAATGTTTTTTCCTTTGTTTATGACATGTTTATTATGGAATGCATTACAGATATCTGTTAAGCACTGAGTATTTTTGTATTAACATATTTTATTTGTATTAATATGAATTAAAAAGCACATGTTACTTGAAAATGTTTTCTCTTTCCAACCAGCTCAATTATTCTAAGACATTATAAGTAATTGTATTAGATGATTGAGGCAACCCAAAAGGTCACCTGCAAAGCAATTATCGAGTGACCCCGAAACGGTTTTTCCGCTGAGTTTGCTTTAATTCAGGGTGGGATATAACTTTATTTATATACTACTTATTCTCTAGCCTGAAGAGGATGCGCTTTGGTGATAAATATCAGCAGTGGGTGCAGCTTCTGTACAGGTGCCCATCAGCTAGTGTGCTCCCCAATGGTCTCATTTCTGATGCATTTACACTCCACAGGGGCACGAGACAGGGTTGTCCCCTCTCCCCATTGTTGTTTATCCTGTCCATGGAACCGCTGGCGCTCTGAGAGCGGATGTGAACCTTAAGCCAATAATTGGTAGTGACCGTGACAATTTGCTCTGGTTGTACGCTGACGATCTATTGGTCGCACTCCAGGATCCTGCTAATGGCATACCCCACTTGATGCATGACATTCAAGAATTCTCAGTTGTATTTGGCTACAAAATCAATTGGGGCAAATCTGAAATCCTACCACTTAATAATCTGTGTTTACGTAGTTCTTGTGCACATTTCCAATTCAGGTGGTGTAGTGATCAAATCAAATATTGGGGCATCTGGATTGGTGCGGATGTGGCGAAGTTGCCAGCGTTGAACTTTGGAATGCTCATTCAAACATTACAGTCTGACATTGGCAGGTGGGGGCTTTTACATCTGTATATGTGGGGGAAAATTAATTGCATAAAAATGAACCTGGCTCCTCGAGTGAACTATCTTCTTTCTATGTTTCCTATCAAGGTTCCTGGTCACGTTTTCAGAGCAATAGACAAACTTATGCAGAAGTTTATTTGGAATGATAAGCCACTGAGATTAGCTATATGGAAATTGCAACTGCCATTGAAAAAGGTTGGGATGAGTTTACCTAACTTCAGTGAATACCTTCTTTCATTTTCAAACCGACATCTCTGAAAGTTCCTTTTCCCGAATGATGACTGTTCAGTGTGTGAAGTGGGAGTGTGGTGCCATATCCCAGTTGGAACCCAGAGCTCTGCTGACTTCAAAGAAAAATAACAACTCGAAGGGAGCAAATCCTTTGCCTGTTTTCTCCAGGATTGCTGGTGTGACATATCGAGGCGCATGAAGGCAGAACCCTACCTGCATCTGGATGCCTCAATTTGGCTGAATCCAGCCCAGAAAAGTCGAGGGAAGGTCCTTTTCTGGCCGGAGTGGTTCCTGGTGGGAATAAAGTACCTCTGATCTAATAGATGGAGGAAATTGGATCCCATACGCACAGTTATTTCGAGCTCACTATATGGCTGGTTGTTCATTTTCAGAGTACAGAAAATTGAAAGGCATTGTCAATGCTTGCCTTAGGGATGTTGATTTGTTGGAACCGAATGTTGCCTGGTCCATGTTGCAGTTGTGTGGAAGCGCTGCTCATCCTGCTGCTACGATGTACAGATTTCTAAAATCATTCAGGAAGGAAGATTTGAGGCTGCCAGTGATCTGGGCAGAGGAACTAGGAGAAGAAATTGATGTCTGTTGGCAGCGCTGCTGTGAGAATACCCAATTGGTAAGTCTGGACTGGGGTCTCGGAGCAACGCTAAAGGAAACTGCTCTTTAGGTCCTACTGGACTCCAGTCAGGCTGTTTAAGAGACAACTCATGGATAATGAACTCTGTTGGAAGTTTAAGGGTGCTAGAGGCTCCCTCAGTCATCTGCTATGGTTTTGTCCTAAAACAAAGCAATTCTGGGAGTACGTCTGTGAGAGGTTGGGTCTGGTTTTGAGCTGTGATTCCCCTCTCAGCTACCTTATTGATTATAGGGGACGTGTCAGTGATTGATGATATCTCTTTTGGGCATGCGACTTGGATACTCCGCGCCAGTATGATCGCTAAGAGGATGATATTGAGATCATGGAAGTCGAACAACTCCTTTAACATTGATGAATGGGTGGATGAACATTTGACTGTTTTACAAGAATACGGATGATATTGAGAAATGTTGGGACATTTGGTGTAGGCTCCTGGAGGTCTACGGTTGAATTTCATTTTCTTTACACAATGGGATGTCTCTGTAGCTAGAAAATGCGCTTGCTGTGTTGATTATTACTTGTAATTTATGTTCAATGTTCCATCGAATTTGCATTGATGGTTCCGTTGGCTAACCAATTGCTTTCTGGTTCTCTGTCCTCTTCTTGTTTTTTGTTTTTTTTCTTTCTCTTCTCTTTTACCCTTTTGTCTTCCTCTCTTGTCTATTTCTTTCTTTTGCAGAATTAGTTTTTATATGCGCTGTTGATTGTTTGCCTAAGATATTGTATTTATGTGTTCATTAGTGATGTTTGTGTTTTGCAATGTTGGAATAAAATTTAAATCCCAAAACTACAGCACACAGTTTCTGCCCCCAGTCTCCGCAGCCCACCGCTGATATATATATTTTATTTTATTTTTTTTGTGTGATGCATGATGATTCGGGCAAGAGTAGGTGGCAGTGATGCCACACAGCTAACGTCCTGGTGCTAGTATCGCTGCTGTCTCCACAGTCACACCAGTTTCTAACGTATAT
The DNA here is from genome assembly GCF_040938575.1 of Ambystoma mexicanum. Lineage (NCBI taxonomy): Eukaryota > Metazoa > Chordata > Amphibia > Caudata > Ambystomatidae > Ambystoma > Ambystoma mexicanum. The sequence goes on along the minus strand of NC_090941.1, from coordinate 180,471,953 downwards.
TCTTGTTCACGGAGCAGCGCTGTCACGCGGTTTGTAAACCTGGTGAGAGACAGCCAAACAGGAGGTAGTACCTCTGCTTCCCCACTCTTTCTGTGTGCCTTGTAATAGTACTGCTGACATACTGCTTCCTTATACGTGCTGCATTTAGGACTGCTCCAACTTGCTCTAGAGGGCCTTTACTGACGCATGCAACCCATAGAATAAAGCAGAGTGAGTTGCACGCCATGATGCGTTATCTTCACAGTGCTTTGAGGCCATACCAATTTTTTGAGATTTAAAGCCACAATTTCAGCTGAGTTCAGTCCGAGGAGGATAGAGCACCCAAAAGTGTCTTTAAGTAGAGTTGTTGTACCGCAAAATTTGCGTTCCTCACTTGCGTAGTCAATATCTAAACACTTGCTCACTGGTGGGCTGCCGACCGCCTCTCCATCACTCAGTTGCGCACATGACTGAAAAACAGCCCGCACACAACTATTCTTTGCCGCAGGGAGCCCAAAGAAAATGTCATCACTGGTATATAAAGTGGATGCACTATGAGGGAAGGGGTGAGCTGCTAAAAATGACCATCTGATAGCCACAAGTGAACACCGAAAGAAGATGTGCTGAGATTGCATCTGGGTGGAGCTGTCCATTGCTGGGAAGGCCTAAAATCTAGCTGTGCCCTATAGCGAAGAGTTGGGGCACATCCTTGAGAGTGGTGTGACCAGACCCCTGCCCTGTCCTCCAAGAGGGTCCTGACATGCAGCTTGCTTTCCTGGACTTTAAACCAAGGTTTTCAGTGCAAGTACAATTGAGCCCTTTGAAATCAGAAGGTGGGGGAATCTGCTTGCCTTAAATCCTTCCCTCTACAGTGGGTTTGGGGTGGAAAAACTGTGTAGATCATTAGCCTATTTAACTAAAATTGTTAATTTCCCTTGGTAGAACACCACGGGGTGATTTGTTAAAAATTTGAAATTAACAAAGCTCATTGCCAGTGTGTGCTAAAAACTATAGACTAATGTAATTGGGTAATCCTATTTTCCACTACCCCCCGACGTCTTTGCCCCTAAATTAAAACTCAAAAACAATCATCCCCATTTTACCGTCCGGCTTCCACAACATAGGCCTTTAAGTGGAGGAGGTCTGAAATCCAAAATCCTTAAATCATCCCAAATGTTTCTATCCAACTTCCCTAACCCATACCAACGTAGGGGGAGAGACAGGGGTGGGGTGTGGAGGGGCCTAAAAACAAACTGCTAAATCACCCTGTCTTCATTTTAAATGATAAGTGTGGGTGAAATAATAATTGCCATATGCATTTTGTATAAATCTGTAAACCAAACTGCTAGCCTTCTAAGCGTGCAGGAAAATCGACATTGCACAGCATTGCATATGTTCATTGATTTTGTTCATTGACCAGTGTTGATTATTTCTTGACGTGAAATCTGTAGAAAGTAAAGTATTGTGATTTGTGGTTTTCCCAACCGGCTTGTGATTTATTTATGTAACCAGAAGTTTAATTATGAGCCACAAAGCAGGTGGCATGTGTAGTGTGATCTCCATTATCTATCATTTAAATAAATACAAATATATTTCCAGTACACCGTCCTGATTCTTGGCTCAGGGGGAGGGATCCAAGGGATATTAGATGAACTGGAAATAGGGCTGAACAAAGAACTGACATTGAACAGTTGTGTGACACCTTGATTGTGGAGGGAAGGCACTCCCTGTGTTGAGTGGCCTCTCAATAAACTGTTACAACTTGCTCATGGGCCAGGGTATTTTACTCTTGTTCTTTGGTGATGGGGTAAATATGTCCTTTACACTAATTAAGGAACCATTTGTTCCTTCGAGACAAAAAGAGGAAGACTTCAGATCACTCTCCTCTACAATCTGAGTTTTTCTCCAAAAGAGGTCAATAGGTCACACTAGCCTCCAGAAAGTGACCTCCACACTGTCTTTCCCTAGACCCCTAAACTGTCTCTTGGTTTCTTCTGGTTCCCTGGGTAATCCCCTACCGGGGGTGACGGCTGCATGGTCACGTTCCCTTTGTCTCGTGAGGGTTTGTCAGAGACTCGTTCCTCCACCACTCAACAGTTGGCTTCAATGGCAGCAAAGGGTATTTCTTCCTCCTTTGTCCGAGTTCTTGTCAGGCAGTTAATATTGTAAGCTTTCTTCCCAGGGTCTCTGTCCCAGGATTCTTTCAACTCAGGATTGTTGAGTACGTGCCCAGTTCTCTGGCCTTCTGACTCCTTTCAGGTTTCTGGGGTGGAACTCCGCTGTGGTCCTAATTCCTGTACACATTTTATGTTGGTGTTCTCCTGCATTGAATCGGGCAGAACATATCCTGGACCGCTGTCGCCAAGTAAGCTACCCCGGTCCAGGCAGCCGCCCCCTTTTCTCCCCACTGTAAGGAACTCATGGTGGCAACAGTAAAGACTGACACAAGTGATCACAGTTCAAGGGTGTTTATTGAACTTTATAATGGGTGAGAAAAACCTCTTTTAAACCTAAATCTAAGATGGTAGCAAGCTACGACCATCAAATAATAAGGCATTCTGAGTGGCATCTTGTCAAATAAAAAGGGCCTATACTAAAAAAAAATATTGCCAATCCTTACTACTAAGTAGTGTGTCGGATAATGTTCACCAGAAAAGAAAGAAGTGTTTACAAAAATGTTAGTCAGGATGGTATGGCTGGGTCTCTCTTCTCCACGTTTTAAGCAGGGGACAAAGCGGGACTTCGAGCACAGCACACTCCTGGGCCTCGTCAGCACAAGTTTCACAGTTCCAGTTCAACAAAATCAATAGCTTCAGAGGCGAAGTCTCTTTCCTGACCAAGTCTCTTGCCTTAGAAGGCCTGCTGATTCACAACGAAAAACAGACAAACAAAAGTTAATTTGGTGGTTTTGCACCTGGCCGATTGCTCTTCGCCCCTAGGATCTCCCTGCACTGGGCTTGGATCCTCCTTGCAACTTGGCACCCCCTCTGTCGGGTTCACTGCAGCCTTTCAAATGTGGCTTGCAATTTTCTAGAGTCTTGATGGCCGTTTGAACAACTTCTCCTTGTGGACAAACCTTGGCTGGGTTCACTCTTGTCTGATACACAGTTCAACTTGTTTTATAACCGTACGGGATTCACTCTTGTTAGCTCACCCCTTGACATCCCTGCCTCCGGTTCACTTTAACACACTTTTCACAGTTTACTCTGCTTTATCTCAACCTGTCAACTTGGGCCTCCCTTTGTCGGGTTCACTAAGGCCATTCTTTAACACAGTTCATGTACCTTTTCAACACAGTTCATGATTTGCTTATTTTCATCAGAAAGCGTGGATTCCCTTCTCCTAGCTTTCTTTCGGGATCCCTCTGTCAGGTTCACAATTGCCTTATTTCACAGTTCACCATTTTATCAAAAGAGTGGGGTTCCCTTCCCCTAACTTTGTCTCTGTGATTTGTCAGACACTTTCGATTGTACAAAGGATTTGATGTGACCTTTGTGGGACCACTCTGACATCTCACCTTGACTTTTCCTAGTGCCTTCTGGTACTTGCAGTTTTCTACACAAAAGGACCAGCGAAGTCCTTCGACTGAGCACTCTTACAGCGCCTGACCACTCAAGTTCAAACGCACACAAGTTCTTGGTTTCAGGTTCCAGCGTTCATCTAATGTTGCCACTTGCAACTTTGGGCTCAACTCACGTCGGTTTGCTATCCGCTTCCTTCGACTCACCGGCTGTGTTGAACCCGTTGTCTGGTCTTGCCTCTGGAGTCAAGGACAGTACCACGGTAGCCAGCATGCCACCCTGCCTGTGCTATCCATGCGTTAGGCCCCCGTGCACCATTGACATCTGTTCCTCCACACTCCAGCTGTAACTCCCGGTCTTATGATTTCACTCTCGGAGCTTCGCGGGTCAGAGTTAAAAAGGGCATGGGCAGTCCCCCCCCCTTTGTTGTCCTTCCAGATCTCGCCGCCTTTCTCCTCCATTTGAACTGGCAGTTCGGTGTAGCTGTTTACTCATGCGTTCGACCTTGCTCGAAGTGTGCTTTCATGCTCTGCCTTTTATCTCTGTGGGGAAAGTAAAGGTGTGTCAGGTGTCTGTGGTTACTGTCAAATGCCTGACTGCCTGACCCTTATGTTGGGACATGTCAGGTGAACGGCTTTGGTTTTAGTCCGTTGTCTGTCACAGTGTGCGAAAGTGTTTGTCTACAAGGGGGTGGGGCGTGTTTAGAGTTTCCGAACATCCTATGGGGTAGGGTGGGGAAAAGGTGTTGTACCGAATTATAGTCCTCGTACTAGGGTTTTGGTAAACTCGGAAGGGTGAGATGTGTAGGGTTAGTTAAACAAACGGGGATAACCAGGATTGTTGGCGTTAAATGAACAGGGGGAATTGTGGGAAATGGTAGTGTTTCGTCAAAGTAGACCGGGAGTTTGGGAAATAATCAGAGGGACGTGGAGAAGAATGACTGGGAGTAATTGGGTAGAAACTGAAGCAGGAGACCAGGTGAAATACCCAGTCATACAGCCGCTCTCCGAGATCCCAATCTGGGTTATAATTAATTTCAGATCATATAGGCATTCAGTATCAATCTGTAGAAGTAATGTTCAAAAAGACTCAAAAGATGTAGTTATGTTTCAACGATGATTTTATCAGTCAAACCATAGTTTTATGAAAAAGTAAATGGTTGCAACTAATAACGTTTTAGTGAGGAAGAATTTGCCACAATAGCTCAATAATCAGACTAAGTTATGCCAATGCATTTCGGTATAGATATTCCTTCATCAGGGCAAGTCTAAACAGCATAAACATCATATGTACATTCGCATGATTAAAACAAACAGTGCAAAATCCAAATTTCACATATAATACCAAAAATGTTAAGTACATACCAATAAGTAGTGTTTGTAGAAGCAAAAGGTGGACCGAATCAAAAAAACAGAAGAAAAGGAAAACCAATCAGTATTTAAAGGTAAGCACTATCTAAATGTAGCTATGTATAAAGAAAATAGTCAATTACCTGAGATTGGTAAGTCAAACATAGCAAATTGAATTAGGGCTATCATAGTCAAATAAACAAACTGCCCCGCCGAGCTCAGTGAAGTATGTGTCACTGAAAAGCAGTATCTGTAAGCAGGAGGTTGTGTTAGTTACTTTCAAGAAGCGTTCCAGGTTAGAAGCGTTGTTAAACTCGTTGTTAGCAGAACGTGTATATATAAAGCTTACCGTCACGGAGAACGGAGTGGAGCTGTTCTCTCTGGGTCTGCTGGTAGCAGACTGACCTCGCCGCATCGGAGCGTTGCTAGGCAACGTTGTGCTATACGACACGTGATCGCGGCCCCTCTAGAAGGGCGCGCGCTATGTGTCGAGGCTGCAATCAAGCCAGTGGGCTTGAGTAAGGTTGAAATAAATATTTACTGGACCTAATGGGCTCATAACAGGAAAACTAGACATTTAGAAATAGAAATTCACAGAGCGAAAAAATCATAGAAAGTGAAGAAATCCTCAAAACGAACCCTTGGCTATACGATCACCGTAACTTGTCAAATTGTCAAAACATCACCAATGTAATGGATTGAAATCCCTAATTAGATACATAACCATTTCAAACATTTTCATCACTCACAGGTATACATCAATGCTGCCAGTGGTGTCGTCCGGAAGGGCGGCACCTTGGGTCCTGGTCGGAGGTCCAGGAAATGCAGCATTTGTAACAGTAATACATAGTGTTGTTGTATAGCCATTTGTACATATAATGCCAGAGTGTACCACCACGATTTTAAGTTATCATCCTCAATCATATCATTTGGGTCATGGTCCCACTTGCGCCTAAATCTTAATTCAAACAACTAGGTCCAAACAGAGAGAGTAACATGTAATTAAAGAAAACAACATGCAATTAAAGAAAACGATGATAATTAATCTCCTCATTTAGTCCATTTGGGACTAAACTGCCAAGTTTGTCTATCCAGAAGGTCTCTCTGCGATTCAGGCGTTGGCATAAATCTTCATGAGGGTTGTTTTTTGTTAGTACCTCCAGAATCACAAATCTTATCTGTGTCACATTATGTCCATTGGCCACCCAATGTCGTGCCACAGCTGAGTTGGTATTTGCATTTCGGATACAGGACCAATGTTCACCCCATCTAATTTTGGCTGTTCTTGTCGACTGTCCGACATAGAATGTACCACATGGGCATTTAATACCTTAAATAATATTGCTGCTGTCACTTGTGCCAAAAGTCTTGAGCAGAATCTTTTTCCCTGTTCTGGGATGATTAATGGTGTTGCCCTTAATAACAAAGTTACAATTCACACAATGGAGGCAAGGAAATGTTCCAGTGCGTTGAGTTGTGGGTCCCTTCGGTGTAAGTTTGGTTTGCACCAGTTCATCTCTCAAGTTTCTACTGCGTTGGTACGCGAATATAGGTGTTTCACTAAACAGATTCTGTACCCTGGTGTCATTTTTAAAGATCTCCCAGTGTTTCATGATGGTTTTCTTGATTTTGTTGCTTTGAATGGAAAATATGGATACGTATACCGGTGATTTGAGTTCTCTTTTCTTTTTGGTGTCCTGTGTAGATAATAGGGTCTCTCGTGACACGGCATTGACTTTGTCAGACGCAATCTCAAGTTCATTTTGTTTATAGCCACGGGCCAGAAATTTCTCTTTCATCTCCATCTGTTGCATTTTACAATCTTCAGGGTCACTCACTATTTTTTTAACCCGTAACAACTGACTGTAAGGCATATTTCTGAGCAAACTAGGCTGGTGAAAGCTGAGGCGATGCAAGAGGTTATTGCGATCCGTCGCTTTCCGGAACAGTGAAGTGCTGTAGCAAGTGGCTTGCTTTCTGACTTGGGCATCTAGAAAAGTTATGGTGTCATTCGAGATCTCTTTGGTGAACTGGATTCTTTGGTCAATGTTATTGAGGTATTCAAAAAAGGTTTCAAAAGATTCTCTGGTTCCCTTCCAAATTCCAAAGATATCATCTATGTATCGTGTCCATAGCCGAATATCTTTGTTCCATTCTTGTTTATTCAATACATGGTCAGTCTCAAACTTGTGCATAAAACTGTTGGCGGATGAGGGTGCCATGGTGGCCCCCATAGATGTCCCTGAAGTTTGTAAATAAAACTGGTTGCCATACTGAAAGTAGGAGTTTTCTGCAATGAATTGTAAAAGAGCCAAAATAAATTCTTTCTGGGCACTTATTTGAGATGTTTCAAGCAAAAGCCACTCCACAGCTTCTATCCCCAAATCATGTGGTATGGAAGTGTATAAATTTTTCACGTCAATAGTAAACATCAGATCCTCATGTAGAGGTGTCAAGGAGTTTAGTTTCTGAAGGAAATGGGTAGTATCTCGAGTATAGGTGGATGTTTTCTGGATAAGTGGCTGCAGGAAGAAATCAATGTAAATACCTAAAGGTTGATTAATGCTCTCAATTCCTGCGACAATCGGTCTGCCAGGTGGTTTGGTACTGTCCTTATGAATCTTTGGCAATGTATATAAATTAGGGATCCTAGGGTGACTTTTGAAGAGGAACCTCTGTGTATGCTCATTTATCCATTCTAATTTGAGTGCTTTAGCCAGAAGACTTTCCAAGTTTTGTTTGATAGAAAAAGTCGGGTCACCCGAAGAAGGGATCCTCAAGGCTTACTTCATCCCGGCATGTGCGCTTATCGTTTTTATTTATTTTACCTTTTTTTTGCAGTTTTTTTTTTTGTGATAAATCTGGGGTGATTTGTATATTTGTAAAACGGCCGGGGATTGGTCCTTACCTTTGCCGACCCATCTCATGTCCCCTGATTGTCCCCTTCTCCTTATGTTTATTTTTTAATTGGGCTGATCTATCATTTTTATTACTCTCCTTATACTGGGCAGGAGGTAAATTGACTCCGTTACTCTCAATGATTTGCCTTCTCTGTGATTTTAAATATGTGCAGTGCCGACTGCACCATCTTGGTGGTTCTTGTGGTAAGTTTGTGGTTCTGCGATACTCTAGGCCGCCTGGATTCACCTGACTGCATTCTACAGGCGATCAGGACTCTGCTTTTGCTACGAAATACACATATATGTTGGTACTGACTTGTTAGTCTTGAACTCTTCCCTTTGGTATATCCCAGCCAGGAACAGGGAGTGCCGGGACATGAAGTCCTCTTGCAATTTAAAATGGTTGATGACCTCAAAAGGGAAAATGGAATACAGAGTCTTGGAATTCACTAGCTCAGGTAATCCCATTCCATGCACCCTCTGGAAGGCACAGCGGGTGTCCCCTATGTCTTGGCCGTCTTTGAACAGAGGATGGGGAGTGCCTCTAACTCATCACAACATAGACCACTCATTTACTTTTTTAAAATAATTTGTTTGGGCATTTCGAATATAACAAACATTCATTTGCCTCCCCCAAGCCCCCACCCTACCCCCTCATTTCAGCCCTGGCACCCACCCTCCCACTCGTTTCTGCATGGCACATATTGAGGAGATAAAAAACAGAACACAAAGAGAGTCAATAAATGCTCAGGATTCGAAGGTCCTATGGACAATAACGAATGTTATAGTCACTTTGTAAGAATTTAAGCACTTCCGCCCAGCCCTTGTTTCGAGCATTGTTCCATTTTTGACTTCAGATTCAACAAAAGGTAAGACTTAAGGGAACTAGGTTTCAGTACACCAAATATTTGCGCCATCTGAAAGATTTCTGCCCAGTATCCCCTCCATTTCGGACCGCTCCACCAGATATGCCCCCATCTTCTAGTAAGCCACATTGCCTCGAGCATTGCGATGAAATTGTTGGTCTCATTTTGTGCAGATGGGCCGACGTGTAATGCCATTGAACTAGCAGCTTGTGCCAAAATTCCCTTAAATGGATTGAGCAAGTGAGTTTGGGAATATGAGTCCAAAGCCCCTCCCATTCTGTTTGCGAGATTTGTTCTCCCAGTGTTAGCTGCCATCGGGATCTATAGCACTGGGGAATAGCGGGATGAACCTTCTGCAATCATTTTATACAAGTTTTAAATTGGAGCCTTATTCCCAGGATTAGAGCTAGCAAATTTTTCTAAAGGGTTAAGCTCTCTAGTTTGCTGCATGTTTATTGGGGGGAGCAACTATCCAATGCCGGACCTGGAAGTACTAGAAACTGACTAATTCATTTAATCCCAATTCTATTTTGCATTGATTAAAAGCCTTAGGCTCTGTGCCCTGAAAAAGTCTGTTTCGTGCAGCCAACCTGTTCCACTCACTAAATGCTGTGGTCCTAGGCCCAGAGTGAATGGAGGATTTGAAAACGACAGCATGAACGGCGAGGGTAATGTTGTGAATTGTTATTTTTTAACCGCTTTATCCCACACTTCTTCAACCAAGCTTGTGATTCAAGTCTTGTGGATATATTAGGGGCTGCCCCTTTTGGGGAGCCATAAATTGTCTGAGTTGCAGTCCACTGATCGCCCGATCCATTTGCACCCACCTTTTCTCAGACTCCTTACCGACACCAGTCCTTCACTATTCAAAGTTGTGTAGCTTGATAAAATCTTTGCATATTCCAGAAACCCAGTCCTCCCTTATTTTTAACCTCATATGCTACCCTTGGAGATTATTCCAAACAAGTGTAGATATCAGTCTCTGTAGCTTTTCAAACTAGAGGGCTGGAATACGGATTGGGAGATCTTGAAAATAATAAAGCACTTAAGGCAGGATTACCATTTTTATTGTATTAATGCGACCTAGCCAAGAGATCGTCAACTGGCCCCATTTGCTCAATTGGCCTGTTATTTCTTTCAACAGTGGAGGGTAATTAGCTTCATGCGTTCCTGATAGCTTTTAGGTTGCTATAACGCTAAAAGTTTAATACTATATTGTGCCCAGCCAAATCGTGTTTGTGTGCAAAGTGCCTGTACTTCCTCCATTGAGAGCGAAAGGTTTAAAAAGTCTGATATGGTATGATTGATTTTTAAGCCTGCCAATGAACCATAATTCTTTAACTAACATTCAACTGAGGTCAAAGTTCATACTGGATACTTTATGAATAGCAACAAATCATCGGCAAAAGCCATAATTTTGTGTGATATCCCACCAAACATCCCTTGCATGTCATTAGTTGGCAAACCTTTTCCAAAAACGCCTCAAGGCAAATGGCCTAAAGCAGCAGTGACATTGGGCGTCTGTTTAGTCCCTCTTTGTTGTATAATGGTGGGAAGGTTCTCCATTGATCAGCAGGCGGGCAATCAGCATTTTTATAATTTACCTTTATTTTCTCGATATATGTCGTGCAGAAGCCCATCTTCATTAACGTTAGAAAAAGAAATGCCCACTCAACCCGGTCAAAAGCCTTTTCAGCATCGAGGGAGAGTAGGACCGCGGATGTGCCCTTTTTCCCAAAATGTAACAAGTACGTCTAATATCGTGGGCCTGATCTGGATGTATAATTGTAGGAAGCAGGCTCTTTATCTCATTAGCCAATATCTTGGAATACATTTTTGCATCTATATTTATGAGGACTATCGGGCGATTGGATCCACATCTGCCTAAGTCTTTCCCAGGTTTTGGAAAGATAACTATTTTTGCCTCTTCCATTGTGTAGGAGATATGCCCTGACTGTGCAAACAAATTATATAAATTTACAAATTTTGGGGTGGGTACCTTCGGTATGTTTTATAGAACTGGGTGGAAAAGCCACTTGGGCCTGGAGATTTATTGAGGGGGGGAGTGAGCATATAACTCAAAGTACTTCTTCCGAAGTGATGCCGACCCCTCTTCCCCACTCCCCTCTCTAGGCTTTCTCGATCTTCCAGTGTTATTTGGGGAAGATTAATTGCTTCTAAATATGCCACCTTTTGTTTTTATTTTTACTTTTTTTAAAAAAAATTACATTTTATTTAATCTGGACACTCTGACCGATATAAATTGGAGTAAAAACTGTGAAATTGTGAGATAAAGTGGGTTGTTTCCGTGACTAATTTCCCAGAGGGGGTTTGAAAGGATTGAATAGTTTGAGAGGCTATATTTTGGCATAAATTGTCAGGCTAACAAACGGTTTGCCCTATTAGGTTGAACATATTTTTGTCTGAGGTACAATAAAGACGTTTTTGGCTTTTCTTGCTTGGAGTAATTTTAATTTACCAGCCACCGTTCTGTATCCTCTTTGGATAGAGGGACCAGTGTTTATTTCCATTTTCCCCATTATTTGTTTTAGCTGTAACTGCAGTTCTGTCTCTAGGGCTGTTTTTTTGTTTGTGTCTATATGACGCTTCTGCTACAAGTATTCCGATAAGCGACGCTTTAAAAGCGTCCCAATGTTATGGTTGCTATGGGATCTTGCAGTGGATTAAACTCCAAAAACTCTGTAATCTTTCCTGCAATTTTATTTTCCATTATATCACCTTCTAGGATTTCAGATGGAAAACGCCAAACCCAAACCCTCTGAGTTGCCCCAGCCATATCCAGATCCATAAGAGGCGCATGGTCCGCGACTAAAATCGGTAAACATGAAACCTGGGTAACCAGTCCCAGAAGTGGCTTTGATACTCATATTTAGTCTATTCGGGGGAAAAAGTCAAGTGAACATGTGAATAAAATGTGTATCCTCTCTCCTACCCCTTAATAGACGGCCACACATCTACCAGAGTTAAACTTGCAGATTTTTGTTTCAAGGTCTTCTCTGGCCCCGACCGCAAAGAATAGGTGGCTGTGCTTCGATCTCTGATCTGATCCCAAGCCATGTTTAAATCCTCCCTAAGAATTGTTTCCCCCTCCCTGAAAGCCTCCAATACTGTAATGGTGGGTTTTAAAAACCCTTTTTGACCAGTGTTGCGAGCGTAGATTGAAGCCACTGTTAACTTCTTAGGGCCTATGGCCATAACTAGAAAAACATAGCGGCCCGCTTTATATATCTTTGTGCGGAGCTCCTTGATATGTGGAGCTGTTCTTACTCCTATCAGAACCCCAGTCACCTTGCCCTCCGCCTTTGACTGTACCACCACAGGGTAGCGTCGCAGGCAAAGTTTAATTCTGTCTGCCTGGCAAATATGTATCTCTTGGAGCAGCACAAAGTCCAGTTGGTAGCGCAACAAGAGTGCTTCTAACTTCCTACATTTTGCCAGGGCGTTTAGGCCCTGAATATAAAACATTAAGCACTTGAGTAGTATTCAAAGATAAGCCGACATTGTACCATCAGGAAGGCAGTCAAAGCCAAAATTCTTCAGAATCCCCCCCCATATACCAAACAGTAGACCCTGCACCCCTTGGGTGTGTCCCCTTCCCATACATTCCTACCCTCACCTCAAAATTCCTAAGTTCCCGAACAAAGTCCTATGGTGTGAGCCATGGTACCTAACAATTCTTGGGGTACAAGACCGCAGTCGTGAGTCATCTTTAACCCCAGGGCAACGTGCGGGGCAACCTAGTACCCCCCCATATGTTACCTGAACAGATACATTCCAAGATGGTGTGCTCAGAATCCCCATCTCCTGGTAATCATTGTGTCTGTCCTTGATCCATCTGTGTAAACACGACCTTGCTTGGGAGACCCTTATTCTGGTGGTGGTTTGGGGGTAGGGCCTCCAAGTCTGGTTTTCCAATCTTCTTGTTATTTCGCCCTTTCCTTCCTCCCTCGACGGGTTACTGTAGACCACTCCCAAGGCTTGCATTGTTGGGCTACTCGCCTATCCTCGATCTCTGCCTATCCTTCAGTTTCTTGATCCTCGATTTGAAGTAAGGCCAGACCTGCTTCTCATGATGTTATCCTATATTGTCTGCCCTCTAAGGGAAAAGTCAAGCCGTAAGGGCAACGTCCACTTATACTTAATTCCTCTTTTTTGCAGTGTTTTGACTACCAGCTGCATATCACACCGTTTTTTGAAGGGTCATCTTGAAAAATGTGTATGTCAATCCTGTTATAAGTAATTGTATTTGATTCCTGTGCTTTCCTTAAGATCTGCTCTTTTTGCCAGTATGAGGAGCATGCTGTTAGGACATCCCACTGATGGGCCCCAGGGTCAGTTCTGTTCGGGCCTGTTCTGTGCAGGCGGTCTAACCAACCAAGCCAATTTCATCACCCGCAATTAAATCTGTGAAAATGTGAGCTACAGTGTCTTTCAGATCAGTGATGAAATCCAGTAAATTTCTTATGCGTACATTAGAACGTTGTGATGTATTTTCCAGATCTTCACACTGAACCTCGAGGTTAGGTGTTGCTGTGGCAAGATCTTCCGGAGCAATGTCGGCTTATTTGCTCTCCTGTGTTAGTTCTTGTATAGCCTTCTCAATACTATCCACACGTTCCCCAAGGGACGCAATGTCCTTACCGAAGTCTGAAAGGGACTGTCTGATTTCAGCAGTGAAGGTGGTAAACTGTTGTTGAAAAGAGGCTAAGAATTTGTCCTGAAAGCTCATTGCAAAATATTTATTCTTTAGATGCTGCCATCCCTGAGTCAGTACAACAGGGCTCCGCTTCCGGGGTAATCATCGGTGTGTTTCCAGCTATAGGTGCCGCCTGGCCCTGTGCCCAGTTTTTGTATCGGGTTCGATTTAGTCTGCTGACATGTAGAGGGTCCCGCTAGGGCAGGCTTCTTTTTCCCCCTCGGCATGTGATATAGGCGCACTACCTTATGACCTGTATTCAGGTTGCTGAGGTTCTGATCACCTGGGAGATACAGCACAGCCTTATAATGTGTCGCAGGAATCCGCTTCAGGCCGGATGCAGCTTTGCTTCTCCACAGCATGGTTTTGGTTGCCCTCTTTGCACCGGGCACCGCAATACTGAGTCACTCTTGGCCGCTTGTCTAGTTTAGTGATGTGCAATCTTGGTTTCCAAAAAATGTGTAGCAAGCTACCAACCTTTGATTTCATACGTTGAAGAGGCCCCCAAGGATTATTACAAAATCCTCCCTGCAAGTTAGGCCAGCATTAGAGTCCCTCTTAAACCAACGGCAGGCAACACCCAAAAATGTGTTGACCATGTTGGAAGGTTATGTCCCCCCCCCCTCTTTTCTATGTCTTGCACCGCCATTTTGCTGACCATTTCCTATTTCAGTTCCTAATCAAATGTTGCTAAAATGACGGTATCCAGTGTAATAACTATATGAAAAAGGGAAAATGGGAAAGTCAAATGCAGTTGAAAGCAAGTTTGAGATTAAAACAAAAATGTACATAAGTGTAGAAGAAATATTGGTTGGTAAGGGCGATGAATCACGATGTCAAGATGAATCGGTTGTAGCAATTACTTGTGATTTGCGCATATTGGAATCGTCTAAGGCCTGCCACTATACATTTGCTACATACTTAGTTGGGATTTGTTACTCATGTTTACAATGTACACATGTGGCAAAGTGCGCTATACGTTGGGTGAGTAATTTGAAAATGTGCATAATACAACTTGAAACACGATAAAGGGCATACAAAGAAAGAAAACCAGTAATCGTGATTTTTGAGTAGAAACCTCCTCCAACCTACTATGTACACATGGCATCGCGTGCAGTGTCAACCAGAGTTTTGAAATAATTACGAGACTGTTTGAGTGCATGAACATGGATCCCATTCACTCGGTGCCATGAGTTTACGCGAACAACTTCATGTAAAATGTAACTGGAGTAAGTAATGTTCATTAAAAAAAAAACAAATCCTGGACATCAAATAATCGTAAAGTCAAGTGGAAAAATTTGAGCAGCTTGTGTTAATTTGTGAATGCTTACAGAAGCGGTGGTCAAGAGTTTAAGGGTTGGGACAGAATTGGTAAAGACAATTGCTGGTATTTTTTTACTAGTGAGGTTAACAAGTGTCCACTATTGGGTTTGGGTTCACACAAGTGATGCATTTAAGCTGGAACTTGTGGTTGTATTCAAAACGCAACAGGTGTGTCTAGTGCATAGATAACACGTACTGTGCAGAATCGGGGAGGCCCGGTAAATCGATGGTGCAAGGGGTTAGTGAAAAGAGCGTCTCCCTGGAAATATAGCTGACGTGTATGGGCTTTGTTTTAAGAAAAAGCACAGTGTAGACAGTGGTGAACCAATTTCAAGGCTTAGCGAGTGGCGCAAAGTAAGCACCACCACTAACCATCCTATTAACGAGCCATTTCGAAGAGGATAATGCTTGGGTCAAATCACGTGATGACTTTAAGCAGTTGGAACATGGCCCCACTTCTTTAACAGCTTCATTATTTTGAGTGGTACGCAACTCCTTTACTACATAGAATGGCTAAATCGAAACAACTTCAGCATCCGCTTCGCACTGCGATAATTCGGGGATTTCCTTTCTGGGCCGCTTAATCTCCACAAAATGTCCAGCTTCAAAGGACATTAAACCGAAAAGCACCAGGACAGCGTGAATTTTGTTATGCATCAACCTGTTTTATGAACTTGTTTGGACGTGGCACAGAATGCCACATATGTCTGTAATACACAAGTGTACCTCTCCTTCATAAAATCACTATTATGGTTCTTTCTTTTTAGGGCTTTTATGTTTGATTATTTACTACCCAGTGTATGGCGCACTCTGCGCTTTCTACACCTGAATAATAAATCGCAAGGTAAATACTAAATATATTGCACACTATGTCGCATGCGCACATCATGTGCATGAATACTCGCTGCAGACGATTTTTTAAATTAATTTATTTATTGTGCACTTAGTATAAACCTTAGGCACAGTTTAACATTAAAAAGAAAAACAACAAGAAAATCCAAACGAACAAACTTCACATTGATAAAAGGGTACAACGTCCTTTCATAACAAAAAAACATTTAATTTTTTAGGGGGTTAGAATAATATTTCTGATGTTTGTTAATCTGCTTAGAATCACATGCTGTGCATAGGTCCGACATCCAGTGGTTACTGCGGAGTATTGCATTTTGTTTTTCGTAGTCGAAAAAGGGGACGTCGACAAGGCGTGTCTGTAACACTATCCCTATAGTGACGTGCGTTGTACCCACAATCCCTCACGCGTCGAGGTCCCTCAGATTGTTTTTTTCCGCCCAGCTTCAGGTCGCCTTACGCGGAGCTCCTAGAGAGAGATTGCAAAATACTTACTACGGACCTCGGTCCTTAATTATACTTATTATATTGTTAAAGATCCCTCCACTCGACGTTAGCTGGGAAGCTGTTTCTCCGCCGAGCAAGTTTTCGACGGAGGGGAAGAGACGGAGGGGATCCTTCGGCGCTGCCGAACACGTGGCCTGGCCTCGCCGGCCAACATACAGTAGGGAGAGTGGGGGTTCAAACTTTTATCCTCTCTTTGAGAATGTCTTTCTTTCTCCCCTATCTTTCCCTTGGGGTTGTTATCACCAGTTATTATTGCTTCAGCTATGGAGAGGACACCTTTTAAGTTTTGCCCACGCTGTAGGGGCAAATACACTTGGAAGGATAAACACAAGCTCTGTAATCGTTGCTTGCCCCTCGATCATAAGGAGGACAGCTGCGCGGCCTGTAAGCTCTTGAAACCAAGAACTCTTAAAGAACGGAAAGTTAAGAGGTGGGCGGACTACGCTATGTCGAAGTCAGTTTCCTCACCCGCCGCCGCTGTTACAGAAAGTGACGAGGAGGGTGATAACTCGACGTCCGTTACGGAAGTCATTAACCCCCAAAAGGAGCGCTCGCGCTCCTCGACGTCCGTCCCCGGCCCCGACGGGCTCGGCTCACGCACTGCTTATGGGGATGAACACCCCGGCGACAAGGACGCACATAGACCCCATAGGCCTAAGCACACAACCCACGGCTCTTCTTCGTCGAAGACGAAGGATGCATCAGCGCCGAAGGGGACGCAGGGCACTCCGACGTCTACCTCAGACCGTAAGGGTCTCAAGCCCCACCCGCAAACGCAGCCGCGACCAGCGATTGGGCTTTCATCAAACACGGGCGCTACCTCAAAAACATTCGACGTAACGCTCCATAGAGCGGCCGTCGAGAAACAACGCGTAACGCAGGCAACGTCGACACCAGAGCCCTCGCCTGGCGAGAATTGTTTCCGAAGACAAACGTAAGCGGACGACGAAACAGACGTCGAATACCGCACCAAAAGCTATAGAAACGCCGAAAAAGCACAAGAGTAGCCAGGAACTGCCCCCTTCATATAAGGGCACTTCTGAACTACCGGAGGGCTTTTCTGAGGGCGACGGAAACCTTTCTTCGATGTTGTGGGAGCGTTCGAAGCATTTTGAAGGTGAAGACACTGATTTCCCCCCTCTAGACTATTCAGGGGTCCCCCATGAGACCCTTGAAAGACTCCATTCTTGTATGGAGAAAATGGAAAGGTTTTTGGGAAGCCAAAACCCACCCACACCCAAAAGACCAGGAAAATGGCCCCAGGATGACCCTAGGGTCAAGATTCCTAGGCTGTTTCCCCCTTCTACAGACGTATATGACCTCACTGAAGAGGAGCAATACCTCCAGGAAGATGAGGAGGGTTTGGGTGGAGAGGAAGAACATGAGGAAGAGGGGTTTGAAGAAGATCCTTACACTAGTGCAGGAGTTTTTGAAGAAGATACAGCTACCTCGCAGCCCTGGCAATCCCCATCTGTGCACTCAGACCCTGATGCCTTTCACCCTTCTCCTCCCAAGGATCCACCTATTGGAAACACCTCTCCCATAGATGACCAACCTTCACTTAATGCACTATTGTGCAAGGCAGCAGCGCATTTTGAAATAGACACAGGGGAAACTCTTCCTGACATAGACTTTGTAGAAAAAGTTATTAAAGAAAAAGCCCCTGTTAGTCAGTCTATTCCGCTCCTGGCTTCTATAAAGAGGAGAATAACTCCTTCCCTTTCCAATCCTGCATTAGTCACCCTCGGATAGAAAAGCTCTTCAGCCCTTCGCCCTCTGACCCCTTGTACATCAGAGGACATTCTATTCCGGACTCCTTTGTAGTTACTAATACAAGAAAAAGAGCGGGGGTACCACTATCCACTAGTGAGGCACCACCTGACAAAGAGGGCAAGAAGCTCTATGCACTTGGGAAGAGAATCACAACCTCCGCAGCCTTCTCAACTAGGATTGCAAATAACAATTCCCTACTAGCTAGCTACGCAGATGCACAGTGGAGCAAGCTGCGCAGCGAAGCAGAGGACGCATCAGAACCCCCGCGTTCACGCCTGTTAGCTATCATCTCAGAGGGAACTCTTGTAAACCAGGGCATCGTAAAGAACTCCTTAGATGCCGCAGAGACGGCTGGCTGTTCCCTGGTTCAGGGAATACTTCTCAAACGCCATGTCTGGCTGCGCAATTCGGGATTTAAGCCGGAAACCCAGGCTTCCCTGATAAATAAGCCCATAGAACAAACACATCTGTTTGGGAAAGCAGTTGATGAGGCCCTAGAACATGCGAAGAAGGAGTTTGATACCATCAAGACTCTTGACCAAATTTCTAGGCCCCCTAACAAACGTGGCTATGGCAATAGACGCTCCTTTCGTGGCCAACGCCAGCAAAACCAACAGCAATTTTACTCTGCTACCAACTGGCCCTCTAACCAGGGTAACAACCAGTTCAGTCAAAGAGGCCAACGCCGTGGCAAAGGAAGAGGTCGCGGCTCCAGCCCCAAAGGTTCCACGCCCAATACCAACAAATGACCCGAAGATTCGGGTCCCCTCCCATGCATCACCGGTCGGGGGCCGGCTAACATCATTCCTATCAGCATGGGAGGAAATATTGTCAGACCGCTGGGTTTTATCCACCATAGCCCACGGATACTGCATCGAATTCAACGGTTCCCCGAAGTACAGACCCCCACGGAACCGACACATGACACCGGAACACCTCACCATTCTTCTCCAAGAAGTAGAAGAGCTACTAAAAAAAGAAGCTATAGAGGCTGTCCCCCTATCACAGGTAACAGAAGGTATTTATTCAGTGTACTTCCTTGTACCCAAAAAGGGCTTAACCATGTGCCCTGTATTAGATCTGCGCCCAGCGAACAAGTTTGTCAAACCCCAAAAGTTTCGTATGGTGACCTTGCAGGAAGTAATCCCACTGTTATCACAAGGGGATTACATGACAACACTAGACATGAAAGATGCATACTTTCATATTTTAATGTTGCCAGCGCACAGAAAATACCTCAGGTTCAAGATAGAGAACAAGCACTACCAGTTCAGAGTACTACCCTTCGGGATAGCATCTGCACCAAGGGTATTCACGAAAGCAATGGCAGCGGCCCACCTACGCAGGTTATCCATCCCGGTATACCCTTACCTCGACGACTGGCTCATAACAGGGGATTCTTACGAAACATGCTTCTCCAATACCCAAAAGACCGTAGACCTTTTGTCCCAACTGGGCTTCTCCATCAACGAAAAGAAGTCCAGCTTAGATCCCAGCCAAATCAAACAATTCCTAGGGGCTCTAATTCGAACAAAGGACGGCCTCGTCTTCCCCTCCAACGAGAGGGTCCAAAACATGCTGTTTCAGATCCCCCATTATGTGGCAGGTCGAGAGGTGACGGTACGCAAAGCAATGCGATTGCTCGGGATGATGGCGTCATGTATTTATTTGGTACCTCACGCGCGCCTGCGCATGCGCCCAATGCAAGAGTGGCTCTACAGCCAGTGGTGTCAGGCCAGCGGACAATGGGACGATCTAGTGGTGGTCTCGCAGGCCTTGGTTCTCTCGCTACGGTGGTGGACAAAAGAAAACCTGTTATTAGGGAAAACTTTTGCCACACCCGCAGTGGAAGCCACTCTAACCACAGACGCATCCCTTACAGGATGGGGGGCTCACCTATCCCATCAGACTGCTCACGGAGCGTGGACTCCGAGTTTAGCATCCAAGCATATAAACCTGCTGGAACTACTAGCGGTGTTCAAAGCACTGAAAGCCTTTCAGGAACACCTACAAGGAAAGACAGTGATGGTCCTCACAGTCAGCACCACAGCCATGTACTACCTCAACAAGCAAGGGGGCACTCACTCTCCAGGACTGTCCAAGCTGTCCCAGAATATATGGAAGTGGGCTCTCAAACACAACATGTTCCTACTATCACAACATGTACCAGGGGAACTCAATCTTCTAGCAGACAAACTCAGCAGAGACTTCCCCCTGCCCGAAGAGTACGAATGGCAATTGCACGAAGACATCGTCTTAGACGTCTTCACGCAATGGGGGTTCCCGGAAATAGACCTGTTCGCAACTCTGGAGAACTCACAATGCCAAAGTTACGCCTCCAGGTACCCCCAGAACCAGTCCAAGGGGAACGGTATGTCGATTCAATGGTCAGGGAAATTTGTTTACGCCTTTCCCCCGACTCCCCTTCTCAACAAAGTGGTGCACAAGATGCACCAGGAGCAGGTTACCATGATACTAGTGGCCCCAATGTGGGCCCGGCAGCCATGGTTCGCTCACTTGATGGAGATGTCCCTATCTCCCCCAGTGAAACTTCCCTGCCCGTACAACATGCTGTCACAGGACAAGGGCAGGACACTGCATCCATGCCCTCAGACCATGAACTTAGCAGCCTGGCTCCTGAGATCATAGAATTTGGACATTTACAACTCCCGCAGAGATGTATGGACATCCTCAGGGAAGCCAGAAAACCTAATACTCGCCACTGCTATTCTAGCAAGTGGAAAAGATTTGTCATCTGGTGTACAGGTAAGAGCATCAACCCGGTTGACTGCTCTCCCACTAACATTGTTCTGTACTTGACCCATTTACTGGATTCAGGTCTAGTCTTCAATTCCATTAAAGTCCACCTAGCAGCACTTTCTGCATACACCACTTCCCAACTTAAAGTGTCGTGGTGGAAGATACCAGTTATCAAGGCCTTCATGGAGGGGGTAAAGAGAATACACCCTCCGATAGCTAACCCATCTCCCGGATGCGACTTAAATGTGGTACTTTCTAGACTCATGGGCCCTCCTTTCGAACCCATGCATAAGGCAACTCTTAAAGACCTCACTCTTAAGACTGCTTTCCTAATAGCTATCACCTCCATTAGGAGAGTAAGTGAACTACAGGCTCTTTCTGTACTAGACCCCTTCGTAACAGTTCACAAGGATAAGGTGGTTCTACGCACACACCCAAGGTTTGCACCAAAATTCATCTTGAAATGTCATGTAAACCAGTCAATAGAACTACCAATGTTCTTTCAAAACCCTTCCAGCTTGGGAGAAAAAAGTCTGCATACACTAGATGTACACAGAGCTGTCATGTTCTACATGGAAAGAACCAGACCACTGAGAAAGACTAATCAGTTCTTTGTCTCTGTGGCAGCAGGAAGAGAAGGAGATGCAGTTTCAAAGTCCACTATATCTAGATGGTTTGTTCAATGCATCACTCTCTGTTACACTCTTGCTAAGAGAGAACTACCCTTCAAGCCAAGAGCACATTCCACTCGAGGCACTGGGGCTTCCATAGCGTTCATTGCAAATGTTCCCCTTGAGTCCATCTGCAAAGCGGCTACCTGGAGTTCTGTGCACACCTTTACAAAACACTACTGTCTAGATGCACACTCTAGATCTGACTCCCAGGTGGGACAGGCAGTATTAAGACATCTTTTCTCTACTGTTCCTTCTCTTAACCCACCGCCAACTCCGGGTACTGCTTGCTAGTCTATGCACAGCATGTGATTCGAAGCAGATTAACAAACATCAGAAGACAATGCATTACTTACCGTAAAAGCATTTCTGATGGTTGTATCTGCTTAGATTAACATGCGCCCACCCTTCCTCCCCGCTCGGATGGAAGGAACATAGACATCCTTTTCTATATTTCTCTCTTTTCTGTACTCACTCACGTCTAGAAGGCTCCCTCAGGGCAGAAAAATACAAACAGAGGGACCTCAACGCGTGAGGGATTGTGGGTACAACGCACGTCACTATAGGGATAGTGTTACAGACACGCCTTGTCGACGTCTCCTTTTTCGACTACAAAAAACAAAATGCAATACTCCGCAGTGACCACTGGATGTCGGACCTATGCACAGCATGTGAATCTAAGCAGATACAACCATCAGAAATGCTTTTACGGTAAGTAATGCATTGTCATATTTGCGGTGTGGGTGTTCGGGAACATATACAAAATAAAAGTGGGCAGGGGGTTTGGTGGGGCCCCCTACCTCAAACTAAAAATTCAATGATTATTCGTTGAAAAATTCACTGTTAAAAAAAAAAAACAGCGAAAAAACAACCTGTGATGAAATGTCATAGAACTGATAAAATGATAACATTAGAGCAATATTATGCAATCATACACTTTTATAAATATGTTATAATAATAGTAATAAAAAAAGTAGAAGAAGAAACATCAGTGAATTTCCTTAGCAGTACTCGGTACACAGTTGCTGCCACTCCTATTAATTTAGTTTGATGTGTGATGTTATTTCACTAATTGGGAGCATATCACCTAGTCTTACCAGTAAAAACTCAACTGTCCAGATTGTGAGCTCGCTCTGATTAATCAATACTTGCACAGCCTGCTTCCGAACATAAAACCCAGCTCCCGTACTGACCAATGACGACGCAAATCAGTGCAAAACAATCTGCTCATATTCCTGCTCAAAGAGAAGGGTTGGCCTTAAAGGCATGGTCTAGTAAAAATGTTTATTGTCCCCACGGGTCGGCCATGTTTTTTTAAGCCCAAGTGGCTCGATTTTAGAAAACTTTCCTATGGACCTTACCCGAGTTTTCGTCCATTAAACGCACGCGAAAACAAGCACCAAGGAGCCGCCATTTTCTGATAATCCTATCTTTTCCCCCATCGCCCTGGCTGACCTGCTTTTGCGGCACTAAATCAATTCCCCCGCCCCTGAGCCTGTCATCAGCAGACTCATACCGCCCATTTCCCAAAGCCAAAGCACGTCTCGTGTCAACATTCGCTGCGCTTCAGCTAATGACGTGTCGCCATGGAAATGGCAGGACGCCTCTTTCCTCAATAAGTATAAACAGACCGTTTCACAACACACAGCAGCAGATTTTCGATTCCATTCCTCTCTCTGTGTTACTTTGAGTATTCTGTGACTCGTTTCAGTGCTCTGGTCAGCTACCTTCGCCGCTTGTAGCCCGTGTGAACACCTGTACCATCTCAGTAAATTATTTTACTTTGTTTACCACACAATGGCTACAATAATGCCCTACATGTACGAGCCCGAGTATACCGAGGAGAAACTACTGGAAAGGGAAGCACGCGAAAACGATGGGGATTCGGACGGCAGTTGGCAGGACAAATCAACAGATGAAGAGCCTGGGCCTAGTCGAATGGACGGCGTCTCCACCTGGTTCACATGCAATCTGCGCAAGCTAATGCCAACTGAGGACGAGAACTGCTGCTGCCGAGAAAACTCGGGATGCCTGGCCTACATTTCGGAAGGCGAGCCACGACCGTAATGCATCACCGAGCTGCCAGACTTCAGGGCAGCCTGCCTCACACGGGCCGTGTTGAGAATAATGATGGTGCTTATGCACGAACTTCGCGCAACTGTTCGTCCTCGTAATCCGAGTAACGAGTAAGTATACTCTGCTTGTCATGCCACTCCTATTTCATGATGTTCTACTATATCCAAAATTACATCTACATATCATTGTAACGCATGTAAGTCGATCAATAGTGTGCATTGCATTTGTCCGTGCAGAATGCCATTAGTTACAAGAATTGTCATTGACAACAAACGTTTATTAAACTTATCTTGGTCATTTAAAAAGTTTGTTTCATTCCTTTTCACAGGTGGTACAGGCTGGTGGCCTATCGTTCCTTTACATGGTGGCTCCACGGGAGGCTTGGACACCGCATTCAAAGAGTGATACTCGCCTGTGCCGTTCGTGCCATTAGAGAAACGTTCCCGAGTGACAGCGGTCAGTGCAGGGGATTTTCTCTCGCTGTGCTGCAACCTGACCTGTATAATCTTTAAAGTCTTGTATTTTTGTGTCATGAAAATAAGATGCAAAATAAAACACCACGTATATTTTAACAACGTTTGTTTCGATTTTTTAAATGAATCAAGCGTGTCTCCATTCAAGGATGGACGTCAGACATCTGTGCTCCAAATGGGTGAAGGTCTGGTCGCTGTGAAGCAGGGTGGTCACTATCTATCTATCTAAGCTAACATAACATATTCTCGATAATGCATGCACTAAATAACACTTGTTCAAAGTCTTTCAGTAGGTTATGTCTCTATAAAAGTCACACATATATCTATACTAACAATTACCATTGGATTATACAGGCCTTAGGGTCTTGACCACTATAATACACCGGTTGAAGTGTGGGTCTGTGCTCACAAGAATCTCTGTTTTTTGTGGCATTTGTTATTGATAAGCAACGATATACTATCATTGATATAAAGGCAATATACTATATATTGATATAAAGGCGGTTCGCGCCAGTGGATGAGCGCTGGCATGGGGGGCTGTCAGGGGCGCGAAAGGCCAAGGTGCCAAACTACATGTACACTTCAAAAGGTGTCCCACGCCAAGGGGCCATCGGTCATATGGCCTCCTCAGACCCCGTGTCTCCAGCCAGGCCTCCCCTTGAAGCAGGCCGCCCCCCTGCAATCCACATAAGTGTGTCTCCATTCAGCAGTCTTCCTGTGCCTTATCTGCACGCCCCAGGGCCATCCATCCCACCCCCCTGTATCAAAGGTGGTTCTCGCCGGTGGATGCGCGCTGGCATGGGGGGCTGTGACGGGCGCAAACGGCCAAGGTGCCAAACTACATGTACACTTCAAAAGGTGTCCCACGCCAAGGGGCCATTGTTCACATGGTCGCCTCAGACCCTGTGTCTCCAGCCAGACCTCCCCTTGAAGCAGGCCGCCCCCCCTGCAATCCACATAAGTGTCTCCATTCAGCAGTCTTCCTGTGCCTTATCTGCACGCCCCAGGGCCATCCATCCCACCCCCCTGTATCAAAGGCGGTTCGCGCCAGTGGATGAGCGCTGGCATGGGGGGCTGTCAGGGGCGTGGAAGGCCAAGGTGCCAAACTACATCTACACTTCAAAATGTGTCCCACGCCAAGGGGCCATTGTTCACATGGCCTCCTCAGACCCCGTGTCTCCATGCAGGCCTCCCCTTCAAGCAGGCCGCCCCCCTAATACCACGACATACATACGTCATTCATTCACAAACACACCCCAGTTTCTAATACTTTAAAAACCACTCGCTATGTCTCATGAGAACATCTTTGTGCTTTGCAAGTCAACTCCTGAACGTGCTACCTGGGAAACACTGAGATCTATGCTAATCTTCTCGTCGTGCTATCTGTGAACTTCTGTGACCGCTTCGAGTATACCCATCAGTGCGCCACCTGTGGCCATCCACCTATTCTCCCGCAACATACTGCTCTGCTTGCTGAATCCAACTGTTTGTTGGTCAAGGTAAGGCCATGTATCCTGGTCATATTTCGCAGATTTTTAAATTTCTATCTATTTGCGAGTAGAGTACCCAATAGTGCTATGTTCATTGGTCTCATTGCTATTGACTTGAATTTCCATTGCTATGCTATCAATAGATCTATTTATTTTCATCTTTGTCAATTGTCATCGAATTGCATCCTTCGGGGGTCCAGTCTATGATGTAAGCATGTTTCTTTCTCATGCATTACAGAACATCCAAGGGATGAGTCACATGTTCAGTTTTTATTCACATCATTTATACATTTCTGCAATTTATGCAAATACTAAGCCGCACATAATGAACTGGTATAGTTCCTGCGACCAAAACAAACCTTGCATTGATCATTGTATGATTCATTTACTTTTGTATCAAATCTTTATTCTTGAAGATTGTATAATAATGTCGATATTTACTTTTCAGATTTATCAACAATGCCTGCCTGTTCGATTAGCGGTTGCCCTTCGAAGACCCATGCGAAATCTGAAGGCACTACAATGCATGTATTCCCGAAAACTTTTGATCGAATAAGAGAATGGGTCAGACATTGCGGATATCCACTGGATGAGCTGGAAAGTAGAGTCCAACAAGTCTTACAGGACAAGAGGGGTGATCGATACCGCATCTACAGCCGGCACTTTTCCTTGGACATGTACACAACATCTTGGGTAACAAAGAAGAATAAACGGCGAACGACACGGAAATTGCTCAAACGCTATTCCCACTCTATTCTTCCACATTCCGCCACCGGTGAGTCAAGTGTCCGGATTTAGCTTTAGGCCTTGTGTAGTGTGTAGGTATCCGAACTGATTAATTGATATTGTAGGTGTTCTATCCCTTGTAATAATTTCGATATTGATATGATTGTATAGTTTTTTGAATAATGACATTTACCAATATATTCTTTTTCGATTTCATAACCCACAAACGCAATTTATATATATGGGAACAGGGAACTGTGCTGTATTGAGCATTTTACAAGTATTCTGTCTCCTTACATGGCTATTTTTAATATTGGCATTTCATTATCAATCACTAATTTACTTTTACAACTTCTTGACTATCCCTTGAATCTGAAGCAAGAACATTCTACATCCTTGACGTGGTCGCAGTTATCAACCACTTCTAGCGCGTATCAGGTAATCTTACTAGGCTAATCCGCTACAGACCTGTTTTATGCATGTCAAGTAATATTTTTATTTTATCGTGTAATCATTTTACCGAATGTTTGGTTAGTGCTTTCCAATTGATATACACCTTAGTTATCGTCCACTGGTGTTTGTTTTCGGTTATAATTAGTGTTATCCATACTAATGCAAGTACTGTCTTTCAGGGAGATGCTGAAGCGTCCGCCACATCTACAACATTTCTAGATGTTCTTCAACAGCAGGAGGTATGGATACTGACAGCTCCATCGAGCGTCATCATCAGAGCTGGAATTCTTGTCGTTTGATTGTTCTACACAATGTTTCATTCGTGGTTTGGTTAGCCGTTGATATGTACCTGTGCTGTCGACCCCAGGTGTGTGTTATGTTTTCACTATTGTAATCCTCACTAATGCAAGTACTATGTTTCAGGCAGTTGATGGAGCGTCAACCCCTGCACTTGATGCAGAGCCTGACATTCAAGTAATTCCAGGCGAAGTGGAAGCGGGACCATGCGTATACGAATCGGCGCAACAGCTTTCGGAAGTGCGCACTACATTTGCAACATCCATAGATATTCTTCAGCAGCACGAGGTATGGATAATGACAGCTCCATCATGCGTGATCATATAATGTGATTCCATTTGCTATACTTTCTTCCCTATTAACGCAAGTGCTGTGTTTCAGGGAGACGACGAAGCTTCCACCACAATCACAACATCTCATTTAGATGATGCAGATGTAAAGGAATCGTTGAAATAAGTCAATGAAATGTGATCATATTTGGATTTTCCTTGATTCTTTTGGACAATGCATCATTTGTGGTTATCTCTTTATATGTACCTGTGCCGTTGACCCCAAGTGTGTGTTGTGTTTCCAATATTGAAAAGCATACTAATGCAAGTACTGTGTTTCAGGGAGATGCGGATGCCTCCTCTCCAATACAACCATTCATGGCAGTCCATGCAGAGCCAGAGGCATGGATACTGACAGTTCCATCGAAATAGATCATCACTGGTCGAATACTTGTCCTTTGGTTGTTGCACACAATGTTTAAATCGTGTTTGGCTATTGAGATGTACCTGTGTGTTCCTCCTCACGTGTGTTTTATGCTAACAATATTTTGATACATAGTAATGAAAGTACTATGTTTCAGGGAGACGATGGAGCCTCATTCCGTGCTGCCTATGCGGATACAGAAGATATAGTCGTTGCAGCGCAAGAGGAAGGGAGGACATGCGGAAACGAATCGGAGCTACAGCGTGCAGATGTTGAAGGTCGAGTCAAAAAAGTTGCAAAGAAAAAAAAACAAAAAAAGGTTAGTTACAAACAGTTCATAACTTTAAAAAAATGTTTGTGCTGGGAACTATTTTATGGTTTTTTTCCAGTCAATTCTACTACACTCCATCTTGTGTTTAAACTGAACATCCCTTTTCCAATCTCTCCTCCAGTGTCCCGTGGGTGTCAGAACTATACACACACAGACAGTGAAGCGAATGAGAGATGTGGCTTGCCATACCGTGTACACTATGGAGGAACTATTAATTGAGGCGAGGCGTGTTCAGGCTCGAGATGCTCATGTCCAATGGCCAGAACATGAATGAACTGTTTTTGGAGACTACAGCAAAGTTGCATTGGACCATAGCTACAGTGCGACCGCACCACCACAAGAAGATGTTATTGAATGTATTGAAGATAGCTCTGAAGTAGTTGCAGATCAATTTAAACAATCTACACCCGCCAAAAATTTGCCACCAAAAAACCTGTCGACATTGTTGTGTTCTCCCATCAATGTTGAAGTAATAGATGTCGAAATGACAGAGAATGAACCAGCCGCAGCATCCATAGACGCATTAGAACTTGATATCAGCGATATTACTTTCCAATGTGTTGAAATCTCCACAACGTCACAGGCCGAAACAAAGTTGACGCAGGATGACAGTCTAATGAAAGAGAGCAAATACATTGTATTCGACAGTTGTTTGATGGAAATTAGAAGTATGCTGAAATGTGTGCATTCCATTAGAGGGAAAGTATGTGGGAAGCCATTGATTAATGTGACTCGTCAAATAAAAGGCAGTAACGTCAAAATTAATGCCACCTGTAGATTAAATCATAGGTTCTCATGGTCTGTACAACTGATGCTGGGGAAACTGCCAACAGGCAATCTACTGTGTGCAGCTGCATCACTTTTTAGTGGCTCCAGTTTTAGAAAGTTAGAGGCTTTCTTTCAGTTTGTGGGACTCCATTTTATTTCTAAAGCGCTGTACTACATATACCAACGTGATTATCGGTTTCCGGCCATTAGTGATGCTTGGAAAATTGAACAATTGTCTCTAGCAAGTACATTCGAAGGCAAACGATTCAGGCTAGCCGGCGATGGACAGTGCGATAGCCCTGGATTTTCTGCCAAGTACTGCACCTACCATGGATAGTAAGAAAATTGTGAGTTTGGTGGTCGTGCAGGTAACACAATGTACATCGTCAGTGGCCATGGAGAAACTAGGATTTATAAAATCAGTGGAATATCTACAATCAAGGGGAATGCACATCGACCTCATAGCCATGGATAGACACGTTTCAATTGCCAAGACAATGAGAGAGCAGTTCCTGCATATTAAACATCAATTTGACGTATGGCATCTTGCTAAATCAATCAATAAGAAAATCTCGGCTGCAGGGGAAAAAAAAGGTTTTGAAAGTATTTTGCAGTGGTCACATTCTATCACCAACCATCTTTGGTGGAGCTCAAAAACTTGTGAGGGGTCAGTGGAAATACTACTTGAAAAATGGCGGTCACTGATGCACCACTGTACCAACATTCACCGCTGGACAGCAAATGGACATTTCCACCAATGTGAACATGGCCCTTTGTCCCCAGAGGAGGCACGGAAGAAGAAGTGGTTGATTCCATCTTCACAGACACACAAAGCCATTGAGAAGATTGTTTTCGACAAAACTCTATCAAGAGATTTGAGAGGACTGACAGAATTCTGTCACACAGGAGATTTGGAGGTGTTCCACAATATGTGCCTAAAGTACAGGCCAAAGCGCTTGCATTTCAGCTTTCAGGGCATGAAACATCGCACTCTACTAGCGGTCTTGGCCCATAACAGCAATGTTGGACGTGAACAATCTAGGACTAGGGGTAAAGTAAGAATGCCTCGCTACACTAAGGTGTTTCAAAACGAAGTAAGCAATGGGTGATCAAACCAGTCTATGATGAAATGCAGTTCGACTTTGTGAAAGGCCTTATTGTTGCTGTGTTAGAGAAGCACAGATATGGAATCTTGGACGTTTCTGTGCAGAGCAGTGATCCATTGCCACGGAACATTGTAACTGTGTCATGTCCACCCGAAGCACAGCTGGTTGTGAAGTACAAATCCCGGTTTAAATAATTGCAATACGATTGTCTTTTTGTAAATAAATGTTATTGTACAATGTACCTGTAAACCTAACCCCTACCTTCACCATCATGGGTGGCGAACAAGCTGGGTGTCATCTTTGAATTCTCTCTATTCATCTCACATATGTGTATGTATATATTTTTCTTATGTCTCATCTCATGTAAATGTAAATGCTGCGCACTGTTAACGGAGGGGGGGCTTGCGTATTACAAATAATAAAACAAACAAACAATAAATCTCACTTTTAACTCAACTCCTGTGGTACTTTATACTTTCCCTGACCTTCCGCAAAAAATTAAATGTCTCAATTTGGGCTGCAAAGCTTGCAGACAACGGGGACAAAATTGCGGCACTTAGAACGCGCCAGCCAAGCGGGCCGTGGCATTTGGAAGAGAAGCCAGTTCTTCGCATTTGCACATTGAGGCGCACTACATAGACGGATTCTAAACTTCAAGTTCTCACAGATGCCTATACTACGTGATGTTGCAAATAAAGAATGCGAAGGACAGCGCCCAGATGAGGCCCACAAGTCGCACTGGAAGTACAAGGGTCTATTGTTTTTTGACCTTGAGACAGGGACCATGCCGAAAGAACTACATTTGAAGGGAGTGCGCAATAACGTAAAAGACGATAAGGCAGAAAATTCAGAAACTAGACCAAGTTTCATTTTAGTTCAGTATACAAAAAATCGTTGTCAATAGCACGGTCCGTTTTACAGACTGCATTACGAAGAGACACAATGGAAATTTCAAATATAATGTAAGTAAATCTTTACACGCTTTTATACCGGAATGAAGATTTAATGAATGGATGCATGAATAAATGAATGAATGAAGAGCTAGGAAAAGCAAGTAAAACGTGTTCGTAGTGGGCACATGGGCATGCAGGTCCACTGGTCTCACCGATCTTGGTCCTTGGCCCAGCCACTTTTCCCTGCACTGCTTACCTGCACTACAGTACTGTCTCTGTATCCTTCAGCCCCTTCTCCCGGCATTTACCTTGCACTTGCCACCAGCTGGCCCTATTATTTAATTTGTATTCAACTAACCATGTACAACCCTTCCCCATGCGCGATCAGAAAGACACCTGGCCTAGTAGGATCTTTGTCTGTCTGCCCTTGTTCCCCACCTGCCTCGTCACGCCTAGAAACACTTGAGTATAGGCGCGTTACAAATGCCATATCATATATCATATCATTCCTCACGCATGTAGACTAACTGTCGTTTATCATTGTGTGTTTGCCTCGATTTATCGCGTTACTTTTCGCATTGATTTTAGAGACAAACATACTCAATTGAACTATCCTTGCAAGCAAATAGTTTCTGATCGGCCGTAATAAATAAAATGAGTAATATTAATGAAGATCGGCTGGCGAGACTAATTATAATTTATTTGTTTTCATAACAGGTATTTGATCCCATTCTGCCACTGCCATCTGTTTGGGACACCGGCGGATGGATTCTTCAGCAGACACCTGCAGCTTTGTGTCAACAACTGGAGCATGATCACCATATTATGGGACGATCGCCAAGGGCCCACATGCCCTTACGCTGTACTAGTGGCTAGAAGCAACATAACAACCTTTAGGCTGGACTAGTGCCTAGTTGATGGAACAGCCTTGCGGTTCACCGTGCTTCCAAACTGAATCTTTTTACTAAAATGAACATCCTGTGTACCATAAAGGAACAGCACGTGACTCAAGATGAAACGGAACAGTCATTGCGGATACAGATAATAGAAAATAAATGGCTTTCGGAGTTCATATGGCAATTGCTGAATATTCTCTAAACATTGAATGTCAAATAAATGTACTTTACCAAATGTACCGTGTTGCTGTTTCATTTTAAAGTACAGTTTCATATTCCGAATTGTGGCGCGCTGTGTTGTGAGTTGATCTGTGTTGGTTTCCGGGTTCTGTGACTATGAGACTATGTTGGATATGGAGTCCGGACCGGGGGCTTTTGAGCTCTTTAGTCTCCTAATCACTGTTTCTATATTATCTGCCTCAAAGCCTTCAAGAATTCTAGGTTTGTTTGTGAAAAAGGCGATTGTTCTTACAGTTAATCACATAATTAATATGCAGCTGATTAATATAACATATCCAGGTTGCCTCTGAAATAGGGTTCGACTCTTGCTTGTTGAGGACCTAAGGAAAGACCAGAACAGACTATTGTTTTTAGTGCAAAGAAGATCAAACATCCACCTCACACTATTCTGTGAATTCCGGTGTTGCCTGGCCCAATTTCTTATTTTGTGGCCAAAGAAATCAATGTAGCACGTGTAGATTGAGATACATCGTGGGCTGTTCTAATCATTGCCCGTTCTAGTCGATAGCGCTCCTTTCTTTGCTGTGCAGCCGATTTATGTTGACTTTCACTTTTTCATCTCCCTATCCACTTTGTCATCTACATTTATCTACCTGGCCTTTCTTTTTAAAAAACGTCTGTTTACTGATTTTCAGACAAGTTCCTTTAACACAGAAGCACTCGTATAAAATTTCAACATTTCGGCCCCCCTCCTCCCTGCCCCTGATGAAAACCTAAAGATGCAACACGGAGTTAGCGTTTCTAGGGGTGATGGGTTTAATGCAGTGCTAAGAGCTTCAGGCGCTGTGTGCACCATTGAACTTAGTCTTCCTTGAGGAGTAACCACACCTCTCTCCAGTCTTTGGCAAAGCCAGGTAAATTATTCTTCATGACACACATTATCCATTCTAAGGCCATAAAGTCCCAGACCTTCTGGACCCACTCCTGGATGGACAGTGTTTCAGCCCCCTTCCAGCGTTGCACTATCAACAACATTGCTGTCAGTGTTAGCACTAATCAGGCTTTCCTTTGAGCTCTAGACAAGTCCCTTTGCGAACCACCATCCAACCCTAGCCCCACTCCTTCTGGGGGTGTCCTCGCAACCTCTCCAAAGACTTCGACCTGTGCCACTTGTACCTCCCTCCAAAAGAGCTCTATTTTGGGACATCTCCACCAAACATGCGTCCATGAGCCTATGCGTCCACACCCCTCCAGCATGTCTGTGAGGAGCCCGGTTAGATTCTGTGCTGCCAGACTGCTGTGAGATGTCATTGGAATATCAGTTTGTACCAGAATTCCTGCAGTTATAACCCCTTCGACAGTTTGGGTGCAAGTCTCCACAACCTTTCCCAGTGTTTCCTCTATTTCCCTCCGGATTGACTTCTCCCACTGCCCCATGTATAAGCAGGATGACCGTGGGATGGAGTTGTCCAGTATCTTATAGAGGCCCGATACAAGACCCCTTGACCCACCCTGCGCACTAAGAAACTTTTCAAAAGGCATAAACTGGCGAATTGCCGCTGCCTGATCTCTGGATTCAGAAGCCAGTGCCTGATCTGAAAGCAGCAGAATTTTCCTTTGTCCACCTCAAAGCTTTGCTTGCACCCAACAAACAGTCTGATTGCTGGCCCCTGAAACATTTCTCGAATCCTGCAACACCCTCCGTCTCACCATTAGGCGAATTACTCTAGCTCCGTTGTGGCCGAGAACTTTGGATTATTAAAGATGGGCGTAAAGGGGATGGGGAAAGACGTGATTCCGTATTTCTTGGTAAGCCTATCCCAAGTGTCCCCCACCAGTTTTTTAATGGAGCTCAAGTACATATGCCCTGGCCTATCCAGGCACGGCAGCCATAAAACGCCCCTCAAATCGTCTCTCATCACCGCCCGGTCCATAGCCACCCATAGTTTCCCCATCTGCCCTGTAAACCATTTCCTTCTTATTTGCATCTGGGAAGCCTCAAAATACAGTTGGAATTTGGGCAGCGCCATCCCTCCCTCACTCCCTCCCTCCTTGGACATTAGTAAGTGGCTACTAATCCTGGTTCTTTTACCCGCCCAGATGAAGTTGCCTGTCAATTTACGCAATTCAACAAAAAAGCCCTGGGGGGGGGGGGGATCAACACTGGTAGGGCCTGGAACAAGTAGGACAGCTGCGGGAGGGTGAAAATCTTCACCGTGGGCAATCTGCCCATCCAGGAGATCCACTTTAATAGTAGCTATCATGGGGGATAGTTTGCTGCATACCATCCTGATAGTTTCGAGGTTAAGTTTATTCCCAGGTAACAAATTCCCCTGGGGCTCCAGATAAAGGGTGAGGAAGCCTTCAATGCTTCCACCTCTTAGCAAACTATACCTCATGCTCCGTACTTTTAAAGTGGATCTCCACAAATGTCTATTGGAGACACACTTTGAGATTTTATATTGAATGACATTTATTCCTTGTTGTGTTTATGTACTAGTGTTTGGGAAAGAATCCTTTTGTTAAGTCATTTCTGTTAGTTTGTGTTAGGCAGGGAATTGTGTGTTAGGGTAGGCATAGTGAGGCATTCATCCACCCTTCTTACTTTAATGAAATGGCTTATGTTAAAAATGAACCCAACAGTTGCCGTCCTCGCATCCTTGACCCTTCACATCTTCTAAGCCCCACCAGCTATGACCCCGGGGTTGATAGTGTGAGCAACATGTCATCCCGAATGCCGCCACTGTATGTTGGCCCCCCCCACCCCCCCGAAAGGTATTCCATGGTCTTCGTCAGATTCCTGCAGGGCTTGTAGAAGCAGCTCTAAATAAATTGTGTATATGATGGGTCAGAGGGGACATCCTTGCTGGGTACCTCTACTCAGATTGAAAGCCCTGGACAATGAACAGTTTGAGGAGCCATGCTGTCGGGGTGTTGTAGTTGGCTCGGACCATCTTATGATAAAATTACTGCCTACCCCAATTCTGGCCATTACGTTGAATATGAAGGACCAATCCACTGGGTCAAAGGCTTTCTCTGTGTCAAGGGATAAGAGGAACGCAGGGGTTGAGGTTTTGTGCACTTTCTCAACCAGGTGTGCAATTCGTCTGATATCAAAAGTTGCCCTTGTCTGAACCTCGATTGTACCAGATGAATCAGGGGTGCAATTAAGTCCTACAGCCTGCTGGTGAGAATTTTGGTATACATTTTGGAGTCTATATTAATTAACATTAGTGGCCCGTACAAGCCGCATTTGGTGGGGTCCTTATTGGGTTTGAGGAGGAGGGTGATTTTTGCATCCTCCATTGATGCTGAGCTATCCCCGGTGCCGCGGAAGTGCTTAAGTCCTGTCAGGTGGGGGACTTGGGTTCTCACGAAGGTTTCGTAAAATGCTCTGGCCCAGGCTATTTGTTGAGGGGCAGAGCTTTTATAACCTCTCGCACCTCCGCCGATAATTCCTGCACCAGAGGTCTGATTAATAATGTGCAAAACAACCCTGTATGTCTTCTGTGCAAGAATAATGACCCTGTTAATCTGTGAGAGTAGTGAAGGTTGGTACCTGAAGCCCCTCTTCATACCCTCGCCAGGAGCTTGTCGGCCTTATTGGCCTTGGCATAGTATCGCTGGCGGACAAACAATAAACACTTCTCTGCTCTCTTAGTTCCAATGACATTTTGCTGGCTTACTGCATGTCTGTATTCCCTCATGTTCTTCTCGATAGGAGCCATCAGACCTTTTCCTAATGTCCTCGGCCTCTATCTGAGCGTCCAGTAGACTTCTTTGTTTGTCCCTCACTGCTTTAGCCGCCATGAACTCGCCCATTATAGTAGCTTTGAAAGCGTCCCAGTGTATGCTCTCTCCTGTATCCACAACCCTATTCCGGTCAAAGAAAGTGGTGATCTCCTCCAGGTCCCTCTTAATGGCGGGGTGTCTATGCCCCAGGTCCTGTGGCTGCGTCTCGAGATCCGCAAGTCTACCATGGCCACTGCATGGTCGTCATTCCCAATCAGACCCGCTTCTATGCCCCTGATGTCAACCAGAAGGAGGCGAGGGGTGCCAAAACTCAAGACGTAGTCTATCTGGGACTGGGACCCATGCACAGTTGAGAAAAGTCTAAACCCCTCCTCCTACCCTCCCCATGCATACTGGAGGCCCAAGCCTTCACATCTTTCCTGCAGTGACCTAGAGGCCCCCCCCCCCCTTGAGAAGATTTCCCCCCTGACCTCTGTGCTCCGGTATAGTTCCCATGACCTGGCTAAGTTGAAGTCTCCCATCAGTAAGATATGGCCTTTTGCGAACGCCTCAAGCGTGAACAGCAAGTCTACCCGAAACGCCCCGTGGCCCGCGTTGGGGGCTTAGATTGAGGCCATTGTATAGGCTGCCCCCTTCATACTCCCCAGTCATCATGATGTACCTACTCCCTTTGTCTGCATTGGAGTTCGTAATCCTAAAGTCCAGACTGTCACGAAGTGCTAGGTCTACTCCACACGTCTTGTTGGGGACTGACGGTTGGCAGATCCGGGAGAAGTCCCTAAAACAAAGTCGTGCCTAATCCCTCCACAGTAGATGGGTCTCCTGGATAGCCAGGATGTTCCGACTCGATTTCCTGATAAATTGCTCAAGCATTTTCCTCTTCAGAGGTGGTTTTAACCCCCTTACATTATGTGTTGCCCACTTGAAAATGACCCGGAACATTACACCAGCTCAGAGCCTCACTCAAGACTTGCTTCCCCGACCCTCTTCCTGCCCCCCACACGCTCCCCTTCTCCCTGACACCCAGTCGTGACGTGGTCCCCCAATCCCTGTATCCCTTGAACCCCGAACCTCCCTCTGCCCAGACCCCAACCTCCAGAGCTTCCTCCTGTCCCCCATTGCCCCTTCTCCCCTCCCCCCACCCTGACCCCTAACTCTGGTACCTGCTGCCTGCTCCCCCTCAACCTCCACCCAACTCTCCTCATACCCCCTCCATACTCCCTAAGCCCCCCCCCCTTTCTGGCTCATTCGCCCTCATGGAAAAAAAGATGGAATATCCCCCTGCACTTCTCCGGCCCCTCTCCATGCGTTCGGTTCCCACCACCCCTATAGTGTAAAACTGACAACATTTCAGCCCTTAGAGCAATTAACATTCAGTAGTGCTCCCCTCGAGTTTCCCCGGGCTCTTAGGCTGGGGACCCCACAAGGGGCCCTCCGTCTGCGCCAGTCCCCTGCCAGCCTACATTCCCCCTCAGACGGTGGGTGATGTTCCTCCTGCACACCCTGACTTAAGTCAAGTTGGAGCAGTGCGCCACCCTCCTAGGTGGATGTTCTACGTTTCTGCATTCCCTCCCAGTCAAATACGATTTGTAGAGGATGCTTCTCTGGGGCCAGCCCTCTAACCACCATACCATTTAGTCTCCTTTTGAGCAGGGTACTACTCGCCAGGTCCTGGTAGAGTTGAATCGGAGTTCCTTGGTACGACAGTGGTTCCTTTTGCTCTTTCTGCTTGGAGAACCACCTCTTTCAGAGAAAACTGTGTGAAGGCTGCCGGAACTTCTCTAGGTGTGGTATTGGGTCCTCTTGTGACACTATCCATCTGTGGATGCGGTCAAAGCCCACCTTCTCGGCTTCCGTGTCACCCAGGATGTCCACAAACATTTTCTTGACGTGCCCTTTGGGCTCCTTGTCTGACACTCCCTCGGGTACATTTCTGATCCCAATGTTTATCCTCCATGTCCTGTTCTCCAAGTCTTCCATTTGCAACTCATGGTTTTGTGGCGCCACATTCAGTTGTTCAATGGCCTCACTGTGTTCCGTAGAGTCTGTTTCCACTCCCTGAAGTCCCCTTTTGTGGAAGCCCGTCCATTCCTACAGGTGATTAACTTCTTCCCTCATCTCCGACAATGCTGTGCTAAAATCCGATCTCATTAGTTGAAACTGCTCCTGGAAGGCCTTGCTCAAAGACTACTGCAGGTCCATTAGGTTGTTATGCAAGTCCTGTGGTGAGAGGGGCTCTCCCATTACTGCTGCCGCGGGTCCCTCCTGCTCTGCCCTGTTTTCCCATAAACTGCTGCACACTCTTGTCTCACTGGGCCCCCACATGATGAAGAGTGTGCCAGGCGAGTCCCTTGGAGCAGAGGACTGCTTCAGGGACTTGGACCTGGCCTTCGACATTTAGTTGACTTTCCTCTGCCCCAGTGCCCGGAGTGAGAACATGTGCCCAGGGCTAAACACACTTCTGCTCCTCCATGACCACCAAGGTCCCTCCTCCCCCGCAAACAAGGTCCTGTGTTCTTTCAGACTAAGTTCCATCAGGGAAAACGGGTGCCTGTTCCGGATCCACTGGGTAGACCCCACTCATTGTGCTCTCAGCGTCTGCTCTGTGTGACTCCGATATACCCCTTCAGAGCACCTAGATGGAGGGAGTGGCGAGTGGGGGAAATCCGCCCACCAAATGGTGAGGGGCACCCCCTTTCTATCCCTCTTTTCGAGTGCGCTGAGGGCCCCCTTCACTGATAGTCCTGGTGGATAAATTGCAAATCATGGGGTTCCTTTCCCTTTTTGATTCTAGGCCTCACTTATTTCCCTGTGCATGGGCCGCCCAGGCCGGTGGCAGCGGGTAAGTATCTTTATTGTAGGGCCACCCCACTCCCCTCAGGGCTTCCTTGCAGTGCGTGGGCTTCCAGCGTAGGAGTTACTTGGGCTGGTATTACTTGGGTGCCCCAGCCCCTCCTCGCCTTCACCTCCTACTGCCAGGGGGCCCCAGATGCTCCCTCCGGTGCAGCGGCTTCCAGAGGGGCCAGCGGACTTTAGCTGCGTCACTGCTGCTGCCCGAGTTCTGGCTACTCTCAGGGGTGTTCACTCCTGTGGGCGGGGTGCCCCCTCTTGCTCTCCGTGTGTCTCCAGAGGCCAGGCTATGCACCGGCCTCAGCCATCTCTCCTTGCACGGGCGGATGCGTCCCACGAGCACGGGCTGCTACGTATCAGTTCCCAGGCTCTCTGTGTGAGGCCACGTGAGGAGCTCCACAGCAGCAAAACACTGGCGAGTTCACGTCGTCGCTCACCCCCTCCAGGTGCCCCACAGCTCCGGGCGGGTTGGGAGTCGCTCACTCTCCTCGAACTGGACCCAGGATTAAAGTGGAGCGGCTCAAGTTAGATGGTTTCGCTGATGCCCCGGACCGCCGCCAAGCTCGATCACCAGCCTTTGGCCCGCATTTGGGCCACATGTGATTTTTGCGCCCTGCTGATGATGGGCGGCCAGCAGCCTGGGCTTGCTTGCTTGGTGGGCCTCTGCAGGCACGATGCTTCCGCTATCAGTTCCAGCAATTGGCAGCTGCTTTCTGTGGCTTTGCAGTTGTGGGAGTGCCAAGAAAGATGTGCTGGCTCACGGAGAGGCTGCCCGCACGTCTACCAGGTGCCGGCGGCCATCTTGGAATTTCAACCTTGCTTTTTAACTGCATTCTGCTCTGCTTTTTCCCCCCTTTTCCTTGAAGTTATCATACTGATCACCTTTTAATTTTAGCATCATTTTTCTGAGGCATAGATAAAGTGCTTGAACGAGTGTGAAACACCTGCCAACAATATGGTGATGCAAAAAGTAATGTCTTGCACAAGCAGCATGAAGATGTAGAGTCCTCTATCTTCACGTGTACCTTGTTC
The DNA here is from genome assembly GCF_040938575.1 of Ambystoma mexicanum. Classification (NCBI taxonomy): domain Eukaryota; kingdom Metazoa; phylum Chordata; class Amphibia; order Caudata; family Ambystomatidae; genus Ambystoma; species Ambystoma mexicanum. Next base: position 180,432,721 of record NC_090941.1, on the reverse strand, counting down.
AGCTAGTTCTGGCCTTTAAGATTACATCACTTTACTTTTGGGTACCTTTAACCCTATATTTATAAAGGGAAAAGGACCGTAAAGTGCATAATAAAGTATAAAATGTAATCATGAGTTAAGAGCTAAGACTTCCACACATCTAGATTTGTATATTTTGCAACTGTTTGTGTTTTAAACGACTTATTTTTTTGAAGTATTCATTTATTGATGACTTGTTTCAAGTAACTTTCCAGTCGATTGAAAAGAACAATCTAAAAAATATGCAAACCAATACTTTATGATCAAACTTGACTAATTTAGCAAAACATAATGTATGCCTTGAACTGGGCATATTGTGGCATAGTTTATGGCCTGTCAACATGACCTCATGGCACGACCTATGACAGAACAGTAGCAGATTTGTACGCTGATGGCCAAACAACGGCATGCAGAACTGGGAGGACGCCAGTGTGTGGAACACCACAAATGGGGAAATGCTGCCAGAATACAACCTTGCAAAAAGAAATGGCATGGCTGATCTGGATTCACAGAACCAAAACGCAGGTATGTGCGTGCCACGGGAGGGGTATTGGCGAAGGGTACCACTCTGATCAGGTACTGAAAAGGAGCCTCTCTTTAGGAGGGTCAGAAAAGGGGACTAGGAGGGTCCTTGTGAAATAAACGGGACCACCATGAAAGTATTGGCTGCAGAAAGACCCGCTGGTGCTTGTTGGACTGCAATCAGGAGTAGTGTACAGCTTGGTAGGGGAATAATGTGGACATACTCCCACAGGGGTTTGATTTGAAGTTGATTTCTGAACTTGAACGTGTCGCCTCCATGATATTTTCTTTGATGCTGAAATAATGGACCCTCAGGAGGACATCTGTAATCGGACCTTGTTGTTGCATAGACGAGAATGCATATATATGCCATGTCCTGTCCTATCCAGGAGTATACGTGTACATTTCAAACTGAAGTGACCCATAGTTGTCAGAAGTTTGCATCTAAGACTACTTTTATGGCAGACATGAATTGCTTGTTGTATAACCAGCACCACAACCATATTTACCCTGGTCATCGTGCTTGCGTAATGAAGGCATTTGCACCAATATTGGGGTTAGCACAATTACCACACTTGGGCTTGGGTAAGTCCCAGTGGAAATGCTGGCTGGTGCAAATGTTGGTGCTATTGCACCAGGGCGAAAACCAGTCATATTTGGTCTTTGTGTGGGATTTGTGAGTATGTTGCAATCGCGGGCTAGCTGCTGATTTTTAGAGGGATTGATTTGTGGTTTCCCTTCGACTCCCAACCCGTTTTCTGTGCTGTCTGCCTGTGGAGGGTCTGGGCTTGGTGCTGTAGTCCTTTGTCTCTGGCTTTTTTGCTTTCTCACCTAGCCCTTTAGCAAATGGCTGAGACAGTCAGGTACCCCCTTGTGCTCTAGCTCTGTCCCAGTTGGCACCCTGACCCGCTTCCTGTTCCTGTAGCCGCCCCCCCGCCCTTGTGCCCTGATTGGCCAGGGTAACCCTTTTGAGAACGACCCCCATGGCAGCCCTCTGCGCGTGCAGCCCCAAGGCTAAGGGCCCCAAGCAAAGGGCAGCTCCTGTAGAAGCAGCTCCAGTTATGTTTGCCCGTGTTCGCCTGCCGCTGTCAACCAGCAGCAACCGACCAGGTAAGAGTGGTCTGGGTTGGGAATACAGTAATAATTGTATTCCGGAAAGCCCTACCGCCCCTCTCGGCTTCATGACCTAGTTTACCAATATTGCTAGCTAGTAAGTAAGTCTATCACTGCTGCACTCCAATCATTAAGTACATTTTCATTAACTCTTGGGCACCCTTCTCAAATTTAGGTGTTTCTGCAGTTACCGTTCCCCCTTTTTAGGCATTTCTCCCTCTATCCAGGTGCCTCAACTAGAGGTGTTTCTGCATTTACTGTGATTCTACATTTACTGTTGTACCCTCATTTATGGCATTTCTCCCTCTACCGAGCTATCTCAAAATTAGGTGTTTCTACCTCACAGATGCCAGGAGCGTTTGCAGCAGCACACCGTGATAAATTCGCCCCCCCACATCACCTCCAGATGACCATACATCACTGCCCCTTCCATCAGGGCCCCTCTCTCACTGCTCAGACACTCAATCTAGGAAGACCATAACTGTTGAGACCGGCCAATCGCATTGGACCTAGGAATAGACAGCGAAGACATACTCTATCTGAGTTTAAGGTATGTATACCTTGCACCACGTTCTGTGGATACAGGCTGCAGGCGCGGCCACCCATCCATGCACTATAGAATGCAGCTATGGCTATGCCATTCTGGTCTAGCAGCTCGCATAGCCGTCCACACTGAAACCCCTGATGTACCTCAACACCTCTGCCTTTAGTATACATTGATAACCAGTGCTCCAGATAAGATTTGGAAGCAGGAGTATTTTACTCCCTATTCTTCAAATTTGGGAGTAAAATGATTGATTTATTTATTCTTTTTTTTTTGTGAGTATAAATCGAAGTCCGATTTCCAATCAGATTTTTTTTTTATAAGCGAGTAAACATACTGAAAAACGTATGTTTTTGTAATATTTATTTCTTTGCACATTAAAAAGATATTTACTTCTTCCATTCAGACAGTTAAAATATTTTCTCCCAATGGTACTACATGCACTGCTGGTCCAAACATATCCATGGGGCTGTGAGGGTGAAAGCAGGGGCGCAAGATTCTGCATATCTTTTTCCTATTTTTTTTTTTCTTGGGACTATTTTTACTCCCTATTTGTATTTTCTGGGAGTTTTTGCCAATTTTTAGGGAGTAAAAGTGGCAGATACACCCCTTATCTGTAGGGCTGGCGACAACCAAGGAATAAATGTTAGTCTAGCTGGGCACACATGGAGTCTCCGGCACTAGCACTCCATCCTAAACCGCCAACAGCAGTCATCCACGTGCTTGACCTCCGGGTTGCTTACTGGAGCCTAGCCATCCCACCTAAATCCTAACCTGGCAAAATGCACACACTCATCTTAAAAATAGTCTCCCACACATGGCCTTCAGTCCCTGAGGGTGTTCCAACCACAAAGTGAGTAGAAGCCATACAAATGGGGAAAGGGCGCTATATAAATGACAAATACAATACAATACAATTAGCAATACAGGCATCGTTTGGATAGCATCTCATCATTTGTACCCTCATCCTAGGCATGTTTTGGATTTTTCCAGTGAACATCGGAAACAATGCATTGTTATCCACACTTACACTATCTGATAATTACCTGTATTCATCTATTTGCAAGGATATTTCAATGAAAATGTTTGAGCATTTAAAAAAAAAGTGACACAGGTAAAGTGATTACATTTGTTTTGTATTGGGGCTGACCTAAAGACGGAAAATGTGTGGGTGTTAGGGCAGACATAATGAACAGATGTATGTGGATGTGCAAGAGCTAGCACCATTGCATATGGGTCAGTGTGTTTCAAACGTAGAAACTATTGACATTGAAAAGGGCAACAATCCCAGCCATGTTTAGTCATTTTATTGGCTCCACACTCCGTTCAAATGTGGTTGTTGCTCCAGCAGCATGACCATTGGAAATTGAGGCATCGCCCTAGTGATAGCACAAGGGATGTGTGCGTACCTTAAAGAAGTTCCCTTAGGAAAATGTTGTCAGAGGCCCCACCCAGATCTGGATGCCTGGCCGTTCAGCTCACCCCACTCTGTTTACAAACTAATCAGATACTGCCTAAAGTCAGAGTCTTAATTGCGATATCGCTGCTGGCTGCAGCTCACTGTCTGTTGAAGGAAGCACGTTCCTCATTTGTTTCCATCAGCAGTTTAGTTTAGGCCAGGCCATGTTGAGTTACGTGAACCTATTGGAAACAGGCCTGGATGTAGGATTAGCAGAAACTGAATATGTGCGGTGTCCTGAATGAAAACTAACAATGATGTGCTAAGTGGGTATATTGGAAACCATGAAGGAGAGATGGGTTCAGATGAAATTTACTAATTGTAATTCTGAAAACGTAGTATACAAGATTGTTCTTGCGTTTCAATATCTAGGAAAGTTAAAAAAACATTCTAATTTAACATAGTGTGGTGTCCCTTTAAGAATACTGCAAGTGCAGTCACATGCACATGCCAATAAAGGCAGTGAGACAACAGACCTGTGTCCGTGTCGGTCTGTTCACCGCTCTGGGGCATGACTTGGACCAGGCCCCCACATACTAAATTGTGGATGAAGTGGGACCCCCCTCCCACCTGCCTGCTTGTCAAGCCACACTGCTGTTCCTGCCCATGGCAGGTTTTGTATTTCTGCTGGCAAACCCGGCAAGTTTGTAGCCCCTCCCACGCCTCCCCTGACCAGCCTCACACAGAGTACAGAGCGGGAGGGGTGCATCCCCTCGCTTCGGTTTACGGAGCGGGGATAATCAAACTATATTTTTCTCATTCTTCTCCTTGATGGGGCAACCCCTCATTAGGCACCTCATGCCACCAGCCTCCAAGACAGGGCAATCCTGCCTCCACGTCTTCCAGTGCCACGCACTGCCACCAACCTCGCGGTTTGCGGCTCCTCAGCAGAGTGCCTGTGTGCCCAGCCACCGCCCATGAGGCCAACAGTGGGCAGGGTTGCAGCTCAGCAGGCGAGTGCTTGTGCACCCTGACCCCACATTAGACTGCTGCACTGATGTACCCCATCTCCAGTTGGCTCTGGGCCAGCGTCTACGAAAGACCGCCACAGCATGTGATCATGGGGGGAGGAAGAGGCAGTGATGCTTGCTGCCAGACTACCTCACTCATTGGCACAACCTGCCCCTTTACGAGAGTTTGACATTTCAGGAGCCTGGTCATCGCTGGGTCCCAGATGGAGTGCATGGGTGAAAACGTTGGATGTGTTTTTCAAGAAGATGACGACGAGACGATAAAGTCCATGATGCTATATCTAGCCGGCTGGCGGTACACAATACCTTTTGAGCCTCTAAGGCCTGTGGACAATTTGTTTGCAGTGGCCAAGGCGGCCCTGCTGGAGTACATTGCACCCATGGCAAACGTGGACTGTGAGAGGACCCTCATGAGGACTGCTATGCAGAAAGGGGGATAATCTCTTGAGGCTTTTCACAGCAGGCTGCGTCGTATGTCAGTGGCATGTGCCTGGCTGGATGTGGAGCATGAGATACGCCGACAGGTCGTACAAGGCTGCCTCGAGATCAAGCTGCGGCGCCAGATACTGTGCAAACCTGGAATGGCACTCACACGCATCCTGGAGCTTGGGCGCTCCCATGAGCTATGATATGGCATTTATAACGCACCTATACACAAAAGTTTCAAGGCGCAAAATACTTGTGGCGGATGTCCGGCCGAACAAGATGTGCTTAGCGATGAAGGCAATCAAGCTAGAGGACGCATGTGCGGTAGGACTGAGGCAGTTTCAAAGGAGTGACAGGTGCCAGCAGTGGAGCAGGACAGAAGACAAAGGCGGGGGGGACACGTCCCAATTCCTCCACTGCACGTATGACCTGCCCACCCCAAAGACTGTCCGGCGAAAAGGACACGTGTGCGGTCGCTGTGGTATAGCGACCCATTTTGCACGTCTCTGCAGAGCACCGGCACATCAGCTCATTCAAGAGGCCAGGTGTCCTTGAGACCAGTGGCGCAGAGGTCACATCGCAAGGTAGCCCGGGTCGAACAACCAACGGCAGATGAGGACGAGCCAGAGGAGCTGGAAGAAGACAAGGAGGTCTTCTTCATTTTGAGCATGTTGGTCCTGCAAAGGTCAAAACTGCGTCAGCCCAGGTGTGTAATTTGCATCTGTGATTCCCTGTTACCCGTGTTGACACTGGTGCTTCTGTGAGCGTCATGGCGGAGGACCATTACCGACAGATGGATAGCGTGCCACCCCAAAGAAAGTCAAATATGCACATTTTTACATTCGGCGGGACACAACCGTAGGCCCTACTGGGCACGTTTATGGCCCGGGTCACTCATGAAGACACATCAATCAGGACATGTTTGTTTTGTCACCAAGGTGAGCGAGGCGACTCTACTGGGGTGCGCTGCCGCGGAGGCACTATGCATTCTGAACTTCGCGTTTGGAGTGCATCTTGAAAAAATCCAGATGCTGCTCGCCAGATATGCTAAAGTATTCACTGGAATTGGGGAAACTGGTGGGAGACCCGGTGCGGCTGCACATTGACAACATGGTCCAACAGGTCCCGTTGAAGCATCGCAGGGTGCCCTTTCACCTGAGGGACAGCGTAGAACACGAGCTCAACAACCTGACAAAACAAGACCTTATCGAGAAGGTGGAAGGTCTGACTCCGTGGGTCTCACCTATTGTGATTGCAAGAAAGCCCAAACAGCCAGATGCTATACGCATCTGCGTGGACATGCGTCTCCCGAACAGAGCAATCCGTCGGGAGAGACTCATCACGCCCACCCTGGACGACATCTTGGCGGATCAACTGGGGCGCCTGTTCTTTTTCCAATTTGGATCTCTGTGCAGGTTATCACCAGCTCGAACTGTATCCGCAGTCACGCTATATTACTTCATTTAGCACACATAAAGGCCTGTACAGATATAAGCCCCTGAGCTTCGGGGTTTCCTCGGCTGCTGAGGTATTTCAAAACTCCATCAGGGGAGGGGGGCGCTGGCTGAGCTACAATGAGCAATTAACATCAATGACAACATCATGGTCTACGGGAGGTCAGAGCAGGAGTATTTGGAGAGATTGGAAAGTGTACAGCAGCGCATTCAATACCTGCACCGGGACAAGTGTTCGCTTATGCAAAGAAAAATCGAGTTCTTTGGATTTGTGTTCCTGGAGAGTAGCATATCCCCTGACAAGGCGAAGGTGAGGACATCAAGGAAGCATGTTTGTTTGTTTTATTTATTTCTATAGCGCACCTTAACCCAGAGATATCTGAGCACATTTGACAGTTACAAGTTTTACAGATATGCAAGGTCATGGAGTACAGGATTGGAAGATATACAATCGGACAGTAATAAGGACAATTAGTTAGAGTACAGGCATATGTTCAAGATTAGAGGTTCAAGGATAAAATAGTTAACAGTAAGGGATCTCGACGGTAATGGAGTTCTATTTTTGAAGTTAGTACTTCTCTAGTAGCCATTTGATTTACTTCTGAAGTTCGTGAATGATTTTGTCACTTTTAAGGAAAGAGGGAGGGAGTTCCATAACTGGGAAACTAGTCCCCCCAGATTTTTGTAGTTTGTATCTAGGGACTATCAAGCCAAGGGTGTTAGATGACCTGGTGACCCGTGTTGATGATCTGAGGTTAAACGTTTCTGTTAAGTATAGAGGGGCCGCATGGTTCAGCAATTTATGCGTGAGGGACATAGTTTTGAGTTGGATCTTATCATTGCTGGACAGCCATTTATACTGTCTTGTATAAATGTGTGTCATGTGTCATGTGCCCCGGGAAACATGTCGGAGGTGAGTAGCTTTCTGGGGATGGCCACGTACTGTGGCAGGTGTATACAGAACCTAGCCATCCTTGCCGAACCACTCCGGAGCTTAACGAAGAAGGAATGCACATGGAGGTTGACGGCGCTTGAGCGCGTTCGACGACCAGAGTGTGCTGACAGCGGAGGACACAATGGTGGTGTTTGATCTGTATAAAAGTTCAGAGATCATAGTGGACGCCAGCCCGTTCCGCTTTGGGGCCGTGCTTATGCAGCTGGGCAAAAACGGTGTTGTCCGTCCAGTGGCCTTTGCCAGATGGGTGCTCTCAGCGACCGAGCAGAGATACTCACAAATGAAAGAGAAGCCCTGGCTGTGCTGAGGGGGGGGGGAGGGGGTGGCAGGCATTACATCTGTATATTTACGGCAAACCCGTGAAGGTCACCAAGGACCATAAACTCCTGATACCGATCATGACCGGCTCTTCTTCCAAGCCACCAGCGGGAATTGAGAAGTGGCTGCTTGCTCTACAGGATTATGATGTTGAACTCACCTTCCGCCCAAGGATCACCAACACTGCGGACTACTTGTCACGCCACCCTAGCCCGGGTATTGAGAGCACTGAAGAGGTGGAAATGTAGGAGTACACAAACAGTATTGTTGATGCAATGAGCCCAACCCTCATGGCGATCAACAACCTTTGAAAGGCCTTGGTCGATGAAGAGTGCTTCAGAATTCTCCAGGCTGCTGGAGCAAAAGGGAGTGGTGAAGAGTCCTCAATGTTTGAGGCATGGACCACAGAGGCAAGAATAGTGCTTGAGTGGATATGGAGAGTAAGGGGAGAACTCATGTTTCTGGACGATGGCCTGGTACTAAGGGGCACGAGGATGGTGGTCTCTGCCAGCCTTGTGGGCAAAGCGCTGGAATTGGCACACCAAAATCATCCGGGTTTTGCCAAGACCAAGGCCCGGCTCCGTATGAAGGTGTGGCTTCTGGGCCTAGAAGTGCGAGTAGAAGACTTTGTCTGCAACTGTGTGTGGTGCCAGGCAGCACTGCCGCACAGACGAGAACCCTGGATCGAGTCTAGGGAAAAGAGCTGTGTGCCATGGGGCATGGTACACATGGACTTCGGATACGACGGTGACCAGGAACTCCTGTTTCTTCAGGAATATGGGACGGTCCCCAGAGTCGAGCCCTGAGCGATGCTGAGGGATCTATTTTACACCGAGGTGGCCAAGCATAGACGGCGAAAGAGAACAAACGAGCCAGGAGGCCCCGACATCCAGCGATCGGGGATACAGTTTAACCGACCAAGGAGAGGTTTACCCTCTGCGGATGATGACCCAGGAGGGGAAAGGCCCTGCAAGAGAGCTACAGGCAGCCTACCTACCTCACTTTGAAGTGGACTTTCCCTGATGCCAGGGGCACCCGTTGGTGCAATTCTTCAGTTGGTATTGTTGAACTGATGTGTGTGTGTGTGAAGCTGATGTGCTAGGTTTACAAAGGTTGATGTTCTGTGATAAGTAACCATATCCTGTTTGTTGTTGTTTTTAAAAAAGAAAAAATATGAAAAGGGAGGAGTGTGGTGTCCCATTAAGAAAACTGCAAGTGCAGTCAGATGTACACGCCAATAAAGGCAAGTGAGACAACAGACCTGTGTCCATGTCGGTCTGTTCACTGTTCACTGTGATGGGGACTGACCTGGACCAGGCTCCCACATACTAAACATAGACGTTCCCTGAAGAATGGAATAGAGAATGCACTAGTGGTGAAACACTTAATATCCAAGATCTGTATAATTTTGATGATTTTGTATGGCCTGTTCAAAAATAAATACTAATTAAAAAAGGGTGACCATGAAGGATGTCCAACAGACTTTTAAAAAGCGAAAGAGTTGCTTTCTTTTTTAGGCAGTTGGCCTGAATGAGGATATTGAGTAGGACAACATTTGGACTCCTAACTGAGATTTGTGGTAAGTCAGAATCATGAGGTGGACAAGGGGGCATCTTGCTCAAAGGTTTCTTTATTTGTAACCTTTCTAAAACCTGAGTTGTCCCTAACCTTCTGACCCTAATCTAAAGAAACAAAGGGTGCTCATCAGGAGGTCTTGCAAATCGACTCTAGTTCGCCGACCAGAAATCTATTCTGCCCTGACTGTTGTCCCTAACACTTTATACAAAGAAAATAACCCAACTCTGACTACACAGGCCTTTGCCCATAGGAGGAATGGTGGTGGCTTTCTGCCCCCACCGAGATGTCTTTCTCAACAGCTAGTGCCTACTCACCCCTGTGCATAGTTCTATTTAGGTTACCAAGTTTCTCTCATAGGCTAGCCCCCTTCTTTCAGGCTGATCGCCAGTCAGTCTCTGGTACATCTCCTTTCTCGGTATTTGCAGACACCGTCAGTCCCTTGTCTGTCTTCAGTCTTTTGGGTGTTTCCTAGTTCCTATGTCCACGGCCAGGATTTCCCTGGGCTCCCCACCCAGGAACTCTGCTTTACTTCCTCGCATTCAGGTTTTTACCCCTCCCTGCGGTCTGTGGTTCCCCACTCCACCTTGGAATCTGTTTTTCACCTTACCTAGGGATCGGCTTTCTTTCACCCGATATGGGATCTGTCCCTCACCCTGTCCTGGAGTCTGCTTTCTTTCACTCTGCTATGGCGACTGTTTTTCACCCCATTCTGGGGTCTGTTCTTTTCCACCTCCCACCCAGGGGTCTGGTTTTCTTTCACCCCCTCCTGGGAGTTGGCTTTCTTTCACCCTGCTTTGGGGTCTGGTTTTATTAACCCCACTCTTGGGGATCTCTCACCCCCACCTTGGGACTTCATGCTGCCATTCTGCCCACCACCCAGTCGCCTGGAGCAATCGCTTAGCTTCTATTTCTGAGCAGTGCTCCTCCAGGCAGGCGTTTCTGTAGGGCAATGCAGGGTTTCCTCCTCAACACCATGTTCATTGCAGCTGTGGCTCCCTTCCTGTTGTCCGGCAAGGTTCCCGCATCTGTTCCTCGTTGTGGATTTTCAGTCCTGCGTGGGTGTCTTCCTCCATGTGTGGCTCTCTGGGACTGGGTCTGTCCGGTCTGTCTCCAATAAGAGCTGCTGTACTTTGTCTGTGCCTTCATTCTGCACGCTGGGTGGGTACTTGTGCTCTCCTCCACCTCCAAGGAGGAGGTTTCCAGGCCTTGGCTGCTCTGCAGCCGGCTCTCTCCCTCTTCCTCGATGCTCCCTGGGTGTGTCAGTTCTCCGTTCTCCCTCTTCATGTACGGATGGTGTCTGAAAGGGGTCAGAAATCGGTCCAGCCATTCCTGTATACAATTGATACAATGGCCAGTTGTCAGAGGTTAAATCCAATATAACCAATAAAGTTGTTAATTTCACGGACAAGGGAGGATAACTCTGATCCCTGTCTAGGGATTGCCTGTCCTCCTAAGGAGGTCAGGTGGGGGGTGGGGAGCGTCACCCCCAATGGGTTCCTGCTTGTCCTGTCCCGAAGGGGGTGTTCATCCTAGCAGGCTCACCTCCGTAGTACCAAAGGGACGTACACGCTCATTCAATGACCGTGTTTTCTTCTATGGGTTCTTTGCCCCATTTTTATCTTTGAAAAAACTCAATCGATCATATAGGGGGTTGTGGATGAGGGTATATAAGGGGTTAGGGGATCAGGAATAGTGTAAAATTAACAGGAGGGGGCGACTCAGTGGGTGGGGGGGGGTACCCCTAAAAAATAAACACATTTTCAATTCGTTTTGTTCAAAACGAAAGTGGCAAAAAACCCATTGGAGGAAAAAACTGGGGTTCCATGTCCATTCATCACCAAAAGGGGTGGATTCATCCCACAAGGAACAACTTTATCTGTGTTCACGAGAATAACTAATGTGGCAGGATATCGTGTTGAATGGCATATTTGTATGCTGTTGTATTCTTGAAATACTGTAAAAAACTAATTGTTTTAAGGTCTAGATCAAGGGCTCAGTGTTCAAGAATTGGTATAATGTAGAATTATGAAAATACGATCTTCTAAATTGTGTTAACATTGTTTAGGCTCTGAATTGAAACAAACCAGTGTGAATGAAATTGAAGCCTATATCAGTTTTTTTAGAATAATCTTTCAAATAATATGAAACATTTTTGCTGTTATAAAAACATGAATATATGAAATTCATAAAGTTCATATGGTTTGTTGGCTTTCACTTCAGTGAGGGATGTGTAAATGAAGACTAGCACTTTCGCATGTTTTAAAAAATATAGTTATTCAATTTTAGCACCAAAGTTACAGTTCCTATCTGCCCTGTAAATGGGATGCCATGCAGATATGGCACCATTCCAACATGTGGCAAATGCCGGACCCTAAAAGTGATAAAAACAAAAAATAGCTATACTTTTTTCATTGATTTTCTGGTACAAATGGGCAATCCCATTTTTACCATCTTAATATGGTGGAATTGCCCAACAACTGTTTCTCAGCACAAGCACCTCTGTCTATTGTGAGGGGTCCGAAATGAGAGACGGACGCAAAGTGGTAATATTCTCAACATCAGCCATTTTATTAGCAGAAAGGGGTTTGGATAAAGGCCTAACTTTTCCTAACCTAAAGCGAGCGCCCCTTCGTATGAGACTAAAACTAAAGCAGGCTGACTCTGTGTTACAAACTAAACTGACCCTCACACTAACATACCCAATCAAAAAGTGCAAGATAAATGTTTCCAACTTCAATTGAGCACAAATGTGCAAGAACTAAAACGTATAATTTCAACCAAAACAATCCTTGTTCGGGTGTTGGTTGCTTTCCCCTGGATTATTTCACAAATATTTTGAAACTGTTCTGTTTCATGAACAGTCTCTTAAAGGCAGTGCACATGTCTCTTACCTAATACTTTCCTGAGGATAGCAAAACACATGTCTTTCACAACCCTGGGTTGGAATATAACAAAGAGGAAGTCTCTCCTAGTCTTTCAGGGGGGAAAAACAGATTGTTTTTCCCACGACACAGGTTGAAATATGGCACAGGAAAGTCATTCCTACTTTTCAGGATGGTTAAACAAATGTCTTTTCTCCAATATTGATTAAAGTATGGTAAAAGGCAAGTCTTTTCCAATTCTCTGGTTGGCAAATTGTTCAATTGAAGCAACAACTTACTATGACAACGTTTCTCTACAACACACCAGTTCAAAATGGGTTTCCTGGTATACTCCCCTACCAGGAAACCTCTGAACTGAAACTCTTGATATCCTGGTTTACTCTCCTGCCAGGAATATCTCCTTTTGGCTCATGCAGATTCTCTGATGTACTCTCCTGCCAGGTATCCCTTTCCAAGAAGGTTCACTATCTGATGCTCTTAACAGGTCTCTCTGCAACATTCCCATTCCTCTTCGGTATTGCACAATTGTACTTCAACAGCACAATTCTGTTGACTTCAGTTATTACTTGTACCAATTCCCCCCATACGGATATCCCATATATAAGTGATTGTCAAGCTCTGTCTGTCAACCTTTCTTTCAGTGTCTCTTGGCAATGCGTGTTCTAGGTTTTCCCCAACTGACTTCTCATATCAGGAGAAATGAACGTTTGCGGCTTTGTTTTTCTCACAATGTCTTTTGGCTTATGGCAATGCTGGTTCCAGGTGTCCCCCCAACTGACATCTCATATCAGTAGGATTGTACCATATTTGCCTTATCTTTTCAAATCAATTTGGTCAGCATTCAAAATTCCTTCCCAAATATTCTTTAACGTGTTTGCATGTCCCGGGTCCTCTACTCATTTAGGTCGACCTGCCGGTTCACCATGCGGCTGCTGCAAGGAGCTTTCGCCGGCCAAGCTTCTCCTTCTTGGCAGAGTCGTTTGGGTCCTGCGTTGGCTTATTGTGTCCTTTGCCGACCGAACCAGTGCAGCTCTGCAGGATCGCGTCTCTCCTGGCCCCGCTGCACACCATTCACCTTTAACTTAACCGGAGTTCCTCAAATCTGGTCCCGAACGCTGCCAGTCTGCTACCGGCAGAAATGCACTGCTCTTCCCCATGGCTCAGAGTTTTCCTCTGCCTGCAGACTCTCTTCCCGATCTGTGCATCAGCTGCAGGTGATTTCCAGGTTTAAATGTCCCACGCCGCTGACCTGGATCCTGACAACTAGACTGCACATTACACTTGGTGTCACATTCCCTCCACAGTAAATCCTTGCTCCTCTTCCTCTTCTCCTTTCTTGACTCGTTATGGGACTTTGAGTCCCAGGAAGTTACAAATGAATTCAAGTTAGTGTGTTGGACAGTTTTATGCAGACAGCAATCACCATAAACATTAGATGTTGAATATGTTCTAGGCTTATCATGCACAGATGAATGAATAGGGTTTTGTTGGAACAAAGTCGTTTTCAGATTTTTATATTTGAATGGTTCTGAATGAATGGCAACATTCCATCAAAAACTCTGGAATGAAGGGATCTTCTAAACAAACATTGAAGAATACTGCTTCACTCCTGCTGGAGTCACCACTCTCCCCCGACAGCCATCTCCTCCCCATGTGATCCACCCTCAGAATACCACCCCAGGGTCCAGATCAGGTAGCGGCTGCCTTCCCTTGGCCACCTGGGAGGAGACTTTAGGCTGGAGATCAGTGATGATGCTGCAGTATTAATCCTACTATGTAGCCTGAGATTACCAGTAAAGGATGGGGCTGAGGTGTACAACAGAAAACATTGATGACCTGTTGTTGCACTACAGTCATGATTTTTCTTAGACTTCATATATTTAGGACAGCCATGCTAAGATGGCACCAGTTATACATGCAGCGAATGCCACTGTTCAATATTTGGGAATCCTGTCTTGATATGGGCCAAATCGTCCTCGGGACCAGCCCTCGGGAGCAATAATTACCCAATTCAGCCCAAAATACAGGTTCTATTGTGCTGAGCAGTGATCTCATGCTAGTGACAATGACACCTTCAATAAGTTTTAGTATTTATTCTAAACAGTGAATTTCATATACATTTGGTATTCAAGTTAGAGAAGATTACAAAGCACAAAACTTAGAGAAATGCAAAATAAAGAGAAACATAGAACTTAGATAAACATAGAGAAACATAGAGAAACACAGTCTTACGCCCCTTCAATCAGCACTGGGAGACCCTGGCCCTCATAAGCTAGCTGTAACAAGCCTCAGAGGACAGCGCTGCAGGATGCCGTCAAGAGCTCCAATTCCGGGCACTTGATCTGGCTCGAACCAAGTCCACAGGACGATCTCCCACCCGAGTCATGTGAGCATGTGTATTTTATAATCTCGTGCTGCCCGTCCGTGACGCACAGTTCCAGAACTTTCCCTGTGCAAAATATAGGCTGGCTCATGGAAAAAACCCAACTCTGTTAATTTCCACTGCTCCTTCTTCTGAGCCCCTCCCTGGCTCCCTGGAGCCCATCTGCAAAAGCTCAGGAATGTCTTATCAGTGCCTTCCCAGAGAAAAGGAGATTAGCTTGGGGCTATGCAGGGCTACCATTAGTGAGGCAGAATATTCTAAGGGAAGCAGGGATGTATTAACCCCATCTGCAAGCTCTAAAAGGCATGCACTCATAGCTTAGTGTTTATAGCGCTTAAGACTGGCTATCTAAGCGCTATATAGGTGCCATAATGTTCCAAACACTCCAAAAATACCTATTAGCTACAGAGCTATGGCCCTCTCCCTGCCTGTCTATCAACAATGCATAATGTGACCTATCACTCATACTAGGCCTGCATATTCCTTGTAGCTCACTACTGCATAATGGAAGTGCTACAACAGACTACTGTCAGCATTTTTAGCACATACTTTGAATACACTATTGGCTTTCAGCGGCTAATGCTGTCATTTTAAAGCCCTGATTTGCAAGGTTGCAATTTTGTGTATCACTACATTCCACCCCTATTCAACGTGTGTGCGACAAATGCTGACTAATACACATCAATATAGTATTTAGTGCAGTGATAAAGACCTTGGGGCTTTGCAAGAGGTTTAAGCAAACTATCTTCTAGTGGTTAGTCAGCGTGGCATGCAAGGTAAAACACTACCTAAACAAAAATGTACACAAAGTGAACAGTGACATATACCCTTGCCAAAACTTGGCCTACACAAAAATACCTACACAAAGTGAACATGGACATTTACTCTAGCCAAAACCTGGCCTACACAACAATACCCAAATAATTATTGTATAACTGATTGTCAGTTAAAAAGCAGCATGCAGTTGGAATGTCAAGGCAATCCAGTGTAGTCTAATCTACAATGCACTATTGCATTTATGTATGGTTACCAATTCTAAAACCTGGCAGCCTTTAACTCTAAGGGCCTACCCTCCCCCCTGATCCCGGGGCATTCAAACGTGACAATGGGCTGTGTGATTAGACACTTCCCCCATGTATGTGGAACCCAACCAGAAACCATCTAATTTCGTGAACAAGGTGAACCCATGGGCATCAGGTTATCTAAATAAAAACAATTCTATTAATTTACATCAAGCATGGCATGTGTTATTCATGCAATCAAAAGCAAGCAATTTGATCCATATGTATGCTGGTAACTGTAGCTGTGCGTGCCAGTGTGTGTGGAGGATGGTCGCCCCCACTCAGTAAAAAGCCAACACCTGCTGATTAAACAACGTTTGCCATACAATGCATCGTGCGTATTTAGCAGTCTTGTTGACCTGCCCTATGGCAGAAAAAATGTCTTCATACCTAAAATTCTGCCATCTTCAGTGGTTGTCAATACTTGTAGCAGTGTTGGGCGTATCAATGAACCCCACTAGGCTAGAAGTTCTATAGCAGAGCTGGCATCAGAACCCATAGTGACTAGCTTATTGTGCACAGTTTCTATGTCACAAACATATAAAGCTCCTGCAATTAATGAATCTAGCTCCCTAGCTACGCGCACTCTAGTGATGGGCCATAGAAATGGACTCCATTTGTAGCAGCTTGGTAGTACTAAGGAAACATTGCCTCATGATAAATCTATGTCTAAGTGTATCACTGTAATAATGGAGGGGTGCATTACCCGCCTACAATTTAAATGTTGCCTTATTACTGGAAAATCTAACATGTTCACAGTGTCTACCTATTGTGACTTGGAGAATACCCTTCTTCAAGTGGGATATCTACCATATACAATATTAGTTTTTGCCACAAACACCATACTATCATCCGGCAGTGGCTATTTCATCACACCATTGTGTAAAATGCATTTAGTCAAATTATAGTCCATAAAATCTTGGCGAGAACACTCGCTGCAGTTCTTGGTCAGAAAAACATCACATTAAACAAATTAAACAAATCGTTGTATCCATTCACTGAAACATTTGGGCCTATGACCTCATAGACACCAGTCATATGAGTCAGTGACAAAAGATGTCTGACAATGTGCCAGGTCAGTACGCTAGCAATTCCATGTGGATACTCATTTGTAGCGCTTTTCCAAAGAATTATTCCAAATGTCTACAATCAAAAGGTGACTCTTTGCATTAGTGTGCTGGAGACAGCTGTCCCCACTAAAACATGAAACTGGTTGGTTTAACAAAAACCGTGTCACACACTGTGTCATAAAATCAAACATCAAGTCAGTCATGGTTTCATTTACCTGCCTTAAGCTGGCTGTAAAAGTATCCAGTGTTTCAAAGGTTACCATCTCAAATTAGAGCTCACACACTTGGCAGCATTACTTCAATTAAGGATCTTAACCTACGCACAGGTGACTCTGATGTGCGCACTCATTTTATCACAAAATAAATTACGCTCCTGCTTGCATAATTCTGCTGCCCCAACAATTCATAAATCATTTTCCTGCCTACGTGCAACGTAGAAGTTTTTTTTTTTCAAAAAGCAAAACATCTCTGGTTAAAGCAATTCAGTTGGAAGAGCAAAACCATTTCGTTTTTTCAGATTCATCTCAAAAAGTGCATTTAAAAACCATTTTTCAATGTGTTAGCATTCAAGTGCTGTGTCACACAGCTGTTTGTGGTGCATGATCTTACAGTCCACAACTCATTGTCCATAGTCCTTTAAACAAGAAAGGCAAGACATGTCAATTAAGTTATTTCCAGCAACTGAATCATTTGAATGTGTAGCATCAAATATTTGATAACTAGCCAAGTCTGCACCATGCCAGTTCAGCAAAAGTTATTACTCTGTTGGACACCTTTCGCAGGTTGCAGAACAAATGTCCTCATAGGTCATGCATGTTAGCAGCATTGAGTGCAGTGCAGGACACGTTTAAAGTTGACTCGCTTTCTCTGAGCACAGTTTGCTTGACTGATCAGTGTCACCCACAAATTGAATACATCTACTTCTGTCAATGGTGAAATGCATTTTGCTTTTTTGCCTAGGCAAAATACAAACAGAAATGTTAGGATTTCATCAAAAGTACAATGTCATTATTCATCAATATTAGGATGTCATCAAAACTTCAATATCAGCGTTATCCACCCCTTCCCTGAACACCACCCCCATCTTCAGAAGTCTCACCAGGTAACTACACACTTTATCATTGCTACTGCAATTATTTATCACTCTTCTGCATGTTATTGGGGGCTTATTTACACTCAACCATACGGGATGTAACTGCCTAATCACAAACTCATTTGTGCAATGCAATCATAGTTGGTCAATGGTACCTCAGGCTGATCTGTGCTTTTACAAAAGCCATATAATAAGTACCCAGGTCGCACAATGCTTTTCTTTTTTCACCAAAGCGATCACGAATGCCAGGCGCCAACTTGCTTCCAGTGTCTCATGATCTTGATTTAGTTCGCCCTGCTGGCATCACTCCATTTTTCAAAGGTAAAGTCTTTCAGTCCAATATCGCCTGCAGTTGCACAAGCAGCTTTGTTTATTTTTCTCCATACAGCTAGTGTCTTTCAAGCCTCTGGTTGTTTCACTTATCATTTTTCTCAAAGGGTGTTTGCTGATTTCTTGGCCCACCCCTTTGAGCGCGATAGTCTAAGTCAGTTTCTTTTGTTGCTTCAACAAATCATTCATTCTTGCACTAAGCCGTGAGGCTTCTGGATCATGGCTAATGTGCAGTGTTCATGTTGTACTCCAAAGCCCCGCTCTGCATGTTGTCTCTTGCAAAACGGCTAAGCGCTTTATGTCAGTTTTGCTTCCATCTGGAATGCCATAATGTCTTTGTCAGTTACTCCAGCCCTGGCAATGTAGCTTGCATTTTGCCAGCTGTGTATTTTCTCTTCTCAAAGCGCCTAGAGGTTTCTTCTCCAGTGCACAGCGCTTTACTTCAGTTCACATCACATGGAGCACTGGGATGCAGCTTGCACAGCAATAGCGTTTCACTTCACATCACATCACATGGTGCATGGGAATGCGGTTTGCATGGCAATGTCTGTTGGAATGGGCAGCTGTCTTTTCTTAGCCCATTCACAGATGCACAGGTTCCCCAAATGTTCAGATGTGATGTGCCCATCTGCCATCCTGCATGCAGCGTTTGTTTTCCTTCCAGTGTTACTGGGCAAATTCTTTACTTCTGATCAACATTTCTGTCTTTGCACCCCCTCTCCTCAGTTTTTTGCTCACACTGGGTGTCTCTCACAGGGGATGGAATGCAGGAATGTCAATGTTTATCTTTTCGCGCAGCAAGCTTATCTCTTTGCTCTATAACTCTTACACTGTGGCGGCTTCAAATGGAAAGGCACTCGTTTCAGACAGTTCATCCAGATTAACTCTTTCCTGCATTAAACAGGGGTGCAGTATTCTGCTTTTGTTTGCCTTCCTGCACCTCGCCCAAGACAGCTTCAAAGCACAAGCTCTGCACACACAGCAAGACTCTTATTTTCAAAAGAGGCACTTTTCTTGTCATCAGATTCTACTCCATGCAATTTTGCAAAATGTCAAAGCGTCTTTTAGACTGTTTTGAACTGATTAATGTCTCATTTAAAAGCATACGTTTTTTTTTTTTTCTCTTCTTCCTCGTAACCTTGTAGTTTGGCTTCACGTGCTCACTCCAATGCAATGTGCGATCTTTCAAAAGAACCCGCAACCCACTAAATCTTTGTGCTATCTTATCACACACAGATTTTTCATTCTGTTGTACCATTGCCAGAATATAACCACTTATTTCAGTGCATTTAAAAAATGCCATATTTAGTGCAGCTCCCTGCACGGTTTTCCTGCAAGAACAACCCACACTCTATATTGCTTGTGGGCTGTTATTGTGTCAACAACATTTTTCACCATGTATCACAGTCAACAGGTCACTATTTCCAAACATGCATCACTTATAAGGCAACAGTACAAATCCATGGCATAGCGTGGGAACAGTCAAAAATACTCCCGGGGCAATTTAGAGGCAAAATATAAAAATATAAATTGTTTTTCCCCCCAAACCATTGCAAACTGATTCTGCAATTTCAAATCAATACACAAAAATCGAAAATCCAAATAACATCACTCACTTTCTTTTTTAAGTGAGTCTCTCACCCATTATAAGCATGGCACAGCTTAAAATGCAATATAACCATTTTAGTGTGTTTCCTTTAAACAGAATTCGCCACCAGCACATGGAATTTACAGTTGCCAAAAGAAAAACAAACCCTTTAGGCTCTCAGCACAGATGTTACTCTTTCTCCTAAGCACGGCTCCACGTTATTTTTCAGGAATGTCAACACTTCAAAAGCATACATCAAAAAAGCGAACCTTCGCCTCCGAACATTACAGCCCCCCACTCGCTAGCACACTGGGGCTGAGTCAATGGTTAAATTACTATTCACAATTTGCATGTCAAATCCTTGCAACTATTTTTCCCTGCCCTCATGACAGAATAGAGTTGAGAACTCCGTCTCACTTTGCATTTCAAATTACAACTTTAAACTGGGGAAACCGCATGATAAAATTCTTTCCTAATTGAACATATATCTTTCTGGACCATTCATCGGAGCGCTTTAAACAAAGCCATTTCCCGCTTGTTTATCGCCTTGTACTCCCTGGCTCCATTCCCAAGCAATAAGTCAGTCACGACTGATTTACTGAAGGGAGTCTTAACCACACAAGCTATCGGCCACGGCAAGCCGACACAACGCTGCTGCCTTTTGAAGTCTCAGAGCTGCAGTGAGACCCCCAAGGAAATGCGACAGCCTGCTCCTCACTCTACACTGTGTTCTCTCACACAATTTGTCATTTCACAGCAAGGCACTGCTCTTCACAAATCCCACCGCTGCCACCAAATGTCTTCATATGGGCCAAATCGTCCTCGGGACCAGCCCTCTGGAGCAATAATTACCCAATTCAGCCCAAAATACAGGTTCTATTGTGCTGAGCAGTGATCTCATGCTAGTGACAATGACACCTTCAATACGTTTTAGTATTTATTCTAAACAGTGAATTTCATATACATTTGGTATTCAAGTTAGAGAAGATTACAAAGCACAAAACTTAGAGAAATGCAAAATATAGAGAAACATAGAACTTAGATAAACATAGAGAAACATAGAGAAACTCAGTCTTACGCCCCTTCAATCAGCACTGGGAGACCCTGGCCCTCATAAGCTAGCTGTAACAAGCCTCAGAGGACAGTGCTGCAGGATGCCGTCAAGAGCTCCAATTCCGGGCACTTGATCTGGCTCGAACCAAGTCCACAGGACGATCTCCCACCTGAGTCATGTGAGCATGTGTATTTTATAATCTCGTGCTGCCCGTCCGTGACGCACAGTTCCAGAACTTTCCCTGTGCAAAATATAGGCTGGCTCATGGAAAAAACCCAACTCTGTTAATTTCCACTGCTCCTTCTTCTGAGCCCCTCCCTGGCTCCCTGGAGCCCATCTGCCAAAGCTCAGGAATGTCTTATCAGTGCCTTCCCAGAGAAAAGGAGATTAGCTTGGGGCCATGCAGGGCTACCGTTAGTGAGGCAGAATATTCTAAGGGAAGCAGGGATGTATTAACCCCATCTGCAAGCTCTAAAAGGCATGCACTCATAGCTTAGTGTTTATAGCGCTTAAGACTGGCTATCTAAGCGCTATATAGGTGCCATAATGTTCCAAACACTCCAAAAATACCTATTAGCTACAGAGCTAGGGCCCTCTCGCTGCCTGTCTTTCAACGATGCATAATGTGACCTATCACTCATACTAGGCCTGCATATTCCTTGTAGCTCACTACTGCATAATGGAAGTGCTACAACAGACTACTGTCAGCATTTTTAGCACATACTTTGAATACACTATTGGCTTTCAGCGGCTAATGCTGTCATCTAAAGCCCTGATTGGCAAGGTTGCAATTTTGTGTATCACTACAAATCCACCTACCCTTTTCTTTTTAGGTTAAGGTTTCTAGTAACAAAATGTAGTTAGTCAGGGGTAAAAATGTTATCTACTTCGTTTGAACGAAATAGGCATATAAACAAATTTCTTTTTGGAAAGATGATGCAAAGAAACTTTGATTACAAGAGAAGTGCAGCACTGTTCCTCTTAAATGTGGACTATGGTGCTGGCCACGTTTTGGTAAGCATACATTAGACTGTAATGTATCAATATGCTCTCTTTGACCAAACAAGTCCTTTAACAAAATCATATTATTTTACAATCCCTGACTAATATGTATTCACAGGTGGAAGAAAATACAGAGGATGATGTTATGACCAGGTTAATTAGAGAATCAACATCTCTAGAAGGTAACATCTACCTTGTTGGCTTCTTTAATTGATTTACTATTGGAGCCATAAAAGTGATGGGCATTACATTTATTTTAAATTAACTAAAAAAAGTTTTGTTTAGAGATGGCTGTGGCCTAATTCTCACACCTGTGGAGTGCAAATCCTCTACATATGGGATACTAGGATTAGAGCACCTGATGAAGTTCCATAGACAACTAAAAGGCACATCTCGACAGGTTTCTGGTCCTTTATGACATTAATATGGATATAATGCACAGCACAATTTGTGTTATGGTGCTGGCACATATGTTTTTCATGGTTGGCGGTTTGAAATTGTAGGATTGTATATTTTAAGAATCCTGCTGTCGATAAATTCAACAAAGGAGGCGTTACTTAACCATGTATTTTACTCCATGTATGGATGTGAAATTAGATTACTATGTATATGACATTTTATGATGTAATTAAATATTGATATTAAACTCGAAAATGGAATTGATGAAAAAATGGTACTGTTTTCCAAAATCGTCACTAGCATCTGCATGTAACCTTACCAAAACAGGCCTTCATGTATACATTCTATTGAAAATGGGCTATGATGATCTAACTGGGCATAATGAAAACTGCATACTATCTGCCAAGTGGGCATGAGGTAATTTGGCAAGTGGGAATTATATAAACTGAAAATAGTGTTCCATTTGGGATTACTGGAAACTGGCAATGATGTGCTTTGTGCTACCAGCTGGCTTGCTGCTGGCGACAGGTGGTAAATTATCAAGTTTCAGCAATTTTTTCTTTTAATTTTTTTATTTGTTTTTTGTTCTGTCTTTGGCTGCTACATTTCTGACTTATCTTCACTTCATCCTCCCATAGGGTTTGATGTAGTATTCTTTTTTTAAAATTTTTTTTTTATCAGTTTGTTTTTCTTACCTCCCTGGTCGACATCAAAACCACTGGCAATTCCTTGAAGTTAAAAAACAAATATAAATAAATAAAGAGGAATCGGGCTGTGCTGAAAGTGAAAAAATGCACACGAATGAACCCTAGAATGCCTTTAGCTTACACTTATACAGTATGGTATCTAGAGAAGCCAATGTTCCTATCCCCACTCATGACCCTGGTGCCTGAAAGACCCTTCTGGTATATGAACTTACCACTAGATGTTCCTCTGTAATGATCGAATGTCATGTCCTTCCTATAATACAGGAAGTTAGTGATTCGTATTTATAAAAATTGATTCTTCATGGCCCAAGGTAACCTTCGCAAAACAAAAAGGTGATGGCTGGAAGGCTTTGAATTAATCATAACCACAGGCATAGCTCTGGGCAACCCTACCGACCATCGATTGTCAGCCTGCAAAGCCATTACAAAAGGGGAGAAAAACCATATGCAAATTGGGCTTGGCACCACCAGAAAAGGGGCAGTCCAGCCAGAACTGCTAGGTCACTTCCCTTCGGCACGAGACCACAAGCATCACCAGACATGTTTCAGCCTTGTTGGGCATCATCCGTGAGGAGTAG
The DNA here is from genome assembly GCF_040938575.1 of Ambystoma mexicanum. Lineage (NCBI taxonomy): Eukaryota > Metazoa > Chordata > Amphibia > Caudata > Ambystomatidae > Ambystoma > Ambystoma mexicanum. The sequence continues at coordinate 180,409,216 of NC_090941.1, read as the reverse complement.
CTTGGGGTCTCTAGGCTGGGCAGACTTGGGACCCACATCATGCCCAGACGTTGGTCCTGTGCCTGCTGGGCCTAAAGACCCAAGCTACTCCTAAGTGATGAGGACCAACAAGGCCGAAACTTGTTTGGGGATGCTTGTGGTCTCGTGCAGAAGGGATGTAACCGAGCAGTTCGGGCTGGACTGCCGCTTTTTTGGGGGGGGGGGCAATCCTGATTTGCATATGGTCTTTCCCCTTCTGTAATGGCTTTGCAGGCGAAGAACGATGGTCTGGAGGGTTGCCCAGAGCAATGCCAGTAGTTAAGATTCATTATAAACCTTCCAGCCATCACCTCTTTGTTTTTGCCAAGGTAACCTTAGAAACCGGTTTGTTTTGGGTTTTAAAAGAAATGTTTTTACTCTTTCCTTTCCCCTTTGACTTCTATACCTATCTTTGATATTCCACACCCAACCTTACCCCACTTTTTTGTCAAACCTCCCAATACTACACTTAAGACTTCTGATGCAATTCTGAAACTGTCTTGCACTCCCACACTGCTCCTTTTACTGCCTGTCGTGTCGTGCCCTTTTCTCAGAAGCCGGGTCCTTTACTTGCAAACAGTGATGTTACAGTAAGGACTCCCCTTCTTAAGTAAACGGCTGAATCCCATACATGGTTTGAACTTGGGCATCATCAGTACTACATGTGCAAATAAGGATCTGTTGAACATCTATGACCTCTTGCAACAGTTTGACTTCTTTGTGTGCAGATAAATATATTCCTATTGTAAAAACCTTTTTCCCGCCAAGATGCTTTTGTTAAGGAATGGGGGATATCTGCTCTTGTCTCTGGGCAAACTCTGTTAGCCTACTAATTATGGAACACTTGAACATTTTTCTTGATACTTTTGTGACTAAATGGAAAACCCCTTCAGGGTTAGGTAAATATATTGCAACGGAGAAGGTGTCCTACCCATTTAATTCTTTATATGATATGATTGGTTATTTATAACGCGCTTAATACACAGCGGTTTCGAAGCGCGGTCCCTGAGATCGAACCTGTGTTGCTCCGTGTCGTCTTACTTCCAAGGCTAGCATGTTGCCCCTGAGCTTTCCTCCCGAGCATAGATTCTGCACCAATTTTCAGAGAGGGGTTCACAGTGAATGTTCAAGTTTCCAAATCCAAGCATCAACAAAAGAATAGTCTTTGTCTTTCGTAAAAATTAAGACAGCAGGGAAGGGGGTTATTTATTTGCTCACCTGTTCCACTGTCTTTTATGTTATTTCATTATTTTCAAGTATAAAAAAATGGTTACTTATTTCAGCAAGGTTCTATACATAGTGACAAAGAGGTATATTCATGAGGGTAGCAAAGATTTGTTCGCTCTAGTTTGAACAGATACAAATATTCGAAGATCTGGATATGATCTGCGTGTATACAATACATAAAGTAGTGTTCATCTACTGAAACATACAGAACGTTCATACTGGTAGTTCATACACATTCACATAGACGATATAAATATATATGTATGTGTGGTGGTAGTTTTGGACTATAATGGCATCCTGAATCCTTTTATTTAAAAAAAAAAAAAAAAAGTAAACCTTTTGAGTTTTCACTGAGCATATAAGTGAGTATATATTCACAACAATACCTTCACAACAATACCTTCACAAAAGAACACATTTCAACAAAAGCATCGAAGGAGATTCTTCAACATAAAGTACATTTCGAGGGGATTGGGTCCTCCGACGTATTCCATATCTATGACAGGTAATGTCCCCGGCCGACGTCACCCGATGTGATAAGTAGGACGCACGACGCCCATAGCCTCAGTTCCATTTTTTCAGCGAACGTGTTTGCTTCGTGAATCACGGTACGCCTCGACTCGTTGGAGTTTGCTGTTTTCAATTCTCGGTTCGTTGAACCTGTTCGTTTTTTTGTGAAGACCTGTTCGTGGCGATGTCTACATCGTCTTCAACCCCGCGTCCGGGCTTCAAGAAATGCGCGGACTGTGCGTCCAAGATGTCGGTCACGGACTCGCACGACGCCTGCCTCTGGTGCCTCGGGGAGGCCCACGATACGGATGACTGTGTCGACTGCCAGTCGCTCATGGCAAAGGCCTTGCGGGAACGCAAGAAGAAGCTGTCGGTAGGCCGGGTGTCTAAGCCCCGGAAGTCTAGGTCTGCGGGGCTTTCGACGGATGACTCGAGGGGCGACTCCGCGTCATCGTCGGAAGACCAGTGGGTCTCCTTCCAGGAGTCGGTCTCGCCACTCCTCTGCCTATTCGAGGCATTCCCGGAAGCGCCGGCATCGGTCGCCTTCCCTGTCCTCTTCCGAGGACTCCGCCCGTCGGCGGGTCGCTTATCCCTCCATGCAAGCGACACCGGAGGAATGGGCTTCCTTCGGGAAGCAGATGCTAGCGATTCTTGAATCGCAGGGCACCGGTCTGTCCGCGCCTCCGAATGGGGTCGGTCGGCACCGGTCGAGAGACACCGCTCGTACGCCTTCGGGCTCGGGTGGTCAGCACGGCTTGCGGGAGAGGTCCCGCTCGGACAAGGGTAGCCGTTCTTGCCATGCCCGTTCCAGGTCCCGGTCCTCGACGTGCTCCGAGACCGCGTGATCCTGTGCCGTCTTTGAAGAAGACGTCGACGCCTGTGGCGCCGGGGTCATCGACCATTTCTCTCAAGGCTCTGCCTCCGAGGGGGTCGTTGATGCCGTCAGCGCCTAGGTCGTCGAGAGTCACGCTCGGAGCTCTGGCTTCGAGGCCTGTGTCGACGCTGCCGATGCTGGCGGCGCTGCAGTTGACGTCGACGCTGATTCGCTCGACGTCGACGCCTTTTCTGACGACGCCGACTCGTTCAGCGCCCTCGACGCCTTTCGAGGCGGTGGTGTCGGAGGGGCCCCGTGGCACGGGGTTTGCCCCTAGAAAGGCTCTGGCTAAGGTCAGGCACTGCTTTGGTCCCCAGAGGTATTCCTCTCCCCGCCTGGAGTACATTTCAGAGGGTGATGAAGGCTCTGATGACAGCTTGATTCCGATTTCGGTTCCGGATGAGCTAATCTCAGGCCATAGCCAGTTTGATGACCTGAGGCAGTCACTGTATGATGCCGGTGGACTGGACACCTCTCCGGAGGTGGAGTTTTGTAGGCCGGAGCCTGGCACTCATGCCGATTCTTCATATCGGCGCCTTATGTCTCGGGTCTCCGAGTACTTGGGTTGGTCAGCTCCCCTAGGGGAGTTCGTTCAGGATGATCTCACGGACATCCTTGATCTCGGTCCCCCACTGACCCGGTTTTACCGTTTCATATGGCTTTGTAGAGAAGGGTGGCGGCGGCTTGGACTGCTCCGGAGAGTCTCCCGGCAGTGGGCAAGTCTTTGACGCAAAAATACCGTCCAGCCAATAGCGACCCCTGCTACTTGTCCAGGCACCCCACTCCGGAGAGTTTGGTGGTGCAGGCTGCTACGGCCCCGGCAAAGCAGGCGTCATATCCTACCATCCCTCCGGATAGGGACGACAAACGTTTTGACTGCTGGGCGAAGAAAGTGTTTTCTTCAGGGGGTATGGCGCTTCAGGCGGCCAACTCCATATGTGCCTTGTCTCGTTTCACACACACTCTGTGGAACTGTGTTGCATTAGCGGCTGAACATATTCCCGAAGGGGACGAACAGGATGGTTTCCTTGCTATGGTTCAGGATGACAAGGATGCCCTGTGTGAGGCCGTTCAGTCGGGTCTGGACTTGGCAGATTGTGTTAGCCGGACCATGGCGGCGAGCACTGTAATGCGCAGGTTTGCGTGGTTGCGGAAGTCTGGGTTCGCTCCTGATGTGCATTCCCGGCTCCTCAACATGCCCTTTGACGGTGAACACCTTTTTGGCAGCAAGGCTGACGAGAGCCTTGAGAGGTTGCAGACCTCCAAAGCTGCAGCGAAGTCGTTGGGCGCTGCAGTTCGCCAACCTCCGCCTTTTCGTCCTAGGGGACAGCAATGGAGGGGAGGTTCCTTTCGCTATTACTCGTCCTTCAGTAAAGCGAGGGGAGCTAACAGTCAAAGAGGCCATCGTAAGAGTGCCAGAGGTGGAAATAAAGGTACTCGAGGTGCCAAGGCCGCTCGGGCAGTTGCCTCTTTGCCCTCGGGCAACGCCGCAGCGGCTACCGCTCAGTCATGAGGCCAGGTCCCATGGTTCTCCGGTTGGGGGAAGGCTGGCGCAGCATCTTGTAGAGTGGCAAGCCATTACTTCGGATGTGTGGGTTCTAGAGATCATAACCCATGGCTACTGTCTTCCTTTTCGGCAGAGGCCTCACGACAATCCACCAGGGAGTCTCTCTTTGAAGAGTCCGGATCCGCTCCTTGCGCAGGAAATTCAAGCCCTGCTGGAGAAAGGCGCCATAGAACTAGTGCCTGTAGCGGAGAGGAACAAGGGATTGTATTGCCCTTATTTTTTGATTTCGAAGAAAGACTGGGGAGTGAGACCCATCATGGACTTGCGCGGTTTGAACAAACTCCTCAGAAAGGACAAGTTCAAGATGGTGACTCTTTCTCGGGTCCTCCAGGCCCTTCAACTTCAGGACTGGTTGGTGTCTCTCGACCTCAAGGATGCTTACTTCCATGTGCCGATCCATCTCAAGCACAAGAAGTCCCTGAGGTTCGTGGTTGGCGACTTGCAGTTTCAGTTTCGGGCCTGCCGTTCGGATTGACCTCCGCCCCAAGGGTTTTCACCAAGCTTATGGTGGTGGTGGCAGCGCATCTCAGGAAAGGGGGTATTCACGTCTACCCCTACCTGGACGATTGGTTGATCAGGGGGAGCTCTCCCGAGCAAGTCCTGGATCATCTGTCCGTCACCTGCCACTCCCTTCACAGGCTGGGCTTCTCCCTCAATTTAAAGAAGTCCCATTTGACACCAATGCAGCGGCTCCAGTACATCGGAGCAGTGCTCGACACGTCCCTGGGGCAGTGTTTCACCTCCTCAGGTGAGGGCTCTTCACATTCAGCAGATGGTGAACAAGTTTCAATTGGCCCAGGATCTCCCAGCGTCCGAGTTCTTGAGACTGTTCGGCCTCATGGCATCCTGCATTCTTCTGGTGCCAGAGGCTCGTCTGCGGATGAGATCTTTGCAGTGGGCACTCAAGCTCCAGTAGTCTCAGTCCTCCGGCAAGCTGTCGGACCCTGTTCAGGTGCCGCCCTCGGTAGCCCGGGACCTTCTGTGGTGGGCTGTCGAAGGCAATCTGATGAAGGGGGCCCCATTTTGGCTGCCCTGGCCGGAGGTGACCATCGTGACGGACGCATCCCTCATGGGATGGGGAGCTCATGCCAACGAGTTGACAGTCAGCGGTCGTTGGTCTCTGTCGGAGTCCAGACTCCATATCAATCTGTTGGAGCTGAGGGCCGTCAGGCTAGCCCTGAAGGCTTTTCTGCCGTGTGTGCGTGGAAAGAGTGTCCTGATTCTAACGGACAACACGGTGGCCATGCACTACCTCAACAAAAAGGGGGGTGGCAGGGTCACTTCCGCTGTGCAGGGAGGCGATGCAGCTCGCGTTCTGGGCCATCCAGCAGGAAGTTTCGATCTCGGCTGTTCATCTGGCCGGAGACGTCAACGAGACGGCGGACGCTCTGAGCAGGCAGAACACGATCTCTCACGAGTGGGAGCTGGCTCAGGAGATTCTCCTGGAGATCTTCGCCCTTTGGGGGACCCCTCAAGTGGATCTCTTCGCCTCTGGTGTCAACCGGAAGTGCGAAAGGTTTTGCTCGTGGGAATTTCCTCCAAAAGGCGCCTTAGGAGACGCGTTCGTGTTGGAGTGGTCATTCCCACTGCTGTACGCGTTTCCTCCAGTCCCCGTCATCCCGCAAGTGCTGCGGAGGTTGATGATCCTCATTGCTCCGACGTGGGCCCGGAGGACGTGGTACCCGGACCTTCTCGACTTGTCCATCTGCCCTCCACGTCGTCTTCCCTACCGAGACGATCTGCTCTCGCGGGAGGGAGGGGGGGCAGGTTCTCCATCCAGAGGTCAAATCCCTCAACCTTCACGCTTGGCTTCTGAAAGGTTGAGGTAGAAGGATTGGGACCACCCTGAAGACATGATGGAGGTGTTGCTCTCGGCCAGGCGGCCGGCAACAAAGTCTCTGTACCGTTGCCGTTGGAGAATGTTCTGCGACTGGTGCAGAGTTAAGAATGTGGATCCTTTTGATTGTGATATTCCCATGGTTCTGTCTTTTTTGCTTTCTTTGGCCCACAGGGGCTTGCAAGTGGGGACCATTAAAGGTTACCTGGCAGCGCTGTCCATATTTAAGCGCTCATCTGAAGAGTGTTCCAGTTTTAAGATTCCTTTAATTTCGCAGTTTTTGAAAGGGCTCACTAATGTGTTCCCTCCGTCACTTTTTCTGGTGCCAGGTTGGGATTTGAACCTTGTTCTTAAGTTTCTTATGGGTGCTCCGTTTGAGCCTTCACATTCTTGCCCTTTGAGGCTGTTAACTCTGAAAACTGTATTTTTGGTTGCGGTTACTTCTGCTCGCAGAGTGAGTGAGTTACAGGCACTTTCAGTTAAGCCACCCTTCACTGTGTTTCATAAGGACAGGATTGTCCATAGAGTTCGTCCTTCTTTTCTTCCGAAGGTGGTTTCGGAATTTCATTTGAGCCAGAAGGTTGTTCTTCCGGCGTTCTATCCTCCTCCACATCCTGGTAAGGAAGAGGAGAGGCTCCATAGGCTTGATCCTCGGAGAGCGTTGAGCTTTTATATTTCGTGCATGTCCCGGGTCAGAGTGGACGATCAACTTTACATTGGTTATGCTGGAAAGCGTTTGGGACAAGCTGTGACGAAACAGACTCATTTGGATTATTTTAGCTATCTCCGAGTGTTACCGCTTGGCGGGTAAGGATCCTCCGGCTGGCTTGCGGGCCCATTCTACCAGAGGAGTGGCTGCGTCTACTGCCCTGCAGAGGGCAGTTCCTATTCGTCACATCTGTGATGCAGCCACCTGGGCTTCAGTACATACTTTTGTACGTCACTACTCCCTCGATTCCATCGGAGGGCAAGATCTGGCCTTTGGCAAGGCGGTTCTCTATTCCGCAATTTGATTGGGCATGCTAAATTTGTATTCTAAATTCTTTCCCACCTCCTTGCTTGGTACTTCTTGGGGAGTCTGTCATAGATATGGAATACGTCGGAGGACCCAATCCCCTTGAAGAAAAAGTTACTTTCTTACCTGGTAACGTTCTTTCGATGGGATGGTCCGACGATGTATTCCATATCGCTCCCTCCGTGCCTACCCCGCTGCAGAATTTCTTTTGCAATTGCAGCTTGCGTTCCGCAAGGCCTTGTGTGTCTGACTGGCAGAAAACTGGTGGCACACGTTCTTGGAAAGAACTATAACTGAGGCCATGGGCGTCGTGCGTCCTACTTATCACATCGGGTGACGTCGTCCGTCGGAGGAGGTCCTCGGGGAGGGCGCATCGACGTCATCGACGCAGGACGCAGACGCCAAAGATTTTCCGAAGCAGCACAGCTGTGGACATTACCTGTCATAGATATGGACTACGTCGTCGGACCATCCCATCGAAAGAACGTTACCAGGTAAGGAAGTAACTTGTTCTTTGCATAGCAGACCCCAGTATTCCCAGTGACCCCCACAAAAGCGATTTATGAATCTTCTGGATTGTCTGACTGGTGCATGCGGAATTGACGAAAAAGGGGCACAATGTCAATTTTAGTGGGTTTACCAACACTGTTAAATCTTGGTAAGCAGAGCCCATATGGATTCAGGTAGAACACAAGGGCTAATACAAGTTTTTACAATGCAGCACTTGGTAATCATTAAGCATGTCAAGACAAGTTTACAGTTTGTTCTGGACATGTTGGGCACTCTTCCAAACAGGCAGGCCAAGGGACAAGTTGGTATTTCAGTATCTCGTATTATTGAGGTTGTAGATAAAATTTCTTCTCAGAATTTAGACCACTTTTGGGCTCTACCAGATCAAATGGAAACTATCTGCGTTCTCTGGCATTTAGGACATTGTCCACTAATTGTTGAGTCAACATTAGTTGGACGGGCCAGTGTAATATATTCCTGGTATAGGATCTTGTATTGAATTAGTTTACAATTAGTATCAAGAGATACTGTTCGGGTATATTTGCATAAACTCTACCACATACAGTCATCTATTGGTGTCTCGAAGTCCCATTCCCAGTTATGCTTAGTCCTGGGATTTTCCAGAGGGGTCTCTTGTTGAATTAATTTGTAGAGAGCAGAGATCTTTTGGAAGTTGAACTGTCGGAAGCGGTTGCCTGTTTGTACGGGCAGTGCATCTTGGTGTGGAAGCATCCTCTTCGGGCCTTTCCTCTAACCCTGTGCTGTGGCAGGAACAGGAGCAGGCGACAGGAGCCTGGTACACAGGAGCTCAGGTGAGCAGCATCACAGCGCTGCTGAGTGTGCCGCGGTGCACGGTTTCTTGGCCCTGCAGCGCCCTGCTGTTGGGGCTTTTTGGTGGTGGTGTTTCCCCATATGGAGGTTTCCTCGCGATCCAGCGTTGTTTGGCGTGTCCAGCACTTGTGGGCAGACAGTGCTGTATGGCGTGGCCTTTTAGAGGCGTATGCCTACGGATTCTGGTAATCTTAGTCTATGTCCAATTTTAGCATGGATACTCTTTTGTTATCCCTAGTTTTGCCTTTAGAACAATGTGTAGACAGTGTCCTAGGGTTTAGTATCCCTGAAATACCCATTAATGGAGCCCAGTCTATTAAGTCGGTGGAGAAAGGGGCTAATGAGATGTCTTTCCAGGCTCTGGTGGAAGCTAAGGGATCTGATATCGAACAAATGGACCCCAATCTCTGGCAGCTCATTGAGAAAATTATCTCTGAACTAATACAATGCAAGAACATGATGGATTTTAAACTTTGGGTAGACTCTTTTGACAAGAATATACCTCGGCCTCCATTCGGTAGAGCTGACGCAGCATGTCAGACAGAGGTGCAGACCATGGAGATTGAATGCCAAAGTTATTTGACTGTTTTATGGCCACATGGCAAAACATCTAAGTTTATGAAGTGTGATAGGGGGCCGAGTGTTAGTGCTGTAGTCACTGAAAGGCAACTTGTATCAGTTGGTCCTGCTGCAACTGTTACGCTGACTTCTCCTGGAGTTCTATTGTCTATTCGCTCTCCACCTCAGTATATTTCTTCTCACTTTAAGGACACCAGAGATGGTATGGCCGACTTTGCTTTTGAAAAAGACATTAGTATCAAAAAATCTAAAATGCCTGAGATCTGTGATCCTGACCTTAGAAATGTGATTAGTGTTCACAGAAATCTTGTTATTACGAATGTGGATAGACCGGAGAGGTATGAAACCAGAGAAGCCCTCCAGGATAAGGTCTTGTTCTGGCTGAAGACTAGAGTGAGCCCAGGCTGTGTTTGAACTCAAGATTTGAGGTTCTTCCGCAGGGTTCAAATTAAGGGCTGGGGTGATGGGGCTAACAAAGATTGCACTATTATTGGTTGTGGCCATAATAATCTCCCCAGTTTTTTGTCTTTGTAAAAACTTAACTTCACATCCTTGGTGACAAATTTGAGGATTGTATTGGACTAATTATGCCCAGTTGTGAATTATGTCCCTTCCTGAAATATACTTTAATTAGTTAGGTTGGGTTTTATGTGACTTTGCCTATTACACTTTTTTTTGTATTATTGTTAAGTTGTCAGTTTTCCCTTTTTCCCTTGATGTATTAGATTTGTTGTTTTTTATCATGTTTTTTGGTTGTTGTCCAAGCACCTCTATGCCTTGCGGCTTTTTTGTTTTATGCTATACAAATAAATCAAATAAATAAAAGTGTACTATAAACCAAAACTATAAATTGAAGAATTGGAGAGAGTGGGTGGTTCTTGCAGGAATTGGAGCTTCAGGCTCACACACTGCACACATGCGATGATATTGAAATATCACTCTAAAATTGTTGGCTACGTTTTGGAAGACGAGCATACCATCTGGATACATAGCGTATAGACACTGTATACCAATGTGGGACACTGAATTCTTTATATCCTTGTCCCATGGAGGGGCCAATGACTTAATTCCTCATAGGGATATTTCCAGGGTATAATGAAATGGAGATTTTGCACCATTTTACTGATGACTTTAACCGTGTAGGATACTAGATCAAATTTAAACTCCATTGGCTTAGGAGAGAGAAACTGTTTGGAGAGGGTGCAGGGGGTGGGTGGGCCTATCTCTATTCTAACGTGAGGGTATAATTGAGAGTTCGGCAGCCAGAAAACCACAAACCGAACTTGTGCTACATAAAAATAGAGCTTCCCATCAGGAGCTGCCAGCCCTGTCCAGGAGATTGGATGCACTAAGGTGGCCCATTTTATTCTTGGGTTTTGCAGGTGTATCAATAAAGACTGCAATTGCTGACCGGGTTCTTCCCAGGACAAACCGTGATATGTTGAAAGTAATAAAGGAGTTTGGGGAGAATTATCATTTTGGCAATAGATTCAACCGTACAGTGAGATGGGTAGGATCACCCCTCAAGGCATTTTATATCCAAGGACTTCTAAATATGCCATGAGTTTGTTCCCTACTGACAATAACACTCTAGAGACCGAGTTCGGTTCCCGCTTAGTTGCCTATATTGGAGGGTTCTGTTGTTGTGTCCATCAGTGTGACTAGCAGTGATTTAGTCCAGTTAGTTTTGTTTATCCGAAGGCCTGAGAGTTGCCATAATTTCTCCACTTCATGAGTGAGTGTGTTAAGATTAGTTTTGGGATCTTTTGTATAGAGTAACTCATGAACCACATATAAAGGGATAATTTCCCTCTGACCTTGGTGGGCTAAACCCCTACTAATATGGACTTTTCTAATATGGATGTCAGTGGCTCCGCAACAATAGCAAAGAGGGGGGATATGGGACAACACTGTCTATACCCCTACCTAAAGAGAGGGCACCCTTGACTGTCTGCCCGGGAGTTCCACTTTAGCCGTGGGATTGGAGTAAAGTAAATGTACAGCTTTCCAGGGACGTCGATTTGCCAAAATACCTGGGGTAGCAGAAGTGACATCAAATACCCAATGACATCACAGGAAGTGCTGTCATATATCCTTTGACCTGGATGGCGTCAGTTTCTCTTTAACCTGGTGACTTCATCGGATGGCTTCCAATGTTAAAAAATAAAGTACTAAAGCAGACAGGAATATTTTAGATACCAACCACATTTTAGAAAAGGTGCTGCCTTCATATGCCATGGATGGGGTCATGATATCGCAGGGTTAGACGCAATAGAATAAACATAAGCAAAGGCACTGGTGAAGATATGCTACTTCAGCATTGCATGGCTAGTTACTTCCATATTATGCTCATTATAGCTGCATGTCGGGTATTGTAATTATATGATAGTAGAGCGCCTACATTGTCAGTTGCTGTGATATTACAGTATCCAAAATTCCAATAGATGCAAGTCACCAACAATGCACAGGAGCATTACCTGAGGAAGCAACAGATGGCGTACTTCAAAGGCTGGGGGCAACTTCATGTATTGTATTGTATTGTAATGGGTATTTGTATAGCACAAGTCTCCATTGGTATGGTCTCAGCGCACTGTAGGTTGAACACCTTTTGGGGGATCGAAGTCCAGGTATGGGAACATTTGTCTGAGAGAAATAGAGTGCGTGTATGCACTTAGCCAGTATAAAGGGAAGTAGGGTGGGCCAGGTCCCTGCTAGACACCCGTGTTGAGCGTGCATACATGTGGATGGGTGTGGCGAGGTAGGCCTGAATGTGTCAGACATTGTGTGCAGCTAGATCAAATTATGTTGTGGGGGATAGCTGCATTCTAGTGCCAGAGGTATTGTGTAAAAATGATCACCTTGCGTATATCTACAGTATGTTTGTGATGCATGCATGGCAGATCTGGGTCAGGACACACAATGTGCAGGCAGGATTGGTGGAAGAAGCCACTGGCGCACACCCCTCTCTGCACAGGTCCAGTGGCTCACTGGATGTGCAAAGCAAACCACGAGAAACGCTGAGATTTGCATTCATGCTGTGCCATCACTGAATACTGCAGGCTGCTCTTACCCATTCCCAGCAAGCTAGACCTAGCCCCTATATCGTTTCTGCGTTCTGTGTACAGTACTGGCTATGAGGTGCACAGACCGCTCTGCCGCTGAATCCAACCATTCAGTCATTCTTCACTAATGGACTGCCAACCTTTTAGTGATGGCAGCTTCATGGTTTTTCCTGCTTCCCTGGTATTCTCCTGCTAAGGAGATCTAGATTCCAGGGGAAGAAATCTGTGGCACACTTAGCTGCATTTACAAACGCTTTTTTCAGGTGCTACACAGGTATCTGCTCTTGACACTGCCTCTTTGTCCAGTGGCCCAGGGGTTGAAAGGACAGGTCTAGGAGGAGTCGGGGGTAGCAACTGCTACCCCCAAATGATATCCCTGCAGTTTGCAGGAAGTAAGTATCAAGAAAATATGAATTGCTCAAGGGCAGCAAAGGGGTAATCCGACAAGAGCGAGTCAAACACTTTTTCCGCGTCCAATAGCGTAAACTGCCTAAACCTCTAAATCAGTCGGTCAGCTAGTATTTTCTTTTTATATAGGTTTATTCTTTTCACAAACAGTAGAGCAAACGGGTACAACAAACTACAACTGCCCTCCCTCCCCCACCTCCCACCTGGGGCTTTATCTTCATACTGTAGAGGAATCGCTCATCCACGAAATATGTCAGTAACTTTAATGTTATGGGGGCACCATTGTTCCATATAGTCCGACTAAGTAGTCTTGGACTGCTCCCCATTCATTTACAAATTTGTCGCTCGTGCCTTGGACTGTATGGGTCACCTTTTCCATAGCCATTTGAGCCCATACCTTCTGTGAAGCCATGTAAAAATCAGAGGGGTCTTTTTTTTCTTCCAGCTTTGGGCAATTGTTGACCAAGCCGCTATGAGGAGACCAATTATACTTCTCCATTGTGGCTTCTTGTATTTCCTTGTCATTTTCTCCTTCAATCCCAGTAGCCACACCCCTTCTCCCCACTGTCCCACCTCCTGGAACATTTTCCCCATTTCCAACTTTACTTCTTCCCAAAAATGTTTGATCCCCCTTGCAGTCCCACCATATGTCTCCATGTGCCCACCTCCTCACACCCTCTCCAGCATCAGCATCTGTTGGACGCCTGCGGGAACATCATATGCAAACGTTCTGGGGTGTAATGCCATTGAGTTACAATTTTGACCCACATTTCCCTTGTTTGTGCTGCACGGGTCAGTTTGGGAATCTGAGTCCACAACTCCTGTCATTGACTCTTTGATGGCGACTCCCCCAGGGTGTTCCCCTACCTCACCCTATATGTCCATTTGAGTTCTCCATCTTGTGAGTTAATAAAGGAATAAAGCGTTGATACCCATTGCTTTGCTCCGGTGTTATTGGTGACATATACTTCGAAAGGGGTGAGATTCCTGGTGGCTGCTATCCTCACCTCGGGCTTCATGAGACAATGCCTAAGTTGGTCGTATTTCAGCTTGTCTCCCTCTGTGGGATGTATTAAAACCTTACAATCCCCAAATGATCTAATTTCCTTATCCACAAACATTTCCCCTATTTTTGTACACCCGGCCTTCTCCCATTTCTCAAACGCCCCTCGCTCAATACCAGGTGGGAATTGGGGTTTCCAACAAATCGGTGTGAAGGGGCCCATCTCAGAGGACATTACCCCTTTCTGAGTTTGTATATCCCACGCCTCCAGTGTGGTCCTCATGATTTCGCTAATGCGAAGGTTGGGGTGCCTATGATGTTTTCCTTTCCACAACAATTCCACCAGTGAAGTTCTGGCCACAGCCCTGTCTTGCTCTATCCATATAGGAATTGGATCTTCCCCCATCCACTCTCTTATCACCCTTAGTTGAGCTGCCTGATAATATTTCTGGAAATGGGGCAAGGCCACACCCCCCTCCCGTATCGTAGCCGTCATGGTCCCCCTTGCTATTCTCGAGGGTTTCTTCTTCCAAATATAGGATGTAATCACTTTGTTGAGCGCCTTAAAGAAGGATCTGGGATCCCTGATTGGGAGTGCCTGGAAATAGTAAAGAATCTTTGGTAGTATGGTCATCTTTATGGACTGTATCCTTCCTCACCAAGATATCATCAGTGTATTCCACCTTTCCAGGTCTCTCCTAATGTGTACTAACAACTGGGGGACATTTTTTTCATACAGCAATCCTACCCTTTGTGTCAGGGTAATTCCTAGGTATTTTATTCCGTGTTCAGTAACCATTAGGCCTAGTTCCGACTCAACACTACCTATTTTCCCACGGTCTTCTGCCAATATCGGGATTTCTGACTTCCTTCCATTTACTTTGAGTCCTGAGATTTCCCCAAAATGTTCTAACTCCCCCAGGGACTTCTCCGGGTCCTCCAGTGCCAACAGCATATCGTCCACGTATGCGATTTACCTTGTGTGCCTCCCCACCATCGCTATCCCCTTGATGTTTATAGACTATATTCTTATGAGGAGAGGTTCCAAAAAGATGGCGTATAGGAGCGGCGACACAGGACAGCCCTGTTTCGTCCCTCTAGAAATTACTATTCTGCCCGTGACCTCACCATTTATAGCTATCCCACTACTAGGAGAATTATAATTAGCCTTAATCATTGCTATGTATCTGTCCCCGAACCTCATACTTTTTAGGATCTTAAATAGCAGTGACCATTCTTCCCGGTCGAATGCTTTCTCAGCATCTATCGCTATCAAAACTGCCTGTATGTTTGTGATACCTATTTTTTCCACTAGATGAGTGATCCGCCTGAGATTATCAAATGTTTGCCTGCCCGGGATAAACCCTGATTGGTCTGGATTTATCAGATGTGTAAGTAACGGGGACAATCTTGTTGCCAGTATTTTGGTGTAAATTTTCGAATCCAGGTTTATCAGGGATATTGGCCGATACGAAGCTGGAAATGTTGGATCCTTCCCTGGTTTGAGAAATACTAACACCTTGGCTTCAATCATAGTTGCTGTAACATTCCCGCTCTCCATGAAGGAGTCCAGAAGCCTAGTGAGAAAGGGGGTAATGGAGTCTGCATATTTCCTATAGAAGAGAGCTGTGAAGCCATCCGGGCCCGGTGCTTTATTTAGTGGGAGGTCTGCTATTGCCCTTTTCACTTCCTCCTCATTTATCGGGGCCTCCAGGGCCACTCTGTCTTCTTCCGAAATTTGTGGGATAGGGAGGTTAATTAAATAGGAATCTTGTGCCTGACTATCCGGGGCGTCCGTTGAGTATAGTTTTTGATAAAATTCCCTAAACAATACCCCCATGTCTTGTGTGCGCGTAAAGGACTCTCCCACTTCGTTCCGAATGTTGGTAATCTCCAAATCCTTCTGTTTTGCCTGGAGTTGTCTATCTAAGAGCTTGT
This sequence comes from Ambystoma mexicanum, assembly GCF_040938575.1. Taxonomy (NCBI): domain Eukaryota; kingdom Metazoa; phylum Chordata; class Amphibia; order Caudata; family Ambystomatidae; genus Ambystoma; species Ambystoma mexicanum. The sequence continues at coordinate 180,393,837 of NC_090941.1, read as the reverse complement.
CTGCTTTATTGGCCTTTATGTAGTATTTTTGTCTGAGATATAATAAGGATTTCTCAGCCCCTTTCGTGCGTAGCATTTCCAGTTGTCCCTGTGTGTGTTTTAGGGATTTTTCAACGTACGTGTCGGGTGACTAAGGAGTTTCTCCTGTATTCCCTCTAAGGTGCTTTCCATCTGTTTCACCCACCCGTGCCTTTGCTTGTCTTTCGATGCCTTTAGGGCAATCAATTTCCCTCCGAGCACTGCTTTAAACGCCTCCCACACCGTCCCCAGGGAGACTTCCCCCATGTCGTTTTGCGTAAAGTTTTCCTCTACCATCTCTTTTACTGTGTCTGCCATGAAGGGATCCTGGAGTACGTCATGTGGTAACCTCCACTTCCATAGCCCGTTTTGTTTCCCAGGTAGGTCCAGTTCAATCCATAAAGGAGCATGGTCTGACAGGCTTATTGCCCCTTTCTCTATCCCCTAAATCCAACCCATTAGACCCACTGCCACCCAGAAATAGTCGATCCTGGACATGGTATTATGGACTTGTGAGAAGTAAGTGAAGCCTCTCTGGTCTCCCCTGAGTTCCCTCCACACATCGCAAAGGGCCATTAGCACCATCTGCTGCTTAAGCCGCTTCAATGGCGCCCCTTGCCCTTGGGAGCCCCCCGAACTCCTGTCTGTCTGAGGATGCCATGCCATATTGAGGTCCCCCCCCCCCCCAGGATTACCTCTCCCTTCGCATAATCTTCCAGCTTCCTCAATGTATCCTTCAGAAAGCCGCCCTGGCCCGTATTGGGGGCGTATATAGAGGCCAGCGGGATTTGGTGCCCCTCAACCACTGCATTGACAAATGCATACCTTCCTTATCAGAATGCGTATCCACCAATTTGGCCTCCCTTCCTTCTTTTATCGCGATCAGCACCCCTGCTCTCTTTTCTGGTGCGTTCGCCTGCGCCCAGATTTTATATCCCCTTATACGCATTCTGTTTTTTTTTTTTTTAAACCTTTTTTTATTGAACAGCTTGGCAGCAGAACACAGACGAACAGTACAGGGGGTAAGCACAAGGTGGGTACAGTAGGGTCAATGCAGGCATACAAGCAGAGCATTTAACATTAACATTTTCCATCAAGGATGCGTACAGTGCGAGGACAACATAAGATATCCCTTGGCTCAGGGTGAATCACCCGCATGGGTGGGTGAAGTAGTTGGGGGAGTTGTATCAGGTGTTGCATTTAAATCTGACATATAGGAACGAAACTGGGTCCAGACATTTCTAGGCCTCGAGTGAACTGGTTGTAGACAGGACCATGCCTCCTCGGTGTCTGAGGCCCATGTGAGAGCGTTGAGCCATTGCGCATGCGTGGGGGGTGCGGGGCGAAACCAGCAAAGCAGAATGGCCCGCACCGCAAGGAGCATGCAAAGGCCGGCTAGTTTCTTGGAGTTTCGGGGTAGCTCTGGAAAGTCATGAAACAGGCCCTTCACTGGGGAGGGGTCGATGGGACGGTCAAGCATAGCAGATACAGTTGAGAATACCCTCTCCCAAAACTGGGAGAGGCGGGGGCAATCCCAGATCATGTGTATGTAATCGACGCCATCTTGCCCACACCTGGGGCATCTCGGAGAGTGATCCTTAAACATACGGTGCAACCTGCTCGGAGTATAATGAAACCTGTGTAGCACCTTTTAATTGAATCAATTTAAACTGGGAATTGAGATACCTGGTGTATTTGGGCGCACATGTGGGTCCAGCGCTCATCCATCATCTCCACCCCGAGGTCCCCCTCCCACGCCCGCCTTAGTCCAGTAAATTTCGGAGTGGTTCTGGATTGTATCATTGTATATAACCTAGATATTTTCCCTCTAGTGGGTGTGGGGGAGGTTAGTTCCTCGATAGCAGGGTCCTCTGGTGGCATTGCCGGGAACATGGTGTAGTTTCTTTTGAGGGTTTTACGTAAGGCTGAATACTGAAGCCACGCACTTGGGCCACTTCTCAAGGATAGCGGTAGTTCGGGCCATTCCACAAAGCTACCCTGCATGAATACGTCGCGCAGCAGCTCGTATCCCGCCTCAGCCCATCTGCGCACAGTCGGCGGCGGGACTCGCAGGATCCCGGAGAGAAAGTTCCACAGTGGGAGATTGCCATGAAATGGATGAGGAGTTTCTAATAGTTTCCACATTTTAAACAGTGCCAGGGAGGTGCAGGCCACAGGGTCCAACGAATCCCGTGCTAGGGGAATGGGTTGTATCACCAGGGAACGGATATCTCGGTCGCTGACCGAGAGTCTTTCAAGTCTGACATGTGGAGGAGGGTCAGTTGCGTTAAACCAGTAAGATGTGTGTTGGATTTGGGAGACCAACCAGTACTTAAGGAAGTCGGGAGCCCCAAAACCGCCATCAGGCATCGGGGTGGATAGGGTCCTGAGCTTAAGCCTGACCGCACCCGAATGCCACAGGAAAGAGTTGGTACTACGTGTCAATGCTTGGAAGAAACCCTCGCCCGGCCACAGGGGGACATTAATGAACCTGTATAGTAGTTGGGGTAGTACCATCATTTTTAGTAGTCCTATTCTACCCGCCAGAGAGATCGGCAATTTAATCCATGTCGGGAGCTTAGTTGCCAGCTGCGCTAGGTAGTTTTGGTAGTTCTCCTCTAGGGTAGTCTCAGATTGATGGGTTATTTCAATCCCCAAGTACGTGAACTTCAATGGCGCCCATAGGAATCCCATTGTATCAGGAGGGGGGAGGGTGCGTTCCATGAGCGGAAAGAGCATAGATTTTGAGCAGTTCACCTTGAGGCCTGAGATGTACCCGAAGTAGATCACATCTTTCAGTATCGGGGGTAAGTTAGTGGTGGGGACCGCACAAAAAGAAGTGCATCATCAGCGTAGAGCGATATAATATCGGCTTGACCCGCCGAGCTCAGCCCTCTGTGTGAGTGAAGTTGTCGGATCATGTCGGCGAAGGGTTCTAGCGCTAAAGCGAAGATGAGGGGGGAGAACGGACAGCCCTGCCTCGTTCCTCTGGCAATGTCGAAGAGTGGGGAGCATCTGTCCTCAGTGCGGACACTGGCCACTGGTCCCGAGTAAAGCAACCTGACCCAGGAACGAAACACCGGCCCGAATTTGCATTGTTCGAGCACCCACCAGAGGTACCTCCAAGAGACAGAGTCGAATGCCTTCTGCATGTCGAGGGTCGCGGCGACCGCCTGGACGCTGGGGCTGATTCTGCTGATTATATTAAAGAGCCGTCTAATGTTCATAGCGGTGGAACGGCCTGGAATGAACCCCGCCTGATACGGGTGTATAATGGATGGCATACAGGGAGCAAGTCTGGTCGCTAATATTTTGGCAAAAATGTTTGTGTCACAGTTTGAGGGAGAGTGGACGATATGAGCTGCACCGAGTGGCCGGTTTACCAGGTTTAAGTAGTACTGTAATTGTGGCTTCCTGGAGTGATGGGGGGAGTGTGCCTGCCTCCACCGATTCCTCCCAAAGAGCCTGTAAGTGAGGGAGTATGAGGGTCTTATAACATTTATAGAATTCGACCGGGATGCCATCTGACCCGGGAGCCTTCCCCGAGGAGAGAGAGTCAATGGCTTCCGCGAACTCTTCAGAGGTGAGTGGACAATCAAGGGAATCAGCGGTCCCGGGGGAGAGGACCGTTAGGGGGAGAGCCGTAAAATAGGAGTCCACCTCTGCCTCTGTAGCCTCGTCCGAATTGGAGTATAGAGCTTCAAAAAAAGCAAAGAACTCTGAGTTGATGTCCTGTGACGTGGTGGCCAGAGAGCCATCTGATCTGACAATCCCAGGTATATGTGGGGCACCCAGTTCATGTCGGACGAGTCTAGCGAGGAAGCGGCCCGGGCGCCCGCCCTCTCCATAACCTCGCCAGGCCAGGGCTATCTAGGAATTTTTGTTCCCGTTCCGCTAGGGATCGAAAAACGTCCAGCTCTACTCCCATGGCCGCAAGGATCGCAGGGGTTGAGGACCGCGAGCACTGGGCCTCCAGGGTTGATAGTTTAGTTTCGCTGACCGCGATATGCCTTCGAATTGTTTTAAGTATGCCACTCTCTTTGGACAGTGCTATGCCCCTAATGTAGGCTTTAAAGGCCTCCCATAGGGTGGCCTGGGAAGACACCGAGTCCCTGTTCATTTCAAAGTACTCCTCAATGGCTACCTCGAGTTCCGATCTAAAGAGAGGGTCAAGAAGAGAATGAGGTTTCATCCTCCATCGTCTAGCACGGTCTCCGCCCGATCCCCAGTCCATGGTGATGGTCACCGGGGAGTGGTCAGATAGGGTCCTAGGGAGGATCGTTAGTTGTACCACATTTTTAATCAATACATCAGAAACCACCCACCTGTCGATTCGAGAGTAGGAATCGTGGACTGAAGAGTAGAAGGAGTAGACACAGGATTCAGGGTAAATCAGTCTCCAAGCATCTACAGCCGCAATGTGGGGGAGGGATGATAGCGCAGCATAGGCTGCCCTGGTGAGTTGGCGAGGCCTGGACCCAGATCTGTCAAGGTCTATATCAAAGATGGTGTTGAAGTCCCCCCCCACCTCCCCATAGGATATGGACCAAAGGGAAGCCGACAAAGAGAGATGTGAGGTATGTGAAGAACTCCGGGTCATCCGTGTTAGGGCCATAGATGTTAAGGAGGATCACCTCCCTATTCTGGAGTATTGCATGGAGAAGCACATATCTGCCTTGGGGGTCTATTTGTGAGGAGATGAGTGTAAATTTAAGGCTCTTATGAATGATAGTCATGACCCCCCGACTTTGAGTGGAGAAGTTGGTGTAGTATCTCTGGGGGCCCCAGGTCCTAGCAAATCTCAAACAATGTTCGGATCGCGCATGTGTCTCTTGTAAAAACAGGATCTTGGACCCATGTCGCTCCACATGCAGTTGTATCTGTCTCATTTTTTTAAAGTTGCCCAGTCCCCTCACATTCCAGCTTATGAAGGTTAGATTGTCCTCCGCCAAGGGAGGGGTAACCCTCCTATCGCCGGGATAATGTCCAGTGGGCCGATGCTGCAGCCCTGTAGCCCCATCAACATTGCAATGCCCTGCCGCCCGCCCACGCTGCCAAAGCTAAACTTGTTTATAACAAAACCCCCATCACCCCCCTGCCCCACCCACATCCCTCCCCGAACACGAGGAATGGCAACCCCAAAACCCCTTAACCAAATCCAAAACAGTGGCATCAACGCCTGGGGGGCTGTGGGCCGGACTAATGACGCCGCTCCGGGCCTGTGGCAGATCCAGCTAAAACATGGTGCCTACAGTGATGCTATGGACGTTACTTGAACAGCTGTAATCGGCGCAATTTACCTTGGCACAGTTATGCAGGTTAATATAACTGACAGATGTTGATAAGTATAGATGTAGTAGATTCTTGGCATCAGGGGAGAGCCGATGTCGGCGCCCTCCCAACGGGCGTTCCGAGTGGTTGTAGCGGAATGGCCGGGGGGGGGGTCAGCCCGTAAAATGATCGTCAATAAATCTGGAAGCCTCCTCTGGAATCGTGAAGAACGACACCGGATTGTTGTGTTCCACACATAGCTTAGCGGGGTATAACATGGAGTATTTGACTCCGTGATCCCTGAGCCTCCTTTTAACTGCCAGGAAAGTCTTGCGCTCCCGCTGGACAGCCACCGAGAAGTCCGGGTATTGAGGTATCCTTGCTCCGTCTAGTAGAAGTTCGCCTTTAAGTCTTGCGGCTCTAAGGAGGGCATCACGGTCCCGGAAGTTAAGGACCCGGGCTATGATGGGTCGCGGGGGTGCGCCCGGCTTGGGTTTAGGCGTCAGAGCCCGGTGTGCCCGCTCTGTGGCAAACTGCGGGGACCGCTTCGGTGAGTCCAGCAATGACAGTAACGTACGTTCAACAAAATCTTCCATCGGTTCTCCGATGCCACTCTCAGGGACCCCAATGATACGAAGGTTGTTACACCTCGAGCGTGATTCCAGGTCTTCGTTTTTATTCTCCACCTCAAGGACGCGGTTAGATAGAGCCATGACCTCCGACCGCAGTGCCCCCAGGCCATCTTCGGCGGAGCCCATCCTGGCTTCAACCTCGCGAACTCGGCCGTCGGTCCTCTCCATGTGGTCCCTGATAGAGGAGATGGTGCCATTCATATCATCGAGCTTCGAGTGAAGCGTGGTGAACCCCTCACGGATAAAGTCCATCATGTTCTGAGATTCTAAGGCAGCAATGGATGAGGTAGTAGCGGGGGCCTGCTCGGCAGCCTCCTCAGCAGGGACGACCGGTGCCTTCGTAAACATGTTTATGGAGCTCTGTTTTTTGCCAGTCCCTTTAGTCATTGTGGCGGTGATGTGGCCCCGGAGTGAGGAAGGGGTGCCGATAGTGTTGCTCGCTTCCACGGGCGGGGTCCAGGCCTCGAAGGCAGAGGCCGGCCGACGCAACTCGAGCACGAGGAGGATCCAAGCAGGTTGCGGCTAGGCCGCCAGGGGTCCAGGTCCCTCCGGGTGCCGGTAAGGTTGCAGTCCGGTCTGCAGGAGGGTCCCACCACGACGCCCGGCAGGAGCAGGTCGACCTCTACGAGGTGCGGGAGGTTGCTGACCCCCGCGGGGCGACGCCTCGATTTGTAGACAGCAGATTGAGGGCCGACACGGGAGGTGATGGGGGCCTATGCCGCGTGCGGGTCCGGTAAGCGGAAGGCTTCAGCTCCAGCGGTGCTCCATCCCAGCGCCGCGCGACCCCAACAATCCAGTGGCCCGCTCCTGGTCGCCAACACGGAAATGTTCCGCCGCCACTCGGGACCCCACAAGGGCAGCAGGTCGCTACAGCTCCGAGGGCCGGGACCATCCGGCGCCCCATGAGGGCCGAGGTTTTGACGCGCAGACTCGCGGGCTCTGGGGGATGGTCGCGCCAGTTCCCGATTACAGGGTTCCCCGCACCGATTTTCTTCGGGATTTGGACCAATTGGTCCCTGGACCAGCAGCTCACGAATCGTAGTCTTCTGGCACAAGTTGTAGATCATGCATGCCCAAGATCAGGATCAAGAGATCTGCCTGCCACAGAGCTCACGTTTCAGGCGGCCATCTTGTTCGGCGCTCAACAGCGCCCCCATACGCATTCTCTGTTTATCCCTGGCTCTGATGTGCGTTTCCTGAAGAAGCAATACCTCCGCTTTCTCCCTCTTAACCTCTTAAATGCTACTGACGAGCCGGCTCGCTCCAGGTTGCCACCGACAAGCCGGCTCATCGGTGGCACTTAAGGGGTTAATGACGGGGGAAATGTTGGGCGGGTGTTGCGGTGGGTACCGCGATTTTTAAAAAAAACCCGGGGCACTGGGGGGGGGACAACAATGGCACTTAAAGGGTTAAGCTCAAATTTCATCCTCTTCACTGGATGGTTTAAACCCCTGAGGTTATATGTTAGAATTCTGAGTCTCCCCATGTTTTTTTAGTTCAAGTCCCTTGTCTTGGATTCCTACTACTTGCAAACCGTGCCCCTTCCCTTGCCCCCCCCTCCCGCCCCCATAACTTCCCCCCCAACCAGAAACTTAAAACTGCAAAACAGTCCCCCGAGTGGGGCACGGGTTCTTAATGATGCTAGGGCATTGCCCCCATCGCCCCCTGCCCACCATATACTCATGGGAACCAGCACGGGGGATCCTAAACCCCGCATATCCAAGTGACCTTACCGAGTTCCAAGGCAGCTCTCTCCCAACAAGCTGCCATCGTCGAGCCTTCCACGACTTGTCAGACTCCTTCGTATAGACCCCCTGCTGAGGGCACGTGTCTTGTCTTTGTACAGCTCATTGTCCAGTTCCGCTACGTTTGTGCCTACCTCTCGAATTATGGCGACTTCTGCCGGCTTTCCTTCCTTTTTTGAAGTTCTTTTTTTGTCTGACGGTTTCCCATCCGCTCGGTCTTCTTAGTGTCTCTCTCCTTAATTTGGGATCTCCTGGTTCTGCATCGTCTGTCTGTAACCCCATTATGCTCAGGCCCTCCTCTGCCGTTGTCGCCATCCCAAGTAAACAATAGCCCAAACGGGAAGGTCCATCTATATCGCAATTGTCTCGCTATCAACGCCCTGACCAGAGGGGCCATTGCTCGGCTCTTCTGCAGCGTCACCACCGCCAGGTCCTGGTACAGCTGGATATCTTCCCCGTTCATACGAATGTGGTCCATGTCCCTTGCTCTTAGGATCTGCTGTTTTTGTGGGTATGACGAGAGAGCCACCAGCACATCCCTTGGTCTCGCCCCAGGCGCTCCCGATCTTTTGGGGCCCACCCTGTGCACTCTGTCTATCTCTGTCATCCACGTCCTGTGCTTCCAGGATGTCTCTGAATACCTCTTTAACCGCCAACTTGAGATCTTTATCCCAGATCCGATTCTGCCATATTTTTAATTCGTATATTGGATCTCCGCGAGCGGTTCTCGAGGTCCTCGCATTGGATCTCCAGGTTATGGGTGAGCCTCGCTAGGTGTTCTTGCGCTTCACAGACTTGTTGGGTATCCCCTTCGATCCCTTGGACCACTCGTTCCTGTGAGTCAGTTCTTTCCTCCAGATTCGCCACGTCCTGTTTCAAATCCTGGACCATCTGTTTAAGATCGTTTTTCAGCGCTGCAAATTGCTCTTCAGCAGTAGCCATGAATTTCTCCTGGAGTTCCATGAACCAGGTCTGCATGTCTTCTCTGGATGGCAACCGTTGGTGGGGTCCTATGGCAATGTCTTCACCCTGCGGGAGGTCTTCATGTCCCTTTCCTCTTGTGGGCATTGGTGAGTCAGTGGACTACATCTGTAAAATATTCGCTTCTTGTTCAGAAGCCTGTGTTCCTTGCTGTGCTGAGCTCCCTTTCCCCTTAGCTTTCGACCTGGTCCCTGGGGATTGTTAGGATAGCTCTATTTAATCCGGCGGTGTAGTCTTGCTTCAATGCTTTCCCAGAGCCGTGCCCGGCATCTGTTCTGGGGACGCGCGTGTATATGTGGCTGCTACCTCCCAGTGTTGCCACCTCCCCCAGGGTATCGCTGGTTGCCGTACTTGGGGTCTCCTCCTTACTTGTGCTTTTTACCCCCTTCAGACACACTCAGGGGTAGAGAGGGGGTGCCTCCCTTCGTGGATTCCTTCTTACTCCACTGCCCCTTGAACCAGAACCCTTGTGTAGTTTTGGGTGAGGGGTGCCGGCCTCCTGTCAACCCCTACAGCACCCTGACATGCGGGGCTGATTACTGTTTAAGTCTGCCCCCCCAAATTGCAGGATTTCGGTGTATTCTGTACTGATCTGGTCGCCGGAGGCCCCTCTCGCATCTCCCCGTGCCCCCGGCTACCTCATCTCCTTTACTACAGCCGGGGGGGGGGGGGACGACAATCCCAGGCGCTTCCCCCCTGAGATCCCCAATGCTGCGCGAGGCTGTCTGGGCCACCGGTCTCCTGTTTTCAATGCAGGCCCCACCGCAGTTGTCGGAAATCCGCTTGGGGTGGGGTCCTCCACGCTGCCGAACTACGCTCCCCTTGGGGGCCTTCCTTGCTCACGGCGCCGCAGCAGCCCACAATGGAGGCGGGCTCAAACTCTCCCTCTCCTTGCACCTCTGCCGCCACAAGCCCGGTCCTCCTTCACCTCCGGGTCACGGTCCCGCAGGGGTTCTTCCTGCACCTCTCCTCCGTTCGCCACCTATGCGGGCCGGAGCCTCCCACATCGGCCAGTGTCTGAAGCGCGTCGCTGTGGGGGAGGGGCAGCCTCTCCTGCTCTTCGATCCACCGCTCGGCTGCCGTTACTTGTGATGCCCTCCCCGCACCATACACCGGAGCTTCGCCGGTTCGCCTCCTCGCAGCGGGCGGCGGGGGGGGGGGCAGGACCAACCCTTATTTAGTATGGAAAGCCATACTAGTTGTGCTTATTTGGGCGGCCTGGGAGAGAGCGCCTCAGACGCGTCTCCTCAACCCGGCGGCCATCTTGGAATGGTCAGCTAGTATTATTGCAAATATTTTAGTATCAATATTTAATAGCAAAATGGGCCTATAAGAGGCACAAACAGTGGGATCCTAACTGGGTTTCGATATTACTTTAATGATTGCCTCATAGTGGTCGGCAAAGAGCCAGTCTTATGCGCTTCATTGCAGACCTCAAGCATGCGTGGGGCTAAAATAGTAACAAATTATTCATAAACTTCTGCTGTGAGTCCATCAGAGTCAGGAGCTTTTGATACAGGGAGTTGAGGGGGTCTTGTTCAATACCAAAGCAACTGTTTCTCTTAAGATCTCTTAAGAAATGTTCTTCTCAAGATGTCAAAATAAATATTTAAGTGGATGTAACAGTCTTTTCCATAGAATACTTTTCTCAAGAAGTTAAAACAAGTGTTTCTTTCATAGAAGGTTTTTCTTAGGAGGTCACAGTAAGTGTTTATCTCTTGGAATACATTTGTCAGAATGGCAAAACAAGTGTCTCTTGTTGTACAATAGTTTGTCAGGATGATGAAGTAAATATTCTCTTTCCACAACACTGTTTATCTCCTGGTTTACCTGCCTGCCAGAAATAGTTTCCACTCGACACAACTACACCTTTCCTGGTTTACTTGCCTGCCAGGAATAGTCTGCTTATGGCAATCCTTGTTCCAGGTTTCTTAACATCGACATCCCATATGAGGAGAATTGCACAATATGTGTCCAGTTCTTTGTTTATGACAATAAGGTTTCCAGGTTTCCCCAAACTGACATCTCATGCGAGGAAAATTGTACCCTTTCTACCTTTCTTTCTCTTCTTCAAAGTCTCTTGGCTGGTGGAAATGTGGGTTACAGGTTTCCCCAAACTGACATCTGATGTGAGGAGCATTGTACCCCTGTTGCCCTTCTGTTCTGCTGGGTTTGTATTCAAATTGACTGCTCAAATGCCATTTCACTCTGTAATGTGTCCGGTGGCCACAACTACATTTGGCTGACTCACCACCTTTACATGCATCTTCAATGAAGAACTGTCATCAGGTCGGCTTCTCTATTCGGCCCCAGTTCCTGTGTCAGTCTCTCGAGCCTCTGCCAGTGGAACCCTTGCTGTTCCGCTTGACTGCCTCCCACACGGTCCTATAGCTGCTGGCTTTCCCCGGAGTGCTTCTTCTGTGGTACGTGAGGCTTCTAGGCAAGTGCCTGTGAGCATTCTCCTTCCATCAGCACGACTGACCGCTGCACAATTTCTTTGGAGCTCTTCTCCCGATTCACGTCCTTTGTGGCTTTCTACTCCTTCTCCTTCCTCCGAACTGCGACCATCCTCCTCTCCTACACCAGGGCACATAACCAGATGCACCATTTTTAAGTCTCCTGCACAGCTGATGATTCGTTGAACTAGTCTGCATCTTTGCCTTGCGGTTGTTCCTATTGCACATTAACTGTTCACTCCTCTTCTTGAGCCCATTGCCATAGGTATTATGTGATTTGAAGTCCATATTGGTTTTAAGCTTTGCAAAGCTATTTTACTTCAAATGCTTGTTGGAATTGAGTTTGTCAGACAAAGGTGAGTTTGTCAGACAAAGGAGTTGTGTGAACCTTATATGTAGTGATATTGTGTTCAGCACTCTTACCCAGGACAGAACCATTATAATCAATGGATGTTAAATGTGACCCATGTTTTTCTGAAGTGTAAAGCTTACTCTGTCTATGGGGTCTTTCATGTAATGTTCTTTGGGTTTTAACATGGGAGGGACTTGTGCAGTCACAACATGCCATCAGGTATTTAGGGAGCATAGGATCTTCACAGAAAGAAGAATACTGTGTCTCCTCTGAGAGTTACCACTTCTCCCCAACAGCCATATTCTCCCGCATAATACCACCCAAGGTCAGGATAAGGTATCAGCTGCCTTCCCCATGCCACATAGGAGAAGACTTTAGGTTTTGGATCAGTGCTGAATCCATATTTAGAATAGCAGTATTGCTGCCCAGTTAGGTGAAGCCTATGTAGTCGTAGGTCCGTTAAATATTCCACTTTAGCTTGTAGCGCATATATCTTGTGCGGGGCAAACAAAGTTTCATAGACTTTGTGCGATTCACCTAGTATCCCATATGCGGAATGGGATTAGTACACCCTCCACCCCTTAATGAACCTTCATGGGACCATGTTCATGTTTCAGCATGTGAGCCAAAAAGCTTCCTGGCTGACCGGCTTTGCTGTACTTCCTAGCCTGCACAGGTCTAAGGATCAACTTTACTTCATGGCCCGCCAGCATACGAAATTCACCCAGTTTTGCTTTCAGGGGGAGAAGGAGGTATTTATTAGTGTGGTAGAGTTCTTTCTCTAGGCTTTGAAGCTCCATTTCTAAGTTCGACAAAGTTCCACTAATAGACATGAGCACTCCACTCTCAATCCCTATCCAGGGGCCATAATATATGGTAATCGAAATAAAATTCTTGATTGCATTTTTAACATCACTTTTGAAGGTTAGGTCCGTAAGGGCATGGGACTCAAACCGCCAGAGTAGGTGTTGCAGTGCTGTATCGTCAACGTGAAATGACCATGCTAATGGAGAGTTATCAGAAAGGGTCCTGAGGAGTATGCCTCAGGGTTTGGTGTTATGGAACATTGATACTGGACCAACTGTTGTGGACTGACGAGTAAAAAGAATATTCCCAGAGGTCGGGTGGATAGTGCTCAAAACGTCCACTAGGCCCAAAGACGTCATTCCTCTGAACATTTCCTGCCCGTGTGAGCATGTGTAGGGGTGCTGTTTGACCAATCCATTAGTGTATTTGGAATAGTGTTGAAATCTCCTCACTAGATGTACGTATCAATATTTCGAGTGGATTGTGTCTTCCAACGTATTCCTCATCTTAGATGTATTCCATCCAGCTTTATCTTCTTCGGAACAATTTTCGGCAGAGGGCGACGTTCGTCGAGTCGATGGTCCCTCGAAGTCCTCCATCGGTGATGTCATTGTATATATAAGTAGCATGCGCGGCGCCCGTTGGCCTCAGTTTCATTTTTCCGCGGTACACGTTGCTTCAGAGATTCGGCGTGCCTCGAGTTCTGTGACGCAGCCGTGAATTATTATAAGATAGCGATATGTCCTCGTCATCGAAGCCGACTACGACCTCGAGACCGGGTTTCAAAAAGTGCAAATCGTGCGGTTCAAAAATGTCTATCACAGACCCACACCGAGAGTGTTTGTGGTGCCTCAGGGAAGGCCACGACATGGAGGCCTGTACGAAGTGTCAGGCGATGACGGGAAAGGCCTTGTGAGAGAGGAGGGGAAAACTACAGGTAGGTCGTAAATCCGACCGTAAAGCCTCTAACGTCGAGTTGAGGTCCCGTGAGGAGAAGTCTCCTCGATGCGAAAGGCATCGGTCCAGGTCCCGCAGCGATTCCCATCGCTCGTCGTCTTCGACAAAAAAAATCGAAGAAAAGACGCCACAGGTCCTCCTCCACCTCGTCTTCGGACGAATCCCCAAAAAGGATGAAATGCCCCACAAAACATTTGTCTTCTGAAGAGTGGGAAGCATTCAGGGTCAAAACGACGGAGTCTGTCCGCGCCTTCTTCGGAAGCCGGCTGGGAGCGTCATCATTCCGACACTTGCGCGCCCTCGAGCCCGGGTGATTGAAAAAGGAAGGATAGAGAACCTTCTAGGACTCCGAGCGAGAAAGACCGGTTGAGTCAACTGCACAAGGTCAACGACACTGTCCGAGACCCAACACACCTCGAAGGGCAATTCTTCGAAGAGCGCCTCAACGCCCTCGAAGACAACTCAACTATTACGTCGACGCCTTTGTCGACATCGACCACAAAGCCCTTGGCGCCAAAGGTTCCAGCTCAGCCAGGCCAGCCAGAAAAAGGCAAAGAGAAGGCTACAAGACCTGAAATGCCTTCAAGGCCCATTAATACACCTCTTCCTCTCCCAGAAAAGGTTTTCAAACCTCTTCCTAGCAAGGAGTTTTTCAAGTCCCTGACCTCCATTTTTGAGGAACAGGAAAGATCTGATGAGGAGAATGTACCCTTTGGGCTAGAATATGGCACCCTAAATGTCCCAGAATGCCTGATTTCAGAAGAAAGCAGGATGAAGGACTTGGTGGAATCCTTACACAATGCAAGTGGCATTGATACATCTCCTGAAAATGACTTTGGCAGGCCAGAACCAGGAGAGCATGCCAGTCCATCATACCATCAGCTAATGACGAAGGTGGTAGATTACTTAGGATGGGCTAGACCACCAACCCAATTCATCCAGGATGATTTGCCAGATATTTTGGACCATGGTCCCACCGGAGACCCAATACTACCCTTTCACGTAGCCTTGCAAAATAGAGTGGCCAAGAATTGGGAGACTCTGGATTCTATCCCTCCGGTGAATAAATCCCTCACCTCAAGATACCGCCCTGCCAGTAGCGACCCCGGCTATCTGTCTAAACATCCCACTCCCGAGAGTCTGGTCACACAGGCAGCCACGGCTTCTAACAAACCATCGTACCCTTCTATCCCTCCGGACAGGCACAATAAGCGTGTGGATGGCTGGGCATGAAAGGTATTTTCAGCTGGGAGTATGGCGTTAAAATTAGCCAACTTCACATGTGCCTTGGCAACGTTTTTGTACACTCTGGGAGTGCATTGCAATGGCGGCGGAGCACATACCAGAAGGGGACGAAAGGGAAGGATTCCTAGCCATCGTTAGAGATGGAAAGGAGGACATGCAGGAATCCCTTCAATCTGAACTGGACACTGCGGATAGTGTGAGCAGGTCCATGGGCACTAGCACAGTAATGCACAGATTTGCATGGTTATGGAAGTCGGGTTTTGCACCGGACGTACAGAACCACCTTCTGAACATGCCCTTTGACGGGTCTTGCCTTTTTGGCAGCAAGGCTGACGAGAGCCTTGAGAGGTTGCAGACCTCAAAAGCAGCTGCCAAGTCTTTAGGGACTGCTGTTAGGCAACCTCAGCCTTTTCGTGCGCCAGGACAAACTTGGAGGGGACGATCCTATCGTTACAACTCCTCATATGGAAAGGCGAGAGGAATGGCCAGTCAAAGGGGCCAGAGCAAGGCCACTCTCGGTGGACGGGAAAAACGTGCAAAGCCAGGTCCAGCTGCAGCCTCTTTGCCATCAGCGGCCGCAGCAACCGCCACAAAACCATTTTGAGGACTTGCATCACAAGACACCTGTGGGAGGCAGGCTGTCGCAGCATCTGCAAGAATGGCAAGCCATTACTTCAGATGTTTGGGCTCTAGACATAATAGCCCAAGGTTACTGCCTTCCTTTTCTGACACAACCTCAAAACAATCCACCAGTGAGACACCCTTTGAAGTTTTCAGATCAAGTCTCTATACCGTTGCCGTTGGGAAAAGTTTTGCAACTAGTGCAGAGAAAAGAATGTTGATCCTTTTCTATGCTCTATTCCGGAAGTACTGTCCTTCCTCTTGTCATTAGCACATAGAGGTTTAAATGTTGGAACCATTAGAGGTTATCTTGCAGAGCTTTCCATCTTCAAGCGCTCGTCGGAGGAATGCTCCTATTTCAAAATTCCTTTAGTAGTACAATTCTTAAAAGGACTCACTAACGTGTTTCCTCCTTACCCATTCCAGGTACCAATTTGGGATCTTAATCTGGTTCTAAAATTCTTAATGTGTGCCCCTTTTTGAACCTTTGCACACTTCCCCATTAAGATTACTAACATGGAAAACTACTTTCCTAGTTGCTTTAACATCAGCAAGAAGAGTGAGCGAATTGCAGGCACCGTCTTCTGGGCCACCCTATACTGTGTTCCATAGGGACAGAGTTGTATTAAGTGTTAAACTCTCATTTTTACCTAAGGTTGTGTCTGATTTTCATTTAAATCAGAAAATTGTTCTACCTGCATTCTATCCTCCACCTCGTCCAGTAAGGAAGAGGAAAGATTGCACAGGTTAGACTCGAGAGCTTCAAGCTTTTACATCTCTAGGCTTTCTAAGCTTAGAGTTGACAATCAACTGTTCATTGGCTACACCAGAAGGAAATTGGGTCAGTCAGTGTCAAAACAAACCATGTCGCACTGGATTGTGCTTTGCATTTCAGAATGCTACAGATTAGCACAAAAAGACCCACCAGAAGGTTTAAGGGCTCACTCCACCAGAGGCATCGCCTCTTCGACAGCCCTACAAAGAGGTGTCCCAATAAGGTCCATTTGTGAAGCAGCAACATGGTCTTCGCTGCATACATTTTCAAAATTCTATAGTCTGGATGCTTCCCAGTGTAAGGAGCTGAATTTTGGTAAGCAGTACTATATTCAGCCATTTAAGGGTATCAAAAAATCTACCCCCTCCTCCAAAGGAAATTGTCCATACTCTTTTCGGAGTCTATCTAAGATGAGGAATATGTTGGAGGACACAATCCACTCGAAGAACAAGTTACTTACCAACTGGTAACGTTCTTTCGATTGGATGTTCCTCCAACGTATTCCTCATCGCCCTCCCAGCCTACCCCTCTGTAGATTTTTCCAGGTTATTGCCACTTCAACTCTCGCAAGGCCGATACCTGTCTGCCGGCACAATCTACACAGTACAAAATCAAAAGTGAAGAGGAAAAACAGAACTGAGGCTAACTGGTGCCGTGCGTGCTACTTATATACCCGATGACCTTACCCTCAGATGAGGCCTTCGAGGGACCATCGACGCACGGCGCCCTCTGCCGAAATTTTTTCCGAAGCGGCTAAAGCTGGATGGAATACATCTAAGATGAGGAATACATTGGTGGAAAATCCAATCGAAAGAACATTACCAGTTGGTAAGTAACTTGTTCATCTCAAGCATTTTTCAAATAAGGTACCATCAAATTGGAGTTATCAATATCGGGAGCTTAAAGATTTACTGTGGCCAGGCCACCAGAGAATTACAAATCGACCTGGTTCATTACATTCACTCTCAATCGGCGTACATGGAAGGGATCTATGTATTAGTCTCTGGACCCCTCTAGAGCTGTAGGAGAATGACGTATATAACGAACAAAGGGGAGGGGCTGAAAAGTGAGTTAACAGGGAATTACCCTTACTCTATAAACATGATACCACAAAATGTAGGGCAATTGCCAACTGTATTTCTACTTAGGTCAAAACCAAAACATATCTGATCACCAAACAGGCAAAACTGCCTGTTTTATGGATACAAACTACTGTGGTTGAGGGCAGAATTATTTTTGAAGAGGACAACAGAGGTCTGCTGTTGGTATTAACCATTTGCAGAAAAAGGAACAAGGCTATGAGAGGACAGAAAAGGGATAGAGTTAAATTTCTAAATATCCCTTCCTCCTATCCAAATCTGTCCCTGTGTGGCGCTGGTGTATCGCCTACAAATAGGAGACAGAATAAGAAGATAAACTATTCACTTCTAGTTGTTAATAACATCCAGCCTTGTTGAAATCATGCTCCTCAACCACTCTCTTCCACTAATTGTCTGTGTTGGAAGAGACCAATAACCAAGATAGCACTCGGTAGTGTGGTGGTTGAGTGTGTGCACATCCACTGGGTTGTACAATCTTTAATGACCCAGGGATTGTGTAGCAACCCCACACACCAGAGTTTTAAAAAAAAAAACAAGTGAAGGCAACACCAACCCAAACCCAAATTGTGCCTCCTCACAAGTTGTGTTTTTGAAAAAACAACATAAAAACGGTCCTCACTTCACTATGAGTTTCCCTAGATGTTATTGTTACTGCATATAGTGGAGTGAGGTAAAAAAATTCTCATATATAGAAAATTGCATTTGTATCTATAGGCTGTAGCAATTGCTGTCTACCGGTTTCAGCAACAGCATGTGTAATGTGGTCGCTTTCTTCAGGACAGTCTTATGGTTTTCAACTACAAGGTAGGTCTGGTGGGTACCAATAGTTGGTTTCAAGCAAAACAAAGAAGGCGGGAGAGTTACTTATCCACCTCCTTAATGTGTCTTGGCTGGGACAGACTGGTGGTTGAGGAGCATGATTTCAACAAGGCTGGATGTTATTAACAACAACTACAAGTTTTTTATTTTATTTTTTTATTACTTGTATATAATCAAACATCAGATTTTTACAAGAACTGGTTCCACTCGAAGCGAGTCCCCTTTGCATTGCGGATAGTTATATAGTAGTGAGAACCACAGTCTCAAGTTTCTATAAGTGAGGAATCGACATCCGTGCTAATTTTTATCTTTTCGATTGCAAATTCCAGAAGTTTAGCGGCTGCCGTGTGCCATCGAGTCTTTTCGCCGTTGATAATGCGGTTCCACCAGATGTCTTCATTACCCGCAAATGAGGTGGCTGTCGGAGAACTGAAGTAGGCGATTCTGGGTTGGTGCAAAGCAGGGCAGCACATCAGTAGATGCCTTACCGATTCAGTCTGTTCAGAATTTTGGCAAAGTCTGCAGGTTTTTTCCTTTGATCCCGTTCTGATCGCTAGAATTTCTTGCGTCAGTAACACGTTCAAACGGGCTTTCAAAAAGGTTCTCATAAGAGATTTACTGGGGTATCTTTTACAGTAAGCCATTGGTTCTTTCATCTTATTTGTATTCATAGGTAGGTGGATTAGACGTTTGTTAGAAGTCGCTTTATCAATGGTGGTGATCCAGTCACAACAATCCAGTTTGGTTTTAATCCTGGTTGGGTTGTTCATCAGTTCTTCTTCCGTACAGGCAATTAAGTGGAGTTTTTGTTTTTGTTCCATGGCCCACTTATTCATAAAGCGGTTATTGCCTTTTCCAATTTCTTCAGCTATCATGTGATAGATTTTCAGGCTATCTGGATGGATGACTTTCCTATATAGCTGTAGAGTACTGTGGTCCACCACTGCTTTCAGGGATATGAGGCCAAGTTCTCGTCTGATCGGCGCTACCGGTGTAGAATTAAGTAGTCCTAGAACTGCTCTCCAAATTAAACCTTCAAGTCTTAACCAGAGATGTGAGGGAATTGAGGGTGTGGCGTCCATGCCATACGTCAGAGAAGGAATTATTTTTGCCTTGTAGAAACTGATCGCTGGTTCAAGTGAAAATTTGCCATATTTTCGATCAACTGCTCTTAGTTGGGCGGCTAGGTTCTTTGCCTTGGCCCAAAGAGTAGCTTGCATGTTCCGGGATTTCTTTGTGGTATCGAGTTGGACTCCTAGATATTTAAATGAGTCAACCACTTTGTGATTTTTGTCTCGTTGAGGTGCCATCGAAAACGATCTTTCTTTTTGCTCCCTGGTTTTTGCAAGATCATTATTTTTGTTTTGGATTTATTGATCTCGAGGTTATTGTCAATGATGTAAGTTGAGAGATTATTAAGTTGACGTTGCAGACCGACCTGGGTTAGATCAAGTAGGATCAGGTCGTCCGCGTACAGAAGTCTGGGAACCCTTGTAGAGCCTATTTTTGGAGGAAAAGACCTTATCTGTTCCTGGCTGTCTTTGAAGTCTCCAAGGAAGGATATAAACAGGACGGGGGGGCCAAGGGGCAACCTTGCTTCACTCCACGAGAGGTCGGTATGGACTTCGAAATAAGACCTTGATTGTTTAGCTGGACCTTTATGCTGGTATTCGTGTGGAGACTGATTATAGGTTCTAAAATGCTTTCTGGGCAATGCCATGTCCTCAGTTTCGACCACAATTTAGACCTGTCCACTCTGTCAAAAGCTTGGGACAGGTCGACGAATGCTAGAAAAATCCGAGGTGCTCCTGTCAAAACTCTTTCCTTCAGTACATTCAAACACATTATGTTGACGCTGGTGCTCGCATTTTTTGAAATCCTGTTTGCAGGGAATCGAAGCACGTAGAGGCAGAAGCCCATTTCTGGAAATGGAACAGAAGGATTGAGGCGAACACCTTCCCGATGACGTCGAGAAGGGCTATTGGCCGATAGTTCAGGGGATCCTCTCTTGCTCCTTTCTTAAAGATCGGGACGATCACAGCATTCGTCCATGAGTCCGGAATCGTTCTTCTTTCTTTGCAGACTTTGATAATTGAGCTGATGAGGATCGACCACTCGTCCGGATGCTGTTTTAAATCACAGTTCGCGAGGCCATCAGGCCCGGGCGCTCTTGATGACTTCAATTTCAAGATTATAGACTTGATGTTGCTAATGTCAGTCTGGTCCACTCAGGTTGAGACCTCTGTACGCTTTGTTTCTTCGTCGTTGCCTTCTGCTGAATGAAATAAGTTCAGGAAATGGGCAACCCATTTTTCTTCCGGTACTGGATTTATCATGTGCGAGTTTGAGAACTTATTTGATTTGTTGATAAGTGACCAGAAGTCGCGAGATTTTTTGTTTGAGAGGGCCTTCAGCATCTCTTCGGCGTCCAATTGATATGAGACTTCTTTCGTTTCTCATCCATTGCTTGAAGTTTCTTGTTTCTACTTTGAGGGCTTCCCAATCTATTGGTAGATTCAATGATACTGCCACTCTTTTCAATTTTCTTAGGAGTTTCCGTTTAGCAACCAAGGTCGCGTTATACTTATGAGTGTGTTGTATACTTGTATACTTCGGGTATTGGAAGTCTTCCCAGGTTTTTTGAAAGCCAGCAGAAGAGGAATATAGCTCGATCTGGCCACTCCGTTTTGTAGTGCGGGATCTGATGTTAGGCTGACAAATTGTTCTGTTAACTTACGAATATCTGGAGCGATCATTCGAAGACGAGTTTGTTGCGAATTTGTCTCGATTTGAGTTTCGTAAGTTTGCAAAATGGTACCTTTATTTCTGCAGGTCAGATTCAATAGATTATGATCACTGTACTTCGTTTTAATGACATTAAATGAGACTAGGTTGGATTACACAGGATCGGAGACAAATATGTAATCCAGGGTGGCTGATGACGTGCCACATTCCCAAGTTGGTATCAAGGCTTCTGAAGCTGTTCGCGTTGAGGTCACCGCAGATCACAATGTTAGAGGATTTGTATTTGATAGTGATTTTGTCAATTATACTAGACACTTTCTCACACATGTTCACAGTAGAGGTCTTTTGGGGGTTCCAGTAGACGTTAATAATTGCTACTGAGTCCTGTATTCTGGGCTTAGTTGACGGAGTTTCAGAGTTCCATGTGGTCAGAATAGCCAGAATTTCATAGCAACGGGTAATGACTTTTGTGATGGTTATACCGGATTCAATGCGGGTAGCTGTTAATAGTCCCGACGAAGGACGACCCAATGGTCCTTTAGAAGCTGGAGATATTTCTATGCAATAACCATCAAGGGCCGGTTTTTCACATAACCACATTTCTTGAAGGCATATAATATCATAGGGACTCAGATCCTGACTGTCAGACTTGGTGAGATGAACGTGGCCTCTAGTGTTCCATGAAGCTATGCTTATGGTTTTTCTCAAGGGTAGTTGCTGAGATGATTTGAATGTAGATGACATCACCTTTCCGTCCCCCGGTGGTTGCTATCTCTTCACCCCTGGAGTCAGGACACTGCGGAACCAATTCCATTTGTTTTTCTTGGCTGTTATTTCGGGCTCAATCGGGGTCTGCTTTGTGATTTTACTTGAAATTCTCTCGTTCGGCAAAACCTCTTTGCTGTCTTGATTTCTCAACCGTAAAGTTGGGGAATGTCCATGGTACCGTTCGGAATTGTATTTTTGTCTGCGGTCTTCTCTGTGCTCTACTCTCTCAACTCTCCTTGGAGTTAGTCTTCGGCGTGTTGTTGCAAAGCGTCCTTCTGCTGGTGATCTGTTATTCGTCGAGCGCTTTTTAGATGGTGATGTTGGACTCCTGCCCCTTCTCACTGATCTATAGAGGTCTTCTGTGCGTGACTTAAATCTATAGTTTTTTTTTTCGGAGATGCTCTGTAGCTGTCTTTTGACAATTCTTTAAAGTTCGAGGAGGGCATCTTTTAAAGGTTAAAGCCCAATAGGGCTAGTTCAGCGAATATGTCATGTTGTAATTCATCCAAAGCAGATTTTTTAATATGTAGATAGGCCTTCGCTTGGTTCTTTCTGTGGTATGGTGCGATCAGAATTAAATCGGCCGATTGTAGGTTCTGTAGAGTTTTCACCTTTTTGAGTGTTTTCAAAACCGTATTTCGGTTTAAAATCATGTAACGGTCATTGGAGGTTTTTTGTTCGATTTTAAACAGACGGGTCGGAGGTAGAGACTCCCTGCTTAAATTGACTCCATTCTCCAGTCCGCGTCTCGATGCACTCGGATTCAGGTTGGTTTGGCTTAATACAGGTAATGATGCTGTTTGTTGATTCGGGGTCATTGTGACCAAAGAGGATTTGGTAAGTTTATGGTCGGTTGGAATTGGTGTAGTAGATGGAATAATTTCAATTCTAGTGGCTTGGTTCGGTGATGGACCTTCAGTTAGGTCCAGATGTTGAGTTATGTTCATTAGCGAACTCTGAGCCAAGAATTCGTCGGTAGATTTAGGGGAGGAAGAGATGCAGATAACCGAGTTATTTGAGCTTAGTTTTTGCTGTGGTGTGGTTGATTTTTCTTTTGATGACTCTTTTTGTTTTGCTCTCACTGCCATCAGAGGGTCAAGAGCCGACACTATTTGTGCATCGTTGGAGGTCATTTCATTGGCCGTGGAGATTTTCAGCAGTGGTTTACTATTAGTGCTCTGTGTTGTCTTTTGTTGATTTTCCACTGATCTCTGATGTTTAGCCACTACTCGATTTGATTGTGTGGGCTTTTCCGTTTGGCTTTTAAAAATCGGGGCTGGGTCAGGAGAACATGCCACAACTTCTGTTTGAGTCTCTTTATCAAGTGCTGCTGGTGAAGTTGCTTTGAGACAGTTTGAGAGCTCTTCTAGTCTGCTCAGCTTTAAGTCCCACGTCACACTCTGCTCTCTGTTTCTTTGTTCCAGGGCTGTAATGAAACCTTCAAGAAATATCATTTTGCTATGTATCATTGCAGTAAGGACATTGCTGTCTTTCAGTTAGTCATTGATAGCTTCATACAGCTTTCCGACTGGGGCTAAAGCTATTGTGATTGCAGACATGATTATTGGCAAATCAGGTTTTTTCGAGGGTGATGACTTGTTTTCCGAAGTTGTGATTTCGCTCAATCTTCTATTTTTTGGCGGAGATCTGGGCCGTGGCGTGTATTGGGGCGATGGATCTGATGATTGTAAACGGTCATCTATTTGAGACGAAACCTCATCTGGAATGAGGTGATCAACCAGAGGCCGAATTGCACAGGACGTCAGCTGTGTACTGTCTCCCGATTTACGCACTCGTATGGGAGTAGAGGAAATTTGATTGTCATGATAGTCCAGGATCTTTGGGGCGTGTAGACTTGCTTGCGTCAGGGGTGCTGGTTTCCAAAGCTGAGGTGTTGTGGGTACCCCTTGGATTCATGCCCTTTGGATCGGAAATCACTCCCTGTAGTTCAGAGTCTTTATTCACGGGGTCGCCCGAGGGCACTTCATTAATGCAGTTTACTGCTTTCCTTTGCGGGTCGGGGAGTCACTCTCTGTGGTTCAAGATCTACGTTCACTTCTTTACACCGGAGCACCTCGTTATTTAGATTTGCCGAAACCTTTTTCTGTGCCACTTCAGATCTAGGCGGACTAAAAGGCTCTCTCAATCCCATTAATTTGTTTTGAATTGGTGATTGGGTCCGGGCGTGAATCGGAGTCCCCGACATTCGTTTTCTTGCTTTGCTCGTGGGCGGGAGGTCCTGGATAGCCTCCAAAATTTCAGCATCTGAGAGTTCTTTCGTCTGGTCCAATTTTCTTTTTTATTGCTTGTTTATGAAGTCTTTCAGGGCACTGAACAGAAGAGGGGCCGGTAAAGTTGACTTCCCTGCTTTCTTTACTTTACTTATTTTTTTCCTTGTATTTGTTTTGGACTTTTTGTTTCTTTTATTGATTTGTTTAAAAGCCTTTTTAGGGTCTAGGGTTTTTGAATCAGACATAGGGTCAGCTTCTAAAAGAGTGTTGAACTGATCTGACCACTTTTCCGTAGAGAAAGGGATGGAAGTGTTCCCCGATTTCAAAAGGGGGGACTTGAGGGTAACGTACGGCGCTGCGTCTACGGTTTCAGCATTATTCTGTATAGGGATATAATCCCAGTCAGATGGTGGAGGGGCCAAGTGAGAGGCGCTGTTACTTTGCACTTGGTATGAGGCGTGGACTTGTGCCTCCACCGCAATTGTCGTTGGGTTCGTAGCTAAAACTACGTCCATTGGAGAGACCTTCGTAGGACCCTCCGAATCAGACAGCACAGTTGGAATGGCGGTTTGGGTTGAGTGTGCATGTGAAACCTGCACCATACTGATGCTCGGGCACAGCTCTGCAAGCGCCTGTATCGAAGAGCAGCCCCGCTCGCTGGATGGCCCTGCCTTTACCGGCATCGGCTCGCTCCTGGAGAAGCAAGCCCCGTAGCCCTCGCCGCAGGCAGGCTGCACAGGAGCCTGGGCCGGCCGTCCTCCGACAGCCGAGACCGAGGCGTCCCTCATCTCGTTGACGAGACGGGGAGGCAACGCCTGCCGGGCGGGGGATGGGCTGCAGACCGGACTGGAGCGAGCCGCCGGGACGATGGAGAAAGAAATCTGGCGGGCCCCCGTTTGCTGAAACGCGGCATCAGATGGCACCAGACCGTAAGTCCTTGGTACTGGGGAAAGCGTGGGAAGGGTGGGGGCTGATAGTTCATCTGCTTTAGTAGTTGTTATTTTCGTAGGCCCAGAATTATACACATCGTTGACTGAGGTGTGTGTAGATACATCGAGAGTGTTTGAAAGAATTGCGGAGTCATTGGATGATTGAAGCGACGCACTAGGCACATGGCGTCAGAGGGGTCCGCAAAGTTTCGGTCCTTTCTGTTCATAGGGACCGTTGGTCGGCTCGGTAAAGGCACAGTGCTAACCGTGTTCGTTGTAGGCATAGTACACGAGGAGATGGTAATGGTTGCCTTCAAGGGGAGTCGATGCTCCTTTAGTTTTTTTGAACATGGCATTGGTTTGGTACTCTTACCGTCAAATGTTTTTGAGGAGCTCTGTAGTATTCGCAAAGAGGCCTCTGAGATGGAATCTGTTTCGGACTGAGCAGAAAGAGTTTCACACGTGTCAGGGGGCTCCATGGCTCCTGCAGCAGACAGCAGACGACTGCTCACCCTCTGCTCACGCTCCGCTCACCGCTCTGCGGTGGTGTAGGTGGTTTTAAGCACTTCAAAATAGAGAACAGGGTGGAAAGACTGCAGGCACATACGACTGCTCACTCTCTGCTCACCTGTTACGCTCACCTGATTCCTGCGGGGGTGTTGATCTGGACTGGCCCGCTGTTGCTTCCACCAGAGTAACACTTAGAGCCGAGATGACAGACAGGACAGACCCACTCCCCTTGTCTGCCCACAGAACACTCCTGAAGTTCCCTCTTAATCTCACCTGAAGATTTGGAAAGATGAGCTCTCCATCCTGCGTCGAGCGGAGGGGCGCCTAGACGACCAGTTACTTCACTGGCGTGGAGGAATTGGTGAGTTCCAGTATTGACTCTAAGTCCAATTGTTCGTAAGAGTTCAAAAGTCTGATCTTCACTCTGCCAGATTCCTTGCAGGTTGCGGATTTAAACCACCAGAAGAGTTCCAAGTGGCAATTGGTAAGATCCTGGTAAGTCTATTGTGGTTCTCCCCTTTGGGGCCGGGGTACAGCGATGATGCAGAATTAACTGCACCGACCCGAGATGAGGTGAGTACCCCCCTATGGAAAATCAGGTAAGTCTTTGGGGGTGGTTTGTATTGCCCTTGCTCACCTATCTGTTCTTGTCTCCCCCAGGTGTTGAAGAATGGCCTGGAGATGCTGGATTTGCGATGGAGTAAAGGAA
This sequence comes from Ambystoma mexicanum, assembly GCF_040938575.1. Classification (NCBI taxonomy): domain Eukaryota; kingdom Metazoa; phylum Chordata; class Amphibia; order Caudata; family Ambystomatidae; genus Ambystoma; species Ambystoma mexicanum. The sequence continues at coordinate 180,368,166 of NC_090941.1, read as the reverse complement.
TGCAGCCTCGGTTGGTGAGTTCAGCGCGGCTCTGCGAGGTGCGTGGCAATGCACCTGAGAAGGCCTCTCTCTTCCAGATCGACGATGTGCTGGATCAAGGATTCAGGTAAGGGTTTTGTTCTGACCTCTTCTCCTTTTCTTGTTTCAGGTGTTCCAGGGCTGAAGCGGGCGTGGCTGAAGACTGGAGCTGCTGAAGACACGGTGAGCGTTACGCTGCAGCAAGCAGAATAACGCGAAGCACGTGTGGCTGTCCAGGTGTGGCTTAAATAGCCTTGGAAGAAGTCCCAGGTAAGTATTCTTCCACAGCCCCACCCGAGAGGAAAGGAGTCCCTGAGGTAAAGTAGTCCCTTTAAGCCTCATTTGGCTTGTGGCTTCGTGCAGCATGGTCTGCATCAGGTAGGTATGCAGCATGTTCTGCAACAGGTAAGATTTCTTTAATGAGCCTGGCGCCCATGGCGCCAGGACTGACTTTATTCTTATGAGCCTGGCGCCATAGGTACCAGGAATGTAGCCAAAGAGCCCCTAACTGGGGTTTTTGGGCATGCTTCAAGTGGCATGATGCCTGCTTCCGGGGTTGCTGGGCCTGGTCTGGCTTTCCGGGGGCAGGCATCGTGACAGCACTCCCCCTCAAGGCCCCTCCTAAAGCTGTTCTCCCTCTCGGCCTTGGTTTGTCTGGAAATTCTTGGTGGAACCTTTTCACTAATTGAGGTGCATGCACATGGTCACTAGGCTCCCAAGATCTTTCTTGTGGACCATACCTTTTCCAATCAATGAGATAGAAGAGTTTTGATCTCACCCTTTTAGAGTCCAAAATATTCTTGACTTCGAATTCGGGTTCCCCGTCTATGAGGATAGGTTCAGGTGGGGTGGTTAGTCTAGTTCCTGGTTGCACAGGCTTCAAAAGAGACACGTGAAAAACAGGATGAACACGCATATGACCAGGCAGGTCCAACTTGACGGCCACTGGGTTAATAATAGCCTTAATAGAATAAGGTCCCAAGTACCTGGGGTTAAAAGTCAGTGTTCCCTTGAGTGGTAAGTACTTGGTGGCTAACCATACTTGGTCCCCTACTTGGTATTGCGGTGCTTCACTCCTGTGTTGATCAGCATCCTTCTTGTATTTATCCTTAGCCTTTTGTAAATGTGCAGTTGCTTCTTTAAAGGCTTGTGTGATAACAGCGTGGAGATGGTCCACCGCAGGCATCTCTAAATGCTGGGGAGAATCTAAGTCTGAGGTTCGAGGATGGTGACCACATATGGTAAAAAAAGGGCTTTGTTTAGTTCCTGAGTGTACAGAATTATTGTATGCAAACTCGGATATCCAAAGAATGTCTTTCCAATCCTCCTCAGATTGATGTAGCATACAACGTAGGTATTGCTCAAGAGTCTGGTTGGTTCTCTGTTTGACCCTCGGTCTGGGGATGGTGGCTGGTTGAAAGCCTAACATCAATTTGTGCCAGCTGTGAATGTGAAATAAATTGACATCTCCGGTCTGAAATTAACACGGAAGGAAAACCATGTAGACGGACAACATTTTCAAGGAACTCCTTGGCTAGGATTGAAGCTGAAGGTATTCCTTTTAAAGGAATGAAATGGGCCATTTTACAAAAATGATCTACAATAACTAGAATGGTGTTATAACCTTTGCACGGGGGTAAATCCGTGATAAAGTCTAATGACAAGGTATGCCAAGGAGTAGGTGGTATGTCTAACGGTTGTAATAATCCAGCGGGTTTTTTCTTTTCCCCTTTATTTTGAGCGCAAATGCCACAAGACATGACAAACAACTTGACATCTTTTCGCCAGGTGGGCCACCAAAACTGTTTCTTGATTTTGGCTTCAGTTTTAGCAATGCCAGGATGTCCTTCCATCAAGGTGTCGTGGTAATGAGAAATGACAAGTTTCTGTAGTGGCAAAAATAGCCGGCCTTGGTAATAAGGTAGATTGTTGGTGACGGAATACTCTGGGCTTTTCCTTGCCCAGCCCTGTAAGGCATCGGAATCAAAGAGTTGATGGACCTTTTCTTGACTGTCCTCCAGAGAGTGTATGGATGTCAGACCAAGGATCCTCTGTTCAGGAATTATGGGTACAGGTTCTAAAGCTCTTTCTGTTTCTCCCATTCCTATTCGGGACAGGGCGTCAGCTTTTCCATTTTTACAACCTGGTCGATAGGTTATTACAAAATCAAACTCGGCGAAGAACAATGCTCAACGGAGTTGGTGTGAAGATTGGGCCTTGGCTACCTTTAGGTATTGTAAGTTGCGGTGATCAGTGATGACCGTAATGGTATGCCTGGCGCCCAGCAGATAGTGCCGCCAAGCCTTGAAGGCGGACTTGATGGCTAACAGTTCCTTGTCGGTTATAGCATAATTTAATTCGGGAGCCGAAAACTTTCTTGACCAAACACCACTGGGTGCAGCTGGTTAGTTTCGGGATCCTTTTGAGAGAGCACTGCTCCCATAGCTGAACTGGATGCATCTGTTTCCACTATGTAGGGAAGCTCTGGGCGCGGGTGTCGTAATACAGGAGCGGACGTGAATTTCTTTAACTCTTGGAAGGCGTTCTCGGCTTCTTCTGTCCATGTAAAGCGTTTATTCTTTCGCAATAGTGTTGTAATGGGATGTACAATGTGTGAGAAGTCCGGGATAAACCTACGGTAGAAATTGGCAAAGCCGAGCATGCTTTGCAGTCCTTTGACTGAGCTTGGCGAAGGCCAATTAAGAATTGCGTCCACCTTCCGTGTATCCATCCGGATTCCTTTCGGGGTCAGAATAAATCCAAGAAACTCTACTTCCGTAGTGTGAAAGATGCACTTTTCCAGTTTAGCGTATAACTTATACTGGCGTAACTTTTCTAGGACTGCTCGGACGTGCTTTACATGATCGGATTCTGATAGGGAGTATACTAAGATATCGTCGATGTAAACGACTACACAAACATCGAAGAGCTCTCGGAAGACATCGTTCATGAAGATCTGGAAGGCTGCTGGTGCGTTACACAGTCCGAAAGGCATCACCTGGTACTCAAATAATCCGTACTTGGTGCGAAAAGCAGTCTTCCATTCCCCACCCTCTTTGACGCATACCAGATGATATGCCCCCCGAAGGTCTAGTTTTGTGTATATACAAGCGTTCTTTACGTGGTCTAGTAGTTCAGGGATCAAAGGCAATGGGTACCGATTCTTGATAGTTATCTGATTCAGCGCGCGGTAGTCAATGCATGATCTAAGGTCGCCTTCCTTTTTTGGCACGAAGAACAAAGCGGAAGATGCAGGGGACTTGGACGGGCGGATGAAGCCATTAGCAAGATACTGGTCTAGGTACTGGCGCAAGTGGAGATTTTCAGGTTCCGTGAGGGCATAGATTCTGCTGCAAGGTGGTTGTGCTCCTGGTATGAGATCTATTTGACAATCATACAATCTGTGCGGCGGTAAGCTGTTTGCCTGCTCCTTTTGAAAGACATCCTGAAAGTCTTGGTATTCAGCAGGTAATTGTATGGCAGCTGGGATTATTGGGGCCAGTACTGAATTTAGAGTTCTCTTTGGGTAACAGGTGTTAGCACATTCTGGGAAGGTTAGTCTCTTCTCTCGCCAATCAATACAGGGATTGTGTTTTTCCAACCAAGGGATTCCCAGTATCAGTTGAAACTGTGGAGCCTTGATTAAATCAAACACCATAACCTCTCGGTGTCCATCCTGACCCAGCAAAGTCATCTCTGCAGTGGAATGAGTTACGGGCCCAGAGGCAATTTCAGTTCCATCAACAGTGGTGACGACATCGATAGTGGTCTTTTGGGTGAGAGGTAGATTCATCCTGGAAGCCAATCCGTAGTCCAAATAGTTTCCTATGGCTCCACTATCTACGTACGCCTTTACCGCGTGCATGCGTGATGGCTGCTCTGGATCTATACGGACCATGGGTATGGTGAAATGCGAGGTCAGAGTGTCCTTCTTTAAGCTCGGCAAGCTGACCTCTACGCTTGCCGGGTGTGATCGTTTCCCGAGTCAGGTTTCAAGTGGTTTTTGTCTGCTGCTCCTATAGTTTTCTTGGGTGGTTTTACAGGGCAGTTCCGAAGGAAATGACCAGTAGCTCTGCAATATAAACATAATTGCTGTTGCCGTCTTCTTTCCCTTTCCTTCTGGGTTAAGGGTCCTCTAACCCCCCCGATTTGCATGGGTTCTGAGGCATCTACCCCCTTCGAGGGTACGTAGGTTTTAACCAAGACCTTGTTTTCAAACTTGGTTCGATCAGCCTTTCTGGTTTGAAGTCTGTGATCTAACTGGACCACAAAATCTATATATTCAGCACAGTCTAAAGGCGGGTTCACGACTTGGGCTAAAACATCCTTGAGTTCTCCCCGAAGCCCTCGATGGAATAATGTAATTCGCTTGGCTTCAGGCCATTCGGTTTCCACAACTAATCTATTGAAAGTTGCAATGTAAGATAAAAGATCCTGATTACCTTGCCGTAAGGATAAAAGTTTGTTATCCAAAGCCTGTCCTTGGGAATGTCGGGCGAACAGTCTTTCCATGCTCGTTCGAAAACCTTGGAAATCTCGAAGAATCGGGTCATCCTGATTTACTAGCGGAATGCACTTCGGCCCTTAGTTCCCCTAATAATTGGGCCAACTGATCAGTTTCCGAGGTCTCCATGACGCCCAGGTGGGTATTTGTGGGTAGGCTTCGCGTTCTGTTACGCTCACCTGATTCCAACGGGGGCATCGATCTGGACTGGCCCGCTGTTGCTTCCACCAGAGTAACACTTAGAGCCAAGATGACAGACTGGACAGACCCACTTAGCTTTGTTTGTTGGACTCGTACGAATATCTTTCTGCAATGGAGAAAGGGAATTAACCTCCCGTAATCTGAGCGTTAACCCGCCTTCTCACTCCCCTTGTCTGCCCACAGAACACTCCTGAAGTTCCCTCTTAATCTCACCTGAAAATTTGGAAAGATGAGCTCTCCATCCTGCGTCGAGCACAGGGGCGCGTAGACGACCAGTTTCTTCACTGGCGTGGAGGAATTGGTGAGCTCCAGTATTGACTCTAAGTCCAATTGTTCGTAAGAGTTCAAAAGTCTGATCTTCACTCTGCCAGATTCCTTGCAGGTTGCGGATTTAAACCACCAGAAGAGTTCCAAGTGGCAATTGGTAAGATCCTGGTAAGTCTATTGTGGCTCTCCCCTTTGGGGCCCGGGTACAGCGATGATGCAGAATTAACTGCGCCGACCCGAGATGAGGTGAGTACCCCCCCTGTGGTAATCAGGTAAGTCTTTGGGGGTGATTTGTATTGTCCTTGTTTTTTCCCCTTAGGGGCCTGGGTGCGGCAGTGATGCAGAATTGACTACGCCGACCCGAGTTGAGGTGAGTACCCCCCTATGGTAAATCAGGTAAGTCTTTGGGGGTGGTTTGTATTGCCCTTGCTCACCTATTTGTTCTCGTCTCCCCCAGGTGTTGAAGAATGGCCTGGAGATGCTGGATTTGCGATGGAGTAAAGGAATGCAGCCTCGGTTGGTGAGTTCAGCGTGGCTCTGCGAGGTGCGTGGCAATGCACCTGAGAAGGCCTCTCTCTTCCAGATCGACGATGTGCTGGATCAAGGATTCAGGTAAGGGTTTTGTTCTGACCTCTTCTCCTTCTCCTTTTCTTGTTTCAGGTGTTCCAGGGCTGAAGCGGGCGTGGCTGAAGACTGGAGCTGCTGAAGACACGGTGAGCGTTACGCTGCAGCAAGCAGAATAACGCGAAGCACGTGTGGCTGTCCGGGTGTGGCTTAAATAGCCTTGGAAGAAGTCCCAGGTAAGTATTCTTCCACAGCCCCACCCGAGAGGAAAGGAGTCCCTGAAATAAAGTAGTCCCTTTAAGCCTCATTTGGCTTGTGGCTTCGTGCAGAATGGTCTGCATCAGGTAGGTATGCAGCATGGCCTGCAACAGGTAAGATTTCTGTAATGAGCCTGGCGTCCATGGCGCCATGACGGACTTTATTCTTATGAGCCTGGCGCCAGGACTGTAGCCAAAGAGCCCCTAACTGGGGTTTTTGGGCATGCTTCAAGTGGCATGATGCCTGCTTGGGGTTGCTGGGCCTGGTCTGGCTTTCCGGGGGCAGGCATCGTGACATCACCCTCTGCAACTAGAAGTGAATAGTTTATCTTCTTATTCTGTCTCCTATTTGTAGGCGATACACCAGCGCCACACAGGGACAGATTTGGATAGGAGGAAGGGATATTTAGAAATTTAACTCTCTCCCTTTTCTGTCCTCTCTCACAGCCTTGTTCCTTTTTCTGCAAATGGTTAATACCAACAGCAGACCTCTGTTGTCCTCTTCAAAAATAATTCTGCCCTCGACCACAGTAGTTTTATTCATAAAACGGGCAGTTTTGCCTGTTTGGTGATCAGATATGTTTTGGTTTTGACCTAAGTAGAAATACAGTTGGCAATTGCCCTACATTTTGGACAATGACGTATACCACCTAGAATTTCCCCACAATTTCATAATGACTCATTGGAGCCACCCATTAAAATGGTTTCTTGTAACATGATCATTTTTGCCCCCTGTCTCTCAGAAAAATATTAGAGTTTCTGAGCTTCAATAACCGAATACAGCCCTCGTACATTCCAGCTAACTAAGTGCAGTAGGTGGGTTCCCGTTTATCTGCTTTCATTTGTATATGTAACCTGGGTGTGAAAGAGAAACTTCTCTACCCGCTCCACCTCCAGCAAGATCCAATGGCAGCTGCCCAGGGGCGCCAGATGAGACCAATTCTTGCACAGCTCACGACCATCAGGATGCACAGCCGGCTATAAAACGCCCATATATTTATAACACCGAATGGACTGCACTGTTCCATAAATACAAAATGTGTAACCCTCTGGGAATCGACAAACTCAATTGAACGTTGGACTGACTCAGATTAGGCAGGTCAGGTGACTTTTCTGTGTAACGAGAAGATATACCGCCACACCCAGCTGCTGGGCCCGGTGAGCCAGCACCCCCAATTAACTCACAATACTGAAAAAGCAAAAAAATCAGGGCAACTTTATCAGGTAAGTGGAAGTGAGTGAAGTAATGATTGGGCGTCCGGGCGAAAGATGAAAAGTTTACATTATCGACAAATCTCAATTTTGATGGGAAGAGCATCGCATATTTGCATATTTGACTCTTTTCTTTAAGTTTGTCCATGACTGCGGAGAAAGATGTTTGTGCTTATTGAGTAGCCGCAGTGAAATCCGGGTAGAATACCATTGCTTCCTGAAAACAAAATTTCCCCAATTCCCACGCTCATCTGAGGATAGCATCTTTTGTCTCTATAATTGAGAAGGCACACAATTACTGGATGCATATGTTGCCCAGGACGTGGGGTAGAATCCGCCGCATGGTGGGCTCTTTCCGCCAGAAACTGGGAGGAAAGTGGGTGATCCGGTAGCACATTCTTTGTAAAGTATTCCATGAATGTTTCCATATTTCCCAAAGTAGTGGATTCAGGAATCCCTACTACCCCAACATTGTTCCTCCTGGATCTCCCCTCTAGGTCCTCATTCTTTGCTTGCACTTCTTTCATTTTGTTCAGACGCCTTCGTATAAAATGGCACATCTCCGCTTCATTGTCCTCCAGTATAGCCAGTCACTTTTCTGCCCCTGAAATGCACCCACTTTCCTTTGTTGCATCCCATCCACTTTGTAGTCTTAAATTATACAGTTTACTATTGAAAGATTAAAATCCGGCTTTCATCTGGGACAGAAGAGTTCCGATGAGGATTCTGGGTTACATGTCTGTTGACACGACTGGTTTCAATGAAGAGGCGTCGGGCGTGGACCCAGGGATCACCACATTAAAGGGCTGAGATTTGGCCTTTAACTTAGGCGATTGCTGTTTTAGTCTTGAAGGTTAGCTGAGACTGTCTTTTTCCCCCTTTCGTCATATAAATGGCACAGCATTGCAGAAAAGTGATCCCGGGGGCAGAGCGAAATCTGCCTATGTCTGGGTGGACCTAAAAAATTGGTGCACATAGATGGCCATTTGTGGTTTATGAAGTTTTAGTGGCTTGTCCAAACTTAACTCGAGGAGGTAGCCATAACAAAATCCATCCATTCGAAGTTTGAGTCACTTTGTTCCGAGATTGGTTGGCGCGGCTCGAGAGTTTCTTAACAATTACAGGCCCTTGTGTTGGGCTCAGCTGCTATAAATTCTCTGCCTGTTAATGTTGCCTTGTAATATGAGGGAGGGGCGGACCACTGACCCTCTAATTGTCAACACTCGCGCCAAAAGGAACCAATTGCACTCCTTACCTTCCAGGCACCACACTGGAAGAGCCAAGCAGGAGGTCTGCTGTGTATGTACTCCCAAAAGGAATTCCCTGGATCTCCCCCAGCAAAAAGGAGCAGGGGACGTTTATTCCCCCCGTGTCCTTGACACACCAGGCAATGCTAAGGTGCTCAATCACATGGGTCTCTTGGTGGTGGGGAACAGTGGGTGGCAGTCCCTGGGGGCCATGTGGGGGGGCTCCCCTCAGCCAAAAGACAAAGCTTCCCCCTCCCTCCGAGGAGGAAACTTTCACCAGGTTTGTAATGCCGCCCCACGTCCAGACGGCCACCCCTCCGCTCCCACACCTGAATGGATGTTCCCCGTAGGGGCATGGCTGATGTCGCAGAGCACGCTGCTATAGCTCTCCGGTGCAGCCTCAATTTATTTCAGTCGACCGGATCACGGATGCCTCACATCCGTTTCCCTGAGGCACAATCCAGGATTCAGGCATCTTGAACGAACATCAACACTGAGGCGTTCACTGTGACTGCAAAGCTTCCAATTTAAGCGACCATCTTGTGCTGGCTCTCCAGGGCCCTCCATGGCACCCTAATTCTTAATCTATGTCCTTCAATTTCAACCATGTAGGTGGTTACACGTTCATGCCTTCATCTCTTCTAACCTGATATGCCTGGACATCAAAGTCCATCCCATTGTCTGAGAACGTGTTCCTCTCCTCTCGCCACTTGTTCAGTCTACAAAAGTTCAGTGCTACAATACCTACTCAAAATAGAGGCTCTATTTCGGTCTGACCCATGAAAAGTCACCCTGTATATCTTTGCAGAAAACTCCATATCACATGCTTATCTCAAGGAAAGTCTTGCCCGAAAACCTCCACAATAAACTTCATGTGGCCCTCACTACAGCACTTGATGTCTTGACTCGTAAGAAATACAAGACCATAACCTTCTTGCCCCCGACCATCAAAAGCAATAACAAACAAGATGACGCTAAACTTGCCTTGCTGAAGCACAAAACTATGCTCATTGACACTGACAAAAGACGCTAGATGTGGAAGATGATCTGAAATGTATCTTACAGATAAGATGTGCTTTACAGATAACAGGATGTTCTGCGACCATTAGGAGGAAAAACACCTCTTTCTGCAATTGCATCAGATAGGTTACTAACCATCTCTGAATTGATCCATATATACACCAATCGCCGAAATCCTGCCTGAAAACGTTCACTGACTCAACTGCTTCACTAGAATTGGCTGACAAACGTCTCCTTGATCTTCCAAGAGTAGATTAGTACAATCCAGTATGTAGGCAGGCCAGTTTAGATTCTTGTATAGTGGTGTTTTTGGATTGGATGCTCATTTATTTCATTCTTCAAACCTACCACTGGATGGAGTTTTCAGGAAAATGTATGCTTTATCCGAACAAACTTTGTCCTGCTGAGCAACTATGGTAAAAGAGAATATGGCTTCCCTTGCACCTCCACTATGAACCGCTCTTTTGATCAGAGGAGTTTCTCTCTCCTTCTGTATCTGTGCTGCATGAGTTCATGCCTCATGAACAGCATCACCCCTTCTATCCTTCCCTTGCTAGACCAGTTAGCTGCTTTCCATCCGTTCATGCCCTTACACAGATTGCCTCATTCCTTGGCAAATGAGACCCAAGCGAAATTGGGTCCTTTTTCATTAATGTTGTTTGTCCTCAAATATGGAGTACCCTAATGGACCTTTTTATCCACATGGCGGTTTAGTGCCTAAATGAAGCCTCTAGCCAACCTTGTTGTCCCCGTTCTCCCAGTGGAATTTCAGATTTATGCAAATGAGCCCAATCTGGTCCTCAGACTAGATGGCTCATTCTTCACTCACAATACTGTGTCAGGCAGTCGCTCCCTTATTGAAGATTGGATAATAGACCATCTCATACAGAACTTTACGAGTAGAGAGGTTATCCCCTTTGGTTGCCCTACTTGTGCTCAGCTTCTTTTCTCCTGGCCTAATATGATGCCCCTTCTCCACACCAACACTACTCGTGTAATTTCTGCTAAGAAGCTTGGCTTTTTTTTTTATTGCCTGTTCTCTTGTACTCAACAAAATCAAGATGTGACAAAAAGATCTTACCATCACTTACTTTTCCTTCCACTTGGCAACCTATTCAGGAAATTACCAAAAACGCTGCCTAACTAGATTCCTCATCCTCCAACACCATGACCACGAAGCTGTTCATAGCCAGCAAAAAGGGTAAATGAGGCTGACCTTCGCTGTAGCAGGCTCTACCCAGTGGAGCAAACTCCTTTTGGCATCAGAATGGAAGTCCTGCTTGAAATCTCAGACACTGCTTAAAAGCCCCTATGCCTAAGGATGCCTCACACCAGATTACCCTCCCAACATGGCTTCCTCTCGTGTGTTGTGCCTTTAGAGAGCTTTCTCACTCGCAACATAAACCACCATTATGAACTTTGTGTGTTTTTCTGCTGCCCTTCGTTTCTGTTGCAATTCTGCTACATTCTGCACTTTCTGATCTGTATCACAACTATGTACCTTAACTTTTCTGTTTATTGTAGTTTGCTTGTAGTCTTTAGCATTATGGCACTGCTGAATGTTCCAAGGATGTAAATGATCTTTTCTCGCCCCACCACCTGTAAACTTCTCCTACTCTGCGAACCCGCCCTTGTTACATTTGAGGTGCCTAGAAGCAATTTTTCTGCAGCAGACGCATTTTAAATAAAAAAAATAATTATTAACTTGGCAGGTTGTACATTAATATTTTTTTAAAGCAATGCTCCAATAACCAAACCTACCCGAAGAAATACGAGCATAATATTTGATCAAACTGTTTGGCGACTTTTTAGTGGCATTGCTAGTTTGATTATTTTAGAAAAACATTATTTGCTGTATTTAATAGCCAGCCATAATATCGAGCGAGATGACGCTATTTGTTCTCCCATTACCCAACACTTTGTCCACATATTGTAGGACTGGACTCCGCTTATATAATCATACCCGCCCTAGAATATGTTTAGGCTGTTTACCAAGAGAAAAAAGTAAGTTCATGCAATCAAGAAACGTGTGGCTTGACTGGTGGGTTTTACTTACCCACTGAAACGATGTGGGTTTCTCTTTTGTGAGGGGTTGTGTGCTTGCACACTTAACACAAATCGACAAAATATGAATGGTTTGAGAAGAACCATTAAAACTTGGTTAGTTTGACATTTCAAACAAAGAAACAATGACTTCTATATTAAGATTGTATTATAATGTTGCAAAGCAGTTTTGGCACCATGCAGCACTTTATAAAACATAATTGTTATTCTTATTAAAACGCCATTCTGTTCTGTATGTGTGGTGAACACGTTATTTTATGTTGGCGGATACATTTGTATTGCTGATATCTTTATTAGATTATCACAATTTAAATTTTATGGCAAAAGTACTTTTTTTCTGTTCTTTGTTTCATATCCCAGTGCCATTTTCTTTTCATCTTAGGTTCGCTTCTACCCCAGGTGAAAATGTATTCCAGGTGAAGGTTACTGCTCTGAATGAACAGTTCACTCGAGTGGGAGTCCAGGTGCTGGACAGAAAAGATGGATCCTTTATTGTCCGGTACAGGATGTATGCAAGCTATGAAAACCTAAAAATCGAAGTTCAAGTCCAGGATCAACATGTTGCCAAGTCGCCGTATATCTTGAAAGGTACATATGCACTTGAAAATAAGTTTCCCTCCTGTTCTCCTTCCAAGGAAGCGACAAATCGCCCACAGTAGGTTCATGTATAAGTAGTGGTTTTGAAGTCCCAATGGCTGCTGTACAAGTCTGATTGGGGCATTGGTTTAGAGTATCTTTTTATTAAATAAACTTTATCAGTCAATGGTCCAGAATAATACAACAGATAACATTTGCTGATAGTCAATTCCGTCTCTCCGGATCATTAACAATATTTATAAAACAGTGAACTTTAACCAATAACATTTACAGTCACTGTGGCATGAACTACTACCCTCTCAATACAATCCATTATTCCACTCTTCCCAAATTAGGATGCAAACCTTCACAATATTGAGAAATTCTTCAGTACCGCTGGTCTACAGTAGTGGTGCTCTCTTTTACCCACTCGTGAAACGGGAGCCACACCTTCAAGAATTTCTGGTAGGTGCCATACGCTAACTCTCCCACCTTTTCCATCGCCAATACTCCCCACAACTTCACCCACCATAAAGCCACCCCAGGTCTTTCAAAGTTTTTCCATTGGTGCGCCAGAACCATCCTGGCCGCTGTTATCATATGCGTGATTAACCTCACTTGTGACCCACTCACTGCAAACACCCCTTCCTCCATTGCCCCCGGAGTATTATGACTGGTGAAAGGGGCAACTGCACCCCTGTGATATCTTTAATATGCCCCAGGATTTCCTTTCAGAAGACCAGCGCTTTAGGGCAGGACCACCACATATATGTTGCAGATCCCCCAACCTCCCCACGGTTCCTCCAACACAAAGGTGAGCACTGTTTGTGTATTTTATGAAGCATCTGTGGCGTAAGGTACCATTGAAAACATAACTTATAAGCTGCTCCTTTAATTGTAGCACACCCCCTCGATGCCTTCTGCTCCCTCCACCAGATTTGACCCCATTCTTCAAGAGAAATCATAACTCCAAGGTCTCTTTCCCACTTTTCCATGTATGGGAGTTTGTCCTTAAGGATTGCTTTGTCCAATAAACGAAACTCGGAAACCTCCTCCCAAAGGACCCACTTCTAACCATCCTAAGGGAGATCCAGTGCCTAATCTGTATGGTTCTATGTCCTTTCATCGACTGCTATTTTTTTCGAAAGGTTTTTTCCTGAACATTTTTTGTGGGAAAAACCCCATTGACTAGTATTTTTTTTATTTTTGGGGGGTACCCCCCAAGCACATCTTCCCTATTGTTTTTTTTTTTTACTATTCCCGAGCCCCAAACCCTTTAGATGCCCTTTCCCATCTCCTCCCCTATATTTGTCAATGTTTTTTTTTCGGCAAAACGTTTTTGTTAAACCCATCAAAAAAATAGCCGTCGATGAAAGAATGGTGTACCATCTGTATATAATGAAATCGTTCCCTTCCAACTACCTGGAATTTCACTTTAATGTCTTCAAACGACCGGGGCGAATCCTCCTTATATAAATCTGCTAACGTCAATATGTGCCTTCTGCTCCAACCCTCCCAAAAGCTACTCGATCAGCTAGGGGCAAAATCCGAATCATGTCGCACGGGTGTAAAGGGATCCAGCACTGAAGTCAAGCCCTTTCGGCTTAACGCTTGATTCCAGTACCTCAAAGCACATTTAGTAGCCTCTACAAGAACCCCCGCACCCATCACTCACGCAGAATTACTCAGAAAATGTAGGGAACTTGGCAGTATAGATGTAGCTCCCTGTTTAGGTTATGCCATCCCTTCATGCTGTCCTCCCCAGCCCGTTCCAATATAGGAGCCATCTGTGTAGCTATTGTATATCTCTCGATATCCGGTACTGCCAAACAAACCAACAGTGTGCACTGCCGGGGTACTCGTCTGGGAATCCTGGGTTTCTTTTTCTGACACATAAAGGAGAATATCTCCTTTTGTAGTGTCAGAACTATTGGTGCCGGTATATTAACCGGAAGACAATTCACCATATTTGGGATCCTAGGCAGCAGTGCCATTTTAAGAGCTGCTATACGGGCAAACTACCTAAATTCCTGTTTATTACACCTCTGAAGAGCGTCCACTAATCCCACCCATTACAGGGGTATATTGGCCTTATCCTCCGTCTGTTTTATCGCTAAATAGTCTGTCTTTCTCAGCCAATTTGAGCGAATAGTTCCTACACCCCCTTTCATGTCTTTAGGACTCTCTGATATATTAAGCGCCTTAGATGTTGTGTAATTGATCCTAAATCCTGATAACCCTTGGTAGTAAGCGGGAGGTGTCGCATAGAAATACAAACACGTTGTCTGCGAATAAGGCTATTTTGTGCGAGTGCCCAGCACACTGCACCCCGGGTATCTCTTATCTTGTCCCATCATGTTGGCTAGGTGTTCCATCGCCATAGCGAAGATCGGTGGGGAGAGGGGGCAACCCTGCCATGTACCCTGCCGGATATCCATCTCCAGTGAGAGCAGCCTGTTACTATTAATTTCATGGATGGGATATGGAAGTTTGCCAAAACCATCCGGGCAAAGGTTGAACCACAAACAAAAGCTTCCAAGCTCCTCCAAAGATGGCCCCTATCCATACAGTCATGCCTTTGTGGCATCCAAGGCATCCAAGGCTGCAATTCAGAATTTCTGTCCCATTCTCTTAACCCAATCAATGACATTCAGCGCTCTCCTGGTGTTGTCATTTGTGTGTCGGCCCATTATAAATCCTGTCTGGTCAGGATGAATAATTTTAGGAAGTATCCCCATTAGTTAATTCATTTTGAGTATTCTTGCACCAGACATCAAAAGACAACAGATTCTCAAAAGTATGTTTATTATATATCAGAGAGGAATTGCCATAGCATTTCGGTGCTGGACTGCCCTTGTGGGCGGGACAAAGACTGATATGCAAATGGATATTTCCCATCTGTGAAGGTACAGTGAGCAAAAAGCAATGGCTGCGAACTCTCAATGTGGTTAATAACCACTGAACAGGTTATCATGCCTTGTTCTTTCGAGAGAGGGGCGCCTGCTACCCTTTTTGTATTTATGAAAGGAACTTGGGGTTGGTCACCCTAGGTTACCTGGGGGCAACCAGACGTGGACTCCCTGCTCACTGTGCTTAGAGAGGCTCAGCTTCACCTCACTGATGATGCCCAACAAGGCTGAAACACGTGTATGGGGTTGCTGATCGTACTCTTGTTCAGAGAGGAATTGCCATAGCATTTCGGTGCTGGACTGCCCTTGTGGGCGGGACAAAGACTGATATGCAAATGGATATTTCCCATCTGTGAAGGTACAGTGAGCAAAAAGCAATGGCTGCGAACTCTCAATGTGGTTAATAACCACTGAACAGGTTATCATGCCTTGTTCTTTCGAGAGAGGGGCGCCTGCTACCTTTTTTGTATTTATGTTTATTATATATGTTCAAAGTTTGAACATATTATAACAAACAGACTATTGAGAATCTGTTGTCTTAAGATGTCTGGCGCAACGTTTTACTCAAAATTAGTTATTGTTAAGGAAGGAAGGGGCAATCCTTTGTATTCCTAAGTGCGACAGGCACACTCGTTCTAGAGATTGTCATGAGGCGATAGTCTTTACACCCCAATATTCCAGTTTATCCCCATTAGTTGCCTGACTAATATTTTAGAATACATTTTAGCATCATTATTTTAATAGGGATATGCAGTGCTCCAGATTGGATTTACGGTTTTGGAGTGAGTATTTTACTCCAGATTTTTAGAATTGGAGAGTAAATCCAATTTCGAGATTAAAAATGATTTTCCTCCTTCGCAAGTGAGTAAAAAGTGTGTGACAACTATCCAATTTGTGGGTAAGACTGTTTGAAAACGTGACAAAACAGCTGCATTTCAAAGTTGTTCTAAATAATGTATTGCACCTGTGGAAAACATTTTCCCCACACAGGAACCTTGTGGATGCATACTACCCAGCATCATCTTCATGATACTTGGGCACAAACTCTGTTAAGAGCTACTACAGATGCCAGCTAGTTACATCGGGTGATTCATAAATCAAGTCCCTCACTCTACCAGCATCACTTCTCTGCCTCTCGGGCCTACTGTTGCTGCCTGGCACTACCTGCATGACAGCCACTCCATGTTTTTGCTCCATCTCTCCTTCCCTTTGCTTTTCTCGTTTCCCCTGTCTCTCACTTTCTGCCGCTCTGCCACTCACCCTTAAGTGTTGCAATGCCACCTTTTGCGTCTGTTTCTGTCACTCTACATTCTATTGTTGCCGTTTCCCTCCTATATCTCGCTGTATCGGTTGATATATCTCCTCTTCCTCTCTCGTGTCATTACTCTGGCTATATCCGTTTTTTCATTTTCTCTGTGTGGTTGCTACTCCTTTGCACAATCTTTTATGCTATTTGCCTGCTGTTCTCTAGTCTTGTTTTTCTATTTCCATCTTTCCCCACCTGCTGTTGATCTGTGTTTTATTTTACTGTCTTTTAATGTCTCTTTTGCTCTGCTTCTAACCCTCACTCCTATTGTGTGTTTGTCCTATTATTAACTCTGTTTCCCTTCTCACTTTCTTTGTTCCCCTATCATTTTCCACTATCTCTTCTTGCTCAAATTCCTGTATTGGATTGTCTAGTATTTTCTCTGTCCCTTTGCGGGAAGAGGGAAGAGCTGGTGGGAAGAGCTCAGACACTGTGCTTGCTCAGTACTTTAGCTCGCTGCAGAAAATGCCAAAACATCTGTGCTTTAACAGCAGCTCTGTTAAAAAATTCAGGTACTGTCCCAAACATAGCAGTCCTGCTAAGAAATGTGGGCATGATGCAATCAGCCCTGCAGTGGATATTTGGCATTATGCCATGACATGCGTATAGCAGCTCTGTTGATAAATTAGGCTATTTTGCCTGAATATATAGCAGTCCTGTTGAGCAGTACTGGTACAATCCGTGCCACTAAAAGATGTACAGCACTGCTTCTACCTGGATCTATTATACCTACTTGCGGTGGGTGGTCAGAAATGGAGTTAAAGTTCAGACCCCATGCCTAGCTATTTGTTGCTCTCTTATAAAACATATTCAGCTTGTGTTGTAAACCCATTGCCGTTCGGCCGAAAAGAATGAAATCGTCGGCAAAGGCTAGCCAGTCCAAAAGACGTCGAAGCATTGCCGACAAGATAGCTGAACTCTGCCACAGACGATCCACATCACAAACCTACAGATTAAAAAGGGTTGGAGCTAGTGTGCTTTAATCCTACATATGAATAAATGATCGAGGAGAGAGAACCCTCTCGAGTCAAACATACCCACAAGGTGGTACCTGTATGCTGAAGGGCAAGCAACTGCACCATCTTTCTAGGAATATTCATCTTAAGGAGTTTTGACCACAACTCTGATCTAACCACACATTCAAACGTGCTAGACATGTCCAGAGAAGCCATATAGACTGCCCGACTTGGCTGTGTTGAACTTTGTGGTGTAGATGGGCACGAAACGTTGCATTAAGAGAAGTCCCCAGTTGCTTCCTAAATCCCACCTGAAATCGCGTCAGAGCTTGAGACTGCTTTATATTATAATTAAGATCCCTTAAAAGCAATATAGCAAACACCTTACTGATTGCATCATATAAGGCAATTGCCTCATAATTTCTCGGATCCAAGGGTTCACCCTTTTAAAGATCGGTGTGATGATGGACTGTAGCCAAGGCAAGGGAATTACATGAGTCATAAATATCTCATCTGAGTCTTTCAAAACAGAGGGATGCTATTTGAACCAGGAGCCTGTGAAGGTGTAAAACGTCTATAGCCCAGATGATGAGGGGGTGTGGGGGGGGGGGGGATTTCAGTTTCTATGTTAGCCCATGCGCATTTGTAGTATATAGTTCTGTTGAATATAGATTGTCCTCAATAATTAATAAATTGACACTGGTTAGTGATAAAATGTGTTGTTTTTAATTAAATCTAGTCAGTATGTTTGTACACGTAATTCATATTTGTATGTCAATTTATAACAGTTTGTGCCAACATAACTCCGCTAGGAGGCATGTGCGTTTGTTTCACCCCTTCTTGGGCTTTATCAAGGCACTAGTACATCGGTCTTAATACATTGTGTATTTTCCACAAGTATAATGCAATATATACATGGTACAGACGTTTGCAAACAGAATTCACAATAACGTGTTCCTCGGTCTTGTCTTAGTGATGGTTCTGATTGAGCGTTTATTCATCACTAGCTCCAGCTAGTTGCTCCAGTTCCCCCATTCTTTTGGAGATCTCTTCTTGTTCATAATCCTGGTCACATAGGATAGTTTCTGCTTCATCTCTTTTGAACTGCCACCACATGCTTGTTCAGGTCGGATATTGTCTTACACAACGTTGCAACACTGTCCTTGATTTCTTTTTTAATCTCAGTTAGCATCAGCTGGAGATCTGATCTTCTAGTGTGTGCGTCTTCAAAGTTCACCTGTGAGGTGATCAGCGAGTGAACCTGGGCTGCTGCCACTACTTGATTGTTCTCTGTTCCCTCTTGCACCAATTCTTTGGCCATTGCAGACAAAAGCACTCCTCTTTCAAAAGGACAACCGCCCACCGGGACGGCAAACGCAGTGTTTCCCTCTTTTCTTGCCAGTTAATTAGTCAGTGCAGCGTTGTCTGCAGGCAGGGTCACCTAAAAACCAGATTCACTCACTTGCCACCTTGACTGAAGCGTAGGGCCCCCCAACCCCCTGCAGAGTAAATCTCCCCCCGCACATATTGCTATGGATATCAGAGAGGTCTATACAGATTCTGCATTGCAGTCTCTCACACTGATCGGCCCACACCTCATCCAGGCGGCTAGTTGCACATTGCCTCCCCTACAGATCCCACCAGAGGAGCTGGCGCCTTGCGATACTGCCTGCATGGCTTCCCCCTGTCTCCAGAGAGCAGACCCCGCACCGAACCGCAATCGGCAGCTGCCTTCCAAGACTCTGCTCTCACCAATGCAGGCACCTCCCTTGTGGGACCCCACTGCCTCCTAGTCTCCCACATTGTGAAAAGGTGCCGTGGAGCTGCAGGGCCAAGCCGGGCCTGTAAGGTGGGACACGTAGCAGGCCAGCGTGTAATAAGGACTCCAACACGCTGGCTCTAGTGTCATAGCAGAGATTGCCTTTCGCGGGCTTTTCCTCTCACCTGTAGTCCTTCGCCCACGTAATCCAGGTCACGTGGAAATCACATCCCTCCCCATCTTGGAGAGAAAAAACGACCAGGACGAACAACACATGAACTTTCTATTAAACATTGCGGTAGTCTTTCCTGGAGTTCTCCAGGGCGCCAGTCCCATGCATTCCAGCTCACGGACGTCTGTAGATGCCGTTCAGGATGTACCCTTGGAGTAGAGTGGAGGGTACCAGCCATTTCTGGAGTATCGTATCGTTCTCCTCGGTCCCTGTGTGGGGTGGCTGATCTGGGCGGTCTACCTTCTTTGTCACCGGGTGCGGGGGCCTCCTGCGTTGGGCTTTCTTTCTATGCTCCTGCTAGTGGTGTAGGTTCAGCTGACGGAGAGCAGGCCCTCACGGGGGCTTCGTCCTCTTGGGATTCCTTCCACAAGGTGTGGGGCGACCACTTGAAGTGTGACATGTTCCTGGTAAATGTTTCGGGTCCCTGCGTGGCCGTGGCTAGCCCAGTGCTC
Organism: Ambystoma mexicanum; assembly: GCF_040938575.1. Taxonomy (NCBI): domain Eukaryota; kingdom Metazoa; phylum Chordata; class Amphibia; order Caudata; family Ambystomatidae; genus Ambystoma; species Ambystoma mexicanum. The sequence goes on along the minus strand of NC_090941.1, from coordinate 180,348,622 downwards.
TCGATGGGTGATGATCCAGGGGAGAGACTCATAGAGGAGGGCCATCTCCCCCCTTTGCGCACGGTTCTTCACCATTGATGTGTCCCCTACTTGGAGGTCATTGGGCTTTGCTCTTCTTGACCAGTCTTCCCTTGTATTGTACTCTTGTCTTCTGCATTCCAATTGTTCTAGGTCCACCTGTGGGAGTTGTCACGAGTGGTGATGGGGCAGTCCTGCCTGGATGGATACCACAAACATCAAGGCTGCGGGGCTGGCCTGGGTGGCCGAGTGAGGGGTTTGCCAATAAGATCGAAGAAACCTGCATAGTTCGGGTAGCCACGGTCGTCTTTTGTCTTTAGCAATGCTCACAGACGTGTTGATAGATGCCATAAATCTTTCTGCATCACTGTTGGCCTGGGGCCAGCACGGTGTGATGTGGTGGTGACGGATTCCCATATCATCGACTAAGCGTTTGAATTCCTTGCTTGTGAATATGGGCCGTTGTTGCTCTATCGATGATGGTATACCGTGGACCTCGAACATCTTTTCCAGCGCTGTTGTGACTGAGGCTGCATCTCTGGAATTAACCGCCTTGACTTCCGGGTATCTAGTGTACTAGACTATGGCTACCAAGAAGCAGGCCTTGTTGGGGGATCATGCAGAAGTCGATGCTTACTGCGTCCCGGCTGCTCTCGCTTCTTGGGGGACAGGCCATGGGCTCTGGTAGCCCGGGTCGGCGGGTAGCTAGGCATGCTGTGCATGTTTCAACAAGTCTAATGACCTTTTGCTGTATCTTCGGCATCCATACTCGCGACTTGAAGGTCCTACGGTTAGGATTGCCTTCTTTCCCATTTGGAGCCTGGGGTATCTGTCTGTTTCCTCTACAATTTCATCAGGTTTCATTGTTTTGGGTTTGGTGCAGGCAATGATTTGGCATACGTGCTCCTTGTTTTCTTGAATGCTTAGCGTTCTGTTGCTGTGGCTGGTCGGGGGTGTCGCGATAGAAAATCTGCAGAGTTGTCGGCCCTGGCTCGGTATTGTACTTAGAGTTCGAATTGCTGTAACTGGAGCATCCAACGTTCAAGCCTGGCTCGGGGATGCGGTGCTGACCCTTTGAATATTGGGACTAAGGGTTTATGGTTCGTCAGTACTTTCACAGGGTGCTCCAGGATGTAGACTTGGAAATGCCTGCAACCCCATATGATGGCTAGGGCCTCTTTTTCTATGTGTGCATAGTTTCTTTCCGTCTGGGTGAGAGCTCTGCTGGCGAACGCGATGGGGACAACCATTCCTTCTCGGTCTGTCTGGGTGAGGACCGCTCCGAGGCCAACGGGACTGCCGTCCATCAGTAGCTCTGTCTTGCGCGACGTATGAAGTCGCTGAATAGCGAATCTTTGATCTTCTGGAACGCATTTTCCTGGGTCGTTCCCCATTCCCATGTCATCTTTGCCTTTGTGAGCTCTCGCAGGGGAATGGCAAGCGTGGCCATGTTGGGGATGAATCGCCAACAGTATGTTGCCATACCTAGGAAGCTACGGACCTTGGTTGCTATGGTGTGGGCTTGAGTGTTTTTGACGTGTTCGACCTTTCCCTGGCCCCGGGATACCCCTTTCTCATTGAAGACCTATCCAAAAAAACTCATTGTGGACTTGCCAAATTCATACTTTTCGTCATGTAGTGTTAGCCCTGACTCTACTAGTCGCTCTAGTGTGGCTGCTAGTTGGCAATTGTTCTTTTTCGGTCTTGCCATAGACCAGGATGTCATCGCTGACATTAGTGACCCCTGGGAGGTCCTGAAGCACTTTGTGTATCTCGTATTGGAAAACTTCCACTGCCGACGAGATTCCAAAGACGGCGATATCTTCTCAGCCCCAGGTGTGACGATAACATTGTGATGTACCTTGAGTCCTTTGCCTGACCGATTTGGCGGTACCCTCATCTTAGGTCCAGCTTGCGGAAGACAGTGGCGCCAGTCAAGTCCACAATTAGCTTGTCCACAGTTGGTGTTGTCTTTCCTGCCTGTTGCCACGCTGGGCAGGTGCATATCGATGCATATTGTCACTGCTTGGGGCTGTTTGGGTTTTGCTGTCACCACCCTGGGGGACCCAGGATGTGAGCCCAGTGATCCTCAAGTTTGTTCAGCTCTGTTTCTACTCTGCCCTCATGTGGAACGGGACTCTTCGGTGTCGAACTGACCTTGGTTCTACCGTGGGGTTGATGGGGAGCTTTACTGTCCTCCCTTTTAGGCATCCAATGCCTTGAAATAGCTTCCTGTGCTTGGCTAGTAGGTGGTCCATTTCCTTGGAATGGATCGCGAAGGTGAACAGTATTCGTTCTAGTCTTTCCGTGGTTGGGCAGCTGAGTAATTTCTCTATTCCTGCATCGACCACATAAATGCGAGTCCTGCAGCTCTTCCCGTTGTGTGTGAGCATGGTTTTGAAGTACCACATGACTGGGACGGTCTTTTGCATCCATATGCAAACAGCTATACAAGCTTTCGCCGCAGGTGTGGTCTGGGGTTGAGCTTGTCGAACCGTGTGGTCGGCATGAGATTCACTGTGGCACCAGTGTCGATCATCATTTTCACGGGGATGTCTCCGGTGACTCTGCAACTGCAGTGTGATCTGCTGTCGTTGGTCTGCCTGCCGTGTGCTGGTTTGACCGCTGATATCATGTGTGCCTTTTCCCGCTTGGAGTTGCGGTATTGGTTAGTGCGATTTGGGGACTGTTCCCTGCCAGACTGGTAGTCCTCGCCACTGCTGTGTGTATCATCTCCCTCGATTGCTCAGGCCTGTCCTTTCCGGGTGTCTCTGGTCCGGGTTGCTTGGTTGCTTTGGTCGGAATTATTGTGCATTCCTGGACCCTGTGTTGCTCCTCCAGTCTTGAGCTCTCTTCTGTGGGTGAGTGGTCTTTGGTTCTCTAGGAGTTTAGGCATACCGACGCGTAGTGGTTGACCTTCCCACACTTGTAGCATGTGGTGCCGTATGCTGGGCAAGGTTCTCCTTTGTTTTGCTGTCCGCCACACCACAGGCATTCTGAGTTTGCTTGCTGTCTGCCCTTGTTGGGGTTTGTTCGGCCAAAGGGCATTGATGGTGGTCATGCTGTTAGGTGGCGTCTGTCTAGCGGCAGGCGACTGATCATTTGCTCCATTTCTTCCACATGCTCATCTGTTCTTTCCTGTTGTCGCCCCATGGTCATGATGGTGTCTAACGGGAGGTTTGTTTCTGACAGGATGGACCTCTGGAGCTTTTCAGAGGAGAGTCCATGTATGACCTGTTGCCTCACTGCGAATTAATCGTCCGGGAAGTCGCAGCCGATGGCCATCTCACGCAGCCGGCCATGGAAGTCATTGATGCTTTCCTGTGGGAGTTGTCTGGCCTGGCTCATTTTAAACCGCTCGAAGTCTGGGCTGACCTGGGGCTTGAATTTCCTCGTAAGGACAGCCTTCACTGTCTCGTAGTCTTCTGTGCCCTGATTCCAGAGTGCGTTGAATAGCCGGAGTGACATAGTGCCAAGGCTGAGCATAAGGAATGTCCTTTTCTTCAATGTTAATGTGATGTGCTTAATTCAAATAGCTGGATCCAGAGCTCCCAGCTGAGCCATGCGCGGAGACCAAAAGGCTGAGGGTTGCATAAAAGTTCCTTACGTGCTGTCTAAGCACGTGCTGGTGTCGGGGTTCTGGTCCTGTTGCCTTGGTGGCATTGCTGTTGGATCATCTGTCATGATGTGTGTTATGCAGGAGGGCACGCATACTTGCTAGGCGTTTTTATCTCTCCACATGTGCCTTGGCTGACGCTGCTCAGCAACCCTGCTGGGTGGGTGTTCCGCTCACAGCCTTGGCCCTGGCCAGTGATGGGGAAGTACTGGCTGCTGTGCTGTTTGGTGGTAGTCTGCCGGTGGGCCAATGGATAAGGCTAAGGTCAGTGCTGTGGGGTGTCAAGTGGCTTTGAGAGCTTGTGGCCAGATATGCTGTCCTGGGCCTAGGGTTGCTTGTTATTTGTATGTTGGGGAGAATTCTCTGTTTAGGCTGAATGTCCCAACCTAGTGAGTCCCCCAGCAGCTTTGCTGGATTTCTGGAGTGTTTGTTTTTTTCCTCTCCTGCCAAGAGTGAGACTCTTTTTCCCACTCTTGGACATGATTTATGGTGTTCCTTTGACTGTTAATGTGTTTTCTGGGCTATGGGGTCCTTTACTCCATAGGGTCTCATGTGTTTTTACTATGTGTGTTACACAGCACCCTCTGTACAGTGACACAGGGGTGTCATAGTGACACCCCACCATAAACTCCATACCCTGGGACTGACTACTGTCTCCCAGGGCATGTAAAGTCACCATTGGCTTTACTAGTCCCAAATTATGAACAGAACCAGTACAAACCATCATATTGTGGACGTACTGGTCGGGGCAATTTGATTGCCCCGGGGTCTGTTAGTCGAGGGGGCACGTCTCCGTCCCCCCTGATCGAGTTTTGGCTGGTGGCAGTGGATACTACTTTTTATATTCGACCGCGAATATATCCCTATGGGATTTTCCCATTGTTCGAGGCTACCAACTATAATTATTTAATTCTCATAGCCTCGAACATACCGCCGGTTTATTTATTTAATATTAATTCGCTGGTTGGTATTTTTTGCCAGGACTCGATTCTAAAATGGCGTTTGTGTTCTCTTCTGTGACTCCAACCCAAGTCGAGCCCTTTGTTCCACTTTTGGCGGGCTTCTCCACAGAAGCCTCCAAAAGTGGTGCCACTCTGTCTGGGTACCACAGAGGATGTGGGAGGGGGTTTAGGCACCCTGGACTGAGTTACCTTGGTAACTCAAGTCGCACTCTTGTGTGATTGGCCCAAGTGGTGAGCCGGCCGGCTCACCACTTAGCATGTTTGATTGACAGCTAGGCTGAGTGAATGGGGGTGTGCTGAATAAAGGCAGGGCTTTTGGGACTGGAAATTCAGAAGTCGCCACAGGACCTGAGAATCCGACGAGGGAGAAGCTGAGCCGACCTGCTACGACGACACCACTGGTGGAGCCCTGCGAAACCGACTCACCACTTCCCGACGACAGAGAAGATCTCCCTGCTGGAGAGTCTTCTTCCCCTGACTGATGGGCACAACCAGTTTACCTTCTTTTCCTCGCATCCCAGGATGTCTTGTGATCAAATTACCCGTGCCAAGCACCCCGGCAACCGGATAGCCACTTACCACTGGACCGCGAACGAAAGGACCGCTCCTTTTAACTGAGAATTCTGCGGCTGGTTTCCCGGACGAGATCCTCTCTTCCCCCGGACGAAGCACCGACTTGCATCCGCTGCCAGGAACAACTGCCCCCGCTGGAGTATTCTCACCACTTTAAGGTACCGTGTCCGCCAGGCCTCCCTTTCTAAAGATTGCTACAAGGTAATAATAATCCCTTAACCTTCTGGACTGGGCTGGCCGCCTTGACCATCTAACTGGTCCCTTTCTTTTGGTCCAACTCTTTCTGAACCTTTTCGAGACTCTTGTGCACTTTTCAACCGTGTGACCTTGGACACATTTCGTTCTGATCCTCTTAAAGTGGATCCGGCTTTCTGAACTCTAACTTCACGGTTTGATTCTGCCTTCCTCTCTTGCTGTGTTCTCTTGAAAGTGTTGGGATCTGTTTCAATTTATGCTCTGCCTTTATCTCCCTTTTTACCCGAATTATTAGATTGCCATCTGTGTTAAGCGCTCACCGCTGTCTGAAAATAAGTGGGGCTTTACTTAAGACTTGTCTAATATTCTTTTAAGGGAGTGTATATCTTTTAGTGACCGTATTTTTTGAACTGCTTACAATTAGTGCCTGTGTGTTTTACTAGATGTGATTTTAAATAATGATATCTCTTTTACACCAAACTCTGGTCAGTGTTTGCTTGTTCTACTGTGTTCTTTTGACCTATTGTGAATCCTCTGTATACTGCCTAACTCTTCTTGAGGGAAGTCTGACTGCTCAGCCACAGCTACCAAGTGAATCTGTGTGGTACAGACTGCTACCAAGTGGGTTTACTGCCAAACACCTTTAGTCTTAAATCTTTTGCAGTGGTCCCAGAGGGAACTGCACAGGTTTCTGTCTAACATTGTAGGCTTGGGTTTCAGGGCACATGGTGTGCCTACTGCTGGTGGGGCTATGGCAAGTGCACTGTCATGGGTCTTGGGGTTGGGGTCTGGGAGTCCCAGCGTACTGATGGCGCGCTGGCAGTGGTGGAAGCAGCTCCTGCGGGAGTGTGGCGCACGCAGCACTTACTTTTTTTTTCTTTTCTCCTCCTGCGTTCTCCCGACACCCAGGCACTGTGTGAGGGAGGGCGTGACTCTGCGGCGAGTCACTGGGCCATGGAATGCCTGGGGTGTGGTATCGGGCCGGTGTGATTTGTCTTTGCAGGGGGGACCGCAGCAGGTGAATATCTGTCGTCGCCCCCGCACCCACTTCGTCGCCAAAGAGGTGCTATGGAGCTGCGGTTCCGGGCCTGTAAGGCGTGACGCACAGCTGTCCAGCGCATGATGAGGACACAGACACTCTGGCTCTAGTGTCAGAGCGGAGATTGACCTTTGCAGGCTTTTCCTCTCACCTTCATTCCTTCGCCCACGTGATCCATGTCATGTGGATCACACACGACACTCACCAATTAACTGCTTCTGATACAGTGGAGAGCTGCACACCTTCCAGTGTTCACCCTGTCAGTGCAATGCCGTCCTGGTCCATGGCTGCCCCGGGACCAATACACTCTCAATTCGGATAATCGTGTATGTTGTTACCCACAAGCGGATCTGTTTTGACTCCAGGCGCCATTTTGTTGGTATGAGGCCATCTGCTTCTACACGTATTTACTCCAGTTCTCTGCAACAGCCAGAACCGTCGCTGCACCACAGGAATTTCCGATGCTCAGGGCATATTGTCCATTGGGCACTGTAGCTATGATACTGTGTATCATTACAAAAAGCTAAACATATGACTGGGAAAATGTTTGTAAATAGATTACCTTAACCAAAAAAAAGTGCACATTCTGTGACCATAAGGACGTGGTTGTAGGGCAAAACAAAGTGCCTCAAATTTGCCCGTTCTGGTTTACAAAGCAACCATAATTTGGGCCCTCCATTGTGCCACAACCATACCTCTGCTATCGCTACCTACTGCACATGACTTCACATGTGCCAAGACAAGTAACATGCATACAAAAAGAACTAAGGAAAAATAGTACTCCCCATCTGGTCATTGGATACGATGGGCTCTGTTAGGAATTTGGCGAGCTACTGCCGTCTTTAGAACAAGTTTCCCGGGCCGCCTCTTAAGAGAATGTTTAGGAAACGCTGCTTAAATGAAGAGGGAAGTGGGGGAACAGGTAAGTGTTTGCTGGAGGGGTTCTTGGGTTTGGGTGGCATTTTTTTTTTAATTGTGTAGTGGGGGTGTGATAGCCACGACTTGATGGGGAGGTGCGTTGAGGGGAGTGGCTGGCAGTGGGGTGAGGTTAGGGTTGAAAACCCCGTCCCACATTCGAAAAGAAATCCCAGCCATTCGTGGAGGTAAGTGTGTGGACGAACAGGGGGGCATGCTTGCTTCGGGCTGGGCGGGAGGGAAGTTGGGCTGCATAGAGTTAGAGGGGGTAAAACTTGTAATGGAACAAATTCCCTCCCTTTGAAGTCCGTTTAGCAAAAAGGGTCTTCTTTTGGAGGAGCTGCCTCCTATGCAGGGGATTTTTAACATGGAACCCTTCTAATTATAGAGTTACTTATACTGATGGGTGTAAAATGCCGTTCAAATGTAACATTATTGAAATAAGTAAAATTTGAAATGGACCTTTGGCAGATGTATCAGATGTCTGTTTATCACAGTTAAAGTTGTCTTGTTAATGTCGTTTATGATCAATACATCCTTATAATTTGTGTGGCTCATTAGGTCCAGTATACCATGAAACCTGCAACTGCCCACATGAAAACAGCGAGACTTGGTTGGAAACGATGGAGTGCACAAAAAATATTTCCCAACTACAGAATGATCTTGCACATTTCCCGACAGTTGACCCAGATCGAATCGCAAAGGAAATTCCTGAAAGATTTGGTCAGAGACAAAGCTTGTGCCACTATACTGTAAAGAATAATAAGGTAAGGCTATTTTATCAAAACTGTTTTGTGTAGAACACGTTTTCCAAAACCTGTTCTTTTCTGGGGGGCTTGGGGAGGGTTCTAGCACTGTTGCTCGGTAGGTGTGCTTTTGGTTTCTAAGTAATTCTGGTACTCCTCGTTCGTTTGGTCCCCCCTAGCCAACATCTTAGAAATGGTTATTTTTATTAAGTGATCAGAACTGGTGACCTTGATATTGAAGGTTTGAACTGGCACCACACAGCACTGTGTGACTATGACTCATTCAAAATGATAATATTTCTTGCTATATTGTTAGGACTACCTTTAAAAGAAGGTTTTATGAGGTTTTATGAGTGCAGTCCTTATGACTAGTTCTAGCTTTTGTTTGGCTCGCTCACTAAGCTCTTACCTAGGCCCACAATCGGATCTGTTGGCCCTCCTTGCTGTTGGACTTCTTTGTTGTACTTTTAAATTCCTATTCTCGTTTTATATTTATACTCTATGACTTGTTTGTGCACAAAAGGCTGGATAGCCAAAATGTGAAACTTTAATGCATGCTTCCCTTTTAAATGCAATGGGGACAACATAGTGCTGTCATATTTCTTCTCCTAAACGTACAAGCTAGTGACAAACCCGGAATATAGTCTCTCCAGTGGCTCAAGACTCTAACGTAGTGCTGACATGTCCTGATGATACTATGTGTATTCTGGTCAACCATTTCAGGCCTAGTGCACTTATGATACGATAGTTTATTTATAACGTGCTTAATACCTGGAGGTTTCGAAGCGTGGACCCGGGGACCGAAACTGTGGTGCTCTGTTTCTCCAATGCGAGCACGTTGCCCCTGAGCTATCCTCCCCTTTTGGATAAATTACCCACCCTTCCCTTAGTATATTTTAATTTTAAAATGTGTTTATTGGCATTTATAGGTACATTTACAGAACAACCATACTGGTGGGTTCTACTACAGTCTGCCAGAATAACTATCTTGTTTGCTGAAATTATGCCATTATCAGAAAAACAATAACATTCGAACAACAAAATAACATTAACTGTCTCCTTATTATGCGTATTTAATAGTCATCGGGCTTCAGGTAAGGTGGGTTTTCGGGCAGGGGGGGGGGGCAATGTCATTTCAGGTGTGATCTAGGTTTTTAGTGGTTCTGTGTCCAATGACTTAGCCGGCCATGTGGTCCGGGCGGTCGAATGGACGGGTCGTTCAAGGAGGCTTGTCGTCCAATGAGTGGAACAGCTTAGTCATGGTGTCTTTCCATGCTGCTAGGGCCATGCTCGAGTCTTCGGTGGATCTAGCGACATTGTTTCAGTGTTTGCCCATCTTTCCAGTTCTTTGCGCCACACTTTGTGATTCGGCCCGGCGGGCCTTTTCCAGGCCATTGCAATAATCCTCTTTGCCGTTATACACAGCAAGTCCATCAGTTTGACCGCATATTTGAGTTTAGCCAATCTGGGGTAGCTTCCCAGGAGACATTCGGCCGGTGTCCATTCATACCTAGTTACACCCGCCTCCTCGCAAGTTTATTTCACTCTTGACCAGAGGTTCTGTATCATGTTACAGTTCCACAGCATATGAATCAGGTTTGCACCATCTGCCCCACAGCAGGTGCATTTTGACTGGACAGTTTTATTGAATGCTGTTAGTTTGTTCGGGGTTAGGTAAGTGCGGTGTACTACGTTTATCTGGATCAGCCAGAATCTGTGGTTCCTGAGGACCTCCTTTGGGAATGACTATGCTCTGTCCCATTCTTTGTCCGTTATTTCTCGGCCAATGTCCTTTTCCCAATTGTACTTCAATGCGACACTTCGAGGGTTGGGGGTGTCGATCAGGTGACAGTATATTTGAGATACTGCTTTCCCTCCCTCGCCCAAATTATACAACAGTGTTATGAAGGGGTCTGCATCCAGTTCTTCTGGCCAGGTGTCCCATTGTGTACGGGCTAATTTGCAAACTTTTTGGTACCATAGGAATTGGCCAGCATGGATGTCGTTGTCCGCCTGCAGCTCTGTGAACTCCCTGAATATTCCTCCAGTATATAGGTCCCCCCAGGAATACACCCCTTTTTTGTCCCGGAGCCTAATGTTTTGTAAGTTGGTATCAGATTTGTCTAGCCCTGAAATTATTGGCATTTCTGGGGAATATGGTTGCTTCAAGTGCATGACCATTTTGGTCCGGTGCCATATTTTCCTGCCTAGGGTCGCCAGAAATGGTGTACTGTATAGCAGGTTTTGGGGGGCCAAGATTAGTTCTTTCAGTTGAATTGGGGAGAGCATGGCTTGTAGCAAGGGGGTTTCCGAGGTGGTCTCGTCAGCTAGCCACTTGGATACAAAGCTCAGCTGAGCTGCAAGGTAATATTTCTCTAAGCACGGTAGTTGGATTCCTCCCAGTTTGTATGGTAAAACTAAGGTGGAAAGGGCCACCCTGTGGTCTACCTTTTGCCCATAAGAATTCCCGAATTATTGTGTCAAGGAGTTGGAAGAAGGGTTTTGTGATATAGAAGTGCACATTTTGGAACCCATAAAGGAATCTGGGGAGGATGATCATCTTAACTATCGAGGCCCTGCCCATCATAGATAATGGTAATTTCTTTTTTTTAAAACATTTTTTTATTTGCTTTTATCAAATCAATGATTTTGCAAAGAAGAGGAAGTGAAAAGTCTTGAAGTTAGAGTTTCAAAGTTTTGTTTTCTTCTTCTTTCCAGCCTTCTCACAGTTTAAAAGTTTAGAAGTTCCCTTCTGATGTTCACAGCGGATTCAGATTCCGGTTCCAACTTTTATTGGTCAGAACCTTGTCTCTCTTCTTCGTTGATTTTAAGGAAACATGCCTCTAAGGCTGCCTTTAAAATGTTTGCTGTTGCTATTGACCATGTAGTCCTCGATCCACTCAGGAGGCAGTTCCACCAGACGTCTTCTTCGTACAGGAGATTAGGATTAATCAGTGGTCTCAAAAACGCTCTTCGCCATTTTTTCGTTTTAGTGCAGTGCATCAGGAGGTGCTTTACCGATTCAGGCTCGTGTTCAGTTTCGCATAAGCGACATTGATTTGTTTGCGATTGGCCCCTGCTGGCCCTTAATTCGTTGGTCGGGAGCAGGTTAAGACGAGATCTCAGAAAAATAGATCTTAAGGCCTTATCTGGGAATCTTTTTAGGACTTCAGTAGTTGAATGTAATTTTTTGGGTTGGAAGTTCAGATGAGTGAGGAGTTTGTTGTTTCCTGGTAGTGTTAAAGTCTCTATCCAATCTAATTGGTCCATTTTCCTTTTTATTTTCGTAGGATTTCGAATCAGTTCCTCTTCAGAACATCCACTGTTGACCAAATGTGCTCGCTGCATGGCTGCCCAGGTGGTAAGAGACTTGTTCCTTCCTTCTGCCATTTCGGTTTTGATTATGTTATACAGGGGCGGTGAGTCCTGTATTATTATTTTCCTGAACGGCGCCATTTCACCTGCCTCAATAACAGCTTTCAGGGAGTTGATTCCCAATTCTCTTCTGATGATCGAGATAGGTGTGGAGTTTGGGAGGTGAAGGACTTTCCGCCAAAAGTAGGCTTCTAATTTTGGCCAAATCGCAGAGGGAATCGTTAATAATAATTAATAATAATTAGGCTTTTTATATAGCGCTACGAACCCTCAGGTATCTGAGCGCTGCTTATTATTACCCACGGTGTGTGGTGCTCATTTATCGACCTCGGAAGGATGAAAGGCTGAGTTTGGCCCTGCCGGGATTCGAACCTGCGTTAACAGGCTCTGCACGGGTGTCAAAGCGAGCGCTCTACTCGCAGTGCCACTTGACCGGCTTTGCCTCACATCCGTATGCCAAGCTCGGAATTACTTTGCCTTTGTAAAATTTTATGGCCGGTAGAAGCGAAAAACCGCCGTATTTCCTGTCGATTATTTTTGCCTGGGTAGTGAGTTTTCGATTCTTGTCCCATAGATGGTTTTGCATTGAAGTCTCAGACTTTGAGTTATCCATCGCCACAGCCAGGTATTTGAAGAACTTCACCACTTCTATAGTCGAGTTTTCCATATGTCATCAAGTTTTTTTGGGTTCTTTCTTGGCAGCTGTCCAAGTATCAAGATTTTTGTTTTCTCCTTATTTATCTCTAAGTTGTTTTTTGAGATGTATTTAGCCAAGTTGTCGCTGTCTTTGGAGACCAGTTTCAGTCTGGTCAAGGAGGATGATATCGTCAGCATATAATAAACAAGCCACAGAAGTATCACCAATTTTTGGAGGGAAAGATCTAGTCTTGCTGGCGTCTTCTTTAAGGTCTCCAAGAAAGGAGATGAACAAGACCGGGGCCAGCGGGCAGCCCTGTTTCACCCCTCTGAGCGTCGGAATTTCTTCGGACAACCGGCCTGCTTGATCTAACTTGACCCTAATTGACGTCTTGTTGTGAAAAGCCTTTATTGGGTCAAGAATTTGGCTCTGACATTTCCATTGTTCCAATTTGGACAACAGCAGAGATCTGTCTATTTGATCAAAGGCTTGACTGAGGTCTATGAACGCCAGGTATACTTACCCGGGCCCTGGCGTGAGTTTGGCCTTTATAGCACTTAGCATCATGATGTTGGCTGTGGTCCCAGAGTTTTTCATGAACCCTGCTTGAAAAGGGTCTCGGAAGGGGGCTGTTTTGGCCCAATTTTGGAAGCTCTTTAAGAGGAATGATCCGTAGAGCTTACCAATTGTGTCCAAAAGCGCAATGGGGCGATAGTTTCCTGGGTCGGTTCTGTCTCCTTTTTTGTAGATGGGAGCAATTACTGCGCAGCGCCAGGATTTCGGAATCGATCTTGTAGTGCAACATTTTTTGAACACCTGGCCAATGAAGCTCGCCCACTCCTCTGGGTGTTTTTTTTTTTAGGTCTTTGTTGGTGATTCCGTCAGGGCTAGGAGCTCTGGAGGATTTAAGACGCCTGATGGCCAGTACAATGTCTTCTTCATTTGAGAAGTCTTCCCAGGTAGTTGAATTTCACTCAGACCCCAGACGAGGAATAGTTTGCCTGGGGAGCTGGAATATCTTGGAGAAGTGTAATTTCCAGACTGCTGAGACGTTGTTAGATCCTATTGCGGTTGACCCGTCTCCTGTGTTCCTAATCAATTGCCAGAAAGCACCTGAGTTGTTATCTGCCAATTTTCTCAGCATTTCTTCTGAGTCATGTTGATAGAGGAGAGCTCTTTGGAATCTTAACCAGGTTTTCTACAGCTTTTGTTCATTTAGGTAGGTTTCCCTTAGTTCATCCGATTCAGAGGTTGCTGCCTGCCTCTTCAGCTTTCTCAGGGTGCGACGTTTCATTACCAGCTCTTCATCGTAGGTGTGTAATGGTTGCTGGGTACCCTTTGGATTTGGCTTCCTGGGTATCAGATACAGAACCAATAAGGGTTGGTAGTCATTTGAATTTATTGTCCCCCTATTTTCCCGCATGCAGTTGGTTGCGTAGTTTTTGGACCGTTCTTTAATTCGTTCCGCTGTGAGTCTTAAGCAGTTTCCTTGAGCATTTGATTCTATTTTTTCTGGCATTCGAATTCTATCACCCCCTTCAGTCGGCCATGTGATTTTCAGGATGTTATGGTCGCTTGCTTCTGTCCTTATGACCTCAAAAGTTGTAATTGGGCTCAGCAATGACTCTGAGACATATATGTAGTCTATCGTCCCTTCTTGAGAACCTCTTTCCCAAGTGGGAATAAAAATGGTCTGAGTAAGAGTGATCAATATTGTAGAGGTTTCTAGAATCCATGAGGGATTGCCATTGCTTAGCACGTGATTCCACCTGGCTTGTCGGACGTGGTGAAGTGCTTCTCGGGAGTCCCGTCGGGCATTTGGCATTCAAGTCTCGACTTAGAATTATAAGGGGGTTATTTTGGGCAGTCATGATGCCATCGATCTCGGTTTCGATGGTTGCTAGGAAGAGTCTATCTGAGATAACTTGAGGATTCCAATAAATTGTGATTATGGTAATCAAAGAGGAGATCGTAGAATGACTCTTCGCATCCAGTCGTTACCACTTTATTAATACTGCTAAGTGAGTTTGAGTAGCAGAAAGCTTCTTCTGAATTGAAGTCCCGAACAGGAACGGACTGCTACAAGGAGACCAGCTGATGGACGACCCAAACGGCCTTTGTTTGCTGGGGAAACTACGACTGAAAAGCCATCAATTGTTGGAGGTTTGAGGAGCCATGTTTCTTGGAGAGTAATGATGTCAAATTCACCAAGGTTTACTCCCCCCCCCCCCCCCCCCCCCGGTTTTGTGAGGTGAGTATAACCCCTGGTGTTCCAAGACATCTTTTTAAGTGTTCGAGTTTGGAGATCAGGTTCTGGCCTTGGGTCTTTTATGCTAGTTCCACCTTTGGTTAATTTCGCCATTTCACTGGGTATTTGTTGCTATTACTTTGAGTGGCTTAAAGAGGTTTTTGGAAGCCATGCCAAAAGCTGCTTAATTGGTGCAAATGTTGTTCTTGGCTGACGAAGATTCCGAGTGTCTCGAGATTTTATAACTTCTGTCAGACAGTTTTTGCTCAGTCTTAGTTTCTGAGTGAGATGGATTCCTTCTCTTAGACGGGAATCTTTTTTCCTGCATTTCACTTGGTCTATGTACGTTTCTTTCAGTGGGTCTCCTTATCGGAGAGTGTCGGTTCTTGCTCATGCCAGTGTTGTCCGACCATGGGGCTGAGTCTCTCCTTGGGGTCTGGATCAGGTTTTGCGCATTTGACTCTGTTTTTGACCTGTAGTGGATTTTCCCAGGCGGATAAGAGTTCTCTTTGAATTGAAGTTTACAATCGCTCAATGCTCTTTTCACCTCTGTAATAAAGTAGCCCTTTTTTAGGAGGTCTGCTTCGCCTTCTTTGGACCATCTGCTTTTAACTTCTGTTCTTATATGTAAGTACACCTTTGCTTTTTGGTCTTTGTGCTAAGGCTCTACTAATATCAGGTCCTCCGTCGTCAATTCTTTGAGATCTCTGGTGCGTTTCAGGATTTTCAGTACCGTGCCCCTATTTAGGGTTGTCTTCTCGAAGTTTGCTGGGATCTGTTCTAGCTTAAAAACTGTTGCAAGAGCTAGCCGTTGTTGTATTGCTATTTTTTGGTTCCGACTGCCGTCTCTGAAATTGTTATTTTCTTTCTGTACAATGGATTCCTTTGGTTTTTTGTACAAGTTGAGACCGTCTTTCCGGTCGTCGACTGTCCTTAGGTGATTTTACTTCTGCGTAGTTTCTTTTTAATGACACAGGTTTCACTCTTAGAGAATCCGTCCCTCTAGGATATCTCTGGTTTGGGCTATGCCAGTCCTTTTTCTTATTTTCACTATTTGACCTTCATTTTTTTGATCTTGGAGATGTTACACGGTTAGTATTTGTCGGCGGTCTTTCTCCCTCAGGTTCGTCAGTTTGTCTTTGACTGCAACTCCCAGGAGATGAGTGGAGAGTGATGTTCATAGAGGCTTCATCTCTCAGGAAATCTTCCACGGTAATTGGTGAGTGTAGCAGTGAAATTTGCAAGGGACTTCTGACGAAATGACAGACCTGGATGGGAGATTTTGTGGATCTGCAGGACGTGCTTGGTTTAGGAACCAAATCTCTGTTTTTCAACTGAAGGACCGGGCCGTTTCCCAGAGCCTGACCTAAAGGGGCTGTCGCTGGATCTTGAAGGATGTTTTTTTTTTTTAACTCCATTTGGCTTAGTTGATTGGGCAAGTGATCCTTTTGTTGAGACTTTGGATGCGTTCGTCAAAAAAGGGAGATGAAGTTGTTTAGGGGCTGATTCTTTCAGGCATGATTTGGCCATTCCCTTTTTGACTCCTTCAAATACAAATGGGCGAGGGGGTTCAATAGTCTCCTTCGATTTTTGATTTTTTGAAGGCTTTTTTCCAAAGTCGAAGCAAATTTTATTGGAAGACCGCTTGTCTGCTGACTGTCTGATCTCGCAGGTCTAGTTCTTTCTCGGTGGTTGTATCTTTCTGTGATGCACAGTCTCTTGAGTCCTTAATTAGAATTGGTTGGGGTAGAGGAGTTGAGATTGCAGGATTGGTTCGTGTTAGGTCTCCTATAATTTTGTCATAAATGACGCTGTCAACTTCTTCTTTGGCGGTTATATATCCCTCAAGATATGTCATTTTGGTATGGGTCATTGCAATCAGTCGTTTGGTCCTTTAGCGTGTCATTTATAGCTTCATATAGTTTTCCAAATGGAGCGAGCGCGATCGTCAGTGCTGGCATCAATGTTGTCAAGTCTCGCTTCTTTGGTGGTGTTTCCTTTAGAACTTCTTCTGTTTGAAACGCCCATCAATATTCCTTCGAGGTGAAATGTGGGGGCGGCAGGGTTGGGGTAGAAGACTGTGGTGGGACCCTAGGTGAGTGGAAATCTTTGTCTGATAAGGCGGCAGCTAGGACCCGGTGTGATTGGATTTTGACTGGAGTCTTGACAGGGCGGAGAAGTGACTTCAGAACGAGAGGGTCTTCAGCGCCCTCATTTGCTGTGGTGTTGATTGAGTGGGTCCCAGAAGTTCGAGGTGTAAGGGGGTGGCACAAGAGTCCCTTGGGGCTACTTGCCCGGGGGCAGTCTGCAGGAGAGGGAGACGGTCTCGTTAGAGGAAGATTAAGAGGGGCAATTTTTGGACTTTCAGATGAGACAGGAGAGCCTTCTTTGGGGCTTTCAAGCTGAGAAGAGTCCTCAAGAGTATTTTCTTTATCACCAGGATATAGGTCACCCTCTTTTGGTGTATAGGGAAACTTGCATGCTTTTGGACCTCCAGCGAGGTCGGACGTGGCGTCCAGCAATTCCGCGTCTGTCAATTAGAGGAGAACGTCATATTTCCGCTTTCCTTGGCTGGAAAAATATGCTTTATGCTTTTAGGGAGTTACAAATCGCTGAGTTAGCCAGGATCTTGTCCGAGGATTTCTTGTTCTTGTAAAGCAATGGTTTGTTGAGTGTTCCTTTCTTTTTCTTTTGATTTTTTTGATTTTTTTTTTGTTTGTTTATGGAAGGATGCATTTTTTTGTGTTTTTTTTTGCAGGAAAATAAATGTAGGCGGAGAGTCAATGGGAAGAACTTCTCTCTCTTGACTTGAGTGAATTTGCGGCGTAACAAGTCGAACAGCTTCTTTTGGTCTGGCCCCTTCGCTCTGTTGATCCTTGGCTCCGCCCCCTTGAGGAAGTGGAGCCTCACTCTCATCCACCTGGATTTGAGCTTGCGGCGCCTCGGAGCTAGTCGGGGTGTCGCCACGCACCCCTGCAAGCTCTCAGCAAGGGAGACAAATGCCGACAGCTCTGCGCGTCCGCGGCGAGGGACCTCCTAGCTGGGGAGACCAAGGTGGGTGCCTTGGTCTTGATGAGGGGCGTGGTAGGTCGAGTCTCTGGGAGGCAAGCCTTAAGCTTGAACTTCTCATCCACCGCTCCTCCTCATCTTCGCCTCCCAGTAGTGGTGAGCAGGGCAATTCCCCCGTCTATCCTCCATGTTGGTGATGGGGGGGCCTTTCCCGCCTGCAACTCTGCAGCCAACTCCGCGGCCGATCCACGGTTAGGAGGGGTTTTTATGGGTCCACCCACAAAACAGGAGGAGGCTGTAGAAAGACTCTGGTCGCACCGAAGTAGAGTAGACTGCCACAGACTGCAAATCTGCAGCCAATAATATTCCTGGTATCCAGTCAGTGAAATTCTGGCTGGTGCTAGACCTGAAACACCTACATCAGCATGTGGCCACTCAGCACTTCAAATGCAAAAACAAACTTGGTCCACTCTGATTCGTCCAGTGAAGCGATTACCTCGCAGAACTGGCACATAATTCCAGCCGGCACCCTGTAAAGGAACTGCCTCTCCAAATTGGACTGCAATTTTGTCCAGAATCCTATGGATTTACGCAATATGGGTATTGCAGCCTTCATGTTGTGTTCATGCATTAATTCCGGGGTGTGCATTATCTGAATCCCGAGGTATCGGAAAGAGGTGGTCTGCCAGCTTATGCCCACCGAGGGGAGTTCCTCAATGCTCGTGTCTTTTAGGCCTGCAAGGGGGAACAGGCAGGATTTAGTCTTGCTGAATTTTATGCCAGAAACCTTAGCGTAGTTGTCCAGGACTTCCAGCATTGTTAGTACATTAAGATGAGGGTTATTGACATATATCAGGACATCGTCTGCGTATAGTGAGATGATGTGATCTAATCCCCCCAGCCGTATACCTGCATCAAAGAATTGTTGTCTGAAATAGATTGCTATGGGCTCTAAGCCCAGAATGTAAAGCACAGGGGAGAGTGGGCAGCCCTGCCTAGTGCCTCTTTGAATGTCCCATGTATCTGACACATTTCCCTGATTTCAGCCGTGCTTTCGGTTTATTGTAGAGAATCCTGACCCATCTAATGAATCCCCGGCCGATTCCAAAACCCTCCAGCACCGCCACGAGCCACTCCCAGTATATGGAATCAAATGCCTTGACGGCGTCTAGGGATAGAAGTGCAAACCTCTCTTTACCTGTGTTTGTTTGGGCTATAACATGCTGAAGCCTGCGTAAATTTGAGGATGTGTTTCGACCGGGAACAAAACCGTTCTGGTCTGTATGCACTATGTTTCCTATCACACTGGACAGCCGCTTTGCTAGGATTGTAGTTAATATTTCGAGGGGATTGGGTCCTCCGACGTATTCCATATCTATGACAGGTAATCACCACAGCTGTGCTGCTTCGGAAACTTTTTTCTGCGTCCTGCGTCAATGACATCGATGCGCCGTCGTCGAGGACCTCCTCTGACGTCATCCGATGTGATAAGTAGGAGGCACGACGCCCGTAGCCTCCGTTCTGTTTTTTCCGCGAATGTGTTGCTTCGTGAATCTCGGTTACGCCTCGACTCTTTGGAGTTCTGTTCTTCTCGGTTCTTCGAACCTGTTCGTTTTTGTGAGAAAATCCTTCGTGTGAAGATGTCTTCTACTTCATCTTCGACCCCGCGTCCGGGCTTCAAGAAGTGCGGGGGGTGTGGGTCCAAGATGTCGGTGACGGACTCGCACGACGCCTGCCTCTGGTGCCTCGGGGAGGCCCACGACACGGATGACTGTATCGACTGCCAGGCGCTCATGTCCAAATCCTTACCGGAACGTAAGAAGTTGTTGTCGGTAGGTCCGGTGTCCAAGCCCCGGAAGTCGAAGTCTGCGGGGCTTTCGACGGATGATTCGAGAGGTGACTCTCTGCTTCATCGTCGGAAGTCTCGTGGGTCTCCTTCTAGGAGTCGGTCTCGCCACTCCTCGCCTCTTCGAGGCATTCTCGGAAGCGCCGACAGCGGTCGTCTTCCAGGTCCTCTTCTGAGGACTCTGCCCGGCACGTCGCTTACCCCACTAGCCGTGCGACGCCAGAGGAATGGGCTTCCTTCGGGAAGAAAATGCTGGCGATTCTTGAGTCGCAGGGTACTAAGCCGTTCGCGCCCCCGAGTGGGGTCGGCCGTGAGAGGTCGAGAGACACCGCTCGCAAGAGTGGTCGGCACGAGTCACGGGAGAGGTCCCGTTCGGACAAGGGGACTCATTCTCGACGTACCCGTTCCAGATCCCGGTCCTTGACGCGTTCGAGACCGTGTGCACCTGTGATGTCTTCGAGGAAGACATCGACGCCTGAGGCGTCGACAGGCTTTCTCGAGGCTCCGGCTCCGAGGAAGTCGTCGAAGCCGTCGACGCTCAGATCGTCGAAGGACCCGCTCGGAGCTCCGGCTTCGAGGACTGTGTCGACGCCGTCGATGCTGGCGGCGCTGCATCTGACGTCGACGCCGATCCTCTCAGCGCCGATGCCTGTTCTCTCGACGCCGGCGCCGATTCACTCGACGCCTTTCGAGGCCGGGGTGTCGGAGGTACCCTGTGGCACGGGGGAACCCCCTGGGAAGGCTCTGGTTAAGAGCAAGCACTCTCGGGTGCCTTCTTTTCGCCACCTGGAATATATTTTGGAGGTGGATGAGGATTCTGATGGCCTGGTTCCTAGTCAGGTTCCAGATGAAATGGTCTCGGGCCATAGCCAATTTGACGATTTGAGGCAGTCACTGCATGATGCCAGTGGACTGGACACCTCTCCGGAGTTTTGTAGGCCTGAGCCTGGCTCTCATGCCGATTCCTCATACCGGTGCCTTATGGCTAGGGTCTCCGTTTACTTGGGATGGCCTGCTCCCCCAGGGGAGTTTGTGCAGGATGATCTCACGGACATCCTTGATGTTGGTCCCCCAACCGACCCGGTACTGCCGTTTCATATGGCTCTACAGAGAAGGGTGGCGGCGGCTTGGACTGCTCCGGAGAGTCTCCCGGCGGTGGGCAGGTCCTTGTCGCGAAAATACCGTCCAGCCAGTAGCGACCCCTGCTACTTGACCAGGCACCCTACTCCGGAGAGTTTGGTGGTGCCAGGCGGCCACGGCCCCGGAAAAGCAGGCGTCGTACCCTACCATCCCTCCTGATAGGGACGACAAACGTTTTGATGGCTGGGCGAAGAAAGTGTTTTCTTCAGGTGGTATGGCGCTTCAGGCGGCCAACTCCATTTGTGGCTTGTCTCGTTTCACACACACTCTGTGGAACTGTGTTGCGTTAGCGGCTGAACATATTCCCGAAGGGGACGAACGGAATGGTTTCCTTGCTATGGTCCAGGATGGTAAGGATGCCATGTGGGAGTCCGTTCAGTCGGGTTTGGACATGCCTGAATGCGTCAGCAGGTCCATGGCAGCAAGCACCGTGATACGCAGGTTTGCGTGGTTGCGGAAGTCGGGATTTGCTCCTGATGTGCAGTCCGGCTCCTCAACATGCCCTTTGACGGTGAACACCTTTTTGGCAGCAAGGCTGACGAGAGCCTTGAGAGGTTGCAGACCTCCAAAGCTGCAGCAAAGTCGTTGGGCGCTGCAGTTAGCCAACCTCCGCCTTTTGTCCTAGGGGACAGCAATGGAGGGGTGGTTCCTTTCGCTATTACTCGTCCTTCAGTAAAGCGAGAGGAGCTGGCAGTCAAAGAGGCCAACGCAGGGGTACCAGAGGTGGACGACAGGGTACCCGTGGTGCCAAGGCCGCTCGGGCACTTGCCTCTTTGCCCTCAGGTAACGCCGCAGCCGCTACCGCTCAGTCATTAGGCCATGTCCCATGGTTTGCCGGTTGGGGGAAGGCTGGCGCAGCATCTTGTAGAGTGGCGTGCCATTACTTCAGATGTGTGGGTTCTGGAGATCATAACCCACGGCTACTGTCTTCCCTTTCGGCACAGGCCTCACGACAATCCACCGGGGAAGTTCTCTTTGCAGAGTCCGGATCTGCTCCTTGCGCAGGAAATTCAAGCCCTGCTGGAGAAAGGCGCCATAGAACTGGTGCCTGTAGCGGAGAGGAACAAGGGATGGTATTCCCCTTATTTTTAGATTTCAAAGAAAGACGGGGGATTGAGACCCATCATGGACTTGCGCGGTTTGAACAAACTCCTCAGGAAGGACAAGTTCAAGATGGTTACTCTCTCTCAAGTCCTCCAGGCCCTTCAGCTTCAGGACTGGTTGGTGTCTCTCGACCTTAAGGATGCTTACTTCCATGTGCCGATCCATCCCAAGCACAAGAAGTACCTGAGGTTCGCGGTTGGTGACTCGCACTTTCACTTTCGGGTCCTGCCGTTCGGATTGACCTCCGCCCGAGGGTTTTCACCAAGCTCATGGTGGTGGTGGCAGCGCATCTCAGGCAGGGGGGGATTCACGTCTACCCCTACCTGGACGATTGGTTGATCAGGGGGAGCTCTCCCGAGCAAGTCCTGGATCATCTGTCCGTCACCTGCCACTCCCTTCACAGGCTGGGCTTCTCCCTCAAATTAAAGAAGTCCCATTTGATGCCAACACAGCGACTCCAGTACATCGGAGCAGTGCTCGACACTTCCCTGGGGCAGTGTTTTCCTCCCCAGGTGAGGGCTCTTCACATTCAGCAGATGGTGCACAAGTTTCAGCATGCCCAGATGCTCCCAGCGTTCGAGTTCTTGAGGTTGCTCGGCCTCATGGCATCCTGCATTCTTCTGGTGCCAGAGGCTCACCTGCGGATGAGATCTTTGCAGTGGGCACTCAAGATGCAATGGTCGCAGGCCTCCAGAAGGATGTCGGACCCTGTTCAGGTGCCGCCCTCGGTCGCCCAGGACCTTCTGTGGTGGGCCGTCAAAGGCAACTTGATGAAGGGGGCTCCATTTTGGCTTCCCTGGCCGGAGGTGACGATCGTGACGGATGCATCCCTCACGGGATGGGGAGCTCATGCCAACGAGCTGACAGTCAGCGGTCGTTGGTCTCCGTCGGAGTCCAGACTCCATATCAATCTGTTGGAGCCGAGGGCCGTCAGGCTAGCCCTGAAGGCTTTTCTGCCGACTGTGCGAGGAAAGAATGTCCTGATCCTGACAGACAACACAGTGGCCATGCACTACCTCAACAAAAAGGGGGGGGGCAGGGTCACTTCCTCTGTGCAGGGAGGCGATGCAGCTCGAGTTCTGGGCCATCCAGCAGGAAGTTTCAATCTCGGCAGTTCATCTGGCCGGAGACGAAAACGTGACGGCGGACGCTCTGAGCAGGCAGAGCATGATCTCTCACGAGTGGGAGTTGGCTCAGGAGATTCTACTGGAGATCTTCGGCCTTTGGGGGACCCTTCAAGTGGATCTCTTCGCCTCCAGTGTCAATCGGAAGTGCGAGAGGTTCTGCTCGTGGGAATTTCCTCCAAAAGGAGCCTTAGGAGATGCGTTCGTGGTGGAGTGGTCATTCCCGCTGCTGTACTCGTTTCCTCCAGTCCCCGTCATCCCGCAAGTGCTGTGGAGGTTACGGACGTTCGGTTCCCGGATGATCCTCATTGCTCCGGCGTGGGCTCGGAGGACCTGGTACCCGGACCTTCTCGACTTGTCCATCTGCCCTCCACGTCGTCTTCCCTACCGAGACGATCTGCTCTCACGGGAGGGGGGGTCAGGTTCTCCATCCGGAGGTCAGATCCCTCAACCTTCACGCTTGGCTTCTGAAAGGTTGAGGTATAAGGATTGGGACCTCCCTGAAGACGTGATGGAGGTGTTGCTCTCGGCCCGACGGCCAGCAACAAAGTCTCTGTACCGTTGCCGTTAATTTTGCAACTGGTGCAGAGTTCTGAATGTGGATCCTTTTGCATGTGACATCACCATGGTTCTGTCCTTTTTACTTTCTTTGGCCCACAGGTGCTTGCAATTGGGTACCATTAAAGGTTGCCTGGCGGCGCTGTCCATATTTAAGCGCTCGTCCGAAGAGTGTTCCTACTTTAAAATCCCTTTAATTTCACAGTTTCTGAAAGGGCTCACTAATGTGTTCCCTCCGTCGCCTTTCCTGGTGCCCGGTTGGGATTTAAACCTTGTTCTTAAGTTTCTTATGGGTGCTCCGTTTGAGCCTTTACATTCTTGCCCTTTGAGGCTGTTGACTCTGAAAACTGTGTTTTTAGTTGCGGTTACTTCCGCTCGCAGAGTGAGTGAGTTACAGGCACTTTCAGTTAAGCCACCCTTCACTGTTTTCCATAAGGACAGGGTTGTCCTTAGAGTTCGTCCTTCTTTTCTTCCGAAGGTAGTGACGGAATTTCATTTGGCCCAGAAGGTTGTTCTTCCGGCATTCTATCCTCCTCCGCATCCTGGTAAGGAAGAGGAGAGGTTCCATAGGCTTGATCCTAGGAGAGCTTTAAGCTTTTATGTTTCACGCATGTCCCGGGTCAGAGTGGACGATCAACTCTTTGTTGGTTACGCTGGAAAGCGTTTGGGACAAGCTGTGACGAAACAGACTTTTTCTCGCTGGATTTATTTTGGCTATCTCGGAGTGTTACCGCTTGGCGGGTAAGGACCCACCGGCTGGCTTGCGGGCCCATTCTACCAGGGGTATGGCTTCATCTACTGCCCTGCAGAGGGGTGTTCCTATTCACAACATCTTTGATGCAGCCACCTGGGCTTCAGTACATACTTTTGTACGTCACTATTCCCTCAATTCCATCCGAGGACAGGATCTGGCCTTTGGCAAGGCGGTCCTTTGCTCTACTATTTGATTGGCAATTCTAAATTTTGATTCTAAATAGTTTCCCTCCTCCTTGCTCTGGTACTGCTTTGGGAGTCTGTCATAGATATGGAATACATCGGAGGACCCAATCCCCTCGAAGAACAAGTTACTTTCTTACCTGGTAACGTTCTTTCGATGGGATGGTCCGACGACGTATTCCATATCGCTCCCTCCCTACCTTCCCCGCTGCAGAATTTCCTTTGCGATTGCAGCTTACGTTCCGTAAGGCTTTGTGTCCGACTGGCAGTAGACTAATGTCACACGTTCCGGGGGAAAAAACTACAACTGAGGCGACGGGCGTCGTGCGTCCTACTTATCACATCGGATGATGTCGGACGTCGGAGGAGGTCCTCGACGACTGCGCATCGACGTCATCGACGCAGGACGCAGACGCCGAAAAAAGTTTCTGAAGCAGCACAGCTGTGGTGATTACCTGTCATAGATATGGAATAAGTCGTCGGACCATCCCATCGAAAGAACGTTACCAGGTAAGAAAGTAACTTGTTCTTTAACATCATAATTGAGCATGGCAAGCGGGCGGAAGGAGTCACATCTATCTGCGGGTTTATTGGGTTTGAGCATTGGGACCACTAAGGTCTCCCTCATGCTGTCTGGTAGGATCCCTTTTTCGTAGGTCTCTAAGAAGACTTGGTGTAATAAGGGTGTTAGAGAGGATTCGTATGCCTTGTAAAATTCTGTGGGTAACCCGTCGCTTCCTGGGGCCTTGCACGTAGCCAGGGATCTAATAGCTTCAGTTATGTCCTCGGGTGTGATGTCGAGGTCTAAGGTTTCAGACTGTGCAGGAGATAATTTGGGCAGACCTATTTCTTCTAGCGTGTCTTCTATTAGTTCCTGTTGGACCCTGTCGGCATGGGAGTATAATTGTGCACAGAAGCTCTTAAAGGTGTCATTGATACTCTGTTGGGTTCTTTGCTCCTCGCCCCGTTCGTCTTGCATCACAGTGGTAACATGCCTGGGGAGTTCTCTTTTGCAGAGCCAGGCCAACAACCGGCCATGTTTGTCAGCTTCTGTGTGTGTTCTGTTCGTTCTGGTGGTAAAGTCGAATTTAGCCAGCCTATTCCATGCCTCAGAGCAGTCTTCTCTAAGAGTTCTAAGATCTTCCTCCCTCTTCGGGGTGTCCACAGGGGCGGCCTCTAGCCGTAGGATCTCTCGTTCTTTCTGGTCTAGTTTGCCTCGTAGTAGCCTCCTAATGCCCCCAGCTTTTGCAATGACTTTGCCACGAGTCACTACCCTCAGGGCGTCCCACAGTGTGCTAACATGGTCAACACTTCCCGAGTTTTCCATTATAAAATTATGTACGGACTCTTGTAGCCCTTCCTTAAAGGTCGGATCTTTCAAGGCCTCTACTTGCATCCTCCACATGGGGATGGGTGGTCTGGGGCCATTGCGGTGCCATTCGAGCAGGAGTGGGGAATGGTCTGAGATGGTTCTTCCCAAATAATGCATGCCCCCTACCTGAGGCAAGTGTTCCCTGCTTATGAAGAAGTAATCTATTCTTGTATGGAGGTTATGTGGAGACAAGAAGTACGAATAGCCTCTTTCATTTGGGTGTAGTTCCCGCCATGAATCCGCCAAATCTAGTTCCTTGACCATGGCGGTCAGGGACGTGGTGGCAGCAGAAGGGATTTTAATTGGAGTCCAGGACCTGTCTAGTTCTGGGTTGTGGACACAATTGAAATCGCCCCCCCATAGAAAAAGGCCATTCCGGTACTGTAACATTCTGCCGCCTAGCATTTTTAAGTGCGCCAGGATGTTATTGTTGGGGAAGTACGAGTTCACTATGCATATTTCCATTTGTTCCATGGTCCCCATATTACCAGGAATCTGCCTTCTGGGTCTTTCTCCATGTTAGTTAGGCAGAATGGCGCTTGGGGGTTGATCCAGGTCTGAACCCCTCTAGCATATCTAGAGTAGGGGGCTCCAAAGCCCTGCCCCCCCCCCCCCCAGTGTTCCCTGAGTTTTGCATCTGATTCAACTGTGCAGTGTGTATCCTGTAGTAGGGCTATTTCCACTTTTTTCCTGCGCAGATAGGATTTAATCCTGTTCCTACGGAGGTAGGTGCCTAGGCCCCGCACATTCCATGTCATTACCCTGATATGCGTAGCCATAATAGTTTTAAAGGAAATTCAGAGTTCACCCGTTCTTCCCAGATGTTATCTATGGTCGTGTTGGAGTCCCCACAAACTCCCTTAAACTGCAACTTCGAGCCCCTCAGGTCTGCTATTTCCGGCTGCCCATCCTCCGCCCACATTTTGCCACTCAGAGACTTACCAACGTGTCCAACTTCCATTCCGAGGAATGAATTAACCAAGGAAAACAACAAGTAACTACCCCCAGCAGTTGCTTCAGACTCACAACACTCGGGGGCTCCCGAGGCTTCTGGGCCTCTCCAGGCCTTCCGGTACGGGTGGTGTGTAGGCAATTCGCCTGCACTATTCCAGGTGGGGCGGGTTGTCGATAATCCTACACATGGGCCTCTGTGTCTCTGTCCAATTACAGTGACTGCTTGGTGTGACATTAAGTGGGGTTACATCAGAATTTTTCAACATTACGTCATGCAGCGGTCCACTTTTTGCTCAGTTCCAGTCTTTTATTTAGCGTTTGTCACCTTTTGTCATTTCATCGGTGTCTTCCGCGAGGTTATTGTGTTTGAGCCAAAAGTTTGCTGCAGCTGGAGTCTCTAGGAAGATTGCCTGCCCCTTATAAAGTACTTTGTCTTGCTGGATATAGTAGCATGTACTTAAGGTTAAGTTTCCGTAGTCTAGCTTTTATTGGTATGAAGGAGTTCCTCGCGCGTTGCACCACGGGGGTGTAGTCTGGGTACATAACAATTGCCGAATCATTTCTTTTGATCACTCCACCTTCCCTCGAGAACCTCAGTATCGCCTCACGATCTCGGAAGTTTAAGATTTTCGCTATTATTGGTCGTGGATACGACCCGGGGGGTGGTCGCTTCTGGAGGGATCTATGGGCTCGCTCCACGGAAAAACCCTGTGTGAGTTTACTCGCTCCGATTTCCTGAAGCAGCAATGTTTCTATGAACTCAGTGGGATCCGGGGCCTCCATGTCTTCCGGAATCCCGAGTATTCGAATGTTATTTCGGCGGGCCCGACCCTCTGCATCTTCGGAGCGAGTTTCCAGTCTGGCCACTGTTGTTACCAGTTCTTGAACTTTCGCTTTCAGTTCCCGCGTGGTCTCTGCAGATTCCCATAGAGAAGTTTCCGTGTTGGACACTCTTTCGGTCAGGTTGTGGGCATCTTGTCTCATTAATTGTATGTCAGATTTTATTTCACCTATCTTATCCTCTATGGATGTTCTTGGTGCTGCAATAGCCTGCAGGATCTGGGCGTCTCAAGGGTCTTCCGCCGGGGTTGGTGAGTCAACCGAGGCGTTGGCCATCTGTGGTGGCTGTTATTTTGGTCTGACTGTGGTGAAGGAATCCTTTGTTACGGATTTAGATCTGTTCTTTGGGGGTGACATTTCTCCGCTCAAATTCCAGTTTAGCGTGATGAGACGCGTGCTGTAGTCTCGTGATCAGCCTGTGGGCTCCGCAGTTTGTTGGGGCTGCCCTCATTTTGGAATAGTGCAAGTTATGGGATAGGATCTCGTGCAGGTCGAGATTCTTGCCAGCAAGATTTATATTGCACTCAGGGCCTCAATTCGCCTGGTGTGTGCTCGGCTCACTTATCTAGGTAAATTGGTTGAAGGTTCCACTCCTTGCCGAGCCTATGCTAATCTGGCGTTTCATCTGTGATTCAGAGCCACCTCCACTGTTTATGAACCAAGGTGTTTCCACCCACCACGGGATGTTTGCGTGGCCTGTATTGTTCAGCACTTTGGGGTGGTTTTCAGTAGTGTGAGGAGCAGTCTCTCTCTGCTTTTGCCAGTTTCAGCGACCAGAATGGCGCGATGCAGCTTGCGTTGGGTTCCGTTTACAAGTGTGTGCCCCGTATCCACATCCAGCTGCCGGTTTGTTAAGGTGCAAGATTACCCCTTGCGTTCGCGGCCGCTTGGAATACGCCGCGTACTCGAGGCCACCTCTTCTGTCCCCGGGTTGCCTCTTCCGCATAGTGTTTCCTGGCGGTGTCCTTCACGTTCGGGTGTCCTCAGCGGCCCGCCGAATGTGGTCCTTGTCCTACGGTTGCATCAGTCTCTGGGCGATTTTGCTCTAGGACGTCAGCATCTCTTCCCGATGAATCACCGGAGCCGGCGGTGGGCGGATCGTAATGTCTCGGCGTGTCTATACTCCCCAGGGCCTCCGGGTCCCGTCTGTAGCATGCATCCGCGACCAAGGGGCTCGGGGCGGCCTCCAGGGCCCTCCACCCGACAGCGGGTTCCGGCTCCGTGCAGTCCCCAAGGGTGGCTCTCTTATCAGCAATGGCGAATCGCACCAGCAGCCCGCGGGGGGACCGCAGTCCATGGTCCAGCACTGTAGATCTGCAGGTGAGCTATCGTAGCTCGCAGCCCGTTACGGCCACCATCTTGGTCACCGCGGGGGGTCTCTTCGGATGCTTCGTTTCGGACGTTGCAGACGCGGATTTCTTTCGCCAAGGTGGTCGAGTCTAGCAAAAGGGTTCTTCTATGCAACAGCTCTTTTTTCAACACTGCACCTTCATTTTTTTAGCCACAATATCGATTGCTGTAGGATCCTGGGCAGGAGCGCTCTAGGAAGTCGACCTTACTCCATGCGTGTTGGCCACACCCCCACCCTTCCCTTAGTATATTGCCACATGGTTACACCCTGGCCATGCTTGTGCTTAACCGCCTTGCCAGGCCAAACCATGGGTATTTACATTCAAATCGAATTTGTAGCCACCAATATCGGCATGCGGGTGCTTCAGCAACATGCATGCAATCTGTGAACGAGTCTGGTGACACATCTTATTGTAATACAATGATTTGACATGTATTTTCTGTGGCATACTGGACCGGTTCGAAAGCAAGACCTGACTAGGGCGCACTAAGAGGGCAACCTGTAGGTTCTTCGTGGGTAGTATGGAGTTTAAAACATAGCACTTTGTATAAGGTTGCAGACATCTTTGCACAGGCCCTGTCGGCACGTAGCAGTACCGTCACTCAGTTCTGAAAAAATGTATAACCCTACTAATGCCTTTTTATGTGTAATGTGTTTTTCACTTCATCAGAACTGATGACCTCACCCTTATCACTCTGACATATTATTTGGAAGGATTGCATTTTGTGCAACTGCTAATTACGTTTTATGTTTATCTGTGTTGAAATACTTTTTTGTGCTCTCAATCTGTTTAGTTTCACATGCTTTGTGCATTTGCCATCTAGTGGTTGGTCCGGTATTACCAGTGGTTTGGTTGACACTGTCCTACTTCCCCTTTCCTACATGTACATGCTGCGACCATGTTCGTTTCCTTAACCCTCAGATGGGTGAGAAAAATCATCTATGAGTGAGGATGATGCACCACCTTTTTATTTTTTTTAAAACATTTATGAAATTTCCACAATATAAAAACCACAAAATACAAAACCTTAATCAACTGTTAAGAAACATAACACTAAAGTAAAAACATTCAAGAAACTACAACCATCAGTGACCCATAAGCAAAACTGTTGAAAAACAAAAAAGAGGGGGCGGGGGGAAACAGGGTGGGAAAGAGGGAGCACAAATAACAATCAAAACCCAAATCCCTTACTTACAATTCAGAGTTCAAAATTCATTGCATCGACACAACTTATGGACAAATTAATAGATCCGCACAGTTCAGTTATTTTAAATAAGAAGAAACCACTTATCTGTCTTGCAGTTTGCAGCAATAATGCTCCATCAAAGATTTAAGTCCAAGAATTTCTCCCAGATCTTCTGGAAGCGTGAAGCCTGCTTTAGAATTGAAAAATTGACTTGTTCAATGTTACAAACTTTGTACATCTCATCTGACCAGTTCTTCCAGCTCAAAGTTTGTCGATTTCCATTCACGTAATATCAACTTCTTTGCCACAGCTGCAGCTCTAATAACCCAGGTGATTTGATGCATGTTCAGGTCCTCACACAGAGATGTTTCTCCCAGGATTAGTGTTTCAAAGTCATATTCCATGTCTGCACCCAGAACAGTGTTCATCACCTCCACCACTCCGTTCCAAAAGTTCTTTAATTTGAGACAACTCCACAACATATGTTCTAATGTGCCCTAGTCTTGAGCACAACTCCAACAAACATCTGAGGCTCTTATGCTTGGAACAGGCCTGGATGCAGACCTTAGCAGAGGTTAACCTGTTGAGGCAGGAAAGGAGCCACAAAAAGCCACCCCACCCTCAACGGTACAACATTCTATAACTGAGGAGGAACACATAGAGCATAGTTCCTCAGGTTCCTCAGACAGTCATCGGGTGTAAGGCCATGGAATGTGCGCTAAGTGAAGCATAACTGAGTACCCAATAGATTTGCCGGAGGAACTAGAACCTCCACACATATGGAGGCCTTACTTAAGAAATGCAGCGGGGTACTGAGAAGGATTTCTTAGATATAATGAATGAGCTTCAACCTGTGTCTCAGGTCTCCACCAACAGGATTTCAGTTAAATACTAGATGAAAGCCTTAATGGATAATCCAGCCTCTATATGTGGTGAATGCATGCATTGGAAACCTGCCCCCACTAATCCCACGTTTATTAGGAGACAACTAGATTCATGGTTGTCACAATGATTCTATGCGCCAGCTAATGCAAGCGATGCAACCCCTGATAGGGAAGATTATTTTTCAGGGCCTAGGATGTGTGAATTACGGTGACCCAAATTGTGCACATAGCTAAGGCATCAGCGTTCACAGGTAGATCCAATTGGGCAAAGTGGGATACCATGCAAGAATGAATAAGGGACATTGGGGCAAGAACACAAACCATACTCAAGGGTTAGGCGGCTGTCATCAAGAGTAGTCTTGATCTTGTGAAAACCGCTGGCAGACATGTGGTTCACGCATCCGTGTTAAAACACTACTCCTTGCTTAGAGTTACACGGTTTAAGCCAGAAACACAGCTGTTTCTTGATAATAAACTGCTTAATGGTGATAGCAAATAGGTGGATTCCACCTTAGAAAAAGCTCGTTTAAAGACCGGACAGGATGCCCTTTAGTAGGGACTAGGACAGTCTTGATATGTCCTTTCACTGAGCCTCAATATCTAAAAACCTTCGATAGCAGATGAGACACAATCCTCCAACCGCATGTCAAGGTGCCTTGGTCACAGTCTCGAGCCCTATCTGGGCAGTATGCAGAGGATGTAGCAAGTCACATGGTACCCTCACAATGGGGAGGTGCCGCTACTAAACCGCCACTACGAATATTGCACTCCCTCTAATGCGACTCCAGTATGAGTCTGCTAACAAAACTTCACCCACGCATGGGAAGAAATTACATTAGACGGGTAGATGCAGTAACACAAGTATACTTGGTGTATTTTCTGGAAAAACATACCACCTAACATCAAGAAATTGCCGCACAAGACCAGTAGAGGGGCTTTAAAAGAGGAAATGGCAGCCCTCAGTGGGGGAATATCCTCAGTTACTTCCTAGATACCTAAAAGTTTGGCCGTACGACAACTTGTTTGGACCCATGTTATGCAAAACAAAAATCATCAAAGCGCAACGCTCCAAGGTGAACACCTTGCAGGAGACCATACCCCTACTAAAAGATGATTTATATGGCAACCCTGGTCATGAAAGATTCGTAGTTTCAATTGGCATGTTCCAGAGTCCTTGCAAGTACCTTCGATTCATATGGGGCCACAAAAAGTATCATTTCCAGGGTTTCCCTTTTAGCATAACATCAGCTTCATTTGTTTTTGTTAAAGGTTTGGTGGTAGCTGCACATTTACCATTATCTGGACGATTGGCTGATAACTGGAAAATGCACACAACAATGCTTCAAAAACATGCAAGCAACATTTGCCCTACTTCGATTGGGTTTCTCCTTAAACAAAGCAAAGTGAAGCTTACTATCATTCGAAGTAAAGCAGTTTCTCAGAGCAAAATTAAGCACAGAGAAAGCACTAGCCTTCCCTCCACTACAAAGAGTGCAATAACTGCAAGTGCTCATCCCCCTTCATCAGCTGGGAACGTTCCCAACTGTAAGAACAGCAACGAAACTCCATGCATTTACCTAGTACCTCACAAGAGACCTTTTTCAGGAATGGCTCAACACACAGTGGTCTCCGGCAATGGGGGACTGGGAACATATAGTAGTGTTAACACAAAAGGCCGTAATGGATTTCCCTTGGTGTCGTACACACATGTTGAAGGGTTGACTGTTAGCAAGTTCCCCCGTGCAGCTTAACCCTCCAGGATATTGCGGCATGAAAGGTTTTGCAGCACAAAATTGCATTTATTGCAGCATTTTTACCTGATTAAGTGACCCTGCAAATATTCTGCAATAAATGCAATTATGTGCTGCAAAACTTGCATTTTATTATTGATTTATTTTAATTCTTATGACGAGCCACATGCCCTCAGGGCGCACATAAAACGACGTCGGGACGCACAAACGGAAAGCGGGCGGGAGAGTGCGTGAGCAGAAACTGAGGCCGGTTATTTTGGGCTATGGTTGAAGAGGTAGGTTCTGTATTTGGTGTATAGCCGCCGGGAGCACGTTCCAGAGAGTGGGAGCCAGAGTGTCAAAGCTACTGCCACCGCACTTGGCCAATTTGAATCTCGGCTGAACAAGTACTGTTGCCGTGGTAGAACGAAGATTCCCATTTGGCTTGATCTTAATACGATTTGATAGATATACGGGGCTTGTGAGAGGACACATTTATGAGTCGGAGTGAGCGCTTTGTGAGATATTCTTTGCCTTACGGGAAGCCAGTGTGGAGTTTTTCTAAATGAGATGTGTGTGTATGACGCGATAGTTGGAAAATGGTGCGCACAGCATTGTTTTGTGTGACTGAGTACCTGTATATTGACAGCAGTTGTGCCGGGCAGCAGGCTATTATAGTAGTCCAGCCTGGATTTTATCAGCGCTGTGGACAGCGGAGCGCAGTTGTCCTTTGTTATGAAAGGTCGGATGTATTGTATCCGTTTATTAATGAGTCCACAGCTCGACCGGATATTGGATACATGTGACTTTTTTGAGAGTTCGTTATCAAGAGTAGCGCCTAGTGTTATGCCGTAAAATATTTAAATGATGCAATGTCCTGATTTCCACTGTGGCCTCGCTCCATTGTTGGGGTGCGCATTCCCTCAAGGAACTTTCACAACCTACAAAACCCAATTGTATATAAGCACCTTTGAACTAAAGGCAGTGCAGAAAGCTTTACTGTGCTTCTAATTGTAAACTACACACTTGGCCAAACAGAAACCAACTAACCACCCCCCGCTATTGTCCACACCTACATACCTCTCGCGTACTACACACGCCCAAAAAGTCCAGCAGAATTAAACACAAAAATACACCAACCACACACTCACCACTAACTATGCCACAAGACTAAACAGTTGCAAACGACCCAGGCACGTGGCGCTGCTCCTCTGGACACAACAGGCTCAGTGCACACATCAAAGCACACCCAGAAAGCGGGCGTGCACAGACGCCAGTTTCTCCTGGTTCTGCAAGCATTAAAGGAAGAGCACAGCTTCGATCCTGCCCCTCTTGCCCTCACTAAGCAACCCCACTCACCTTTCTTACAGAGCCACATGAATGCCTGGAGACCATGCAAATGGCAGTGATGCATGGTATAAATCATCATCATAACATAAATTAAACATAAACATGCCTTCAAAGACTGATAACACCAAACCAATGTTTTATATAAGCTAGCAGGGGAAAACTATCCACGACGGTACAGCACATTTAGAACTGGTGCATGTCAAAGAACATCTGGCTTCAAGCCCAACATGTCCTGGGTACGGCCAATTGCCTAGCACACAACCTAAACAGAAATGTTGAGTGGAAGCTTAACACAAATGCCATTTTTTTTTTAAAAAAAAATTACAAAATGGGGCACTTCATATATAGATCTATTTGGAACACCTACAAAACAGAAAATGCCGCAGCTTCGCTTTGTGGTACCCACATGTGGGGGTCTTTGAGCAATATTCTATGGTTAACATAGTTAGTCATATTTGCTTACACTAATCCACCGCTCCAACCACCCTGACTCCTCTAAACGGCAGAATATTACAAAACCTGCAAAATGAGCGAACTCTTTTACTAATATCACCAGGATGGGCGAGGCAGGTGTGGTATCCATACCTCCTATGCATGGCACCATACCCTCCAGTCAAATTGGGCCAAATGTAAGTCTTGTGTGGGGGCCAGAAATGCGAGACGGACACAAAGGTTTAGTTTTCTCAATGTCTGCCATTTATTAAACAAAAAAGGGTTGAGCTAAACGCCTATCTTTCCCTATCCTAACGAGAATGTCCCTACCTAGCAAACGAAAGAAAGATGACCTAGTGTCCAAAAAGCATCTGACCCTCACTAATACATCTAACAAAAGTGTACAAGTCTCTTTTCATTTCAAACAAACAGTGCGATAGTTCAAACTTCTAGTTTTTAGAGTACTCCTTTTGACCAGGGTTGGTCTCCCTTCCACTGGATCAATTCAGGAATGCTGTTGGGAAAGTTTGTTTCATAAAAGGTCTGTTCAGTACAACACAAAATGTCTTTTCCATCCACTGCATCCTTCCAGTTGTTGGTAAAGTAAATATCTCTTTAACAAATACTTGTTCAAAAACCAAAGCAGTTTGCTTTCCTCTATCCTTCCTGGTCAGACAAATATCTCTTTCACAAAACACTAGTTCAAAAACCAAGACAATTGTTTTCCTTTACACAATCTCTTTCTCGGGATGTGAGGCAAATATTAGAATTGCAACTATTCTTTGATATGAAATGATATGGTATTTATAACGCGCCTATACACAAGTGTTTCAAGGCGTGACGAGGCAAGGGAGGGGAAAACAGTGGAAGACAGACAACGATCCTACTAGGCCAGGTGTCATTCAGATCGCGCAAGTATTCAATGGAATACTTTTGTCAGGATAGCAGAACTACCTTTCGTGATGCAACAGTTTGTCAGAATGATAGTTACCAATGTCTCTCCAGAACACCTTTTTACCACAACCACATTTCTTCAAAGCAACTGTTTCTTTCCTGGTTCACTCTCCTGCCAGGAAGAACAAATATCCTACTGCTACAGTTGTTCTCTTCAGTTAGTGGCAATATGGGTTACAAATGTCCCCAAACTGATGTCTCGGGAAAGGAGAATTGCACCCGTGTTGCCCTTTTATCCGTTTGTTATAGTCTCTGTGCTGTTGTCAGTGTGGGTTTATTTTTACATTTATAGCAGCGCAAAAGACACTCCAGCATCTAGGTGCTAGTTATAGTAAGTGCAAAGTGACATTCTGCAAAGTGCAAGACCATGCATAAGGGTTACAACATGCAGGTAGTTCTTGAAAGCATAATCTGGCAGAGCGACGCCTCCATGGTACAGGGGCTACTGCAAGTGTACAAATATGCATGAAACACAAGATACACTTAGGTGCACAGTCTGAAAAGCCATGCCTCATGGTACGGAGGGGCTACATCAGATATACAGATACACAATACGACACAATTAGGGTAGGCACACTTTCTGGCAAAGCCAAGCCTCATGGTACAGGGGCTACAACAGTTATGCAGATACACAACAGGACAAATTAGACAATTATAGATTACTAGAGACTTGAATTACATTTGCAGGTACTCAAACTTGCTGGACCCTATTAAGAACGGCGTGGGCGCGGGATCACATCAAGTCAAAAGGGGAGCAGTGCAGCGTTGGTTTTTATACCGGAAAAGCCTCACCCTTTGAGGCAGGGGGCTACTTTGGCTGCATCAGGCAAGAGTCTGTGATATAGTGTTCCAGTTTTGGCATTGAATATAATTGGATTAAAGTACCAAAGAGTGACATTCGGCCCCTGTGTAGACACTCTGGTTGAGGGAAAGAATAGACCTGATGGTAGGGTGGTTTTGGTGGTAATTGGTGTCCCTGAGTTCAGAGCTAAAATTCGAAGTAGATGGTGGCGAGGGATGGGACGAGATATGATATATGCGAGCCGTTATAGCTGGACCCATATCCCTGCTTAAGGGGCAGCAATCTAGTAGCATTATTCGATATGGAGCAGCATGGTGACAGATGCATATCATGCAGCCGAGTGCTAAATGGCAAGGTTGCGGTAGGCTTGGGATTTTTGTTGATTGGTAACTAGGCCACCAAGTAACAAAGAGATTGGGGAGGCGAACATTGAGTTTGTCAGTGCACGTGCAATAGGATCGAGTTGGAGGTACAGATCGCCTTACTTTTCATGGCAATGATTGGCATAGTTAGTGGTGAGCCAGCGATGGCTAGGCATTTCAGATAGTGTCCTAATGAAGATGTGAGAATCGGGCATTATTCCCTGAGTTGCCGAAAACGCCCAGACAGGGATGTTGTAAGGCCGTTAGATGAGGACCTTTGAGGGGGCTGTAAAACGTCACAAAACGTGCCGAAAAACATGACGCAAAGCCTCGGCCAATCCACCGTCTGCGAAGGTGGCCCTTTTGTTGTGCAGTCTCTGTGGTTTTGAGAGCGCTGCAGCAGCCTGTGGGATGCAGGTTTCCCCAAGTTGACTTTTCATAAATGGAGAATTGCGCCCTTTTTGCCTTCGTATTCTACTTATTTATTACTTATTCAAAATAGTCTTTTAGCAAATGTTCCACTTAGAGCTCCCAGGGGGTTCCTTCTCTTGCAGGCCAACTCACCGGCTTCGTTTGGCATCTCAGTATTAATCTCTGCTGCGGCGGACCCTCTGTGGAATGGTAATCCAATTGACAGCTCTTCCATAGCTGCCACCATCTGCATGGCCATTCTCTTGTGCCTCGCTGGCTCCTTTGGGTGTCCGCATCCTCCAGCACCTCCATGGAACTCGTGTTGGGTCGGGATCACATCGCCCACACAGCTGGTCTTCTCTCTCTACTGCTGACCACGACTCTGCTTCCTGCTGCATGTACTCTGCAAAACCGCATCCCTTCTCTTCCTGTGTCGGCTTCTGTGGCGTTTGCACATCTACTGCAGCTCCAACCGCACCAGCATCTTTCTGGACTGCTTCTGCCTCTGCAGCTCCCTTCCATCTTCTCCTTTGCTGTGGTGCATTTTCAGTTTAAATGTCCCGCTTAGGTACCTTGCCTTCAAACAACTAGACCACATATTCCCTTCAGTGGCACCTTTGATCCTCATCGACTCTTGGTCCTTCTGCCTCGTCCCAGTACCACAGGCATTCTGGATCTTGAAGTCCATAATGGATTTAAATATTTTATAGCTATTCATTTCTATTTGATTGTTGAACTGGATGTTATTAGAGTAGGATGTTATGAATGATGTGTGACTAACGTTAGGGTTAGGATTTCTACCCAAGACAGAATCATGGCCATTAGGGGATGGCACATCTGATTCAGGAACTCCAAAGGTATACAACTTATGTCTATGTGGCTCTTTACAGGGGTTCTTTGGGTTTCCTAATGAGCTGGACTTTTACAATGACAGCATGCCATCAGATATTTGGGAATTGCAGGACTCTCATCCACACAAGAAGATGAATACTGCGTCTCTCCTAAAGGAGTTGCCACTTCCCCCTGAGAGCCAACTCCTCCCATGTAATCCTCCCTCATGTTACCACCCCAAGGTTTGTGATCAGCCAGTGGCTGCCTTCCCCTGGTTACATGGCAGGAGATCTTTAACCGGGGTTCAGTGATGACTCAGCAGGATTCATCACAGTTGCTAATATAGCAAATTGTTCATCCAAATACTAAACCTAGCAGCATGGCCACCGAGGTCATATCATTTAGCCACTTCAACTTCCTGTAGAGATAACAACCATGCATTCTATTACAATAAGTGGAAAAGATTTGCAATTTGATATGGAAAACATCAAGTCAGTGCTGTAGATTAACACCCAAAGAGAATTAGAAAAGAAAGGTGCCACATTTATCATCAAAGGTTTTTTTAGGTTCAGCCTATAGTGTAGCATACAACCAGAAAATTGCACACCAACATAGCAGAGAGCCTAGGCAAATGTGCCATCATAAGCTTTCCTGCAATCCCTGTTGAGAGGGTGTCACCCAATGATTTCAGTAACAAGGATATAGAAGCCCACTTGGTGACCGCAGGTACGAAGATTGTGTTCTATACAGACAGGAACACATATTTTCCTTGCTATCATGATGGAAAGTCATGAGTCTGTTAGACACATAGACAATATCTTCCTTCTTACATGCAAACCCAAAAAAGCTAAGTCCCACAACGGACTAACATTCCTTCAACCCAGAGGAGGGAAAACAGAGTAGTCTAGTCCAACCTTCAATCATCAACAGCACTTGGACGAAGCTACCATACACAGTTCCATGAATGGTGTAATCTCCTACCAAATGCAGTTCTCTTTCTTTGATGCAAATTGATCCTCCTATTGGACAACTGATGGTTCAAATTGACAACAACTAACACTTGCTTAACATCTTTTTATAAACCTACCTTGATTTGCTCCAGAGGCTAGTCAGACCGACTTCCTCTCTCAGATTTCATGCAGGGTCAGGGACGGAGTTAAGTTTCATAAGCAATGCGGTAAGTAACTGACTTGTCTACTGTGAAAACGTGATTTGAAACAACCATGCTAGGTTAAGGCAGAGTAGCAATCGAGAAGTCAAGTGCCTGAGAAATTGATTCAGAGCGAAGACAAACACAACAACTGATACCCACATTTGTCTGTGCGTAAAGCTTTACCAAAGCCCCTGAATCTTTAACAGAATCGTGATTTTCCAGCACGATAATGCAGAAAATCCTGGCTCTATGAGACTACCGAAGCTCTATTTAAAATAAAGTTTAGTCTGGAAAGTCTATTAATGTTGCCGCTCTCCTGGTTATCCCCATTGCATGGCTCCAGTGAAAAAGCTTTTGAGGCCGTTGTGTTAGCACATTGAAGGACCAGGGAGAAATTGACATACCCACGTCAGCCGACTTGGATATCATTTGCACCCATCCTGCTAGCATAGAGTAGAACACTATCTTGTGCTTTTCCTGTAGCGGATGATGGCTGGCCGTTGCTGCCTCAAATCTTAAGACATTTGACCAAGCATAATTTTTCCAGCTGGAAAATCATGATATCAAGCCGCTTTTATCTTCTTCTTTGTCCTTTTTGAAATATGAAGATTCTCCTTCTATTGAAAAGTTCGAGCTAATCCCGTCCAGGTCCAGGTCCTTGATATCTGAAACACTCTTGCAACAGATTAGGCATACAAGCATTGCTAAATTGCTTGACTAGGCCTTCTGTGTGTTAATTCGTATTTGTCTGGACAGACTGAGAACAGTTATAACACATTGTTCACGTCACATAAGCCAGAATACCCAGGCAGCAGTGATCTATCTAGCTTCATGCCTTAAGGTGACTCTTCACCAAGGATGTTCTCCTTCTGGCATACAGTCCACTTGCTCTAAACCACAAGTGTTCATGATCTTGTACACCCTGCTTTCCAGTGCCAGTCGTTTTTACATGAAATACATCTGCCAAAGTGGGACGTTTCATGTCGTTCATGCACCATATGTGGCAAGCCTCCTAGGCTGTCTTAAATATCTTGGTTGTACTGGGACTCTACGATCTGCTGGTAAACAAAGTAGTGCATCTCGAAAGGCCTGATTTCGGTCCAGGATCCTGGAAATCTTTTAAAACACTAGTTCTAGGACTATTGATGTGATCATATACATGCTGTAGATTCCTTTAGGGTGGCAAAAACCACACTGGAGTTGCTCAGAAAGAAGAGATGAACCCAACCAAGGTTTCTACCTTCGCATTTGATGTAGCTTCTTTGAAATCTGTATAAAAGGTGGAAGGGCCCTCTCTGTCCCCATGTCGAGAGAAAACCCTTTGGCCACCGTCTCCAGTCTCCAACTGAAGAACCTGTCCTCTTGGGTGTCTAATCTGCATGTGAATAGATCTGTTTTGCAAGGACCCCACATTTTTAATCTGCTCCTGAAATCTCTGTCCAGACTCCAGATGCTGTAATTCGCCAGATACCTGGAATTCTTTTGGCTACTATAGTCGATAAAGTACTTCATACTGTTACCTTTCTGCAAATATAAGTGCCAAAAACCTCTGAGATGACTGCACATCACTATGGACACATTGTTCGTTCTCGGGAGGATGCAGCACTGTAATGTTTGCTGACTTGCACTGATCGTGAAGGACCTTGCTAAAAGTTGATGTGCAGAACCAGCTCTTCCAGATGCAACGGCTGACCTTCACCAGGCGCACCAGCTCGAGATGCTGGCATCCAATTTCTATGACTGGATTCAGAGGGCATTAAAATAGCACCCTCCTGCTCCAGGCTTTTAATGTGGTCCAGCCACCAGCCATCTCTGCTTTGAATCTTCCGTAAAAGGAAGTTGTAAATTGCATGGATTGCCCCTTTATATATTTTGGATTTTGAGCCTCTGCATCTCAGAAGTGTTTGGCTATGCTAAAAGAAATACCTGTACAACCTCTGGGATAATAGCACGCAGAGGGTAATCAGGCAGTGGGGTATCATTAGCATTTGTTCCTTGGAACCAAATGGTGGCTGTATCTGTTTCGCCATGTGGATTAATTGGGCTAAGGGGTTGCAAGAAGGGATGGATACTACTGTTGTTGTGGTGGTGTGTAGAAAACAGTCAATGCCAATGCTGGCAAGGAGTTTGGTGTCACGAGGGAGCAACAGTCCGGTCGGGACGTTGAGCAGAAGAGAAGTCCAGCGCTGGGATTATTATTAAAGGCCGGTAGGGGGTGGCAGTTAGAAAAGCACTGGCCAGTACCTTTGAAAGTGTGGTCCTGGGGGCATCCATGCTGTTCTTCCACAGTATATTCTAAGATTTATTTGGATAAATCCATAAAAGCACATTACATAAATCCATGTCCTCAATAAAAATACCTGTATCAAAAACCCAAATAGTTATTCCCCACGGAAATTCCCAAAACACAGATTCTAATACTAATGATTCACATAAAATGCAGATAAGTAGTTTAAGAAAAAATAGAGGAAAGGGGTTGTTGCACAGCAGAGCCATGCAGATGTGAGCTCATGAGGCTCTGTGCCAGCCTTCATATATCCTGACTTGGACATCTGAATAATCAAATATTTTCAAAGAATTCCTGTGGTTGTGTGCACTGGGTGGGAAGGGGATTTGCAAACAGCATTTTCCCTCGGCAGGGACCATCCCAGAGACTGCTCCGTGCTCACCTCCACTGCATAGAGCAGTGGAGGTGGGCAGTGCCATTTTGTTCGCTGTAGAGGGTGGGGGCTGTGTCTGCGCGACTACCCAATGTGTGCGGTGGGATCTCGGGGAGCTCTGCCCGCTTTACCTTCTTGACTACAGCTTTCCCATCCCTCAGCGTGGCATGTCTTGCCATCTCCCATACCATTGCCTTCACCCCCTTCCCTGCTGAGCCAACTACTTTATCGCAAACCCCACTGGCACTCAAGTGCACAAAATACAGACGTAGGGTCCCCCTTTGCTCTACACTCTTCTCCAACCCTTCACCATGATATTGACCACGCCCACTCACTAACCCCTGTCAAATTCCTATTTTGCCACTGCTCAGAATCCACCTCACCACCTCCAACAGCCCCCTCAACTGCACCCCACAGGCACTCACCAGCCCACAATCTCATAATTCCCCTCCTGCACTCACCACACACCCTATCACTTCTGAGCTAATCGCAATCAACCAAACATCACCCGCCCTAACTAAACCCTTCCCCACTTAAAGACCTGCGACTGCCCGCTCCCTCTTCTCAACCACAACACAACGACCCCATCATCCTACCCTCTGCCCCCCCCAAATCTCCATCACTCTCACTAGTCCGACCTGCCAACCCCTAACACCCTGTGAAGAGCCAGCCCCACCCCTCCACACCAACTCAACTGCGTCCTAATCCATCCCCTCTTGGTGGCCAGGAACAGACCTAGCATCTTCAACCTCCTCACCTCCGACAACCCTGATCTCATTTTTATCACTGAAAC
This sequence comes from Ambystoma mexicanum, assembly GCF_040938575.1. NCBI lineage: Eukaryota > Metazoa > Chordata > Amphibia > Caudata > Ambystomatidae > Ambystoma > Ambystoma mexicanum. Next base: position 180,306,515 of record NC_090941.1, on the reverse strand, counting down.
ATGGTTCTCGGGCTATTTCAAACCAATTGCCCACAAAGCATTCCCCCCAAACCCCTATGACCCCGCCCCCACCGCTGATAACTCACTCCTCACCCACAAGAGGAGGCGGAATAGCCATCCTACACAAAACGCACAACAGTCACACGCTATGAAAATTCAGCCATGCACGGCTAACTGCCCTCACTTTCATGCATTTTTCTACTTCTTTACAGGCCCCCATGGATCCGATGGACACTTCGCCAACGGCCTATGCGACTCACTTGCAGCCATAATGATCACCCACTCCACCCTCATCCTACTGGGGGATTTTAACATCTGGTTTGATGCCTCTAACAGTCCCATGACTCAACCCCTTGTTGACGGTCTGGTGGCACTCAACCTAACATAGCAGATAACTGGACCCACCCACATCACCGGCCACACCCTCAATGCCTTTTTTTAGCTCAACCGACCTTATTACTATTTCCATCCCCAGACCCCTCATTTGGGCTGACCACTCAGTTATACTATTCTCTCTCCACACACCACCTCATAAGCCCTCCAACGCTCGCTCACAGATGAAGAACTGAAACAAGGTCAAGGTAATCCCAGACATGGCAGAAGTCCTGCTCACCACCATCCCCACACTTACCTCCCCAGAAAGACCTCCACCCATAGACCGTTTTGCTGCTGGCTCTCCAACACACTTCTCCCTCTCACCCCCACTAGCTCCACTCCAGCCTGCCAAGGCCTGACCCCCTCCCCCAAGTGGTTCATCACCCACCTCAAGGCGTTCAAAACTTGAAACCACTTCATAGGACGCAAATGGCCCCAGATGACAAATCTGCATATGCCCACCATACCTTATCCACAAAACTGAAATCCACAAGGCCAAAAAAATCCTACTACAATAACAGAATCTAGAGCTGCCGCAGTAGCAGCAGCAAAGCTCCACATGATCATCGCAGCATTCCTGAACCCGCCTTGCACCACCCCCGAACACCACCTCCTAAACTCTTTGCAATTCCCTTTTTGAACACTTCCACAAATCAGACCTAGAAAGAACTGCCACCATCAACATTAAACTAACCAATATCTCACCCCTAACAAAGCACAATATCCACGATTCTACCCATGTGCCTACCGAGAGCCCCGCTTTCTGCACTTTCACCCACATATCAAGTCTGGAGTTTATCAAACACCTGTCAGACAGCTGACCATCTGGCTCCCCCCTCAACCCTTGTCCTGTGTGAAGGCATCATGAAGCAAGACACAGAAAACAGATTTAAGTTCAAACGGAAATGATTTAACTCGAATGTCAGGATGGTTGAAGGCCTAACTTGCCCTCTACTAGGTAAAGTTTGAGTCAGAAAGTTCAACTTAAAAATCTGTCTGTGTCCAAAACCTATACTTGCCCTCACAACTAAAGTTAAACAATGTGTAGGGACATCAGCAATAAAAGAAATAGTGTTCCAAATAAAGTTCTGATCCTCTTCCAGCTCCTGGCTTACTTTTCAGCTTCCCTTTCCAAAGTTCAAGACAGTTCCACAAAGTATCAGGGCTTCTTTTCCCAAGTTAAATAATGACCCCAGATAAACTTTATACTCCTTCTGGTTTCTTAACATTTCAATCAGATTGCTTTCTCCTGTTCGGCTTCAGCAGGCAAGCTTTCACAAATAGGGTTTCCAAGGTCTAGGTGCAGTTTTCGGACCACATGGTCCACCCATTACAAGTCGCGCAACCAAGAAACTTCCGTCCACACATGTTCTTCTGTGTCTGTACCTGTGATGCTTCAAACTCACTTGGCTTTCCCTTGCCAGCCTCTTGGCTTTGCCACAATGTGTTTTTGCATACAGTTCACTTTGTGGCGTTCACCACCTTGCTTTCATACCTTTTCGCAATGCAGTTTATGTATTTCACACAATGTTATCATCTTATCATAACTTTGCCAAAAGCCTTTGTTTAGTTCGGTATTCAGTAACTTTGATATTTCACTCTGTTGCTTGTACTTTATATTGTCCTTAATATTCCTCTCAGCCCGTTGCTGTGGGTTCATTTTAATCTTGTGCGTACTTTCTCATTCATTCAGCAACAAATTTTGGTTTCCCCTCGTTCCCAGGAGCGCCCCGGTTCTAGTGCACTTCACTTTTCATTCACCAGTCCCTGGCGTTTCCTCTGGGTGGCTGTTCTCTCGGCTTCTATTCTGGCGACACGATTTTCGTCCAACCGCGAGCCCTGCTCGCACTTCACCTTCTCTCCATATGTTGCAGGCAGCTCTGCTTTCTCCACACAGATGCTGACAGTGACTTTGTTTCTTTCTTCTGTGTCTTCAAATCTGGCTGCGGACCTCTGACCAATGAAGCGGCCACTACGCAGCCCTTGGCTCCACAGCTTCTTGGGGTCATCTGCCGGCGTCCTGTCTCTCCTTCAGGACCTACCTTGTCTGCCTCCTGGGAGGCAGGATTCTCCCTCAAGGCGCCCTCCTGCTGGCCGCTCCTTCCCACTTGTCGGCTTCACTTTTTATACGCCTGCAGCCACTTGGCAGGTTGCAGGTGTGAGTGTGAGTCCGTAATGTCAATTGCCTGGTCATAATTAGTGGAGCGCTCAGGACATGCCTAACCTCTACAGCACTGTGCAGGCCTCCTCCTCGTCTCAGTACTATAGTGGTGACATGACTAACTAGTGTTCACTACTTCTAGTCGCCTTTTCCTCGTCCCAGTACTATAGTGGTTTGAATGATGGAAAATGAGGGGAGATCCTTTGCAACAGCCCATAAAAGTAGGGGACGGGGGAGGTTGGTTATCATAAGGAAAAGGGGATACAATGTCCCACCTGCGCATATCCTCTCCCCAATGACTCTCCACCCAAGGGACCCTGCCTCACATCTCCACGCCCAGGGTAAGGATCCAAAAGCGATGGCCTTTTTCTGGCCACCTGAGCAGAGGATACGCGGGGAGTAGGTGTGAGGATACCCTCGGATTTCCCACACCGCCTGAAGACATTTTCACCACATGTGCAGGGGAACTTGCCAGGTCCATCATAAATTACTCTCTCGACTCTGGCATTTTTCCAGAACCTTTCAAAATCTCACATGTTAAACCCCTCTTAAAGAAACCATCCCTTGACCCACTCCAACCCTGTAATTACACACCCCTCTCCAATAGTCGCTTTTTGGCGAAGCTCATTGACCGCACTGCTTACTCCCGACTCAACTTTTTTGCAGAAACTCACAACCACCTGGACCCCCCGCAATCAGTCTTCCGACCTCTTCACAGAACAGAATCCTCACTAGTCTCTATTTGAGATGATCTTAAAGTCACAGATGATTCTGAAGGCTGTACCACACTCCTCCTTGACCGCTCAGCATCGTTTGATACTGTCAACAACAACACCCCCCTTAACAGACTACATTCCCTTGGCATCCGGGACTCTGCAATCAACTGAATTGCATTGTTTCTCCTCCACTGCAAGACCAGTGATCAGTGCAGTCCTCCAAGGCTGTCACCCCTGCTTTTCAACCTCAACTTCAGCACTCTGCCTGCACTCATCCGCTTCCACAACCTCACATTGTATAACTAAGTTGATGACACTCAAATCGTCCTGAGAATTCCCAAATCGACCTCCACCCCTGACCAGGCGTCCGGCCTGGCTGACATTGACCACTGGATGGAAGCAACCATCTCTTCTCAACCCGAGGAAAACGGAGATCATGGCCTGCCGAAAAACTGCCCTATTCCCACAACCGACACCCTGGCCTCCCTCCCTTGGCCCTTCCCCCTCCTCAGTCAAAAACCTTAGCTGCCCAATGGACCCCAACCTAATCTCTTCTCATCACAACAACAATGTATACAAATCCTGCCACTTCCACCTCAGACTTCTGTAATGCATCTTCCCTTATCTCACCCCATAGACTGACAGCAATTATGTCCATCGTCCTGTTTAGACTTGACTATGAGAACTCCCTATACCTGGGTGTACCTGCCTTCCATCTAAACAAACTCAAAAGCATCCAGACCTCTGCTGCCATGCTACTCCTTGCCCTCGGCTGTAGGTATCGCATCACACCTGCACACTGCACCCTACACTGGCTTCCAATTGGCCGACAAGCCACTTTCAAAATCATGTGAATTACTCACCAAGCCGTGCACAAAATCGGCCCAAAATTCCTACAAGGAAAGATTACACCCTATCTCCCCACCGCAACCTGAGATCTAGCACTGCCATCCTCCTAGTGCCCCCCTCCAAATCAGCCAGAATAGCCAGGTCCACCTTCTTAACCCTGGTGCCAGCATTCTGGAACTCTGTCCCCCGCCATTCGACACATGCAAGACTACCTGGTGTTCCGGAAAGCACTCAAGACCTGGCTCTTGCCCTAGAGCGGGGCCCTTTTAATCTCTTAATCAGGCATTGCTATGTACTATACTTGGAAGTTATTTGGCCATGTACGGCACTGTGAAGACCTATGATGTTTGAGCATGTTCTACCCTAAAAGGAATGGCTACGCACTGCTTTGGCAATTTTGGCCATCCATTGCACGGAATGCTCAGCCATCCACAGTGCTTGGAATATTCAGACTTGCATGGCTCTTAAGAGGATGGCCAGGAACTGCGCTTGAACCGTTGTGTTTGAGGAGTACCCGTCTACGTATTGCAGGAAGTATCAAAATGTTATTGACCTGGACGTATCTGCTAATCCAGAAGCATATAATCCATGAGCAAACACTAGTAGTTAGACACAGGGAATGTAGACAGATGAACTGTAATGCATTGGTCCTGTATTGCACTGAAGACTATAGCCTTGTACTGCCCTTTGCAGCCCAGCCAGGCATCGGCCCTAGAATGTTCATCATTTCCTCTGCACCTGGAGGTGGACATACACAGCATTTGAATTGCTAGACCTTGGGAAGGTCGGGCCTTGCACTGCAGGTACAGCTGAGATTCATCTTCTCGGGAGGATAGCTCAGGGGCAACATGCTCGCCTTGGAAGCAAGACGTCACGGAGCACTACAGGTTCGATCCCTGGGCCCGCGCTTAGAAACCTCTGGGTATTAAGCGCGTTTTAAATAACCTATCATATCATATCATATATTCAACCTAGATGATCTTAACGCTCCAGATGCCTATACTCTTTGCGCATATTTACAGTGGTAGCCGCAGGAAGTTAGTCCAGGGTAGGGAAGTGTCTTCAATCCATGGATACTCACACATAGCCCCCCTACCCTGACACTGCATACTAGTATGCAGCTGTCCACCACGATAAATTCGGTCTAGCTGCCCACATTATCGTTCACCACCTTGCTCATCGCAACAGCCGTTAGAATGCCGCTATCCCCCACGATAAATTCGGTCCAGCTGCACACATGATCTCACATACCCCCTATACACTGCACAGCACCACCTTCACTAGAATGCAGCTATCCCCACTATAACTTGGGTTTGGCTGCAAACCTATCTAGTGTACACACGCACTATTTATTTCTTTGACCATATCCACTTACTGGACTGTGGTTCCCGTTGGCGTTCAACCTTCAGTGCATTGTGACCATACCAATGGTGAAAGGCGCTATACAAATGCCCATTAACATAACCTGCTCGCACAGGTGTGAATTGTGTTTGAGGCGGGTTGAGGGTTGGACCACCTTGCAGGGCAAGCATGACGGCCCGTGACCTATCCTCGCTAGTATGGGCACTGCTTTGGTTCGTGTTAAGGAGTGGAAAGGGTAATTAAACTTAAGGATGACTTCTTTGTGCTAGCTGGTTTTTATTCCCAATATCCCTGTATTGCAACACTCTTTGCTCAGGACTCGAGTTGAGATGGGCAGTTAAAGGGCGCACATTGCTTTAAACAAATAAGTTTCCCTTGCTAAGCAAGATGTCCATATGGCTAGTAAAAACAATGCTTTCTCTTATCTGCGACAGCGAATCCATGATAATTCGATCTCACATGCCTCTCCCCACTTACCATGTTCTACTAAAACATCCAGCTCTCTACTTTTATGGCTAGACAGTCACTCCCACCAGTTCCCACCCACTCCACAAGTCTCCCAAATTGAGCTGCACGTGCTTCTTTCCGAACCAAATGGAAGATGATTTACCTACTCTTCCCCTCCCCAACCCCACTTCTCACCCTGTAAATTCGACCTTTCTAACGTCAAATAACACCTCAGTGAATTCTATGAGTCATAAGAAAATCTCAGAAGCAAGAAAGGATGCTCAAAGGTAGAACCTTAACCCAAATAAATCTTATATACCACCCTTAGCCACCAAAAGCTACACCACTTCAGCTCAACGTATCTAAAAGTCACATCACGTTAATCAGAATCTAAGATGTGCATTGTTGAATGTTCACTCGCTCCCAGTTTACGCTCTCAGAATCACGGACACAGTTATCTCCTACAAACTGGATATTCTAGATATCACTTAGTCACGGTTGCAGGAACTTGCAGGTCTGGTTATTGCCCGGGCTATCCCCTAGCGGGTTTAACTTTGTGCACAAAAATGGACCTGGGCAGGGGAGGAGTTGCTACTCTCATTTCTAGATCATCATTAAAAAAATGTTTTGTATTAATTGCCTGAAAATCTCAGGCTCTGAAACCCTTTGCATCAAAATTAATAACATTCACTCCACATCCCCCATGGCAATGTTTAATGTTGTACAGGTACCCTTCATCACTAATACATTTTTCCTCGCGTTTGTTGGAACTTGTTATAAACTACCACTACAGAAGGTCAGTCATTAATAACGGGGGATTTTTAACCTTGGGTTTAACGACTTCTGCGACACAAAAGCCACGGAGTTTGTGTTAATACTACCCAGCTAGACTGCCTCAAATTTAATCAAATTGTTTCTGGTGCCACGCACAGCAAAGGGCACACTCTGGGTTGGGGTCTTGGTAAGAAACGTAACTTCTACCCCATAATTGTAACCCCCTTGAGCTGGACATATCACTTTTTAATTTGTTTCAGTTTACCCCTGGACAAACCGATAGTAAATCTTCCCTCAGAGGAAATCTATTTCTAGAAATCCCTGTTTATTGACATTTGGCAGATGACCTACATGAGTTTATTCAATCGACCTCGAGCAGCCATTAGATCAATTAGTAAACGCGTACTTCACAAATATTCATTCCATGATGAATATAAAAGCTCCCCTCATTCAGAAAGTCATTAGAACCAATAACAAGAACAAAAAAACTGTATGATCCACATCTTAAATTAATCAAAACCAATATTGGAGCCTTAGAACGAGCCTGGCAGAAGGATTATTCTCCAACAGCAACTTATCTTTTAAGATTAAACGTAAGGAATATAAAAGAGCAATTTCTGTGGCCATACATACATTTTATGGGGATCAAATTGATGGTGCTGCTAATGCACCTAAGAAATTGGTTAAAATATTACAACAACTTTGTAACCCCAAAGCATGCATGAAAGCGACACCAGACTCATTCGAATGGTGCAAGGGTTTAGCACGTGCTTCCCGCAGCAACAACCACAAGGTTATTGCCACTAAACTCAGCACTACCATACCTACTATGGAAAATTCCTTCCATATCATAAGCCCAGATCGTGGAGACATTCCAATATTCTCTTTTAAACTTATCACACCAGAACATGTGTCGGCAGTCATCTCCTTTATTCATCGGACCTCATGCCCTGGGGATCAGTGTCCGTCCAATATTCTTAAACTGTGTTGTCCCTTTGTCACCCCTTTTAATCACACACCTTTTTAACAGATCCTTATCGGAATATTTGAGTCCCAAAGACCTGAACAATTCTTGGATTACCCAGCTTCTTTAAAAGAAATCTCACGATCCATCTGACGTGGTACATTCTAGAACCTATCTCTAACTACCCGATCCTTCTAAAATTAGGGATACAATTGTTTCCATCTACCACCAAGAACATCTGGAGAAAAACTCATTAAATGATTTGCAGTCTGGGTTCAGACTGTCCCATAGCACAAAGTGCACTACTTTACGACAGGTCCACTTTTACATATTATGGATCAAGGTTCATCTGCATTACAGCCTTTACTTGGTCCATCGGCTGCTTTTGATACCTTGGACACACTATTCTGTTATCTCGTTTAAAAGGTGTAAACAATATGTCTGAAGTGGCTTTCCAAGTTTTCTCCTCATTTATAACTGAGTGCATGTCTTGTGTCTGATTAATCCATCTAAATCTAAAGCATACCAACTTGATTGCGGAGTCTCACAGGGAGCATGTTTATCCACTCTTCTTTTTAACCTATATCCTAAATTATTACTTGATTGGCTCCAAGATAATTATATGTTTCAAAATGATGCTGATGGCACGCCATTAATCTTCGGTATATCACCTCACAATGTGCTTAAAGTGTATGTTAAAATCAATTAAACCATGAACCATATCGAACAATGAATGGACCAGAATTGGCTCAGTCTGAATACAGGCAACACTGGATGTCTCAATAACTTTTTTGTTTTGTTTTTGAATTTCTTTTATTTGAAACAACGATAATACAAGCATGTAATAATAACAAAGGTGTTCTAAACCAGTATTAGGATAATAAAGTTCTTACACTGCAAAAGGTAGAATTTAAATTTGATGAAGGCCAAGTATACAATCGAATTTATGCAAAGAAAATCTGACAATTTAAAAATATAAAACCTACAAGACGAACAATGACTAAAATACAAAAGGAACAGGCACCCACAAAAGACAGGGGGGCGATGAGAGGGAGGAAATCAACAGGAAAATTATATGCAGATGTCTACTTCATCACTTAGGGGCTACATTGGACAGGTCTCACCTGCTGGGCACCACAGCACCCACCCTCACGGAAGCACCTGCACCGTTGGCAATGGTGCTAGTGCTTCCAGGTCCCCATTCCCATGGAGTCCTGTGGGACTCCATGGGAATGGGGACTAACATTTGCCGGCGCCTGACTTCTCGATCCGCCGGGACTTGTAATGTCGGTGGTACCGGGAAGTCAGGCGCCAATAAAGTGTTACTAGCCCGGCACCAGTGGGTTGCCGTCAGGCTCTTAATGAGGGCCATTGTATTTTAATAGGGTTGTGTAAACTTTTAACATTCCAAGAGGTTACGTACAGTGGCATGTTCTAAATTGAGGTAAACCTAAAAACCAAAATGTTAAACATTAAAACATATATAATTATTGTACCATGGCATTATGATTGGAGATGTAATAAGACCACTTATCATAGATATGCTGCTTTTCCTGCAAAAGTGATAACATGAAGGGAGATACACATAAGTGATAGATACACATAAGTGATAGGGATAGACTAACCAAGTCAACATAAATATCTTCAGTGACCAAAGATAAAGAAAGACTACAAATAGAATCGTGGCTTACGGGAAACAGCCACTCCAATACATGTTGATGGTATTGAAAATGGGGTGGAGATCCAATTGATGGAAAGCCCAAACTGCACCCCACTCTGGTCAAAAATGTCAGTAACATGAGCCATTAAATCTTATGACACTATTTGAGTAACTGGTTTTGACGTGTCCATTTCCTCTTTCAAATCCTCCTTTTGTGGATTTGAATAAAGTGTCTCAGATCCGTTGAATTTTCAAATGTAATAGTGTGACCATGAGGACAGTTGGATGGACGATACCGTATCTTGCGTTCAGTTGCCTCAGAGCGGGTCTGAAGGTGATTACTTCTTTTCTCCTAGCAGCTGTTGCATTGGACACATCCTGGGATATAATATAAATCGTATATATCTTCTTGCCACCCCAGACAAGTTGCTTAATTTGTTTCACTTTAGTCATTATACGAAGGACATGGGTATAATCCAGAAGAGCCAAGATGAGAGTTCTGGAAGAAACATTAGAATTGCTCACTGAATTGTTTGGGCTTATCCGATGGGCCCTGTAGGGGAGGCATGGTATCACACAAAAGGTACAATTTGTAAAACCTTTTTTAAAGTTTCTGGGTTTGGAAAAACTCCTACTTTGCCCTTATAACTAGGATGGGGGAGTAGTCTCGACCATCAAATAATAAATAAAACTGTCTTAGTTGAGTTTGTCAAATCAAAATGGCTTATGCTAACAAAACCTAAAACCTAAGAAGTGTATAAAAGAGATATGTATGTAAAGGAAAATCAGTGTTCAAATATAAAAAATAAATGTGGCTGAATCAGCTCTCCTCCCCATGTTAGACAACACAGAGTATGACGGTCCCCGTAGGCAGGATGACACACTCTGGCTTGGGTTTTTAACAAAAAAACAGTTCAAAACATGGATCGAGGCCCACCTGTTGTAAGGAACTCATGGTGGCAACAGTAAAGACAGACACAAGTGATCACAGTTCAAGGGTGTTTATTGAACAATGTTTGCAGGGTGGAAAACGCCTAAACTAAACCTAAATCTAAGATGGGAGCAAGCGTCGACCATAAAATAAAAATAAGGCAGTCCTAGTGGCGTTGTGTCAAATAAAAAGGGCCTATACTAAGAAACCTATTGCCAACCCTTTCTTTTCTTGACAACCATCCCACACCCTTTTTGTAGTAGTTGTAAGAAGTGTTCACAAATCTGTCAGGATGCGGTAGCTTGGTTTCCCTTTCCCATGTTTTGAGCATGGGGTAAGGTGGGATCTTAGAGTACAGTATACACTCGAGCTTTCCTAGCACGAGTCGACCGTTCTGTTCCAGTTTCCTTGATGGCAAAGTCTCGTTTCACTTGAAAGTCTCTTGCCTTTGAGGGCCTGATGTATTCAGTCAACAAAACAAAAGTTTCTTCAACAAATGAGTTTGTTTCCTGCTTTCATTTAGGATGAGGATTCTTCTCCCCTGGGTCTCCCTCTTCCAGGCACAGACACCTCTTTACTCTCAGGCTCTCTCCACCTGATTCACTGTGGCTTTTCCCTCCTTCATCAATCTTAATGTCTTTTTAAACCGTTCCAGTGGACATCCCTCGGCCGGGTTCCCTCTTGTCAGCACACTGTTTCTTGGGACTTGAGACTTGCCCCCTTCTCGTCAGCATCCCTCGGTCGGGTTTACTCTTGCCAACTTCATATTCACAAATTTTTACGGGAATCGCTACCCTTGCGTTCTCATAATTCTTAGGTCAAAGGCTTCAACTGTACAGGGATTTTGCTTGACATCCTGTATGCCCACTCTGACCTAACTTGGCGGCTCTCCTACAGCCTTCATGCGCCTGTAGTTTCATTCACATGGGGATCAAGAAGATTCTCTCGAGTTAGCACCCATGTGGTGCTGGTTCCCTCTGCAGCTGGTGTCCTCTCAACACTTTTACAGTTCTTTTGAACTTAGTTCATTTTGCCACTTTCCGTCTTTCATCCACCACAGCCCAGCACCTATCAGCTCTCCCCTTGACTCACATGCTGTGATGAACCGCTTGGCTAACTGGAGTAACTGGAGTCAAGGCCGGTACCACGGTAGTAGGAGTTTCCCCTACTCCTGCTTATCAGCGTCAACATGCTCCGTGTACCATTGACATCTGTTGCAGCACACTTGGGCTATTGTCCTCTGTCTTACGGTTCCCTCTCTGGAGGCTCTGCATGTCTGCGTCTGAAAGGGCAAGGTCGTGTCTCGCCTTGTCAGCCTTTCGATATTCGCCACCTTTCTCCTCCTCTTGAACTGCTGAACCTGGATAGCCGTCTCGTTGTATGGTCTGCCTTGCTCGTACTGTGCTCTCTTGCGCCACCTTTTATCCCTTTGGGGAAGGGAAAGGGGCTGTCTGGTGTGTGTGATTCTGATCAATTGGCTGACCCTTGTATTGGGACATGTCATGTAAATGGCTCTGGTGTCAGTCCGTTCTCTGGTGTGTCGTGCAAACGTGTTCGTGTGGGAAAGAAGCTGTGGTTTTGAAAGTCCTATGTGGTAGGATGGGGAAAAGGTGTTGAAAGAAGGGGGATACCGCGTCTCACCCGTCGGTGTCCCACTTACTCTCCTGAGGACCCCCATCCAGGTGATCCTCCCTTCCTGGTCCACCCCCAGGGACTGGATCCAAAAGCGATGGCCGTGTCTTGGCCACCCAGATGACAGATTACCGGGGACTATCTAGGGAGAGACCTTCAGGTTTCTCATACTGGTCTTCTACGTTTAAAGTCTCTTTCCAGTCTTCCATACAATGTTCAACAAAACTTCACGCCAGTCCCCCTCTGTCAGGCTCAGACCTTTCACAACAAAAGTTCAACAATACTTGCAGGGGGATCTCTTCCCCAAACTTATTACACTGCTGGTCTCCCTGAGTCGGGCTCAGACCATATCCGGATGTCGAAGACTTTCAAATGTGCGTGGTTTTCTCTACAGACCTCCATACTGCGACATAAAGTTAATTGTTCGGCTTGTTACTCTCCCCTTCTCTCGGGGTTAATTTTTATCACTTCGCTTTTACAGTTCATTCACTTTATCACTACAAACAATTCACCTTTCCCAGAGACTGGAGTGGGCTACTTCCTTTCGCCGGACCATTCCGTTACTCTGGATCGAGGATTCACAGCTATCTTTAAGTTCATCCACAGATCTGCCTTTCTTTGCATCTTAACCACACGTTTCCAGCCTTCATTTGCGATAAAATGTTGCAACTTCAATCTTTCCTTAACGCACACCGGTCTCTCCGGTCGCTTGCCAACTCACCAGCTTTGTGCGTTTCTTTCTTGTCTTTACAATTCCCTAATTCACGAGTCAAGGTTAGTACCACAGGCTTGGCCTTACCTCGCCAACTCTGCCCTTCACCCCGGAGTGTCGCTGGCATCTTTAAAACACAATGCAGCCTTCTGCTTTGGGATTTGGCCTCCTCCACATGTCTTTCGCTGCCTTTTTGTGGCAACAACCTCCTGTAGGGAATTCCTCGGGTTTTATACCCGCTGCTCTCGTCCCAACTACAGCTTAATGCAGGCAATACAGAAGTAATTTTATTTAGATCGGAGAAGAAAAATAGAGAGGAAGATACAAATATCACTCCACAGATCTTGGGTGTGAGTATCCCGTTCTCAAAGAAAGTGAAAAACCTCGGGTGTATCTGGCATCTGGCAATAAAATCTGGCCAGCGAAGCCCAGGTAGGGGCAAAAGTAAAAGCAGTATGTTATTCCCTGCGCCTGCTTAGGAATGTACTCCCCTTCTTAATACCTCAAGACTATCCAGTAGTGGCGGGAGCATTGGTAAATTCCCACCTTGACTACTGTAATAGTCTCATGACAGGGATCCCTGGGAAACAAATGCTATAACTACAGAGGGCCCAGAATGCGGCAGTCAGGCTAACGGCCCATCTGGGTAAAAGAGATCATGTGTCCAGAGCCAGGAAAGCATTGCACTGGCTGATGGTGTAGGATCGCATTAAATTTAAGGTGGCATGCCTGGTGTACAAGTGTTATCATAAACTTGCACCCCGATACTTAAATACCAGAATCCTCCACTACTACACATCCAGAGACCTCCGATCAGGAGATAAACTCCTGTATGTGTCCCGAGGACAAAACGCATCTTTAAAGGTGACAAGAGGTTCTCTGTGTTTGGGCCTAAGCTGTGGAACCAGCTGCCCTTTGGCATCTGCTCATGCACCACACTGGCAAGGTTCAGAAAATAACTGAAAACCTTCCTATTTAAATGAACATATTCGTTTAGGGCTACTTCAGGCTCCCACAGTGGTATATGGTGCGCGTAAGAAATTATTCAAACTCAAACTTGGTCCGTCGCTCTGCTCCAGTAGGTTCGCCTTCGACCCGGATGTTCTGCTCTTACTCATGTTCCACCTTGCTCAAAGTGTCTCTGTTCTGCCTTTTATCTTTGTGAGGAGAGATAATTGGTAACCTATGTATGCACTTAATGCCTGACCCGATTAGCGGGACCTGTCGAGTGCGCTGTATAAGAGTTAGTCTTGTTACTCTGTCAACCTCTTCCACGGCACAGTGTTTGTGTAAAAAGGGGCAGGGAATTGGGACATCAGAGAATCCTAAAAAAATAGAATGGGTTAGGTGTACAAAAAAGGGGTAAATACCACGTCATACCCTCGGCTGCCTCGCCCCCACTTCCTGAAGACTCCTTGCACTGGTCCACTCCCAGTGTCTGGATCCAAAGGGGGGGGGGTAGAGGAGGGAGGGGAGGGGAAGAGAGATCTCTTCCCCCCCCAAACACTGTCCCGGGTGAGAAACCCTTTTGTTTCACACAGCCCTCTGGATGTTTAGTTGCACTGAGCTTTGGAAGCACGGTATTGAGTAACAAGATGGGATTATCTTTTTCAATCACTTCTGTTAGGCCTACAATACGTAGCTTATTTCTTCTATTTGTGTTTTCAAGATTTTCTGATTATTTTTGTAGAGATTTGACTGGGCCTACTTTAATAGTTGCATACTCTGCATTGCTCACTTGTCGTTCCGTCTCAATCATTTATTTATTTAAATTATATTTCTTTTAAAACATTTCAAAGGAAGACCATTTATCGTCTAGCTGTTGTATTTTATCTTTAGTGGCCTCCAAGAAGGGCTTAAGGGCCCTGATTTCCTTTAGAATGGTCTGCTTGGCCGGATCCAGAGTATCTTCATATGGCGTGGGTGAGTCACATTTTTGTCTTTTCAGAGTATTAGTCGATGGGGGTGGTACTTCTTTGGCTTGAGCCTTTTTTGCCGGATTATTCAATTGACTAGTATGAATCACCAGGTTTCAGCACTTTGAAGATTATAAGGCCAAAAATAGGTATGCGGAGCAGTTTGACCAATATTATGCTGGTGTCCATATTTATATATAATTTAATGTGTATTCACTGTAAGGGTCTAAATGTTTGCTTATGACTTGAATAATGTGAATTGAGTCCAGAGTGCACACTGTATATTATTATTTAATTAAATAATGAGAGCCAAAATTAGGAAGTTGCTGCTAACAGTGACCCAGTCAAAACAACACCATCATATGTGTTTGATGTGGTGCTGTTTGGGTGTATTGCAAATACAACTCCTATTAATGAATTGTTTTTGCATTGCTGTATTTAATGATTAACCTTAAATTTGAAAAATAGTCCTTGAAATATAACGAGAGGTTTTTGTTGATGTATGGGTATGGGCTCAGTACCTTTTTGAAACGGAGAAATGTATTGAAAAAATAAGATTCCAGCAAAGAAAGTGCTACTATTGAAGAAGGAGACATTAACTCTTTAAAATAAGTTAGCAGGCTCTGTTGTGGAGAAATAGTGCCTCCTTGTTGCCACATATCACGTTGAGTCGAGTCCGGGCAGCTGACTGGAGACATCGGCTTCATTAATCACGGGACAGCGCCGCCCGAGGCCTCGCCTACGAACACCACCAGAATGCCTCAGAAAGCAGCCCAAGCGTCATCTGCGCCGTCACCACATACCACCAGGGATAAAGTAAGTGGAAATAAAGTAAATTAACTTTATAAAGTTAAGAAAAAATTGGGACGTATCAGCCGGGCATCCCACACGGTGCTTGGGCACAACCCCCACTCCCACCCCCCCAAATGACTTTGTTTCTATAAACTTTAAATTGCCCAATGGGCAATTGTCCCTAGATAAGGCTAATATTGGATATTTCCCAGTGGTGAGAAATCTAGGAGTGCACCTAGATGAACATCTTTCAATGATCAATCATGCAAATAAACATATCAGTGCGATAAGTTTTTACGTCATGACCTTAAGGCAAATTATGCAATATATATGGGAAGGGCACACAGCCAGTGTTGCCCAGGCAGATATAAGTTCAGGTTTGGACTATGGCAATTCGCTATTGCTAGCTGAACATAAATATAAATTGCAAATAATCAAAAATGCTGCGGCATGTGTTGTCGTTGGATTGCCTTCTAGTCCGCACATTTCCTCTGCCCTGAGAGAACTTCATTGGTTACCTGTGGCAAACAGAATTCGGTTCAAAGCACCGACATTCGTCTTCAAAGCTCTGCAAAGTTCTGGGCCAAGCTACCGTTGTAGAATATTTTGTCGGTATTTCCCTTCGTGGAACTTGCGTTTATTACATGCTGTGAAGATCTTTCCTAGTTCTTGCAGCCAAGCTTTAGAACGCTTTACCACCGGATATATGGAGCAGTCGCATCATCATAACTTTTATGAAGGGTTTGAAAATGTTTCTATTTCCATAACGTCTGTCCTCTTCACGCTGCATATTTCCGCTCCAGTCTTGAAACAGCTCTTTGATTCCTCTGCCATTAGCGCTGTGTAAGAGACTATAGACCATAAACCATTCACAACCCCCAGAGAAGGAGCCGTACGTTGGTGGGGTGGATTGCTGCGCAAAGCACCACTGGTGCCATCTTTGATAGACTGAAAACATGACCCCAGTGGTGATTCAGGTTACAACGGGGAGAGGAGATGAGGGCAACAGACATGGAGTGGCAATTTTTAAAGAAGCTTGTGATGTTTCTATTTCCATCTGTGGTGTGAGGGGGATGTTGATCGAGATGGGCAGATTCTTCTGTTCAAGCCTAAAAGGGCGTCCAACTGGTCTTGTTCTAAAATGCTGATAGCTGGCTTGCTTAGACAATCACGCACATATCTACATTTGATTTTAGTTAAGACAGGGCTAAAAATGTATGCGTGCCATTAGCTAATTGTAATGGACTCTTAGCAAGTAAGGCAGGTGTGCTGTATGTATGTGTAGAATTGAGGTGGTGAGTGACTTTTTAAGGCTGACTAGTAACTTGCAACTTGAAATGTTTATCCCGGAGTTAAGGTACAGTATTCATGATGCCTTCTAACCTGTTTGAGTGCATTAGTGGGGTTCCCTTGCAATGCAGGGGTGTGTCTCATCCCTAGACGATGTGTTTGTTGTGTATGCAGTACTTCTAATTCACATGTGTACATTTTATGACGCACAATAGACCCTTTGCTGCATTATGGACCCTTCATCTTTGTGAGCAACCGCCAGAGGCATTTATTTTACAGCAACCATGTCAGCTAAAAGACCCATCTTATTAGGAGGCAAAAATGATGCTTCTGGCTGCACAGCGTATTGAAGATTATCCTGGAGCAGGGAGTTGAGAGAGGGCAGCCTCCGAGGGAGGGAGGGGGAGGGGGGAGGGGAGAGGGAGAGGAGGACGGTCTCCATCTGTCACGATATTTTGGAGTGGTGCTCCAAATTCAATGTTATAGTGACTATAAATCTGGCTTTACACTGTCTCTTTACAGTCTTTAGAACAAGTGCTACATTAACTTATCCTCCCCCTTTTCCAGCAGGCCTCAGTCAGTTCACCCGAACTACCAACTCTGTCCAACTCAGATGTTCATATATTTTTTTCAAACCTTTTTTTTTTATACACATTCACAGGAATAAGTTGCATATCTTTATGCTGTTCAGGGGTTAAATGTGCTGTATACTGAACACGTTCACCAGAACATCATTAAACATTTGGAAAGAAAAAATGTACTCTCGGTAGTCTCCTCAAAAGTCAAAACATATATTTGGGCTTGAACCGCAAACCTTTCTTATGTAAGATCTTGAAGTTATTAAATATTCAGAGGATGCATAGCAATAATAAGTAATGATAAGTAAGGAACAAAATTAGTGTTTACTTTATATCGTGATAAAGTAAAATTGGTGGAGCTGATCGAAAACTGGTGGCACATTGACTGAGGGGTTACCCCAAATAACTGATTCACCTAGATTAATGTAGGGTTTCACCAGGATCGAACCGTAGTTGCCAATAGATTGTGGGACCATCAGGCAACTGCTCTCCTTCGGGGCCACCAACATTATGGGAGACAGCGCCTGAACGCCTGTGTGCTTGAAAGGGCATTGTCGTTCTCCTCACAGTATGTCAGCATGTAATGGACATAGGACCTCACCATTAAAGAAGGAAGTAGCTAGTGGCAAAATGGTAAATATCTCAAAAGGCTGTATCCAGTGCGTAACAGAGATGAAGTGGGGCCAAAATATTGGCAACATGTATGGCTGAGGTGGCCGTTTCAATTTCAATGCATTTTCTATTGAAGCTTTGTGTATAAATATCACTCTTGTTCAGTAGATGATTCCTTCCATCTTAAAGTGTCTCTAGTGGAGAGGGGGTTATTGAATTCTCTGAGACGGATTACTGGATGCAGTTTTGGTTACTCTTCTTCACTTTGAATATATTGCACATAAAAGGTGCTCTGTGAGAAGGGGGGGCTATTATGTGCTTCTGAGCTAGTTCGATATCTCGTGATTTCTCAATCTATCCTCCTCCCCCGCAAAAGAAAGCTGGGATGATGAGCCGGATTGCTGAGGGGTTCCGAAGCTTTGAGCAGTTTGCAGACAGTATGAGTCTAAAGAATTCCTTTTGCAAGCTGCTAAAAACTGCAACGCTTCCACCCACTGCTGTCTCTATTCGCTGGCACACAAAGTGCTTACATGTAGTGATAGTGGGGTGCTTCAGAGTTCCTCTTCATCCACTGCCAGGTCCTCTTGATGAGAAGGGGTTCAACTGTTTCTGTTCTTGCCAGTGTCTAAAGGCACAACAACGTCTGTGGAACTGCTCTTGGATCCATTGAACCGGCCAGGCAAACGATTCCTCCTCCTTCAACTGGCTTATGAACTTGCCCAGTTCCTTGACGAATGGTTCACCAAAGACCACACCATCTGCCTTCGGCTCTGACTCTAAAGATGCCAGATCCACTAGTTTGACATCTGTGTGCATGCTGATGCTGCTCCTCCTCTTCTCAGCCAAGAGGACACGATTGTGATGCCCAAGAAGCATACATTGTCCTTTGAGACCACACTGATTGGATAAGGGTAGGTACACTGCCTTGCCCGACTACGTGGTAAAGGCTGCTATGTCAGGATAATAATCTAAGTGCATGATTTAGCAAAGTGTTTACCTTGCCAGGCCTTCAGGCATCTGCCCTGGCCATTCTTGCCTCACTTTCGCCAATGGGGGTCAGACCATTTGGCCCTGATATATAGATAATCGTTTTCGGATCAAAACTGGCAATCTTTTTACCCTGGCCTCGCATATTTCAGTGTGCCATTCAAAACCTGTAGACCGCAACGCGTAGGGGATTTAACATCTGAAGTGCGTACACATCTGAAGAAACACTACAAATCGGGAACAGATGGGCACAGTCATTAATTCCATAGAGAACTATTATGTTTCTCGACTGCTTCATTTTACATTTTAATATAATAATCTATCATTCAAAAATGTGCTAAATGGGCCAGAAATATCTGTTGGGTGAAAATAAAAATCCACAAACGTTGACAGACCGCAGTGAAAGATTTAATATAAGACCAAATGAGGTAAAGAACACACAGAGGTGTATTGCAGAGCGCATGGTTCCTAATGTTTATATATCATGTATCCTGCGGCAGAACAATCTTTACTTGATCTTTTCTCACGTGACAAATCATGTTCCACAGGTTTTCTTCTTTTTATTCTAGGTATATTTGAAGACGTACGGAGAGCATGTAGGGTTCCGGATTTTCATGGATGCCACTCTTCTCTCCCTAACCAGAAAGGTGAGTACAACATTAGGTGATTCTACATTTCTTTTTATTTTCAGGTTTGCTGTGTAGTTTCTTTTCAAACCCTGTTTGTATGCTTCACCTCTACAGTTCAGCCAATATGTGAACCAAGAAATGCCATACGTGTCGTCATGGCTCTAGAGTAGTGAAATGCCAACCTGCTTTAGACCCCCCCAACACAGGCCAATACTCCCAAGAAAGAAAAATAGTAAGTAATCAGTACACATCGTTGTGACACTTTGACATCTGTGCTGCTCCAGGTGATGGCCACACCAGTTCCATGAGCAGCACCTTCCACAAAGAGGAAGTCTGTGCTGCCTGATGAGAAGATGTCTTATGTCATAAAAAGCAACTTTTTAATTAAAAGGAATGACTTGAGTGTTTTTTCCACATCCCACTGGTTAGTGGTGTAAAAGCTTTAATCCTCCATGGAAAACTGTATGTCCATCAGGTTAAACTAAAACTCAGTTGGTAATGTAGCAGAGCAGTCAGGCTTCAATCGTAGGAGGGGAATGGTTGGTACCACAGTACTATAAAGGGATCATGCATTGATTCTGCTTCTCTTGGACAGAAAGGACCTGAAATACAGCAGATAAAACAAACCTGCTGGAAGTAGGCTTATGTTCTGTAACCCGCCACAAAAGCAAAACAATCTAGACAGTACAAGTTAGAATCCCAGTACTGAGACTGATTAGGTGCCAGTTCAGATTAAGAAACATAACAAAAACAATGTCGCCTTTGCTAGTTACTAGAACGCCATTGTTTTTAGGCACTGAGTGCACTGCAGTGATTTATTATAGTTCAACCTACCATAATTGCTGTTACTTTCCAAAATTGCAGTCCAGGGCCCTATAGGGGAACCAAGAACAATTTCCCATGTCAGCTAATTACTTTAGCAAGTTATGTAGGAATTTAGACTTTCCAAAGGTTCTCCCATAGGAATCCATGGGTCCAAATCCCATAGGTCTACTGAGGCTCTGGGGAAAAGTAGGCTAAGTGTTCCTTTTATCCCACAATTGCAGTAGACGAGGCAACCAGCTGAAAGGAACCCCTTTAAAATAGATCCAACCTTCGAGAATCAACAGGCCAAGAAGTGTTTGCAGAGAGAAAGACCAAGCCCACACAAGTCAATGGAAATAAACAGTCAGGGGAGGGGGTATTGCATTGTTTTGCCAACATGATGTTTTTCAAAATAATTTTTACCGAAACAATTACTTTGGAAAAAAAAACGAATTGAAATAAATAAGGGGGGAGGTAAGTGGTTAAAAGCGTTGGGGGTGAGTTAGAGTAATAGCCTAGGGAAAGAAAGGATTGGGGGAAGGGGAACGCCTAAACATGTTTTTAAAACTCACGGTTTATCGAAGTAATTATTTCGAAAAGAAAATTACTTTGAAAGAAAACCTGTTGGCAAAGGGACATTGAACCGAGGGAGGGACTTGAAAACCCCACTACTCTGGACCGAGGGGGCCCTTGATGAACAAACCAAGGAATACATGAGGACCCTGGGGACAAGTACTGGATGTGGATGGTTCGGCCAAGGAACAGCAAGTTTGTGTGCCAAATTTAGGCCTGGCTAATAGTAGTTGGGTCCATTGAGTAGCAGGGACTTGAAACCAGGAAGGATCCAGACAGCCAAAATGTGAAATAAATCTGAGAGGGTGACTTGCAAGCACTAGCACCCACAAAGACTGGTAGTTCACCCAGCTTGGAAGATGGCCGGAAGCAAGTGAAGAGCCTCATATGGGATTCTACATGCAAGAACAGGAGCAGGGAGCCAGGACCCAGCCTGTATGGCCACCCACGGATCCTCAGCAGCCACCCATCTTTGCAGCAGCTTCCCAGGAGCTCCACTATAATCCTGACAAATGCTCAGGCTCTCCCAGTGATGGTAAATTCACACAAGGCCCAGCCTAGGCCAGGCACCCAATCACATTGCAGATGAGCACACAAAGGTTTTGGTTGGCGGACAATCTGTTTGGCCCTACAAACCACCAATCTCACTTAGAGGACTTTAAACTAGTCTACAGCAGTCTACACTCAACCTGATGGTGCTTTTGTGGACTCTGATGATCCTATGTCAGCAAATTGCCATTTTGGCCATGCCTTATGGCCCATGTAGACAAAGGAATGGCCAAAAACAAAACGGCCAAGAAAAGGGTGTAGAAAATGCATTCGTACCCCAACTACTACCTCATAGGTACATTGGGCTACTAATGTTGTAAGAGACTATGCTCCTGATGTAGCCAGACCTAAATCACAGCTGCCACCAGCCCACCCAGCAACACATTTGCAGGGTGATATAATCACCCTGGTATCCAAATGGAGTGCTTTAAAAGCATCCCTGCCCTTGTGGCCAGCTGGGTTCCTAAGGGCACACCAGAAAAGGCCTGCATTGGCAAAGATGCTTCAGTAGGCTAAAACAATACACAGTGAATCACCCAGTTTCAGCATCAGAATCATTAGCAAGCAAACAAAGTATTACACTGTTTTTTTTTTGCGTATGCTCTTTTCTAATGGATTGTGTCCTTCCACGGATTCCCCATCTTGGATATATCGATTTGCAGTCTCGGAAATGTATTGACCGCAGAGGATGCTGTGCAGCATCGATTCGATGTCCCTCGACAGTCACCATGCCTGCATCCGGCGGTCACCATGCCTACATCCGGCTTCCACCATGCTTGCAAAGTGACGTTGATCGGATAAATGGCACCCACTCCGCCAGTTGCCTTATTTCTGTTTTTCTGCATGCACAGCAGGCTCTCTGAATGGTTCGACTCGCCTCAGCGAATCTCTCAATTTAACTTCTGTTCAATAAAACTTCACAATGTCTACGCCAAAGACCGGCTTCAAGAAATGTGTAGACTGTGATTCGAAGATGTCGATCACTGATCTGCACAGGATTTGTTTCTGGTGCCTCAGCGAAGAACATAAGGTCGTCATTTGTGGCTCCTGCCAATTGATGACCAGCAAGGCCTTGAAGAAGAGAAGATACAAACTCACCCAAGGTCAGTCGGTCTCCAATTCTCTGTCTTCCACACCTTCGAAAAGGAAGTCCTTCGAAAGTAGATGCTTTACCGGAGAGAAGTCTCTCAAAAGGCCCAAGAAATTAACTTGACATTTACAGCAGTTAAGATCCAGGAGCGATTCCCATCACTCTTTCTCTGTCTAAAAAGAAGTTGAAGAAATGACGCCGTTGTCCTTGTCCTGTGACTTCTCGCCCGACAAACGCCTGGTCGTTTTCATGACCACTTCTGTGGCCGAAAGGGAAAAGTTCAGAGAAAAAATTGAGGTATTTTTGAAGGCGGTCCCTCCTGGTGCCGCGAAAGAGCCGAAAAAGGCTGTTGAGTCCACTGTGTCTTCCAAGAACGGAAGGGAATCCAGCAAAGCTTGAGTCTGAAGACCTCTGGGATGTCGTCTCGCGTAGCGTCAACTACAGAGACTTCATCAAAGCAAAATGCTTCTGTGACTTCCCCCTCGAAGGAGTCAAAAGACTTCTTGTCTACCTCGGAGAAAAGTTTAAAACCAAAATCTAAGACTGATTTCTTCAGATCTTTTGCGTTCATCTTTGAGGATGATGAGCAGGAAGATGACGTTGTACCCTTCGGTACAGTGTTTTGAAACTTCCAATGTTCCAGAAAAGTTGGTCTTGGACCATTCCTAGCTTGAAGACGTAGCCACTTGTCTGAAAGAAGCCAGAGATCTGTATACCTCTCCTGCGGTGCAATTTGTCTTTCTCAACATACTCTCACCCGAATGCGGCCTATAGAAGTAGCCGCCTGCACCACCAAACTCTGGTGAAGGGTGCCTGGAGTGGAAGTCTGGGTCAAGAGAAGGCCTCCACAACTTCACCAACCCCAGCAGTGGTAGCAGTGGTATCTGGTTTCTGACCGTTTTCTAGGATTTTATTCTAGTGATGCATGAAAGGTTTGCACCGGTGCCTTAGGAGGGCCTCTATCCAAAATGTCGATCGTGATATCCTGGGTAATGTCCTTAGCAGGACTCCTGCAACCCAGGTACTCAATTATCCCATTCATGACCATTCTACCTCAAAGGCCACAGCTTATCTGACCTTATCTGACCCCCTCTCCCTCCCCCTTCCCCAGATAGGGACGATAAGAAGTACAATGCAATGGCTAAGCGGGTATTCTCTGCTGGAAGCACAGAACTGAAAGCCATCAATGTATCTTGTGCTCTGGCGAAATATGATTATAGATTAGATGGTTTTAACAATCGTATCAGTGATGGCAAGAAGGATTCCCGCCAGTCCCTTCAGTCAGGCCTAGATGCGTCAGGATGTGTCAGCTG
Organism: Ambystoma mexicanum; assembly: GCF_040938575.1. Lineage (NCBI taxonomy): Eukaryota > Metazoa > Chordata > Amphibia > Caudata > Ambystomatidae > Ambystoma > Ambystoma mexicanum. Next base: position 180,282,799 of record NC_090941.1, on the reverse strand, counting down.
GGGTACGGGCTTGAGGGTGGTAATGAGATTGCGTGGTTATGCAAGTCTGGGTTTGCCCCCGACGTCCAATCATAGCTCCTGGACATGCCCTTCGATGGGTCCAACCTTTTTGGACCAAAGGTCAGACGACCGCTTGGAAAATCTACAAGGTACGAAGGCTGACATATTTAGTGGCAGTCAGCCGCAACAGCAACACCTGCCTACACAGGCTTGGAGAGGTTGTTCCTTTTGTTATTATACTTTTAGTCCAAGGGGAAGAGGACATGCTATCCAAAGAGAACAAAGGAGGTTCTCACGTGCCCCCAGAGGCGGTGGAAGGAAACCTTCTCAGGCATCCACCTTCCCACTGCCCTCTGCCAAAGCCCCAAAACCTCTCTCGGCACTTTGCTCACAGGACTCCTTTGGGAGCCAGTTTGACCCAGAATCTGAAAAATGGCATTGTTACTTCAGATGCATGGGCACTGCAGACAGTGGCCCAAGGGCGCTGTCTCCCATTTCTACAAAGGTCCCCAGATTGTCCCCCCAACCAAACAATCTCTTCGCAAAACCAGACTGCTCCTTCTACAGGAGATTCTTTCGGAGAAAGGTGCAGTGGAAAGGGAACCAGTAGCGTAACAATGCCATGGTTGGTACTCCACCTATTCTCTGGTTCCCAAGAAAGGCAGAGGACTGCAACCTATCTTGGACCGGAGACGCTTGAACAAGTTCCTCAGGAAGGACAGGTTCAAGATGGTCACTTATTCACAGATCCTCCAGGCCCTTCAGCTCTAGGATTGGAGGGTGTTACTCTATCTTCAGGATGCTTACTTTCATGTGCCTGTACATCACAAGCACAAAACGTACCTGCAAGGCAAAGTTTGTATGCAATACCCTCTGGGACCACTACACACAACTAGGACTACAGGTGTAAGCAAAACCAGCCTTTGGTATAAGTCTGTACCACACAGTTTTTGGTAGTGAGCTGAGCAGTCAGGCTTATCTCAAGAGGGAATGTGAGCTTGTAAGGGTGTTACACAGAGGTCTATAATTATAAGTATTCAGATAGACACTTATACTGAAGGTTTCTTGATAAAACACTTATTCATTTATTACACAGTCCGTTAGAAAACATTGACTAAAAGGAGGCAATCAATATCACACAAAAATATACTACAGTACTTCACACTATCAGGTTCTGAGACATTTAAACTACTTTGAAGGAGGAGCAAAATGGCATTCAGAGCATTTAAAGTAGGAGCAAAAAGGCATAAGAGAATAAAACTAATAATAGTTACTCTTAAACATTGCAAATAGTTTGAGTTCACCAGAGGAGTTGATTCAATGCAATAGGTAGGCCAAAGTCAATGGACAAGAGTCTTGTATAAGTAAAAACGGTTCTGGTAGTAAAACGGAAAAGTCTTTGCCACGGTTCTCAGAAGTAGTTCATAGAAGAAAGGCTCTTATGTCGGGTCACAAGCTGACTAGGCCTGCAAGCTGGCAAAGTTGTACGCACTTTAGCAGTGAGGGTTAAGTTCTCTCGTCGGGTTTTCACAGTACCTTATATTGAAGAAAAAGATGCAGCTGAAGACTTCTGTTCCTGACAGTTCCTGCGGATCTCGCTGTTCCTCAGTTGTGGGGACAAGAGAGAGGATGTTGGGGGACTCCTGCACTGCGCAGGACTGGTCACAAAGCTGGCAAACTGGCAAATCTTCGATTCCGGGAGCTGTCTTCAAGCACACAAATTGGTGTGCTTCTCCCTGGCTATTCGATTTCCTGCAGCACTCTGAGGAAAATACAACCTGCTCTGAGAATGGTGTCCAGGTGGCTTACAATTTAATTGGTCCCACCAACTCAAAGAGAGACGTCGTCCTTGAAGGGCTTCTCTGTCGAGATGAACCTGGCGATTCGGACCTGCAGCAGGACTTCACTGGGCAAACCAACGATCCAGGAGTTGCAGCAGCTGTCCTCTTCCAGCTCGTCTTCGGTTCTTTCGTTCCAGTGGTCGACTCTGCCTTCCAAGCCAAGAGACTGGCCTTTTAAACCTTTTTTACCCCCATTAATTCCAGCATAGCTGCCACTCACCCAGCAGGGTGGCTGTCTTTGCCGGACAGTCAGCCAGCCAAACACGCCAGAGTCCATTTGGGTCTCCTACGAGACTGAGCACAGGGAGTTTTGGGCACCTCGCCCACTTCCTGCCCACACCATACACTCGGGCGCCAGAGGCGGTCTACAGTCCTGAAGCCAACCAAAGGCGTAGGAACAAAGGGACCAACCCTGGTTTGGCGCGCAGAGATGAACTCTAGAAGGACCTTTCCAAAATGAAATGGCGAAAAAAAAGACCGGGACCTGTTTAAACAAAGGGGGCTCAGACGCCATCTTGAAAAACATGGCTCCCGTGATTTTTGGCTACCGGTGTTCGCGGTCGGGACAAATCATGGTAGTTGGTTGTAACACCACTGCCACCAGCCATTTCGATAGGAAAGGGTAGCAATTGACTGCTACATGAGTTTCTAGACATGGGGGGGATACTTTCTTTTTTGCGATACTTAGCCCATCGGGGGGCTGCAAGTGGCTACTGTCGGGGGATACCTGCCAGCATTATCTATTTCTAAACGCATGCCAGAACAAGGCTTTTACTTTCGGATGCTGATTGTCCTAAAATTCCTCAAACGACTGTCAAATAATTTCCCATGGGTCCCTTTTCTGGTTCCATTCTAGGATTTGAATCTGGGACTAACTTTTTAAATGGGAGCTGTATTTGAACTTCTCCAGTCTTATTCTCTCAAGTTATTAACTCTGCAAGCCATCTTTTTGGTGCCATCACTTCTGCGCGCAGATAGCTACAAGTTCTGTCATGCAAACCACCATTTACTTTATTCTAAACGGAGAACGTAGTTTTGAGGGTTCGTCTCTCTTCCCTTCCCAAGGTGGTGTCTAAATTCCATCTGACACAGAAAATAACGTTACCAGCTTTTTATCTACCTCCCCACCCTACCTTGATCTGCAAAGGGCTCTTAGTTTCAACATTTCTAGGATGGCAAATGTCAGGTAAGGTGATCAATTATTCATTTGTTATAACAGTCACAGGCTAGTCCAAGTCGTGGCAAACAAACCTTATCACGTTGGGTCATTTTATGTATTTCGGAGTGCTAGTCCATTGTGGGAAAAGGTGTTTCAGTGCAGCACATTTGCAATGCCGCAACTTGGACCTCACTCCACACTTCCTCAAAGCATTACTGCTTGGACACTGTCGGGCCAGGATGCTCGATATGGAAGAAGGGTTCTGCACAATATCACTCTATAGTAAGGAAAATTATTCAAAAATCCACCTCTCCCACCTCCTTTGACAAAACTGCTCTTGAAGTCTATCTAAGATGAGGAATCTATGGGAGGAGACCATCCATTGGAAGAAGAAATTACTTACCTGTGGTAATGTTCTTTCTATATATTCCTCCCATGGATTCCTCATTGCCCTCCCAGCCTACCCCTCTGGCTGTGGGTACATTTCCTTAATACTTTTTCAAATCCCATGCTGGATTATTTAATCCTCAAGTCGTCTGTGCAGAAAGAGTGAAAAACAGAGGTAAGGGACGTGCAGTGCATGTTATTTATACCATCATCGAGGTTGTGTCTGGATGCGAGAATGGTAAGCGTCGGAACATCGCCTTTATGCCGCTCAGCACCCTCTTCTGTCAAGGTTTCTGAGACTGCAAAACAGGATATGGATATATCTAAGATGAGGAATCCGTCCGAGGAACTTCCACTAGAAAGAACATTACCAGGAGTAAGTAATTTGTTCTTCTCTTTGTTGTAAAGCTCCACCTATTCACGTCTATGTAGGATAGTTTTCCTAGCGGTTTCAAGTCATAACATTGATCGCATTTACTGCGCAGTTCTCTCCCGCTCAGTAAATGCATCAAGTGCCCTCCATTTGCCGCCTGTTTCTGTCCCGGCCCTCTTCCTCAATGGGGGTTGGTCACCCCCACACACTATTCAAATGCTGACTAATGAGAGTGGGGGGGCACAAATCTCCATCCCCACCCCAAAGAACACCTTGCTAACCCGGCACCTCTCCCTGGTTCACGGCACATGTGGGACGTAACGTTCCTGCCCTCCCCCTTCCCACCAAACTACCCTCCCACTACCCCACCCCAGCACACAACCTCCCCCTGATGCATGGTACTTTGCTGAGCTGGGGGTGTATTGGCACTGCAAAGACATGCCACATTAATATCAGCAGTATAGCCCGGCATCTGATAGTCAGTATTCCCCTTTTAGCGGGTATTCACAAATGGAGGACCTTGTGCTGTTTCTTTGGAGTACCACTTTTCAAATGTTCTAAACTCATGTTTGATGCTTTGTTTACCGGACAACATTTGATACAATATTTGTGGACAGTTGGCGGGAGGGTGGGGGGGTTTAGTTAATTTCCTCAGTTCACCAATGCTTGTGTTAAAGCTTTGAGAAACTTTTGTCTGGTCTTTGCTTGCTGTGTGCAGTGTCCTATTATTTAGATGTTTGTTACTTAACCAGAAATAGAGGCTAAGTGTGCTAGTAACGGAAACCATCTGGAGAACAATTGGGTCCAATAAACTTATTCTAAGAAGCCTTACTCCCGTTAGCATAAGCTTGTGTTATCAGTCGAGGGTGTTCTGTTTTTGGCAAATGTCTGATGCCTTGTGCTCTGTTGGAACTTGCTTTTTTTATAGAACCAACTACTGTCCACATATGCAATGACTGCTCCTTTTTAGGTAAATGTGAAACATGAAAACTTCATTGCGCATTGATGCTTCTTTAGAAACATAAATGCTTCCTTTTGAATAAGTCTTCACCACGTATTATGTGAACCTTGCTCTCTGTACGCTACTTTACCATCCCAAAGAAAACCTTGATTCTATGCCTCTGTTTCTGCAAGACCAGAGCTTTCAAGTGATGAACAGGGATGCATTTGGGATAGTGTCTATTAGCGTCTCCAACAAACACCCTTTAACATGCCGTGGTCCTGATTCTGCTATCACTGTTTCTATTAAAAAGGTTATGTTATCTCCTTATCATCTAGGGTCATCCGTTTGTACTGTTCTGTCTCCAAATGATCACTCTTCCGATGTGTCTGAATTCTCTCTTGTGCTTGATAAACATTGGTCTCTTAATGGATGAAAACTGAGACAAAATACCTAAACGATGTGGTTCTGCCATTTACCATTCAAACAAAACTAAAATCTTTCTACAAAATAGCCTTCGCCAGTCTTGAAACTTTCTCTTTGTGACCCACACAGAGCCCGGATTGCTTTTTATTAGACATGCATATTTAATTGAACCCCCGCTGCTCATATTTATGTTCTGAAATTCATCTTTCCAGAACTTTATTTTCATGTTGGGTGCTTGTAGTGGTTTCTCTGAAGGAATATCAAAATCTATTTTCCAGACTAGTGCTGGTTCACAGTTCTGCTGCCAAACGTGTTACCTAATACCAATAGGCTATGGACTCTGGATCACTTTAACCACAGCAGACTGAGGAACTGTACATGCCAGGCAGGGAACGGTAAATGGGGGATCCCAGAGAGCTCCTCCAGTCTGCCAAAAGCAAGCCAGAGAGTTATAGACCAAAGATGTTTCATACAGATAGCTGCACAGAATCCATAGCTGAGTTGGAAAGCTCACGTGCAAGATTGTCCAGCCTGCTCAGGAGAGGCAAATATACACTGTTTATGGTCTGTGATTCCATGTGCTGAAGGAGGAGTCCCAGCGTGACTCCCGAGTGTCAAAGTGTCAGCCTACACTATGAAGCAAAACATATGGCAGAGATGGGCGCATGGGGGGGATTGGGTGTTTGTGCTGTACATGAAGTTGTGAACTGTATTATTCGGTTACAAAAACACAATCTGTCAGAGGTGTACCTGTTCCACATAAAATTCCCTGGCAGCTCACTTCGTCAGGCAACACCCGTGACACACAAGCCTGTCCTCAACATGGCTGACACAGACTAAACAAGTTGAAAACGCCACACACCTGGCGTTAAGGAGGGAAGAGCGTTACCAACCAGAAGAGGTGGGCTCAAGCAACTTTAGCCAATCTGGTCCAGAAAATACCAGGAAGGAAAAGGCCATCTAATCAGAGCCATTATTACCCCAATCATCATATTACTCGCATTTATAAAAAAGGCAACAATTTTCCCCTTGCTTGGAGGGGAGAGAGTGATGTTCCTGACTGGTGTTACTGAGAGAGGAGAGAGCAGTGAAGGAGGTGGTGGCGGGGAGAGTGTGGGAGAAGGTGGGGGGAGGAAATGGGTAGATGCAATGAGAGGGGGAAAAGGGAAGTTAGGAATGGAAGGGAGGCAGGCTATTAGAAGGCGGGTTTGAGGAGGATGAAAATGTGGGGAGAGGATGTCTATGAAGAGTGTGAGGCAGAAGAGGTTGTAAGGGCAGAGAAGGGTAAGAGCAAACGGTAGTGTGTGTTTAAGGGTCTGAAATGTGAGGCGGACAACTTTTGGATGATTTCCCAAAATACGCCATTTTGATTTAATCAAACACCTCACTATCCCTACCCTGACGTCGATTTCCCTGCCTGTTATGAACAAAAGGAAACACTCTAACTAAGGATATCTAGCCCTTACACTGGAGCATAAAATACACAAAAGAATAAAAGGCAATTCACAATAAACATTAACAATGGTATTTCTCATATATTCAGTCTCTCTTTATAACCTCTCCTTCCCCAGGTTTCAAGTTAAGTTCAGTTCCAATGTTCAACATAAAGAAGCAAGGAATTCCGGGTTTGCAACAAAGTTCCAACTCAGTTATGGACTCCTTCACTTTGTCAAAAGAAAATATCGTTAAACAATGTTCAACCAACAGAAAGAGGTCTTCTTCCTGGAATAATAATGACCACTTCATCAAATATCATCAATGATGTTCTGGGCCACAATGCTTCTCCACAAATTAGCAATGTCATAGAAGAAATGCAAGTCCTTGTCAGATTCAAAGAAACACAACAACTGGCAAGGTATAAGAAACACAGCCTCTTAGTAGCACTTTTAAAGTCTCTCTTTATAGCTTTATGAATCAAAGTTTATATATTTGTCATGGCGACTTCACAGCACCACTACTTCCTACCAGGTGAACTTCTGTAAGGATTCACCATGCAGGTCTATTCGCCTGCCCCATAGTGTTCCACATTCAATTGGGCTTCTAAAGTTTAAATCTACTGACAACAAAATGATTTATCACAGCTTCAACAGTCTGCAACTTTGTGACTTTGAACCACTTTTCAGAAAAGACAAGATCCACTTTAGTGACCCTCAACACTTGCAAGTAAGAAAATCACTCCTGAACAATCTCTTTGTCAAATGGGTAGCCTCTTTGTCACTCTTGCCTTTCTGCCAGAACAACAACAAAAATTGCCCTTAAGGATGTAATTTTACCTTTCCTCCTTATGGCTTTAGTAATGTGAGTTATACCAATTTTTAGGGAAGATTTACATTCAGCAGGCTTCATCTTTTACAACCTTGCACTCGTCTCTTTGCTCTCTGCCCACCAAAGCAGCTTAATGGTACGCCTGTTAGTCTCTCTTGGCTGAAGACAAAGCTTGCACAACTCTTGGCTTGGGCAATGCGTGTGCTCTCTTGGCCTGAGGACAATGCTTGCACAATGCTTGGCTTTGAGAAAATACTTGGTTCACTCTTAGCTTGGGCAATGCCCGTTTCACTCCTGGCTTGGGCAAGGCTTGTTCCCTTCAATTTTCAGTTACTTAACTTCATTACTACATCATCTTCAGCAGCTTCTTAATGGACTTGTCGGTTAACCTTTACCTCAGTTATTTGTAAGCACACAACCAGTCTCATCTGTTTCAGAGGGTTTATGATTCAATTAATGTGGTTACGAATGTTTTACTCTTACGTGAGTACTATGGAAGAAGTTTACCCACACGCAAGTGCTACTTTTGTAACTTCCCATTGTCCGACAATCAACGGTCGGTTTATTATTCTGCTTGGCTACAGTTGCCTGTTTTGTTCTCACAAGGGTTCAGAATGCTCTGAAACACTCACCGGCTTCTGTCTTGCTCCCTTTACCTGTTACAGGACTTGAAGTGGTTCTGGCTTTGTTTGGACACACACCCTTACTCGACAAAGGCATCTTCATCCCACGGAGTGCCTCTTGCTTCTGGGACCCTCGGCTGTATGTCAACTTTTAGCCACGATCTCCGGCGCGCTTCCTGCTGCGTAATCTCTGCAATCGGATTCACATGGGGGAAAAGCAGTCTTCCTTCATGCGTTCTGTTGCACAGCCTCTGCACTTCAGATTTATGGGGAACAGGACCCTCTCAGGAAAGGCAGCTGGCATCTGTTTGGTCAAAGTCCCAGCGTCCCTTCTTTCCACCAACATCTGCTTGGATTGCCAACAACATGCTCCTGCTTTGCTGCTGCTGCTATTCCAGCTTCAACTCCATATAGTGGCCTGCACCTAAGGGGGCCTTTTAAGCCTCCCTGCTCCGTTTGGGTGTGGGTCACTATGCTTAACATGCTGGCCGCTTCTGCAACATTGCTCTTGGGCCCTCTTCCTCATCCCAGTACTTGAGAGGGGGTGGGGGGATTATAGGACTTGTAGTTCCAACCAACAGAATTGGGTTTTCTTAACAGCTTTTTATTTTTAAATGCAGATTTTTCTCTTAAATGCATTTTGCGTCGGAGAAGGTAGTTCACTTAAGCTATTATTATAGGTTTCCTGTCACTGTACCTGTGGGAATAAGGGGTATTTTTTTTAAACATATTTTTATTATTTTCAAATACAGGAATACAACTGATAACGTTCCCCCAAATCCCCGCTCCCTCCCCTGGAAGATCTTCTGATAGTCTCTGCATTTCCTGGGAATGTCTATGATCTGAAGATGTCTGATATTCTAATGTTGTGTGGGCACCATTGCTCCATGTAGTCTGATTGCAGGTAGTCCTGAACCTCTCCCCATTCTTTTGTGAAGGCCTCTTTTGATCCCTGTATGGTGTATGTGAGCTTTTCCATGGTCAGTTGTGACCATACCTTTTATAGCCATCTGGAAAGATCTGTCATTTCCGTCTTTACTTCTGACCAGAAGCCTTTGATCCCCCGGCAGTCCCACCAGATGTGCTTCCACATGCCCACCTCAGTGCATCCTCTCCAGCATGTGTTAGGTGTCTGGCGTAAAGTGCCATTGGGTAACCATTTTTAGCTACATTTCTCTTTTTTGGACTGATTGGGTCATTTTTGGAATGGTGTTCCAGAGGCCTGCCCATGGCTGTTTGTGGATATCCTCCCCCAGTGTCTTCGTCCACTTGACCATGTAGGCCCATTTGACGACTTCTTCTTGGGTGTTGATGAAGCTATATAGAGAGGAGACCAGCTTTCTTGACCCCGAGTTGGTTATTAGGTATTTTTCGAATGGGGTGAGGTCTCTTGTGGCAGCCGCTTTGACGTCTGTAGTCGCAAGCCAATGCCTGAGCTGTTCATATTTGAACCTGTCTGACTCTTCTAGATTTAGGAGTGTTTTGCATTCATTGAAAGTTCTTATTTCTTCGTCTTGAAACATTTCCCCTATTTTTGTGCATCCCGCGGCTTCCCATTTTTCATAGGTTCCCCGTTCCATTCCCGGTGGAAATTGGGGGTTCCAGGAGATGGGTGTGAAGGGGCCTTGCACCGTGGTCATGGTGCACCTCCGTGTTTGTTCATCCCAGGCCTCCAGGGTGGTTTTCATGATTTCACTGGTACGGAAGTTAGGATGCCTGTGTTGTTTTGATTTCCATAGGGTTTCCTCCAAGGGGGATCTGGCTACCGCCCGATCTTGTGTCACCCATACTGTTTGTTGGTTGTCTCCCAGCCATAACCTCAGGACCCATAATTGTGCTGCCTGATGGTATTTGCGGAAATGTGGCAGGGACATTCCCCCCGCCCTGGTCGGAGCCGTGAGGGTCGCTCTGGCAATTCTTGGGGGTTTCTTGTTTCATATATAGGTTGCGATCGCTTTGGATAGTGCTTTAAAGAATGATTTGGGGACCTTGATTGGGAGTGCCTGAAATAAGTAAAGTATTCTCGGAAGGATGTTCATTTTTACTGCCTGGATTTTGCGCCACCATGAGACCATTAGGGGGCTCCAGCGCTCCAGATCCCTTTTTACCCGTTCCAGGATTTGGGGATAGTTCGTGTATAGTGCTTCTATCTTATGTGTCAGGATTATGCCCAGATCTTTAATTCCTTTTTCTGCTATTTTTAGATCTAGTGTTGCTGCTATTCTCCTGCCAGGAGTAAAATCTCTGATTTTTTTTCTAATTTATTTTGAGGCCCGAGATTGCCCCGAATGTCTCCAGTTCTCTAATTGCCATTATTAGTGTCCTCCCCGGGTCTGCTAGGGACAGCAGCATATCGTCTGCATACGCTTTTACTTTGAGTTGTGAGCCTGCCATTTCTATCCCCATTATGTGGGCTGACACCCGAATTCTGATTAGGAGTGGTTCTAGAAAAATGGCATAGAGAAGGGGGGGGGGGGGAGCAGGCATTCCTGTTTGGTACCCCTTATCTCCACTTTGTCGGTGACCTTGCCATTTATGGCTATTCTGATTGTTGGGGAGTTGTAATTAGCTTTTACCATATTTATATATTGGTCCCCAAATCCCATGCACTTTAGTGTTTTGAAAAGAATTGACCACTTTACCTGGTCAAAAGCCTTTTCGGCGTCGAGTGAAAGGAGGGCTGCCGGGGTGTGTGTGTAAACCCTGTTTTTTCCACTAGATGTATTATTCTTCTCAAATTATCGTGTGTTTGTCTCCCTGGAATAAATCCTGATTGGTCGGTGTTTATTAAGCTGGGCACTAGTGGGGATAGCCTTGTTGCCAGAATTTTGGTGTATATCTTGGCGTCCAGGTTAATCGGTGCTTTGGGGCGGTAGGAGCTGGAGAGGGATGGGTCTTTCGTTGCTTTATGGAATGCCAACACCTTTGCTTCATTCATTGACAGGGTCACGTTTCCACTTTTTTTGAAGGAGTTTAAGAGTCTCGTCAAGACAGGGATGAGTAGGTCTGCATATTTTTTATAGATTGGGGCGGTGAAGCCGTCCGGGCCGGGTGCTTTGTTATTTGGAAGTCCAGCTATTGCCTTCTTTACTTTTTCTTCGCTGATCGGGTTCTCTAATGCTTTTCTGTCTTCTGGGATTTTGGGGATGGGGAGAGATTGTAGGTACATGTCTTGGGCGCTTTCATTCGAGTGATCTGTCGCATATAGTTTTTGATAGAATTCTCGGAAGGCCTTCCCTATGTCCCGAGTTCGTGTTTGGGTTTCTCCTTGTGAGTCTCGAATGCTCGTGATGGTCGTTGATTTTTGTTTTTCTCGTAGCTGTCTCGCTAGATATCTGTCTGCCTTGTTGGCTTTTATATAGAGTCGTTGTTTAAGGTATTGGAGGGATTTCTATGCCTCTTTGGTGCGGAGCATTTCCAATTGCCCATGGACGTGTCTTAGGGCCTTCTTGAGGCTTCTGGAGGGATGGGATAGTACCTTTTCTTGTGTGTCTGTTTTTTTCGAGTTCTTTTTCCCAGGAGTATCTCTGGGTTTCTTTGGTGGCCTTCAGTGCTATCATATGTCCACGGATTACCGCTTTGAATGCCTCCCAGGCAGTGCCCAATGGGACATCCCCAGTGTCGTTTTGTACAAAATAATCTGTATTCTTCTCCCTTATCACTTCCCCCAGTATCGGGTCTATGAGAATATCCTTTGGGAGCTTCCAGTGCCATACCCCTCCCCCCCTTCCCTGGAGTCGTCACTTCCAGCCATAGCGGGGCATGGTCTGATAGTGATATCGTGCCTGCTTCTATTCCTTGAATTTTGCCCATGAGGCCCACCGACACCCAGAAATAGTCTATTGTTGACATTGTGTTATATACGTGCGAGAAGTATGTGTAACCCTTCTGCTGGCCCTTTAGTTCCCTCCACACATCACAAAGTGCCAACTGGCCCATTTTTTGCTTGCGGTGTTTGGAGGGTACACCCTGGCTTATGGGACCCCCCGTGCTCCTATCTGTTTGATGATGCCATGCTATGTTTAGGTCTCCCCCTAAAATCACTTCGCCCTTTGCAAAGCCCTCAAGCTTCTCCAATGCATCTCGAAGGAAGCCATCTTGACCTGCGTTGGGCGGATATATTGTAGCTACGGTTAGGCGGCATCCCTCAATTTGACATTGACAAATGAGAGCCTCCCCTCCTTATCAGTTAGCCTGTCTGTTAGGACTACGTCCGCTCCCTCTTTTATTGCCATCAGCACCCCTGCCCTTTTATCATTGGCATTTGCTTGCGCCCAGATCTTGTACCCCCTGAGATGTACCTTCTGTTTGTTCTGAGGTTTTATGTGGGTTTCTTGGAGTAGGAGAATGTTCGCCTTTTCCCTCTTTAGCATGGTCTCTACTTTTCTTCCTCTTCACCGGGGAGTTCAGGCACCTTATATTATATGTTAGGATTCTAAGTTTCCCTATTTTGAAGTGGCTCGTAGTGGATATTTATGATTCCCTGAGATATGAGCTCCTTTCTTCTTCCGGAGTATTCACTCTCCCCTTCCCGCCCTGTTCCCCCAACTCCCCCCCCCCCCAACTTTAAACTTTGAAACGTATAACTTCCTGAGGTGGGCCCGGGTAACTAAGGTTGCCAGGACGTTGAGCCTATCACTCCCGGCCCTCAATGAACTCGGTATAACCGTTGCGGGGGTTCCTATACCCCGCATTTCCTCAGTCCTCTCTGAGCGTCAGATCCTAGGTCTCCTTGCCGGGCCGCCGATTTGTAGATTCCCCGAATATTCTTGAATGAATGATTCTCTACCCGTTTTGCTTCTTCTTTCGTCGTACTTCTTCCCAGCCTCTCGGCCTTTTGTGGTATCCTCCGTTTGATTTGTTGGCCAGTCCTTCCGCCCCTTCTGTTTGTATGTCCATTATGTGAAGGCCTTTGTTGCATGTCGTCACTCGTCTCTGTTTGCCTTCCTAGGTGAACAGGAGGCCGAACGGGAATGTCCACTTGTCTCGTATTTCCTTCGCCACCAGTTCCTTGACTGGTGGTGCCATATCTCTTCTTTTCTGTAAAGTCACCGAGGCCAGATCTTGGTAGAGATCGATATCCGTCCCATTCATCCTAATGTGGTCCAATTGTCGGGCCCTCTTTAAGCATCTCTTGGTCTTTCCCCTGGCGCCCCAGTTCTTTTCGGGCCCACTCTGTGAACCCTGTCGATCCCTATGACAGCTGCTTCTTGCTCCTCCAGAATGTCTCTGAACACTTCCTGGACCGCACTTTTGAGGTCCTTATCGAGTACCGACTTCGCCATGTTCTTTATTCGGATGTTGGATCTACGGGACCAATTTTCTAGGTCTTCGCACTGGATCTCTAGGTTGTGGGTCAGCTGCACCAGGTGTTCCTGAGTCTCGCTATATTGCCGTGCTTCATCTTCTAGGTTCTGGACGATTCTCTCTATCGTGTCTGTCCTCTCTTCTAATTTGGCCACATCCATCCTTACTACTTGGACTGCCTGCTTCATTTCATTTCTCATTGTGCTGAATTGGTCCTGGACCGTGGTCATGAACTTGTCCTGTAACTCCACGAACTCATGAGTGCATATCATCCCTTGATGGAGGTGGTTGGCACGAGTTGGGGTGGCCGCGGTCTCCTGAGCGGGGTCTTCCTGTGCCCTTCCTCTGGTATGGACCTGGGGTTCTGCCGACCACATTTGAACCAAGTTTGCATCTTGCTTAGATGACTGTAGGCTCGGGAGTGTAGTACCTCCCTTCCCCTTTGCTTTAGACATGGCCTCCCAGGGGTTACTCCTCCTTCAGGTTGGGGTGGGGGTGAGGCGCCTTGTGCTTCTTCCCGGGCGTTCCTTCTGCTTATTGCCCCTCTGGACCGCCACCAAGTTAGGGTGGGGTTGTTGGGGGGAGGCAATTGTTTTGGGGGTGCTTGCTGTGCTGGCCCCACCTGTGTGAGGTCTCCTTTGGATGTTCTGGGTGGTTGTCGCCAGTCCCCCCCCCTCCGCTCCATTGAGGGCTTTGTTTTTTAGGGGGGGTGTTCCTTTATTCCCCTTCCGCCCCTCCCCCTCTCTCCGCAGCCCAGATGGGCAATGCGGGCCCCCGAGGGGAGATTTTGCGTTCTGTGGGTGTCCTCTGGGGGTTAATTGCCACCAATGTCAATTGCTGGGGGGGGGCTCACCTTAGTGCCTCCAGGCGACTGATGGCGTGTGTGGAGTCTGGCTCCGGCGCTCTGCTCTCCTTAACGCCGGGCCTAGCATGGTCTCTTCGGTTCCCCCGCCCCTCCGCTGCTCGTCTCTCCGGAGGGCCAGCCGTATGGGGAGGCACGCTGCCGCCGCTCTGAGCAAAGGCTCCAGGCCACACACTTCTGCAGCCCCGGGAGCTCTGCTATGCCGTGGGTGCTGCCGTGGCCTCCGGCGTCCTCCAGTGTCCTCCAGTGGGTCCCGTAGGGGGGAGGGGTGGCAGCGTCTCCTCTTCTCCCATCCACCGCGTCTCCCGAACACTGCAGCTGCAGGGGTCGGCACTCGCCTGCTGGATGTGTCGGGTGCTGGGCCCGTGAAACAATTGAGTATTTTTAAACAGAATTGCTTATTATGTCCTTCTTTATCATGGTTCTTGCCACGGCCCGGGTGGAGAGACACCTAGACACGTCTCACTGTCCCAGCGGCCATCTTGAAGTGGGATTAAGGGGTATTTTTGACGTTGGAAGTCTCAACAAGTATTTCCTTCCTTGGGATATTTAAAGATGTCATACTAGCTTTACCCACATCAACAGGTTTAATGTGTGATTCAGACACATCATAACGTCAATAAGCCTTTATATGTCTTGGTACCTTTTTAAAAGTTCCTTCCCTTTTTGAGGTAAATACTGTTTTATCCCACAGGATCTCCTCACCAACCTGGGCCTTATCTCCTCCCAGGTGATCCTCCCGCAGTACATCACCCCGAAGGTCAGGATCAGGAAGTGTCTGCCTTTCACTGGCTACCTGGGGCAGAGTTTTAGTGACAGATCCACGGGATTCATCACATGGGATTAGGATAGAGGAGGAAAGTAAGAGGGTGATGAAAAGGGTAGACTCTGAGGAGGATGAGTATAAGCAAGCAAGAAAGGGAAAAGTGGGGAGGGAAGGGAAAGCGGGGAAGGGATGGGAAAGAGGAAAATGAGCAAGCTTGCCATCAGCATGATCCAAGACCCTAGAGTTGGTATCCATCTGCAGGGGAGGTCATCCTGTAACGATTCACTCGGGCTGAGGTGAAATGCCTACCGGAATAGTCCTATGCAGGGAAAGCCAAGCCTAAATGAGACCCTTGGGACAGTACTGGGAACTACACACCTGCCCATTCCAGACACCGGAGGGCATGAGGGGTCAATTAACCACAAAGACTATCAACTGTCCCAGGATTCAGTGCAACCAAGACTCCAATGCTGAACTACGAACAGGGGTCCAGAGGACTAGACTTCACCACAATAAAAAGTGCATTGCATGAGACTTCAAATGACTTTTGTGTACACTGTCCTTGTGATTTCATCCAGGTAACCTTGCTGTTTAGACTAGGTCCTGCAATTGTTAGACTCTGCACACTTCTAGCATAGGGAATGCCCTGTTTTAGTTTCCCCCATCCTGATGCCAGTTTGCTGATGGGAAGCTCTGGTCTTTCATTGTAGAGAAAGCTTTCATTTCCATTGGAGTTCTCACAACTCATCCTTAACATTGTGAGTGTTCCGGTCGCCAACCCGGAAAAAGAGACTGGGTTGTAGGGAGCCTTTATAATTTTGCAATACTCAACTCTTTTGCCCACAGGGCTTGCTAGTGTATTCCTAGAGAGGTGCAACTTCCTTTTTGTGTATAACATAAAGCTATGTTGTGTACTCAAAATTCCACTATGTAGTAAATTCTGTTTGTCCATCTTTGTGACAACTACTCAGTTAGCCTAAGTGCTCAAGCAGCTACAGTGGCTGCGGATTGTTGACTCATAAGCATCCTGTCATTGAGATGCAAAGCCAATGCCAGGCTATTTAATGGATATGGTCTACCAGGGAAATCTGCACTTTAAAGTTTTTTTTTTTCAAGTAGTACATTGTAAAGTTTTGGAGGTCAGTCCTCACTGGTAGGAGCAAGTAGCCTACAGAACTTCCTCCTTATTGCAGAAGGTGACGAAGTTTTAATTATTCATAGATATAATAACATTCACCTAATTTGAAAGGCAGTTGATAAGGCATCAAATGAACACACACACGTGTATCTCATGTTTAGACCAAATTGTTAAGTTATCAGTACTTGTATAGTGCACCGTCACCAACGGAATTGGTCCCCAGGTGCTCTGGCGGATCTGTAAACAGGAAGGGTGGGGTAGGGTTAGTCGGGAAGAGGGGAGAAGGAGGGTGGGAGAAGTAGTGTGCTGTTGGCAGCTTCAGCTCAGTATACACAGAGTGCTGGGCTTTGGTGCTAGTATCGGATCGGGCGAGGGCCTCGGGTGCTGTAGGGTGAAGTTTGTGTTGTTGATGCAGTGAGGTAAAGTGTGTGCGGATTTCTGGGAGAGAGATGGTTGTGTGGTTTTGTGTGGGTTTAAGTATGCAGAAGATTAAGGGTTGGGTTAGTGGGGTCTGTATCCTGATTAAGGTACTTATGGTTCCGTTAGAGTTGTATACCAGTGGGTTGGGATGTTGCTGGTTCCTCGTGGGCCTATTCACTTTGGTGGTGTTGCACTGATCCAACTGTAACCTATTGAGTATAGTTTGGATTGGTGGGTGTGTCTGAACCTAATCTTCAGGTGAGGGACTGGGTGGGTGATATCTATTCTTAGATGTTCTAGTATGACCCTGGTGGGTTAAGGTTTTGAATGGTTCAGGGTCGGGGTTGTGTTGATGTGTCGTCCTAGTGGATCCGTCTAGGTGAGCCTGTGTGTTCAGACGTTCATATCCTTCTGTCCGGACAGGTTCTTTTCTGCGGGGTGAACATCCTTGGGACTGTTTAGTTGTAGTTTTGTGTGGTGGGGCTGCAAGTGATTTCAATCCGGCACTCCAACTAAGTCAACGCCTAGTATGGGATGCCCAATGGAAACCCTTATTTATATATTTTTATGTCAAAGTTCGTTTAATTCTGGATGATGTACCCTTATATAACGCCCCTCTCCTTGAATTCCCCCGGTCTCACTGAACCAAGAAATAGGTTTGTTTCGCAAATTAAAAGATTTATTTGAAGAATTGAACAATATATATATCACACTTTTATGAATATGAACAATGTTCAGCAATGGGTAATATTACAATATAAACAACTTCTTTAATCAATTAGGAGTAGGAATAGGAAGGATAATCTAGCAGAGAATACTTTGTATGGGTTCAAGAAAATGCCTTAATAGGAAAGAATGCAACACAGAAATAAAACTTGATATAATTTCAATCAAAAGACAATATCATCACTCTTTCCCCCTGTTATTACTCACTCCCCCAGTATGCAATATGAGGAGGTGGAAGAGGGCACACAGGTTTCAGGAATAACTAATATGAAAGAATGCATTTCAATCCCAATTCCCCCAGCAAGCTTAGAGAGAACAGGAATGCTTTAAAATCAGGTATGCTTTTGAATGTCATTTGCAATGAATCAGAAAATGCTAAAGCTGATTTTAATTCGCTAAATGAGATTCAGAACTAATGAGAGTTGCTTTGGATTGGTTCAGGTCAACACTAACAATGATTATAGACTAATGAGCAGATGGAAAACGAAATTCAGAAGTTGAAAGCAAGAAATGGCTGTTTTTTATACATGGGGTGAAATTGAGCCAAATGCGAAATCGCTGCAACTTTTCCTGCTTGCGTGAAACGCGATTGCAGCAAAACTATAAGGAATTGGAATGTCGTTTTGGGTTCGTTGGAAAGCTGAGGATGTTAGCTTCAAAATGACAGTTACATTTCTAGGACGTATGGTTCAAAAGTTAGAGGTTTTTGTGAAGGTAAATTTTTCAGAAACCGAGTCAAGATTTCACAAATGAAAGATGCGCTTTAAAGATTAGGAATCAAGATGGACTTATACTAAGGAGCTATGAAAGTACAAGATACCCAACGGGACAACCACCAGAACAGGGCGCCTTCCACTCTGGTTGTTGTGCTCCAAGACACTTGACTTTCTTCAAAATATCAGCGCATAAATGATTATCGCTACAGTTATCACAGACAATATAATGAGAAGAATCCAGGATGGACACAAGATTCTATAATGCAGTTCTGGAAAGGTTGAAATGGATTGAATAGGATTACTTTAAACTAAGAGATGACTATGGACAGTTCTAGACTAAATACTCACTCCTGTGGCTTTGGAATGGAATGGACCCGTCCAAGATCTGGTCAAGGGTTTGGCTGGGATTCTGTAACGCTTACCTTAGGCTCTGCGGGAACACCTCTACTACTCTTCTTGCGGTGCGTGGTTCTCTCACTACTTCCCTGTTTAGTGTTCTATGAGCTGAGAATCTGTGGAATTGAACAACCAGTCAAAAATGGAATCTAGGATAACTGTGAATTCTCTCCTCACCAACCAACACTCCTTCCCACTGAGTTCGCCCTGTTCACCTCTTTTTATGCTTTGATGAGCTATCCGTTCTGCATCTGTGCAGGGGCGCAAGTCCTAAAGATGGGATTGAATGAGAGCGGGAAAAGGAACCAACTCGAATGGAAGGGCTAAGGGAGTGCTAATGCCTCAGGAGGTAAGTTGTATGCTAGAAAAGCTTCAATGACTGAGAGACGCTAGGTGCCAAGACCATGAGGAGAAAATCACTCCTAATCTGAAGGGAATGTCACTGAAAACATGTACTAGAGAGTGCGTTGCGCATACACACAATGGTAACAAGACACCTCTATCAGGCAATGCACCAAGTAAATTATTTTCCTCCAATAACACCAGAGAGACTCAGGGAACCAGCAAGATGGGACTCTAAATATACTGTATGTTCCTATGTGTGTGTAAACAAACCATGTAAAACAAATGAGCTGCTGTGACTAGACTGCCCAACTACGGAATAAACAATTAGTGTGCAATACCACAGCCACAGTAAAATTCCTAGTGACACGAGCGACTAAAAGCTTGCTTACTAACCAAACAGGCTGGCGAGAAAACTAGATGCCAAAATAATGCTTCACAAGAAAATGTACTTGCGGTGAGATGAAACAACACGGACAGCTTCTCCTGTTAATTCCTCACAGAAGAACGCTCCTCCTCACCAGACACTCGGAAACTGTGAACTGACGGAATTCAAGTGCGAACTAGGAATCTACAACAAATGTGAACTGAGAGTGGCACAGGAATTTTCAATGACAAAGGGAAAACTAAGGGCAAGAAATTCCTGTCAGGAACGAGCTGAGTTAAGCGTCCGCTAACAGCAAGGGGACGCGAAGCGCAGCTCCACCGAGGGCAGGGGCTTAAATACTTGCGGAGCCTGTACTACTGGAATGCTCCGCAGGATTCAGGAACGCCCGCCTGGTGGCCATGTTGAGTAAAGCGGGATAGTCTGAATCACAATTGGCCACTGGGTTCTCCCTACTCATAGCCCAGGAATGATACACAGCAGCCCAAGACCTTTTAGGGGAAGTCCTATGGAACGGTCGTGTGATCATGACAGATTCTCTCGCCACCGGGACAGGTCTCGGGCACTGGGTTCTGCTCTCAGCAAGGCCCTCTGGTCTGCGCGGCCTCTTGGACTGGATCTGATGGGTTGGTTCTGGGTACAGCTCTGCTCTATGGGTCTGGATCTTGGTTCTAGCACGAGGTTCTTAGCTAGAACAGCAAAACAGCTCAGCCAAGCTGTTGGATTTTGTGGTGCCCCTTGGAAGTTTAGGGGTTAGAATCAGGTTGCAAAAGATTCTGAGACCTGCTGAAAAAGGGTTCAGCTTCTTGGGTTAGGCCCCTCTGCTTCAAAGTTCTAGAGTGTGGTTCTAGAGTGTGGTCTCTGGATCTATGTCTGGAGCCTGGATCTTCCTGCAGGGTGCTTCGCCAAGAAATCAGTTGAGGAGTGGAAAGTGTGTGTGTGTGTCTTGTCTGTCCTCAACAGTCCCTATTTATCCGTTTCCAAAGTGGGTGGGGAGGCTGATCATCTATGCCCAACCCTCTAAGGATCTGATAGGTCAGAGAATTTCCCCTCTCCTGATTTGAGACAGGAGCAGTGTGTCACCAGGTGTCAGATTGATGCTGTGTTTATGGCCCAAAGGAAATCCCTCCCCTTTGCTTTTTCTTAGGAAATCTATTTTCCCCAAAAACATATTTCCAAGATACACAAGTTGTTCAAAATACATAATTACATGACAGATTGCCTAAGGTTCAACTCCCATCTTCCTGCGAGCTATGGTTCATAAATGACAACTATTTCACGCTTTTGGTGGGTTTTTCAATGTACGTTCTGCACTAATTTTTATACATGCATGCACGTCCCTTCTGGGCACATTCCTGTAATTTTTCATGTACCTAACATAAACACCATGGCTACAATATAAATACTTTCCGGGGTTCAGTCTCAGAACATCGCACAGATTCCAACTTAGTCTTAAACTGTGAGCAAAATTTTTCATTTTATCTATCTCTAAGTTTCATATTTTTATCAGTTCAGTACACTTTGCTATAAGCATTTTTCTAAAACATATATTTAATCCAATGTCAAATCAACAATTTCAGTCTGGCCCGCCCCCAGAGCTGGGCTGAGTCAGAGGGTCACATGGCTTGCCTCCCTGCCAGAGTAGTTGTTGTGAGTTACACCCGAATTAGCATTTTCTATTCAGCCCAAGGAGCCCATTGTTTCTTTCTCCTGGCAGCAGAGGAAATATCCTCCCCTCCTGATTAACATGCCAATGCGATATCCTCCTTTTGGTGGGAATGAACAAGGTGTGAGTTTCCCAGGGGAAGAAGGCCTCTTGGAAGTTTTAACTGAATCAAATTACCTTCTGGTCAATTGTAACATAGTTCCTTGTGAAAAAAATACATTTATAAATTTAAAATAAGCAAACCCATGTTTACTTCCGGTCATTTTTCCACATGAAAATCAATCGGTGGCACTCTTATATGGCATTTTGATGGAAATCTCTTCTTTGGCATAGTTTGAGTTCAATGTACAACTTTACACATACATTTTAAATCGCCGGCTTCTGACAGAGGTGAGTAACGGTACTACACCCATTTTTGACAGATTTCTTTCAGCGAGCAATCTTCAATGTGGATTTTCCTCTGATAAGTGTACTTCTGTGGACATTGTATTTATGTGGATTCTTGGAGTAGAATGATGTTCAACACCCAACAAGGAGGTTCGATATTTTTGGGTGGTTTGTGAGCCATGATTTTTGCAAATTTGACAACCAATAAAAACGGATTTTTAAAACCGCTCTGTGTTTCTCTTGCAATGATTTTGCTCTGTGGGTAGCCAAGTGATGGGTTTTGGCAGTGGTCTCCTGTGTTACCACTGACATAGGCAAAAGTGGATGGCGGCCTATTTTTCTGATTTTTACTGCGCACTTTCTGGTGATTTTTAGCGAGCAGCATGCTTTCCGGCAGCCATTATGATGTTTCTGCTGCAAGCAATGCACAGTAAGGTTGCAGGGCTTGGACTAGTGGGTTGAGACATCCCGCAGGGCATTGTGCTTCCTGCTTTGTATTGGTGGACAGTGTCTAGTGATGAAACATTCTGTTTCTCACCCATTGCATTGGGGCCCGTAGTGCTTCCTTTCCCTCTCTGTTTTGTCCTTAGGGCTGTAGGGGAAGGTAATAGTTAAGGTCATGGTCCTCTTGATGATTCGTTCTAGTCTTTCTGTCTTAGTTTTCTATGTTTACTGTCTTTGGTCGTGTTGAGACTGTCTCCCGTTTGGCCTTTTAGTATGTTGTGGTTTATTTCCCATTGATTGAACGGTGTGTATCGCGGTCGCTCTAGTTTCATTGATGTTTTTAGTTATGTCGGTGTCCCTGTGGCCAGTCTTTCTAGTTATGACATGAAGAGCCAGGTTTTGAGTAATTTCCTGAATAGTAGGTGGGTTCTTGTGTTACGTATGTACTTTGGAAGGTCGTTCCAGGTTTTCGGGGCTTGGTGAGAGGAGGACGATCCTGCAAGTTTTCTTTTGTTGTGGGGCTTCGGTTCCAGGCGGATGTCCATGCTTCATCTGAGCGTTCTTGTTGGTTGATGTAGGCGCAGTTTGTCTCTTAGAAACTCTCAGCACCTTTGTTGTGTACTGCTCTGTGCGTAATACACATAGTTTTGAATTTTATTAGTTGTTTTATTGGTAGCCAATGTAATGTTTTCAGCGCTGGTGCAGTGTGTTCTCTTCGTGGTAGTTTCAGAAGTAGTCTGGCAGCCGCGTTTTGAATGCGTTGTAGTTTTTTTAGGAGTCGTTCAGGCATGCCTAGGTATAGGCTATTGGCGTAGGCTTCTTTAGACATGACGAGGGCGATGATGATGATGGTGGTTGTTCTGTTGGTGAACGATAGGAACCGTAAGATTCTCTTTGTCGCTCGCAGGAGGAAGAAGCATTTCTTGAGGAGAGCGTTTACCTGTGGCTCTAGCGTGAGATTATTGTCCATCAGAACCCCCAGGTTGTTTACAATCGGTGAGGGTGCTGGGGTTGTCCCGAGTTCCCTTGGCCAAGGGATGAATTGGTTTTCTCCTCCATTTTTTGTGACTATCATTATTTCAGTTTTGCCTGGGTTGATTTTGAGGCAGTTGGAGTTCATCCAGAAGAATACATCGCGGAGGCACTTTTCTAGCGTTGTTTCTTTCTGGGTTGTCTTGTATTTTGAAGATTATTTGTGTATCGTCAGCGTAGTTGTAGCAGGTGAGGCTGTGGCTTTAAATGATTCTGATAAGTAGGTACATGTAGATGTTGAATAGTAGTAGGGAGAAGGATGATCCTTGTGGTACCCCACAGGTGGAATCTCTCGGGCTGGTTTTGAACGGTTTCAACCATACGGTTTCCATTCGGTTTGTTAGGAAAGATTTGATCCATAATAGGGCATTGTCTGTTATTCCAAATCCTTCTAGTCTCGTTATGAGGGTGTCATGGTCGACTGTGTCAAATGCTGCTGATAGGTCTAGGATTATCAAGGCAGTGCTGTTGTCAGAGTCTGCGTTCATTTTTAGATCGTCCCATATTGAGAGTATCCGTTCCTCTCAGTGGTCTGAAGCCAACTTGTGCCTGGTCAAGTAGGCTGTGCTCTTCTATAAACACTTGGGTTTTTTTGTGTATGTACGTTTCGAGCAGCTTGGCTGTATATAGGATGTTGGAGATGGGTCTGTAGTTGGAGAGGTCCTCTACGTTTCCCGCTGTATCTTTGAGTAGTGGCCTGATGCATGCAGTTTTGAAGGCTTGTGGCACTTTCCCAATTTTGGAGTGGTTGAGGACGTTCCTGTGATATCCCATGGGCGTTCCTTGTTTAAGGATCAATTTGTATATGTCTGGTGGGCAAGGGTCTTAGGGGGACCCTGAGTTATTGCTTTCATTCACCAGTTTGACGAATGTCTCCACTGATTTTTCTGGAAAGCTTTGTAGTTTGTTTGGGTGCTCCTCCCGGTTGTGGGTTGGGGTTGTGGACAGATCGGACGGTCTGCTTTGTATGGTTTGTCGGATGTTGGCGATTTTGTTTTTAAAGTGGTCTGCAAGGTCGTTGCAGAGTTTCGCGGACGGAGTTGGTGTGTTACATCCCAGAGGATTTTTGATTTCGTTTCATTTTGAAGAGCTCTTTTTGGGTGTTTGGTGCTTCGAAGATTCGGTTGTCGTAGTGTTTCCTCTTTGCTTTTTGTATTTCCTTTTTGTAAGCCCGGTTGTGTTGTAGGAATTTCAGTTTGTTCGCTGTGTCGTTTTGTTTTCTCCAATCAAGTTCTAGTCTACGTTTTTTTCTTTTCATGGTGCTGAGAAGTGGGGTGAACTATTTTGCTATTGGCCGTTTATTAGAAGATGCAAAGGATTTTTCTTTGGCAATGTTGTCTATAGTAGATATAATCCAGGAATGCAGCAGGCTTACCTTTTTTTTTACAGGTCATCTTCATCCATGAATGTTGGGTGTGGTTTGTTTAGCTCCAGGAGTTCTTTCAGGTTGGAGTTTTTGATGGTTCTCCAATTTCTTTTCATGGTTTTCATTGTTTTGTTCGGTTGATTGTTTGTTAGCCTTGTCATTTTGATTACGAAGGGGATAATGAGGTGGTCGCTCCAGGGTATTTGAATTGGGGGTGCCGTGGTGAGGAATAGCTTGTTAGCGAAGATTGCGTCTAGTGTATGTCCTGCCGAGTGGGTTGCTCCTTTGACTAGTTGTTGTAGGTTCATTGCTGCTAGTTGGCTGGTTAGTGATTTTTGTATGGTCGTGCTTTCTCCTTCAAAGCAGATGTTGAAGTCTCCTAGGACTATCAGGTGGTTGTGTTTGATGGCTAGGACGGTGATTGCTTCTGTGACGGAGTCTATGAAGGTTGCATCGTAGGTTGGTGGTCTATATATTAGTACGAATTTCAAGTTTGTTTTGGGTGTTACTGCTAGACGTATGATTAGGGATTTGCATTTATCGATGATTAGTGGGTCTTCCAGTTTGATATCCAGGTGTTCCTTGTGGATGATTGCCAGCCCTCCCCCTCTTTTGGTTTTTCTGTTGATTGGACGCATTTGAAGTATTCAGGCAAGCAGTTGCTGAGGGTGATCTTGTAGTTGTCGTCTAGCCAAGTTTCTGTTACAATAGGATGTCGATCCCTCTGTCGGAGAGCAGATTGTATATCTCGGTGGCATGTTTGGACATTGATCTTGCATTGATGATGTTGCAGTGGATCTCTTTGGTGTGGTTTTGCTTGTTGGTTGTTCCTTGTTTTGGTTTGTGGTTGTTTGGTTGCAGTGCATCATTGTTGGCGTTGATTGGGGGTGGATGAGGATCCGCGAAGGCTGAATCTTCATTGTTGGTGGGCGTATGAGGATCAGCGGAAGCTGCATCTTCATTGAAGCGGTTTACTCGATTGAAAGCTTGGCTGTTCCGTGGTGTTGCTTCTCCGTTTGTGCTGGTTAGGTGAAAGTCTGTAAAAGCTTCTTCTTTGTTGGTCAGTTAGGTTCTTGTTTGGGTTGTTGGTTATAAGATCTTCAACGTCGTTATGTCCGGTATAGTGCGGGTGTTGAGGGTGTCCTTCTGTTCTTGTGATGTATGGGGTGATGGGGTCGGATTCTAGCCGACTTCTTTTTGGGTGTTCCAGTCTTTTTCCTGGTTGTCTCGGGATGTTCTTTGTCTGTCTTGATGTCTCTGTCATTGGGGTATCCTGGTTCTGGGGTTGTTGCGAGGTATGGTGAGATATATAAGGGATTTTCCCTTTGGAATTTTGTTCTGGTTGTTTTGGTTTTTGGCATTGTTTCCTCTATTTGAGGTTGTTGCTTCGGTGGTAGGTTGGATTTGTGTGCCTGTGTCCAGTGCGGCCTTGTCTTGTGCCCTTTCTCGGCGTCTCTTTCTGGTCCAGGGCATTTTGGTGCTCAGAGCAGAGGTGCCAGTTGAGTGGTTGGCTGCTGTGTCTTATGATGGGAGAGCTGTTATTTCTTCTTGGTTAGGTGAAAATTGTATTAACTTTGCAAGAATGCTATTTGAAAAAAATCATGTGCAGGAAAGGGGACTTGCCAAAACAGGGAGTACTCCCCGAAGCAGCTAAACTAGAAAGTGTGAGGACTGGGTAAATCACAAGTGTCTGGCTTCCTCATCAAATAACAGGAGGCCCCTCCCTCTAGTCTCTAGTGCATTTCCCAGGCTCTGGCTAGGAATTACTGATACTCTTATGGGGTTCTGTCCACTGCCAGGAAGGGCTTTGGATAATGGTGTATAGGGTAAAAGGGAATTAGACTAGAAACAATAGAAGGATATATTTTCGTGAAAATGAGCGGTTGATAGCTCAAGAGGGTCTACCGATGGCGATACAGAAATTCCTGGGTTTCCTACACTAAAATAGTTTCTACCACCCAGCTTGCTTCTTGACTTCACACACCAGCAAATATTTCCATCCCGCCTTTCTTACGGTGTGTCCAGCTGCAGGTTGCTCGCCTTGGCCAGTGGAAATGCCATTCGACATGCCTACTAGCTGGTGGTACTTCCATTTATTTTCTTTAGGGTTTTTGTTGTGCTGAGATCGTGTCTTCCACCAGTCACTGGATGCACTCCTAGGCCCACTTTCCATTCTCCTTGATAGACCAGCCTCTGCTGGGGCCTGTGATCTAACCATCAACTTGCTATCTGGTCTCTCTCCTGGTCTGGTCCCTCCCAGTGTCCGAGATCTAGCCTTCAGCATACTAAATATTTTTTCTTTAAAACAAGTCTTTACCATTGGTTTAGCTATATCTCTCATTAAGCTCCTTACCTTGAATGTATTTACTCCTCTCTCTCCTGTGGTTGGTAGCCTGATCTGTGGTCCTACCTGCAGCAACTTGAGCATTTTTAAAGTCCCTTTTATTGGGACTATTATGCAATAGCATGCCTGGTAAATTAGTCCCTAATCGCTTTATATGTGATAGATTATTCCCATTCCCTTCTTACCCGTGTGTTTTCATGGTTTTATTACTGTTAAGTGTTCTGCCCGATTGCTACCTCCCTTTTGCTAAAGATGGCTAATTGATTTGGTCCATGCTTCTCTCGTTTGTATCGCACAAGTCCATTTTGGGATTGTTAGCCAAAGATATGTCCATTGTTCCCTCGTTATTTGTTTCCCTAGTGTGATTTCACATTTTTTCATGTAGTGCCATGTTATATTTTCTTCCTGGGCATTTATGACTTTGTATAGGGTAGATACGAATTTATTTTCCCCCGTCTGGGTCAATATGTATGTCTCAAAGGGTGTGGGATCTCTGGTCAATGCCCTGTTAATTCTTAGCGTTGTGAGCCAATGAAGGATTTGTTCATACTGGAACCTGTCCTTTTCTGTGAGGCCCAGCATGTCCTGGCAGTCTGCGAACGTTCTAATCTGCTGTCCGTCGAACATGTCTCCCACTTTTGTACAGCCCACCTCTCGCCATTTCTGAAATGATCCTTTTTCCGCACCTGGGGGAAGGTCTGGATTGTCAAACCTTGGTATGAATGGGGCTGGGTCTATCGTGAGCGTTCCTTTCTTGGTTGCTTTGTCCCATATTTCCATGGTGGTGCTCATAATTTCACTTGCTTTGATGTTTTGATGCCTGTGCTCGGGTTTCCTCCAGAGGAGGTGTCGCAGGTTTGATCTTGCTACTGCTCTGTCCTGCGCTACCCACCATTTTTCTGATGAATCTGTGATCCATTCGTGTAGGACCCATAATTGCGCCGCCTTGTAGTAATTCCTAAAGTGCCGCCGTGAGAACCTGTCGTGACAATCTTGGTGTCTTGCCTTGCCATATGTATTTGGATATTATTTTGAGTGTCGTGAAAAAGGTTGGCGGTATTCGAGTGGGAAGAGCTTGGAAGTAATACAGCAACCTGGGAAGGATCGTCATCTTGATGACCGTAAGTCTGCCCCACCAAGAGATCGACAACGGATTCCATCTGTCCAGGTCTCTTTTTACGTCGTCTAAGAGTTTCGGGTAGTTCCCCTTGTAGAGGTTTTTTATGGTTGGTGTCAGAGTCACTCCAAGGTATCTCACGCCTTCTGCACCCGCTTGTAGGTGTAGGTCTTTCGTTGTCTCGTATATCTCGTTAATATCTCCCGCCAGGGCCATTACCGATGATTTCTGTTTATTTATCTGTAGACCGGATATTGCTCCATATTATTCTATCTGCTGAATAAGTAATGGGAGGGTCTTGATTGGATCTGTAAGGGTCATCATCATATCATCTGCGTAGGCGGCTGTCATGTGCATATGGCCACCCATTTCTATGCCCAATATAAGTGGGGCCACCCTGATTTTAGCCCGGAAGGGTTCGAGAAAAATTGCGTACATAAGGGGTGACGGGGGGCACCCCTGCTTGGTGCCCCTCCCTATTATGATGGGGTCTGACAATTCTCCATTGACTGCTATCCTGGCCGTTGGTGAGTTGTAATTTTCCCCAATCCTCCTTATGAAGTCGTTGCCTACGCCCATTTTCCAGAGTATTGCGAATAGCATGGACCATTCTACCCGGTCAAATGCTTTTTCCGCATTTATCGAAATTCTAGCTGATGGGATTTTCATGATTCTCGCTTTCTCTGAGGTGCACTATTCGCCTGATGTTGTCGGGGGGTTTCCTATTGGGAATAAACCCTGATTGCTCTTGATGTATCAGCTTGGGGAGCAGGGGTGCTAGCCTGTTAGAGATTACTTTTGTGTAGAGTTTGGCGTCGTTGTTGATTAGGGCTATTGGGTGGTATGAGCTCGGGTTTTCCGGATCTTTCCCTTTTTTGGGGAAGACTAATATTTTTGCCTCATTCATGGAGGCGGCGATGTTGTTAGAGTCCTTGAATGTATTGAAGAGGTTGGTGAGATAGGGCGTTAAAATTTCCGCAAATGTTTTGTAAAAAACCGCCGTAAAGCTGTCTGGTCCTGGGGATTTATTCTTGGGTAGATCCTTATTGCTTATGTGACCTCCTCTATCGTTATTGGTTGATCCAGGGCTGCTTTTTCAGCCGGGGTTACTTTAGGGAGCGGAATATCTTTTAGGTAGTCCTCCTGTTCCTTTTCGTTTGGGTGCTGTTAGGTATACAGAGTCTGGTAGAAGTCTCAGAATATTTCTTTAATATCCCTCGATTGAGTCTTTGTTTCCTTGTCCATCTTTCAGGGAGAGAACCATTTGATCCTGCCCTCTACCTTTTAGTTGACGTGCTAGCAATTTGTCTGCTTTATTTGATTTCATCGCGTACCAGTGTTTTGTGTGCAGCAGTTTGGTTTCTGCTCTTTTGGTCCTGATCAAGTCAAGCTGGCTCTGGATGTGGCGAAATGCCCTCTTGATTTTCCTGGTGGGATTCTTTATCATTTCTTCTCTTATATCTTCCAGCTTTTTCTCCAGTTCATCTTCCCATTTGTACGAAAGTTTGTCTTTTTGGGCTTTCAGCGCTATTATTTGTCCCCTGATCACCGCTTTGAAGGCCTCCCATATCGTACTCTGGGAGACGTCCGTGGTGTCGTTTTGCTCAAAGTAGTCCTCAATCTTTTCTCTAATTGTTTCTTTGGCTATTGGGTCTTGTATGATGTCTCTGTGGAGCGTCCATCTCCAAAGGCCTGATCTGCTCTGGAGTTTGGGAAGTGTGATCCAGAGCGGGGCATGGTCTGAAAGCGATATCTGGCTTTTTTCTATGTCCTGGATTTCTCCCAACAGGGCTCCTGTGACCCATATGTAGTCGATCCTAGAGGTTGAATCATGTACATGTGAGTAATACGTGTGTCCTTTTTGCTGTACCTCTGAGACTCCACCACACATCTTCAAGAGCCATATTCTGTATTCATTGTTTAAGCGCTGGAGAGGGAGATCCCTGTTGGGGATTTTTGGGATTCGATCAGTCTTCTGTCCGGTTCCAAGGTAGGTTAAAATCACCCGTCAGGATAACCTCCCCTTCCGCAAAGTTTTCTAATTTGTTGATCGTGTCTTTGATAAAGCCCTCCTGGCCCGTGTTTGGCGCATAGAGGGTTGCTAGAGTCAGAAGGCGATTGTTCAATTGAACCTTCGCAAAGACGTAGCATCCATTTTTGTCTGCCATGGACGCTCTGATTTGGACCTTGAGGTGGTTAGCGAATGCTATCAGCACTCCTTTTCTTTTCTCCTCATCATTGGATTGGAGAATTTGATTGTATCCTCTTATCCGGGTGAGGCCTTGCCTCTTTTTCTGTATCTGTCTTTCTTGGAGCATTATTATGTCAAAACTCTCTCTGTGAATAAAGTGTTCCATCTTTTTTCTTTTCACTGGGGAGTTCAGGCCCCTGATGTTGAACGTTAGAATTTTTAGCCCCATTCTCTCATGTGTGGCTTGTTTCATTTTGGGTTCTTCTTGTGAGTCTTCGTTGTGTGCAATTGTACCGGTGGTTAACTCATTTCCCCTCCGACCTTCCCTCTCAACACTCCTCCCTCCCCCCTCCCTCCTTCCCGCCCCAACTTTGATCCTGAGGAGGGCACTGGGCCCTATGGATCCTCCGGCGTTGTGCCTTTGCTCCTTGCCCTCTTAACATCTCAGGTATAGAGGTTTTCGGGGGTTCCTAAACCCTGCTTGTGGTGTGGATACCTAAGAAATCCCTTGGCTCGGCCGCACTTTCATGTTAGCACTTGCCCTGTCTGTAGCTTCTGTGCGTTCATCACCTCTCCCTCCATCTGTTCTTGCGTTGTGGTTTATTTTCGTGTAGGTTTAATTTTCCACTGGTTTACGTGATTGTAGTCTTGTTCTCTGCTTTTCTGCTTGCCATCTCCTCGGTTCTCACTTTTGTCGTGGGGGCGCACTTTTATTTGGGGGGTCAGTCACCGGAACCTGGCACCCCAGAATCTTGAGGCCTTCCTCGCGTGTTGTGATTCAGCATTGTCTTTCCTCCCATGTGAACAGGAGACCAAAAGGGAATGTCCATTTATACCGGATTTATTTATCGGTAAGGAATTTCGTTACTTGGCCCATTTCCCTTCTCTTTCTGAGGGTTGACTGTGCTAGCTCTTGGAACAGGAGTATTTCTTCCCCATTCGTTCTTATTTGGTCTTGGGTCCTGGCCTTCCTTAAGATTTGTTCCTTTTGTAAATATCGCGTCATGGCCACTAGAACGTCTCTTGGGAGGGTTCCGGGTTCTCCTGCTTTTCGAGGGCCTACTCTGTGTATTCTGTCAATGAGGATTTCTTCTTCGGATCCACCATTCAAAATGTCTTGGAAGACTTGTTGTACTGTCGTGCGCAGGTCTCTGTCCTCAACAGTTTCCGGCATATTTTTAATTCTTATGTTTTATCTCCTGGATCTGTTTTCCAAGTCTTCACATTGTGATTCAAGCTTCATCGCCACTCTCGCAAGGCGGTCCTGTGCTTCTGAATATTGGAGCACTTCCTCATCTATATTCTGGACCGTCCTTTCCACGGTATCTGTCCTTTCGTCAAGGTTTTCTATGTCTTTTTTCAGTTCATGGACCGCTTGCTTTAGTTCCCCTTTCATGTTTTCAAACTGCGTCTGGGTAGAGGAGATGAACTGGTCCTGGAATTCCTTAAACCAAGATTTCATGTCGTCTTTCGAGGCCATAGCTGTGTGAACTGACTGATCCGTAGGGTCTTCCCCCTTGCTTTTCTGTTTGTTCGGCTTCTTGTTGTCTCCATTTCCTATACCCCAGTATTGGGTCAGATCCTGGGCGTGCTTGGGACCGCTTTTGTTTGCCTCGGAGGCCTGTAATCTTTGTTTTGCCCTGGATTTTGACATGTCTTCTTCAGCCGGGCATTTGAAGATGTTTGTTCGTTTTAGGACTTTGGGTTCGAACAAGTGTTCAAAATGGCCCGGCTGTCTGCAGCCCTTGGTGGGGTCCTTCTGTGTGGTATCGGTTCGGGTTACGGGGTCGCCCACTCCAGTCTTGTGTACTGAAGGTTCCCTGGAAACGCGTGCTTTTTTTTGGGCTCGCCGTTTCTCCTGGGTTTACCCCGCTGTGAGACCTTTTGGATTCCCCGTAGGGAGTGGGTGTTTCTGTGTCCCTTTGCTGAGTCGTTCATAATCTCCCGCGGCCTCTCGACATGTTTATCTGGCTCCCCCTAGCCCACTATGAGGTGCTTATCCCAACACCACTTTGGCTGGGGTTGTCGCTGGGCGGGTTGGCTTCGGGTCGAGGCCCTGCGGCTCCTCTGAGTTGCAATGTGGGGGGGGGATGGGTGCTCGGCCCGCTCCCCTAAGCTTATCCTGTGTACGCTCAGGGGATGCTGGTTCCCTTTCCCCACCGGTGCCCCCGTGTTTGTGGCCTGGGGTCACTGGTGTTGAACGTGTGGGGAGAGGGGCCTTTCCGACCCTCCCGATGGGTCTCCCCGGCCTCGTACCTGTGGTCTGTGGTTGCTGCAGGTCTGCTCGGCCCACCGATTTTCTTCGCTTCCGACTGCTCTGCCGCCTTCCCCTCCGGACTCCAGCCGGGGCTCGTGTGGAGGGCGTCTGTCTCTGCCCGGGCCGCTGACCCTCCCCACCTCGGCTGCTCAGCCTCTGCGGGGTCCGCTCTCGCCCGGGGCCCGGCCTCCTGCTCCTCCGCTCGATCCGCTTAGTGGCGCCTGTCTTCTGCCCGTTTTTTTCTCACGCCGAGAGGGGGGGCCCCGGTGGAGCAAAGCACCCCCGTGGCTCTCCGGGCCCGGCTCACTCGATCCGGTCCTCTTCCTCTTTCTGCCCGGCGGCGCTTCAGGTTGTTGACTGGGTCGGAGTCCTCCCCCGCGGCCCAAGCCTTCTCCGGGATGCCCTGTTGCGGAGCGACGGCACTGGTTCGTCTTCTGCTGGGGGGCTCGAGCGAGGGTGTCGTCTCCTCTACTTCCTTCTCCACCTTCCATAGGTAGTGGAGGGAGGGTATGCTTCACTGGGTGCGGTGTTTGCTTAGCTTGAAGGCTTCGAATTGTTGCGGCCCGAGCTGGGGGACGGAGCTACGCTCACGCACGTCTACCCGGCTCGGCCGCCATCTTGGAATTCCCACTTCACCATTTTGAAGTTGGGCAGAAGTAGCATTTTCCCTTGTGGCCCCATCAGCTTTTAGGTGAGGATATACTGAAATGGTTTCCCTCACCCAAGAATGTATTGGTAAAGGAATGGTTCTCGCTACCAGCATCATGGTGTGTGGCAGCAGCAGAAAACCAAGATCCCTCTTCCTTTATGATTCATTGTAAAGACTGGAGGGGGGTTCTGTACTCCTGCTCTCTATATGGTACAGTGTAGTCCCCACGCACCCACAAAGGAATGTCCGCACACTGTATTAGTTAAAACAGTCTTTATATAATATTCAAGGTTATGTACAATATTATAACTCACTTTGTACTCGGTTATCTATCATGGCAAATCTATACAGTTCTACTAGGTACCACAATTACTATTAGATCTCTTTAAAGTGCATCAACTGTACGGTTAAATGTCACACAAATCAGTTTGTAAAGGAAACCAACAATAGATCTAAGAAGAAAGCAATTGGTTAGAACAATTGGCAGAATACTGGCTCTGTTACCTAGGCACTGTTCTGTGTGGAGATCCCCCTCCCCCCTCCCCCCTCCCCACCCCAACCTGGGCAACCTGTAGAATAAAGATATATCACAAGCCCAGTACATATATTGTTCACAAGAGTCTTTCCAATAGTTCTGCAACCCCAAAGTACCTGGCGTTGTAGCGTTCCTCGTCAGGGAATCAACGGCCCTTCTTGAGTTCCCTCCTTTTAAGGCAGGAGTCACAGGTCGTCGAACGTCCGACGGAGAATAGGGTGAACTACGGCGGTGAAGTGGCAGCTTCTTTCCTAGCGGTGCTCGTCGACAGGGAAGTGTAAACGTCTTGCAAGGAAGAGGCGTGCGAGGCACCTCGATGTCGCTAGTTCTGGACCGCAAAGAGTTTGAAGAACTGTGGCCCAGCAAGGGCGTCGAGTCGTCGGCGTCTCTGGTCTTTGGGTGGCGGGAAACCCACCGGCGGATACTCCTCGCCATGTTGACGGCGGGTTAAGGCGGGTGGCGGTGCAGACGAGAGCGTCCTTGGATCAAATGTTCTTAGGCAAAGGGAGTACGGTGGCTCCGGTCAGCGACTGTGATGGACAACAGTCCGGGCACTTCTCTTTGTGATTCCGCGGCGGTCCCCGTCTCCGTTCGGCAGCCTGTCGTAGGTCTGTCTACCAGGGAGCTTTGGCAAAGATCAGCTGGTGCATGATGGTCTCCCATACCTCCGTAAAAGGGTGCCTAACCAGGTCCTCTCTCGGTCAGTCCTTGGAGACACAGCAACTTTCAGATCGACAAAGTAGAGCAGCAGCACAACTTCTCTTCCAGCAGGGCTTCAAGGTTAAGCTTCAGGTTTACTCCATTTACTCTTCGTAGTGGACTTCAGCTTCTGAGCACGAATTCTAGCCGTGAGAGGCCCCCAGATATACTAGTTGATCTCACATTCATTCTGCTGGGTCACACTCAGGCAACCAATCGGTCAGAAGGGCATTCATGCAGGCAGGCAGCCAATCGGGTGCATAGTGCATTCAGGCCATTCACTTTTCTCCAGACACTCGCAACAAGTTATGTGTATTGGGACAAGTACACAGCCATTCAACACTCCACACTGCATTCATACCAGTTCCGGGCAGGGCTGTCTGTCATTGTGTCAAACACCAGAATCTAGACATCCACAACAAGAAGTGCATATTCGTCACACACTCCATTCACCCAGGTCCCACCGACAGGGTGTACCCACAACATAGTCATTGGGAAGGCTCCAGCCAGTCTGGTTGGCACTTTCCCACACTACCATATATGGAACTTCCACCCAACAGCCAGTCAGGGGGAAGTGACAGTCAGGGCTTCCTGGGACTTCGGGAATTTCAACATAACAGGCGATGGAGGGCAAAAGGCCAAGGGGGCCATCTGTGCCTGTCCAATGACAGGGCCTGGGCATCCCAAAATGGAGGACGCTCAGGGCACCAGTCAATTCAGCACAGAGCTGCCACCAGCCCGTACCCTGCTAAACATAGACTAGGGGCACAGGGTTGTACCCCCCACCCATGGGTGCCATATGGGTATCCCATGGGTCTGTACACCAAAACCAAAAGAGCAGCACCGCCAGGAGTTCCACATGAACTCCTGCACGGAAAACACGACAGAACACCCGATAAAAAGCAGTAAAGGACAAGGATACAGAGACCCTGCCCCTCCGATGCATTTCCAGCATCACACACAGGGGTGAAGGAGAATGTGTTTTTTTGTTAATTATGCTAAGTGGTGCAATTTGTTGCTGTGCAGGTAAATGCTAGGTTGGGTAGTAGCGTTGGTGGTAGTGCTGTGCATGTGGATAGGCGAAGTTGGTCACATGGTTAAATGGATGGTGCAATTATGTAGCAGTGATAGTGTTGAAGGAGTACACTGTTGGGTGCATGCACCACAGAGGCTTGGACTGTAGGACACACGCGGCACTAATGCATTTCGGAATGTGCAGCAGTTACAGGCTGGTCAATGGATGGTGCCATTATGTAGAAGTGAGACTGTTGAAGGCCTAGACTGTTGGGTGCATGGCCGAAGGCCATAGGCCATGCACTCAAGAGGCTAGGACTTTAGGACAGACACATTATTATTGCATTTTGAAATTTGCAGCATGTAGAGGGAGGTGACCTGTTAAAAAAAAAAAAAAAAGGGTGTGGAGCACATTTGGAACGCAATAGAGCAGAACAAGTGAGCTGTCATGCTTGCAGTTTGGTTTTGCTGGTGAGCACACTGTCATAACATGGTAAAGTATTTGATGTATACTTGGAGATGGTGATGTGAAAAGTGATGTAGTGTGGGAACTGGATGCTGGGTTTGCATACTTTTACTATGGCAGAGGATATGGTAGAAGTGCACCTTAATTGTGATTGGCAACTATGCTGTGTGATGAATTGTGACAATAGGACCAATGGTGTGCAACAGTTGTGGTTAGGCTGGTAGTGATACCATACTTTGTGAATGGGTCTTGGTAGGGTTGGTGGAGGCTGTGGTATGTTTGTGCATTTTGGTTATAGCGACCTGTTTTAGTGAATGGGTGCAATGCAGAGGTTCTGTATGTGATTGGTGGATGCGTGTGCAGGTCACCTGTTTGCGGACACCTATTTCTGTGCTAAGTGCTGGCAGGTACAGTGTAGAAGGGGAATTAATTGCACATTAAATGGGTTTGCTGGGAGTGCGGGTGGCTGTGTCATGCGGATGGAATGCGGTACTTGGGCACATGGTGGCATGCACGGGTTAAGGTAGCGGTGTTGGGTTTGTGGAAGTATTATAATATTGGTTGCATGGACGAAGGCCGTAGACCGTAGGGCATGCAGTGAAGAGCGTAGGCCTTTACCATATCTACAGCAGTAAAGCAAATGTGGGTGTGCATCTGGTGCAGGGTGGTGCTTGCATAGTGCAGTGTGTGCACATGTATTGCAGTAGGCTACTGTTGCGAACTGAATGTGGCTACTAAGGCAGTGGCACTATAGTTTGGGAATGGAAATGGGGACGGCCGTAGTATGTGAATGAGAGTGCACAGGGGTGTAGGAGAGTGTTTTCTTTCTACATTATGGTAAGTGGTGCAAATTATTACTTTAGGTCCATGGCGGTGCGCAGGTTTGGTAGTAGTGCTGGTGGTACTGCTGTGTATGTCGATAAGCGAAGTTGGTGAAATGGATGATGCTATTACGTAGCAGAGACAATCTTGAAGGCCTAGACTGTTGGGTGCATGGCTGAAGGTCGTAGGCCATGCACTGAAGAGGCTAGGACTTTAGGACTTTAAGGCATTTTAGATTCTGCAGAAGGCAGAGGGTTGTGACTTGTAAAGAATGGGTGTGGAGCACATTTCAGACGCAATAGAGCAGGATAAGTGAGCTGCCATGACTGCTTGTGTGGTTTTGCTGGTGAGGACACTGTTACAACATGGTAAAGTGTTTGATGTGTACATGGAGATGGTGCTGTGAAAAGTGATGCAGTGTGTCCACTCAGTACTGGGTTTGCATACTGTCACTATGGAGCTGCGGTGTCTGTGTTGAAGGTGTAGACTATTGGGTGTATGGCCGAAGGTGGTAGGTTGTAGGTTGTAGTCCATAGATTGAAGAGCCTAGGACTTAGGGAAACTCACGCTACTAATGCAATGTTGACTGTGCATCTGGTAGACTGTGATGAGCTGCAAAGCATGGATTTGCAGTACGTTGCAGATGACATAGAGCAGTACAAATGAGCTGGCAGATGTGTAGGTTTGGTTCCGCAGGTGAGGTGGATGGTAGAATATGGTAAAGTTTTGGATGTGTGATTGGAGATGGTGCAATGAAAATTCACGCAGTGTGCCCACTTGGTGCAGTGTGTGCATACTGGCAATATGGCACAGGGTATGGTTGAAGTGCAACTTCTATGGTTTATTTACTATGATGTGTGCAGAATTGTTGAGGCAGGGCTGTGGTTAGGTTTCTAGTGAAACAATACTTTGCATGATAGTGGGTAGGGGTAATGGAGGCTATTGTATGTTTGTGGATGGTGGTAATTGCGACCTGTTTTTGTCAATGGGTGCTTTATGGAGTGAGGGAGTGGGTTGAAGTGCTGGTATGTATGTTACGTGTGTGTACTATTTTAGCTGCGTACATGGTCGTATGCATGCATTAATAGTGGTGTGGGTGAGCGCAAGGGTGGAGTGTTGTGTGCATGGGAAAAGGTGTGCTTGGTGCGCCAGCAGATTGTTGTGGATGCAGAAACGGGGCATTCTGTAGGAAAAGCTTGTGGTGGAGGGGCTTTGGAAGCAAAGGGGACGTGTTCTCAGAGTGTTAAAGGGGACATATGGAGTTGTGTACAGAAATTATAGTGAGCAATGCAGAGTTTAAGTATATGATCAGTGCAGGCGTTTTAGAAAATTTGATAGTTGTTAATAGGCACCAGTAAGGAACTGTTGGAGAAATCGAGTGAAAAGGGAGGAAGTGTTGTATCTGCTTTACTGGGGCGTGGCCTTAGCTGTAGCTAGGAAAGTGCACGTGCCACATCATGGCTTTATGAGAATGGCGCCTTAGGAAATGGAATTGTGGATTCTCCAATGACGATTGGAGGGTGTGGTTTAACTGAAGGGGCAGTGACATTTACTGAAAGGTAGATGTATTGAGGTTGGCGAGTGCTAATAGTCGGTGATAGCTTTGTGCACGATCTGCACAGGTATGCCATGGAAAGAGGCTTCGATACTGATTTTCAGTTGGAAGGAGTGCAGGCCTTTTGGGCCACAGTTTGGGCCTCATCACGACTTTGGCGGTAACCATTAAATCCGGCAGTCCCGCTATTACCACAGGATTTAAGGGTCCGCCAAATCAGGGCTTCG
The DNA here is from genome assembly GCF_040938575.1 of Ambystoma mexicanum. Lineage (NCBI taxonomy): Eukaryota > Metazoa > Chordata > Amphibia > Caudata > Ambystomatidae > Ambystoma > Ambystoma mexicanum. The sequence goes on along the minus strand of NC_090941.1, from coordinate 180,244,956 downwards.
GCGGATTTCGCCCCAGCTCTGAGCAGGAGGGAAATCCGCTGAAAATTTGCGCTACTACCACCGGCGGTAAGAGCGCGAAAATTCCCCATTGAGCCCAATGGGGAATGGGGCATTCCCGAACAGGCTCAATGGGGATTAACATTACCGCCGAACTCGTGATCCGGCGCTATTAGCGCCGGGGAGTTCGGCGGTGGGGTTAATACCGCTGGCTGTAATACCGCCGGCGGTAACGCCCAAGTTGTGATGAGGCCCTTGAGTGGGGTTTTGGCTGCATGGATCTTCTTTGCAAATATGTGGCCTTTGTTGGTATGGTGGATGTTGTGGTCGTGCATTTTGGAGGACTAAATTTGGGGCACATGTCGTCTTTATGTTTGCTTGTTTATTTAAAGAGGTTGATGAGAGCTGTGATGCAGATATTTCCTACTGCAAAGGTGATTTTCTCATCGATGACACCAAGAGGAAAATGGGAGCATGCCAGTGTCATTTGTCAACAGCTAGAGGTTGAGAGACGTTGAATAAACAGAAGCATGTGCGACTTTATGTCCAGTGTTGGGATGTTGTGCACGGACTATGACCGCATTAACAACCAGCAAGAGTTCCAAATGCTCCAGGGAAATGGCATTTTTTTGACTTCCATTGGCAATGCTGTTGTGTTTGCCACTGTGCACGAAGATTTGCAGGCAATCCTGTCGAAAAGTAAGATAACGGTTAATCTTCAGTGGAGAAAAATGTCAGGAGGAGAAGGAAACAGACAGTGAGCAAAAGACAGAAGAAGAAGAAAAAAAATGTATGAATGCACATATATATAATGAAAACGCAAGGAAAAACGTGTTTGTGGGGACGACTCCTCGCATGATCTAGCGAGAATTAATGAGCGCACAGAGCACCAGAACTCGGCCGGAAGATGACCAAGGCAGTCAGCCCCGGCCCTCCTCCTGAGAAGGAGCTTAATAAGTGACGGGGCCCACCTGACAGAGGCCAAGCCAGCAGAGCGTAATACCAAGGCTGAGGACAGCTTCCTGGGTGCTCTTGCTGGCTAAGTTTGTCTCATTCCATGACACCTTGGATGCAGTGAAGTTAAATGCATCATTAGACAGCACAACAGTGAGTACGACCCCAGCCCTGCTCTGGATCATACCCAACCCCCCCCCCCTCATTGTTATTGTGCTGGTGTCTAAATAAACACCGACTGAAACCATTCGGCGTCCTGTCTTCCTTCTAGGCCACCAGAGTGGTTTTACACACCATCCTAAAGACACAATCCCCACCCCTTTATTTCACCCCCCCCCCCACCACCCCCATCAACCACTCGACTCCACCACCGCACTCACACAAGGTTATAGCATGGTAATGCCGCGCAATCAGCGGTACTGTGAGGATTCCATGTGGCACATCCGGTTGTTTTTAGGATGGCAGCTATAGCATTGCCACTGAGGAGGCAAAGCAATTGGGCAATGTGCTTACTGGTTGTGGTGTGTACACAGACTGTGAGAGAAGGTTTGTTTATACACATAAATGTAGGAGGCTATGGTGAAAGTGTGCAAGGTAAGGGGCATGCGTCATGTTTGTATGCATGGACTGAACGCACTTGCGTAACGTTGATACTATACATTCCCTGCTGCTTTTGTGGGATCACTTTTCCAACATTTGTAGTACATGCATTACAATGGAAGACCATATTGTGAAGTGTATAAAGTATGTGGCAGCCATGATGTTGTTATGCATGCAGGGTGTGCATTATATCGTATGATGTGCTACGGTACTTTCTGCCGTTTGTATTGTGCATACATACAAGTGTGTGAAGGAGCACCGAGGAAAGGGACGCAGAACAGAGGCCATACAGAGATATTGATTCCTCTAGGCCAGCTGACATTGACCGTGCGCAAGTGAATGGGAAGGAGGAGGGCAAACTGCAGTATATGGGAACAATAAGAAACAGAAATACATGCAACTACAGCTGGTGCTTGCAAGTGGAAGGATAAGTGTTGACATAAAGTGATGTGTGCACTGTTAGGATTCTAGAAACCAGTCCGCAAGTGTGGGGGTTGGCTGAAGGCTCTAGTGTAGGGGTGGAAGTGTAGGGAGGGAGGTGGAATGGGACACTGATAGGATGGGTAAGAAACCAGTGCACGATACATTTTAGCCAGGAAGTCGGCAGGGAACAGGAGGGGAAAAAGAAGTAGGACATGGAAAGGCTTTCAGGTGCTTTGACAGCCTACCATTATTCTCCTCAAGGTGCAGGGAGACAGAGAGCATGTTGCACAGGGAAAGTGCAGCAGAAGAAAGACGTGTACCTTCATCTGATTGTGTGTACAAGCAACTGACCCAGACTGAGTAGGAGGCTGATGAGGGAAAAGGTGAATCAAGCAGATATGTAGGAAGTGAGAGTGGAAGGTATTGAGGTCCCAGGGACCAGACGTCATTCTGCATAATCCACAGGGCTTTTATTTTATTGTTCGCAGTTAGTGGGAGGTAATGCACACATTTTACTGAAGCAGAGATAGGGTACCTGCCGTGCAAATGAAGGACAAATTGCACACTCTTTTATGCGTGAGTTGGTGAGGACAGAAAGTGGAGGTGGGCAAATTCAAAAAGAGCCTGTGCCAACAGTGCAGCATACAAAGCACCACACCCGTGCAGACACTGACCTTTTGAAAAGTGCCTGAAGGTTGCTAATATACATTCAGTGGTGCATTTAGTGCCTTATTTTTACAGGTTATGTAGTAGGTGGGTTAGTGGGGAACACATTTGGAATCCATGTAGGAAGGCAAGTACAGAGTTATTGATTAGCTAATATAGTGTATGATATGGGTAAATAAAAACGTTGGAATCATATACCAACAAATTGCAAGTTCATGGTGGCAGATGGGAGGAACATAGTATGCTTTTTAAAGACTTAGTGGACGCTTATAAGCAGATATCGTGCGCACAGGTACTTCTAACAGAGTTGTGCACACACTGCTAAAAAAATGTCCATTTTTTTTTGTGGTGATGGGTGCTTATGTGCATGAATGTGCATGTATAATTACTGCAATGTTTCACTGAATTTTTAACTGGAAGTGCTTCCCAATAACAGCACACGTGCAGCCTAATGTTGTAATGGTACATATGAACTGTTGTGGAGAAGTGGCATTGTAGTATGCTGAAGTCTTGGAGGCCATTGGTGGATGCGTGTGTCAGTACTTACAAATACCTAATCAGGGCATGGTGGGAAGAGGATAGTAGAAAGGGAAGAAGGACTGTTATTGAAATGTTGGGGTGCGGCTCTAACAGTACTTTGCGAGAAGCACATGATATATTCTGTGCCTTTGAACATGCTGGCCAATGGAAATGCGATTGTTGCAATTGTCCAATGAGGTGCTTAGATTGTGCGTCACAGGAGAAGGTGGCCATATTTAGTTTAATTCCTGTGTAGTGAGGCGGGTAGAAATGGCGAAACGCGAAGTTTTCATAGTGGGTGATCGCTTTGTACTCGATCTGCTTCCGTATGCCATTGAAAGAGGCCTTAATAGCAATTTGAATTTGGACGAAGTGGAGATTTTGTGGTGCGGTGTCCCTGTCCGTAGTTTCCACCATTTGGTTGAAGAATGTTGACTAGTGGCCACTTTAGGTACTGTACACGTAGTGATAGTGCATTATGGAGCATTGCTTTGGGGTTCAATAGCTTGTGCAAGTGTGTACCATCAGCTGAAAAAGATGATGAAAGAAGTGAAGCACATTTTTGCCACTGCAAAGGTGATTTTCTCATGTATACCACCAAGTCCGGTATATAACTTATGTAATGAATGTTGTCGGCAGCCAGAGGTGGGAAGGCGTCTTATCAACAGAATTATATGTGCTACTTTTTGCGTGCTGCTCGTATGTATTCCTTTAAGAATGAGAGCAATGGTCGTCGATATCTGCACCTTCTCAGTGGAAAAGGCATTTCGTTGTCGCACAGTGGCAATGACATTTGGTTTTCAAATCTACAGGCTGCAGTGAAGACGCTATTGTAAGAATGTGAGGCTCAGAGCAACAAATAACCATTACAAAAGCCCGAAAAAGGAGTTGTTACTGTGGAAGTTGTTTTTTAAAAAAAATGCACCTTTTTTTAAAAGCCACCACTACAAAGGACATCTCCTACCTTGGTTGATATTTATTCCCCTACTCCCGCGCGTGCAGACCTGCAAAAAATCGCAGACATCGCCACAGTTGCAGGGTTGTAAGTGTTAACATACGCCGGTTTTTCAAATGCACATAGTGTTTGGGATTGTGGAGGACACGGGATTGCGCAGTAAGCTTTGTCGGTGTGCAATGGACACCCAGAATGTGCTGTACGATATATTTGTTCACCTTAATGCAGAGGGTGACCTTATGGCTGTGTGTTGTACGAGCCACAGCGTATGCTCTGTGGGTGATTTTCACATACATTACTAGACGGTGGGCCTCATTAGGACCCAGGCGGTAAGGGGTTTATGGCGGCGTAAACAGCGCCGACCCTTACCGCCTGATTCCGAGGTCCCTTAGCGCCATGGAGGATTTAACACCTGCTTTTAGCAGGTGTTAAAATCCATGGCGCTAAGGGACCTTGTTGTTAATTACGCCACCGTAATTTACGGTGGCGTAATTAACGCCTTCCCCACTCCCATTATGCCCTATGGAGCAAAAATGGGGAAGGGTAAATGGGGATTGGGGACTTACCGTCCCGCCAACCTCGGAATGGGGCGGTAAATCCGCCAACCACCATGGCGTAAACATAGTTTACGCCATGGTGGTAAAGGTACGACCCAGGCGGTAACTTACCTCCTGGGTCGTAATGAGGCCCAGTGAATGAAAAGGTGCGTCCGATGGGAGTTGTGTGCAGTGTATCATGTAGGTTTGTACGCGGATGGAGCACCCACAATGAAGTGATTGCTTTTGGTTTCTTTGTGTGAGACTTTGGTGACGCTAGATGCAGACAACATTATTGTTGATTGTGTAGGGAGAAATGCACACCATGTAACACAATGTTTAGTGCCATTTTGTGCTGAGGGAGGTAGTAGAGCAGGCAATTAATCTGTTTCCAATCTCTTGCATAATTTTGTTTCCCAATATGCAGCCATCCATGTAGGAACGTTATTTTTCATTTGGTGCGGAAATGGAGAAATCGCAGTATATTGTGAAGAAGTGTATTTGTGTCTTTTTACAACTTGTGTCATTGTCCTGCTATACAAATGGGAATCTATCTAGGGCCAGCACAAGCATTTTCCCCCCCACAAATAGCGTTCTTTTTCCTATTACTGCATTTTCCTTTTGTGCCTGCTGTACACTCGTTGCTTTGGTGCCCTTTTTGGAAGTACACACAATGTTTCGAATTGCTGTTGCGCACTTGCGCCCTTGAAAACGCACAGCAACATGCACAACTATCTTTCATCAGGTACCTGTTTTCACTGCAGTGTTTTCCACACTACCACCGTACCTTCCATTTGTTTGGCGGGTATACAATGCACTTACTTACTTGATTGCCACTTACTTTGTGACACTCTAAAAGGAGCTTTCTGTGATCCTCAGGTACACAAACGATTCCTAAAAGGACGTTAAGATACAGGTGCGCTATTACAAACATAGCACCATTTCCAAATACAGTATGCTAAAGCAAAGTTATGTTTACAGTGCCGTAATAAAAACCTATGAAATTCAATAACAAAAAACATTGTTAAAGGGACATTATGGTTAAGTTGCACTACTACAAACCTTTTGCCTTTCTTGAAAAAAACTACCCTAAAGTAACGTTCTGCTTACAGTACACTATTAAAAACCTATGCAATTCACTAACAAAAAAACGTTGTTAAAAGGACGTTCTGGATAAGTTACTCTACTAAACACCTTTCAGGTAAAACCTAAAAAAAACAGAAATGTGCATGTTATGGTACGGAAAGCAACCATAACGCGCTACCACTGTCCACTGCAAGGACTAACACCCATGACATCAAAGATGATATCACAAATGTCACATCACATGTATATGAAAAGCCTCCAGAAGGGGTTGTCTTTGTTATGTTGGCATAAAACTATCAGAGATCATGGGGAGAACTATCGTTACATAAGTAGGTAATTACACAAGGCATTGCTATTAACCATATTGTATTACACATTTCTTTCCATTATAAGACCAAACTCATGTACAAACGTAAGCAGTGTGTGTAGCATGCATAATACAGGTGCAATATCCACAGTTTTCCCATGTTGCATAGTGAAATGATGCATGCTTTGCTGTTAGACTTTTGTGGACTGTTCAACATGTGATAAGTAGCTACCAATCCCTCAGTTACTATATAAATATACTACTGCACACAGAACTGAAAGACCGCACAATGCATACCAATAGCAGCATATACAAAGAAAGTAAAGTAGGCAAAAACGTAGCAGTACTAGCACAAAGTGTTCATAACCTAACTGATTATTTTAAAGCACAGAAATAAATGCTGTATTTCAGGCTTTCTTCTTCCCGTATATATATATATATATATATATATATATATATATATATATATATATATAGCATATGTCACTGAACCCTAAGGAAAGCAGTGTAAGAACATATGAGAATAGTAAGGTGTGGAAATGTAGTCCCTTCTCACTTTGAAATTCCTCACTGCTAGTCAAGAAAATCACCTAGTGTACATATCTCACTAAACTAAAAGAGGGTGCCAGACTTGTGATGTCATCAATGACATTTGTGATGTCATCTTTGATCTCATGGGTGTTAGTCCTTTCAGTGCACAGTGGTAGCGTCAGTTATGGTTGCGTAGCGTACCATAACTTGCGAATTTCTGTTTTTTTTAGGTTTTACCTGTAACCAGAACGTCCCTGCAGCAACGTTTTTCCTTTGAATTTCATAGATTTTGTAGTGGTGCAACTTAACCATAATGTCCCTTTCACAAGGTTGTTTTGTTAGTGAATTTCATAGGTTTTTAACAGTGCACTATAACTATAACGATGCTTTAGGGTAGTTTTTTGCAGTAAAGCCAAAAGGTGTTTAGTAGAGCAACTTCTCCATAATGCTCTTTTTACAAAGTTTTTTCATTATCTGTATCTATCTATCTATCTATCTATCTATCTATCTATCTATCTATCTATCTATCTATCTATCTATCTATCTATCTATCTATCTATCTATCTATCTATCTATCTATCTATATCTGGTTTTCTACCCTGCTCAACTACCCTTAGCCATTTAGCAGATTTTCGGGCATGACCTGCCAGAGTGATCATTCCTACCGTCTTTGACACATACCTTTCAGTTAATAACCCTGTTTGAACTAATCAAAATACTCCAGGGATTATGGTCACTTTCCATCCTTTCATGGATCTTAAATGTACTTAATCTGGTCGAGTCCTTGGCTGAAACCAAAATAATCTATTGGGAGTACTGCCCTAATGCCCCTTGAAGGTTATTTTGGCAGGTTGGTTGCCTGCTGTTACAAGCCTTAAGCTCCATGATATAAAGGATACATGCTGTAGCAATGGCTCGTTGATGAACCCTTTTTGGTGGTATTGCAACCATGGTAGGGATATCCCAGGCACCATGCTGGTCTTCCCACAGCCCCTCCAATTCCCTAATAGGTTCTATTTGAAGATTTAAATCCCTTTCTGCGACTATACAAGGCTTCATATTGTTTGGACCTTGCCAAGAGATTATCAATTCTTGAATGTTTTCCACTAGAGCCAACCCATTAGCTTTCAATGGTCTATTGTAAAGTTTAAATAAAAGGATCCAATGGCCTTGCCTGCTACACACAACCAATTGCTGGAGCTCTTCTATACCTGTTGAACAAACAGTCAGCTTCCATTATAGTACCATCTCTACTATGATAAGAAGGCCTTTTCTGGCAGGGACCTGAAACACTGGATATCCCTGTAAAATTATTTCCTCTGTTGCCCAGGTTTCGTGCAGAAGAATCAACTGAAAACCCCTAAGAAAATCAAGCCAGTTGGGGTCCTCTCATTTTTTTCCTATTCCGGCAATATTCCAGGATAAAAAAGAGCATCCGGTCTCGAATACTGAGCCCTTTGCCAGTCAGTCCACTTCCTCTAGATTTCCTTCAATTAAGTATTTCCCCACTCTCCCCCATATCATCTTATTAGGGGGATTACAAGCCCCTGAGAAGTGGGAGGGGCCTGGCAACTGAATTCCTGAATGTTGTCCAACCCTTGAGTGCTAAATATAGGACCTGGGGGCTGATCAGAATAGCTCTGCCCTTCGGCCGGAATGCCCGGGAATCAATTGCCAGTGTACATCCACTAAATCCCATGAGCGGAAAAAAACCTGAATAAAGTCCAAAGGTGAATTTTGCATAGGAGTCCGAATGCGTCATACTGTATCTGTTCTAATAATGGATAAGCATCCCTTGACATGTCTTATCATATGGATGCACTTGTTTTTCCAAGGCGTCACCATCCTCAAAAGAGTAGCTTAGATGTCTTCAGACGTTAACCATTGTGAAAAAAGGTGGATTCCTTGACCGCTCCCCCAAACTATTTGCAAATCTTTCACCTTTATTTCTTGCAGGGTTCTCACCAGCTGATATAATACTAAGCGCTCTACGTACATCAAAACATGCTTCTGAATGTTACTTGAGTAGGTTTGTCTCTGCAGTTTAATCTTGGATCAGGGAAAGGGGTCTATCTAATGTCGCAGGTCTGTGGTTGCGTTGGCCTAATTCCTTAAACCAAGATTTCATGTCGTCTTTCGAGGCCATAGCTGTGTGAACTGACCGATCCGTAGGGTCTTCCCCCTTGCTTTTCTGTTTGTTCGGCCTGTAATCTTTGTTTTGCCCTGGATTTTGACATGTCTTCTTCAGCCGGGCATTTGAAGATGTTTGTTCGTTTTAGGACTTTGGGTTCTAACAAGTGTTCAAAATGGCCCGGCTGTCTGCAGCCCTTGGTGGGGTCCTTCTGTGTGGTATCGGTTCGGGTTACGGGGTCGCCCACTCCAGTCTTGTGTACTGAAGGTTCCCTGGAAACGCGTGCTTTTTTTTGGGCTCGCCGTTTCTCCTGGGTTTACCCCACTGTGAGACCTTTTGGATTCCCCGTAGGGAGTGGGTGTTTCTGTGTCCCTTTGCCGAGTCGTTCATAATCTCCCGCGGCCTCTCGACATGTTTATCTGGCTCCCCCTAGCCCACTATGAGGTGCTTATCCCAACACCACTTTGGCTGGGGTTGTCGCTGGGCGGGTTGGCTTCGGGTCGAGGCCCTGCGACTCCTCTGAGTTGCAATGTGGGGGGGGATGGGTGCTCCGCCCGCTCCCCTAAGCTTATCCTGTGTACGCTCCCCCAAACTATTTGCAAATCTTTCACCTTCTTGCAGGGTTCTCACCAGCTGATATAATACTAAGCGCTCTACGTACATCAAAACATGCTTCTGAATGTTACTTGAGTAGGTTTGTCTCTGCAGTTTAATCTTGGATCAGGGAAAGGGGTCTATCTAATGTCGCAGGTCTGTGGTTGCGTTGGCCTAATGCTAAATCTGTAATGAGATCAATCATATCAGGCAAGGTTGACACTATAGTTCCTCTCCTCTGTAAAACTTTGCCTGGCTCATAAATCAAAATAGGGCCGAGATCCTTTGGAGGCTCACTGCCCTTAATGTTATTATATTAACATCAAAAATAAATTATCTTTCAAGTTTTTAATTTCTCACACCAATTCCCAAAGACAATTGCCCAATGTATCTGTGATTAGAGATTTGATTTCAGTTAACAGACCCTTAACATCTATGTCCAAGGGCTCTATAGAATCGCTAGGGGCCCGAGTGTCGGTATTCAGAATACTAGTAACCGAGTTACCTTTAAAAATCTGTAGAGATCCACCTTTTTGTTTTACCCCTTTTAGACCGTCATTTTTTTTTAGACGTGTTGCTTTCTTGTATGATCTTTTGGAGCCCTTTAGACGTGACTGTGCTGGATCAACTTTATCATCCTAAGCAGAACTTTATTCAGTGGTATCTGAGAGTTAACCTCAAATGCTTCTCCCACCTCCACACTGGAAGTCTCAGTCAAAATTCTTGGGGGTACCTCTACAGAAGGACTTGCTTATTCCCCTTGTTGGTGGCATTCAATATGATTTTCGCCCCCCTTATTGTCAACTGATATCACATCATGTTTACAGCGTTCCAGCCCAGTTCTTTTTTCCATCTAAAAGGGATCAAGCAGATCCCTTCCTTGTCTACTGTTTCGTAAAGTACGTCCAACCTCTTTAACCAATGGGGGTTCTTCAAAAGTAATCATCAGCAAGGGTCCCCAATTTGCATCTTGGGCCACACAACTAATGCCTGCTCCTTTAATATGCCCCCTGCTTTATCAGCTGGACTTCTTTTCCCGTTTGGGCCCATATCGATATCATTTAGCAAGTCCTCAATTTCAGTAATGAGTGTATTCAGCTCTGTGATTGGTTTGAACATCCAGGATATTTTTTTTGTCTAGCTTCTGGAGAAGAGGAAATGACAGTCTTCCTCTTAGACATATTTCAAAGGAAGGATAGATGTCCAATTTTAGACATATTTCAAAGGAAGGCTAGATGTCCACCAATTATACCGCCCACAGTCAAAAAGTAAAATATCTGAGTTTACACCTCAGTGTGTAGATTAATGCACTTGCTGGGTTGGAGGGGCATGCCGATTGGCTCAAGGGGCACCCATAGTCGGACTCCTCCCACCCCCCCTCACAACCCACCACAGCCCTGCAAAATAACTGTTGGTCACACAGCAATTCAATGGCTCCAGTCCTGGATGCATGTGATTTCACTGAATCCATTTCTCCTAATGGTGAAATCTTCGAATGTTTTTGAAATCCCTCACCCTTCATCTATGTTTTAAAATGTAACCAGTTACCCAACTACTTAGCCAACCAAATTGGAAGAAAAAGAAATTCAAAGATTTCTTATTCGGTGAAGTGGTATTCAGTGAAATGGTATTTGGTGAAATGTAGGTATCCGCCAGTCACAATCCAATCCCAGTATCCCTTGCCGGTAATGTTTTCCGCGCCGAGATTGCTCACAAAAAGTTGGGCAAATTTAGTCTCAATCGATCTTTCGAACCAAGGTTTCCTTAGTCAAACAGTTCAGACGTGTAAAACTTGTAAAACTTGATCTTTAAAAGATCAATGGTGCCAGAAAATCCATAAACACGAGTTCGATAAAGTGGCGTAAATATTAAAAACAATTTCTTCACAGAGCAATCTTAGTTTATAGCGCAATCTAGGTAACTCACAGTAATTTAATAAGTCCTCCAAGAACCGTGGTGCCATTCCCGCGTTGTCACATTGATCTATATACACTGGGCTAAAGCTCCTTTTCCCCATGCCACAAGAGCTCAAAACTCAGTGATTTCCTCCTGCTTCCCGCTCTGCTACTGAGCACAACACACAGTAGTCGGAGACTGTGATACAATGTATCTGGTCTCAGATGCGAGCAGATGCAGACTGCGACACTGGACTGCAGGCCAAATGAATACAGACGGCGCACCTCTTGTGCCTCAATGGCACGAGGTTCAGGTAGTAGTCGTATATTGAATATGCTTCTACAGCGTGTTACGTGAGATGACCGCATTTCACAGGGCTTTTCCACCCAGGCTTCCATAGAATTACATGTGGGTGGTACTTGGGAGGATGAGCTTTGGACAAAACTTTGTGGGTTGGGTAAAACTAATCTATAAATCTCCCATAGCCACAGTGAGGATCAGTGGTCATCTTTCAGAGGCCTTTTTTCAGGAAAGGTGGACAAGGTAAGATTGTCGCCCTTCCTATTAACGGTGTTGATAGAACTGGGGCTTGTGGGGTTCCAGTGGCCTGGCGTTTGTGAGGACAGGGTATCGTTATTCACCAACAATGTTTCTATCTCGGTAACCCAGTAGGGTCAGTGCTGTGTGTAATTAAGATATTGGGCAGGTTTGGAGATCTCTGTGGTTGGGATAAATCAGTATGCCATGTACTCACTAGAGGGGAATTGCCGGATGGTCACTGGGAAAGGTTGAATGCTTTGACTACTAGTTTCAAATACTTTGGTATTCAGACTACTAAATCTAGGGACGAGTTCTTCAAACTCAATTGGGACCCTCTGGTGGCTAAATGCTTGAAGGATGTCAAAAGGTGGAGGGACTTACCGCTGGCGTTGATGGGTAGAGGGCTCTCCTTAAAATTCCTAAGATTTTGAATATGCTGCAGGCCACTCCGTATGAAATCCCACCAGAGGAGTTTGATAAAGTAGACAGAGGGGTGAGGAGACTATTGTGGGGGACATTGGTTCCGAGGATTGCACAGGATACATTGACCAATATTACATGGGAGGGAGACTTGGTCCAGTGTTTCCGGGCAATGCAAATGGTGGTGGTGAATGAGTGGTTGTCCCTGGATGAAGGGCACCCATCCGTACAGTTGTAAAGATTATGCATGGAAGTGTTAATGCCGTATCAGGTTCTTTTCGGGCACGCTTATCCAAGTGGCTTCCCTCTTGCAGGGAAAGTGGTAATTAAGGTCTGGCGGACCCTTCTTAGTAAACCAGGACTGGAGGTGGTGGCAAAGTACCAGCCCCGATGGGGATTCAAGCTGCTGCCAGAGTTGCATGGTATAATGGGAATGCGCAAGTGGGCGGTATGACGAATCCCAGGATGTCGTCACTGCTTCCGTAGCGGGAGCCCCTTCCAATGAGGCCAGGGAGGTGAGGCTGCTACCCGATAGCCCCCCTGGGGTGGTATTCAGTGGGTCGATCTCATGGTACCAGTGACTACTATTGTGGGAGAGGGCGGTATCCGCCAACACCTACACCTCTCCTTCACCCCCTCTCTCGCCACCCATACCCTCCGATCCGGTATACTTCTGGAGAACTCAGGAAGTAAAAAGGACTGAGACGAGGAAGAGAGGGGTAGTTATCATGAAGGTCCAAGCCAAGCAACTGTAACAAGGAAGAAGTGCGGATCCACGAGGATCACTCCGAGGGACTTGCGTGAACGGTCTAGTCTCCAACCGCAGACCGTAGTGAATGCTGACATAAATACCGACAATAGACTCACCTTTGGGTCAGATCATCCCTGGAGGAACCGAGAGCTTGGCAGACACTCACTGCAGAGAACAACAGGGGAGGCTAGGACATGAGCGAGCGAGAAACAGTGTCCCGTGGACACAGCTAGAGAACCAGAAGACCGGCTGGGGAGAGCACCAGCAGAGCGGCATTGCAGGACCAGGCAATCCAGCTCCGAGGGACACTCCAAACCATCTCAGGAGCCACAGAGCCACTGCGGCAAGCAGAGAAGAGCACCAGAGAGATGGTGAGCCAAAAAGAGACGGGTGGGGGGGCGAATGGGGGGAAGCCTGCAACTGACCGGAGGGCTGCAGCCTGGACCCTAAAGGTATTTGGGTGGCTGAGTCTATGGTTGAGTATCTGCAGAGGGTACGCAAAGCCTTAAAGTCACCAGTGCATAAAAGGGGGGGGGCACAGGATAACTCCTATTGGATATTAAGAGAAGCTTGTAAGTCACTGTAGCAAAGAGAATAGGGTCCAAGACCCTTGCATGAAAAGAATCAGGTAACAAGAATAGCTAATCTTCCTTGGGGCAGTACTTGGAGAAAAGACAACCCAGAACTGTCAAACAAGAAGGAAGAAGGCAAAGCGAGATATATAAAGACTGTACTTGGCAGGCGAGTATACCAAGTCTGTCTTTGAACCTAAGAGACCTGGGAGAGAAAGGAACCAGGTCTGCCAACTAGGGTCTGGGACCCACCAGGGTTTGCAAAAGCATCCAAACTCCTCCTCTTTGTCGCAGTGCCTGGCGGAAGGGAACCAGGTCTGCCAACTAGGGTCATGGACCCACCGCCGCTTTGAGATGCCTGAGGAAGGCCGGTTGGGTAAAAGAAGCTGATCTATACATTACATTTTGTTTTGGTTTTATTATATATAATTGAGGCCTTACGTAAACAACTAGGGGGTGGGGAGTGCTTTGACATCCCACTAGAGACGCCTTTGCTGAGCAAAGTAACTGAGGCTAGATTTACAGAAAAACCGATAGATTTCAAATTTATATTAGTGGTTCATGGGGCTGGAGAAGGGGGGTCACAGACAGCCAAAACGCTCAGTAAGCTTTGTGGAAGATAGGAAATGGATTTGGGTCCTATGGGGAATGGGACCATGCACTGGGTTTGTGGCGGGAGATGGCCATTAACTTCAAACACCAGATGATACAGTACAGAATACTGCACAGGGTATATTCTACCCCCAGCTGCTGCATAGCATGGGGAGAAGGGAGGATGATGCTTGCCCTAAATGCAAAGACGAAAGAGGGAACTTTCTTCTGGCAGTGTAACTATATACAAAGGTATTGCAGGGTAGGGGGATAATGCAGAGGATGTCATTGGTGATAGTTTAAGCATTGGAGGCAGACCCCCCAAGGTGTGTTTGTTAGGGATCTGAAGTTTGTCTTTGCCAAGAGTGGCATAGCGAGGATATGGATATTGGAGGAGAAACCTTCCTTCTCAGAATGGGAGCTTACTATAGATAGCAATGGAGAAGCTGGTATACAAAAACGGAGGGTGTTCATGTGAGCATGAAAAGGTCTGGGGGAAATGGATAGGGTGTTAAGAGTTTGATTGGAGGTTGAGGAAGCTATGTATGGTGGGCTAGGTAGGGAGAGAGGGTATTCAGTTGTTATGGGGTACACAGGAGGGTGGGTGGTGTGGCGACTTGGTCAGTAGGCACGGAGGGTTTGCTATTGCATAGGTTGGATTTGCTGTAAAGTACAGACTGAGGAATGTTTGTCCTTTTTTTAATGACATGTTTAAAAGCAATAGAAAATGGCTCTAAAAAAACTTGAAATAGGTAATTGCCACTTGGATTCTTGTACCATGAGCAAAATGGGAGAAAAAGCTATAACATTTCTTGGGTTACACTTATGCCATTGAACCCACAGGCTCCTGCATTGACCCTTTTAACATCCAGTAGGCAGGTCACCAAGGGGCAAGTACCAAAGCTGAAATTGAATGTGTAGCCTTCTTAACTCAGAAATGACAATGTCTGATGATAGCCCTCACCAGACCTGGGGTGTAGTGAATACTACTGCATAATATATATAGTTAAAGGATCGGTACAATAGGACAATACATTCTTTAGTGCTTGCATCTTCATTGAAATGATGCCAAAGACAAGTGGCGATACATTTTGGACCAAGTGGTCCATTCTAAGGGCAGGTTCTACAAATAAATAATATGAACAAAAACTCAGTAACTGACCCTTTTGTGTACAAATAAATAAGGTATAAAATAAAAGGAAGTTCAACAAATAAACTATGCCCTACCTGTCTTGCACAAAGATTTCTTACACATGAAAAAATAGTGGTATCCATATGGTATGTAAGGATCACAATTGTACTGTTTGGAAGATGTCTCAATTATGCTGCCGTAATGGAGAATATTGCTGAACTCAAAAAAAGGGGGGGGGACCCTCCCTGTAGCTTAAAGTATAGGAGTCGCTGGACTAGTAGCCGCTCAATGGCTCTATCAAAAGAATGTATGAATAATATGCCTGTGAAGGAATAATGTAGATCTCAGTGTAGTTCTTGTAGGAGCTAATCGCCCAAACATAGCAATGGAAAAACTGCTGGCAGCTAAGTTCTTACCTATAAGCAGAGGAATAAATCTTAACATGCAGCGAGGAAAAAACCTTCTGCGTAATGCTGAAATAGCAGCTGTGCGATATACCTGTAGTAATCTAAGTAAAAACGAATGGACGGATCTAGCAAAGACATTGTGTGCATCCCTTTACATCTTATAGTCTTGCCTCAACATGTTTCGACAATTTATCCAGATACTGGGCAGGTATATCTGCAAGAAAAGGAGCGAAATCTAGATCAGCACCTTCCTGCACAGCCTTCTTAACTACCCACTGTAGCTAATTTGGCGTATGCAATGCTAACATACATCTCTGCAATGGTGTTTTCCCTTTTCGTGCCCAATAGCTTTCCTTTATCTCCTCCAGATATCCTTCTTTTATCAATGAAGATTGGGCATTCCCCCAGAAAAGTGCATATGCCATGATCAGCAGCTCCTGCTCGACCCAAACTAACAAAGGAATTTTCACATTCTGATACAACCTCTGCACACCCTTAAAAATATCCCTTGGTACAAGGTATACTGGCGTTGCCCTTGTTTTATGCAGTGCTGTATGGTGTGTGTAAAAACGTGATTAGAGCTTTTTATCTATAATTCTTGATGAAATGGGATAATCAAGGTTCTCCTAGTTAATGCTCCGCACAGGAAAGCATTCTCAGCCATTGCTACGGATGGGCATGTGGTATAGCCCTAAACCTTTACAAGATGCATTGTTATCAGAGCTGACTTTATATAGATTTCCCTGGCCTGGGCTGGAGAATTACTTGCAAATGTACAGTTAAATCTATGCACTATGTGAGTGGTCAGAAATGAAAGCTCGACACCAAGTTGTCATGTTTTTGGTTAAAGACTTTTATTAACTTAAACTGGTTGGGATGTATCTGTGACCCTGCTCTAAGAGGAGTTTCCCTACCTAAAACCAAAAACTAAGGATCTGTCTTTGGCAGGATGTCATAAATCAAAAGCTGTCCTTTTGTCCAATTCTGACCCTCACACTTACAAACAAAATAATAACGTGATAAGGGAAATGTCTTTAACGTGGCATCTGCAAAAAGCATTCCCAAACAAAAATATAATAGCGCCAATGTAAATGTTCTCCAAAAAATTGAAAATACCTTAATTCCAGAGAGCGCTTTCCTTCCCCTGGATCCTTCACTGGTTCTAACAGTTCTTTATCCCTTACCTTTACCCTCACCAATCCTGTTGGATGAAAACCGTTCAATCTTTTTAAGTTCTTCTTTAAAACAAATTCCTTCTTTTCAAACAAGTTCCTTCTTTGTTGAACAAATACTGTTTCTGCTTGACACTCCTTGTAGGTTTGCAATTTGCCTGGTATACTCCCCTGCCAGGACATTTCATGCACTTCCAACTGCCTTGTGTATTCTCCTGCCAGGATTTCTCATATCTTTAAGTTCCTCTTTACATCCAAGTAGCATGGGCCTTTCTTGGCTTGGTAGATCTACTTGTTTTCACTGCTCTTTTAAGCTTTCCCCACAGTCATTTCTTCTTGGGGTTTGGGTTGGCACTCTGCCCTTTCGAAACAATCTTCTTATGTCACTTTGTTTTTTTCACACTCTTCAAAGTGTCTATGGCACGGCGCTAAAACGCCCCACGGTCTCCACTCTGCTCTGGCACTCACTGGCTCTCCGTAGCATTTTTGGGCTTCCTTGCGCTTACGCGGTGTACCTTTGCCACTTACTTCCCACTCTGGGTGGTGGCTCCGACATCTCTCCAGCTTCTCTTGCGGCTCCACTCCTGCACACTGGCTCCTCTCTAGCTTCCAGTAATGTGAGCGCTACTTCTCCTGACTGTGTACATCCAAGGACCCTCTCGCAGTTCCTGGCATCTATACAGCACGCCTTTCTCGCACCACGTTTCTTTCCTTCTCTGGGGGCGAGCTCCTTCTCTCCGCCACACTGGCTCGCGTCTCCAGCTTCTGCGCAACGGCTTGTGCCTCCAGCCTCCATCCGCCTTCACTGGAGATGTCACGCCTTCTCCTGGGCTCTCTCCCATAGTTCAGTTCACATTTTTAAAGGACCTGCGCTCGGGTGTTTTCATCCAACAACTAGCACACTCCTTACCTTTACTGCTCAGTATCGATGCCTTCCTCCTCCTTGTCCCAGTACTTGGGTGGTTGTGGGAATTTAAGTCGATTGATGGTTTCTGATGTATAATACTTGGAGGGTCTTTTTAAAAGATTTCACATGGAAGGTCATGGCAATAGGCCATTATGGGCAACAGGGAGTCTTCCTCATGGGGAAAGTGGGGGATACCGTGCCTCATCCAATGAAGCCATGACATCTCCCTGCTGTTTCTCTCTCCAGTATGATCCTCCCTCATATAGCTACCCCCAGGGTCAGGTAGCGGCTGCCGTCCCCTGGCCACTTGGATGAGGCGATTTCCGGGGAATCCGTAATAACTCCATTGGATTCATCACAACGTGCCATGATGCATGAGTGCTTAGTACTGCTCTTTTACACCTGAGGACTCCACTTCAGATTTTTAGAGAAGTATATGCCTTGATAATTCAAGTGATGAACAACTTCATATTCCCTGTCAGTTATATTTTTTATTGTTCTTGATTAAAACAAAACCTTTTAACTTATTCAAATTCAGCGTCTAATAAGTTTACAATGTTTCACAATTATATAAAACATTCCAAAACAAAGTCCATGCAATATTAAAATCCTGATCGTACATAGAAAGAAGAAATTCCACAGCAATAAGGTATTATACAAATAATTATATTAGTACATAATTATTTGCATAAAATAAAACACTGCTTGTTGGAACACCAATTAATTCCTCAAGGGAAAATCTCTTTCAAAAAGTGAAGTGCCGCAAAACACCAGCCTATTATACTATTACAGACCATAATATGTTGACAAACTATTCCACTCGACAACATCCTAAAATCCACTAATAGATGATTAAAGTAAAATATGTGTTCATTTAAAATGTGACATTCTAATAGCAAATTAAATAAGGTGTCACTATTCCCCTCCATTTGGCAGAATCTGCAAATTTTATATTCCTGCTCCACCTTTTCCTTAGCCCCCAGAATTTCTCTATTTCGGAAAAGGTTTCACTGTAGTCGAAGATATTGGGACTGCCAGAAAGCACTCTGGAATTTAATCAAATAGCAGGGTATAACACCCAGTGGCCTTATAGCAAGCAGAATTCACTTCTTGAATTGTAAATAGCTAATCAAATTCCCAAAGTATCTATTTTTAGCATTTTTGGGAAAGCCTGTATCAATTCAGTGGTTACATTACACACTGCCATGATTTCGTAACAGCCGGCCACCCACTTGTTAAGCAGAGTAATTTTTCTGCATTTGGGTTGTTTGACCGAAGTGAAATGATTCACGGCGGAATTGGCCGTAGTTAATTTCGCCGTGGATCGCTTTGCACTTCTGCCAAACAAACCAAAATGTGCCTTGCACTACCCTAACTCTGCCCTCCCCTGCTTACCTGCTTGCTTGCTGCTGTTTCCCTTGCACCCTCTACAGTATCAGATCTGTCCCTTGAACGCAGGTCGGATTTGATGCCGCAGGGTCCCTTTTGCTTTTTCTTTTTTTTTCGGTCCCCCGCCTCCATTGTTGAGGAAGCTGGGGACACACCTTCAACTCTCAAAGCCCAAAAATACCGAACATGGGAAGTGGGGGACACACCCGCTCCACATGTTCGGTATTATTAAAAATCGATCGAATCTTACTGACGGAAATCAGCCAAATTTATAATTCCATTGATTATTTTTTAAATTATTATTATTTTTTTTAAAATGATCAAATTGGGTAGTTCAATTTTTCTTACCCATATGCAGCTTCTGTTCCCACCAAATTCGATTCTCTTCTGCCAACACATTTTTTGATAGCATAGTTACATTTTTTCATAGTACACATACTTTGATAGACGATTGGCCTAATGTATACCCAAGGATCACTGCTGGGGCCCCCATTGGGAGTTTCAAAACTTTCAGCCTTCAATTTGAGCTTAGTTGATGAACAAAGAAATCAGGTTTCCGCACCATAGGTAACCGGGTTGAGGGGTACTCTTGGGGATATCAACCAGAGTATAGACCCACAGGGAACACTGTGAGGAAAGGAAAGTGCACTAGTGGAAAGAATAAGAGACAAGTGATGAAAAGAATGAATAAAAACCAGAGGGAAGGACGAGCAGTGAACAATGGTGAGAGAATAGAGAGCTATGTGAGTGGAGATTAAGACTGAGACACTGCCACGGGTGCAGACCAGAGCTAACAAGAAGCACGGGGAGAGTAATATATGGGGAGAGCAAGGGAAAGAGGGAGGCCCGTAGGTGGGCAGAGACCGAGGTGGTCTAAGGAGCAGTGGATACTGGAGAGCACCAATGAGGGAGGATCCAGCAGGCACTGGAGAGGAAGAAGCGAGAGGGGTGCCGAGGCAGTCATGAAAGGGTAGGTCTGTGGGTGAAAATGACAGGCAATGGCTGAAACGAGAGACTCACTTGAAATGGAGAGAACCGGGGGAGAAAATGCCTGTTGTGCCATAATTGTCTGAGAGAGTGGAATCAGAGTTGTGAAATAGCATCCAACATAAGTAGTTTTCAGATTGTTCATTTCTATTTTATACGCTTTTTCCAAAAAGTAAAGTTGTAAAAATGCTTTTCTATTAGGATTACTGTGGGTGTAGACTACGCTTTCTGAAGTGGGCCATTGTGATATAAGATTAATTCAGTCTACAAAAGAACAAAGATAGAGGTGCAGGTTGTAAGAGCCTTAAGGCTTTTTTTTAAAGTTAATCTAGTGTATCCAAAGCACTTCGAAAATAAATAATTGCTGCACCATTAATGGAAATCTCAGTAAATGTTTATGCAGAACAAAAAGCAAAGCAACAATGGTCACCAATGGTGGCGGCCGTCATGTGTTGCCCTTATTTGAGAGGATTACATTTGCTAACCTTCAAGGTTGGGTTTTCAGTTCTTTGTTGCACGTTGCATTATTTCTTGGGTGCGAGCCCTTTTTAATAAATGCTATTTGGTCACATTTTTGTTTCCATCAGGAGACCAATTAATTGGGTATTCCAAAACCCTAAAATTGCTTTCCTTTTCTAATCTACACTATAAAAGGTTTGCAGTTATACACTGGTATTTACTTCCTCAAGCGTTGTCGCAGTTGTTTTCAGGGTATACGTTTCGTGTCTGGATATATCAGTCACCCTCTAAGAGAGCCATCCAAGTCTCCTTGCCAATCGGAAGTCAGCAAACTTCAATTTGTTGGTGCTCTTTTGGCATAATACTACCTTCAGACGTCAAACAGGCCCTTGGTGATGGTGTTTTTCACTATACCAACGAGGTGTATGTAGACCCTTATGAGTAAGTCCCAACATGTGATTTTCTTTCTTTAAAAAAAAAAAAAAATGTTAAGGACATTTTTCTACTTACTATTTCAACCACTACTGATGAACATCAGACACACGAGGGAAAGCATGGTGAACAGACTGGGAGAGAGCTTTAGATTTGACATTTCCTGAACTCTGAGCTCTCAAGTTTGCCAGTTCCTTTCTTTAAAAAAGAAACCCATCAGGGGGCGTGGCTAGCCGCGGGATGAGAAGGACATAGGTCTCCTCGGCTCCCGCGACCACAGCAAATATCCTGATAAAATAGCCTGAAATTCGACGACATAAGAGCTGATAACAACCCCGTAGGGTGTTGGATACCCTTGGGCACAAACGAGGCGTAGAGCAGAGGAAACCGCAGCCGATTCCAAGAAATACGACCACGAGAAGTTTCGAGGCGATCGACATCCAGCTTCCAAAATGGCCGCCGGCGCGCACGGATGAACGCCCTGAAGTGAGTCCGTGCGTCATCGGAATGCAGCCTGTTACTGTTCCGCAGTCGACATCGGAGGAAGAGAGTGGGCCGGCGGGACGGTGTCCCTCCCAACAGGCGGACTATAGCGAACCAGTGCGGAGGGGAGAGCGGAGCGCGTATCCACCTGCATGGGACGCCGCGACCTCCTCCGACAGCACTCCTGCTCGAGAATGAGGGGCACCGTTCCCGTGCGACCCAGCGTGTGAGGCAGACCTGTGAGCTACGGACAGGGGAGAGGTACTGGAGCGGCTGGACAGCGTGGGCGAGTGTTCCCCCCCCCCCCCTGAGCTCCGCTCCAGGAGGCGACGGCGTGCAAGACAGGCCAAGCACGCAGCCCCATACACAGCTAGTGATATCGGTACCATGGGGAAAGACAAGGCGAGTAAACTTCCCACACAAAGCAGGATGGATCCGTATACCATACAACCGCCCCTGGCGGCAGACCGCAATCCGTGGACGAGATGGAAATGGACCAGGGAATTTCACTGAAGGACATTATGGTCGCGATAGCCGATTCCCGCTCATCAATGGAGCAGAAAATGGACGGGATAAGCATGGATGTATCCCTCCTCCGACACGATCTTCAAAAGCTAACAGCACGCACCGGGGAAGCGGAACATCGCATATCCAACACAGAGGATGGAATGCACAATATGCAACAGCAGCTCCAGAACGTAAGATCCAAACTAAAGGTACTGGAGGACAGAATTGAAGATGGAGAGGGCAGATCAAGGCGTAACAACGTGCGTATACTCGGTATACCTGAGAAGGCCGAAGGCTCCTGCATGGAACTTTTTCTAGAACAATGGCTGACTGATCTGTACGAGTCAGATGCCTTCTCCATGTTCTTCTCCATTGAGAGGGCACACAGAGTGCCCGTAGGCAGACCTTCACCCGGTGCACCTCCACGCACGATAATTGCAAAATTCTTAAATCATAGGGATCGTGATGCCCTACTGCAACATGCATGTGCAAAAGGCACCGTCACATTCAACGGTTCCAAAATTGCCTTTTTCCCCGACTACATCAGGGAAGTGCAAAAGGCGAGACATTCCTTCGACCACCTCAAAAAACAACTGCAAACAATGGGAGGTGAAGTATGGCCTGCTCTTCCCTGCGCAACTCAAGATTTACCATAAAGGGACAACAGTCCATTTCAATGACTCCAAGGAGGCTTGGTGCTGGGCTGAACAAAACATAGATGGAGACTGGTCGGCCCCTCGCGACAACAGGGGAAGGAACCGAAGGCCTCCACCAGACCAACAGCGGGCGGTCCGCCAACCACCAGCGCAGCACCCACCGGAAGAGCGGGGAGGCTGGCCACTGCCCCGTGGCCTGCCGGATGCCCAAGGTCCCGTTGGGTCATCCAGGTTGAGCTACTGTTTTACTCTATCTACACGCACTTTCGCAACAGTAGGCTACACACACTTACCTGATGCGGTCGCGGTATGCCCCAAGACCGCGACCCAAGTAGAGCCTCCTCCACGGGTATTATTTGTGGCGGTTCCCCCCTAGCCACCCCCCAAGAGAGGGCTATCTCCCCCTGGGATCCAAGCCGGGGGAGGCTACCTGTACTTGAAGTTAAGTTAAACGCATGTAAGTTGTCCAGTTGACACCAGTGGTTTTTTGTTCGGGCGACCGATACTTCTAGTTGGGAGGAGTATGGGGGGGGGGGTTGGGGATTTGTTAGGTTTAGTTACAGACAGGACCTGTCAAACGCATAGGATGATAAGGCTAGATAAGACAGAGTTTGCCTACGGGCGTATCTGCAGCTGGCGTATAACACCGTCGGCGGCAACACAGGCAGTGACCATCACGAGCACCCATGGCATCACATAGTGGTAGTAGCGACGCTCTCAGAACACTGAGGCTCATGACTTGGAACGTTAATGGGCTGGGCAGTGCAGTCAAGCGTCGGCTGGTGCGGCAATTCCTCAACAGGCGGGGGGCTGACATAGTGTTCCTATCTGAGACTCATCTTGCAGGCACTGACTGTACCCTATTCAGACGCACAAACTACAAGCTGGCACTTCACTCAGGTTTCACGATAGGCTCAAGAGGGGTCATGATCCTGGTACACAACAACCTCCCCTTCCACCTCACGTCGGTTACCCATGAGACAGGCGGCAGATATATGTACGCGACAGGCAAGCTATGGGATCACTCCATCGGTCTGATAGCTACCTACGCACCCCTTACCCTGCTTGAGCCGCTGCTTACTGACATTGCCCCGTTAATCACAAACGACACATCCAACCTCATGATCCTGGGAGGTGACTTTAATGAAGTCATGAACGTAACCCTTGATAGATCACACTTGAGGAATAGAAACCCCAATGTTCCCACCAGACTTGCCAGGTTTGCCAACGCACTAGGCCTATGTGACGTGTGGAGAGAACTCCACCAGGACACGAGAGAATACTCTTTCCACTCGGGGGCACATGCCTCGCTCTCCAGGCTAGATTATTTCTTCACCCCAGCAACTGATTTACATAGGGCGCAAGAAATAGACATTCTCCCCGGGGCACTCTGACCACTCCCCATTAGAACTGACACTCATAACATCCAGGCGGATTCCACCGCCGAGCTGGTGCCTAAATAGCTATTACCTGGGTGGCCCTGTGCTTGTGGACAAGCTGCAGGAGACGACCAGTACATACTTCGAGCTCAACTCACAGACGGCAATGAACCCAGGAACACTGTGGGAAGCCTACAAGACGGTGTTAAGAGGCGAACTGATATCGTGGACGATCGCGAAAAAAAGACAGCACTGGAGCAAGACTCTTGAGGCCGAGCAACAGGTCAAGCAAGCAGAGGAGAGGCACATAATTGAGGACACACCGGCCTCGAATCGGTCGTTGCTACTGGCACAGAAAAAGCTGCAAAACATAGAGATGGACAATGCGAAACAAGCGCATACTGCAATGCGGGCAAGAATTTATGAAACAGGGGACAAGGCGGGCGAGATGCTGGCTTGGCTGGAAAGGATGGAACAGGGACGCAGCCATGTCCGAAGGCTCGAGACAGGAGGACCGAATCCAGGAGTGACCGATCAGGAAATAAGTCAAGGCTTCACAGATTATTATGCTGAGCTGTACAGAAAGCCCACGACACAGATGGACGTCACGATCATGGAACACATTAACATCCCCACCGTAACGGAAACGCAACTGCAACTGCTGGAGAGGGAGATCACAGAAGAGGACATCCTATGTGCCATGTCGAGCCTCAGGTCCTGGGGATTTACCGGATCGAACGGCTTCCCGGTTGAGCTATGGCGAAAGGTGGGGACCAATGTGGTGACCCCCCAACTACTCCAAATGTACCAACATGCGGTAGAAGAGGGCATTCTCCCACCAGATCTGCGAGAAGCAACAATAATAGTGATACACAAGCCGGACAAGCCCCAGGAAAGATGCAGCTCATATAGGCCCACCTCACTCATCAATAGCGAAACTAAAATTCTGGCAAAATTACTTGCAGACCGCCTGCAACAGGTTATTCCTACCCTGATACATCCGGACCAGTGCGGCTTCATGCTCCAGAGATCAACATGTATGAACCTCCACAGGCTATATTCGGCCCTGGAAAGGGCCAACAGCATACAGGGCCCGCAAGCCCTGCTAGCAATAGACTTCAAGAAGGCCTTCGACTCGGTGAGATGGGAGGCCATCTGGACCATAATGCAACGCATGGGCTTCGGTGAGAACTTTATGAAGTGGGTGCGCCGGTTGTACGAATCCCTGGTGGCCAGGACCAGAGTTAATGGCTGGCGTTCGGACCTCTTCAATCTGGGGAGGGGCACGAGACAGGGCTGCCCGTTGTCAGCCATGATTTTTGCTATCGCCATCGAACCACTGGCAATCCTCTTGCGAAACACGCCAACCTGGGAAGGCTTCCGTTGGTCCGAGACCTGGGAAGACAGAATATCTCTATATGCAGATGACCTCATATATCTGAAAGACCCAAGCAATGCCTGTCCCAGAGTCATGCACCTGTTAGAGCAATACGAGGCATTCAGCGGATTGCGAGTGAACTGGTCCAAATCCATCCTCTTCCCGCTAGGGGACACCTCGTCGGCAAACTTGACGTCTGGCCCTTACCAGATCGAAAGAGAACAGTTCAAGTATCTGGGGATACGTATCACAAAGCAATTGACTGAATACACAACCCTGAATCTCTCCCCCGATTTGCCATTGGATCTCCTTTCCATTAACGCTGATGGGCAGAGCGGCCCTGTTCAAAATAATTGCCCTTCCTAAATTCTTATATATCCTGCAAAATGCGCCATTATACATTCACCAGCGAGAATTTCACAAAATAGAGTGCACCCTTCGGAAGCTGCTATGGGGGGGAGGACACCCACGAATTGCTCTCTCCACGCTCCAAAGGTCTATCTGGGAAGGAGGCATTGGACTGCCCAGGATACAGTCATATTACTGGGCCAGCCAGATGGCGGTAGTAAATGATATGCTCCACGGAGACGGAAGCCTCCCACATATCAAAGGTCTTATCTGTAATGCCACGACCACGCCTCTAGAGCATCTGAATGGAGGCCTGAACCGCACATCACACACGGATATGGCAACGCATATAGTGAGAATATGGAAAGATACACATCAGTACCTGGGATGGGGCGGGAAGCTAACGCTGGCACAACCCCTATGGAACAACTGCAATCTTCCTGAAATAAGAAAGCTGCCCAGATGGCCTGAGTGGGCCCAGCGAGGAATCGCCAGTATAGGAGATGTGGTTCACGAGGACAACCTGGTACCATTCGAGACATTGCATGAAAAGTTCTCCCTCCCAGACACAGAGCGGTACTACTATATGCAGCTGAAACACGCTTGGACGACCCACAGACTCATAACACGAGACATGCCGTAAAGCTCCCCATTAGAGAGAAACATAGTTTTGGACCGGGTGGACCGGAAAGTCACCTCTACCATGTACAATGTGATGACATCCTTTGTGACACCGGAACTAACCAGTTTGAAGGCAAAGTGGGAACGAGATGTGGGTCCCCTTCAACCGGAGGACTGGGTGGAGGCCCTGATGTACCCACGAGAAACGACCATTCCCTCTAGACTTAGACTGGTCCAACTGAAGATCCTGCACCGCACCTATTACCCAAGAGTGGCTCTCTTCCTCTGGGGCAAATCCTCGGACGCACGATGCCTACACTGCAAAAGTGAAGAAGGTACCTTTTTCCATATTTTGTGGGAATGTAGTAGGATACAGCGGCTCTGGCAGAGATGCTGTGATAAACTGTCTAGCGTTATAGGTAAAGAGATACAGAGATGCCCAAAACTCCATCTCCTGGGGATCTCCAGTGACACTGACCTTTCCCGTTATGAGAAGTTGTTCTGGTCGACTGCGGTAGCAGTTCTCAGGCGGAACGTTGCGCAACTGTGGGGATCGGAACGTACGCCAAGCTTTGAACAGTGGGTCACGGATGTGGACATATGCGCTATAATGGAACATAGAGTGTACGCGGCGAGGGGTTGTCTGCAGAAAGCGGACAAAATATGGAGAAGATGGGAAGAGGCTAGCTAAAGGACAAGAATGGCTCCACAGCCTCTGTGACTGAGAGTTACCCCGGGAGAGTGGGGGAGATGCCTCTGCCGAGAATATCCTATGCCACGAGGTCATCTGTTGTCAAGTTGACGGTCTGTCGGACCATGGTCCCGGGAGTTGAGTTTTTGAATATTTTTTTGTTTCTTGATTGTCTCTCTCTCTCCACATCCTATCACATGTACCTGGAAATGTAGATTTTGCATATGTTCCTCTCCAGTCCACCCTTTTCTTTCCCTTCTGCTATTGCCCCAAAATTTCCCCTCCTTCCCCACGTCGCTACCCGGTACTGCAGAGAGATAAGTGTAATGTTGTTCTATGTTTAAAATCAATAAAATCTTTGATCAAAAAAAAAAAAAAGAAACCCATCCAGGCTTGTTTTTTGTTTTCTGGGAACTCTGTATTCCTAAATTTAAAATGTTAAACACAAAACAAGTCCCTGAACTTCAAGGAAAAAACAGGACAACATGGTTTTCTCACGCACGAAACTGGTGAACTTAAGAACTTTGTAAAGTCTACATCAACTGTGCACATTTCATGCCTGCAAAGAGTTCCTGAAGCGCAGTACATGCACCCCCACATATCCACATTAAACAGTGTACATTGTGCACTATTTAGACCTTACCCTCAGGTAGTGGTAGATAGTGAGGTTTTTAAAAGCGCGACCATTCACACAAGTGGGCATCTTGGGGCTAAAACAGCATGAACCAACAGATTGAGAGTCTTCCGTGGCCTCTATAGACCACAGGAGCTGCAAGAAAACAGTGTGAAGCCTTGGAAAATGGAACTATGGTTTTAGGCTAGGCTTAAAAAAAGGTTAACCTGGTCATTCTAAAGGCCAGATGATTGCATTCATTTCATGGATGGGCTTGGAGAGAATTCCAGATCCTGGGAGCAAAGACCAATAAGGGTCTGCAATGATCTGCTTGACCTTCAGAACAATTAAGATAAAAAATATCAGAGCAAGGCCTTTTGGCTGAAATGTATCAATACAGCTTCTTTGAGAGTATCAAAGAATGGTTAGAATACAGAGCCTTGCGTGTCGGACACATGTCTTTAAATGTAACTGTGTCCTACCAGAAGCCAATGAAGGACTGGCAATCCTGGTGAAATGCGCTGGAATATGTGGCGTTTGAGCAAGGCCGCAACAGCACTCTGTACCCTCTGTAGTATGAGAATAGGACAAATGAAAATCCTCCTTAAATAAAATTGCTGCAGATGCGCCAGCAAGCGATGTTGCGACGCAGTGTGGCAGAGAGCAGACCAAGACGGTTACAGTGTTACTCTGTGAGTGTGATGAAGCCAATAAATCCATCAAGATTTCCCAGCACTGACCTCCTCCCAAGTGGTCTGGGGATGGCGGCCGCTACCTGACCCTGGGGGGTCACTATATTAAGTAGGATCAGATGGGCAGAGATATCTACCGGGAGATGTCTTGACTTGGATGCGACTCAGTGTCCCGCCCCCCACCCCCTTCCCATGATGAAGACCATCTAATGTCCAAAACCTTAATTCCTATTGTCAACTGTTTGTTTCCCCTTGTAGAGGAAGTAAACCTCTTCCCCAGATTCTTTAGGTCAAAACCCATTTATGACCTAGACACAAAAAGCGCCAACAAAAAGTTTTGCTTCTGATATACCTTTATGTGAAAGTGTTCTCTCGTGTAAAACCATTGGGGGGAAAAACTACCAAAATGCTATATGTCGATGACTTATGTGTACTTCAACTCCCATAATCACTGCAGTACTGAGACGAGGAAGATGAAGGAGCTGGTACAAGGTAACAGGAGCTCAAAGCTTAATGTGCAGACTAATTTTACTGAATCACCTGTGCGCGGGATATTTCATTATGGCAACCGCACTAGTAAGTGTGGCAGTGCCAAAGAGGACGTTGGCTTCTGTGCAGAGGCTTCTGAATGCGAGCGACACGTACTGTTGTGGCAGAGAAGAGAGTCCGTTGATTTTAGGAGAAACGCAGTGCACGAGCAGGAAGAGCCATGGAGACGCTGGGAGCCGCGAGAGAGTTCCTGAGACCTCTGCTGCTCGAAGAGACGGCGTTCTCCAAATTGGGACTTTGAAGGAAGCAGGTGCGTGACCGGCAAGGAAGCCTGAAGGACATCTGCATGATCCAGAGGGATTGAAAAGCATTGGGCGCAAATAATTAGTTATTAATGTTTTTTGTAATTATCAGGCTGTCCTGATAAATTCAGAGGTTTTTGACAGGTTGGCTCATATTTTGTTAGCTTAGTTCGAGAAGGGTAAAAGAGTAGCATTTTAGTTGGGATTTCAATGTGGATTATATAGATAACCATGACCATTCTCCTACCAATTACAGGGAAAAGGAACAATGCTATTAAAACAGGCTCTGCATGGTAGAAAGTGGGCAAGTTTCTTTAAAAGCTGGAACTTGTTTATTCTTTCTAATAACAGTAAGAATATAAAAAAGCTTCAAAGTACAGCGGGAATCGTTATCATCTTGTATAGATTTTATGGTTGTCTCAGAAAATCTATGGATAGAATTTAGGGACTTTGATGTCTTAATGGTGCTCCTAGTGACATCGCAGATTGAGAAAATATTCCTACCTTAGAACCTGGGAAATGTCTCCAACTTCATCATTCAGTTGATGTCACGGAGGGCAAGAGTAGGCTTGTATGGCCCTATCAAGATATTACTAGGTTTAATAATCAAATAAAGGAAGTTATGACCTGCAGGAAGGAAATCTGAAGACTGGGTTTTGCACTATAAGCAATTTCTCAGCCATAGTACATGATCTGATATTCTACCATAAGGCCTTTGGAAGCCCTAAAACTATGCGTCCTTGACGTTAAGAAGCTCATGCGAATTAGTACAAAATGAAAAAAAGATCTCCAGATGGGGGTAACAAAACTGAATTGTAAGGGAGGGAAAGGCAAAAATATAAATATAAGCTAAAAGCCATGCGTTGGTTAATGTATGAAAAAAGGGTAAATTATGTTAATCGATAGTCTAGAGAAAACGGACATAAATTTTGGAAACTGGTGAATAACGGGAACACTTCCAAGCTCACTCAAAAACGCAATTTCTGAAATGGATTGGGTTAGATACTTTTCAGATCTCTGGACTCCCCAAACAGTGTCGAGCAATGTTTCTGATACTGGGAAAGATGCTTAGGTCCTTCGGTATAATCTGAGCGACATTGAACAGCTAATTGTGAAGAGCGGCAACTCGAGAGCCCCTGGATGCAATGGATTGTGTTTGGTCCTGAAAAAGAATCCCCAAATGTGGGCACTTACATTATCAAAACCTTTCAACTGAATTATAGAATCTAAACAGACACCGGCTCCTGGAAGTTAGCCCAAGTGGTTCCCATGTTTAAGAAGGTTAAACGCAGTGAACTACAGACCAATTGCTCTACTAGATGTAGATTCCAAGATCTTTTCGCCATTGGTCTTGAGGGAATTGCAACAATGGGCAAAACTGAATGGAATTCTGAAGACGAATCAGGTGATTTTTAGGGCTGTGGTAGGCCCTTTCCTTGCAGGATGAGTCATGGATACGATACAGAGACTGACGTGGGAGAAGGCAGTCCCAGACGTTTTGCTGCCACAATAGATTTATCCCTAGCATTCGATTTTGTAAACTGTGAAATTCTGTGGTCTAAAATAGAATGCTGGAAAATACCAAGAGGGCTTTTAAAAATAGTTAAACATCCCCATACTGGGGCTGGTGGCGCTAGTTAGCCCAGCCAGATGGCTGCGAGCCTGGGAGCTTCTAAGCACCTCAGACACTCCGGGAAATATCCTAACGGATTCCAGCTCGCCACTGTACTAAATTATGGTGCATAGGCTGTGTGACAAGTTCGGCGATCCTGCGTTAACTGCTGGCTATGCTTGAAGTGGCGATCTGCAGGCAGGGATTTGCCTGCTGTGATGAAGCGTGAGATGAGTGTGGGCTGCAGTAGCCTGCACGCAAACCCAATTCAAGCGCAGAGAAGAGCACACCTAGTCAAACTTGATCTCATCAGCTGTGGAGCTTGTGGCCACTGTCTCGGCAGTCGGAGACTTAAGCGGGGAGCAGAATTGTATCACCAGCTGTAGGAAGCACAAGGTCCAGGCCCAGGAGGGCGTGAACTGTGGGGAGCTGCTACCTGAGGCCGTGGCCCAGCCACGCGACACTGCAGGGCGCCCTGGTGGTGCCTCACGGAATGGCATATAGACAGCAACTGATGCCGCTCTGAAGACCGTGATTGGCCTGGACCCTGTTGGGAAATACTGCTGTGCTCCTGCAGATAAGCGGACTGGGTACGTGGGACGCGGGTGACCGCTAAGATCACTCCTGGTGACCAGCGCAATGCGGCTATTATAACTGCAGAGGCCAGTGCCAATCCCGCATGTCGTAAGAGACATTAAGGTGCTTGAGCAGGGAATTCCATCTGCCTAAATAGTGCAACCCATGGGGCTCCGGGGACTTTTCGCAAGTGTTGGAGGTAACAGCGTCCTGCAGGCAGAGAGAACGCTGCAGCTGATTCTGGGTAGGCACTTGCACAGCAAGCTGAACCGGCACTATCTTTGATCCCTCGCACGACCCCAGAGGTTTATATGGATGATGCAGGACTCCATGCATGCTACAGTGGTGGATGCTTGCCTCATAGTTGGTGAGACAGTGTGAGCTTCTCGCTTCATGGCAGCAGCAAGGAGGGGAGAGCGTGGGGCAGGCACCAGCTATATCAGAAGGGAGAGTGGGATTCTGCTTGTATCCCCTGTGTTGGAAGTATAGAGTTGGGTAAAGAATCCTAAGGATTCCTCCCTGAAACCCTGCCTAAAGTCTCCTCCCAGGTGGCCAGGGGAAGGCAGACACTTCCTGATCCCAACCCCGGAGTGGTGCACCGCGGGAGGATAACCTGAAGGAGGCAAGGGCTCAGGGTGGTGAGGAGATTCTGTGGGATGAGATGCCATATTTTACCTCTGATAGGAACACTCTTCCCAATGTACCTAAAGAGGTAATGGCTTATCATTACTCATCTCACGCTTAAGGTCCCTAAACCTTAAATTAGATCTAGGGTTGTGAACCCTAAAGTTATCAAATCTGATCAAACGTTACCAAAAGAAAGTTATTTTGGGTATCCTAAACTAAAAATCTTCCTCATTCTCTTGCATGTGGTCTGGCATGGATTCACATGCTCATGAATATTCCCCGTTGTCAGGACGGGAATCTCACATACAAACTGTATTTCTCCTCTAAACCAATCACTGATCTCTGGATCATACTACCCCCAGCCAATTACTGCCCTCTACCTAGGCAGAATCGTCGAAGTTCCATGGAAGATTCCAGAAGGCCATTGGGCCTACTCCGTACTCCGGACCATGTCGGAGGAGAAGGAGAGAAGCACCCTTTTCAAGCTCTGCTCCAGCTGTAGACTGCGGAACGTGTTTGTGGAGGACAAACGCCTTCAATGCCTCTACTGTCTCCATCCGGATCACAAGGAAGTGGATTGCGAAATCTGCCTCTGGTTCTCCAAGCGAACCGTGAAGGATAGTCACAGTAGGCTGGCGGCGTGGCTCAAAGCCAAGGCTTCTACCCCATGCTGGAAGCAGTGGCATGCCTCACCCAGTACCGGCCGGTTGCAAGAGCGGTCTGCTAAATCCTTTGAGGGTGCTCTATCCGTGGGGGCCCCAAGACAAGGCCAAGTACATCAAGTCCGTTTCCGTCGAAGGTGCTGTGCAGGCGGGCCCTGCGACGGGCAGGGAGCGCTCATCTTCACTATCTGCCTCCATCTCAGCCATCGCTCCAGCTCCTCCTCCAAGAGGAAATCGGCCAACCCGGCGAAGCTGCGGGAAAACCCTGAAAAGACAAAGGTGCAGGAAAAAACGACCGACCTGCCCCAGAAGGCCCAGGTGAAGTAGTCGTCGGCGATCGAGTTGGTGGCGGCCGCACTCTCGAAAAGCCAAGGGGGCTGACAGACAAGGTAGCCCCAGCAGTGGCCAGAGTATCCCTGCCCCGAGACGGGAAGCATCTGCCAAGCCGGTGGAGAGGACACTGGAGAAGAGGATGCCATCCCTGAGCCCGAACCAGACTCCCTGGGATGCAAAAAAAGGGGGCTGCTGGAGAGGAGGCCTCTACCGTACTCCAGGGTATGGATATTTCTTCCTCGGACGAGGAAGGCCAGATATGGATGACTTGGGGGACGATCAGACGATGACACTGACGTCCCCAATGGGGACGACGAAAGAGGCGACAACTGCGGACCTGCCGACGGAGCAGTAAGCCTACTGCCCGGCCCCTCCGAGGGATGTATCGCTGGACATCCTTTCGACCGTGCACACCCTGGTGTCGGAGATTCAGAAGCAGATGCCGCCAACACCTCTGGCCCAGGGCCAACCTCCGGCGAAGAAGTGGAAGTGGCACCCTAAACCACCGCATCAAACCGCTCACGTGCCCCCCGACCCCTCCAGAACCATGGGACGGACACGACGACAGACACGGACGACTACATGGGCACGGCGGGTGGTCCCCCAGACGAGGTGGGGTCGTTCCATGCCATGGTCGCCAGGGCGTCGGAACTCTTCCAACTGGTCTCTGGGACGGTCTTCTCTCTGGTCCCACCGTCTTGTCAAGGAGTTCCTCAAAGGACTCATTCGATCGTTCCCCACTGGGGAAGGTACTGCCCCAGCGTGGGAACTCAACGTGGTACTGACAAGGCTCCTGGGGGGACCCCCTTTGAGCCTATGCATCAGGCCCCTCTCAGGTTCCTCTCATGAAAGACTGCTTTCCTCGTGGCCATCACCTCTGCCAGGAGGGTAGGTGAAATCCATGCCCAGTCCGGAAAACAGCCTTATCAGACTTTTCACGACATGAGGGTGGTGCTGCAGACGCACCCCTCCTTCATGCCCAAGGTTCAGTTGGAATTCCACCTCAATGAGCCTTTGGTGTTGCCTGTGTTCTTTCCGAAACCTTTGTCGCCAGCTGAAAGGACTTTGCACTCGCTGGATGTGGCTCGTGCTCTGAAGTTATATGTGGCACGCACAAAGTTTCCGTAAAACGTCTCAACTATTTGTGAACTTTGGTCCTGTGAACCATGGGAAGGCCTTGTCCAAGGTTTCCATCTCCAGGTGGCTCTCTGGCAGTATCACACACTCACTGGTTGGCAAACCAACCGCTGCCCGGCCGTCCTAGAGCCCATTCCACCAGAGCAATCGCTGCGACAATGGCATTTGTCTGGTGTGCCCCTGCTGGACATCTGCAGGGCTGCTACGTGGAGGTCTACTCACACCGTCACGAGATTCTACTGCGTTGACAGGGATTCCAGGGAGGAGTCCAGGGTCAGCCAAGCAGTGCTATGCAACCTGTTCGCTTCAGGTGAGTCTGTTCCAGGGGTAAATGTTAATTGCTTCTGTTGAGCCTTGCCACCTCCTGTGGTTGTGTAGTGTGTACTGCTGTGTATTTGTTATTCATGAGCATGTGATTCCATGCCAGACCCAGAGGACAATGATCGGATTAGAGTAGAAATAGTTTTAAAGTGAAACTGTTTTCCTTTTACAGTGGATTTCCAGCCTGACGACACGGCATATTCATGAGCATGTGAATCCATACCGGGCCCATGCTGGAGAACAATAGTTACAGGTAAGTAACTTAAACCTTAGACCTCTAAGCAAGGTAACATACTGTTGCTCAAGCAGGCTGCCTACATCAATCCCGCATGATCCTGTGTTGCTATTTATTTTAACTACACTGTTCATTTTACTTGCATTGCCAATCTTTCAGGTACAAGGTACACTTTTTTCTAAAACCTAAAATCACAAATGATTTCTGTAATTTACTGTGCTTATTTCTTGTGGGAATATAACTTATGCACATGCTTAAGATGTTTAAATGTATCCAATATTAAATGACAGCAGGTGATGCTGCTTGAACAGATATCTGCAGCAGGTGCATCCACTGACTAAGGACCCTAACAAATCACATTCAAAATACATGTTCTACTCCTTCAACGACTTAAGTATATTGGGAACAAAAAGGGTGGTAGTAAGGAAATGTAATTCTGGAAGGGTGAGTGTAGTAAAATCAAAATGTGATGGATGTAAGGCTTTGAATTCAACATTAGCACCATCATTGCTCTGGTTGACCTTTAATAGCATAATTCTTTAGGGTCTGCTGTGCCATTACAGAATGGCACAAGCTGTTGGCAAATGAGCCTTTGCTCTGCCACCAAGAGGTACAGTTCAATTGTAGGTGATTGGCCATGTACCCTCTTCAATATAGAACACAAGCCACTGCAGGCATTTGTATGCCTTGTGGTTAAGTGGTTTGGGCAAGCCTGCTCACAATAACGACAAGGTCAAAACTGATTTGCAAAATGTTCTCTGGAAGGCTGACCAGAGCAACGCCAGTGGGTATAATTGATTCAGAGCCTTAAAACCATGCACTTTCAATTCAGGTCTTTGCCAACTATTGGCACCTCTAGTGTCCCTGCTACACGTGGAGGAGATAGTCAGTCCTCTATCTAGACGACTGGCTTGTCCGGTCAGGGGCTAGGGCACTTACACAGGTTTAGGTGTTTAGGACCTGTCGGATTCTGGCAGTGGTTTCCTGGTAAACCTGAAGAAATCCTATCTGGAGCCCAGCCTTTTATAGGGGCCTACTTTGCTACACGGGATATGGTGTTTCTTCTGGAGGTCTGGTCAATGATTCTGTAGAGATGGCTGTGGAAGGTCATCATGGTGTGCTCTTTACCAGCCAGTGCTCTGCTTCAAGTTTCAGGGCATATGACGACCTGTGTTTTTCTGGTGCCTTGGGTGGTACTACACCAACAACCTCTGGTGTTGCATATTCTCATGTTCTAGAGGCAGGCATCCCAATCCTTTGAAGAGCCAATGTGATTCTCAGAAGTTTGGAGAAGGTGGACCCCTGTGGTGCTTTGTCATTTCCAATCTCAAGGAGGAATAAATCTGGTTCCTTTGAACGAGATCATCGTTAATACTGAAGCCAGCTGGTTTGGCTGGGGAGCGGCTGTTGCCAGATGGTGTGCCAGGAAAACTGGGGGCCGAAGAAGTCACTCTGCTAGAATTGGACGGAGCTGGCAGCCATTTGGGATTTTTCACTACTTATGGCCAAAAAGGCTGTTCTCATCAGGACAGAATTCTTCAGCAGAAGCCTCCATAAATCAATCAATCAACAGACTGACTGGGACTGGGGGCTCTGGCAGTCCAGATTGGTCACTAGGTAGAAGGTTACCTAGTATCCCTATTGGCTGCTCATATCGGGTGCATGGACATCTTGGTGTCGGACTGTCTCAGCAGGATTCTGTGTTCCCAGGAAATTTCTCTACATCCTGACACCTTCCAGCATATATTCTGCAGGTCTGGGACCCCGCCTCTGAATCTATTTGCCTGCCCAGAAGCAGCTCAGCTGGGGGACTTTTTGCCCCAGAATTCCATTCAAGAGGGTTTGGGGATCAATGGGTTTAATTTGGAATTGCCCAGTGTATTCTTGTATGCCTTTCCCCCTCTGATTCCTCTGTTTCCAAGAGTTCTGGAGAAGATCAGGTCCAGTCAGGTGGACATCGCTCTGGTTGTTCCCTGCTGTCCAAGGAGTTTTCGGGATCTGCTGGCAGTGGCACCAATGCGGTGGATTCGCTCTTGGCCTCCAACATTGAGGTTTCAGGAGTGTGTTGTGCAGAGGAATGCAATTCACTGGACAATCTGGAGATTGAAAGGAGGGATTTGAGGGACTTGGGGATTTTAGATCATGTGGCCTCGTGTTTGCAAAAATGTAGGTGTCCAGCTACTCTGAAATGTTCTGAGAGGCATTAGCCTAATTTCAGTGCCTGGTGTGAGCAGACTGGGTTGGCAGCTCTAGAGTGTAGTTTTACTTATTTTATTGTTTAAAGCACAGACTTTGCTTGAAAGCAGAGCGCTGTATAGGGTGTGGCTAGTCAGCGTTTGAGCTGTCATCTTTTTGCAGTAGAGCAACACTGAGAGTTGCGGTTTGTGTCCGTTGGGATTAGTCCTTGGTGAGGTGTTGTTGATAATACTACGTTTTGAGAGATTTGCAAAATTGGAGAATTGAGGTGCATTCTCAGCCAAGAACAGGATACAATTTCAGAGGGTGAGACAAGAGGATTGTTTGCAGGTCCTCTATTTGCAGATGAGTTGTGTGATTTGAGCCCTGGTTGGTCCATTTGCTGCATGTGGAGAGTGTGCCACCAGATATATGAAGTTTAGCCCCGGGTCCACTGTTGTGCTACTAGTCACTACTTTGTAGCTGATACCTACTGTTTGGAACAAATTTCCTAGCCTGGAAAGGAAGCCAATGTAGTTTGTGTAAGGCTGGGGTGAGTTCAGTCAAATTCCCATCCACCTGTAATAAGTGCTGTAGCGTGCTGGACTGCTTTAGGAGTCCCTTTAGGAGGGCATTTTCCTCCATTGATGTACAAGACCGACCACAGGGGCTTGCACTACGGCCCAGAAGTGTTTGTTTTTGCGGATGGGGGACATTTGGATCTAGGCAGTTTAGGCCTTCATAGCTGTTTTTCTGGACGGACAGGCTGCTGTAAACAGTGAGCGAGCTTGCTGAATCTGAGAGTTGCGGATCAAATCCTTCTAGATGCGCATATCTTTGAGCCATTGCTGTACAAGTTGTGGTTTAGCCGGAGGACAAATGAGGAAGAATTTGGTCTTGAATAGATTAAGTTTGAGGTAGGCAGTAGACAACCAGGACTGGATGATAGCTTGGTAATCGCAGATACAAATGATGTCCTGTGGGATTTTTACCCAAAGGTACAAGTGAGTGTGGTCTGCATATTGATGGAAGACTAAATCTGGATCTTTGAGGAGTGTGCCTGTGCCCAGTCTTCCTTTGCTGTTGCAATTTCTACAGGATGATTTCAACATTGGTTGTCTGTGTCCTCCCTCTCTGCCCAGTCAGCAGCCATTAGGGCAGTTAGAGAGCACTGGGTCTCTGAGGAGGAATGGCAGCGGCTGGTGGCTAGGATGCTCGGTTTTACTCTATCTCGTACCCTACATGGGATGGGGCTCCCAGTTGGGATCTTCCTTTGCTGTTGTCCTCTCTTTAGACTAGTCCTTTTGATCCCCAACTCTTAGTACTAATTGATATCAAGTTATTAACCCTGAAGGCTAACTTTCTTATAGCCATTACGTCTGCTCAAAGGTTAGGGGAGATAGACCCTTCTCTGTTCCCAGCCGTATCTAATGTGATCTTCAGTTCAAACCCTTGAGGGAGCTAGATGACCTGTGCAAAGAGCAAGATTGTTTGGGAGGTAACTGCAGTAGTGGCGGACTGTCCTACAAAGACTCATAACCAGGCCAGTGAGACACCTCGGATCCTCTGTGGGCTTAATGGCTGTATTAGTCAAGATCATCCAGCCAAGGCTATTTTCTCCAGCCATAATGGTTTGTCCAGGATTAATTATATCCTAATCACAGCTGATGATTTGGACTTGGTAGTTTTGAGGTTCTGGACCGTTTCGACGGTGACCATAAGCAGCTGTCGAGTGTTGTCGGTTTACCTGGATGTGACTGTATCGGGCCACCTGAAGCAGCCAGGTCCACGCACATCCTAGTAAGCGGGCATGCCGCCATTCTAGCACATGGGCCAAGATTTTAGCAGCTGACAATAAATAGAGTATCCATCATGCTGTATACACCAACATCAAGAACATTTGTAATGAGGCAAGTGCAGACCAGAGGGTGGTGATGAGGTTTGCCATGATGGTTAAAAGCCTCTACCCATTGTGATGACTCCGTTGGAGTCATCACTGATCCCCCTACGGTAATATCCTCCCATGTGGGCAGGGGCTGGTAGTCACTACCTGATCCTGCCCCTGGGGGCGGGTATATGAGAGGATCAAACGGGAGCCAACTGCTCCTGTAGAGATGTTGTGGCTCCATCGTATGAGGCATGGTATTCCCAATTTCCCTTGAAAAGAACATACCAAGGTCTGAAACCCATATTGCCTATTGCCTATTGTCATTTATCCACTCCTTTTCCTATGAAGAGCAGGGGAAAGCCTTTTTACCAATCAACCGACCAACCTTCCATACTTGGCCTACCTTGCCAATGTAATGAAATCCCCTTTTTTCAATTTCACTTTTCAGTCAGAATCGACTTGCCATCAAAACCTTTTTAAAAATGCTTCTCCAAATTCTATAAGTTAATCATTTACAATGGAGTTCTCTTTCAGGATTCACAAAATACTGGGACGAAGGAGGATCGAGCAATGGGGAGCAAAAGAGACTGCAAACCCAGCAAGCGCTCTATAGTTTTTTCTGGTTCACACCGGTACCCAGGAAATGTAAGCAGCCCAAACAGAGAA
This sequence comes from Ambystoma mexicanum, assembly GCF_040938575.1. Lineage (NCBI taxonomy): Eukaryota > Metazoa > Chordata > Amphibia > Caudata > Ambystomatidae > Ambystoma > Ambystoma mexicanum. The sequence continues at coordinate 180,205,611 of NC_090941.1, read as the reverse complement.
TGGAACATAGCTGCTGTGGCGAATGGTGAGAGGACTGCACCTCTCGATGAGGAGCAGGGAGCTGAGAAGTGAGGACCGGCGTGGTGGAGCCAGACGGCTCACCACCGGAGGAAGAAGGAACTGCTAAACTCAATGGTGCTGCAGGAACGCCAGGAGCCGTTGAAGAACTCCTGGGCATACGCAGATGGAGAAAAACCGCATTTTGCCACTGGAGCCTTGAGGATAGCAGGTGTGTCGAGTGGAAGCCACGGAAGGACCGGAGGCTGCAAGAAGGAAGCAGACTGAAATCCTTACCTGTCTTACCCCGAGAGAAGATGCCAATGCCTACAGAAACCGGCAAATCTTCCCAAAAGCAACCGGACGTATTGGTGAACCCGCAGAGTGCGAGCAATTGAAAGTTACTTACCTGAGAGGTAAGAGAAATGGGCATATTACAAAAAGGGAATTTAAGTCACAAACACTTTTCCAGTGTGTAAATGTACACAGTGCCAATACGAAGAAAGCAGAGCGAAGATAATATATCAGGATGAATCATTATGTAATACCATATGCAAACAAATTTGGAAGCGGGCCAGAAACCCAAATGAACATGAGTCCTGGCAGTGGCGTATACCAGGCAGTTTCAAGTGTGTAAATCAGAAGTCCTGGCAGACAATTGAAAAGGATTATGTTAAACAACAAAGAAGTCAAAACAGTTTTGTATGCGGGTGTTGCACTTGGCCAAGAGAGCCCCAAAGCCTTGTTCTTGAAAGAAACCAAATTTGTAAAGCCAAACATGTGTTGTGCAAGTGTTGTATTGGCCAAGAGAGGCCCAAAGAACTATTGTGTATGAAATATCCTCAAGGAGTAAAGAAGAATCCAGGGGAAAGGCACTACCCTCTGGAACCAAGAACTTTATCCTTGAAGATGCTTTTATTTAAATGTATTCTTCCTTTAGGAGCACTTTTCCAAACTATTCAAGGTTAAAGACAATTCCCCTTTTCACCTTAAGAGTTAAGTTTGTAGTGTGAGGGTCAGAATAGAACTTTGGACACAGGACAGTTTTATTTTTGACATCCTGACACACAGATCCTTAGTTTTGTTTAGGTAGGGAAATTCCTCTTAGAGCAGGGTCAGAGAGGCCTTTCCCCAACCCCTTGTATTTTCAATAATAGTCTTTAACCAAAAACATGGCAAACTTGTGTTCTGGTGACATTCCTGACTCCTCGTATATGGTGTCCGATGTGGGAACGAACTCAGTTGACACAAACAGGGGACCCTAAAATCTGCAGAACTCCGTAACTGAGGTTCCGATCCATCAATAGCTACAGAACATTCAGTTGGGTTTGATTTGCATAGTAGCAGGGGAGAGTTGATGGACCCGGAGATGACCCAGATCTTAACTAATGACTCTCCTATGAATTAGTATTGGCTTGTTAACATAAACTGGGCTCACCCCCACCGAGCTGACGCACAAAGCTTAAACCTATGAAGCAGCTGCAGCGGTCAAAGGAGCGTGACTGGAGCCCTCAGGCACAAATGCACACAAAAACAAACATTGGTCTCTTTCTACCGCCTGGGCATAAGCCCCAATACACATGTTCAAAGTTAAAATGACTTTATGTCTCAATAGACAGTAGTAAGCAAAATGTCCATGAGTTGTCAATTTGTAATCTTATGATATTTGTCATCCAATGGTCATGTGCCAGCACGTGTTTCAACCCTACTCTTGGGTCCTCTTCAGGGCATTGCTGCATCAATATAGAACTAGTGCTGGAGCTGTGACGTTAGCATTTCATTGTTAATTATACTGCATATAGCGTAGCGTCATTCAACCTGTATGTCTGCTTAAGATTCTTAACTTCCTGATACATGCTTTAAAATCTTTAGTCATGCACCGTCGTGATCACGTAGGCTATTTTGCCAGGATTGCAGTGATATGATATGACATTTATCTGCAAAAACCTAAACCAACCCATTTGCAAATTGAGTTTGTTTCAGTTCTACATCTGTGGCTGCACAGGAGTTCTTCACTGGCTCCTGGCATTCCTGTAGCGCCTCTCAGTTTAGCAGTTCCTTCTTTCTCCAGTGGTGAGCAGCCTGGCTTCACCACTCCGGTCCTGACTTCTCAGGTCCCCGCTACTCATGGAGAGGTGCAGCCTTCTCTCACCAGTCGCCGTAGCAGCTATGTTCTGTTCTCCTGGGTACCGGTGTGTGCCAGAAAACACTATAGAGTGCTCGCTGGGTTTTCAGTCTCTTTTGCTCCACATTGAAGTAATGGAACATACAGAACCATATGATTATCGGGTTTCACAACATGACCAAATAATCAAAACCCACATCAAAATCCACATCGATCATAAAAATCTGAAGGTATGGAGGGAAACCCCTGTTTAAAATACCACTGTAGTATTGACTAGTCTGTTGTCTGAGGAATCCAATAACAGTTTGGACAGAATCAATCTGCCCCAAAACCAAAAGGAAGACCAATTAGACCTTTTGAAACAGTTTCCTGATTTTTTTCGAACTGAACCAGGACGAGTTAAAGGGGTGTTTCATTAAATCCATACACCCCTAGGAAAAGTGGTCCATTTAAAGTCTTAATGGATATCTGAATCTAGAAAGGACATTATCCTAGATGCAGTGGCGAACCTGCTGAGAGCCGACATTGAACCCTCTCGGAGCCCGTGTTCCTCCCCCGATAGTACTTGTTTCCAATCCAAATCAATTGTGGAGATTCGGCATCGACTTCAGAAGGGTGAACGCGGTCTCTTAATTCGACAGTTGCCCTATGCCAAGGATTGACAATGATTGATCGGCTGGGAGCCACCGTTTTCCTCTTCACGATTGATTTGGCGAAGGGATACTGGCAGGTTCCTGCTAATCCACAGGACAAGGAGAAAACAGAATGTTCCACTCTCATTGGTCTTCTTCAATTATTGCCTTTTCAGCTACACAGCCCTCTAGCCATCTTCCAAAGATTAATGGACTATGTCCTCTGTGAGAAACCTGAAGGTATTCTCACATTTCCTCCCTTTGGATCCTTTGCTGAAGTGGCCAGTGAAGAGCCATTGTGTGTGGATCCCGACCCTGGGGGTGTACGAGTGAAGGAGGATCACATGAGTAGGAAGTGGGAAGAGGATGCCTGAGGGTAAGACATGGTATCCCCCCCCCTTCCCAATTATCCATCAACCCACTCTCCCTCAGCCTTTATGGGATATTACCAGTCCTGTCCTATTCGCCTCTCCCCATTTCTAATGCATACTGAGATGAGGAAGAAGCATCCGGGAGTAAGAAAGATTACCTATAGTAAAAGTCCCTGTAGCACTGTGAGACGGAAGATGAATGGAGAGGAGGCCTACCACCCCATAATACCAGGCTGTCCATTCAATGAGGTCAGGCAGAGTCGGGCACTTGACAGCAACTATACACACCTGCACTCTACTAAACACCACTCAAGTACAGACAAAGAGAAAAGGAAACCGAAGGGTCAGGCATGTCCTATTAATTACCCTAATGGGAGTCAAGCAAGGGAGGCCGAAGACTCACACCTGAAACCCCTTGACAGGGTTCAGGTGTATAAACAGTGGAGCACTCAGCAGTGCATAGAGCAGCGGTTAGGACAGCAAAAGGCAGGCTACGTGGTTGAGTCCAGCAGGGGAACCCTTCTTATTCCTAAACCAGTTTTTGCCAGAGGTGCAGAGCAAACCGTGGGTTCTGACCAAGCCGTGAAAGTTGAAATGGAGGAAGCTGCAGCTGAACGACCTGAGGGATCCAGAGGAGAGCAGGGCACTGAGACACTGACCTGGTGTGTCAGAGGGGTTACGGTGTGGTGAGGGAGCTGTGACTCCAGGGAGCATAATTGGGGCGTGATGCATCCTGTTGCCTATGTGCAGGCAAATGCTTGTTCCCCTGGGAGGTGTCCAGGTCCCATTGGTGCCTGAGTGGCAGGTTGTGAGACGCTGACCCCAACACTGAAGTTGAAGTGCAAGTGGCAGGGATGAAAAGAAAAGTGATAGTGGGCAAACGGCACGGAAGAAAGGAGGCATAATTAAGAGGCAAGAAGATAGATAAGAGTGTAAGTTGCACAGAAAGACTGAAGGAAAGATGCAAGAAGCATAAGGTGGAAAATGAAACAAGAGGCAATACAGAGGGTGCCAGAGACTTGGAATGGGGGGCAGAGTCCCTTGGCCCTCTTACTACTCCCACCTGTGAGGCTAAGAACCTCTGGGTCATCTTCGACTCCACTTTTTCCCTTTTCTCCTCACATCTCTGATGTCTCTAAAAAAAAAAATCAAACTACCAACTGCACCTCCTTAGAGGTATTCTTCCTTTCCTCTCCTTCCCCACCAGAAGCTAACTGTCTCTAGAGCTCTGGTTCCCTCTAGGCTTGACTACTGGACTAGCCACTTTCTAAATCTGCCTGCTACTATTCTCCGCCCTCTGCAACTCATCCAGAACAGGACTGCGTGACTTGTCCTTGACCCCAAGCACAGTAATCGTATCTCTCCAGCCCTAAAATCTTTGTTGGCTCCCAGTGGCTGCAAGGATTAAGTTAACGACCCTCTGCATTGTCCACGAGGCCTTCTGGGGCCTGGGTCCGCAATACCTTCAACTCACCCTTTGGAAATACCTTCCTACTCGAGCTCTTCGCTCCTCCACTTCCAACTCCCTCGGGGTCTGTCGCTTCTCTAAGCAACGAGTTGGTGGTAGATCTTTCTTCGGCTGGGGCCTCCCTCTGGAATAGCCTCACTGTGCCTCTGAAACTTGAGGAGAACCATATTCGTTCCCGGAAGCACCTCAAGACCTTCCTCTATGCTTCTGCCTTCTCTCTTCCTCTCCCTTGCTGATATGCCTGTTTCTGCACTGGGCCCCCACTACCCTCTGAATTTGGGCCCAGCTCCCTGCCCACCCAGCTGCATACCAGCACTGCCTCCTGGCAACCCCTGTACTTTGGGTCTGTATCTGCAATCCTAAAGTCCCCTTAACGACACTTATCAGACACACATTGTCTGTGCTTAATTCTTGAACCTGCCAACTGCTGGCCGCACTATCTGTTGCGTTTTTTGATCACTTGTTCAGCACTTTCCACTCCTCCCTTGTCCCCTCCACTTGCACGTTCTCAATGTCACTGGGCCTAGTAAGATCGTTGTTTTGTCCTCCCTTGTCTCGTTGTGCTCTGAAACACTTTGAATGGGCGCGATATAAATAAAATATCATATCATGTATAAGAGGCACTGCACCAGCCAAAGCAACACCGAGAAAACAAGTGAGAAGAAGATGTGACTGTGTATCAGAGTGGTCGTGCATAGGGAAGAGTGAAAGCCATGGATTCTCAAACAGCTCTGATGCTGCCCCAGTGTAGAAAAACAGAGGTAAACGGCACCACTTGAGAGAGTGTGGAAAGGGGGAGCTACATTGAGGATGAAGTGGAAGCAAAATCCCCAAAGTTTTGTAAAGGATATTCTGACCTAAAGAGAAGTAACTGTGTTTTGAAAAGTGAATTCTGATAAGTTGAACTTTGTGTTTTACGAATTTGTGGTTAACCATTGAGACCAGAGGGGGCCGCAGATTGGGGGAGGGGGACCCAGAGAGGCCCAAAAGTGACGCTGAGTTGAACTGTTGAAACGAGAGGCCTAAGCTTGGGGGAGGGGACCTTGAGGGGCCTGAAGAGAACTGTACATCTTTTTGAAACAAGAGGGGCCTAAGCTTGGGGAAAGGAACCCCGAGAGGCCTAAAAGGAACTGTGTGCTTTAAGAAGCTTGGGGAAGGGAGTCCAAGCGAACCTAAGAGGGTTTTGTGAACTAAGTTGTTTTGAAGCTACAGGAACCTTGCTTGGGAGATTCCAATGACTCTTTGAGGTTGAACTGTTTTGAACTGGCAAAGCTGTACCTGACTAGAAGGCCACCTGAACCCAGTCTCGTTTTACACTTCTTTTTGGGACACTATTTTTCTTTTAGACGAAACCCTTCATAGTATTTGTTTCCAGAGTGAGGGCTAGCATAGGTTTGAAACAGGCTGTTTTTTTGGGGGTGGGGGATTACAGATCTCAACTATCCAGAAACATTAGTTGAGGGAAAACCCAAATTCGAGATGGGGCAGGTTAGGCATAACACCAATCCCAAATATTTTAAATAAAGGTTTTCAAAATGGTATCTCGGGTGTCTGTGTCTATTGATACCATGACTATCTCACACCCCCGTCCTTGCACATCTTTCTGTGGAGCATACATCAATGATACATTTGCATCATTTGTACTTAGTTACTAGAGCATTGAGAAAGGCAGGGCTCACAGCAAATCCAAAGAAATGCCACTTGGCAATGGATTAGTTCAGCCCCAGACTACTGAGGAAAAAGTATAAGCAGTCAAGGAAACTCCAATACCGAAAACAAAGAAAGACCTAAGAGCCTTTTTGGGCCTAGTGGGTAGGCAGTTTATCCCCAGTTGTTCATCCATCACGTCTTGCCTCACTGATAAGCTCAAGAACGCTGAGCCCCAGAAGATAAGATGGAAAGAGGAAGACCAATTGTGTCTTGATGAACTCAAGCACATTCTGTGTAGTGAACCCTTGTTGAAAGTGGCAGATTTCAACAGGGAGTTTATTTTACGTTGTGTTAGGGGCATTTCGGTCACAAGGTCACAATGGTATTGGACACCCTATTTTGCACATTAGTAGAAATATGTTTCCCCAGGAAAAGTACTACGCTAACATTGAAATCGAGACCTTGTCAATGAAGTGGGCAATAACATATCTTAAGTATTGCCTTCTGGGTAGAAAATGTAGGTTAATCACAGATTATGCCCCATTGACCTGGATGAGCCTCTACAAAGACACTAATAAACGAATCATGCACTGGTACTTAGACTCGCAGTCCTATTGCTTTTAGGTAAAACACTATAAAGGAAAAGAACAGGATAGTCTGGACTTCCTTTCCTATTTTGCAATAGGTGCTGAGAGTAACAGGCGGAATTCGGGGAAGGGTATGTAATGAATCCGGTGGAGTCATCACTGATCCGCTGGTTGTGACCTCCTTCCATGTGGCCGGAGAAGACAGCTGCTTCCTGATCATGTCCCTGGGGGCAGCTCTATGAGGGAAGATCACATGGGAGGGGACAGCCTCCAGGGAGATGTTGTGGCTCCATCAGATGAGACCTGGTATCCCCCATTTCCCCTTGAAAATAACATCTCCCTGTCTGAAACCCTTATGGCCTATTGTCATGTATCCACTCCTTTTTCTATGAAGAGCAGAATAAAGCCTTTAACCAAATTTACCGACCATCCTTCCAACCTTGCTCTACCTTGCCAATGTGATGAAATCGCCTTTTTTGAATTCCACTTATCAAAACCTTTTAAAAATGCTTATCCAAATTCCAGAAGTCATTTACAATGGACTTCTGTTCCCAGAATTCACAAAATACTAGGATGAAGGATCGAGCAATGTGGAGCAGAAGAGACTTCAAACCCAGCGAGCGCTCTAGTGTTTTCTGGCACACACCTGTGCCTGGGAAATGTAAGCAGCCCAAACAGTGACGACTGGCGAGAGTGCTGCATATCTCCACGTGGAGCAGGGAGCTGAGAAGCCAGGACCGGCGTGTTGGAGCCAGGCGGCTCACCACCGGAGGAAGAAGGAACTGCTGAACCGAGAGGCGCTGCATGAACGTCAGGAGCCAGTGAAGAACTCCTGGGTATTTTGCTTAATGGAGCCAAGAGTACAGCAGGTGTGTCGAGTGGAAGCCGCGGGGAACCAGGCGAACAAAAGAAAGGAAGCTGCGAGAAGAAAGCAGATGGAAACCCTTCCTCGCCCGACCCCCGAGAGAAGATACCAACGCCTACAGAAACCTGTGGGTCTTCCCAAAAGCAACGGGTACACTGGGGTGTATTGGCGAACCCGCCGTGTGCAAACAAAAGTTACTTATCTGAGAGAGCGTGGGGTTTGGGGCAATCCTGGGGAACAGGTGGTGTGGCTAAGGCTGGCCCCCTGAATGCTTAAAGAGTGGGGTGACCAGAAACATAACTTTTTCTGGAGTTTTTCCCGGTTTTGGTGGCGTTGACAATCTGGGCGGACTTGATGCAAGGAAAAAATACGGGAAAGGTGGCGGCAATAAGATTCTTCACAGGGCTGCACAGGATAGACGTCCCAACTGGATATTTTGCAGTAGAAGGGGCTTGTCAGGATGGAAGAGGACGGAGATGGCACGGAAGGACACTACAAGGACTCTGGATGCTCTCAAATTGGGTTTACTTTTGCAGGGGTTGCAGGGATTTGTAGGAACGTGTACAAGGCTACATTGTTTGGGGCAGCGTTTATTGTGATTTTTTTGGGGGGGGGGGGGTTTCAGGATAAGTGAGTTGCTGGAGTCCTCGACCATGGACGAAGTGGGTGGATTTGCTTTATCAGATGTGACCATTGCTGGGGGTGTCACCTTACAACTATTGGCGAGGTGGTCCAAGACGGACCAAGGGGGGAGAGGAGCCGGGGTTCCATTAGATGTGCATGGCGAGGTGCTGATTTGTCCCATTGGGGCTATGAGAAATGTCATCACACTCGGGTACGGTGGTAGGTCTGCTGTTTGTCCACTAGGACAGAACCTGTATGTCACGATTCCGATCTTCGGGAGGGCCCTCGAGGCGTCGGGGCTCGGGTGGGTAGGGCAGCTACCACGGCGGCAGGGTTAGCTTTTGAGAAGGAACACATTATGAGAATAGGGCGGTGGGAGTCTAAGACATTTAAGGGTTACGACAGACCGCGCCTGGCATGTTGAAGGGCGAAATGCGCAAGCACGTGGATGGGTGAGGAGGGAAATGTGCGAGCACACATACAGATGAATGAGGTGGGGAGTGCAGGGGGCTGTCAGGCTTGGTCTCTAACATATTCTCTTTTATTTTCTTGTCATCTAGAGGATGCCATCAAGGAAAGTAGTGTGGATCATTGGGCACTCGTTGATCAAGAGGATGGAATGTAGGGGGCGTGCAAGTCCATCAGGTTCACCCAATTGCGTACAAGCAAAGTATGGAGCGCCAGCTACCCGATCCGGTCATTCTGCACATTGGTGGCAACGATTTGGTGCCCTTAGGGAGGAGAGAAGCGAGTGCGAATTTGGTGTCACTCTTATGGATGAACAGGTTCTGTTGAAAGGAGATAATTGCATGGTCACGGGTCCTACCACAGACCAGGTGGGGACTACCCAGGTCTGCGTGTCCCTTGAACATTTCTGGGAGGAAGATAAACAACAAACTGGCCTGGTTGGCATCCAGCCACAGACGCTTTAGGACTGTGGCCAATGGGCTGGTGAAGGGGCCGTCATGCTTTCTCACCCTGTCTGACTTGGGTTAAGAACTTTTGTTCCAAAACTTTTGGGCCTTCTTCATCATGGCATGGCCGAGGGGGAGTGACCCGGACTCGGAGGTCCGGGTCCCTGTGGCAGGTGACGGGGGACCACGTGGACAGCGATTTGCCCCTTTCAGGTTCCTCCGTGCTGGAATTGACTGGCGAGGGCTGGTTGCCTCAATGTGAGGGTCTTGGGACTGGCGGGGTCACCCGGGCGCTAAGCGGGATCAGGGGGGTAGTTGAAGGGGTATTGCCCCCAAAGAGAGCATGGCGGGGAGGCCAGGTGGGGTTTAGGGCCTCCCCGCTATGCACCACCCAGGGGGCGGTGTGTATGGTCTTCCCATCAGAATATAATGAACATGCGTTATTGTGGTGAAGATTTTTTTTATGCCTACTTTTAATGTTTAATGTTAACGCGTCGCATTTAATGAGTGGCTTGTTTTTTTGCAGTAAAAATAAGTGTGGCCGAATAAATCCAAAGAAAGGTGTAATGTGTTACTTGCGCACTGCCACCTGCAGAGCCCAATGTTGTGGCTGGGTCCGCCCCTGGTCCCGCGTATTACCCGTTTTATCCCATTTCCTTTTATAACCTTTGTTTCCTTGTACAGCGCTCTGCTGCTTCCAAGCCAGATATGTGCTACCGAGAAATACATACGTATGATACGTGGCATTCCAGAAATCCTCTGATTAATAATGACAGACCATATCCGTTGTTCTCCGGAAAAGTCCAACTTTTTTTTGTTGCTCTGAGATGTCTGATATACAGACTTGTCTCCACTAGAGGTCTGTGCTGTGATTATATTTTGATTATTTTTCTCCACCTCTTTTCGGTGCCCTTTCAGCGGGGCGCTCTTGCCGCAGGTGCCCTTTTAGCGCTCCTTGGCCATCAGGGTGCGCTCTGCTTTCCAGTGTCTGGTTCATAATAATTGTCAGCGATACTTTATGCAGACACTAGATGGCAGTGTCCACCCGCAAGCTGAAGTTAAAATCACACACGAAAAGAAAGCCAAATAAATATTTAGTCAGAACAGGGGTGCACTGAGGATAACATGTAGGGGTAAATGGGGCAAATGTACTTATGTGGGGGACATCTAACTTCTTTACACCTTCTAATGAGACTGTTCTGGTGACGCTTCAATGCTACAAGCAGTTAACTCTCCTTAAAGTCTGAAAACACACACTTGAGGACTGCTGTGAAAATGAGCCGTCTTCTGCCTCCCCCCCAACCACCGCTGCTCTCACCCACACTTCCAATCACTGCACTGGCATAGGGTGACCAGGCGTCCCGGTTTTGCCGGGACTGTCTGTGTATTTGGTGCTCTGTCCCCCTTTATCAAGATTATGTTCCCATTGGAAACTGCAGTGGTCCCGGTTTTTGGTAGTGGTTCTTAATAGCTGGCAGGCAGGAATGCACAATCTCACACAGAAGAAATGCTGCATTTTACAACTTAAGATCGTGTTAGTTTGTGATGAATTATGTGTTTCTTTAAAACAGTAACACTTAAAACCCCTTCTCCAAACGCTACTGAAGTGTGGTGCCTTGACAGCCACTTTCAAGAGTTAGTCCTACTTTCATGTTAGTTGCCGTGTCGTGGTTTTTTACTTTTTAAATCTGTTCACCCTACGTCAGTGCTATAAGTGGCACTGCAAATTGAACTGGGGCTCATCTAGGGGGCGTGGCCTAACGTGGCCTAACGGCAGGGATCCTGCTGGGTCCTGCTCATGTGCGAGAGCTTCAGGCTTCAGAGAAAAATGCATTTTCTCCATAATGGTGGCACCGGCACCTATGGGGCATCCCTTTAATCAAGAGATGCCCGTGGGCAGGTGCCACCATTATAGAAGAAAAGGTGAGGCTGCTGGAAGCCGAGGCCTTTTTTTTTCTAAAGCCTGAAGCCCCTGCTCGTTTGCGGGAGCTTCAGTCTTTAGGAAGGAAGGCCTTGGCTTCCTGTGGCCTACTTTCCAGCCTTAATGGTGGTGCTGTCCTTCGTCCAATGCCTTGCGTTAGGGAAAGCACCAACATTAAGGCTGAAAAAATGTGGCTACTGGCCCTTGCCAGGCATCTCTTTAGTTAATAAATGCAGACATCAGCACCCTTTTCCCAGGCGGGGGAAGAGGGTGCTGATCTCTACAAAGAGCTGCCTGGCGGGGGTGACTGTAGCCCATTAAGCCGGGGCTCATCAAGGGGGTGTGGCCTAACAAGTAGACGGGTGACACCTGTAGGGAAACCCCTCAACGCAGACACCAGAAAAAAAAAACAACTCGCTAGGGGAGAAAGGCCCAGCACACCTCTTGCAAGGAGAGCAAGATTTATTTCCATAAAAAGGTAAAAGCACGCCAGCAAAGAACTCTGCTGCCGCGGAGCACTCTGATGAAATCAGCAGGAGCAACAGATTATAAAGACACACAGCATCATCAGTGAAGTAATTTACATGGGGTACAAATCCAAATAGCTGGTTGGTACGACCCTATACATATACAGACGGCTCCATAAGGGATGCCAGGTCCTTGGTCCCAGCTTCTCCTGTACATCTTCATGCCAGTATATAGTAACAATCCTACCTTGGGCTCTTTCAGATGCACAAGCTATGGTCGCCACATAACAGGCGCCCTCCCATCATTATGTATGTGATGATGATATTTTTAGAATTTAGTATTCCTCACATTGTTCCCCCTCAGTCCTCCTTTCTGGCGAGTGACAAGTGGTCCTTGATGCTCTCAGATAAAACTAGTGCCATGATTTGTGTTAAAAGGAAAGTAGCGACCGTGTATTGACAAAATCCACGTGAGCGGGCAATAGTCCAACAGATTTCCCTCGTAGCGACTTATCTGACAGGGATGTTCATTATGAGAGAAGAGATCCTTGGTGAACTATTTTAATCACTGAAGTGGTCCCTGCATGATCTGCAGGTGATTTTCTCTTTTTTTCTCACGGATTTGTGTATCCTCAGGCTGATTTCTTTTCCTCTAGGGACGATGCACGTTTTTGATGTCCACCTTGTGAGAGACCCCCCCCAGCCAACTTTACAATAATTAATATGGAAATTATTCAGGTATTTAAGAAAAGGTTGCGTGAGATTCCAGTACAAGAACAAGGTTGTTGGCTTTTTACACTCTGCAAAAAGCAAACACTGATTCAGTAAATTGTGAATGAATAAAATATTATTTATACAGTGCAAACTAAAACCCAAGGTCATCTAGGGGCTAATAAAAAAGGAGTAAGCTGGAAAAAAACACTGATGTATGGCCAAATAAACAGCAAGACTCATAATAAATGCGCCTTAAGCACTTCAAGGAAGCCAGGGAGCTCCACAGTACCAAAAGCTGAGGTGGAAGTGCATTCCATAACGATGGAGCAAGAACAGAAAAAGACCTCCCTCTGGCCCTAGCTTTGCAGTATCTTGGAACCACCAGCAAATTACCAGAGGCAGAGCATTGCTGCCTGGCAGGAATGTCTCGTCTCAGCTTTGTTTGAAGAGATTATGCTCCTGTATTATAAATCGCTCTGTGTACAATGCAGAGAACATTAAAAGCAATACGCTTTTTTTTACTGGCAACCAATTTAATAGTTGCAACAAGCTAGAGGAATGAGACAAACTAGGAGCTCCAAGTGCTAGGCGTGCAGCAGCATTTTGTAACAGCTTCCGCTGACAAATCAAGAAGTCCGGTTGGGCCAAATAGATACCATTGCACTAATCCAATGAGCCCATTATTGAGGCCATTACCAATCTAGCTCGAGATTCCAGAGGAAGAAGGGGCAAAGTTTTGTTCAGGATTTTCAGTTTGAGAAATCCCAAGCTACATACTGCAGCAACTTGCTCTCCCTTAGAACCAGATGGCAGCCATTTAATACCCAGGCTCGTAACTGGGTCAGTGGGTTCAGGGCAAGGCCCCAGTGAGTCAGGCCAGAAATCTGGGGTCCAGGATAATTTGGTAAAATTGGAACCAATTAACAGGATCTGTTTTCTCACAATTGAGCCTCAGCCAGTTCTTAGCCATCCAGTTTTCAATTTCAACTAAACATAGTTACGTAGTTTATAAGGAGGATCTGATAAAGGAGAATTGAAACGAAAAATCAGCTGGGTGTCATTGGCGTAAGTATAGAATAGTGCTCAGAGAAGGTTTGCCAGAGGCTGCAGATAATGATTAAATAAAAGCGAGGAAAGAGACGAGCTGGGGGGGAGAGAGGACACCTTTGAGACTTGGCTACAAACACAACATAACCCAATTCAAAACTGCCAGAGGGCCGAGTGACAATCCTTAAAGCCCTTTAAATATGTGTTCTTTGTTCTTAGATTTATTTTAAAAAAAGAAAAACAAATAATGACCGTTTTTAAAAGCACAATCACACTTCCAATAAGTTGCAGATTTCTCATCAACAGCACAATACTTAAAGCCCGTTATAAACACATTTTCAGCAAAACCGTGTTAGAAATAAGTATTTCTGGACTATTAAAACTAACCTTCAAACATTCGAGATCTTACTGCAGGGATTTTAACCAAGCAAAGTACTATTCATCTTTTTGAAGCGCTCAAAAATGTAATTGTTGTAACAAGGCTTTGATGTTTTGTAATTTTTTGCATCTTTGCATCCTTTAGAATCCAAAGCAAAATATTTTGCTATTGTTTGTATTTCTACCTGATGGATATCTTTGTCTATTGCAGAAAAATACGGTTCAGACTTTTCTGATATGTACTTGAACGCAGTCAGGTTTTCAGTCGTTGCAAAACACTAACGCTTCACGCAGCCTGACAGGAAGAAAATGGAACAGTTAAGATGATGTGCAGTAGCTTCCCCTGTGCAAAGAAAGCTCTTTGTCTGGGAAGATTCCTTAGAAAAATATCTACCAGTTTTGGGACTGAAGAATACTTGTGGATGCTTGATAAGGGCTTGTCAGTTGTGTAGAGAGGAGAACATATTTTATTTCTAGATATTTAACAATAATTTCAGAGCTCCCTGATTAGTGGAAGAGTGGAATGGAAGAGTTAAGAAGGGGGACTAGGAGAGAGTGAAAGAAGGGAGTAGTGGACAGTAGGATAGTTGCTAACAAATTAGTGTGAGAGTGGCGGAAGAAAGATGATCAGGAAGATGGAGCATTTAAGAGGGAGAGTGCGCTATAGATAATGTCCCAAAAAAAGGTTTATAGAACCAATTACTCATTTGACTATTACCATACCTGTTGCAGCATTTTAGACTCCACTTAGAACAAGCACTGACAAATCGGATAGTGTTAGCCTGACTTAAAAGCATTTTATTTGCATTGGTGTTAATCTCCAGGTACCTATGCTAATTACCAGCTATTTCCATCATAGGCCCAGAAAGTACCACAATTTGTCAGGTATGGGCACGATGTGCTCTTGTACTCACACCATGCACCATAAATTGCGCCCTTATACCAAGTAACACAATCAAACGCCCAAGTACTTACTATTTGAAAGTTGTATTATCAAAATCCAAGGTACTCATGCGATCACCAGGTATTGCCTTCAATACATCAGGTTCTCGCACAACTACCATCCAATGCCCAGATACTCAATCAATTATCGAGGCTATGCAAAAGTAGCATAGTAGAGCCAGTGTCCACGATTTCCAGTTAGGAGGCAAAGAGGTTCCTGGCTATATGATGCCCATTTAGAATAGCAGTGCAAGATTCTGTTTCACTCAATTATGATGTTAATGCAAGGTTACATTATATCTACTTATCACAAAAAAGGCTAGATACCAATATGCCAAGTTATCGTATGCAATGACAGAATCAAATATGCCCAACTAACACAGTGATGTCACATTAAATTATTTGTAGTTTTCACAGTAGAGCAAGATAGCATTATGAACGCCACTATACTAAGCCCAGACTTTAGTATGCTTGGATAGCACTGCACTTACATATTCTCTAGGGGGCTGTATCTGTGTGGTGCAGTTGGATGTATGTGTGTGGTGCTGGGGGCGGCGGGAGTGTGCAGTGTGGTGCTCGGGCACTGTATGCACAATGCAGTGAGGTGTGTATATTACTATGCTGCGGGCAGTGTGAAGTTCTGTTTTGGAATGCTGTGTGTGCAGTGTGGTGGTGTGTATGTGCATGGTTGGGTCGGGGCCTACAGTGCAGTTGGGTGATGTGTATGCACAGTGCTGCATTGGGTGTATACTCAGTGCTGTTTGATGTATGTGCAGTGGTGTGTATGTGCAGTGCTGCATGGGGTATAGAAAGTGAGGTCAAACAGTGAATTGCGCCAAGTTGCAAAAATTGCATCTTGGTAATTTTGTATAGTATTTTGAGTTTTAATACAGGACAGCCTGACACGTGTTTCGAGCGAAAGCTCTTCCTCTGAGGCCAGAGTTCCTTGTCCAATTAGGTGAGCCGTTCATTGAAGTAAGGACGATTCTAATTATAATCCCGAATTCTGATACTCAAATTTGCAGTTTCAATTGCATTTGGTTAACGGCCTTCCGGCAGACAAATGATTAAACGGAACTGCTCACCTTATTGGACAAGGAACTCTGGCCTCAGAGGAAGAGCTTTCGCTCGAAACACGTGTCAGGCTGTCCTGTATTAAAACTCAAAATACTATACAAAATTACCTTGATGCAATTTTTGTAACTAGGCGCAATTCACTGTTTGACCTCACTTTCTAATTGCTTCTGCGGGTAATCAAGTCAATGTACCCGCAACTTAACAATTGAATGCTGCCTATGTTACAATCGTGACTTCTTGGCATTAGCACAGGGTCCTTTTGTGGCCTTTTTGACCATTTCCCTTGTTCTGCATGGGGTGTATACGCAGTGATGGGCAGTGCTGCCTATGCAGTTCTGGTATGGTTATTGCCAAAGCATACTTGGGCATATGCTCTGCATGCTTCATACTTTACAATTAAATACGTTTCTTAATGTTGACCACATCTCAGAATGCATGTCAATTTAATGTACCTAATTAATCGAAAAGAAATGCATTCAAATGCTGTTTTCACACTTCTTAAAGAAGTTCAGCTTTGCCAACTTTCAGCCAAAATTAAAAACAAGCACTGGCAATACCAACAATTTGGGCATTTGTGTCGGCATGGGAAAGGCATTTGCCAGGCACTGCTGTAGTGGTATTAACTGGCCATTGCTTGCAGCAGTTGCACAATTGGTTGATCACATGGAAATCTAATAGCAGTGCTTGACAAATGCCCAATACTTATACAGAAGGCAGAATTGTTGCCTTTGCCAATGCTTGATTTTCATAGGACTTCAATGATGGACATGCATAGTGCTTATAAATCGAGTGGCTAAAGGCAGACTTGGTTGGTTAAGACATTTTTATTACACCAGTTGCATGTTTACAGCTTCAATTAAGTAATTAACTCTCAGAAGATTGCTTTGAAAAAACTTTGGCAGGCACTTTAAGGGCAACATTTTTATGGTAAGTATTGATTAAAGAAAGCTGAAAGAGTTCCCCTGAGGAGGTCGTTTCAGATGAGGAGGGGCCGGAACTGGGTGGAAATGGCCATAGAGATTAGCATGGCCATAGGCAGTCAATGGATGGGCAAATAACCTACGCACTTTGTGTCCCTCCTCATATGCAATTTCTACCTAGCTGTATTCTAATGCAATAGTTTTGGTTTATGATGGCACAAGGCCATGCGTGGGTCATTAGAAAAATTCAATACATCAGAGTCTCAAACATGTTTTAGTGCAAGTGAGATGTGCTAGTGCATCTCCTCACTTGAGCCAAAAAAAGGAGAAGCCCAATTCACAAGGGTCATCTGAATGAGTGCAACCTAGATGCACTCATTCAAATGCCCTTTTCCCCCCTTTGCGCTTTTGCGCAAATTAGAGGGAGCTTCAGGGCATTTAAATGGCTTGAAATGAGGGTCATCCCCTGTGCCTTTGGGAAAAGGTGCAGAGAGGAGACGCAACTCCTCAACAAAGGCACAGAGGATCTAGACAAACACCAAGAAACAACCAACCCCACAAAACTGGTAAAAACACAACCCACACACCTCACCTCCACTGGACCGCCAGGAAAAGCATCCAACAATGAGTTATCCAAAGCATGCATGATACACTGCAGCCTGCTCAACATACAATCTATGGCAAAACACCAAATGGAAATGTTCGACCTTGTTTGCGAATGTGGCATTGACGCCCTCTTCCTCACAGAAACATGACTATCGGACAACTATAAAGTATTTGCTCATGAAGCCATACCCTGCAATTATAAACTAATATAATCTACCAGAGAAGGCAGATGAGGAGGAGGAGGAATTATTGCAGGGGCACTCAAAAAAACAAATGAGCACGACATATTTACCTTCAACAGACATGGAAAACTGCAAATCACTACTAGTCAACCGCAAACTCGGTGAACAATCCAACCTACTCTTCCTTCTTATCTAGAGACTGCCCACCTACAACCTTAACTTTGCCCCAGCATTCACTAATGCCCTAGCCAGTCTAGCTGTAAAGCATGACAACATCATCATTTGGGAGATTTCTACATTTGGTTTGAATGAGAAAACTGAACTAAAATTAACTCCATCAGTGCACTCCTGGAAATTCCCCATCTCAAACAAATGGTGAACGGACTCACCGTCAGAACAGGACACACCCTCTCCACTGGTGCCAATCATCTGGAGGGACAATCATATGATCCCATTCACAGTTACCCCTATTATACCCACAAACATAAAGCAACTGGTGACAAACAAAAACTGGAAAAGGCTTGATCTAGAAACCCTAACCCAACTAATAGAAACCACCAAACCCGATTTCTCTCAACTCCATGAAACAACACCAGACACTGTTGAAAAGAACCTTCACACCTGAATCACAGATGGATTAGACTTATTGGCACCTTTTAAAAAAACTTTCAAACTCACACCAAAAAAAGTAGTGGCTATACGGTTCAGGGAAGAAATGTGAAAACTCAAGAAAATAGCCCATAAACTAGAAAAGACATGAAAAACTACAAGCAACTGGACAAAAATAACTACGAAATACAAGTGTATCCATACGCATCGGCAGTGTTCAAAGCTAAGAAAGCACATTACCCTGCAAAAATCCAATTGGCAACCCCCAAAAGGCAACCCAACCTCATTCAGTAACAACACCGTACCCTCGCAAATGTTATGCGACACTATCGCAGACCACCTTAGAACACAAATCTGCTCAATCCAGCAAGCCATAGAGGCATCCAGTGGGAAAACTAACAAAACCCTCCCAGAAACCAGATCCCCAATAACCAGCGCATCATTCATCCTATTCAAACCAATTAGCGAGAAAACCTTCAGCAACATACTGAAAGAAACCAATAAGGCCGGATCCCAAAGTAACTCATGCCCATCGGATATCTACAAACCGCTACTCACCCCTAAAACACCAGCCCTTTACATCTGAATACTAATGAACCTATCCCTGAACACTGGAATACTATAAAAATTATCCAAAATCGGCCAATATTAAACCATTCTTTAAAAAAATGAGGCCTGAAAAACAGATGACCCCGAGAACTACATACCTATATCAAGGCTACTCTATCCGGCAAAAATCTTGGAGAACCACTTCTACAAATAACTGCTTAACCATGTGTAATCCAACAGACTACTTGACCAATCCCAGTGTGGTTTCAGACCTATGAGAGGAACTGAATCAGCACTCCTCTCCATATGGGACAACCTAAAGATGAATGCTGACAACACCCAATCTGGCCTCATACTTCTGGACATATAGGCAGCCTTTCATACAATTAAAAACACAGCATTATTCAAAAGACTGGAAGAAACAGGTATTCAAAACACATAACTTCAATTGCTGAAATCTTTCCTCACATACAGAACCGAAATAACCTACCACCCTCCGTTCACATCAAACACAAAAAACTTCACTTATGTGGCATATGGCAAAGATCAAGCCTCTCACCACTTTTTGTCAATATCTACATGCCGCCTCAATGAAGCTCATTCAAAATCATGGACTGACATCTTACTACTACGCAGAAGACAACCAAGTCATTTTCAAGATGACTACCAACAACGACCTAACACAGACATATCACCTGTCTCTCATGTATGGGAACTCAACCTGAATCGTCAACCATGACAAAAAACCGGGGAATACTCATGGACAGTCGTCTCATCCTGGAACCATAGGTCAAAGCAATAGCAAACAAATAATTCTACCGTATTTGACTAATAAGAGGGATCCTCCCTTACACCTTCTTCCCACACTGTACCTCGTTATTGTCTCATTGGTATTATCAAGAATAGACAATGCAAATAGCCTCTACCTAGGAATGCCCGAACACCTCACCCAAAAACTACAGCACATCCAAAGCACAGCAGAAAGACTACTCCTGAGACTAAATAGAAGAGATCACCTCAGCCCTGAGAATTCTACATTGGCTACCAGTCAAGAAAAAAATCAACTTCAAATCCTTCTGCATTGCCAATATATTACTACGCAGACAAGGAGCCAAATCCCCCAAAGCAAAAATCGCCAAATACCAACCCAGAAAATCCTTAAGTTATAGTACCAACCTCCAAATAGAAACAAGACACTATGAGAAAACTAAACTCAGAGAAACTGCTTTCTCCATTCTCTTAGTCAAACTATGGAACTTGATCCAGAAGGAAATGAAGATGACAGAAGACCACCTTATCTTCTGGAAACGGCTTAAAACTTGGTTATTCAATGTGCCAAGATAAAAACAACAACTATACAATGATCACCATCATGGGTAGGCCATTTCAATGCCACACAATGTCCAAACCATGCGCAGGCTCCTACACCCCCATACAATGCCAAAACCACATCCACAAAGGCATTGAAACTCTAGCCCTGAGGGACAGAACCGCGAGTACCCCTACAACCGAGCACTCTGCAATTTTCAGACCGATGTTTCAAGAAACATTCACACAAATGTGCATAATGGATCAAGAGGACCCGTGGAAACCCAATAACCCCTTGACAACACCCAGCCACTCTAGAAAATGACCCACCCCAGTGACAGCTAACAGTCCCCTACACAATAAATTCTACCATACTGATCTCTTTCCTTCATTGTAGTCTCGTCCCACCAATCCAATTCTAACCTCACGCCAATGCAAAGGTGATTGTCCTGCAAAAAGAAAACAATAGCATAGCTGCATAGTATCCAGAGAGCACCCAACACCCTACTAACCACGTCCTCTTCTCTACCACCCTCCGTTACCACACACTTACCACCCACGCCCAAATGGCTAGCAAACCATCCTGCTAAACACCCAAAACCTCGCATCGCTCTCAAACCAACTCACAAACCCCAAAAACACAAACACTGGACCCGCCCAACCAGAAACACTAAGCATGTTTGTAAAGCACACTCAGGAAGCACACGTGCACAGACTCCAGTCATTCCTGGTTCTACACGCATCAACCCACCCCACTTTACCATATAGATCCATGAGAGCGCCTGGAGACCATGGATATGGCAGTGGTGCGCAGTATAAATCAACTCGACATAACACGCCATTTCCATACCCAAAGCAGGAATGGAATTTTTTTTTTTCTGTGAGCATTTCAGATACTGGCCATTTAATGGCTCGCCTTGGTGAAATGCATGTGCAGCAATCATGTGGTTGCTGGAAGCCTGTCATGCATTGGTATTGGGAGAGCGCTCCGACACTAATGTATGGAAGGGAGCTCAACAGAACTGCTCAGGTTACTTTGCATATAAGGTGATCTGAGCAATTCTGAAAGTGGCAAAAATTAAATGAGTGCATTCGCTGCGCTCCTTTCATTTGCGCTGCTTTTTGATAATCTGGCCCAATGTCTGGCTATACTATCCCATGAGCAAGTAATGATTCAATATTTATTCTAGTTGGAGATGGAAACTTCAATGGATGAATTCTCTGCTAAACGCTGTTTATTAGAAGGTGACGTTTTGCATAGTAATATTTTATTACAAATGCTTTAATACATTACACAATCACACATTTTATGTGTATATAAATACTTGTTTTTAACTCTGCACTATATAAGGCAAATGTTATTTTGTGGATTTAACACTAAAATCTTTCACTGTCTTCAAAAAGATGTTCTGCAGATTAGCATGTATGGTTGGGATTTGCCATGCAGCCTCTTGCATAAAGGTTGGAGGGGTTTTGATAGCTGTACATCCACTCACCCCCTACTCTACTGATACAGTGACCTTACTGAGCGTTCACTGGAAGGTAAGCAGCGTCTGTCTATATGCATTTAGAATGATAAAGGCACATTTCTAAAACAAATGCTCTGCACCACAATTAGAAAAAGAAATAGCCCTTCTTTCCCTTGCTCCAAATTGTGGGGGGATAAATCATATTGTATCCCCCTGCCTACAGTTGTGGGGGGGGATTTATCCCCCCTGTACCCCCCATTTCCTACGCCCACGGTCCTGAGGGATTCCACAGGGCAAGGCTACGTAGGGTGAATGAAACAGAAAAAGGGACACCAATTGAGTATGCCAAGTGAGAAAAGAGGAGAACCATTGAAGTGGTAACCCAGAGAAGCCACTTTCTTAGGTCGTAGAATCAAATAACTGGCCTCTCTGCGATCCTGCATAAAGCACAATCGTCAAGGACCGAGATCATGACTGATTCTGCGCCCATCCCAGGCCTGAACCCAGATTGAAAAAGGTGCAGACCGTGTTGTGATTCAAGAAAGCTAGCAAGTTGTGTCGTGACAATTACTTTGTTTCATCAGAAATGGTAGAGATATTGGCCATTAATTAGAGGCCAACGATGGATCTAAATGGATTTCTTTAGAAGAGAGGTAATTGATGCATGCTTAAGCTCCAAAGGAATAACCCCTTTAGAGAGAGAATGATGAAGAGCTGCAGTGAATATAGACGTTGTAGATGCTATAATCGTCGGCATATTCCAATTGTACTTTACATCACCTGTTATTCTTTGCTTCTCAGCTGGCCGGTACTGGTACCCGGGGCGGAATCCTCAGTCGTATTGGTCAGCTACTGGGGTCTACAAGAACTTTGGGATGAGGGGCTGTTTTGTTAAAGTGAGTAAAAAAGCATTTTGAGAGGTTTCTGATTTAGCATGAGGTTAACATCCAAAGTGGCGAGGGGGTTTACACTAGTTATTTGGAACACTGTATTTGATGACGCGCACATGGGCGCCAGCATTCAGATAATATGTACAGGAGAATAAAACGGTACCATGCAAGGAATGAAAGATAGAAAACATAAAATTAAACAGTAATAAAAGAAGAGCAACACTGTCTACATTCACAAGGTGAACTAGTTTGACCCTAAAAACTAAGAATCAAGACCAATAAAGTTAATTGGTTAATTTAGGCCCCACATAGAAGAATAACAATACCGAAACACAAGTGTACAGCTGAGAAGAGCACTTTGTTACTAACCACTGTTACAGGCATGGTACCAAGAGAGATGACAGAAAACTCAAGTTTTTCAAAAAGACTTAATTAAAATGTCAGGATGGTGTAAGGCCTAACCTGCACTATAACTAAGGTATGGATTATCTTTCCTAAAGAAAACTAAGGAAGGTCTGAGTCTGTAAGTCAAAATCAAAGTTCTTTCTGTGTCCAAAACCTATGCTTGCCCTCACAAACCCAAATATAAACAGTGTGGGATTCTTCTCAACCAAAATAGTTAAACAATAGTCTCTGCTGCTCTCAGCTGCAGTAAGTTACAATAGTTGTTGGTCTAACCAATGAGCTGCCAAATCTTGAGGTTCCCTTCCCCAAGTTCAGTTTAGCAAAGTTCGCAAAAAGGGGTTCTTGAGGTTCCTTTCCCAAAGACAGCGTTTCTCAGTTCTTTAACTTCTCAGGATTCCCTTGCCCAAGACTGCACTGTACTACTCGTATGACTTGCCACAAAGTCTCATGCTTGTCACCATCTAGCGCCCCCTGATTTAGGCGCAGTTGTCAGACCACAGTCAACCCAGCACAGGTCATGCAACCAGGAGCTCTATGCTTCTCCTTGACTCGATTTGCACTGTAGGTGAACTTCACAGTTGAGAACTCCCCGGTCTAGGCGTAGTTGTCAGACCGCACAGTCCACCCATCACAGGTCGCGCAATCATACGCCCCCCCCCCCCACTTGGCCTCTGTTGCATCACTCTTGCACATCAGTCTTTTGCAAGTCTTCTCCACATTGGTTTGTCAACCTCTTTGCTTTAATACTGTTCACAATGCTGCTTTCACTCAGTATGACATTCCTTTTCAGTTTATTTCCCAATGGTCAGTGTTAAATATGCCAGTATTTAATATGGCGTGATTTTAATTCAAACAATCCTTTCCATTCTACTCTGCATTTAATATTGCATATTTTCATTCACACTGTACTTCTCGTTTGTCATTCAAAATTGTCTAATTGCATTCAAGCAGTACTTTTCGTTCAGTTCGGTATTCAAGATTGAGTAATTGCATTCAAGCAGTGCTTTTCATTTAGTTCTGCATTCAAGATTTCTCATACATACTCCGTTTCGTGAACCGCTACTTGCCTGTGATGCCCTGGTGCTTCTCAGTCCTTTGACCCCAACCCGCTCTTCGCGTCTCCCCCACGGCGGTCACTGCTGCTCCCGCTCACCCTCCTGCCAGCCGGGATGCAGCCCGCCTTGACGTTGCTTCCTCGGCCAGGCACTTCTCTGCACACGCCAGTGATCGGAGCAGCTGCGGCTTGCAGCCGTTCTGTTCTTCAGTTGTTTGACAGCTCCGCTGTCCTCCACTTTCACGGTTTCCCGGTCCTGCATCCACCATGCGACTCGCTTGCTCCGGGTTGTGTGGGTCCTCTGGGATGGTGCCAGTCTCCCGACCTCTGGTCTCTTTCCACCAAGCCAGCTCTCTTTCCACCAAGGCAGCTTTCTCTCTTTATACAACAGAGCCATGTTAATGGGTTTTAGGTGTGTGTTGGCTGATATTGCCTGACCATAACTAATCCATTTTCTGGGTCATGCCTGACATTCATTAGTGATGTCTGCATATTCCTCTTCTATGTTCCAGTACTATAGTGGTGTTTCACATAGGAAGTGTGCATTACTCCTAGTCGCCTCTTCTTCGTCTCAGTACTAAGTAGGGGTGAATGGGAAATTATGGGTTGGGATTGTATATAACCCATATAAAGACTGAGGAAGGGTCAGATAGGCCCGTGTTAAGAAAGAGGGGGATACCATGTCTCGCCATCAGGCCCCCTGTCAGGTTTTTCGCATCACACAATAATTCATGCCATGAATAAGACCTGAGAGCTCAAAACACATATTGGAAATGAAAAAAGGGAATACAAAATATAAGCAATGTAATGTTACGGAAGTTTGTGTCTATTGTAATGAATTAAAGAAAAAGGGGAATAAAACTCTTCTGTCCTTCAAGGAGTATTCTCCTTTAATGAATGGATTAAGCGCATTACAATTACCCTCAAAATCTAAATGTTGTTTTTGGTAGTGTTTTATTTTCCGCCAGCCGAGTCCTTGAACTGCACGTTTATCCTGGAAAACCTTACTTTTTCACCAGGACAATGTTGCAAAGTTGTTTGTTTTTCAGTTTCTTCATATGCTAGCTTCTGCCAACATATGGCTTCTCAACAGACAGGCAACAAGTGTTCAAGTTTTGCCTAAAGCGGAAGATGGAAGTTTATAATTCACACAACCTTTCTGCGACTTAATGAGTTGTTCCTCCCCAAGTAAAGCAACAGCAAAGGTTTCAGTTTCTTCCTCGCTGGTGCGCTGCATTCTTGAATTATAGTAGGTGGCTTTTTCTTACAAATCCGTTGGGCATGGATGCCTACGCCATCAGGTCAAAGGTGGCATTTGAGGGCTTCCATTTGAACTGCAGTGATGTAGCTCATCCACGTGCATTCTGCAAAGAATATGCATTTGATATTGGATCTAAACCTGATGCTAATCCATCAACAGTTAGGTTGAATCTGCATGTCAGATTCTGCCCCTTCCTTTCAATGCATCTAATCAGTAGTCTGGAGAAAAGGGAACTGGACATAGGATTAAGTACTAAATACTCACCATAATGACACTTGTAGTTCTAGTCCAACTTCTCCTTTGTACAGACTACCCCCATCCTTCCCCATTCCCTTTGCCAATAACTTAAGATGTATGATAAAGAAGCAAAGAATGACAGAAGGAAGCAATATGTGGGCAGAGCCACAGATGCAATCTGGTTTCCTTTGTTTTATTTTGTGCTACTTCAGAAAAATGTTATGGTCCTTGTATGTGGGGCAGATATCTTGCCCGTATGGAGTAAGGGGGGGCGGGGCGAGGAGTACTAAGACCAACCTCTACTTAAGTAAACAAAAGAATGGGATGTTGCTTCATAAAGCCAAGGAGAGTGCACTTAATTTATGTCCACACATGAGTATGGTTGTCTTTGCTCATTTCTTCTCCTTCCTTTTCTGATGCACATTATTTGCTGTGGTCTTTTGGAAGGTCAGAAGGCCTTTGATTTACTAAACTGACCCACCTATATTTTGTAAAACATTCAGGTGCAAATAAATGTGTGCAATCTGTTTGCCTTTTTGTAGGTAAAAATACCAGATGTTGAGTTTTTTGTCAACTTGGGAGATTGGCCTTTGGAGAAAAGGAAATCCTCGCATAATCTTCATCCTGTCTTCTCGTGGTGTGGATCTGTGGAATCTAAGGATATCGTGATGCCCACATATGACTTGACAGACTCTGTATTAGAAACAATGGGCCGGTAATCTACAATTCACACCTTTTGGGAAATTGTATCTCTTTGAAAGGATGCCTTTTAAATACTATTTGTGGACTTGTTTGAATATGTTGCTTTTTCCCTTAATACAGGATCTTTTTTTTTATTACGTTTGCTTCCACCCTTTGAAGACCCCCTGGTCTTACCTATGTGACTGGTTACGTCATTTGTCTTATTGTGGGTGGGCTCTTAGTATCTGACATTTTAGTCAATACATTATCCTGGCATGGCAGAGGGATCAACTGAAAACTCAAGACTTGGAACGTTTGGTTCAAAAAGGTTTCTTTTATAGTAAAAGTTGCCCCTGGGATTTGGGTGAACAGGGTGTAACAATGGTAATCAACCAAAGATGAGCAATTCCAACTTGCCTAAGGTTAGCAGTCTTGCAGTCCATCCATCTTTTTCCTTAGCCCCTGCCTGTCAAATGAAGTCATTTTACGTGCTGAGTGGCCGCACTGTTGCCTGGTCAGAATGGGTCTCCCATGTGGTCTCTTCCACCTCTCGGGGCTCTGGGTTGCTGATCAATGTTCCATGGCTTTGGCTGCACCTCCACGGACCTGGTTATGTTGTGGTGTTGGTGGCAGATTCTGCCAGTCTCTGCAAGCACAGGGTTATCGGGTGCCCAGTCCACAGGGTAACTCTGGACACCTCCTCTGTCTCCTTGCCTTCTTTCTCCTCCATTCCCTACTCTTGTGCTCCTACTGCTTCCACCTCATCGCACCTCAATGATCTGGGCTTATTCTCCACACCTTAACTTAACATCATCATTCTCTTTTCCTTTCAGCCATCTTTCTTTCCTCTTGCTGTTTCTGCTACAATTCTATTGTTGCGCCTAACATCCTTTCCCCCCGCAACCCCCCTTTCACTTCTGCAGTTGTTTCCAAACCTCCCCCTCCCGTGTTCGTTGCCTCTTTCCTCTTGCTTGGCTCTTTATTTCCTGGTGCCTGGCTTCTTCTTTACACTTCACTCCTTTTCTCCCAGCCTTCTCCGTGTGACGAATCAGATGTATTTGTCACTTCTCCCCATGGGGACCGCCCCCTTTTGAGGCGAGGGAGGTGAGCCTGCTCCACAACACTCTCCCTAGGGGTAGAGGCCAGCAGGACCCCACCGGGAGAGACTCTCCCTGTGGGGACAAGGACTCCCGTTCCCGTTAGGAACTCCCTAAAGAGTCTCCTAAATTTACCTCTTGAACCATACCCCACAAGGGCTTCTACGAAGAAGGAACCAATATGTGTTATTGTGAAACAGTAATTGTAACTATCCCTTTAAGGGAAGACATTTATTTTACTGAGCCGAAGATGATGAATAACGAAGACAAAGGGCTTCAAGATGTCAGGAGAGAGAGCAAGAGAGAAGATGATATGATATGGTATTTATATCACGCCTATACACAAGTGTTTCAAGGCGCGACGAGGCAAGGGAGAGGGAACCAAAGGGAGGACAGACAGCGGTCCTACTAGGCCAGGTGTCATTCAGATCGCACAAGTGCATGGGAAGGGGGAACGGGAAAAGTGAGAGGGGGAAGGGAGAGGGGGAAGTGCAGGACAAGGCATAGTATAATAAATAAGATAAATAAAAACGGCCAGCAAGTGGCAAGTGTATGGTAAGTGCAGAACATAAGTGCAGGTAGGGGGACTGTAAGGATACAGAAAACAGTCCCCAGGTGCAGGGGTTGCCAGGGAGGCAGTGCAGGTGGGCAACTGGCGGGCCTGGGCCCGAGATCAGAAGGGATGCCAGGTATCCAGTGCAGTATCTGTCAGGAAAATCAACATAGGGAGAGGGGTAGTGAAAGCAGAAGCAAAGAGGAAGGTTTTGAGGTGCTCCCGGAACCGGAGATGGTTCTCCTCAAGTTTCAGGGAGGCAGGAAGGCTGTTCCAGAGGGAGACCCCTGCCGAAGAGAGATCTGCCACCAACTCGTTGCTTGGAGAAGCGACTGAGCCTGAGGGAGTTCCCGGAAGAGCGAAGAGGTCAAGAAAGAAGATATTTAGAAAGAGAGAGTTGAAGGTAGTTCGGCCGCAAGGCCCCAGAAGGCCTTGTGGACAACGCAGAGGGTTTTGAACTTAATCCTCGCAGCCACTGGGAGCCAGTGCAGAGATTTCAGTCCTGGAGAGATACGATCCCTGGGCTTGAGGCCAAGGTCAAGTCTCGCAGTCCTGTTCTGGATAGGTTGCAGAGGGCGGAGAGTAGAGGCAGGCAGATTTAGATAGAGGCTGTTACAATAATCCAGCCTAAAACTAAGACTGGGGAGGCCCATGGCTACATCACCTCTGCAAGGGGAGGAAACTGGAAACTCCAAAGAGCCTGTAGAGCCAGAGTCGAGTATGTCGACTCACTGGGTTCTATCTACAGAAGAGAAAGTGGAGCCTTTTATGTATAAAGACGCTCAGACTTTTAGGCTCAGCGCCTTTATACATAAGAGCTGTTGACAGGGCCCACAAATGCCATACTGGGCGCTGGGATTGACTCCCTGAATGCAAATGTTACCCCACGGATGTGCAGACTAAACCCTAAATAGGCCGCCTGTATATCATTTTGTTTGATTGATGCAAGTGTAGGTGGGGTAGAGAGTTGGGCACAAAATTCTAATGCTCACTCAAGGCGGGGGTTATTTCAACAAAACCTTAAGTCAAATGTGTTTACTGAAAGGCACACCCTCTTCTGGCTGCCTTAGCATCCACAAAGGCTGGTGGGATATGAATCCTTTAGGAGTTGGGGTGCACCACATGATTGGGTTAGACATGCAGGCTTTGAGAGGTGGGGCAGCAAGGGTGAGGGTGTGGGGGGGGGGGGGGTAAGGAAGACCTGAATTAACACCACTGGTTAGAGATGCACTCCCAAGCCTCTGGGATCCTCTATTTTTCTCCTACGAGCAGTGTAGTGGGGGTGATGCCCTCTTGCCTCAATGGCAGGTTGCACAGACACTTGTGTGCTTTATTTGCATGGAGGGCTGTGCTGCCTGCCTCTGAGCAGGGGCGTCTCCCGCTGCACTTTTTGTATTGACATTTATTTTGCTATGCTGAGCTCTTTGGGCTCTGCAACAACTATAGCGCATAATAATGTGAGGCAGCGGAAGTCTGACCCTGCCACCTCTTATTTCCCTAATAGCGTAGACACTCTGGCTGACAGGAGAGTAGTCCCCGCCTGTCCGTCAGCATGTCCACGTTGCAGAGTGGAGTGGAGGGCCAGCCGGTCCTCCATGGTGGTGCTGTGTCCAGTGAGGGGGAGTTGTTGTTTTAAAATATAATGTGTAAGTATGTATTTTTGTATGTGCGAGTCTATGTTGATATGTTTATTTTTATGTTCGCGTGCATGCAAGGAGTTGTTTGAATGATCTATGAAAGCGTGAGTGAAAGTGTTGTATGTAAGCCTGTGTGAGTTACTGTGCGAAGCGGGATAAGGCCACAAAATGAAGACGTGGACTCAGTCATGCCCCCAGTAGGCCCTACCCTTGGGTGCTGCTGGAGCCATGGCATTCTTTTTTGTGTATCGAGAGTAAAGCAAACCTAGTGTTGTTGCGTGGATAGACAAGCCTGCATTGAAGCATAAAACGCCAGTATCTGTTGATCCGCCAACATCTATACTAGCCATCAAAATAATAAATAATTGCATTCCATTCTAGAAAGGTTTGTGCAAAAATGTTAATCTGGTCTGTTTTAATCATTTCATTAGTGGAAAAGTGCACGCATTTCTTGTATATTTTTTTGTAAAACGTAAAAAGGCTTGTCATGGCATTCTAGTGAAGGAGAACATTAGCAAACATTTCTATGGAGATCACACAAACCATGGATCCCCGTACATTTCCCTGCTGACACATAAAACTGTCCGTTCTTACACGTACATACACAACCAACATTCATGCACACATATATCTCGTATATCTCTGTCACAATTGTTTCCAGACAAGAGTAAACCTGCCATTTTGTTTTTCCATGTGTCAGTATTATTTTTTCGATAGGAATTGCATATAGTCCACCCAGTTCCAAAGGGCACTGCCATGTTCATGTCATTCATTTGCATTTGACAGAAATTGCCTAATAGAACCATGCCCCGAGGAAAGCTGGTCCAAGGATTTAATTCACTGGGATGTGTAAGTACCACGGGTAGATCTACTATGCAAAATGCAAAACAGATTACACATTTTGAACCTCTTCCACTCAAAAGACTGTTTACTTTAGGTAATTTCAAATGATCTTTAACAAATCGTTACTCAAACCTGTCCTATATGTTGAGGCAATACAGGGCGTGTGCCCTTTTACTGTTCATCAAGGGTAAATCAAAGCAAGTAAGTGATCTTACATGCAGTGGTGGCCGGTGATTTTTTTAAATTGGTGGGGCGTGAATATTTGCCTCAAATTTGGAAGAACAACCGAGCGTAGCTAGGGAGCCTGAACCAACCGAGTGGGATCCGGGGTGAGGGTGGGAAAGGGGATGGGGAGGTAGGAGAAAACCGTGCATTATACAACACTTTATTTGCGGAACTGGGTAAAAAAAACACAGAATATTTGTAATTGGTTTTGTAGGGTAATTCAGTAAATCCTTCCCATAGATTCATGTCACCAACAGTGCACAGGAGCATTTCCCAATGCATTTTCATGATGTCTATCCCCACGATATATGCCAGTATAAAAACATTTTCACACTGGCCTGGCCCATTTATTTCCATGCTGGCTGCACCTTTATATGGCAGTATTTCCATATAAGAACGTACTCTTGTGTTTTGCGCTTAAAAATGGCATGCACAATAAGAAATTGTGTGCAACTTGCTGCTCCAATGCCGGGTCAGTCAATACACCTAATGTCGCTTATCTTTGCTTCATCATAGATGCCCAGAAAAAATGTCATGCCACACTAATAATATTGCGAGATTACTTGCACCAAAATGCCAGGCTAGCCATGTAATAATGCTTGCTTTATCATAAATGCTCAGTAAAAAAAGTCAATCCACAGTAAAAGATGGCTAGACTGGCTGCACCAAAATGCCAGTACCCTGGTTTTGTCAAATGGGATCCCCTCTCAGCCAGAGGTGGGATGACTGCCAGGGAGAAATCTAGAGCCAGTCCTTCACCTGAGCTGGATGGTGGCAGCTAAGAGTGCTCCACTTCCCATCCCTCCAAATACCCTTATATAACTATACAGTACGGATTTGCATCTCCAAAGACCGAGGAACCAAAAGGCTGCCCGGATGTTTGGGTTACCTGATTGATCTTGGGTTTTCTATTAAGAGGAGGGGGACCCCTGCGCTGACCTGGAAACACAACAAACACAAACAGCAGCAAAGGAGAGCGATGCAATCCCTGGAATCACCAGCACACCCTCATGGATGCAGCACCAGACTAGTCGAGACCAAAGCTGAAGTTCATATGAAGCTGTGTGGTTAGTTGTGCAGCACGTTCCAGCCTCCACGCACTCGAGAGAGCACCCTGCTACGGCCACTAGACCACCAGAAACTTGGAAAGGGGGGAAAAACAAAAGGAACTGCACTTAGCTTAGAAGAATCCCGGAAGGGGACCTCTTAGACGAACTGGTGCAATGCACAGCGTGGGCAGCCATTGCTCATTAAACTGCTGCCCAGTGTGGCGAAAAAGGGTGGGAATTAATCCACCATTTAACGCCTCTGTCACTCTGAAACCTTTCCTGGCGGGGAAGACCTGGTCCAATTGGTTGGGGACAGCTTGTCAATCTGGAGACTGGGAGGGAACAAGAAAGTGCAAAGGAAACAGGAAGTTGTGGATTATTTGGGTGAGGTCAGAGGAGGTGAAGTTGGCAGACTGAGACCAACAGGAGGTAGGACAGTGGAGAGAATGGTGTAGGCAATTTCCGGAGCCGGTGAGGTGTTGGTTTGTGAGTGCAAATAACACTCCTGTGCGAATGTGTGTGAAAGGGTAACGAGTGTAAGGTGTCAATGAAGTGACTGCAAGTTAATTAAGGATGAGTGAATATTGTGGATTGCAGAGTAGTAGCTGCAGGGAGTAGTAGTGTAAAGGAGAGACAACTCATGCGAAGTAGATCGGAGCAGTCTGATGAACATGGTAGTGTAGTAACAGCAAAGTGTGGAGGCAAGACTTAGATGGATTGTGGGAGACGGCGAGTGTGAGAGTCTGATTTATTTGGTAAATACACTGTGTTATGTCACTGTACATGCATGTCATGTAAAAGGTGTTATAATGCTGTCTGCCATCATCAAAATAAAGTTTACAAAAACAAACAAAGTGTGAGGAGTCTGGAAGAGGAGAGAGAAGAGCATCACATATTGAGAGGGCGAGAAAGAAGTGGGCATGAGAGAGAAGAGACTGAATAGGGTCTAGAGTCTGAAGGCAGTGTCTCATTTCCCTTTAGAGCGCTAACCCATTGTTAGAGTAGGGAATATTAGTACGTCCATGGGGGGAGTTTAGACGGATAAAGCCATGGGGCTTTAGGTCAATACAGAAGCTCATTTAGTCGTTTGCCTACTGAGGATTGAACAATTGGTATCTACTTACCGTGGGCTAAGGGTGCCTAGGTTAGTGAGGAAGTGCGTTTATAAGAGCGATAGAGAGAGGGATGGGTTTGGGGCCCAATAAATCTATATTAAAAACCCTTGAACGTCATCAGAGGCATGGAGTGTTTGTTGTGCCTTCGCTGCCATGTAAAACATGAAAGAGCCCTAATATCATGGCCTGATCCGACACTAAAAATGCATCTTTTTAAGTAGCAGGAATTACTAGGTGCAAACAAGTATTGACTGCAAAAGGATATGTTTTTAGAGTTTAACTTTTAGTTTTACTTACCTGTATAATACGCCTTTTGGGAATAGGATTTACTTTATTACTCACTAAAACATAATTTGGCCCAGAACTTAAAAAAAAAAGATAGGGAGCAAAATGCCTGCACTTCTAAATCTTATCTGGAGTCGTGCCTACACATGTCTACAATATTTAATTTCTGGATTATCCCACAATGTGGTCTATGAATAAAATATAAATCTTTTCATCCTAGCACTAAAAAGAAGCTCTGTCTCTTTTTTTTTTGTCTTTGTGTATGCATTGCTGCTATGGGACATTTGATTTTCAAACGGTTGGCGGAAGCGGCCACATGCTATATGCTATTGGTGCGGCTTGATGACTCACTTTGAACGCAGCTAGGTCCTT
Organism: Ambystoma mexicanum; assembly: GCF_040938575.1. Classification (NCBI taxonomy): domain Eukaryota; kingdom Metazoa; phylum Chordata; class Amphibia; order Caudata; family Ambystomatidae; genus Ambystoma; species Ambystoma mexicanum. The sequence goes on along the minus strand of NC_090941.1, from coordinate 180,172,485 downwards.
TCCTTGCAAATCTATCCGCAGACCATGCCAGCAGCGTGAGGAGTGGAGAGCAGCTTGTAGACCTGCAGCCCATCAGCCTTCCAGACTCAGAGAGTGACATTGCATGGGAACTCAGAAGGCTGTGTACGGGGATGGGTGCGGCCGCCTGCTGGCTCGGCTCGATCTGGTATAGCGGTAGGTATAGTGGTGTAAACTAACACAATCATCTTAGAAGGCAGAAGGCCTCGAGGTTCTTCAAGGTGCAATAGCAATGCAGCAGTAGTGCCTTAAAATACTTTAAAATACACCTGACCTGTGTCTACACCAAACCTTCTGTTAGGAGTCTCAGAGAGGGTGAGCGCGCAGTCACTGTCGGGCATTCGCCCTTTGAGGTGCTTGTTAGGCTGGTGGTGTAATTAATCTGTGATACAGTTTAGTTTACAGTATCTCCTTTTCTTAACAATGCCAGGGATGCCATGAATCTCCGATACCGCCCCTTCTGGACAACATGGTCCCTCAAACACAGTAGTATTGCATCCATTGTACACCCAACATGGCCGACGCTGCGGGGAAACACACGGTCTAGTCTCCCAGTAATACCTGTTGCTTCCTTGAAAACACATGCCCCCCGCAGCTCGGCGCATCTCAATGCTAAGCTTGTTCGTACTGGCAAGTTGCTACACTGATTCCATCCTTTGTCCGCTATCCTAATCCTTTGGCTTCCTTGCGGTTAGCCTTCCATTCCCTTCCTTCCTGGTGTGTTACTCTGTGCCGGTCCTCGCTATATCCGCTTCTCGGAGCTGTGCAAGTTCATTTTCATAGACTTCCTGGATTTGTTGTCTTCCCTCCTGGATTGTTGCCCTGTCTTTCCTGGAATCCTGCTTGGGACACTGAACGCTCCGGGCCATTGTATCCTTCCTCGGCAGGAGCCCAAAATTACATCTACACGTTACCTGCCTGCATACTGGCGACAGAGGAGACACGCCCCTTCTTGTACAAATCTCAAACTTCTAGAAAGAAGGGGAAATCTGCGAATCCAAGAAAGAAAACGTCAAGAGGCAAACAGGTGAGCCAAGAGTCCGAGGACTAGAGTGTGACAGTTTGAGACGCCTACAACCTAACATTGAATCCAACATGGAGACTGCTATACAGGACCTCATGAGGGGAATGCAGGAGTTATCAACAGAGGTCCAGAAACTCAAGGCTGAGAATGCAGCATTAAAACAACTCGTTCTGTCCAGGGGGACAGCATATCAGGGGAGCGCTTCAGTAGGCGGCATTGTGGATAAATATGATAGAACCTCTAAGGCATTGTGCCCTTTCCTTGATTCATGCCTGGTACACTTCACATTTAAACCTTACTATTTTTCCACGCCCAGGGCTAAGGTGGGCTTTGTAATCTCCCACCTTTCCGGGAATGCATTATCCTGGGCAACACCCTTGGTATCCGCAGGGGACCCTTTACTTGACAACTATGACGGTTTCATAGATGCCTTTAAGGCCATGTTTGACCGTCCTGAACAGGTGTATTGTGCCCAAGAGAAACTATTGGCATTCCAGCAAGGAAATCAAGATATGCTGTCCTGTGTAACTCGTTTTAAACAATTGGCTAAGGAAGCTGATTGGATCCCCGAAGCATGCTTTACCTTGTTTCGTTGTGGGTTAAATGAGGAGATCAAAGATGAATTGGTAAGAGTGGCCCATCCAGGATCCTTCCAGGCCCTTTTGGACTTATCCTTGCAAATCGATTTTAGGATACAAGGAAGAAAAGCAGAGCAAAGAAAGACACAGACTCCTCCACCGAAACCCTCTACAGAATATCCTAGTCCCAAAGGGCCAGCTACAACTAACTCTTGGGAACCTGAACCCATATAGCTGGGCTCCTTACGGGGACCTATCACTTCTCAGGAAAGGACTCATTGGATCAACAGTGGACTCTGTATGTATTGTGCATCTGACAAACCCCTGGTAAGAAACTGCCCAATAGCCCCTCCAAGGCGTTCGGGAAACGCCAGCTCCTGATCCTGAACGGAGCCCAGCTTCGGGAGACTAGTCGTTGCTGCCACTCTTCTCTTTCCTTGGACTCGCTTCCGAAGAACTCCCTGGTGATACTCCAGGTATTCCTGTCAACAGCTGACAAGGAAAACCTTCTGTCCTGGCTCTGGTGGATTGTGGTACCATGGGCATCTTCCTTGATCACGAATGGGTCTTGAAGCATGAAATCCTGAGAGAATCCAAAGGCGTTGTCCAGGTGGTGGAAGGAATAGATGGGGAAACCACCATCATCAGGACCCATAACTCAACAAACCACAGAACCTTTGCTTTATATACACAATCACCAGGAGTTGCTGCAATGTGATATTATAAAAGCAGCTCATCAGCCAATGGTTCTGGGCATGCCCTGGCTTCAGAGGCATAACCCGCACATCAATCGGCCTGGTGGATCTTTATTCCTAGGATCTGAATTTTGCCTTACACATTGTCTTTCCCGGAAAAGTCTGCATACCAAATCCACAGAAAACAAGATCCCGGAACAGCAACTCATCACCGTTTCCAACATCACTAAGGTACCTGAAAATTAACATCAATTCTCGGATGTGTTTTCAAAAGCCATTGTCCAGTCCCTACCTCCCCATCGACCTGAGGATTGTGCTATCGACACCGAAGAGGATGCAGTCATTCCCTTTGGAAGGATGTTCATTCTTTCTGAACATGAGAAAATACCCATAGAGAATACTTGGATACCAATCTAACCAACTGAACCATTCATCCTTCCAAGTACCCTGCTGGGGCCTCTCTATTTTTCGTGCCCAAAAAGGACACTAAGGAGCTCCGACCATGCCTCGATTACCGAGGTCTCAGTGTACCCTCAAGGGCCGTTATCCTCTACCACTCATTTCAGATATTCTAGAAGCCTTACATGGTGCTGTGATTTTAATCAAGCTGGACTTGCGGGGTGCTTACCATTTGATCTGTATAAAAGAGGGCGATGAATCGAAGACTGCCTTCAGAATACCTTTTAGTCATTTTGAATATCTAGTCATGCCATTTGGTCTTGCTAATGCTCCAGCGGTGTTCCAGCGCTTTATGGATCGAGTCTTCTCGGACATGTTATTCCTTTTTGTAATAGTCTATTTGGAAGACATATTGATTTACTCCAACAACGCAGTCTTGCATCAGGAGCATGTTACCTTGGTCTTACAACGTTTACGAGAGCATAATCTGCTGGCCAAACACGAGAAATGCATCTTTCATCTGTCTACAGTCCGTTATCTGGGATTCGTGCTAAGTCCCCAAGGAGTAGCAATGGATCCAGCCAAGGTTGAATCTATTCTTTCCTGGCCTGCTCCTAACTCAGTTAAACAAGTCCAGTCATTTCTGGGACTTGCTAACTTCTATAGGAAATGTATTCCCACATTCTCATCCATTGTACAACCTATTGTTTCTTTGCTAAAGAAAGACACTCCCTTTCATTGGTCAACAGTTCAAGAAGCCGGTTTACAGGAGTTAAAACACAGGTTCACTCAAGGACCCATCCTGGCTCAACCAGACACAACCAAACTCTTCCTGGTAGAAACAGATGCTTTGGATTATGCAATCGTGGCAGTGTTAAAGCAACAATCCGGGGATAATCAAGAACACCACATTGCTTATTTGTCTCGGACATTGAACCCTAGAGAGACACACTATTCGGTCCTGGAGAAAGAACTGCCTGCCATTCGCCAAGCCTTTTTATGGAATGGCGCCATCTCCTCTTGGGTGCCAAGTGCCCAGTACTGGTACGAACTGACCATCCGAACCTACAGGTCCTACAATCAATGAAACGTAGAAACAGTCGTCAAGCCCGTTGGGCCTTTTTCTTCACACAATATCAGTCATGCATTCAACACGTACCCGGGACATCCAATATAATTGCTGATGCACTATCCAGACGACCAGATTATATACCAGAAGAAGCGCGCACTTTTCACAGGATGTTTTTAGACAGTGTTCATAGCTCATGCCAACACGCTATTGGACAACATACGGGCTGAGACCCTCACCTCGGACCTCTGGAAGGAATACTCCGAAACCAATCAATGGTCCCTGTTTGCCACGGATGGCTACCTCTTCAAGGACAATAAATTGGTTGTTCCTACTCAGATCACAAGAATCAAGATAATGAATCTTTGCCATGACACATTGTATTCCGGGCATCGTGTTATTAAGGCTACTCTCCAAACCATCCAGAGAAACCTTTGGTGGCCTAGGATGATCAATGATGTAAGATCATACATACAGGCATGTGCAGTTTGCAATCGGAACAAGTCCGATAACAGGAAATCAGCAGGGTTACTCCCTCAACCTACTCTGCCAGACCGACCGTGGGAAGTGATAGCCACTGATTTTATCATGGATCTTCCCTCTTCCAAGGGTTATACCACCATTATGGTTACCATCGACCTGTTTTCTCACATGGCCCATTTCACTCCTCTGATCAAGCTTCCTTTGGTACAAGAAATGGCGGGAATTTTTATGAACCACATCTTTCGGCTACATGGTCTTCCATCCAAAACCATCTCCGATCGTGGACCCCAATATGTTTCCGGGTACTGGAAACGCCTATGCCAGCTGTTGGGTATTCAACATGCCTTATCAGGATACCATCCTCAAACCAATGGCATTACTGAAAGGGTAAACCAAACCCTTGAACAATATTTGCGATGTTTTGCATCAAAAGTCAAAGACGATTGGTCAGTATTGATTCCAGTAGCTGAATTTGCCTACAACTCTGACCACTCTGCAATCAGGACAAGTCCCTTCTTTTGTAATCAAGGATTCCATCTGTCTGTTCTACCCACACTCTTGCCTCAACCCACCCTGGTTCCTTCAGTCGAGTCCTGGATAGCTCGATTAGTCACAATACACAAGGATGTAAAGGGACATCTAGAAAAGGACATGATGGACGTTAAGAAGCATGCAGACACCAAACGGCGACCTGGCCCTATCTATGCCATCAGTGACAAGGTCTGGCTTTCTTCACGACTTTTACCCAGACACAGAAGACCCAACAAATTAGCCCCTCGCTTCTACGGACCATTCACAGTGAAGGAAATTAACCCTGTGGCTTTTCGACTCCAATTACCAGAATCCTGGAAAAGAATTCATCCTGTTTTTCATACTTCCTTACTTAAACCATGCCACCAGTCAACCAGGACAGATCTTTGACCTTCCCCTGTTCTCGTCAACAATCAGATCAAATTTGAGGTTTCCAGGATATGTGACTCAAAATACAGGAGATGTCGTCTTGAATATCTGGTGGAATGGAAGGGTTATCCACCCAGTGAACAGACATGGGCACCTGTGTCCAAAATGAACGCCCCTTGACTGGTGCAAAGATTCCATCTGACTCATCCAGGCAAACCTGGGGAATAGGAGTTTAGAAGGGGGAATGCTGTCATGAATAACCAATTCCGCCCCTTCTGGACAACATGGTCCCTCAAACGCCGTAGTATTGCATCCATTGTACACCCAGCATGGTTGACGCAGCGGGGAAACACACGGTCTAGTCTCCCAGTAATGCCTATTGCTTCCTTGAAAACAGACACGCCCTGCGGCTCGGCGCGTCTCAACGCTAAGCTTGTTCGTACTGTTCGTATCGGCAAGTTGCTACACTGATTCCACCCTTTGTCCGCTATCCTAATCCTTTGGCGGTTACCCTTCCCTTCCTTCCTGGTGTGTTACTCTGTGCGGTTCCTCGCTATCTGCGCTTCTCGGAGCCGTGCAAGTTACTTTCTTTTTTTTTCATAGCATTTTATTGTTTTTTTCAAAGCAATATAACAATTACAACAATGCAATAATTATAAATTATTTCACGGTGGAGTGTCTCTCGAAATGTTTGTGGGTTGAGGGGACTATTGCTGGCCTTATTGCCATTATCAAAGGTCCATATTGTTCAGAAACGGGTGTGAACCTTGTCTTTGACGTGTTTTGAGTGAGATCCAGCGTTCAATAAAGTGGGCTACATTGGAGCCATCTGGTGAGTGGGGTCCTCTTTGTGAGGGCTGGGAATTTAGCCACGTAGTCCATAAATGGGTCCCATATGTTCAGAGTTCTGTTCAGGGAACCTGCTCGTATTGCCGTGATTTTCTCGGCTATTGCTATGTCCCAACATTTGGACCACCATAGAGCCATCGAAGGGCTGCCTTCGTCTTTCCACAATCGGGCCATTGCGATTTTTGCCGCTAGCAGTCGGTGCGTGCATAGGCGGGGTATTTGCCCTGAGATCGGAAATGCCCGTTTCCAGTTTCACCCAACAGGACAATTCCTGGGTCCCAGGGTATGGAGAGACCGGAGATTTTTTTTAATGTTTTAAGATTTCTTTCCAGTATGCCTCTGCCTTTGGGCAGGCCCAAAGCAAGTGAAATAATGATCTGAGGACTGGGCAACCACGGATGCTGGTTCCAGGGATATCCGGGTTGGCCTTGTGAATTTGGGTTGGGGTGATATAGTATCTATAGCAACGTTTATAACCCCCTTCCCTGTTCGTGATGCATTGCGAGCTTTTGTGCAATCTGGCCCATATTTTTCCCCATTCTTCCCCCGCTACTTCTCGCCCAAGGTCCTTTTCCCACTCTAGTATATATCTTTCTGTTTTTGCGGGGTCTGACCTGTCTAGGAGGCGGTAGATGATCGAGGTCCTACCCCTACTGGTTGGTGTTGTTAAAGAGAGCTCCAGCGCTGTCAGTTCTCTAGAGCATTTTTCTCGGGTTATCCTGTGGGACATTCAGTGCCTGATTTGGGTATAGCAGAATCTTTCCCGCTCCCCCACTCCAAATTTTATTTTGCACCTCTCGAACGTAATGGGTGAGCCCTCTTCTAAAAAGTTGCTAGTTTTACCCAGCCCACCCTCTATCCAGGCTTGAAAATCCAGCGGGGGCCTTCCCGGTGAGAAGTCGGAGTTATTCCAGACGGGGGTCAGGGGTCCCAAGGCGCTCCGTATGCCCCATTTCCGAGCTGCAACTTTCCAGCAATGGACCGTTACAGTCGTGGCTGATAGGGGACCGCTATTTGCCTGTGGCTTTATGTTTGGTAGGTGTGGGAGATCAGATAATGGGACCGCACACCAGAATTCTTCGATTTGCTTCCATTTGGGGGGTGTCTGTTTCTTGCACCCAGGAGAATGCATGTGATAATTGAGCAGCTAGGGTGCATCTAGCCATGTCTGCCACTCCCAGCCCCCCCTGTGCTTTCCCCCTCAGCATAATTTGTTTGTTAATTCAGGGTTTTTTCCATCCCCATACAAATTCTAGTATTTTCTTTTGTAGAGCTTTTAGGGCTGGGCCCGGGACATGTATTGGTAGTGCTGCGCAGTGGTACAGCCATCTGGGAATCAGGTTCATTTTGACGATGGTAATTCACCAGAACCAAGAGATTTCATGCTGTTTCCACCTTTTAAGGTCGTTTTGCAGGTCACGGATAAATTGCGGGATGTTGCTTGAGTACAACCGTGTTGCGTCTTTTGTGATTTGGACCCAGAGATATTCGATTGCACCCTTAGCCCATGGGATTGGTGACAGGGGGTTAGGGAATCTATTTCTTGTGTGGAGGGATTGATGGCTAAGACTGAGGACATAGATAGGTTCACCCTGAATCCTGATAGGGCCCCGAATTCCCTAATTTCCTCCCACAGTGCTCCCAGGGACGTTGCTAAGTTTGATGCTTTGATTAATACATCATCTGCGTATAACGCGATTTTGTATTCTTGGTCTCCCACCGTTATCCCCTTTATACTCCCATTCTGTCTAATTCTAGCAGCAAAGGACTCCATAGACAAGGCGAAAACCAGGGGTGAGGGTGGGCAACCCTGTCTGGTGCCCCTAGATATGTGTATATGTCCTGACCTGGTGCCATTGACCCGCAGTTGTGTCGTTGGAACTTGATAATTAGCCATCACCCAAGTGGTAAAGTTGGGGCCAAAGCCAAAATGTTCGAGAACCGCTTGCATGTAACCCCAGTCTACCCGGTCGAAGGCTTTGTGGGCATCTAATGAGATCACGGCCATCCCTACCTTCATTTTGTGGGCGCTTTCAATTATATTTATTGTTCGCCTAATGTTGTCATGGGTCCCTCTTCCCGGAATAAACCCTGTTTGATCTTGGTTAATTAAGAAAGGGAGGACCGGCCCCAGTCTCCTGGCTAGTACTTTGGTGAAAATCTTGCCGTCATCGTTCAGGAGTGATATCGGGCGGTAAGAGTCAGGTAATTCGGGACCCTTCCCAGGTTTATGTAGCAGGACTGTGATCGACTCGGCCATTGATCTAGTGACTGATCTTGCGGACAGGAAGGAGTTAAATAAGGCGGCCATCTGGAGTGCTAAAATTCTCGCAATTTTTTTGTAAAAGTTTGCGGAGAGGCCATCTGGGCCAGAAGCGGTGGATTTGAGGGTTTTGATGGATTTGATAATTTCTTCAATATTGATGGGGGCTTCCAGGGAGTCCAGCTGGGTTGAGCTTTGGGGGCATATAACACTCAGGTATTCCGGCAGCTTGTCTAGAACCGTAGGATCTCTGGACATTATAGATTTATGATGCCTCATTAGTTCATTGATTTTATCTATCTCGGAGTAGTGCAGCTTCCCATCTTCACCTCGTAGCTTGAGAATGCTGTTCTGGCCGTGGATCGTTTTTAGCTTCTGCGCTAGTACTTTATTTGCTTTGTTCCCTTTGCTGTAATAGAACTGTTTTGTATATGCTAATGATTTGGCTGTTCGGTCGGCACAATGCATTTCTAGAGCTATTTTAGCCTTTCTCATGGATCTTTCTACTTTTCTGGTGTAGTGTGCTTTCAATTCCGCTTCTAGTTGGACCACTTCCTTTTCCAGCTTAGTTGTTGCGATGTTTGATATTCTTCTCTGTTCGGCTCCTGCCCCGATCAGCGAGCCTCTGACTACCGCCTTCATTGCGTCCCAGATGACGTTGATAGGAGAGGTCTCGGTAGTGTTCTCTTTGAAGTAGTTGATTATTGTGTCCTCCACTTCTGTTCTGATGCTTACATCTAGTAATAGGGAGTCATTTAATTTCCAATACCTCTGAATAGGGTTTCTTTGGACTGATATGGCTAGATTCACAGAGTCTGGAGCGTGATCGGAGATCATGCAGGTATGGATTTCTGTCTTGTTTACGCATGGGAACAACACTCCGGAGATTAGAGATAAAGCTGATGTGATGTGGCTTCTGGCGATTGCCAGTGGCAGGTGCTGTACGGTTCCACTGCTTCGGGAGGGCCCCCCCCCTGCGGGACACAGCTTCGAGGTTGTGGATTCCTCAGCGCTCACGTTACGGGTGATTAAGTGGGTGGGGGCGAGATTCGCCAAGTTCTCCCCCAGGTGGTGTGTACGGTTGCGCTTGCTCCGGATGATATGCGTTTCTGTGTGCTGGGATCACTCTGAAGCGTCCGGGGTATCTGAGGTGCGTGTATCGCTACCAGCCCCTGAATGCTACGCCACGTAGGGCAGAAGCCGACCGCAATCAGGTAGGAGGGGCCCGATGATAGTCCTGGGTTGCGGGGCTCCCTGCAAGCCCTTGTGCGCCACTCCGCTGGTCCCCCACAGCGCTGCCGGGTGCAAGCCGGGGGTTGGATCTTCAGCCCCAGGTAGGAGGTGGCGGGGCCGCAACTCTCGATTACCTCCGCAAGTCCGCGCTTCCGGTACTGCTTCAGTTCTGGGTGCTGGAACTTTTGAGGGCTGGGCTGTCGGTCCGACTCGGGGGAGATCCCCCACGCAGGCCCGCAGGGCTGTCGTTGCTGACGGGCCCGAAGACCCAGAAACCTGGTTGGGCTGCCGATGAGGGCCCGTTCCTCTGGCCCGGTGGGCCCAGAGTTGGGTGCTGTATTCCTGGATGGGCCGGCTCCCCTGGTGATGTGGCCGGGTGGATCCCTGTGGGTTGCTTCTGGATCCCCTTAATGTCGGAGCTCGTGCAGGAGACCCATGCAGCTCCCCAGCTGCTGGAGGTTTCAAGTAGGGGTGCCCGGGGGGGTCTGCAGGTGCGGATGTTGGGCGGATGGTAGGGTGCAGGGAGGAGGCCCCAGCGTGTTGGGAACAGCCTGGACGGGTGGCTGGAACAGTAGCCCCCGCGGGCCAGCAGGGTTAGAGTCACTGGTAGTGCTGGGGACCCGGATTGTCAACCGGTAGAGTATCACTCCTCTGCTTTGATGGGCCGGGGTCTGCTGCTTGAGGCAGGCCCGGCTGGGAGCCCGCTGTGTTCGTCCCTGGACTTTGCTTTACTTTCTGGGCTCTGTTTTGATAGGCCGATATGATCTGCTTGAGGTGGCCCTACTGGAAAGCCGCTGCGCTCGTCTCCGCACCATGGGACTCCCGCCGATGCAGCAGGCGCTAATGGGGAAAGTGGGGGCCCAGGTGCCCGCCTCGGGACGGGGCTGAGGGAAGCTGCTCCTGGAGTGATCCGTGCGGGCGCACACTGAGCCTCACCCCGTGCGTTCAGATTTTCACGGTGCAGGAGTCAACGACTCGGAGAGGGAGCCCAGCGGGAGCCGGGCGGGTGCAGGTGAGTGGGGCTCAGCCAGTGAAGGACAGCTTTGATCTGGGCCCCCCCCCCTGAAGCAGGTCTGGATGGCGGAACACTCGGCGGGTGCAGCGATCGCCCGCGGCGGAGCGACGGGCGGGCTGAGCTCTCCTGGCGACTCCGACGTTTTTTTGGCAGTGCTGAGTTGCCGCTGCACAGGAGACAGCAGAGCTGGGAGGGAGACCCGCGGGAGCCGGGTGGGTGAAGACGAGTGGATCCCAGCTGGCGGAGGATAGCCGCGAGCCGGGGCTCCTCCAGTGACTGCCGCGGGGATCCGCTGCGAAGAGTGCCGGGGTAGGGGCACAGTAGTCCTGGCTTGTAGGTCTTTCGATGGGTGCAGAGGCAGCCTACGGCAGAGCGGCGAGCAGGCTTACATCGGCAGTTTCGTCGGCTTTAGGCAGCGATGTTATGCCAGCCCCTCCCCCTCATGGAAGGTCTCCAGGTCTTGGGGATGTAACAGCCGTTTTACCATTGAGGTGGTCCCGGTGTGAGAGAGGGACCGCATTAGGTCGGATCAGCGTCTGATCTGGGACCCACTCGAGCGGTAGCCGCAGAAGGGTTTCCCCCATCAGAAGCTTCGATTCCGGGCTCCAACGGGCTTTCCTGGATTTGTTGTCTTCCCTCCTGGATTGTTACCCTGTCTTTCCTGGTATCCTTCCTGGGACACTGAACACTCCGGGCCATCGTTTCCTTCCTCGGCAGGAGCCAAACCTACATCTACACGTTACCTGCCTGCATAGTGGCGACGGAGGAGACACGCCCCTTCTTGTACAAATCCTGAACTTCTAGAAAAAAGGGGAAATCTGTGAATGCAAGAAAGAAAACGTCAAGAGGCAAACAGGTGAACCAAGAGTCCGAGGACTCGGAGTGTGACAAGGGAAGGCAAAGAAATACAGTCTCAGGAGTAAAGTTAAGACTTCGCTTGACAACGAAGTGGCTAGGGCCACTGCACTCAGAACCTGCCACCACTGAAGCTGCCATAGTGCAATCTCCTAGAAAATCCTCTCGCCGTTTAAAATAACTGCTTTTTTTCCACAAACTCTGCATAGAAGTTACAGCCAAGTTGTGCAGCAACCAATCTTGGAGAAGGTAGTCGAAAATCTCAACAAGTAGAGGCGGCGGAAACCTTACCTTCGACTGCCGAACTTGATTACTCTAAGCATAACTCGTTGATTCTTAATAACTCAAACTTGGCACTACTGGATGCATGCTTTAGATCGGAGGCCGAATCGATTGAGTGCTTCACAAGGATGACAAATCTAATACATCACTTGTTGGGGGTAACAACTGTGAAGAGCATTTTGAGGAGCCTCTGCCAGATTTCGCACACAGAAATTCACATAGCGTTGATTCTTTGTCTTTAGGTGGCCACTCCCGAGCTGCTCTAAATCTCGCTTTGCAAGGTCTGGTTCGATCATGCAACAATTTAAATTATGAGATACGACTACTGTGGTGAATACTGCAGGGTCCTCACAGAATCCTTGCCTAAAGTCTCCCAGGTGGTCAGGAGAAGGCAGACTCTACCTGATCCTAACCCTGGCGGTGGTATTAACTGGGTGTGGATCACCTGGGAGGAGAGGGCCCCCCCAGGGAATAGGAGAGATCCGCTAGGAGGTACGCTTTATTTATTGGTCATTTATAATGCTCCTATACTTCAAAATAGTGTTTCAAGGTGCATCAAAACAAGGGAGGTCTACGGGCAAGAACACAAAAACAATAACAATCGTACTAGGTCTTGGGAAATTCGGATCGTGCAAGGGCAATAACAGAAAAGGAGAGAGGGGGAGGAGGGGAAGTGTAGGTGGGGATGAACAGGGGTAAAGACAAACAAAACATTCCTACTAGGTCTTGCGACAGTTGGGAGCGTGCAAGTGCAGTAACAAAAATGAGGGGAGAGGCGGGGGGGAGTGCAGGAAGGGGAAGAAGGAGTAATGACCAGGCGAGAGGGAGCAGAAGGGGTACATTAAGTGCAAGTGAACAGGTTCAGACCACACAAGGTTGGAAAGAAGAACAACATTGGAGTGGGTGCAGAGTTTGGACAGCCTCATCCTATGGTGCAGGGAGCTGCATATAATTATGTAGTGTGAGACGTGCATGGTATCAAGAGATGGTTCTCCTTGACTTGATTTGCACTGTAGGTGAACACTCATAGTGGGGAACTCCCAGGTCTAGGGACAGTTGTCAGACAGCACGGGCCACCCATCACAGGTTGCGCAACCACAAGTTACCCCCTGGCCTCTGTTGCAACACTCTTGCACATCAGTCTTTTGCAAGTCCTCTCCACACTGGTTTGCCAACCTTTTTGCTTTAGTACTATTCACATTGCTGCTTTCACTCAGTCTGACCTTCCTTGTCAGTTTATTTCCCAATGTTTGTTCAGTGTTTAATATGCTGGCATTTAATATGCCTTGATTTTTAATTCAAGCAATACTTGCCACTCCGCTCAGTATTTTATATTGCATATTTTCATTCACACTGTACTTCTCGTTCAGCTCTGTGTTCTAGATTGTCTAATTAGATTAAAGCAGTACTTTTCTTTCAGTTCGGTATTCAAGATTGAGTGATTGCATTCAAGCAGTGCTTTTCGTTCAGTTCGGTATTCAGCTACCTGGTGTGATAGTGGAAACACAAAGGTGGCAGAAAAGCCCCCCCCCCCCTGTGGAGAGTTTCAAGAAGAAGAGGAACACAACCTGCATTGCATGTGGGCAATCAAATCAGTAGAACACACCACATCAATGGGTGTTGTATCCTTATGGAAGAAGTTGTGAATTTTACTGTTATTGAAAGTCAGACTTTACTGATGTTTTGAAGTAAACCACACTGCAGAGTACGTGTAGTAGAGTTAGTCAGTTCATCCTGGCAGGAGAGTACACCAGGAAAGGGATTGTTAGTGGTAGTCCTGGCAGGTAGTGAACCAGGAAGAAGATCTTGAAGTTCTACATTGTGGTGGAAATAAGTGGCAAGACCACTAATGTGTTTGATGAATTATGGCAAAACCATCCTGATGAAAACATTGTTGTGTATAAAGAAGTGTTTAGTAGTTGTCTTTCCCAAGAGAAGAGAAATCCTATTGAACCATTCACTGGAAGAGTGAAGACAAAAACGTTTGGTTTGACAAAAGAAAACCTGTGGGAACTATATGTTGAAGAGCGTTGAATTAAAAGCGATTATAAGACAATCAAGAAGCCAAGTGAAATCCTCCAGGAGTGAAGAAAAAGTGTGTTGGAATCAGAACTTGGTTATTGGGGAAAACCTTTTGTGTGTTACATTTTGAAGTAGAACCTGATTATTGGAGTGAACTTCATTGGAACTTTTATTTGGAGTGGATACTTTGATCCTGGGGAAGCGGATCCGACCCTGGTTATAAGAATATTTGGTTCTAATTATTATTTTGTTGAATCTGAACAGCCATATAAATACTTGAAATGCTTTTGTTGTATGTATAAGTGTGAGGGACAGATATCTTTTTGTATTAGAGTGTTTTCCTTTAGTCTTAGTTTCATAGGCAGGGAAACCAACATTAGGTTAGGGAAAGTGTGACGTTTATCATACCTTTTTAAGTTAATAAAATGGCTTCTTGTGAAAAACCTTTTTGATCGATCACGCTACATACTTGCTCCCTGTCCGATTATGAAAGTCTCCCAATTCTTACAAAACTTTGAGCAAAAATTGAACTGTTTGAAAGAATCTGAGAAGACACATATTTTGGGTGTTAGTCCACCAGTTGACGTATGTGTGCCTGTTTTCAGTAATAATCAAAGGAAGTTTCGCTCCCCACTCCCCACCTCAAAAGATGCCAAGGAACTTCAAAACGGAGATCCTGCCTGGAAGTGGGCTGGCTCCAGGACATTTTTGAGAAACATCTGTTGGGCAAATGAAAGGCAAACTAAGTGTAACTATAATGTAGAATCTCTTATTGAAATTTGGGACTCTTAAGAAGTGGAGGCTGCAGAGTGCAGTACCAACTTACATGAATTGCCTGCCCGTAGTACCCCTGCCACATCAAAGTCGCTCTCTTGGCATGTGTGGAGGTAGACCAAAGTGGACATGGGGCTAACAATCAACCACCGCCCCAAAAAAAACGCTTTGTGACAGAAAGAGGAATCCATTTAAGAAGAAATTCAAAGATATTTGAAAGTTCTTTCTAGCTCAACCAGAGTCATCCAAGCAAGTGGTTTTGTCTATTTCATGACTCTTGGGATTCTCATCCACTGAGTGCCACTTGCAATAATAGCATTGCTTCTATGCAACTATTAGAGGATGCAAGTGTGTTGATTGGGGGCACTGAGGGTGGTGTTAATGTTGAGGTAGAATCCCGAGGGGTGAGGAATTTTAGTAATGCCTCTTCAATTAGGGTACAAGGGAATGATTCATCGATCGAAAGAGGGGAAGAGAAATGTGTTCATTTCGTTTACATGTTCAGGGATGATGCTGGAAGCCCTATGAATTGGTCTACAATTATGGCTATTCTGAAAAGTATTCGGGCACTCTCTAGTATTTCCTCACAGGATTTAAAATGGGTAGAATTGCATGAGGAGGACCTGTGCAACTCGTGCACAGTTCTGACCTGGTTTGGGGCTCAGTAAAATTTGCCCAAGAAGATTTAAAGGTGAGAGGTTACGATACATTTGTACCAAAGTGGGGTGGCTCTGTGGAATTGAAGCTGGCTCTGCTGATAGCTCCTACATATTGGGAAAATGTTATACTCCACTGCAAGGTGGATGCTAGGGGCGAACAACAAGTCTTTCTCCCTGTGGTATCTCAAAATTCCAACAACGACTGGTGTTGGTTAGCAAGTACCCTACTGTCCTGTGAAGGTGGTAGGCCGGGTTTCTAGTGGCCAGGAGGCTGCCTTTAGGTGTCCAGTCATTCTTTCGAAAACATAGTTTCGACATACAAAATTTCTGAATACAAAGTTTCAAAAACAAGTTTCAAATGCATTTTTTTATGTTGAGGGTTTTATTTTAGTTTTGTATAGGTAAGTTTGTTTTAAAAAGAAAACGGGGGTAGCGGGGGAACCACCCATTAATTCTTTTTTAAAAATGCATTCAAAATTTGTCGAAAATATCACTATGAACCCTGCCTTTAGTATGTTGAAACACGAGGGGTTAAAATAGCTTTCCAAACAACCATATATGGGTATAGCTGCAATCTATTGTTTGATGGTGTAAAGGAGAGAGTGAGCATGTCTGTCTGAGTCAGTGCAGATTTGTGGGAGACACCTATTCCTGATTACTTTCCGGTGCCTGCTGAGCTGACTATCTATGATAGTAGCTCGGAGCATTAGTTCTCCGATAGATATTCTTTGTCTGAAAAGGAAAGTGTGGAATCCGTACTTTTGCACCAAAAACTCAATTATTTATTTGTACTTCAATTGAAAAGGGGTTCTTTCTAATTGTCTTGTATTTGCAAAGTTGATTCCCTCAAATGTTTTACATCCCTCTAAACGTGTTTCCCCACCTTAGTTTGGTGGTTCATCAGGAGGGAAAGAATGACTTGTTTACTGTTTAAATCAAAACCGACTTTAGTTCAGTCTCAACTAGATATACCAATTGCTTACAGTTTTCAAAACACTGCTACGCAACGACAGATTTAATTATATATACTTGCTTTAATTGTTTCTTGCTTGATATATTAGTGGTGTCAAAATTCAAAAATTAATGTGTTCTTTATGGCAGGGCGTTAGTTTCTATATCCGCCTTTTTCCCGTTTAAGGATGGTACCTATAGAGAAGTATTTTCAAGTTCAGTACCTTAACTTGTTCTATTTTCTGATTTTCTTGTTACTATTATAAGTGCAAGGTTGCACATTTGTTGCCCTTTGTTTTGGGCACCAGTAAAGACATTTAATTTTCTTACCTTATTTTGTGCGTAATCAAGGTTTCCCTAAAGAAATTGTCCTTGCGGCATGCTGGCCGCGATTGGACAAAGATGACCGCTATTTATGGTAACATGATGATGCGTTCGTGTCAATCAAACCCGATCCCGTCATCACATCGCCCGCCATCTTACTTTGGGCTGTTTTAGGTTCTGGACATGTATAGAATGGGGAAATGTTCTGCCTTTGCGTGTGCCACTATTCGCAAATAATTTTGCACTACATGTATTCAAAAAGGTTTCTTCAAATAGTACTGGAACCCCTAAGCATTATTGGAGTACCACAACAATATTATTATTTGTCACATTTGTATTCTCCAATGAACAAAATTAACCTGGCCATTGCGGAGCTGTGTTATTTAGCATTCCACAATAGTTGAATCAATGTAATCCTGAATGCAATTTTTAAAGGCAAGAGGCCTTAATAGAAGATGGATGCAAGAAGCTGATGTGAATAAAGATAGCATATTATAACCGTAGATTTTACAGGAAAAAACATCCTTTCGATATAAACATTACAAGTAATAGCTCCTCTCCATGTCGGAATTGGGTTCCGAGTTACAAGTGTCCAAAAGGTTTATCTGTAACGCTCACCTGATTCCCGAAGAGGCGCCGGTCTTGACTGGGTGAATGCCGTATCTTCAAAGGTGATGTGTAACACACGGTTGGCTCTTTGGGCTGGACCTCTGTGCACTGTATATCTGGCTCGAAGAGTAAGATGTCTTAGGTAAGTGAACGTCGAGCTCTCCATCTGCCTCGGGGCAGGGTGCCGTAACCAGTTTCTTCACTGGATAAGGGTGCAGGCCTCTTGACCTCAGAGGACTGCTGTCCGTCGTTAACTGCACGAACGGTAAGTTCTGGGCACTTCAAATGTCTTAAAAGTCTTTTGTAATGATATCTCTTGTTTTGCAGGGTTCCGGCGATGGCGGATGGCGGGCTGATGAGAGTTGAGGATCGAACCCGCGTGAGGAATAGAAGCGCCTGGAAGCACGTAAGTAAGCGCTTGTAGCCTGCCTCACGATGCGCACCAACGGTCCCTTTTATCTTGCAGGTACAAGTTCGGAGCTTTAGAGAAGCTGAAGGGTGCTGGAATACCCACTGGATTCGGCGTGGGAAGGAGTAATGGCACGTGAGTAATAAAGTTGCCCAATGTCTTTAAACGCACCTTCTTTTGTCTTTCAGATGCGGGATGCAGCGCCGAAGGCCTCCAGAGCGTGCGAAGAGCTGGTAAGCTTTTGTCTTTCAGATGCCGGAATGCAGTGCGAAGACCTCCAGAGCATGCGAAGACTAGGTAAGCCTTTGTCTTTCAGATGCCCAAATGCAGCGCGAGGCGTTGGTGACAGCCGATGGACCAGGTAAGAGATGCGCTGCCACTGAAGACCGTAGTGCTAACCTGTTCTTTCTTTGTCTTTACAGGTGCTGCTGAAGACTGGATTCCAGGATGGTAAGCCTTTGTTCCCTTAGGCCCAGGATCAGAAGCAGAAGACACGATGAGCGTTCTGCTGCAGAGAATGCAGAATAACGCAAAGCAAGATTCATCCATCGGGTGTGGTTTAAATAGCCTCCTGTAGTGCCTAGGTGTCTCCTTCCACAGCCACGCCTAGGTAAGAAAAGAGTTCCTGCTTTCCAGAAGAGTTCCAGTGTTGTGAACCTAGGGAGTGGCTCCTGCCCCACCCAACAGGAAAAGTAGTCCCAAACAGAAGAGGATCAGGGGTTCAACTGGCAGGTAAGTAGGCAGCATGGTCTGCTGCAGGTAAGTTCACCCAAGCATTATGAGCCCGGCGCTTCCAGCGCTGGGACTGGGCATCTTTATGAGCCTGGTGCCACTGGCGCCAGGACAGGGTCCAAAAGGTCCCAATTGGGACTGGCTGGCACTCGGAACCAGGGTTATGGGTCTGCTTCCAAGGGAGTCGGGCAAGTCCTGATCTTTTGGAAGCAGAGATCATGACATTATCCAGACAACTTCTCCCTGTTAGCTCCTCTCTGCAGCATTTTGAATTTTTCGATTCCAAAGAATTTAATATTGTCAGTTGAATCTTGATTATGGTCACTTTGAAAATGGTGTGCCAGAGGATATTTTAAGTCTTTGTTTTTGATGGATCTGAAGTGTTCAGCAATTCTTATTTTGAGAGGACGTATCGTACTTCCTATATATAGCTTGAAGCAGATACATTTTATACTATAGACAGCAAATTTGGTATTACAATTTCTAAATTCAGTAATTTGACATATTGTCCTATTTGGAAGGTAAATGTCTTTTTTTTACCATTCTCAGAGTGGGGACACTGATTACATGTTCCACATTTGTAGTTGCCTTTGAGAAGTGGTTGTTTCCACATTTGCGGAAGGGCTGACTGTTGTTGCTTTGCCCTGAAATGTGATGGGCTAAGAATGTCTTTAAGATTCTTGGCCTTTTGAAATGTTAAGCTTGGTGAAATATCCAAGATACAGTTTTTGTCTTGATCTAATTTAAGAATTAGCCAATGCCTGGTCAGAATTGTTCTTAGTAGATGTTTCGGAACAGTAGGTGGTGATAAACCGCACCTTCGTTAAGATTTCACAAATACTTATTTGGGTTTATTTTGAAGTAGCTCAGCTCTTGTTCGGTTTGTAGTCTTGTTAAGTGCTTTTTGTAAATGTTGTCTATCATAACCTCTGTCTTGTAATTTGCAAATCATTGTTTCAGCATGTTTTTCAAATTCTTGATTATCTGAGCAATTTCTTCTTATTCTAAAAAATTCTCCAAATGGAAGGTTCTTGGTTACATGGTCCGGATGGTTGCTATTTGTAGGTAAAATTCTTTTATCTGCTGTAGGTTTCACAAAAAGAGTTTTGATTTATATTGTTGTCAACATATAGCTCAAAATCTAGAAATCAGATTCTTGTAGGGCTTTCCTGTAGTGTGAGTTTTAAGTTGTAATAATTGCGATTCAGATAGAAAAGATAATCCTTAAGATATTCTCGGTCGAAATTCCAGATGATTAATATATTGTCAATGAACCGTCCCCAATACACGATTTGCAGTTGTGAAAGATGGGTGTTGCCCGGCATGTTCTAGTTCAAAATGATCCATGTATAGATTGGCATATGATGGGGCACATTTCACACCCATTCCAGTGCCCTGCTTCTGTCAATACATTTGATTGTCAAATATGATGATGTTGTTATTCAGGACAACATTTAGCATTTCTGTTATCATTGGATTGTTTTGATAAGATAAGGATCTGGATTTTAGAAAGTATTCAGTGGTTTCAATTCCCTTGTGAAGAATGCTTGTATAAAGTGGGGTGACATCTGGCGTGACTAGTCTGAAATTAGGTTCCCAAGTTATGGGTTCTAACTGTTGAATGACATGTTTGGTGTCTTGAATGAAAGATGCCAGACCTCAAGCAAGCAGTTCCAAGTGTTGATCTATATATTGTGATACAGGTTCAGTTAAGGATCTGATACCATTGATGATGGGTGTGCAGGGAGGAAATGTTTGGAATTGCTTATGGATTTTTGGAATAAAATAGATAGTAGCTAATATTGGGAACAAGACATACATTAAGTTGTGTTGATCCTCCATGAGTAGCTCTTTCTCTAGCCAACGTGCACTCAAGTGCCATTCTTGTACCAATGTAGAGAGGGGGTTAGTGTTGAGTTTTTCATAAGTGTGTATCAATGAGATGTTGTAATGCTGATGGAATATAATCTTCTGTTTTCATGATCACTATTTCCCCCTCTTTGTCTGCAATTTTCGTTATTAGAGTTTTTACTGAATTTTAAAGCTGTACGTTCTTTATGCGATAGGTTTTGCTGAATTGATGGTTTCTTACCTTTTAAAGATATATTTTTCTTAAGTTCTGAGTGACCGCTTTGTGGAATAAATCAATGACATATTATGTGACTAGATAGGGGATGAACTGAGACTTTGGTTAAAACATGGTATCTTCAGACAACCCTGTGTCTAGATTCAAATCTGCTGAAAAAGTATGGAGTGAGTGAACGGTTGAGCAACCTCACTGTATCCGCTGAATACGATACTGTTAGCTCAGATGGCACTGGTTTGGTGATTGTTTCTTTGGATTTAGAGATATTTGAAAAATATTTTTTCAGTTTAGGCCTTCGACAAAATGTGTATAGGTCAAGGTTTGAAGTGAAATAGTCCATAGTGCTAGAGGGGCAGAATGAAAGTGCTTTGTTTAAGGAAAAGCGCTCTCACATCAGGTGAAATAATCAGTGGAAATACACTAAATGCAATTACTACAGTCTGTGTTTTAATCACAGTTTTGCAACAATTGTGTCCAAACTTTGCCAACACGTATTTCGACCCTTCCTGGATCTTTTTCAAGTCAAGGCTGAGTTAATAAATAATGTAAATTGACCACATTATGATTAGTGTGTGCCACACATTGTTTGTGACAGTGAAAAGACAAACGTGTGATAATTTTACATTGCAGAAGATGATGAGGGAAAAAAAGGGGAGAAAAGGACCCATTTTACAAATGTCATAGTATACATATTGATAAAGAGAATACCAATTGTAAAAGTAAGACATGACAAAATGTTAGAAAATGGGGAAACAGAATTGTTCTTAAATTAATTTATGATGTTGTGTGATATATTTCTAATTGGGGCTGAAATTTCCCCAGACCTTCAAATGGCGAAAATCCAGTGTAAACTAAGACAATGAAAGAATCCGTAACTTGACCTATTTGCGTGGCTTGTCTCTTAAGGATTTTATTCTGTGCCTCGTAGGGTCAGGGTTCTATGGTGGGCCGATACAATATCTAGTTAAAGCACCTTTGAGTTTTTTTTTTAGGGCAACGATTATGCATTTTAGACTAAATTGTTTGCACACACTAGAGGTCATCGGGCCCCGTGTTGGACTGGATCATTATAAAAGATTTTGTAGAGTGTGCAAAGTAGTGATGGAAATTGAATGCTTGAAACATTTCTTTTATTCTGCAAAGTACTGTTAACTAGGCGTTTGTTCTGTTATTCTCGTTTTATATATTCTACATTTAACCTGTTTTACGGATCTTTGTGGAATGTTTTAATGACTGCTAATAACCTATCATTATAATTGATTTTATGTGTTATGATACTGGAATTGACAAGTGATTTTATTCTGTAATTTGATGGTACATTTTCACTGTGTTTTGTTTGTGTAACATTTTTATGTAAAACCATGACAAAATAAAGAGGGAAAAGAACGTTCATCTCCCTGAACGCACCTCTCCAGTACTTTATTTACATTGATAAAAGCAGCCTAAGGGGTATTTGGCCAACTCCCTCTTATAACTGACACCACCTTCAGTGTGCCTCACCTTCACCACATAGCAAGTAAAGCAAGGCTGGGAGTGGTTGCCACGTGGTATTGTCTAGAGTCTAAATTGACTGTGTATTCCTAACCTTGATTTTAAGAGCTCATTAAAAACGCTATCAATCAAATGTGCATTCCTGTTAGATAATGAGTAAAATATAATTTAAAAAAAATCTGAAGGATATCGGTATGTACTATGAATTGCATTTTCTTTCTCGAAGGGCTACATTCATCTTCTAAAGTCTTTCTACACCTACCTTACAATTCTTCGCACATTAACCTGCACCATCTTGCTAACATCATGGATAGAAAGTGCTGCTGAAAGCTAGGAAGTACCTTGCTACTAGCCTAGAATAGCCTGGCTAACTTGACCTCAACAGCTACCAGTATATGCATTTGTCATCCCAGGCCAACTGCTGCCCTAAACACATCTGTCGGCATTCATTTCTTTGTGTTTGGTGATGTATACAAAGGTGCTGAAGGAAACCTCTTGAAGCCACTTAAAGCATAATGGCTCCCATTTAATGGACAAAAGCTATAGTTTGCACCTCATGTGGAAGCAATGGTTGCAGCAAACTTTATGCATTGACTCCTTGTTTTGTAGAGGCCGCTACTGCTCGCTGCGTGACCAGTACCCAAGTACTGATTTGAGCACCTGCTCTTCAAATCGGCGTCAACCCCTGTAACATCCCTTTAAATGTTTTGCACCAAAAACCTGAAACCGTATTTTGCTCACCCACTATTCAAAGGAGATTATAATTGTTCTTTTATAGCGCGCTTAATCCCAGAGATTAGTTTCTAACCGCAGGATCAGAATTCAAAGCTGTGTTACGCTGCGTTGTCTTGCTTCCAAGACAAATGTGTTGCCCCTGAGCGATTTCCCCCCTCACCAAAATAAAGGACCACTTTGTCCTGATTGTGATTGGCTGTTGTCTAAAACCTTTTATTTTCCCCAAATTAATGTCTGAACCTGATACCTAACCAAGTCTTCCCAGTGACATAAAAACTGTGCCCAAATGTTCTTGAGGTTGTGTTGCAACAACAAATGTGCAAGTTTGATTATTTTTTGAATGACCTCCATTATGATGTTTTTGTAGTTACAGTATATTGGTTAATTTGTTTTATACTCTTATTGACTGCTTTCGCTTTCTAATATCTCCATCTCACCTATTCTTTTTTCCTTTTATTTTTTCTGCCTCCAAACTGGGAATACCACCATCCCCCTGTACCCAGTTTCTGATTGCCACTCTCTAGTTCACCCTGTATGTACCCCTTCTGTACTTGCCATTATGTCATCTCTCCCTCACCCTAAACCTTCCCCTCCGGCCCTATCCTACCCTTTTAATGCACTGTTTCAAATACTTCTTGTTTTTTGTTGTATGCACATTTCCTTTTCTGTTGTCATTTCTAGATAGTGCATCACAATGTTAATTATGTTGTGCTTGCTATTCTTGTCACCTTTGAAAGTTGGCTTTGGAAATGAATCTTATTCAACAATTCATCACAGTCATAAAGAGTGTGATTAGTAAAACAATGTCCATAACAGTACATCATAATACATTTGTCATCACAGCATAGTACAGCCAAGTGTAATATAAATAGACTTCGAATAAAGCAATGCCTTTCCCTTATTGCCCTACATTTTATGCCTCGTACGTCAACGTGGTCCCCCATAAACACTGCTGAAGGGTGCATTGCTATAAAAAGGGCAATGGATATTCATGCTGTACTTGAGAGCAACACTTGCACATATCGCACATATCTTTGATAAATGGGCGTTTCAGGTTTGAGAGACTATCATTTTGCCACAAGGTGAGTCGTTGGGTCATTCCTCGGGGGTTAAAGCACCTGCAATTGCATGCCCTATTCATAACGCTCTTTTGCACCATTTTCAAGTACATAGTTATTCCGATATGTGCCGTTTCCTGTAAAGTTAGTATGCCGGAGGTCTGAACGCTGTTCTGGTGAACCATCGCTCAACCGTGAGCTAACGTTCAATCCTTTTGGATCTCTTGATCAACATTCATCCATCCTCCCCTGCCAACAAAGGGCTCTGCAGGCCGTAGAGTATGCCATTACCTTCCCAGTCTTGCTGTGTTGCATTTTTCCTCAAATGTTCTTACTTCCCCTTTTTTCCCTCTTCTGATTTTTATTATGCTTTTGATTGGCACTGTTTTGTATTGCCATTCCTGCACCTTAGTGCTCTCATGGCCATCTGCCCATCCTTAGTTATTTTTCTTTCGTTATTATTATTATTTTTTTTTTGCTTCAGTTTCTAATTTGTCTGTATTTTTCTGTATTTTAATTATCCACTGGACACACCTCTACATTTCTTTTTCCCAGTTCCTGCTCTTCAGTCTAATATGCATGTCCCTTGCCCTTCTTGGATTTTGCCTTGTGTCTTGCCCATACCCACTCACCCAATGGACTTTCGGTTTTCTCCTCCTGCATTTTGCAATTGTACCTTCCTGCAGTTTTTTAGCATGAGCTCTCCCCAGGGTCCCCCTGCCCCACCCAGAATTGTTTCCTATTTTTCCCCTGAGTTGTTGATGCCTCTTCTGGATTTTTTGGTTGCTGCCCTCTCTCCACTTGAGGCACTGTTGTTTGAGAAACCCACTGGACTTTAGTCTGAGGGCCTGATCACGAGTTGGGCGGTATCCCGGCTGGGATACCACCGAACTTTATTAGCGTTAGCGCCCATCCATCTGGCGGTATTACTGCTGTATCACGGGGTGAGCGATAACTTTTAGTCCCCATTGGGTCCATTGGACCCATTGGGGAATTCTCTGTGAAATTACTGCACGGTAATACCGCAGGCGGTAATTGCGCTGGAAATGGGCATTTCTAAAATGGGGTTAAACACGCTAGACGCTAGATCGGGCAGACCCTTAAATGCAGCAGTAACACCATTGTGTGGTTCACCTCGGAAGGATGAAAGGCTGAGTTTGGCCCTGCCGGGTTTCAAACCTGCGTGAGCAGGCTCTGCACAGATGTCAAAGCGATCGCTCTACTCGCTGTGCGATCGGAACGGCTAGTAATAGTACACAATGCCACACACCTGGACATTTTCAACCTATTTCAAGACTGGTGTTCTCAGGGAATCTGTTGAACCCATTTATGTTGAATCTTCTTAAGCCAAGGCAAACAGGATTTCTTCCTGGTATTAGCATCAAATGAGCGGTACGATCAGTGGTGTAAGAAGAGATTGGAAGATTGATGGAGGTGGTGTCGGACTGACTTTTTTTTGTTAATTTTGGTTCTCTTTTTTTAGAACTTTCAAAATAATTTTGACAGCATCTGATAAATCTTTCTTGGGTGACGACTTGGATGAGACATTCCTGGGAAAGCCCTTGCCTGCATGTAGGATTTTTTTCAAAGCAGGTGGATGTCAGTCAGTAGCTCTTGGGCCATACAAATCTTATACCACTCTGGTTACCTTATACAACTGCAGTCTACTCAAGGGCTCGCAACCTAACACCTCCACCAGCACAACACCTCTGATGGCAAACTCCTTTAAACCTTTCAGCTTCTCACCTCTGTCCATCAGGGAAGTGGAAAATACCCTCAAAAAACCTAAACCATCTAAAAAAACACATATTGATGACTTAAAAGACAACGGTAAGCTTGCCCTTTTACTCTTGCTTGACCTATCGGCAGCTTTTGATTTGATCAACCATCAAATCCTCTGCCATCCTCTTAAAATTGCTGCACACTTTTCTGACGAAGCTACCTCCTGGATTAAAATCCTGAGGGTTGTCTCTGCCTCTGCTGAACCGTTGCTTGTCCCGTGTGGGGGTCCCGCAAGGGTCCTGTGTCTCACCCACATTGTGTAACATGTTCACAAAGCCACTCTTTGATATTCTTGATTATTTGGGTGTCACCTATACTAATTACTCAGATGACACCCAAATACTCATCCCCATCACTGGTGACTACGTGACAGACTCCAAAGCCCTGAATGATGTTTTTCTAGTCATTCAGGCCTGGATGGCACAACATGGACTCTGTCTTAATGACGGTAAAACAGAGCTACTTATCCTACGCTCCACATCAGACTCAATAGACTAGACTCGGCCTTCAAATCATTTGTTATTGATGGCAATACCACCAAGATATCCAATGACACGAAAACTTTAGGCATATATCTCGATTCCACCTTGTCTCTCACAAGACAAACCAATGCCGTGGTTTCTGCATCAGCCTATACATGCAAACCTATCACAGCATGCAGACCTTTTCTCACCTCTAACTGCCTCATCCTTGCCAGAACTCTTTATTTTGTCCAAAATTGACTACTGTAATGTCCTGTACTTGGGATGAGTCAAAGGAACCTTAATAAGTTACAGGTAACCCAGAATGCCATCAGGGCTGCCCTCACTATTCCCAGGAAGCGACACATTTCCGACACCAGACGCAGCCTACACTGGCTTCCTGTTGCGCAAAGCGTATCCCTCAAGACCCTTGAACTTGCACATAAGTGCCAGTCCGACCAAGCCCCTGAATACCTGGCCAACCGCTTTAGTTCACACTCTTCCACCCGCCCTCTTAGATCTGCCCAAGCCAACTCTGTCCCTGCCTAGATTCAAGTTGCAGATCCAGTCCTAGCCTCCAAATTATGGAACTCCCTTCCCAACCCACTAAGATCTGAACCGTCTTATCACTCTTTCAAGAGAAAAGCCAAAACGTGGCTCTTTGAGCAGGATAAAGCTGCCCCACTTTAATCTGTGTCTTATTGTGCAATTCTCTGCATAACACACTGCAAATTTTGTAAATATACTGCATAATCCCTTGTAAATTCTCTAAATTTAGTAATGATACTGCATAACTCTTTGTAAATTTATGCTGTTTTTCTTGTGTTCCCTTCACCCTGCATTGACTTGTACATTACGTTAAGTTTATCTTATTATGTAATAACCCTATTGTGACATACTTATCTGTAAACTCTAACTGTAAGAAATGCGCCCAGATGCCTTTGGGCCAGGTGCACAATACAAATAAAAAAATACAAAATACAAATTAATTGTACACTAATCTAAGAAACGGGCATTAATCTGCTTCTGTTACATTCTTTTTTTTCAAAAAACGTTCTTTTAAAATACTGTGGGAAATGACGTGTGCATGAACATAGAAGTTATAATTCAAAGAAACTTGATGATGCAGTCTTACAAAATGGCAAACCTTCAATGCAACAAAAGAGAAAGGCCCAGCTTCTCAATGCCCCTTTGCTCCCTCCCACTGCATATTCGGTCCCTCCAACCCTTTACCAAAGAACCATTTGTACAGCAATGATAAGTGCTGCATAAGCTGGGCTTGGCCACTAACCGCATAGTAGTTCTCTGCAAAGTCAATGAAAGGTTTCCACACAGTGACGTAGTTGCCTTATCCTTCACACAGCGGTGTGATGTTGTCCGCAACCATGATGTCCGATATTTTTACTGACCACATCTGAACCACTGGGCCATCCAAAGACATCCAAGTACGGGCAACAGTCAACTTCGCTGCCAAGAGAAGATGCACAATCAGAGCAGCCATTGGGCTAGATAAGGGGAATGACCCATCACCCGTGTCACCCAACATTATCCGGGGAACCATGAGAAGAGACCAACACGTGTGATAAAGAAAGCACCTCCTTCCAGAAGAGACCAACCTTCCCGCACATCCACACCATATGAAAGAGGGAGCCCACTTCTGCACTACCACGCCAGCAGTTTGCAGAGTAATCAGCGGACATACGATGTAGACTCTATGGTGTGAGGTACCATCTGTAGAAGACTTTTGTAGGAGTAGTCCCTACCTGTAACACACCTGGAGGACTTAATCATCCGCCCCCATATCCGCAGCCAAGCCTCATCTTCTATTGGTTCACCCCGGTCATTCTCCCACTTTCCGATACTTGGCAGGCACACAACTCGGTTGAGAGATCCTGCCCAGGGAAAACCCTCCCTGAACCACCAGTTCAAGAACATTCAGTGGCCTAATGCCCCCCCCCCGCTTCATGAGGGGGTGAGAAACCCAGAGGCGCAACTGAGCATAACAAATCTGCTCGGCTTCAGAAAGAAGTTTCCTCAGTCAAGTTGAAAGTCATTGGACAGCCATCCCTGTATAACTTGTGCAAGCTCACCAACCCCCCCCCCCAGCCACCCACACCCCAAACCTCCTATCACACCCTGGCTGAAAGCCAGCGTTAGTCCAGATAGATGTAGCGACCCCATCCCCAATGTTGCGCCCCATCTGCGAAGCGCCTGCCCCACATAGTAAAGTGTGCTTCTAGTTGTAGCCAGCAGAGAAAAAACAAACTCAAGCACCAGGCCCCTCTTTTTTTACATATGGGAGTTGACTCAAACTTGCTGCTGTGTGGGCGTGTTCAATTATCTTCAATTTCAGATGTAGCTTAGCGTTGCCCCAGGTAATCACATGGGGAAATCTGTGTGGCCAATTTATAGCGGAATACGTCTGGCAAAGCTCTGAGTCAGGGAACTGGACAGACAGCACCCCGCAGAGGTAAAGTAACTGAGGAATGAGGTGCATCTTAACCGCAGCAATCCTGCCAAACAAGGAGATTTCTGGCCGACCACACCTGATTTAGTTCTCAGACATCTCTTGGAGCAACAGCTTGAATTTACGCAGAAAAATGTCAGAAACTCTGCTGGGTAGACACACACCTAAATAGGGGATAGTCCCGTGGCACCAATGTATCAGCGCTAAAGGGATAATTGCAATCCTAGCTTGGGGTCCCAGGGAAATATCCAAGCTTGCAATTTATCATAGTTCACTTTAAACCCAGAAACCGGACAAAAAAAAATCAGCCAGTTCCCGTAATGCCACAGACAATGAAGTGCAGGGTGAGCAGAAAATCATCTCCGTAAAGAGAAAAATTGTAGTTAACCACCACCCAAATCCCCGCTTAGCCCCCGATCAGGAACCCCTCAATAGCTGTATTCTTCCTGATGCAACAAGCGAATGGCTCCATGCTTAAAGCAAAAATCAGCGCGGGCAGCCCTGCCTCGTACCTCTAGTTATTGGTTGGCAAGTTAGATGACAGACCCCCATTAACACAGAGGGAAGTAAACTGGTTCTGATAGCCATAAACCACTTAATGAACCAAACCCAAACTACTGCAAGACCCCAAGAAGATATCCCCAATACACCCTTTCAAAAGATTTGTGAGCATCAAGCGCAATTATCCCCATCTCCACCACTGAACGTTGCCCCACCTCCAACAGACCCAGGACCCGCCTCAAATTATCATGAGTACTGTGTCCCACAGTAAAGCCAGTCTGTCACCATCTATAATGCCGGGGAGGATATCCATCATCCGCCGGGCCAGGATTTTGGAGAAGATCTTCGAGTCAATATGGGTGATGATGATGGACCGATAGGAATCGCAAAACTCTCGATCCTTCCCTGGCTTGAGAATCAAGACAGTCTTAGAGATACCCGTAGAGGGGGTGACCCTACCAGAGATCAAAAGTAAATTAAAGAGATCTACTAGAGGTGGAACAAGCTTAGAGCAAAACCTTTTATAAAAGGGGGCTGTGAAACCATGAGGGCCCAGGGGCCTTATTCTTCAACTACTTAAAATCCCGTGAATCTTCCCTGGGCACAATCTGGGCCTCTAATGCCTCACGCTGCTCAACGGATAGCTGGGCAGGTCCGCATCCCTCAAGTATTGAGCCTGAACATCAGCCAGGACCGGTTCTCCCAGGAGCACTGCTCCAAAATGGGCCTGAAATATCCCCTGTATCTCCCCCTCACCGCTCTGCACCACACCCTGTTTGGGCTGTCCCATCAGCAAGATGCTCTTCAAGTTTTTTACGGGCTGTTCACAGATCCTGTAAAGCGCTACGCGCCCCCACCCTCTTGTGCACCTGCGCCTCCGGCCTTACCTCCTCTTCCAGATTTAGCCTAACTGTCTCTCCCTAGTATATACTGCTGACTTGCTGATTAACTCACCACGGACAACTGCCTTCATGGCACCCCAAACAGTCCCCAGTAGTGGGCCACCGTTGTTTTGCTGGAAATAGTTGGGAATAACATCCCCAATCTCATGTGATGCCACCGGGTCCCTCAGCAGGGGTCGTACAGCTTCCAGGGTCTTTAGGGTCTGCCCACGATTGACATGGTAAGAGACACAGGGGCATGGTCAGACAATGTACGAGTGCCTATTACCACCCCATGGACACATGGGAACAATGCACTGGGTGAGCATGAGATCCAATCTAGAGAAGCCCCCATGAACATGCGAGTGGAAGGAAAGATCTTTCTCCTCGGCATGGCTAAGCCGCCAGGCGTCAACCAGTCCCAATTCCCCAAGTAACCCAAAGGTGATGGCATACATGAAATCTAGCTTCGTAGGTGGTGGAGTCTTGTCCGTCAGAGGGTTAGGCACCAGGTTGAAATCGTCCCCTACCAAAACCTGCCCTTCCGCAATGGGAAGTACCTGCAGGAGAAAGTTCTCCAAAAATACATCCTGTCCAACGGTAGGGACATACAAAGAGACCAATGTGACCACTTGTCCCAGATTAGGCCCTTAACACAAACAAATCGCCCCCATGGGATCCCTCAGCACCCTGACCCTAGTGATTGGGATGTGCTCCCCAATTAATGTGGCCAACCCCCCCTTTTTCTCACCCCTTGAGGCAAAAAACTGTCTCGGGTACACCCTGAACTTAATTTCCTTCTCATCATGCTCGAGCAGGTGTGTCTCCTGTCCTATGCAAGTTAAGGGATATGTCCCTCTTTGTGGTTTCTTGTGCAGATTTCCTTTTCATTGGGGGAATTCAGCCCCTGAACATTCTCCAGCATTGGATGTTTCATGGATTTACATGCTGTGAATATTTCCCCGTCGTCAGGCTGGGAAACCTCTGTAACTTTAATTTAGCGTTTTCCTGTGGAAAACTTGGACACTTTAGTGTCCTTTCGACGTTCTTTTTGGGTGTTTTAGACTACACCAATAGGACGTCCGATATAAATAGCCCCGCCCCTGCGGCTTCCCTTCATATTTCAACCGTCTACAAACTGTTGGGATCACCTCATGTTTCTCTTGGGTTTTTGCACATGCTTTTCGTATTCCGGCCAGTATGTCATCTTTGGGCCAGAAAAAATCGCTGTTTCGGCCGTGTGCTACCTGCGGCCTAAAGAAGGTCTTCGAAGGGGATGGCCATTCGGACTGTCTGTCTGTACCCCCATCATTCAGCGGATGCCTGCGAGATATGCCAAGGGTTTTCGCAGAAGACTTTAACCGCTGGCTCATCTGTTGGCTGAATGAGGGCACTTACCTGGTTTCTGAGGTGGGTTCGGCCCAGGGGAGCCAGTCTTCGGTGAGGGCAGTGAAAGCCTCTGAGCACCGACGGCAGAACCACCCGCTAAAAAGCAACCGACAGTGTTGCCTACATCGGAGGTGGTGAGAGGTAGCAAGTCATCTACGTCCAGGTCGCCTCATTTGAAAGGGGCGAGTAGCTCCCCGCTGTCGCAAGTCGGATCGGCCTGACAAGTCCAAGGGGTCTGGTGGTAGGCCCGAGAAGGTGTCAGACAAAGGACAGGCAAAGCCGAAGGAGTCTTCCTCAAAGCACTCATGATCTAAAGATAATCATAAGTCCTCGTCCATAAAGATAATCATAAGTCCTCGTCCAGCCGGGACTCTTCGAAGCACTGTTCCGGTTCTTCTTCCAAAAAGTCTGTGTCACCGGAGAAAGCTAAGACTGTGGAGACTGCGGTTTTGACAACGAGAGTGTCGTCATCCGATGTTCCCTCGTCGATGGTAGTGGTACAGTCTGCTTTTCCGTCATCGAATGTGATGTCATTGGCTCTGTCCACGACTGTGACTGACAGTGGTCCGCTGTTGTCATCAACGCAGATGGATTCGGAAGGCTTGTTGCTGATGGGTGGTCCGTGGCAGTCTACCGCCTTTGGACCCATGCTTCCTGGGGACATTCTGCAACCAGAACCGGCTGCGTTTTCTGTTTCCTCGGGTATGGAGGAGGAACAAGAGCCTCTTTTTGATCCGTCGGCTCTGGGTCTGCAAGGTGCACGCCCGTCAACGTCGAGTGGGGTGGGGGCTGGGGCGCCCCTTTACCCGTTGGTGAACCCTCAGTCCCTGCTATCCTTGCAAGTGTTGAATACGCTTCAGTCTTTGTTGGGGCAACTGGATGCAATGCTTCCACAGCCTCCGAGCACGGCGGTTCCGGTGGTTGAAAGTGTGCCTGGTGAGGCCCATCGGAGTCGCCTCCGGTACGGTTGCCATTTCCGTTACTGGTGGCGTTGAACTGTCCCCGGAGTCATCCTGAAGAGGGGAAATTGCCATATTCGGATCTGGAGAAAGCTCCACGGGATACCCTGTCGATGGTGCTTTCGTCGCCAATGAGGGACGATGCCTGGGATCCGGATCCTGAGGTGGAACAGTAGCCTGGCGCAACCATCTCTGCCGCATGATGTTGGGGAATTCCACTCCATGATGGCAAAGGCATGTAAGGAGTTTGGTCTGGCGCCTGAGGAAGAACGTAAGGACTACTTTCTCTTTGACCATATGGAAAAGCGACACAAGGTGGTCTTCTCGGTTCCGATTCTCAACCACGTGTGGCAGGAGGACCTACGCGCCACCCGTTTTCTGAACCTGCGGTGAAGGGACGTTGTCATGTTCTCTGCTTCCAAAAGGTCAGGGTTTTCCCAACTCCCTTGGAAGCAGATCCATAACCCAGGTTCCGAGTGCCAACCAGTCCCAATTGGGACCTTTTGGACCCAGTCCTGGCGCCAGTGGCACCAGGCTCATAAATATGCCCAGTCCCAGCGCTGGAAGCGCCGGGCTCATAATGCTTGGGTGGACTTACCTGCAGCAGACCATGCTGCTTACTTGCCTGCCAGTTGAGCCTCTGATCCTCTTCTGTTTGGAACTACTTTTCCTGTTGGGTGGGGCAGGAGCCACTCCCTAGATTCAGAACACTGGAACTCTTCTGGAAAGCAGGAACTCTTTTCTTACCTAGGCGTGGCTGTGGAAGGAGACACCTAAGCACTACAGGAGGCTATTTAAACCACACCCGATGGATGAATCTTGCTTTGCGTTATTCTGCATCCTCTGCAGCAGAACGCTCATCGTGTCTTCTGCATCTGATCCTGGGCCTAAGGAAAAAGGCTTACCATCCTGAATCCAGTCTTCAGCAACACCTATAAAGATAAGAAAGAACAGGTTAGCATTACGGTCTTCAGTGACAGCTCTTCACTTACCTGGTCCATCGGCTGTCACCAACGCCTCGCGCTGCATTCCGGCATCTGAACGACAAAGGCTTACCTACTCTTCGTGCGCTCCGGAGGTCTTCACACTGCATTCCGGCATCTGAAAGACAAAAGCTTACCAACTATTCGCACGCTCCGAAGGCCTTCGGCGCTGCATTCCGCATCTGAAAGACAAAACAAGGTGCGTTTAAAGACATTGGGGAACTTTAATACTCACGTGCCATTACTCCTTTCCACATCTAACCCAGTGGGTATTCCGGCACCCTGCAGCCGCTCCGAACTTGTACCTGCAAAATAAAAAGACAGTTAGAGCGCATCGTGAAGCAGGCAACAAGCGCTTACTTACGTGCTTCCAGGCGCTTCTATTCATCACACGGGCTCCATCTTCAACTCACTTCAGCCCGTCATCCGCCATCGCCGGAACCCTGCAAAACAAGAAACATCATTACTAAAGACTTTAAAGACATTAGAATTACTCGAAACTTACCGTTCGTGCAGTAAACGACGGACAGCAGTCCTCTGAAGTCAAGAGGCCTGCTCCCCTTATCCAGTGAAGAAACTGGTTACAGCACCCTGCCCCCAGGCAGATGGAGAGCACGGCGTTCACTTACCTAAGGTGAGAGCGTTAACCTTTGGGGTTCTACAGGAGAAGAGAAAGGGAAGAAGAGAGAGACATTCAATAACCCAGTTCCTTAATCCCATATTTTCTATCTGCAGACATCTTACCCTTCGAGTCAGACATACAGTGCACAGAGGTCCAGCCCAAAGAGCCAGCCGTGTGTTACACATCACCTTTGAAGATACGGTATACGCCCAGTCAAGACCGGCGCCTCTACGGGAATCAGGTGAGCGTTACAGACGTCTAGAAAAGAAATTCAGGGCTCCTGAGTCCACCCCCAGATGTCTTGTGTTGCAGCCCGTGCCCGAGTCAGTGGTTTCGGTGGCAGCTAGCGGTAAGGCCCGAAGTCCACACAAATGCGTTTACGGCCCCGGACAGTGAGGCCAGGAAACAGGACGCATTTGGGAAGAAGGTCCTGACGGTGGGGGCTTACCTCGGTTAAGGCTGCAAATTCCTTGGCTATTATGGCCAGTATGATAGGGAAATGTGGCACAGGCTCGCCCCGATTCTTGATTATCTCCCGGAGCAAGACCGCAAGGAGGCTATGCTGTTGGTTCGAGAGGGCCAGGAGGCCTCTAACCACATCATAAACATTGCAGTGGACCTTGGGGAGTCAGGGTTTAAGCAAATCAACAATGGTGTGGTCCTCCAACGGCAGGCTTGGCCAAAGTGTACATATTTTCACCCAGAAGTCCAGTATAAGGTCGTCGATATGCCCTGTGAGGCTGAACACTTGTTTGGGTAGAAGCTTGACCAGGCCCTGAAGGGTATGAAAGAGGATACTGAGACGGCAAAGTCTTTAGGTTCCCTACAGAGTGGCCAGTCTTTTTGCTCCTTTTGGGCTTTTCGTGGAGCCTCTGGTAATGCCTGGTTTGCCTCCTTCCGAGATCAAAGTTACCGGTGATCCTCCTACTTGTCTCAAGGCTACAGACGCTCGTTCCAGTTGGCTCTGAAAAACAGAGACTTTCAGGCTCAGCGTAAGAAAGGTTCACAACCCTCGGCTGCTAAATGGAGGCAGTCGAAGTCTCAACAATGACTGTCAAATGAGGGGCAGGATGGCGAACTATGTCGACGAGTGGCAACTTATAACATCAGACCACTGGGTGCTGGATACAGTATTTCTCTGCCACTCAGAGTTTCGGCATCCTCCGGTCCCTTTTCCACCCTTGTATGTGACGAAGCCGCATCTTCCAGTCTTGCGGCAGGAGGTGGTACTCATGCTAGTGAAAGGGGCGATAGAACCAGTTCCGGTCTCGGAGCAGGGCCGGGGGGTGTACTCCTGGGATTTTGTCATAAAAAAGCCCAATGGCAAGTGGAGGCCGATTCTAGATCTTCAGTCACTAAACAAGAATCTGCAATGCCTGAAGTTCAAGATGCTCACACTTCTGGATGTTATCCGCTCTGTGCAACCGGGCGAGTTCCTGGCGTCATATCTGCAAGATGCCTGCTTTCACATCCTGATGAGGAAAAATCACTGGAAGTTCCTGCGTTTTGTGGTTGGGGAGGATCATTACCAGTTCTGTGTCCTCCTGTTTAGCCTGAAGTCATCTCGCAGGATGTTTACAGAGTGTCTCGCTCTAGTGGCTGCCTTCCTCCGCAGGGAAGGCCATCAGGTGTAGCCCTACCTAGACGATTGGTTGGTAAGGGGTCTGTCGCCGGAACGGACAAGAGAGTCTCTAATGGTGACCATGGGCATGTTGCAACGACTAGGATTCTCGGTCAACTTAGAAAAATCCTATTTGACGCCGTCCAGGGAATTGGTGTTTCTCGGGCACAGTTTCTTACCCAGGACAATTTGGTGAAACCTCCCAGTGAAAGAGTGGTGAAGTTGTGGTCCAAAGCGGGAGAGTGGGGCCATGGGACGAGGGTCTCGGTCTGAAAGTACATATCGTTTATGGGAGCCATGGTGTCATGTATTCCGCTCTTTCCAAATTGCCACCTGTTCATGAGACCAGTGCAGGAATTCCTTGCAGACAGATGGTTGTAGAGTCAGGGGTTGTGGTAGGACAAAATGGTCGTCGACGAAGAGTTGGTGGAATCCCTTTGATGGTGGACTTGCACAGCCAATCTTGTATGGGGCATGCCCTTGCTGGAACCACAGTTTCAGTTCACGATCGTTGCAGACGCTTCTCAGATGGGGTGGGGGGCGCACCTCGACAAGTCAAAGGTACGGTGCCTATGGTCTCTGAAGGAGGCATTGTTGCATATCAATGTGCTTGAGTTGAGAGCAGTGCACTGGGCTCTGAAGTCGTTTCTCCCTCACATTCGAGGAGCAGTGGTGAGGGTGCTGGCGGACAATGCCACCACAATCTTCTATTTGAGGAAGCAGGGCGGCACGCATTCCCGGGTCCTTTTAAAGGAGGCTCAGGAGGTCTGGCATTGGTCTCTGGCTCAAGGACTCCATATTGTAGCTTTCCATCTGCCGGTGGTTCTGAATGTTCAAGCGGGCACGCTCAGCAGAGACGCCGGTCAGCTCCACGAGTGGCGACTGAAGATGCAGCAGGTGGCAAGAATCTTCCGGAAATGGGGGTCTCCCCCGATAGACTTGTTCACCCCGATGAACAACAAACAGTGTCCTCAGTTTGCCAGCAGAAGGGCTCATCCGGAGCCAATGGGGGACATCTCTCGTTCCCATGGACGGGCCTCTTCGCATATGCGTTGCCCCCGTTTCCACTGATGCAGAGAACGATTCAGTGGGTGCGGAAGTACTGGTGCAGAGTGATTTTGGCAGCCCTGTTCTGGCCCAGGCAGACATAGTTTTCAGATCTCTTTCACCTGGCGGTGGAGGAGCCGTTTCGTCTAGAAGCGGACCAAGATCTCCTGTCTCAGGACGACAGCATATTGTGGCATCACGATCCAGCATCTCCTTGCCTGGCGGTGTGGCTCCTGACCACTCCGAGTTCGGTCATCTAGGTATCTCCCAGGAGTGTCGCCGGCTCTTGGAGGCAGTGAGAGCCCCTTCTACCAATGTGCCGTACGGTCTTAAATGGGTGAGATTCTGTGCCTGGTGTGAGGGTCACCCTGAGATACAGCCATTGGACGTCTCTCTGGCCCAGGTTCACCCGTACTTGTTGCATCTGGCGCAAGGGTTCCTGGCGTTATCATCCATCAATGTGCATTTGGCAGTAATTTCTATGTTCACAAGACGGCGCCATGCTGCTTTGCTGTTTAGTGATCCATTGGTTAAACATTTTCTGAGTTTGCATTGGTGTGTAGCCTCAATCTGGTCCTCACTGCTCTTATGAAGTCTCTGTTTGAAGCCATGGCTACGGTTTCCTTGAAGTTCCTTTTGTGGAAAGTGGCATTTCTGGTGGCGATTACCTCGACCAGACGGGTGTCTGAACTGCAGGCTCTGGTCATTGATCCGCCGTATCTGAGATTTGAGGGACAAGTTTCTCCTGGCTACTAATCCGCACTTTATCCCGAAAGTACTGTCAGCATTTCACAAACTTGCTTCTTTTGCTTTACCCACATTCTTTGCTAATGCGTCCACGCCAGCTGAAAAAGCCCTGCATTCTCTGGATGTTAAGAGGTTGCTGAAATTTTATCTGAATCGTACGCAAGACTTCGGAGGTCGAAGCATCTGTTTGTGGCTTTTGGTCCCTCCAACAAGGGGCAGTCTCTTTCCAAGCAAGAACTTTCCCATTGGGTGTTGTCTACAATTTCATTTTGTCATGCAAAGGCTGGCAGGCCTTTGAGGGGCACTCCTAAAGCCCATTCTACACGGTCCACGGCGCCTTCGGCAGAGCTATGGTCTAGTATACCGCTAGTGGACATTTGCCAGGCGGCTTCCTGGGCGGCGCCGCATACCTTCACCATGCACTACTGTCTGGGGCAGCAACATGTGGAAGATGTGCAAGTGGACGGGCAGTCCTCCAACGCCTGTTTCAGTAAGGTAGGCCACGCAGCTTCGGGGGTTTTCTATTTTGCTCTGTAACTTGCTGGGGTTTTGTTCTCATGCATGTTAATGGATGTTATTATATGGTTTGCCTGTGATACACCGCCACACATTTGTTATACTGCTATGTAATCTATTCACAGCATGAGAATCCATGAAAGATCCAATGCTGGAGAAGGGGGTAGTTTCTTACCTGTAACTCCATTTGTCCAGCGTTGGTATCTTTCATGGATTCACATGCACCCGCCGGCCACCCCTGCAGGCAAACCTTGGTTCGGATTTCCTCTACTTTGGAGATTAAAATCTGAAGGAAAGCCGCGGGGTGGAGCTATTTATATCGGACGTCCTATTGGTGTAGCCTAAAGCACCCAAAAAGAACATCGATAGGATGCTAAAGTGTTGAAATTTTCCATATGAAAACGCTAAGTTACCGAGGTGTCCCAGCCTGACGACAGGGAAATATTCACAGCATGTGAATCCATAAAAGATTCCAACGCTGAAGAAATGGAGTTACAGGTAAGAAACTACTCCCTTCCATGTGCCCAACACTACCACGTTTTCCCCTCCAATCAATTGCTACATTAGCCAGAACACCCCCTGGTTCTGAGTCTCCACCCCCTCTAACCCTCCCCAACGTTCACCACATCTCGAAGTGTGTTCCCCCGAGTATTACAGCTGCAACACCAATCCCACAGCAACATTTTATAAACTAACCCCGGCCCCCCCAACCCAACTGCAATTAGGGCTTAAACAAGAGCAAACATCAGACATCTTTAGAACCCCAGTGGGGAATGCGACTTGGAAGGCAACTTAGTCATGGTCAAACCATACTCCCACCACTCCCTTAATAAATGAGCCCCTAGCCCAAACCTTGCTTCCCTCAATCCTGGCCAGGCAAACCTAACACCTAAAAGGAAAGTCACTGCAACCCCTAAGGCAACCACCGTGATTGGCAAGCTGTTCGTCTTCTTGGCCGGACCCTTCACTTTCCTCCGCCTACCCACCTTCATCCATTTTTGCAAGGCTTCAAGTCTCGGCCTCAGACTCAGTTCACACTCCACCCCTGACCCTCCCCCAAGCCCCTCTCCAGCATGTAGCAGGCACTAAGCCTCTTTGAGCATCCAAACCACCCAGCGCATTCCTTGATAAGAGAAGTGGAGCACCGTAGGAAAACCACATCTGTAAATCTCCTCCCTGGTGCTCTCCTCTTAGTCAGGGTCATGGAGTCCAGACCCTGGTACAGGGAAAGTGACATATTACGAAACTAAATGGTTGGCAGGGGCCATTATATGTTCCTTCAGTTAAAGGAAGTGCACACAGAATAATACATCTGGAAGTCTGTCCTGGGTTGAGGTAATTCAGGTCCCGACGCAATGGGTCCTGTCCAGTTCAATCGTCAAATTGTCAGGTAGCTCTAAGATGGATCGGAAGAGGTCCATCACAAAGTCTGGTAAATTGTCACGTACTACCAGAGAGATGCCCCGGATCTGGATGCAATTCCTACAGCAGCGATTCTCCCCATCCTCCTGCTTATATTCCAAGACATCACAGCGTGCTTCCAGGGCTTCTAATCTGTTAGAGCACTCACTTCATAAGACTGCACGCAGAGCGTATCCTTCACCTCAGAGACCCGTTGCTCAGCTTCCAAGACCCTTTTATCACCACCAGGCTGATGGAATTAGGTTGCCTGGAGGTGCTATGACTGGAGTTGCTCCTCCAGATGATGTTACTATGCACTACATAGGAAGAGTTGTTGCTCAGTGTTCAGCAGGCAGTAACTGTGGCCACAGCGAATGCAAAGGTGTTCCCAATAGGGACCACCCCAGTGTCAGCAGAGGTAACGGGAAGTGCCTCAACAAAAGTGTCAGACCAGTAGATGGATTCCAAAAAGCAAGCTATTCCAGATGCAGACTGTTCCTTCACTTTAGGCATCCTATGAGCCTGGCTGGCAGATGTGAGGAGTTCAATCAGCGCACGTAATCACCAGTGTGCTGTGGGAGCCTGCCACGCCTCCCTCTGGACCAAAGTCACGCAGAACATGTGTCTCCCAGCATGGGGGAAAGCAAATGCACGTTGGCGAGGACTTCCCTGCGACTCACTGTTCTGCTGCGATTGCGGCCTGAAAGCCACAGCAGGGGAGGTATCCTCACTTCCTGGTAGGCCCGCTGCCACCTGCTATGTGGTCTCTGCAGAAGTGGAGCAGCTGCAGTAGTCGCCGAGAACACTGAATTACCGGCGGGTGACGGGAGGAGGCGGTTGGCTTACAGCTGCTGACTCTGTACCACACTCAGGTTTCTCGTTACCCCTGCAGGGAAAGCCCACACTGCTACATGGACGCGGTCTTTCCCCAGCAGTGCGCACTCGCAGGCTATTATCAGACAGGACCTCCCCAATCTGAGTCCTCCATTCTCAGCATATCCATTTAGGGCTGTATAACCATGGGTTTGTTCAAAAGGTAACTGAGTCAAAGGGGTTTTATAAGTGTCCCAGTGTACTGCTTTAGGAAATCTGATGTATCTATTTCTCAGTAGATTCTGCTTCCCTCTCCCAGGAAACTGTCCATACTCCCTCAACTTGAGGAAGGTTCTGGGTTTTTTATAGTGCGATACGGGTGCCACATGCTCTCGCGTGTGTTCGGATTGGTGTGCCTGTTTGACAATTAGCATGGGCCATTGGGAATCGCTGGAGCCAATTTCACCCACCACCTCCTCATGTGTTTCTATTTGTCTGATCCTTTCTCTCTGGTGCGGTAGACCCTCCCCCCTTCTTTACACATCCGTTTTTGTATAATTTGCTTTGGCCCTGCAACCAGGCCACAGCCCTCTTGAAGTCGGGCACACCAAAGTTGGCGGCCGTCCGATTCCTCCATGTCTCCCACACAGCCCCTCTTGTGGGAGTCTCGCTTGCTTTCTGCAGTTTGCAGTCTGGAAATGATCTTTACAGAGTTTTCCTGCTGGCTGCCGGTGTTTGGCGAGTGTATGAGAGCCCAGGCGTTGTAACTTGTGGGATGCCTTGTTTGATGTTTGTTTTACATCAAGTCCCTCTCCTAGTCCACATTCCTGGGTTGTGGTTCTGTTAGGGTTTCATTCTTCTAGGAGTCCAGGGTTCATTGGAATAAACTGGGGTAGCAGCATGGGGAAGAGAAAGAGTCTCTGGAGAACCAGCTTCTGCATCGCAGAGTGGGCAGTTTTGCCTGGTCCCGGGAGTCTATTTTACTCCCCTACACCTTCCTGACACATTAGATACTGTCATAAGTACCTTCTCCAAAGATATGTTGCATAATGATCATTCTGCTGTACTTTATTTGACTGGCATTTAGATTTAAAGTTGAAAAATAAGGTGGAAGCAGAGGATGCTTACTGCCATCACTGCTTCCATGACTTCCCGCTGCTTACCTAAACTTTTACTAATCTCTAAGATGCCTCACATGATTGTAAATCTGAACCAAACAATGAAGTTGTAGCACAATCTTAGCCGCTTCTGTAGCTCATTGGGCTAAGGCATCCACTACTGGGTTCTGTTTTAGACCTTCTGGTCACAGGTTCGAATTCCGGCAGGTCCACTCATCCCTTCATCCTTCCTAGGTTCAGAAAAGGAGTCCTGTTGATTTAGGTAACAATAAACATCTCTTGTCAGTGCTAAAATGCCCCAATTGGGTGAACGTGGCCTCCATAAATAGAAGTGTTATGGCCCATATTATTTGCAACATCTTCATTGGGAAATGGTCTTGACGCATATCTTGTCCTTTTAGAGTCAGTCTGGATATGATGTCTGTCCAGGCCAACACAGGCCCTGCCTGGCAAGACAAGAACATAACCGCGTTTTGGAGAGGACGTGACAGCTGCAAAGAACGGCTTGAACTTGTAAAGCTGAGCAGAAAACATCCAGATGTCATTGATGCAGCATTCACAAACTTTTTCTTCTTCCAACATGACGAAGACACATATGGTCCAATTGTGAAGCACATTTCATTTTATGACTTTTTCAAGGTATGGTAATACTTAATTGTGGTCTCTTCTGTTTCCAGTTCAGTGCTTCACTATAAGGCCCTCATTCATGTATTTTGTCTTCTGACTTTTTTTTCTTGATGAATACTTGATGTCATGTAATCAAAAATATGGCACTTGGTTTCTGAACAACTCCCGATGTTCGTGGCAGTGATGAAATAGTAGGAACAAATTATTAGGTTTCATTTGAATTCCCTGCAATCATGTTTGTTTTGGCTGACTGCACCATGGTGAAGTCCCATTTGGAATACTTAAAAAGATGGCCCTGGAGCAAGCATCCAACTTCTAGTGCAAGGTGCGAGGGGTCAGTAATGTGAGGTGGACAACTGCTTGTAGATTTCTCAAAATAGGCAATTTTATTAAAGAAAATATAATGAAATAACTTGCTTGCCCTACTCCACATAGGAATTCCCTACTTAATATAAAGGGAATATTCTCTAACATGGGTAAACTATCCCTCACGCAACAACCAATACATAAAGAAAAAATATATAGCAACACAATATAACTAACAATATAAACACAAGATCTTTATGGCCTTCTTTTGTCCTGGGTAAACTCCCTTCCCCAGGTTTCAAAGTCCCTTCCAAATGTTCAACAAAAGAAAAGAGGTTTCAAGCCAGTTCTTGAAAGTTCAAAGTCAAAACAAAGTTCACTGAACAAAAATCCACTGGTAGCCACTCTTTATCCTTGTATGAAAAGATCCCCTTGCAACTTGCAGGAAGAAGAAAGGCACCAATTGTAATCCTGGCTAGGATGGTCACTGGTCTCTACCTCCTAGGTAAATTGTCACAGTTCAAAGAAAATGTGATATTCGTCAAATGTCCATAATAAATACTTCTCAACAACCTCTTCTGGTACAGATTTACAGTTGGCATATTTGTCAGGATGTCTACTGCTTCCCACCACCACACTTATTGTTGGTACTATGAGATCAGCCGCATTGGTTTCATAGCGCAATACCACTTCGATGTAAAATCTACTGATAATTTGTATACACCACCACAGTTCAAGTGCAACTACTATTGCATCAGTATTTATGACTTTTAGGTAGATTTTAACCAACCACTCAACCTCCTCGGGTAGGCAAGGCACTCTTACTTTTAATAGCAATCTTAAAAGGGGCAGCCTCTTTGCCTCTTTAGCCTGTATCACTACCACAGGAACAACCTGCTTGTGCTCACAGGACTCTTTCACTTTTAGCTTCAGCAGTCTCTTGCACCACAGGTTGTTTCCTAGTTAGGGTATATTTCACAAGCATTTATTTTGTTTCCCTTTCCCCAGCTCCACCAGGTATCCTGGTTCTCTTAGCTGGCCCTGGTTCTCTCGAAGTTGGACTATTGTAACAGCCTCTATCTAAATCTGCCTGCCTCTACTCTCCGCCCTCTGCAACTTATCCAGAACAGGGCTGCGAGATTTGTCCTTGGCCTCAAGCCCAGGGATCGTATCCCTCCAGGACTGAAATCTCTGCACTGGCTCCTAGTGGCTGCGAGGATTAAGTTCAAAACCCTCTGCATTGTCCACAAGGCCTACTGGGGCCTGCATCCGCATTACCTTCAACTCTCTTCCCAAATATCTTCCTTCTCGAGCTCTTCGCTCATCCGCCTCCAACTCCCTCAGGGTCAGTCGCTTCTCCAAGCAACGGTGGTAGATCTCTCTCTTCGGCAGGGGCCTCCCTCTGGAACAGCCTTCCTGCCTCCCTGAAACTTGAGGAGGACCATCTCTGGTTCCAGAAGCACCTCAAAACCTTCCTCTTTGCTTCTGCATTCTCTCCCCCCTCTCCCCTGCTGAATCTGCACTGGTTTCCTGGCCACCCGTTCTGTTCTCGGACCCAGGCACACCCCCCCACCAGCACTTATGTTGCTCTTACCTTGCACTTGCCACCTTCTGGCCGTTTTATTTATTCTACTATCCCTGTACTGCACTTTCCCATTTCCTTTCCTCCACCCACTTTTCCCTTTCCCCTCTCCCATGCACTTGCGCGATCTGAATGACACCTGGCCTAGTAGGATCGTTGTCGGTCTTCCCTCTGTTTCCCCCCCTCCCTTGCCTCGTCACGCCTCGAAACACTTGAGTATCGGCACGTTATAAATGCCATATCATATCCGCCCAAATGGTTACCAAAAAGCT
This sequence comes from Ambystoma mexicanum, assembly GCF_040938575.1. Lineage (NCBI taxonomy): Eukaryota > Metazoa > Chordata > Amphibia > Caudata > Ambystomatidae > Ambystoma > Ambystoma mexicanum. The sequence continues at coordinate 180,128,877 of NC_090941.1, read as the reverse complement.
TCTGTGCCACTTTCTTAGTTTTAGTTAATAATGGCGTACTTGCTTCTTATGCCACTTAACTGCTTGCAACCTTATAACACAGTTGGCTGGTTCTGTAATGCTTGGCAAAACAGGCTTCACTCCGAAAAGGGGAGGCCTACTGGCTTGAGGTAATGCTTGTTCTTATTAAAGCTTCTGCCTCTTTAATCCGTACATTAGTTTAAATGTCAACTCTGGATACAATACATAGTTCAGACTTCACAGTGAAAACATATTGAGGCACACGCAACCTATATTTCAGGCAGTTTTCAAGGTTTAAATTTGGCACAAAATCTTGCTTTCCCATAAAATGGCAAATAATGAAGTTCAGGCTAGGCACATGCATTTTTCCCTTTGTTATAGTTCTCACTCTGCTACTTGTAACTCATTTATCGACCGGTCTATATACGGTAAGGTTTGGGATGCGTTCTATTAACTTAGAGATACATCAACAATGGGTTTAAAATGTTTTGCTTCTCACAGGAACAAGACTCTTCAATGCTATACGCGAGTGCTGCAACTTTATTGATGGGTAGACTTTCAATACAACAAACAAGTTTTTCCCACATTCACTTCTAACGCAAGTCAATTAGGAGCTGATTAGTTACCGGTAAACTTGCGCAGTGTACCTGAATGCCATGCTACACTGACCGGCTTCAGTGTCACTGGTCCTCTGGGTCGCACTGCTTCCCCGACTTTCTCAACTTATTCTGCTACTTCTGGCCTGCTGGGGACCCACACCCTTCTCCAGAACGGGTGTCTTCAGTACGCCGACTGGCTTTGGGAGTTTCTCTTTCTCTTGAGACCCTCGGCTCGCGTTCTGCTTCTTGCCTTGGTCTCCTGCAGCACTTACACGGCTCTGCAATCACTGCAACGCGGCTCACGTGGGGAAAACTCAGTCTTCTGTGTGTCCTCTGCTGCGCAGCCTCTGCAATTGGGAGTTTGACAGAAAAGGACTCTCTGAGCTTGCAGGTGAAATCTGCTCTACCCACACTTGGGTATCCCTTCTATCGTGCCACTTTCCCGTGATGTGCCAGCCTTGTGCTTCTTCTCTACTACTGCTACTCCAGCCGCCTTCCAATCCTCGTTCCCGCTCCTTCTACTACTCCTCTCTGCCTGGGGACTTTTTATGACTTCCAGCTTGCTTAACAGGTTTCAGGTGTGGGGGGCGTGGCTTGAGCCCATGTAGTGAGGATGTGACTTTGTGAAGCTCCCACTGAGATCCTGCTTGATCTTGTAGTGTCTTTTTTAAAGGGCTCAGACCCACACGAAAACGTACCCCTGCGTGGGAGAAACCAGCACCTAACCTGCCAGTCTTTCCCGACGCATATCGGAACCAGCAAACAGAATTAAGTAAAAAATCGGAGCCCCCTGTGCTCAAAGATGGCGGCTGTCACGAAGCTGTGTGGCTCACAAAGCTGTGTGGCTAACAAAGCAGCTTCAGATCACGGCCGGGCTGCATCGCCTGTAGATGGCCGGACCTTCACTGAGGGCCCGCCGGCTGCACATACAACACTCGCGCTTCTGTCGCAGCGGAGGCCAATTTGGAGGATCCTGGAGGAGACCCATTTGCGCTGTGGGGAGTGTGTGCTGGGACGCGCTCTCTGCCTCCAGTTAAACTGATATGAAACCACGGCACGGGGCGGATTCTGCCACCTGCAGCATTCTTTGGGGCGTTTCCTGCTCTGGGTGCTGCCCTGTGCCTTGAACTCAATATTTGATGGTGCAACATATCGCTTGTCAACCCTTAAGGACAACTGCGCATGTAGATGCGGCAGCCGCTCTACATCCTGCAGCCTTACCGACCAGGTGCACATTCCAGGACCCACCGCCCTTCACTGACATTCCAGGTACGACTGCTGGGGCCCTTGCTCACTTCAGTCCCCCTGGCCCATGCCCCTGTTTGCATGCATTCGAGCACTTGGAGGATACGATCTGGCGATCCTGGCGTACTCCACCTCCCGGATCAGCACAGTCCGCCCCTAGGCAGGGTCTGCTGGCCCCTTTTTAAGCCTTTTAATTCTGGGGACATTGACAAAAGTAATCCACTCGCTGTATCTACAGTGTGCATATCTGTCCTTGCCGCAATATAAGGACTCTGGTTTACCTGTTGTGCCCGTTCGCCTGCCTTGGATGGGCCCCCTTTACGGCAAGGGTTTTATCACCAAAGCTTGCGTAAAGGGGCCCATTAAGCCTTGCCCTACCTACCACCTCCCTCCTCCGGCTACACACCGAGTGGTGCAATAGCACATACATCTAGCTGTGCCTGCAGCGAACCTCCTACCATGTCGCCTATGAAAAATAAGGGGAAGCCCACCATTATGCTTTTAAGACCTCTAGTGCTTCCCAATTGTCGAGCGCCGACCAACCAGCACTGCAGGGTCCTACTCACGACCAACAAGACAACCTAGTCCTAGCCGCAATTGCTTCCGTGTGAACCTCCCTGGAGACCAGAAAAGATACGATCAAGGTGGATGTGCAATTGCTCCAGCAAGATGTCAGACAGCTGGCTGAAAGGCTAACATCAGCGTAATCACTACTGAATAACACTGTGGTCTCAATTAAAGACCTACAGGTGAGAGTCAAAGAACTGGAAAGGAGGAATGCCTCTCCGGAGACGCGTGCAGAGGATGCCGAGGGCAGATCACGCAGGAGCAATATACGCATGCTGGGCCTGCCGGAGGGTACTGGGGTGCCAGGCCCAACCTCTTACATTGAAAATGTGCTGCTACAGGAGATTGGCCCTGGCAAAATGTCGCAAGGATTTGCTGTCTAGAGGGCCCACCGGTCATTCCTGAAAAAAACACCCCAAGGATCCCACCCTAGGCCTTTGATCGTCAAGATCCTTAACTATCGTGACAGGGAGGTAGTTTTACGTTACTCCAGGGAGGGGGGTGAGATTCCACGTGACATTCTAGAATTGCCAATTATCCAGACTACACTCCTGCAGTTCAGAGGGCTCGAAACTCGTTTGTTGCCCATAAGGGCGAGGCTTAGGATATTAGGGCTTAAATATATGCTCCTATATCCTTCGAGGCTGAATATCCTTTACAAAGGCAAATCGTACTTTGACAGTCCTGGCGCTGCGACCATGTGGATGGAGCACAACTTGTCCAGTAAAGGTGGCTCTGCTACCCGACCAACTGAATGTGCGGAATAATCCCCCTCCATTACTACTATTCTTAAAACACGGACCACTCCTTATTGATGTGGGTTAATCTGTTTGAGCGCTTAGCCGTCACTAAGCCCACACCTTTGTTCACAATCCTCTGCATTGGCTCCACCTTGTTCACAATTCTCCAGCATGGGGTCTGGCATGGATTCACATGCTCATGAATATTCCCCGTCCTCAGGCTGGGAATCCTCGGTAAAGAAAAAACCAGTATCAGTTTCGTTTCTGATCTGTCTTTCGTAGTAGTAACCAATCACTGGTCTCTGCGTCATACTGACCACAGCCAATGACTGCCCTCTACCTAAGCCCCGCCTCTGGCAGCCATCTTCAGATTTTTACCGCACTTTCATGTGTTGGGATCCTCGTGCTTTTGCTCTCGAGCGTTAGTGCTATTTTTTCACGTTTTTTCTCAAAAACTTCGTTTTTTTCGGTCAAAAGAGCCTCAAGCTCCACCGACTCTCCATCCGATCAACGGGGACCCGTGTCAGATTCGTCTGCGCCCCTCAAGGGTGAAGATTTCGTCGAGCTACGCTTTTGGAGGACTCCAGAAGTTTCTCAGGCCCGGACATGGCCCAGGAGAAGGGAAGCTCGACGCCTGGAAAGCTGTTCAGGGTCTGCCCTGGATGCCAGCTGCAGAACGTCTTTAAGGAGGATGAACACTCCCTTTGTCTCTACTGCTTACATGAGGACAAGGCGCACGTGGAGAAGGACTGTGCGTTTTGCGGCAATATGTCGGAGCGGACCATGAAGGACCGCCATCAACGTCTCGCCAACTGGCTGGAAGGGAAGAGCCCGTCAGGCGAGAAGAAGAGGAAGAAATCCGAGCGGTCTTCTAAGACCTTTGAGGACGCCCCGGCGACAGGGGTCCAACACAAGGCCAAGCACCGCGAGTCCGCTGGCACCGGGAGCGCCGAACGGTCGGGCTCTACGGGCGCCAGGCAGGGCGCACCCTCCCCGGCACCTTCAGCCACGAGCCAACGCTCTGGGTCGGGTAAGAGGAAGGGCGAGCACCCGGCGAAGCTCCTGGAGAGGCCCCGGTCGAGCTCGAAGGCCCCATCGGAGGGGGAGCGAGGCAGTGTCCCCCCCCTCAAGGATAAGGCGGTGAGCGCACCTAAGGTGGTGAAGGCCTTAATCCATCCGGCCAAGCCCTCTATCGAAACTGTCGCGGCGGCCCTGGCTCAGCCTGTGGAGGCTACACCAGTGGTGGCAACCTCGGGGCTCAGAGTCTCCCTGCCACCTCGGAGGGAGTCCTCTTTTGTGCCCATCGATAGGACCCCCGTGAAATCCCCGGCGGGGAAGAAAAAGGGGGGGGCAGGGTGTCGTCGTAGATTCGGCTTCAACCTCGGAGGAGGAGCTGATTGAGGTCTTAAGCCACGGCTCTGGCGTGGAAGAAGACCGGCCCGTCGGGATGGATCCCGACGCATGTGACGACGACATCGTCGAGGGTGCCGACGGGGCCCCTGATCGCCCGTCGGATTCCCCTCTGCCAGCGCCGCAAGACAACTCGGCGGCCATTTTGTTGGCTATACAGTCCTTATGCTCAGAGATGAGGACGAGACTGCCGTTGCCGACGGAGGAACCTCTCCCGTCGGGGGATCCTGAACCGGGACCTTCTGGTGTTCCCCCGCCCAAGAAAAGGATTCACCCTCCACCTCCTTTTCAGCCGTCGCGCCCCGTCCAGCCCTCCTCCCCGTCCACCCGAGGGGATGATACGGGGACTGACACGGCAGCGACGGGTACAGACGACGAGGTATACGACGAGGATCTACCGTCGTCACCTCCCACCAGGGCTTCTCCGCCCGACGAGATTGGATCGTTCCACTCCATGATCGCCAGGGCATCCAAGCTTTTCCAACTCTGCCCTGAGGAGAAGAAAAAGGAAGGATTCCTTTATCAACGGCGCGAGGCCAAGAGGAAGACGGTCCTCGCGGTGCCTCTACTGGACGACATTTGGGATGAGGGCCTCGCCCTCCTCAAGAACCCTTCCACGACGCCAGCTAGAAGAGACCGGTACGAGAAGAAGTACCGGGTCCCGGACGCGGCCCCTCTGTGCCTCCGGGCGCAGCCTACCCCGGACTCCGTCGTCTCCGCGGCGGCCAGGAAGAAAGCGGGGGGGGTGCGGCCTCCACATCGACTTCCCCACCGGACGGCGAGGGAAAGAAATTGGACGCTATGGGACGCAGGGTCATCTCGTCTGCAGCGACGACGATTAAAGCGGCCAACGCCTTGGCTATCGTCGCCCGCTACCACAGGGAGCTATGGTACAAACTGGCTCCCCTGCTGGACTTCCTACCGGACGACAAGAGGGCAGATGCCCTGGAGATCCTACAGGAAGGTGAGGTGGCGTCGGACCACGCCATCACTATTGCGACGGACATCGCCGACACTAGGTTTCGCCAGTTGGGCAACGGCGTGTGCCTTAGGCGGCGTGGATGGCTGAAGGCTACGGACTTCCGTCAAGACGTACAGACCAGAGTCCTGGACATGCCGTTCGATGGGAACAACCTGTTTGGGAAAACAGTGGACGATTCCCTTCAGGCCATTAAAGCGGACACTGAGACGGCCCGGGCCCTGGAGGTTCTGCAGCAACGACGGACGCCCTTTCGGAGCAGCGGAGGTAAGGGCGCCGCCTCCAAAGGTTCCGGCGGCGGTTTCTCCACCTACCGTCAAGCGGCCCGCTCGTCGTCTCAGGAGGCCTACTGAGGACGAGGCAAGTCTGGCGGACCCCGTTGTCGTCGCCAAGGAGGTCAAGGCGGCAAAGCCTCGTCGAAACAGGATTGAACCGGCCGTGGGGTCGGGCCCCCACCGAAGCACCCCGGTGGGAGGCCGGCTGGCGAGCTTCGTCAGCGTGTGGGAGTCCATCTCCACCGACCGTTGGGTGCTGGACGCCTTAGCCCGGGGCCACGCGCTCGAGTTTCAAAGAAGGTGCCCGCGCGTCCCCCCCCGTGGCCAGGAAAGAGCTTCACGTCCCTCAGCTTCTCCGGGAGGTAAGGGCGATGCTCAGGAAGGGCGCCATCGAACTCGTCCCAAAGAGGCTTCGGGGCTCCGGAGTTTACTCGAGATACTTCCTCGTGAAGAAGAAGACGGGAGGATGGCGCCCCATCCTAGACCTGCGACGTCTGAACAAGTTCATCAAGGCGCAGAAGTTCCGGATGGTCACCCTCCAGCACGTCCTGGGTCAGCTGGAGGAAGGAGACTTCCTGCGTCGTTGGATTTGGAGGATGCCTACTTCCATATTCCCATCCTAAAGGGGCACCGAAAATTCCTCAGGTTTGTGGTCCAATGGCGTCACTACCAGTTCAAAGCCCTCCCCTTCGGACTACGGTCGGCACCCAGGGTATTCACCAAGTGCCTTGCACCAGTGGCGGTGCAGCTGCGCCGCGAGGGGATCCACGTCTACCCCTACCTGGACGACTGGCTCATCCGAGCCAAGACGAGGGAGCTCGCCGTGGAGCACACGGCAAGGACCGTCCAACTTCTCACGGACCTGGGATTCCCCGTGAACTACGCCAAGTCCCACCTGGTACCCGCGCAAAACGCACTGTTTCTGGGAGCGAAGCTCGACACAGTGTCCCTTCTGGCCTCCCCGTCGGAGGAAAGGACCAGGTCCATCCTGGGCAAGGTACAGCGGATGTTGGTTTCCGACGCGGCCAAGGTGAGGTCCATCAAGTCCCTCCTCGGAATGATGTCTTCTTGCATCTACCTCGTTCCCATGTGCAGGCTCCGGATGCGCCCGTTGCAGGAGTTCCTGGACGCGTGCTGGATCCAAACGACGGGCGGCTTCGAGGAGAGGATCACACTCGACGAGAGTTTCCGCCGAGCGGTCCGGTGGTGGGGCACCCGCGCGCATCTGACGGCGGGCATGGACTTCCAGACCCCAGACCACCAGGAGACAGTGACCACGGATGCCTCCCTGGAATGGTGGGGAGCGCACACCGAAAATCTGCACGCGAGAGGCCTTTGGCTCCCGACGGAGAAGTCCCTCCATATCAACGTCCTGGAGCTCCGTGCAGTGGTCTGGGCCCTCAGGTCCTTCCTTCCGTCCCTCAAGGGCAAGGTGGTGAGGATCTTCACCGACAACACCACCACCATGTTTTACATCAGGAAACAGGGCGGAACCAGGTCCCCAGCACTGTCGAAGGAGGCGCAGGACCTGTGGCATTGGGCCGTCGCCCAAAGGATGTTTCTGGTGCCGTTTCATCTGGCAGGGATAAAAAACACCATCGCCGACTCACTCAGCAGGGAGCTGCGCTCGTGCCACGAGTGGGAACTGCGGCAGGATCTAGTGGATCGCCTCTTCCGACGGTGGGGCACACCCCAGATCGACCTGTTCGCGACGGGGACGAACTCCAAGTGCCGGAGGTTCGCCAGCAGGTTTCCCCAGGTGAGGAGCATGGGCGATGCTTTCTCGTTCCCCTGGGAGGGCCTGTTCCTCTACGCGTTCCCTCCTTTGCCACTGCTAATCCGGCTCGTCAACCAGCTGAAGAGGTCACGGTGCAGGATGATCCTTGTCGCACCTGCGTGGCCGAGGCAGATATGGTTCCCGGACCTTCTGGACTTGTCAGCGTCCCCGCCAATCAAGCTGCCGGTGGACGCGGATCTACTCTCCAGGGAAGGAGGCGCCATCCTCCACCACGACCCGAAATCGCTGAACTTGCAGGCCTGGATCCTGCAGCGCTAGAGTTTGGAGGATACGACATACCGGCCGACTGCAGAGAGGTTCTTGCAAAGGCCAGGGCGTCCTCGACTCTTAAATGCTACGGACACAAATGGAAGAGGTTCTCTGTCTGGTGCCACGCACAGAAGATTAACCCTCTACGGATTACGGCTCCTCAGGTACTGCCGTACCTGCTGACGCTGGCCAAAGCTGGTCTGGCACACGCGTCCATCAAGATTCATCTTGCTGCGATCTCCCGATACACCAGAACCACGGGGCGGACGTCCTTGTGGTCTCATCGTCTGGTGAAAGAGTTCATGAAGGGACTGTTCAGATCGTTCCCGCCGGTGGAGGCTCCGGCCCCGGCGTGGGAGCTCAACGTGGTGCTGACCAAGCTCATGGGACCTCCGTTCGAGCCTCTGCACTCGGTCCCGTTGAAGTTTCTGTCGTGGAAAACAGCGTTTCTTGTGGCCATCACCTCCGCACGACGGGTGGGAGAGATCCAGGCCCTTTCCTGCAAGGCCCCGTACTTGACTTTTCACGACACAAGGGTAGTGCTCGGGACGCACCCCTCCTTCATGCCCAAGGTACCGTCGGACTTCCATCTCAACGAACCCTTGGTGTTGCCTGTGTTCTTCCCGTCGCCTTCGTCGCCGGCTGAGAGGACTTTGCACTCGCTGGATGTGGCTAGAGCGCTGAAGTTCTACGTGGACCGCACGAAGTGTTTTCGGAAGACGTCACAACTCTTTGTGAACTTTGGACCTGTCAATCAGGGGAAGGCTCTCTCGAAGGCTTCCATTTCCCGATGGCTCTCCGGCTGTATCATGTGCTGTCATCGGTTGGCAAACCGACCGCTGCCTGGCCGTCCGAGAGCCCATTCCACCAGAGCGATTGCAGCTACCACGGCGTTCCTTTCTGGTGTGCCCCTGCTGGACATATGTAGGGCTGCTACGTGGAGGTCGACGCACACCTTCACGAAATTCTACTGCGTCGATCGGGATTCCAGGGAGGAGTCCAGGGTCGGCCAAGCAGTGCTGCGCAACCTGTTCGCCTGAGGTGAGCCTGGTGAGGAGGTAAGATGCTTAATGTTGAGTTTGATGTAATGCTTAATGTTGAGCCTTGCCACCTCCCGTGGTTGTGCATGTGTGTACTGCTATGTATTCTTTATTCATGAGCATGTGAATCCATGCCAGACCCCATGCTGGAGAAGGAACAAGTTACTTACCTGTAACTGTTGTTCTCCAGCATGGGTCTGGCATGGATTCACATGCAAACCCTCCCGCCTACCCCTCTGCGGCTCTTCACTTGGTCATACTGCCACTTCACGTGCTTCCAAATCTGAAGATGGCTGCCAGAGGCGGGGCTTAGGTAGAGGGCAGTCATTGGCTGTGGTCAGTATGACGCAGAGACCAGTGATTGGTTACTACTACGAAAGACAGATCAGAAACGAAACTGATACTGGTTTTTTCTTTACCGAGGATTCCCAGCCTGACGACGGGGAATATTCATGAGCATGTGAATCCATGCCAGACCCATGCTGGAGAACAACAGTTACAGGTAAGTAACTTGTTCCTTCTCTGCATTGGCTCCACCTTGACTTCTGGTATTCTCTTTGGTTTCCCTTGATTAATGCTACCAAATTGAAGACTTGAAACTGCTACGTATGTCTTCTTTGTTCAGTGGGAGTGAAACCCTGTTGCCCACTGTTGGTCTTATCCACCCGCTCTCAGTTGGTTACTGGCCTGTTGCTGGTCAAGCTACCTGGTACACAATGGCAACCCCAAGCCTTGGCGGATGCATGAACAATATGGTTTTGATGGGCAATGGTTTACGGTTTTGTTATCGGGTTTGTTCTTGTTTATGCCATTCATCATGGCTCACTAGGGAGGATATCTGGATTAACAAGGGGGCATGGGGGCTTCTGTCTAGCAGTGGCAGTAAAGATGCTAAACGTGCCATGTGCCGGCACATTAGTATGTTTTTTCAACAGGGTTGGGTTTAAACGGGAGACTTGCTTCACGCTATAGCCCAACCCTGCGAGCCCCACTGAGATCCCACAGCGCAGAATGGTACCATGGCTGCCATTAGAATATACTGTCTTGGAATGTGCGTGGGTAAATTCCTACCTTCGTAGAAATCGGTTGAAATCCTTCTTGCAGGGCAAGAAAATATCCATAGCTTTACTATAAGAGACCCACCAACTAGCGGAAGAACAAGAAGTGCTCTTGAATTGCGGTGCGGTACGGGCTATGGTGACACATACTCAAGTTTTCTAGAGGAGTGCTGACTTGGATTAACAGGTTGCTACCCTTCCAACTACTTGAAGTGGAGAGCGACTGGGATGGGAGGTACCTAATTGTACAAGGTTACATAAACCACAGACACTTCTATCATTAATTCATACTTTCCAAACCACACCATCCCGTCTCATGTTCACACACTTTGTAACCTTATTGCGCCCAGATGAGAGGGTCACACTAGGATTGACTACTTCTTCACTGGGGTGGGGCAGTTGATTGAATTTTGCAGAGCGGAATATATGAGCTGCACTATATCGGACCATTCCCCCTTGATGGTTGAGTGGAACTGTATAGGCCCCAGACCTCCCATACCGACATGGCGCATGCCTACAGGCGCGTTGACCAACGAGGTTTTCAGGAAAACACTATCTGAATCTATAACTAACTTTTTAGACCTCAATGAGGGGAGTGTGGATAGTTGGGGCAATATCTGGGAAGCTATGAAAGTGATAACCTGGGGGAGGTCATAGCAAAAGCGGGGGAATCTGCCGAATGCTGCGGGAGGAATTGGAGATCGAGAATGAGATTAGAGTACTGGAATCCCAACCCCCAAACTGCTGTGCAACTTAGGAGAACTGGTTAAGGTTTGTTCCCAGTGGCAAGAGGCATGGGGCAGACTGTCCAAAATAGACTATGCTACACGAACGTCCCGGGCCCACGCAGACGGGGATATGCCTGGGAGGCTATTGGCTTGGCTTGGTAAACGTGAACAACCTAGACCTACTCCTTGACGAGTGTGGGGCTCCATGTAGATCTAAGCTTGTGATCAATGATATTTTCACTGCGTATTATACACAACTATATAGCCATGATAACTTGGTCCCTCAAGAAGACATAGCAGAGGTTCTTTCACTGCTCAATTTCCGAGGCTTGCACCTGACCAACGATCCTTCCTAAACCAACCCATCTCTGTAGAGGAAATGTGTGAAGCAATTGCATCCCTCTCTACCTGTAAGAAGCCGGGCAACGATGGACTCCCCTCTGAGTTCTATAAAGCTTATGTCCTACCTTAGCCCCAGTGCTCCTGAAGGTCTTTCAGGAGGCCTATGACAGAGGCATACTGCTGGCTAGTATGATGGAGACCTTGGTTGTACCCATCCCCAAATCTGGGAAGCCTACGGATAGCTGTGAGCCTTGCCACCACCTTGCCATGTTGAATTATGACATTAAAATACTTGAAACAGTGCTGGCAACACGCCTTCGTAGAGTTATCACTTCCTTGATACACATAGACCAACAGGTTTTGTGCCAGGCCGCAGCACCGCCGTAAACCTCTGTAGACTCCAGTATATCACCGATCAAACTAACCCCAGAGAAGAGCACTGCGTGGTGGCGTCCCTTGACGCCATGAAGGCTTTTGACTCTCTATGCTGGGAGTGGTTGATCGCCTCGCTGCGAAGTATCGGGCTTGGTGAACGTTTCATTCGGTAGGTAGTTTTACTGTACAAGTCACTGATAGCCAGAGTGAAATCTGGCCGCCAGGTATCTGAGGTTTGGAATATATGCTGGGGTACCCGTCGGGGTTGCCCGCTTTCGCCCTTGCTATATACATTAGCCATGGAACCTATTGCAGCATTCCAACACCAGGAATACATGGATGCGGTCATCATGGTTGGTGGATTAAGACACTTGATATCACTTGTAAGGAACTTATGGTGGCAACAGTAAAGACAGACACAAGTTGTCACAGTTAAGGGTTTATTAAACTGTAAATGTGGGGTGGAAAGACGCCTAACCTACACCTGAATCTAAGATGGGAGCAAGCGCCGACCAGCAAATGAAAAATAAGGCAGTCCTTGGGGCATTGTGTCAAATAAAAAGGCCTATACTAAAAATAAAAAAAAATCAAAGATTGCCACTTCCTTACAGCTAATTACAGAAAGAGTGTGGGATAGGGTGTTAGGGAGAATTCTCTGTTTAGGCTGAATTTCCCTACCTAGTGAGTCCCCCAGCAGCTTTGCTGGATTTCTGGGGTTTAATTTTTTTCTCCTGCCAAGAGTGAGACTCTTTTACCCTCACTCTTGGACATGTTGAAGTGTGTTTTCTTGGTTAAACCTTGTGTTGAATGGGCTATGGGGTCTTTTACTCCATAGGGCCTCATGTATTTTTGTGATGTGGGTCACACAGCACCCTCTGTGCCGTGACCCAGGGGTGTCCTAGGGACTCCCCAACATAGACTCCATACCCTGGGACTGACTACCGTCTCCCAGGGCATGTAAAGTCACCAAAGACTTTGCTAGTCTTGAATCCTGAACAGAACCAGTACAAACCATCATATTGTGGACGTACTGGCTGGGGCAATTCGATTGCCCCAGGGTCTGTTAGTCGAGGGGGCACGTCTCCGTCCCCCCTGATCGAGTTTTGGCTGGTGGCAGTGGAAACTACTTTTTATATTCGACCGCGAATATTTCCCTATGGGATTTCCCATTGTTTTAGGCTAACACATTTAATTATTTATTTACGGTAGCCTTAAACATACCGCCGGTTTATATATTTATTTTTATAACTCCGGTTGGGACTTTTTGCCAAAACTTGATTCTAAAATGGCGTTGGTGTTCGCCTCTGTAACTCTGACCCAAAGTGGAGCCCTTTGTTCCACTTTTGGCGGGCTTCTCCACAGAAGCCCTCCAAAGTGGTGCCACTCTGTCTGGGGTACTTAGGAGGGGTGGAGGGGGATTTAGGCACCCTGGACTGAGTTACCTTGGTAACTCAAGTCGCACTCCGTCCTGATTGGCCCAAGTGGTGAGCCGCCCGGCTCACCACTTAGCATGGTTGAGTGACAGCTAGGCTGGGTGAATGGGGGTTTGCTGCATAAAAGCAGGGCTTTGGGGACTGGGACTTCAGAAGTCGCCACAGGACCAAGAATCCGACGAGGGAAGAGCTGAGCCGACCTGCTTCGACGACACCACCCGGTGGAGCCCTGCTGAACCGTCTCACCACTTTTTCCCGACGACCGAGGAGAACTCTTAACGGAGTGGCTCCTTCCCTTGACTGGTGGGGACAACCAGTTTTCGCCTTCTTTCCGTTCTTTGAGGTATCTCGTGGCCGCCTTGCCTGTGCCAAGCACCCCGGCAACCGGAATACCACACTTTACCCCCATACCGCGAAAGTCGGCACCAACCCTTTAACCGGAGGACTCCGCGGCTGGTTTCTTCCCGGGCAGTGCAACGACCCTCTTCTTCTGCTCTTCAGCGAGAACTTCTTCTCCCCTGACCGACGTCGAGCCCTGCTGCCACTGCCTGGAACAACTGCCACCGCTGGAGGATCCTTTCCGCTTAAGGTACTGTGTTCTGCCTGGCTTCCCTTGCTACCGACTGTACGGGGTAGATTTAGTCCCCGGCTTTCGAACCTGGGAGTGCCTGGGACACTTTGGCTAAACTTTCTGAGCCACTCTAACCTCTTTTTGACTCTTTGCAAGACTTTGAATCTCTAACTAACAGTGTGATCTTGGGCACATTTTCGCTCCGGCTACTCTAAGAGTGGGCCCTGCCTAGTGACTTTTGCTCACCTGTGACTTTATTCTTCTTTAAGCCTATTGCAAGTGCTCTGGACCTTAGAGTGGTGTGTCTAACCCATTTCTGCTTTTTCTCTCCCTTTCTTGGAAACTACTAGAGTGTCATCTAACGTTAAGCACTCACCTCTGTTTTAATTAAGTGGTGTTTACTTAGAGTTGTCTAGATAGGAGAAAGGATTGAATCTACTTTCATTATAACTGTGTTGAAGTGCTTTTACTATATTTTTGCTAGAGTGTTTTTAACTTATGTGTATTTTAAATAAATAACTATATACTTTTGAAACCAAGCTCTGGTCAGTGTTTGCTTGTGCTATTGTGTTTTGGTACATATTGTGTATACTTTACATACTGCCTAACTCTTCTTGAGAGAAGTCTGACTGCTCAGCCACAGCTACCAGGTAAATCTGGGTGGTACAGACTGCTACCAAAGGGGTTTACTGCTCTACCTGTAGTCTTAAATCTTTTGCAGTGTTCCCCAAGGGAACTGCACAGGTTTCTGCCTAACACTGGTGGCAGCGGTGGGATCTGTATTGAGTATACATTTTATTGTGCTTTAGATACCTTAGTGCAACTAACCACAAAGCTTAGCACTGAAAGAGTAAAACCTCTAACATGTCAGTTATAGAAAGCTATAGTCAAGAGTCCCTTGCAGCCAAAACTGCTGATTGTTTAAGAGTGCTCTGTAAACATAAGGATCTCCTGACTAAGGGCAAGAAAATGGAGCTGATTGAAAGATTGTTAGCTAACCAAAGTCTGGGTGATGGTTCAGAGGAACCTACCACTCCAGCGACTGTAGATGACAGTGTTGAAGTTAACATGGAGCAAAATGTTGATGTTTCTGAGGAAGAGTCAGAAGAGGAGGGTGAGGCTGTTGTAACTGTCCCCCCTAGGCCTCTGCCTGCTCTACCTGCTGTACCTACTGGACCTTTACCAGGTCCCACATTTAGTCCTCAGTACTTTGAACTGGAGAAAATGAAGCTAGAATTGGAGTATAAGAAACTTAATGCTCAAACTGACAAAGAACTAAGGCTAAGGGAAATGGAGCTCAAGTATGACTTAGAAATGAAGAAATTATCTGTTGAGAATGTTTCTCTCTCTGGCTCCTCTAGAAGTTCCAGTCCTAAAAGACCCCGGATGCCTAAAGAATTGGTTGGTATGTATGAGCCTAAGTTGGATGTGTTGGATTGGTTGTCTCTGTTTGAATATAATCATGGGCTCCAGAACATCACAGGAAATGACTTACTCACCTGGTTGTTCTCTAGGCTCCCCCCTGTTGCAACTGATGTGGTAATGGAGATGGGGGAGGAGGATAGGAAGGACTATGAATGTGTGAAACTAGCTTTGATAGCTAGGTTTGGGAAGACCCCTTCCCAGTATCTTAAGAGGTTTAGGAGCCTCAAAAAGCATGATGGTACCCCTTGGGCTACCTGGGTGAATGAATGTTTGAAAAACTTAGAGGGATGGATTAAGGGTTACAAGGTGAACACTTATGAGGGGATGAGAAATCTCTTTATGTTGGAGTCAATTTATGATGCCTGCTCTCCTGAGCTCAGACAGCACTTGGCTGATTCACAGGAATTGGATCCTAGGAAGCTAGCTAGGGCTGCTGACTTGTGGGTTGCCAACAGGGCCACTCACAAGGATTCTGGGGTAACTCAGAGGAAGGATGGGGAGAAACAGCCTAAAAAGGACTCCAAAGAGAATTCTAATACCTCCCATACCCAAGAGGGCCACAAACAACCAAATAACCAGGGTAAGCCCCAGGGTAAACCGAATCAGGCTAGTGTACCTTCTGGCCACAAGCCAGAAGGAGGTCAGAACAAGCCACCCTTCCAGAGAGCATTTGGACAATGCTATGTCTGTCAGGGTACTGACCATATCAAAGGAGATCCCAAGTGCAAGGGTAAACCTGCAGGGATCAGCACAGTCTCCTTAGCCTTCACTCCTGAGGATGAAGTACAGATGGCTAGTGCCCACTTTGAACTCTTTGCTGAAGAACCCTTGGGTCTTCAAGCAACTGTAAACTTAGAGCCTATGGGTCTGGTTAGTCCCCAGAATAGGGTTGTGTATAACTCCCTACCTGTTAACTCTAAGGTGTATTATGTGGACAGTGTTCTTGTCAATGGCCAGGATACTCCTGCCAGGAGAGACACTGGGGCCAGCAGAACAGTAGTGGATGAAAGCTTCTTTCAACCTGAGGATGTGGCCAAAGCACCCAAAGGTCCCACTAAGATGTCTGGAGGCCCTGTCCAAATGGTTCCTATTCTACCAGCCCTCATTCAATGTAACAACATGACAGTAAGGATCCCTGTCAGTGTTCAGACTGAGGTACCTGGGAAGGTCCTGTTAGGGAATGACCTAAGAACTCTAGGAGTAGTGTCACATACCCCCAGGCCTCCCAGTATGGAGAAGCAGAACTTAACCAAATTGGCTAGACAGGCTACCTTGAAGGACCCTTCTAAGCCTGTGGGACCCTCTACTGAGAACCCCACTACAAGCCCTGGTGTTAGTAAGTTGACCTCTAACCCAGGCACATTTCAGGATAGTATGCTAGGAACATGGGCGCCCCAACCAAGCTCCATCATTGTTCCCCTAGTCTCAGAGTCTCTGACTCCCCCTGCTTCTGAGGAAGAGGTGGATAGACCAACTAGGCCCCTATCTGGACCTGAGAGAACTGGTAATTCTCAGTGCTGGTGGAAAACCAGAAAAGAAAAGTCTAAGGCCAAAAACCTTCAGACTGTTGGACCTTCTACTGAAGACCCCAACTCAAATCCTAATATTAGGGGGGAAACTCCTAAAATAGGTAAGGGTAGATCTAAGAGGAAGGGGAAGCAGGTGCATTGCCTAACCCCAACCCCTCCAACCAAGAGGCCTAAGACCCAACCTGCTCCCACAAGAGAGGTGGTGAGGAACCTTGGAGGCCCCTCTAGATCTAAGGGAATCCTTTATAAGGACCCCTTGAAAAAGCCTAACATAGGTTCAGAAGTTGTACCAACTTCTGAGGGACTGGTCAACCAGATCCCCTATAACAAAAAGACTGATGTTCCTCAAAGGGTCTGTAGGTCCGTTAGCTTGCAAAAGAAAACCTTTGAGTTCTCCATTGAACATAGGTCAAGGTGTCACCATCAAAATGCTGATGGACTCTCTAGGATGTATATCATCGACTAGAGGTATGAGGTTCATCCAGGAGTGGATTAAATCCTCCTGTCCCTTAGTCTGGGGGGGGCGAGTGTTAGGGAGAATTCTCTGTTTAGGCTGAATTTCCCTACCTAGTGAGTCCCCCAGCAGCTTTGCTGGATTTCTGGGGTTTAATTTTTTTCTCCTGCCAAGAGTGAGACTCTTTTACCCTCACTCTTGGACATGTTGAAGTGTGTTTTCTTGGTTAAACCTTGTGTTGAATGGGCTATGGGGTCTTTTACTCCATAGGGCCTCATGTATTTTTGTGATGTGGGTCACACAGCACCCTCTGTGCCGTGACCCAGGGGTGTCCTAGGGACTCCCCAACATAGACTCCATACCCTGGGACTGACTACCGTCTCCCAGGGCATGTAAAGTCACCAAAGACTTTGCTAGTCTTGAATCCTGAACAGAACCAGTACAAACCATCATATTGTGGACGTACTGGCTGGGGCAATTCGATTGCCCCAGGGTCTGTTAGTCGAGGGGGCACGTCTCCGTCCCCCCTGATCGAGTTTTGGCTGGTGGCAGTGGAAACTACTTTTTATATTCGACCGCGAATATTTCCCTATGGGATTTCCCATTGTTTTAGGCTAACACATTTAATTATTTATTTACGGTAGCCTTAAACATACCGCCGGTTTATATATTTATTTTTATAACTCCGGTTGGGACTTTTTGCCAAAACTTGATTCTAAAATGGCGTTGGTGTTCGCCTCTGTAACTCTGACCCAAAGTGGAGCCCTTTGTTCCACTTTTGGCGGGCTTCTCCACAGAAGCCCTCCAAAGTGGTGCCACTCTGTCTGGGGTACTTAGGAGGGGTGGAGGGGGATTTAGGCACCCTGGACTGAGTTACCTTGGTAACTCAAGTCGCACTCCGTCCTGATTGGCCCAAGTGGTGAGCCGCCCGGCTCACCACTTAGCATGGTTGAGTGACAGCTAGGCTGGGTGAATGGGGGTTTGCTGCATAAAAGCAGGGCTTTGGGGACTGGGACTTCAGAAGTCGCCACAGGACCAAGAATCCGACGAGGGAAGAGCTGAGCCGACCTGCTTCGACGACACCACCCGGTGGAGCCCTGCTGAACCGTCTCACCACTTTTTCCCGACGACCGAGGAGAACTCTTAACGGAGTGGCTCCTTCCCTTGACTGGTGGGGACAACCAGTTTTCGCCTTCTTTCCGTTCTTTGAGGTATCTCGTGGCCGCCTTGCCTGTGCCAAGCACCCCGGCAACCGGAATACCACACTTTACCCCCATACCGCGAAAGTCGGCACCAACCCTTTAACCGGAGGACTCCGCGGCTGGTTTCTTCCCGGGCAGTGCAACGACCCTCTTCTTCTGCTCTTCAGCGAGAACTTCTTCTCCCCTGACCGACGTCGAGCCCTGCTGCCACTGCCTGGAACAACTGCCACCGCTGGAGGATCCTTTCCGCTTAAGGTACTGTGTTCTGCCTGGCTTCCCTTGCTACCGACTGTACGGGGTAGATTTAGTCCCCGGCTTTCGAACCTGGGAGTGCCTGGGACACTTTGGCTAAACTTTCTGAGCCACTCTAACCTCTTTTTGACTCTTTGCAAGACTTTGAATCTCTAACTAACAGTGTGATCTTGGGCACATTTTCGCTCCGGCTACTCTAAGAGTGGGCCCTGCCTAGTGACTTTTGCTCACCTGTGACTTTATTCTTCTTTAAGCCTATTGCAAGTGCTCTGGACCTTAGAGTGGTGTGTCTAACCCATTTCTGCTTTTTCTCTCCCTTTCTTGGAAACTACTAGAGTGTCATCTAACGTTAAGCACTCACCTCTGTTTTAATTAAGTGGTGTTTACTTAGAGTTGTCTAGATAGGAGAAAGGATTGAATCTACTTTCATTATAACTGTGTTGAAGTGCTTTTACTATATTTTTGCTAGAGTGTTTTTAACTTATGTGTATTTTAAATAAATAACTATATACTTTTGAAACCAAGCTCTGGTCAGTGTTTGCTTGTGCTATTGTGTTTTGGTACATATTGTGTATACTTTACATACTGCCTAACTCTTCTTGAGAGAAGTCTGACTGCTCAGCCACAGCTACCAGGTAAATCTGGGTGGTACAGACTGCTACCAAAGGGGTTTACTGCTCTACCTGTAGTCTTAAATCTTTTGCAGTGTTCCCCAAGGGAACTGCACAGGTTTCTGCCTAACATAGGGTTGCAATAAAGAAAGAATGACAGAGGACTTTCTCTCCAACTCTCAATCCCTAGGTTTTTCGTTCTCCCCTATCTTATCAATCGATATGAACCTGCTGCTTGCTTCCATGAACCATACCACCTGTCCATTAAACATACTACCACCCAAAATTATTCTTCAAAACAGAAACACATTCGAACCGTTTGTAACAATTTGTGAACGCCTCCTTTCGAGATCAAGAAGTGCCAACAGACATTAAGAAAGTGACCATTACACCCATCCCAAAGAAAACAAACCTGGACCCCACGGATCCAAGCGACCTCTGCCCAATAACTAGCAGTCCGTTTCTTTTAAAAATACTGGACAAGGTCTCCACAAATCAACTCCAATCATTCATAGAAAACAATAACAACTGCACAATAGAAAGTCTGGTTTTTGCCCTAATTATAGCACCAAGACTGCTCTACTTGATCTTCAGAATCACATGCTGGAGATCATTGACCGTGGTAAAGCTGGGATGCTGATCCTATTTGATCTATTGGCGGCAATCGATCTTGTCGATCACGATAGATTACTAGAGTACCTACAACAACAAGGGAGCTGCTCAGGGATGGCAGTAAATTGGATAAAATCATTCTTGACAAACCGAGGTTCCAATGTACAACGGGGTACAGCCACCTCCCCAACCTCCCAAATAAAATATGGAGTCCCACAGGGCGCATCAATATCGCCCCTCCTTCTGAATCTTTACATGTGTGCCTTGTGCTTACTACTGGAGACGTTAGAAGTCGTCTTTACGAACTATGCCGATGATACACAATTGGTCATCGAGCTAAGTGGGTATTACCAACAAGACTCCATAACACTAGAAAATATCTACAAGGCAATTGAAAATTGGATGTCCTTAAACTTGCTCTACCTTAATGGAAATAAAACTGAGCTTCTCATCTTCGGCACCCCCCAGGCGAGGGCCAAACTAGATCTGGCATAGTCACACTTCATGCTCCAAGGTAACAAGATCAAAATGCAAGTGAAAGTGAAAACCTTGAGGGTCCATCTGGAGGCACACTAAACTCAGACACTCATGTTCAAAACATCCGTAGAACATGTAATTACCATCTGAGGCTTCTGCGTACAATACGCCCCGATATCATCAACACAAATGCGGCAACAATTACTTGTGCCATTATTCTATCAAGATTAGATTACTGCAACGTCTTACTATGTGGAGCAATCTAAGTCTAACATTCAGACATGCCAAGTAATTTAAAATGATGCCATTCACATCACCACGACTATTCCTAGGAGGTCTCACATCACCCATACTAGGAGAGATTTACACTGGCTACCGGTACAACAATGTATCAATTTCAAAATGGAATCACTAATACACTGCTCTCTATACGGAAAAGCCCCAAAGTATCTAAAAACATGATCATGCCCTACAGCCCAGCTAGAGCTCTACCATCCTCAGACCTAAACCTGTTACAAGGAATTAGAATTAAAAGAACCAGAGGTCTAGGTAGATCGGTTCGAACTAGGGCTCCTGCATTCTGGAATTCTCTTCCTCTGTCCATCAGAGGGATTTCTGATTGGTAATTCTTCAGTTAAACACTAAAGACATACCTCTTCTGCTGAAGATAGTTCCCGGATCTTCAAGCTAAAATAGTCGGGCTTGGATGCCCTTGTCCTGTCATTTTGTCTGCTCCTTTCATGTCAATGTGAGCCCCCTGATGCCTGCAGGTTTTCGGCGCAATAGAAACAAATAAATAAAGATGTGTTCACAAATAATAAATCAGGATGTGATTGCTAGGGTCCTCCTTGTTTTGAACATGGGACAGGGCGGATCTGCTGAGCACAGCACAGGCTCGAGCTTTCCTAGCACGCGCCGACAGTTCTGTACCAGTTATCAGGTTCTTCGATGGCCAAGTCTCTTTTACACAAAAGTCTCTTGCCTTCGAGGGCCTGATGTTTTCAACAAACAAACACAAAGTTCTGTTCCAAGTATACTTTGATAGATGGCTTCACCCCTGGGTCCCCCTCTTCCGGGCGTAGACCTCTCACAAGTCGTATTCAACAAATCAACTAAACAGTTCCTTTCTCAATGAACTTTGGGTGATGCCTTTTCACCCCTGGATCTCCCTTGACCGGGCTCTGATCTCAAATGACAAGGGGAACCGTTCACTTCTCCTTGTCTTGCAATACTTCTTGTATTCACAAATCCTAATGTCTTTTCAAACAATTCAGAGTGGATATCCCTCGATGAGGTTCACTCTTTCCAACCTTTGCAACACTGTTCATGCGCTCACTTCACTAAGCAGCATTCATTTCCCCTAGCTTTCCAATCATCTGTTGGTCAAAGACTTCAAGGATACAGAGGATTTTACAAGCCCCCTGTATGACCTCTTTGTCTTCTTCTCACCTTTTTCCAAGGCCTTCTGGTTATGGTAATGTTCCCCCATCCGTAATCGCCCAGAGTTTTCTGTGTGAGTAGCTACGTGGTGTCGTACTCCTGTTTCTGGTTTTCCCCCTCTTTCGTCAATAGTATCTTTGTGCTTTTCAAAGTAAAAATTAGCCATTGGCTATTTTTCGTTCAACACATTTCGGTTTCTTATCGACACCCCCCTCGACCCACCGGCTGTGATGAACGCTTTCCTTTCTCTTCGAGTCAAGGTTGGTACCACAGAGACCAGCGTCTTTCCCCGGCTTGGTTATCAGCGAAGGAGGGTCTCGTGTAGCGTAGACATCTGCTGCAACACACGCTAGCTATTGTTCGTGGTCTTTCATTTCCTTGTGCAGAGGTTTCACGGGCCTTGGTCGGAAAGGGCAAGGTCGCTTCTCTCCTTGCCACCCTATCGTCTGCGCCGTCTTTCTCCTCCTCTTAAACTGCTGTGCTGAGTTAGCCATCACGTGCTATTTAGCCGCTCAGTTAAGTTTCATTTCACAATGGCTAGCATCAGCATCTGCACTGCTTCAGTAGTTGGTGTTGCCGGCCAGGTTTAAAGAAATACTATGGCTTCCAGAAAACGGCAGGCTTGGTAGGCAGATCTGGCCCAGAGTTCTGAAGGTGCTTAGATTGACCCATCCCTACTCTCCCAACGTGCCAATAGTTGCAGACATGTGTGCGAACAGAGATGGCCTGGGCATTTCCAGGCATTGGGAGGAATGTGGCATGTACACCTGGCGGGTCCTGTATGACTGTGGTATATTCAGAGACCTGAAAAATCTAACTCAGCAACTGGGCCTACCCAAGGGACAGTTTGAGATACGTGAGGGGAGTGGCGAAACGTAGATGGGAAGGTTGGCCGTTCCTGGCTCTGGTCTACTTGCTGGACGATGGCTGAACGCCTGTATCCAGACTTTATAACTGCCTGTTGGGTGGATCCAGTTTTAGAAACCCAGACCTGAAACTGAGATGGTACACAGTTGTGGGTTCTGAAATGACTGACACTGAATGGGACTGAGTGCTGGGTTTCCCTAAAAACGTATCCCATAACGCCAGGTTTACACTGCTACAGATCAACTTACTCCATCGTACATACGTTGCTCCTAGTAGAGTAGCTAAATTGTGTAATAACGCACAGCCCATTTGCCCCTGGTGTCATCAAGATAATGCAGACCTTATCCATATGTTTTGGAAATGTGTGAAAGTGCCAATTATCCCGGTCCCGAATTGAACAGGCTTGCAAGGAAGCCCGGGTCACTAGATATGACTGGTTCCCAATGGAGTGTCTGTTGGGGGCATACATTCATCAAAGCAAACTCAAACATGTTGTTTGATTTATGGATTTAGCCTATATACTTGCGAAAAGGTGTATTGCTATGTCATGGAAATCCCCTGGTGGCTCCCAATTCAAATTATGGTTTAGTGAATTTGACACTTGGTGCAAAGCTGAGACAAGAGCTTGGGCAATGGCATTGCGTCCTCATAATGATATCCTGGTTGACACCTTTGCAGCTTGGAAATTATTAGTCTTCTCCATGTTCCACCCATCAGATGATAAATCACTGTAAACGCCTTAACCGCCCACTTTACGTTTCACTTTAAGTAATTTTGATTCTTGCCTCCCCTGCCTTTGCCCATGCCCGGATTCTCACCTTTATACCGGACCACCCTACGTTGCTCACGTTACTGCCCCGATCCAGAAGTCATGCTACACGGTTTACGGTCTTTCCATCTTAAACTTTACAACTAAATGAAAATGCATTGAAAGTTGTCATTTTTTCCATCAAATGCATTTTTAGTAATTTTGTTTTTTGGGTGGGGTGGGGGTCACCCGCCCAAACAGTTTTTTACCTTTAAAAACCACCCCAAATAAAATTAACTCTTTATTCCACACACACATACATTCGATTGAAAAACCTTTGTTGTAAAACTTTCGTTGGAAAAAGTTTTGTGGAAACTTTTTTGATGGAAAGACCATGCTTCAGTACTCTCACCTGGTGCCCTGACATAAGTTTATGTATGCAAAGTTTATTATGTTTGTTTGTAAGTTTGTTTATTATACTTAATGCCTTAGAAGGAGCAATGCTGCACTTATCATTTCTGTACCTTGGCCTGTATTGTTTTTTTTTTTTTGTTTTTTTTGTGTGGTCTTTCGGAGTTCAATAAAAACATTTGAAATTCAAACAGGTTTCAGGTGTGATCCATTAGGTACAATTGACAAACTCCTACAATGGCTGCTAGGCTTAGTTGCCTGACTACCATACCTGCATGCCTCTTTAGCCCTCTTCGTCTGTCCCTTTATAATTCTGGGACTTTTTCCTACAAAAGTTAGGTTTTTCAACTTCATCAATATTTTTAAAGGTAGATGTTATTCCTTTAATATTTTTAAGAGAACATCTGTGAGATTGAACTTTTCCAGAGGAAGATGGTGTAGAGAAGATATTTCCATAATCCTTTATCTTGCACCTTTGGGATTGAGGAGGGTATTTAGTTTGGGACATCAATAAGGGTCTTGATTATGATGTAATGTGCTCGGAGTTTAAAAGGTTAGATTTCACAACCTTTGATCTTATATCCGAGTGAAAGACATTACAATGACAATAAGCCATGATCTCCTTTGGTACAGTGGTAAGAGTCTCTTTGCCGAGGAGTAATACTATGTCTCATCTGACGGAATTCCCTCCTCACCCTGTGCCCTGTCTCCTCCCAGGTGATCCTCCTGCAGTACACTAGCCCCAGGGTTGAGATCAGGAAGCATCTGCCTTCCCCTGGTTACCTGGAAGGAGACTTTTGGCAGGGTTCAGTGAGGGATGTAAGGAACTCATGGTGGCAACAGTAAAGACAGACACAAGTGATCACCGTTCAAGGGTGTTTATTAAACTGTAAAAAGGGTGAGGTAAACACCTAATCTAAACCTAAATCTAAGATGGGAGCAAGCTACAACCATCCAATAATAATACAGTCCTAGTGGTGTCTTAGTCAAATAAAAAGGGCCTATACTAAAATTGCCAATCCTTATGGCTATGCTACAAAATAGTGTGGGATAATGGTCACAAGAAAAGAAAGTGGTGTTCTCAAAATAAGTCTGGATTCAAGATGGCGGCCGGTAGAGGTAGACTTGTTTAAGCGTCTCTTCCCCTCTGGGCCGCAACGTAAAGCAACTACAATAAAGCTGGTGAAGAAATAAGATAAGGAGCGAGTCCCCGCTGGATCTTAATCTAAGGTGGTGAAGATCAGCTGGCACAATCGGGACAGGTCCTGACCCGGCAGAAGGTATTGCAGGGGAGCACAGGAGCATACCGGGTCAGCTCGATCACAGGACTAGCGCTAGTAGGAAGGTGCGCACTGAGCAATAGACGCAAGACCCACAGCTAGCTGGAGCAAGTATCGACCTGGAGGGACAGCCTCCAACTTTGGATTGGCGAGCAGGGAGTTTGATGGAGAGGTGAGCAACCAGCAGGATATTCCGGACCAGGGAAACGGAATATTGCGGAACACCCCCAAGAACCCAGGAGCAGAACGAAACGAGGGACGGAAAGGAGGAGACAGGACGCAACTCGGACCGGCATAGTAAGTGGCCAGTGGGATCAAAGGCAGTCTGAGCAGGAAGACCTGGTGAGCCAGGACAGGGAACATGAAGGTAATTGGGAGGCACCACAGCAGGACCAGAAGGCATCTCCTTATACACAGAGCCTCACATTACTCTCCAAGAGCTGCTCATCGGGTAACCTAAGACCGCCTCCCAGGGCAGAATAGTGAAGGCAACGGTCGGCACCCCAGAAAGACTGGATAGTACCCTTTCTTGCCCTGAGCCCCACTGGGGAAGCGCCATCACGCCCCACGACCTGCTCCATAGGAAACCGGCCTCTCCAGATACACTGAGAGGAGCAAATAGGGGCAATCCACTGCCAGGTCACTAAGAGGTGACAAATCATAACGGGAAGACATACCTGTAGGCGGGCATTCAACAGAAAGTTTGCCAACACCTGACAGGGACGAAAGGAGGGACAGTATAGCCCCAACATTACAGGACATTTTAGGGATCAATTGCCAGCAGCTCTCGGGCCCAGCAGGAAGGACCAGGCCCCCTGCAAGCTGAGGCAAAGAACACAGGAGAAGGAACTGTAAACGGGCAGTCAACCCCTGCACGCATTACCCCCACAAAAGCGGGAAGCTGGGGATTAAAGCCTAAAAACCCACCCAAGAGGACACACACCACCCCGGCAATATTAAAGATGAGGGGAGTGAGACGGCCCTGCGGCTACTAGAGAGACGCCCATCCATGAGCCCACATGTCCAAGTCAAAGGGAAAAGGGGCACAAGCAATGACGCAGAACCCAACAGCCAGGCAAGACTCAAACCTACTACAACTGTGGTGCAGCGACACACCCACCCAAGCGAAAGGGAAGGGACCAGGGGAAATGTAACTAAACCCGGAAAAGCGCTCATCAGAGATAATGACGGCTACAAAAGAGGACATGCAAACGTGGTTCAAAGAATTCCAAGAGCAGTTTATTGCTTCCGTCCACCAATTTGAATCACTAAAAGATGAAATGAAGCAAGCAGTACAGGAACTACGAGTCGAGGTGACAAAGTTTGAAGAAGGGACAGCTATGCTGGAGAGAGTAGTACAAAATGTGGAGGAATAAGCTCAGCAAAACGGGGCAACACAAGAGCATCTGGTCCGCCTCACACATAACCTAGAAGTCCAGTGCGAGGACCTGGAAAAACCAATCACACAGATCCAACATTAGGATCAAGAATATGGTGGAATCAGTGGAAGATAAGGATCGCAAAGTCACGGCCCAGCAGGTTTTCAAGGACATACTGATCCTCATTACAGGTCGGGCGGTCCGGAAATAACAGTGGCGGTAAACCTGCCCCCAGTGTTAATTCCGGACCGCCCGATCCCGACTCCTGCAGGCGGGGGTGATGTTCCCGCCAGGTCTGACCTGGCGGGTTTAACACTGCCCGCCTGCAGGCGGACGTGGAAACAGCAGCACCATCACGAGATGGTGCCGGTGTTTCCACTTCCCCATTCCCATTGAGTCCTACGTGACTCAATGGGAATGGGGATTTACCGAATTCTGCCTCCGGAATTCCCGGGACACCAGGGTCGTAATGCCCTGGTATTTCCGGGAGTCACAGAGGCGGAATGGTAATAAGAGTCTGGCGGTAACCAGGCGGTTGTACCGCCTCGTTACCGCCGGACTCGTAATGAGGCCCACTGTCTAGCAAAGAGGAAGAAGAGATCCTGATAGACCGCATCCGTCAAGTAGGCCCACAGAGAGTCGGGTACCGGGGGCATGCCCCGAGTGGTCCTAATCGCACTCGCCTCATACCCCAGAAGGAACAAATCCTACGCAAAGCAAGGATGATGGGGCACATCCAAATGAATGGGGTGGAAACTCAGCTATATCAGGACTTAGCCCAGGTGACGCTACAGAAAAGGCGAGATATGGGCCCTGTGGTGAAAGAACTGGTGACAAAGCAAATCAGATATAAATGGACCTTCCCGTTTGGATTCTTATTTAAATGGGACGGAAAGCAGCACAGAGTGACAACATATGAAGAGGGTCTGCAGATCCTGAATATACAAGAGGATGAAAGGGAGGCGGAGAAGCAAATTAGTGGGCACAGAGCACGAAGGAGACCCTAGGAATGGAAAACAATCCATCAAAGAAGTAAATTCAACGCCAACAAAAGGTGATGGCCGCCGAAGAACGGGGGTGGAGGGACACCCCGACATAAGCCTGACATGAGCTCCAGCGCAGACAAAGTCAGCAGATAACCCCCGTGAGGGCAAGAGGTACCACCATCAAACTGGCTTATTGCGGCCCGAGAGGGGGGTGGGGGTTAATGTCATGATGCCTACCCCCGGGCATCCGGTCCCAGCCCAGCAGCCTAGGGAGCAGGCATCTAGACATTCATTGAGACCCCAGCAGCCCCGGCTGGGGGCTATCTGGGTTCAGTCCTGGCGCCTTAGGCACCAGGCTCATATTAGACATCATTCCTGGCGCCATAGGCGCCAGGCTCATAGGCATTACTTACCTCCTGCAGACCATGCTGCAAATGAATCAAAGCCCTCGTGAGGCCTAGATGGGACTATTTTATTACAGGGACTATTTTTTACTCGGGTGTGGTTCTGGGGAACTTCTTACCTGGGACTACTTTGCAGGCTATTTAAACCACGCCCGAACAGCAGCCCATGCTTTGCGTTATTCTGCACTTCAGCAGCGTGATGCTCACCGTGCCTGCAGCATCCAGTCCTCTGCCACGCCCGCCTCAAACCTGGACACCATCCTAGAAGAAAGAGAGATAAGAACAAGAACTTACCTTTTAATCTTCATCTGTTCCCGAATTTGCCGCACTTCAGAACGGGAAAAAAACACGTCGAAATTAAAAGCATTGCATCGCTAGCAAAAGCGCAGCGCCATACTTACCAGTCAGCATCTCCACGGTTCAGCGCTGCAGCCATCATTTCACCGCTGCATCCGTGGAACCTGGAAGGGACAGAGAGAACAAGGTGAGCCGGGGCCTAACAAAGACAATCAAAGCAACCATATTGTACTCCCCAGAGTTACCGCTCCCCTAGGCATCTTTCATCGGCATTCCACCTCTTTAATGCCGCACCTGTGGGAGGAAAGAACACTTGTTAAAGACATTTATTTTGCTTTTACCGGACAACGCTGGGTAATACAGACTGTTACCCACACGCAACCTGCAGCACTTCAGGTGAACTCTTCTCGGATCAAGCTGCAATAAAAAGGGAAAAAACGAGTGAATAACAGACAATTGAACTTTATAGACTTTATACTTACGGCTCCTTGCTATTTACCACGGAGTCCAACACGTCTGGAACTAGCCCAAAATCTTCAATCCAGTGAAGCAACTGGGATTCTATGCGCCCCTGCGCTCGGTGCAGGATGGAGAGCTCATCATCACAAACAATAAGGTGAGACAACAAAAGGGGAATATCGGGGTGCTTAGAGGGAACAAGTTAAACAAGTGTTTCCTTGCATCCACTGGGTGGCTAATTCCCCTCCTCCTGCTTTTAGGAAACTACTTTTGCAAATCAAGCAGACGAAGCTAGGAAGCCCGGTCCAGTCAGCCGTCTCTGCACTACGAATAACGCTGGTGGAGACCTTAGCAGTCCAGTTCTGATCGACGCCCCCGTGGGAACCAGGTGAGCATTAGTTAATCCCGGGTCATCCACATGAATCCCAGGTGGGGTTTAGGAATCCCCACAAAGTTATCCCTGGGTATCCTGAGGGCCATGTACAATGGGCAATTCGCCCGAGCAGCCATAGGTTCCTGGTTCCTCCTCCGGCAGTAATGGGCCAGGCTGAAGGGGGTACGACAGGTTGTGGGTTGTAGGGCGAGAGGGATAAGGGAGAATGGGTGCGAGGCCGGGAGGTAGAAGAAAGAGCCAACTCCGGAACTCGAGATGGAAGGGCCTTGGAATAGAGTGAGATGGAAGGGATAAGAATTCTTGCATACAATCTACGGGGCCTGAATACCTCAGTAAAAAGAAAGAGGATAGAAGGCCTCCTTCACAAGGGGAAATTCGATGTTCTAATGCTACAGGAGACACATGTCAGGAAAAAAAGACAAGGGGAAAATCTGACTGAGAGGCTATACCCACATTTAAAATCCAATGCGGAAGAGAAAAGGGCCGGGGTGATACTTCCCTTCCATAAAAATCTGCGGATACATATAGATGACCGACAGGCAGACAAAACCGGGAGGTTTATCTCAACAAATGTGACCCTGGTGAACCACCCACCAACACTTGCATCAATATATGCCCCGAATATGGGACAGGACGGGTTCCTGAGGGACACCCTAGAGAAGCTGGAAAGCTTCGCTATGGGAAATATAGTGATCGGGGGGGACTTTAACATAGCGTGGCAACCCAATCTAGATAGAAGTGGGAACAGAGGGCAGGGACAGAGGACACCATCAAAGAGGCTGCTGCCATGGTCATGAATTAGTAACAGGAGGGACAGCTCGGGGGCGGGCAGGACAAAATGGGCTAAAGAGATACTCTGTACGGGGGTGAGTCCTGTCCGCGATACAGTTTAGGTCCAATAAATTCTTGCAATGCTAATTCAATACCTTAACTTGAAGCCTAGTCAGACATTTACCAAATTTGTCTCAGTGGGCAAAGAACCATCCAACCACTGAGGGTTAATCACACCTGCCTTTTTTATTTGGCTGAAAGTGCGGAATGCATGTAATTAAAGTAAAACAAAAACAGTCATTTTGGTAATGTGCTCAAACATTCAGTGAGAAAACATTGAGAGTTGCATACAATTAACAGCGGCGGCAAAATAGTTTCTGGGTACACTGTGTGATCTGATACCCGCACAAATGAGTCCTGAAAGATATTACTTCATACTAGTCAGAACAACATGATTGCAAAAACATTGTGTGTTATTAACAAAGCATAACCATTCCAACTGAAGTTTTAAATGCAACCTATTATACAAAGTCACCAAGACATTCTGTGCCAAGAGATATGCACAGAAGACACATGAAGTTCAAATGTTTTGGTCCACTACGTGTGGAGTAGCGACCTAAGGATGGAGTCTATCAGGGAAGAATGACCAAGGTACTGGTCGACGTCTGAATACAACTGAAGCAAGTTCAGGTGATCCAGGTTCAAGTAGGGGTCGGACGAACCGTAGAGGACCACTGACGTTTCGGCTTGAAAAGGTGTAGGCCTTCTTCATGGACCAAGTGCTGGTAAGTGTATTTACAATGAAAAACAAAGTGGTGCTCAGTGTTACTAATAAAGATGGAACTCCCAAAACATGGGAAACATAAGGTTAAAAACCCCTGTGAAACTGGGGTAACAGAATTCAGTGGCACTGTAATCAGAGGACTAACCTTCATGAAAGTTCAGGTGTGAGACGATTCTCTGGAATTTTATAAATAGAACTGCCAGCCGGGTGTGGCAGTCTGTGCCTGCAGATCGTTCCACTCTTTTTATGATGGTGGCTTGGGCGCTCACTGGTGACCTGTGTCCAAAGAGACAAGGAGATCAGGGTGGATAATAGTTTGTGTCTCTATTGCAGGAGAAAAAGGGAATGTAACCGGCTTGCAGTTTACATTACCTTGTTGTTCTCAACAAGGTGAGCTTGGAGCTTTGTACCCTGCAGGGATATGTCCTAGTGTAGACATCCATAAAGTTGTATTGGGCTGTATATGCAGTTCGGGAGCTGAAACAGATTAGAGAGAAAAGACCCGGGCGGGTCTGGATAAGCACATGATTCTGGGGCCTTACTGATACGCGAGTGTCAAAAGCGCTCAACGAGTGGCTTTACCTGCATAAAAACCGCTGTCCCGTGTGTGTGGATCGAGCAGGGTAGCCTCTGTAGTGCAGGAGAATCGAGCTGTGTCTGTGTAAGTGCGCATGCATAGGGAAGAAGTGTCCCAGTGTGGAGCGCATGCGCACCAAGTAGTTGGTTGAAGTTGCCTATGACAACCGAAGCGTTGCTGTGGCGCGACCGGAGCCGTGTTGTTTCTTCGGTATCGGGGGTAAGCGGGCCGAAGGTGAAAGCCCAGTAGAAAAATAGAATGGGATGTATAAATGTTTTTTTTATATACACTGTTGTAGTGCTCAATGTAGCTCCGATGGCTTACTGTGGGGCTTAGGGGCTGGCTGATTATAGCGCTGTACAGGTCATCTGAGCTGTGTGCATTAAGAGGAGTTGTACTGTTTACGGTCCAAAAAGCAACTGGTCTGCAGTGGGGGTCGGCTGTTGCGATGCAGGGTGGCCCTGCAAGCGGTAGGTAGCCTAATAGACTTGGACCTGGATAGGACATGGATACTGGCCGGTAGTGGCCTGTGTATATATCAGACTACAGAGAGGGGTGATGGAGGCGGGATGGAGGATGCCATGGAAGGGCCCAGGGATATGTGGTGTCTGGCCCCCCATAGTAATGAACTCATGTGGCAGCCGAGATTGCTGGTGGTCTCAGCGATATTGTTGGGGTGCTGCTTCATTGAGGCCTTTAGTGGTAGTTTGTAATTTGAAGATCCACCATGCCTCTTTAAAATTCAGTGCATTGGTGATGTTGGACGTTTCAAGTATTTTGTCGACTACCCACCACCTAATATGTCCGGGCCATGTTGAAACTCCATAAAGTGCGAGTGGTGCAGCATGGGCTTTGCACCTAATCCTGGACCTATGCTCAAATTATTATGTACAGGTCTAGAGGTTTGTCCGACATACCTCAGACTGCAAGGGCATTCAATGAGGTATACAACATTGATGATTTGCAGTTAGTGAATTGTCTCAACTCCCACTCTTTGCCCTCTATTGGGAAAGACTTAAATTTGCGTGTTTGGTTACAGGCTATGCAGCTGCCACAGAAATTGTGGCCTTGGATGTCCTGCATACTCCAGAGGGTAGGTCTGCCAGTTTTGATCTCGCGTGAGTGAGGAGGTCTTTGAGGTTTTTAGCTCTCCTAGGTGCCATCCTGGGTATGGGTTCTTCTGGTAGGCTGAGACGTACGATGGGCCAGAATTTTTTAATCATCCCCTTAAGTTTAGAAGTATTGGCATCAAAGGTAGACACGCATGCCATTATGCTGTCAGTTGCGGGATCACGTTGTTTAGGAGTAAGTAGTGTTTCCCTTGGGGTGTAAAGGGCTCTTTTCTGGGTTTGTTTCAATAGTTTCATAGGGTAGCCCCTATTGGCTAATTTTTGCTGTAGGTCAGTCGCATGAATTTTGAATTCCTTGGTTTCCGTGCAGTTCCTGCAGATTTTAAGGAACTGCCCGTAGGGAAGTTTATCACGTCAATTTTTAGGTTGATGGCTCTTGTAATGCAGGATCGTATTCCTGTCGATTTCTTTTTTTATACATGGAGCACTCCTGCTGGTTGTTAGAGGCACTGATGTTAAGGTCCAGGAAGTTGATGTTAGTGTTGCTACTGTTGATGGTAAATTGAATTTCTTGTGTTCAGCCATTGATCCAATTGAAGAAGTTGTGCAGTTCTTGCCAAGGGCCCAGCCAGATGAAGATAATATCATTGATGTACCTGTACCAAAGTCTGACGTTCTCCTGGAATGGGTTTTCTGTGTTGTGTACAAAGCTATTCTCATAATATGGCATGTAGATTAGTGCCATGCTGGGGGCAAAGGCCGCCCCCATAGCAGTGCCACAGATCTGTAGGTAAAATGTGTAATTGAAAGAGAAGTAATTATTGGTAAGGGCTAACTCCAGAAGTTCAACTATGAAGTTGACAGGTACCCTCCTTTGGGTCATATGTAGAGTGAGGTGGTGTCTGATACACTCTGTTGCCTTGTCCTGCGGAATGCTGGTATACAAGCTTTTGATATCCATGGTGACTAGTTGACTGTTAGTGGAATCAAAAGGTTGGTGTTCAAAGATGGAAATCGTTCTCATGGTGTCTTTGAGGTATGATGGTGTGTTCTGGCATAAGGGTTTTAGAAAGTAATCAAGTAATTTACATATTGGTTCCAGGATGGACCCACAACCAGACACTATGGGTCTCCCTGATGGTAGGTTACTGATTTTATGCATTTTAGGCAATGCCTAAAATGTTGGGATTCTTTCCTCTGTGGTATTGAGAAATGCCTCTTCTTTTTGTGAGATCCAATCTCGCTCGAGTGCGTATCTGGTAATTTCCTGGATTTTGGACTTGATGGCTGGGGTGGGATCTTTTTTCAATTTCTTGTAATTTTTCTCTTCGTTCAGTAGTGTAAATACCATTGTGTTGTATTAATCGGTATTCTGGACAACAATCCCTCTGCCTTTGTCAGCTGATTTGATCACAAGAGTGTTATTGTCTGTGAGGGCTTTCAAGGCTTTCCGTTCCCCTGTTGTCAAGTTTTGTCTGTGGTTTTCTTGGGTGCCTTGTAATTTCTTGATTTCCTGCCTAATGCATTTCTAAAATGCAAGGATAGATATTGGGACCTCACTATTACCTCGATTGAAGTCAGATTTGAGTCGAAGTCCTGAATCATCTGGTGTTAGTGGGCATTCTTTGTCTTTAAAGTACATTTTTCTCCTTATGGTGCGAAAAAAGTTTGAAAGTTCACCATCCAGTTTAAACCAATCCGTCCGCTTGGTAGCGACGAATGATAGACCTTTGGCTAGTAGGGAGGTTTCTTCATTAGAAAGTTGGAAGCCTGATATGTTGAAGATGGAAATTCTGTCTTTCGTCTCCAATTGCCTCTCCGGCCCCACCTCGGTTGGTTCCATTGTGGGTAGTTGAAAAAAGGCATTTAAAATTGTTGTTGGACCCCCTTGGCCTAAAAAAGGCATGTCTGTTTGCCCCCATGATCCCCCGGGAGTGTCTGTTTGTCCCCATGCCCCCCCGTGAGTGTCTGTTTGCCCCCATGGTCCCCCGTGAGTGTCTGTGCTCCCCCATTCCCCCCCATGAGTCTCTGTGCTCCCCATTCCCCCCCGTGAGTGTCTGTTCTCCCCCATGCCCCCCGTGAGTGTCTGTTTGCCCCCATGCCCCCCATGAGTGTCTTGCTCCCCCATGACCCCCCGTGAGTGCCTGTGTGCCCCCATGCCCCCCTCGTGAGTGTCTGTGTGCCTCCATGCCCCTTGTGAGTCTGTTTTGCCCCATGCCCCCTTGTGAGTGCCTGTTTAGAAGGGGTTGTGTCCTCCAACGTATTCCTTATCTTTGATAGATCATCTCCAGCTTGCTGGCCTCGGAATTTCTTTTTCAGTAGAGGGCGCTGCGTGTCGACATCCCTCGAGCCGATGTCCCTCGATAGCCTCCGTATCGATGCCGACATCACCACGCGTATAAATAGACTCGCACAGCGTCCGTTGCTCAGTTCCGTTTTTCCACGCTTCGTGGGGCCTCGGAATATCGATGTGAAAACAGCAGGTGTCCACAACCTTTGTGGAACACTCCCGTCCCTTGCACACCCTGTAGTTGAATAAACAACCAAATTCTCTTGCGTGATTTCAAAATAAAACTTTATAAAGGGATGATCTTGTCATCCGTGAGTTCTATATGCCAGTTAGGGTTAATTTAGACAAACAATAATTCAACATTCAATTTGCATTAATTCATAACCAACATATATAACATAAAGTAAACTGTTTTTTGCAGTACATGGTACAAATGGTAACTATTTTTTATAGTCCAGACAACCAAAACCTTCCATTTACAATTCATGTGGCTTATAGTAGACAGTTTGTACTTGATTTTAACTCATAGTCCAACATTCACAGTAATATGTGATGTGTTAAATGCTTCTTAGTAGACAGAGCCAAAGTCTTCAAAGTACAGTATGCTTTACGCGTTTCGGGGCGAATAGAACCCCTTCTTCAGAAGATGTCTACTAGACTTGTTTTTTCTTCAGTTTATCTGTATCAACAGTAAAAAGTATATTGTTGTATTCATCATCATGATATATAGTAATACCTGTCTGTCATGACTGTATATTTCCTTATATATAATCACCTGTTAGTGTCTTGGTATACTCTCAATTTGAAATTCAAGTTCCATCCCGATTAGTATGTTCTTGTCAATCCTAAAAAATGATAAAAAAGGGGCTATAAGTCCCAACCGTAATGAGAAGTATGGGTATTAGATATAAACAACCACGTTTGTATTCGCAAACATGTCAATTAGAAAAAGGGTGTTAGTAATTACCTGATCTGCAGGTCGTAGTCAGGATTTTGAATGATCTCCCACTTTATTTAAGCTCTGTAATCCTGTAGTGGGTCTTAACAACACAATCAGAAGTATCTGGGGCCCTCTAGACGGAAAGAGGTTCCTCAGAGGCTATTCTTACCGGTTAGAAAAAACGCTATAGAATCATTCTATGTGGTGAGTATAAATGTCACAACAGCCCATGTTCCAATCAGTATAGTACCTCCTAGGAATATCAGAAAACGTCATTATGGTCACGTTGTTCTCTGCATATATGTGGAGAGAGATTAGCTAGCCCGTGTATGTGAAAAAAATATATATACTCTCCTATAAATTCAAGAAAGCATGCACTGTCCATGGACAGTTTCCTTTGGTGTCAAAGTATCAAGATATGGCATCAGTCAGTTACTTAATGGCATACTTGCGGTGATCTATAGATATATCATTATTAGAAACCCTATAGGCTAAGAGGTCAGTGTGACTAGTGTCCTCTAGTCTCTTGTAATCTCTATTCGAAAAAGGATGTAAGGTTCTACCACAGCTTAACTGAAAAGGGGACGCCCTTGTGTATGTGCCCTGTGGTGATGCTCGTACGAACGGCGACTGAGAAAAATGGCCGTCGTAATGTTTATATTGCGTAATGACGTCAATGCGTGACAACGTCATGACGTCACTGTTTACTTTTGACACGATATAATGCGCAGTATTTATAAAACAGGTTAAAGTCTAAAAGACTAAATTGGAACCTCTATTTTTAAACGTGTCTAATGGTGGGTAATGTAGGTCCATTGAGCTATTACATGGATCTAAAAAACATGACATTTAAAATTATCACAGTCTCGTGATTAGAGGAAAAATCCAGCATGCTCACAGTCTATCTGTTGTCAAAAATAAATGTACATCCTCTATGTCAATTAGTTACAGTTGGGCAACATCTATATGGGTGTGTGTTTATTTCATCATTTCAAGTAGAAAATAGAAACTCAAGATATATCAAGCATTGATAGTGTTGGGAACACAAACAATCTAATGACCTTACTGTTTTTGTAACTTCGGTGACTATTCCTTGGATGGTAAAGGAGCAGTGAATGTATTCCACTGTTAGATATATTTATACGTCAATTCAAAATTTGTGTTAGTACAGCTAGTCGTGCATGTCTTAATCTCAAAAAAATACTAGAGTCTAACCGTAAGCTTATAAGAAAACTTATAAGAAAACACCCAAATTATATTCTTCGTTCATTCCATTGGGGGAAAGACTGTTCAGTTTTTCAATCCAGTGTAATTCTCTCTGACCCATGCGCCTGCCATGGTCCCCCCCTCTAGGTGATTTTTTCACTTCCTCAAGAATAATTACTTTAAGTTGGGCTATTGTGTGTTTATTCTGAGTAAAGTGTCTAGCAACAGGAGATTTGATACTGTTGGTACGGATATTGCTCTTATGTTCGTTCCATCTTTCTTTAGCTTTCCTGATAGTTTGGCCCACGTAAAAGATACCGCAGGGGCAGCTGAGACCGTAGATGACTGATTTAGTGTCGCATGTGGTGCAAAATTGTTTTAACCTCGGAATATCGTTGCTCAGTTCTTCAGTCAAATATATCGATATATTCCTCGTGAATACCGACTCGTACTCGATGGCTTCCTCACCCGAACCAACGACTCCACGGTCCGGCTTCAAAAAATGTCGAGACTGTGGAAAGAAAATGTCGTTGACGGATCCTCACAGGATCTGTTTGTGGTGCCTGGGAATCGAGCACCATTGTTCGGAGTGCGAGGACTGCATGTCCATGACGGTGAAAGCCTTGAAGGAGTGTAAGGGGAAGCTCGAGAGAGGTAAGGCAGTTAAATCTTCTTCGAAAGTTTCCTCGGCGGAGTCGAGACATTCGTCTCCTCGCCATCATAAGACATTCTCGTTCTAGATCTCGAAACAGTTCCCATCACTCTTTGAGATCTAAGCATTAAAAAAAAGAGACGTCGAAGATCCCCTTCCTCGTCTTCGTCTTCCGTTTCCCCAAAAAGGGTCTCCTGTCCCACAAAACATAGCTCTCAGGCTGAGTGGGAGGAATTCAGGAAAAAGATGCTAAGCGTCTTCGGGAAAGCGGCCTCGACCCCCTCGAAGACTGCTGAGGGTGATACCCTGGGTGAAAGACACGAAAAATCAAAAAGCCGCGAGTCGCAGTACCCGGCGAAAGAAGCCACTCGAGAGCGTCACGAACCTTCAAGTAAAGGCAAAGTTGCGTCTTCGACGCTGTCGTTGAGGATCCCTTCGACACATAGATCGGCGTCGTCGACGCTGTTATCGAAGGCTTCTTCGACGCACAGGTCAGTCGAGTCAACGCCGTCTTCGACGCCGAGAAAGGACAAACCCACGGCCACCTCACAGCCAGTGGCCATACCCAGAGCCTCGAGCACGAGAATGTCGTCGACAACCTCGAGTAGAATCCCGATACACTCGAGTTCATCGAGGCCTCTACCACCTTTCTCGACGCCTTTTTCGATGGCTTCGAAGCCTTTAACGTCTGCGTCAACGACATTGACGTTTTCTCAGCCAAGCTTGACAAATCTGGCTCCTTCTGCCCTGGAAATGGGATTTATACCATTTTCAAGACCTGATCACTCCAGGGTCTTATCTTCTATTTATGAAGAAGGGGAGGATTCAGATCAGGAAAGGCCTTTTGAGTTGCAGTGATATGCAACTCCTGCACCAGAGGAATTTACCTCTGAGGAAGGTAGGTTGAAATACCTCCATGAAACCCTACAGGAAGCAAGTGGGTTGGACACTTCCCCAGAAGTGGAGTTTGCCACACCAGACCCAGGGGAACAAGCTG
Organism: Ambystoma mexicanum; assembly: GCF_040938575.1. Classification (NCBI taxonomy): domain Eukaryota; kingdom Metazoa; phylum Chordata; class Amphibia; order Caudata; family Ambystomatidae; genus Ambystoma; species Ambystoma mexicanum. Next base: position 180,090,954 of record NC_090941.1, on the reverse strand, counting down.
AAACCCCTTATAGAACCTTGATGGCAAGGATAATAGAGTTTATGGGATGGTCCACACCCTCGACTGCTTTTCAGCAAGACGACCTCACAGACATCTTGGTCAGGAGGATCCTGTAGTGCCATTTCATGCGGCATTACAAAGGAGAATATTGGCAAACTGGGAAACACCTGAGGTTATCCGAGCAGTTAACAAGAAACTATCAGCTAAATATCGGGTGTCTTCTGCTGACCCTGAATATTTATCCAAACACCCAACTCCGGAGAGTCTGGTTGTTCAGGCAGCTAATTCAGCAGGTAGTAAATCGGCTTAGCCTACTGTTCTACAGGACAGGGATGATAAGAGATATGACTCTATGGCCAAAAAAGTATTTTCCGCATGTAGCATGGCGTTCAAATCCATCAATGCTATTTGTACGCTCGCAAGGTTCAGCCACACACTTTGGGAGTGTGCTTCATCAGCGGCTGACTGCCTCCCGGAGGGAGACAAAAGGGAAGCGTTTCTCAACATCATGAAGGATGGTAAGGACACAATGTGCGAATCCTTTCAGACTGGCATCGATTCTGCTGACAGTATCAGCAGGGCCATGGCGGCAAGTACAACAGCCAGGAGATTTGCTTGGTTGCGAAAGTCTGGTTTTGCTCCAGATGTGCAAAGCAGACTCTTGAATATGCCCTTTGATGGCTCTTCTTTGTTTGGTAAGAAGGCGGACGACAGTTTAGAAAAACTACAAACATCAAAGGCAGCAGCAAAATCTTTAGGAGCTGCAATCCGTTAGACACCATATCTCCCCTAAGGAACCTCTTGGAGAGATAAGTCCTTTTGCTTCTATTCAGCATTCGGAAAGGGCAGAGGACAGCCGGTTCAAAGGGGTCAGAAGAAATTCACCCGAGGTGGACGGGGTAAAAACACAAAAGCCGCAGCAGCAGCAGGTGCCTCTTTACCCTCGGCATCTGCATCTGCCGCCTCCAAACTGCTCTGAGGACTCTCTTCACAAAACACCAGTAGGGGGCAGGTTAACTCAACATCTGACGGAATGGCAGGCTATTACGTCAGATGCTTGTGCATTGGAGACAGTTGCCCAAGGTTACTGCCTGCCTTTTCTACGCATCCCTCAGAGTCATCCACCAGGGAACAGCTCTCTGAGAGTTCCAGATCCGCTCCTCATGCAGGAAATTGTAGACCTGCTAGAGAAAGGTGCCATAGAACCGGTACCTGTAGCGGAGAGGAACAAGGGCTGGTACTCCCCCCTACTTTCTCATACCGAAGAAAGACAGAGGACTGAGACCTATCTTGGACTTGCGAGAATTGAACAAGTTCCTCAGGAAGGACAAGTTAAAGATGGTAACTCTCTCTCAGATCCTTCAGGCCCTCCAGCTCCAGGATTGGTTGGTATCTCTGGACCTCCAGGATGCTTATTTCCATGTGCCAATCCATCCCAAACACAGGAAATACCTGAGGTTCGCAATTGGCGGCTCTCATTATCAATTTCGAGTTCTGCCATTTGGGCTGACCTCTGCCCCGAGGGTCTTCACCAAGCTAATGTCGGTAGTGACTGCAAGTCTAAGGAGGGAAGGGATCCACGTCTACCCCTACCTGGACGATTGGCTGATCAGAGCTGTATCTTCGGAACAAGCTCAGATCCAGCTACATTATGTCTGCCACTTCCTTCACAAACTGGGCTTCTCCCTCAATTTAAAGAAGTCACAGATGATACCATCACAGAGACTCCAGTTCATTGGAGCGGTCCTGGACACTTACCTGGGAAAAGCCTCGCCACCAGAGGCGAGGGCTCAAGATATTCTGCAGATGGTCACCAAGTTTCAAAATGCCCAACGTCTCCCAGCCTTTGACTTTTTGAGGTTGCTAGGCCTCATGGCATCCTGCATCTTCCTTGTGCCAGAGGCTCGCCTGAGAATGAGATCTCTTCAGTGGGCACTGAGAATTCAGTGGTCGCAATTCTCAGGGAGAATGACAGACCTCCTTCAGATTCCGGACAAGGTGGCTCGAGACCTTCAGTGATGGGCCTGCCAGGAAAACATCTTGAAGGGGGAACTGTTTTGGCAACCATGGCCGGAGATAACAGTTGTCACAGATGCCTCACTCACGGGGTGGGGAGCCCATACCAACGACTTGACCATCAGCGGTCGTTGGTCTCCATCGGAGTCCAGACTACATATCAATCTGTTAGAGCTGAGAGCAATCAGACTAGCGCTGAAGGCTTTTCTGCCATCTGTACAGGGCAAAAATGTCCTGATAATGACGGACAACACAGTGGCCATGCACTACCTCAACAAAAGAGGAGGCGTGGGATCACTACCACTGTGCAGAGAGGCAATGCAGCTCTGGTTTTTGGCAATTCAAGAAGGAATCTCTCTATCGGCAGTCCACCTAGCCGGAGAAACTAGACGGCGGACGCTGTGAGCAGGCAGGGCACAGTCTCCCACGAGTGGGAACTAGCTCAGGAAGTCCTTCAGGAGATCTTCGCCCTTTGGGGAACCCCTCTGTTTGCCACCAGTACCAACAGAAAATGCGATCTGTTTTGTTCAAGGGAATTTCCCCCGTGAGGAGCTCTAGGGGACGTGTTCGTAGTGGATTGGGAGTTTCCACTCCTGTACGCGTTTCCACCAGTCCCTGTCATTCCTCAAATGATCAGGAGGTTGAGAAGATTCCGGAGAACCATGATCCTAATTGCCCCAGACTGGGCCAGGAGAACGTGGTACCCGGACCTTCTGGACATGTCCATCTGCCCTCCAATTCGTCTTCCACTCAAGGAGAATCTTCTCTAACAGAAGGGAGGTCAGGTTCTCCATCCAGACATCAGAACCCTCAACCTTCACGCCTGGCTTCTGAAAGGTTGAGATACAAGGATTGGGACCTCCCTGATGACGTCATGGAAGTGTTGCTCTCGGCCAGAAGGCCAGCAACAAAGTCTTTATACCGCTGCCGTTGGAACAAGTTTTGCACCTGGTGTAGAGAAGAGAATATCGACCCCTTTTCATGTGGTACACCAACAATGTTATCCTTTCTACTCTACTTGGCAAATTCAGGCCTTCAAGTTGGCACTATCGAGGACTATCTTGCAGCGCTATCGATCTTCAAGCGCACTGCGGAGGAACCTTCGTATTTCAAATTGCCCTTAGTAATACAATTTCTAAAGGGATTAACTAATGTCTACCCTCCAAGACCTTTCCAGGTTCCTTTATGGGACTTAAATTTAGTCTTAGATTTCCTGATGGGTACTCCTTTCGAACCAATCAACTCTTGTTCGCTAAGATTTCTCACCCTTAAAACTGTCTTATTAGTGGCTTTAACATCTGCTAGAAGGGTGAGCGAATTACAAGCTCTATCTTGTAAACCCACTCATACAATTTTCCATAAAGACAAGGTTGTCCTACAGGTGAAGCCTAATTTCCTCCCAAAGGTGGTTTCTGAATTCCACATCACTCAGAAAATTACCTTACCTCACCGCCTCCCCATCCGGGGAAAGAGGAAGAAAGGCTACATAAGCTGGACCCAAGGCGGGCTTTAAGCTTTTACATCAGCAGACTTGCTAGAATTAGGCAAGCAGACCAACTGTTCGTGGGTTATTCAGGGCACAAGTTGGGACTACCGATAACAAAACAAACCATTTCCAGATGGATTATTTTGGCCATCCTGGAATGTTACAAACTGGCAGGGAAAGAGCCTCCTCAAAATCTTAGGGCTCATTCAACCAGGGGTATCGCAGCCTCCTCGGTCCTCCAAAGAGGGGTTCCGGTTCGAGACATATGTGCGGCTGCCACATGGTCGTCCGCACATACCTTCACAAGACTTTACAACCTGGATTCCTCCTCCAGTCAAGAGACTAGGTTTGGCAAAGCCGTATTACATGTGGTTGCAGTTTACGCTCCTTCAAGGTCAATAACCAATTCATGTACAACATCTATTAATGTCAAAACAGAACTGAGCAACGGACGCTGCGCGAGTCTATTTATACGCGTGGTGACGTCGGCGCCGATACGGAGGCCGTCGAGGGACATCGGCTCGAGGGACGTCGATGCGCAGCACCCTCTACTAAAAAAAATAAATTCCGAGGCGAGCAAGCATGAGATGATCTATCAAAGATAAGGAATACGTCGGAGGAACATCCCATCGAAAGAACGTTACAAGGTAAGAAGTAACTTATTGTTTGCCCTCATGCCCCCGTGAGTGTCTTGCTCCCCCATGCCCCCCTGTGAGTTGTCTGTTTGCCCCCATGCCCGCTCATGAGTGTCTGTTTGCCCCCATGCCGCTTGTGAGTGTCTGTTGTGCCCCCCTACTGCCTTGCCCCCCCCCCCTGTTAGGACGGTGCACCCCCTTGCGCCCCTTGATCTGCCTTCTGCCCCCTCCACTCCCCCCTCTTCTTTTGCCACCTTCCTACTCCTCACCACACTATCTTTCTCACTCCTCTCATTCCTCCCCCCACTTAGCACTTACTCTCATCATTTGTTCCTGTGACTTTTGATAGCAGCTTGTCTGTCTCTACTCCTCCCCTCCTGTCTTCTCCTTCCTCCCCCTACCCCAGCTCTATTAATTTGTCGCTGACAAATTTGCACTGTAGCGTGTCTTGTTCATCTCCTTCTCCCCACTCTTATCCCCCCCATTTCCTCCCCTCCCACTCCTACTCCCGTTTACCTCTTGCACTAGATCAATTGTCGTCCGGCATAGTAATGTTACTGCTTGTTTTGTTCTCCTTCTTTTCCCCTCCCTCTTTACCTTATTTGTCCTATGCACTTGCACTATCCGAAATGTCGTCAGGCTTATTACGATAGTTATTTTTCACATTCTGTATTGTTTCAAGGACTTTATTTGAATGTAACTGTATTTTCCTATGTTCCCTCCCTCCTTGAAGTGCTTTGAAACACATTGGGCCTCATTACGACCCTGGTGGTACAGGGTAAACGGCGCCGTAAAAGGTGCCGGAGCCGTTTACCCCGTACCGCCTCATTACGAGGTCTCCTCGTGAGACCCATGAAGCAACGCCTGGTCAAACCAGGCGTGCTTACCGGGTCCCGTGAGGGGAAGAGGGAGCAAACAATGGGCCAACTCGTAATGGCCCGTTGTTTGCTCCCTCTCCCATTCCCATTCAGCCCTCTGGGGGCTGAATTGGAATGGGGAAGGACCGGGTCCGGGTCCTTGGAGGGAGGAATTACCGGGCCTTCCGAACTCGGAATGGCTCGGTAATTCCTCATTCTGAGGACCCGGACGCGATTTCGGCGGCAGTCATGCCGCCAATAGCGGCATGGCTACCGCCAAGGTCGCAATGAGGCCAATTGTGTATAGGCGCTATATAAATAATCAATCATGGGTGGGGGTTGGAAGGGGCCCCTATTGGAGTTTTTGCCTCTGGTTTGCGATTGATCACCTGATGAGGAATCGGAGCTTGGGGTGTCCGAGAGACACCCTTGCGTCTAGTCCTGTTGGTTCCTCCTTGTCTTGCTGTCCTCTCTCTATCTTTGTTGTCTTTATAATCAGCAGATAGGTAAGGATAGACATGTTCCAGCTTAAAGTTTTTACTGTCTTTGGCTAGCTTCTTATGTTTTTTCTCCAGTGTTGTTGCTATGAAAGCTCCAGTGTTTTGTCAATTTCCTTGTTTGTCCCTTGCGTTAGAGTATTACCATTGAGAAATTTTGCTTCCATTTTTCAGCTCGGTCTGCATTTTGGTGTGTATCCTTTGTGCTGTAGTAATCGTAAGTGCCATTAGATCCCTGCTACATTTAGTAGCAATCTTTCTGAAGTCTACATGTACTCCTTGTCCTCCAAGAATAAAGCAGGTTCATTGCGTATTATTAGTCCTAGAGGTACCATGTTCACTCTTAGATATTCGCGCAGAAAGTGGCCATGGACCTCTGTTCTAAAACACCTCTTTTTTAGGTTTGAGATTGTCGCTTGTAGCAGTTGAATCAAGGTGGAGTTCAGCTCCTTCCATATTAAATAGTCGGTCCTTGAATGATGTTGTTGATTTGGTCTTCGGAGAAACTAAGTGTGTTCCATGATAAAAAGTGAAAAGGGTGGTAAGGTTAGTCCAAAGAGGTAGGGGCAATAAAAATGTATTGGGGTCAGACGCTGATGAGGAAGGTATCGCGTGAAGTGTAGGATTAATCTATGTAGATGTCCCTATTCTAGCCAGGCTATATCTAAAGCATTAGTAATAGGACAGCCCAGGGGCGAGCAGGACAAAATGGGCTAAAGAGATACTCTGTACGGGGGGCGAGTCCTGTCCGCGATATAGTTTAAGTGCAATAAATTCTTGCAATGCTAATTCAATACCTTAACTTGAAGCCTAGTCAGACATTTAACAAATTTGTCTCACTGGGCAAAGAACCATCCAACCACTGAGGGTTAACCACACCTGCCTTTTTTATTTGGCTGAAAGTGCGGAATTCATGTAATTAAAGTAAAACAAAAACAGTCATTTTGGTAATGTGCTTAAACATTCAGTGAGAAAACATTTTGAGGGGTGCATACAATTAACAGCATCAGCAACATAATAGTGTCTGGGTACACTGTGTGCTCTGGTACCCGCACAAATGAGTCCTGACAGATATTACTTCATACAAGTCAGAACAACATGATTGCAAAAACATTGTGTGTTATTAACAAAGCATAACCATTCCAACTGAAGTTTTAAATGCAACCTATTATACAAAGTCAACAAGACATTCTGTGCCAAGAGATATGCACAGAAGACACATGAACACCACATATCCCTGGACCCTTCCAAGGCATCCTCCATCCCGCCTTCATCACCCCTCTCCGTAGTCTGATATATACACAGGCCATTGCCGACCAGTATCCATGTCCTATCCAGGTCCAAGTCTATTAGGCCACCTACCCGCTTGCAGGTCCAACCTGCATCACAACTGCTGACCCCCATGGCAGTTGCTTTTTGGACCGTAAACAGTACTACAACTACTCTTAATGCGCACAGCTCAGATGACCTGTACAGCGTTATAATCAGCCGACCCCTACGGCCCACAGTAAGCCATCGGAGCTACATTCAGCACTACAACACTGTAGATAGAACAAATACATTCATACAGCCCATTATATTTTTCAACAGGGCTTTCACCTTCGGCACGCTTACCCCCGTTACCAAAGGCACAACACGGCTCTGGTCGCATCACAGCAACGCTTCGTTTGTCATAGGCAACATCAACCAACAACTTGGTGCGCATGCGCTCCACACTGCGACACTTCTTCCCTATGCATGCGCACTCAACACGCAGACACAGCTCGATCCTCCTGCACTACGGAGGCTACCCTGCTTGATCCACTCACACAGGACAGCGTTTTTTATGCAGGTAAAGCCACTCGTTGAGTGCTTTTGACACTCATTTATCTGTAAGGCCCCAGAATCATGCGCTTACCTAGACCCGCCCGGGTCCTTTCTCTCTAATCTGTTTGAGCTCCCGAACTGCATATACAGCCCAATACAACTTTATGGATGTCTACACTAGGACATATCCCTGCAGGGTACACAGCTCCAAGCTCACCTTGCTGAGAACAACAAGGTAATGTAAACTGGAAGCCTGTTACATTCCCTTTTTCTCCTGCAATAGAGACACAAACTCATTATCCACCCTGATCTCCTTGTCTCTTTGGACACAGGTCACCAGTGACCGCCCAAGCCACCATCATAAAAAGAGTGGAACGATCTGCAGGCACAGACTGCCACACCCGGCTGGCAGTTTTATTTCTAAAATTCCCCGAGAATCTTCTCACACCTGAACTTTCTTGAAGGTTAGTCCTCTGATTACAGGGCCACCGGCCGCACGCTGAACTCTGTTGCCCCAGTTTCACAGGGGTTTTTAACCTTATGTTTCTCATGTTTTGGGGGTTCCATCTTTATTAGTAACACTGAACACCACTTTGTTTTTAATTGTAGACACACTTACCAACACTTGGTCCATGAAGAAGGCCTACACCTTATCAAGCCGAAATGTCAGTGGTCCTCTACGGTTCGTCCGACCCCCCACTGAGCCCTACTTGAACCTGGACCACCTGATCTTGCTTCAGTTGTATTCAGACGTCGACCAGTACCTTGGTCATTCTTCCAAAACACCAGGCCCTGATAGACTCCATCCTTAGGTCGCTACTCCACACTTAGTGGACCAAAACATTTGAACTTCATGTGTCTTCTGTGAATATCTCTTGGCACAAAATGTCTTGTTGACTTTGTATAATAGGTTGCATTTAAAACTTCAGTTGGAATGGTTATGCTTTGTTAATAATACCCAATGTTTTTGCAATCATGTTGTTCTGACTAGTATGAAGTAATATCTGTCAAGACTCATTTGTGCAGGTACCAGGTCACACAGTGTACCCAGAAACTATTATGTTGCTGCTGCTGTTAATTGTATGCACCTCACATAATGTTTTCTCACTGAATGTTTGAGCACATTATCAAAATGACTGTTTTTGTTTTACTTTAATTACATACATTCCGCACTTTCAGCCAAATAAAAAAGGCAGGTGTGGTTAACCCTCAGTGGTTGGATGGTTCTTTGCCCAGTGAGACAAATTTGTTAAATGTCTGACTAGGCTTCAAGTTAAGGTATTGAATTAGCATTGCAAGAATGTATTGCACTTAAACTATATCGAGGACAGGACACATCCCCGTACAGAGAGTCATGGTCATGAAGTCAGGGACACAGGCATGCAGGGGTTGCATGCACAGGAGACCTGGGTGGACACTGTCCTGGCGCCTTTGGCGCCAGGCTCATGAACAAAAGTAAACAAGAACATCCATTTAACACCAAAAAGCTTGTATTATGGACATAGCACTTCAGATGCATTAACCTAGAACATTCCATCCATTAAGCAGGATGCATTAACCTTGAAAATTCCATCCATTAAGCAGCCCCAAGTGTATTCTTGGGTGTGGCTGCTAATGGATTGCCTTCGCACGTGCTCACTCTCTAGGAATGGCAGGGTGTGGCTGGTAAGACGGCCCTAATGGGCGTGCCACAATCTCAGTTATATAAGCTGCCCCGATCCTCAAGACAGACGCTTTGAGTTATTCTGCACTTGCAAGCAGCGTAACGTTCACTGTCCCCGGAGGTCAGACTTACCTTTGAAGATCCGGCTTCCTAGACATCCTGCTTCCTGCCAGCATACTTAACAAATGGGGAAGCTGTTCTTACCTGTACATCTCTTCGGCGAACCAAGTATTCATCTTTACACTTTCCGGAACGCCGAAATCTTCATCTTGGCACTGCAGCACGACACGCTCCATCTTCGACAGCAGCGTCTGCAAGGAAAAACAGAAGACTAGGTTAGACATTGAAAAAACAGCCAGTTTAAGGTTGCGCTTCGCCATACTTTGCGCTTTTCCTTAAACCATCACTTACCTGCTGTCGAACATTGCGGTAGCATCCATCTTCCATCCGGCCACGTCTCCTGTCTCACAGCTGCATTGAGGCCGCATTTCCATCTAAGGGAAGAAAACAGAAGACATTTGCGGGCATAAATAGGAGCAACATATAAAGACATTAAACAGAACGAACAGCATCACAAGGGCTCAAGAAAGACTTACCAATCATAAGGAGAAGCATAGTCGCAGCTGGACTGGACTAATCCTTATCGGGGATCAGTGAAGGAACTAGATCCCATTCAACGAGCCCCTGCCAGAAGTAGCAGAACGGAGAGCTGATCTTCCATAATTCACAGGTGAGCTTTATGGGCCAGCGTATGCTCACAGAAACCGTACTTTGGGGTGAAAGGTTCGAGAGGTACAACAATCACAGATTGGCACACTCACACACTGTTATCTCCACACAGGAGCAGTATCACCACCTACCAATGCTCACAGCTTTTCTACTGAGGGAGAGGCCTGAAGGGGGTGATTCAAGTTTAGGGAGGGCTGCAACCGTGCCCCAACGCCTCCGCAGAGACCAGGTGAGCGTAATGGCTATGTCGGAAAATGGATTCTCACTATGCGATGTCTGGCGGGAGCAAGAGGGACAACTAAATGAGTTTGCACAATTCTCTCATGTACACCTCACGATGTCCAGGATAGATTATATCTGGGCTTCATCGGGGCTCCTGGGGAAAGTCCAGGGGATAGAACTGGGTCCTATCTCGATCTTGGACCATGCCCCACTATGGGTGGAACTCTCCTTGGCAGGGAAGAGATCTGGGCTCTGGCGGTGGAACCTTCACTCAGATATATTACAAGATCCCCTACTGGAGAAAACAGTCGTGGAGAAAATAACAGAATATTTTAACCATAAATACTCGGAGGAGGTTTCGTAGAAACCCATTTGGGAAGCCTTTAAGGCGGTAATGAGGGGACAGCTGATTGCCCTCAAAGCGACTAGGGACAAGCAAAGGTATTGATGGGAAAAGGAACTAGAGGGGAGACTGCGAGACATTCAGGAGAAATAGCAAAGACCCCACTAATAAGCTGAAGAAGTCACTGAGACACGTCCAGGGCCAGTTGGAAGTAGCCCGTACGAAACTGGTGGAGAAGAGTCTCTTCTACCTTAAACACAAAGGCAAAGAAAGCGGACAAATACTTAGCTAGACAACTGAGAGCCAAACACACACAAACGATTTAAAAAGTTAAGAATAAAATGGGGAATTTACAGACGCGAACAGAAGATTTAGGACAAATCTTTAAAGAATTGTATCAGTCCCTCTATGCATCGGATAACCCATCAGAACAGGAATGGGAAGACTATTTAAATATCATCACAATCCCTCAGAAGACGAACGTAGACTCCTGGACAAACAAATAAAATCAGACGAAGTAAAAAAAAATAAAAAAGCTATCTTAGAAGTACAGTCCTCAATAGACTTAGGGCCTCATTGCGACCCTGGCGGAACGGGTTAAATGGCGCCGTAAAAGGCTGCGGCGCCGTTCAACCCGTTCCGACACATTACGAGGTCCCCTCGCGGGACACGTTAAGCACGCCTGGGAAAACCAGGCGTGCATACCGGGTCCCGCGAGGGGAAGAGGGAGCAAACAACGGGCCACCTCGTAGTGGCCCGTTGTTTACTCCCTCTCCCATTCCCATTCAGCCCTATGGGGGCTGAAGTGGGAATGGGGATGAACCGTGTCCTCGAGTGAGGAATTACCGGGCCATCCGAACTCGGAATGGTCCGGTAAGTCCTCATTCCGAGGACACAGATGCGGTTTTGCTGGCAGCCATGCCGCAAATTGCGGCATGGCTACCGGCATAACTTGTAATGAGGGCCATAAACTTGTTCAAAGACTAGGGAAATCTCACCCAGTCATTGAAAGAGGCCAAGGTCCTAAGTGTTCTATAAACCAGGGAAAGACCCGACCCTTCCAGGGTCATATCGCCCGATCGCACTAATCAACTTGGATGCAAAACTGTTCACGAAGATCCTGGCGAACAGGTTTGCTCAGGGGCTTCCCAAACTGATAGACCAAGACCAGTCAAGTTTCATTCCCGCAAGGCAGGCTTACGACAACACACGAAGAATACTACACCTAGTGGTGAAGATTGGGATAGCCCAGACCCAGGCAATACTACTTTTGTTAGATGTCGAGAAAGCGTTTGGCTGGGTAGAATGGTTATTCCTTTTTCGTATCTTGAAACACAAGGGCTTTGGCGACCCATATATTAAAATGGTCCAAGCTCACTTCGCATAGCCCTGGACGGAGAGGTCACGGATAGAGTGACGGTAAGACGGGAAACGAAACGGGGATGCCCCCTATCCCCACTTCTCTACGCGATATACCTGGAACCCCTTCTAATTAGAATTCGGGACTCAGAGACCCTAAAAGATATAGAAATGGCAGGGAAATCCAATTAAGTAGTGGCATATGCAGTCAATACGCTTTTGGCACTGACAGATCCGATACGGACACTCCCTGTGCTGATGCAGGAGTTGGAAGAGTTTGGAGCAATTTCTGGTTTGAAAATTAACAGACAGAATTCGGAAATGCTGGTGCTAGCGGCAGACTGCAGTGAGCTAAGAAGATTATCCTCCTCCATGCAACTTAAGATAGCCAACAGAGGGGTTACATATCTAGGAATCACTCTTACGGAACGAGTGGAGCAGCTTTATGGGGAGAATTTCTTGGAGCTGCTGGGTAGAATAAAGCAAGATCTGGAGAGATGGAACCCTCTGATCTGATGGTGGGGTCAGATGACCTTGATAAACATGAACGTCCTTCCCAAATTGCTGTACTATTTTCAAGCGCTGCTGATCAAAATCCCCAAAACATTTTTTTTATCCCTGACCAAAACTATTATGGTATACATTTGCAATCCCCCCCCCCCCCCCCCCCCCCCCCCCCCACCCCCAGGAGTGGCAAGAACATTGCTGACGGCACAAAGAGATATGCAAGGTCTAGCCCTCCCACACTTCGATAGACATTACGAAGTGGGTTCCAATAGATGCGCAAAATATCTGGGACCGTCAGGACAGAGCGGTGACAGGTACACCACTATCAGATTTATTGTGGAAAGGCAAACAACACAGACACCCAAACCTTAAAATTGTAACGCTCACCTGATTCCCGCAGGGGCGCCGGTCTTGACTGGGTGAATGCCGTATCTTCAAAGGTGATGTGTAACACACGGTTGGCTCTTTGGGCTGGACCTCTGTGCACTGTATGTCTGACTCGAAGAGTAAGATGTCTGCAGATAGAAAATATGGGATTAATGAACTGGGGTTATTTGGTGCCTCTCTCCTCTTCCCTTTCTCTTCTCCTGTAGAACCCCAAAGGTTAACACCCTCACCTTAGGTAAGTGAACGCCGAGCTCTCCATCTGCCTCGGAGCAGGGTGCCGTAACCAGTTTCTTCACTGGATAAGGGTGCAGGCCTCTTGACCTCAGAGGACTGCTGTCCGTCGTTAACTGCACGAACAGTAAGTTCTGAGCACTTCAAATGTCTTAAAAGTCTTTTGTAATGATATCTCTTGTTTTGCAGGGTTCCGGCAATGGCGGATGGCGGGCTGATGAGAGTTGAGGATCGAACCCGCGTGAGGAATAGAAGCGCCTGAAAGCACGTAAGTAAGCGCTTGTAGCCTGCTTTACGATGCGCACTAACTGTCCCTTTTTATCTTGCAGGTACAAGTTCGGAGCTTTAGAGAAACTGAAGGGTGCTGGAATACCCACTGGATTCGGCATGGGAAGGAGTAATGGCACGTGAGTAATAAAGTTGCCCAATGTCTTTAAACGCACCTTTTGTCTTTCAGATGCGGGATGCAGCGCCGAAGGCCTCCAGAGCGTGCGAAGAGTAGGTAAGCCTTTGTCTTTCAGATGCCGGAATGCAGCGCGAGGCGTTGGTGACAGCCGATGGACCAGGTAAGAGATGCGCTGCCACTGAAGACCGTAGTGCTAACCTGTTCTTTCTTTGTCTTTACAGGTGCTGCTGAAGACTGGATTCCAGGATGGTAAGCCTTTGTTCTCTTAGGCCCAGGATCAGAAGCAGAAGACACGATGAGCGTTCTGCTGCAGAGAATGCAGAATAACGCAAAGCAAGATTCATCCATCGGGTGTGGTTTAAATAGCCTCCTGTAGTGCTTAGGTGTCTCCTTCCACAGCCACGCCTAGGTAAGAAAAGAGTTCCTGCTTTCCAGAAGAGTTCCAGTGTTCTGAACCTAGGGAGTGGCTCCTGCCCCACCCAACAGGAAAGGTAGTCCCAAACAGAAGAGGATCAGGGGTTCAACTGGCAGTTAAGTAAGCAGCATGGTCTGCTGCAGGTAAGTCCACCCAGGCATTATGAGCCCGGCGCTTCCAGCGCTGGGACTGGGCATCTTTATGAGCCTGGTGCCACTGGCGCCAGGACAGGGTCCAAAAGGTCCCAATTGGGACTGGCTGGCACTCGGAACCGGGGTTATGGGTCTGCTTCCAAGGGAGTCGGGCAAGTCCTGATCTTTTGGAAGCAGAGATCATGACAAAAATAAGTGAAGTGATGGGGGCGGCATTAGAATTATGGGATGAGACAACAAAGAAAGGGGTGCTAACGGAAGAGCCGGCTCCCTTTAGGCCTATGTTTGGAAACCCAGACTTTACACCGGGGATGGAAAAAGGGGGCATACAAAAAATGGGCGGAAGCAGGATGCATAAAGATCTGCGACACGTACCTTGAGCGAACAATTGGATTGTTTGAGGACTGCAAAACCCTACTGGGCCTGACGGCAAAAGATATAGATATAAATATGAACAATTGAGACTTTGGCTGACAACCCCAAACATAAGACGGGCAGCGACAAGAGAGCTAACCCCCTTTGAATCCTACCTAAGGACCCACACAGGCTCAAGGAAGCTTGTCTCAGACATGTATAAATTCATAAATGCACAAAATGAGGCAGTCCAGTGGAATTACATGAAGAGGTGGGAAAAAACACTAGGGGAAACAATACGCAGAACATAATGTGAATATCTCTGGGAGGCTATCCCAAAGCTGACACGGGCAATACAGAGGAGAGAAATGTGTATTGAAAATATGGCATTATACCCCTAAGAGGCTACATGCAATGTTCCCGAAAACTTCACATTTATGCTGCAGGGGATGTAAGCAGGTGGGAAGCTGGAAACGCATATGGTGGGAGTGCCCGTGAATACAAAGCTTCTGGGATGAGGTGAAAATCCAGATGCGGGAGATGTTTAAGGACGTGGGAGTAAGGGTATGGCTCTGTGGGCTGTGGGATCCCCGGCCTAGGAATCTGACGAAGTCGCAAAAGCGAAGCTGCATGGGCTTACTGATTGCAGCCTGGCTAGCGATAGCGCAAAAATGGAAACCTTGATCTCCACCGTCAATCTGTGACTGACTGCAGAAGGAGTGGTCATATGTCACAATGGAATGGATCACTTATGAGATGCAGGGTAACCAAGGAAACTTTAAGAGAGACTGGGGATGGGGGGGCGTGGCCTGAGGTGCCGGCAATGCGGTCGCCTCTTGGAAAGCCTCCGTGGGATGCCCGAGTTTCCGCCAAAATGTGCCCGCAGTAAAGCACACCGAAAGGTACGGAGACAAGCTGGTGGTGGCGGAATTGCCCTGGAATGGTTTGGCCAAACCGTGGAGAATACCAGAGTGCTGCAACCGAGAAGCGCGGTGGCAGAAGAGGCACCAGTGAAAGCTCCCCAAAGCTAAAGATGGCAGCGCCCCGAGCGCACTGAGAAAGGGAGCGGAGGAGCCGGCCGATCCATAGCCGGGGTACCTTCCCTCCAACCCCCCCACCCCCCTTACACCCACTCTCCCGGATGAGCAGCAACCGGGCCGCTGAAGCGGTCCGGTCATCCCGACCTTCAAACCTTCAAGTGAGTGGGCGGTGACAGGGCACCCTAGCCATTAGGAGATGAGGGGAAGCCGGGCCAGTACCGCCTGATCGTCGGAGGTGGAAAGCGGCTGAGAGGCAGGAGTCCCTGAGGGCCGTAGCCCTTACGAAGGAGCAGGCAGCTCCCAACAGTAAACTAGCTCATTGACGGCCGGAAGACTGCCCCAGGAACCGGCAGGGGCTCCCACAGGAGAGAAGAGCCCCACTACAGCAGCAGTGCAACCAGGCCTGCACCGGCCTGCCCACAGACAAAGCAGGGCCCTCGCAGTGTGGTGCCTTGCCCCGGGAGTCAGACATCACCACACAGAGCCCCCACAGCGGAACATCTAAGGCAGCAGCTGTGGGAGGAGAAGCAGAGACATGGCCACATCAGCCCTCGGGTTGGAGAGGCTCCATGAGCAAGCGGGCCAGCCAGCCAGGTGAGGACCCCCTCCTCCCCACGGTGAGCCATTGCAACCCGTTGCACAGCATAGGTCAGCCAGAACCTGGAACTATCGCCCCAGGGCTGCAGCGCAGTGAGGAAACACTGAAACACTGGGGGTTCCGCCACAAGCCCCTCCCCCTTCAGCAGGCATGGTACTGGGGGGAAAAGGAGGCCCAGTCGCTTGCTCCTCTGCCTCTCCACATTCCTCCTCTTCCCTGCCCACCTGGCCCCCTCCCGTCTACATTGAGACCCACGCAGCGGGCGATAAAATCTGAGCAGATGGACCGCAAGGGGTACACCGGGCACACCTGGGCCTCAATCCCAAAGCAAATAACATAGGGAAGCATTGCTGCAAAAGAAAGAGAATGTACTCTACACCTTACCTAATATGCTAAATTAGTGGAGTACCGTACAGTAACTGGGGTTTTCTTGTCTCAAATCCAACCCCTGGTTTAGACCATATTAAGGCAGGGTTTATGTACAGAAAAACCACATACACCGCAACATTTTCAATATATAAATTGTAATATTTGAGTGCTGTTAATGGCATAACAAAAATGCAAACACAGGTTAAAATATGTGCAATACCACATTTGAACTCAGAAGTACAAACAAAATTCCTCTAGTTAGATCAAAAAAGAATAGAAATAAAACCATTTCATGGTGACAGTTCCATATATTCCAATTATGGAAAAGTCTAAAGATTTCAAAAAGGAGGTTATCCAACCCTTCAATTCTTTGATATCCACTACTATGTATTTATGTGCATTTGGTTTTAGACGAGTCCTAGAGTTTTATAGTTATTTTAAAAATCTTTTTTGCAGGACTCTTAAAAGGAAACCCCCACTGGGTTTGCCTACGCATGTAGGGGGAACAAAAGACGTACGTAATAATGCAAAATTAGCCAAAAAATTGTCTGCTTCCAGTCTGTCTAATAAGTCCCAAACGTGTCAACAGTTGTCCAAAGTAGAAAAGTCTGGAAGCCAATCCCCCTTATCCTTTTTAGCGTTTCGGTGGTTATGTGTTACCACCTTCATCAGGGCAGATTCATGATACCCTATTGGGAGAGAAAACACACAAAAGAAAAAGACTGTTTGAAGCTAGAAATGTTGGACTGCAGTGGTAATGGTGCAGGCTTGAACATACATATATTATTACAAAACAAGCTTGCTTCAGAGTTTAAAGCACAATGGGTTCTGCCTAAAACACAAAAGTGTAGCAAGACCCCATAAGTGGAAGTAAATAAGCATATTTATTCCTCACCTAGAGGGGTTCGGTCGAACAGTCTCCAGGAGTGTGAGACTGAAAACTGTGTGCTGGTCTGCGCCAACTCAGAGACCCTACATCGGGCTGATGGAAACACCAGGCGAGCCTACGTCAATATGGCATGGATGTATAGATGCTACGGTTCAACGTGAATGCTAGGAACCTGTAGAAGGATGAGTTGCGAAATATTTCATTTGGTTAGTTTTGCAGGCTTACAGGAATGAGCATTTTCCACTAAATCGCTGAGGTGGATTCAGGACTGTACAGAGGGAGAGACCTCCCACGGGGAATGTTTAGAAAAACCAATCGGAAAAGACTGGCTGCAGTATTGGGCCTGGATGAGTAAATCCAAAGAGTCCCGTGTGACAGTGAGGAGCTGAGTAGAGACAGAGAGCAAGTTAGTCTCCGTACACATGTCAACAGGCTGCGCAGTAGTGCAGCATTATGTGAAACGCAAAGAGCTTCACAATCTTCAAGGAAAAATGGTGTGCAATGCTTACCCTTCATAGCGGTTGCCGAGTATTCGGCACACCGGCGGCTGCACAGGACGCTGTGTCATCTGTTCGCGGGTGCAGAGAAAATGCCTACAGCAGAGGGCTTAACTCGCCGAAGCCAGTTGCTACGTAATGGGAGAGCCACGAAGCGCCGGGTACCACGTGACCCAGAAGTGTCGGGTTTCCGACTAGGGATTGTCAACCAATCATAGGTAGGAGTGGGGCGTCCGGGACGGTGGGTGGTGTCCCATAAAATGCACCCGATTGGTCTGCCATATGGAGGTGTGTGTACAGAATAATCCCTCCCAGCCAATGCGGATAGAGAAAGAGAGATGTGCAGGGCATTACGGTGCACCAAAGTTGTGTCATTTTCCGTATAACCCCTGAATCAAATCACATGAGGAAAAGTACATGGGGTGAAATCAAGGATCACGCTCGTCGAGTAGTTTTTAGAGACAGCTACTGATGATCACTGGTACTCAAGCCAAATGTGTGCAGTTGTGTAGTCCTCACGCCCACCAAATGTAGGGAACTGTTCGGCAGATGAAGGCACAGGCCGCAGGGTGGAAGTTGTATTAGGAAAAAGCTACTGATGATTGCGAGCACTAGTGCCGAGTCTGTACGTGCCCATTGGTTTAGCAATTAAGTGCTAACCGAGTGTTATTAGAAAGGGACCTGCTGTAGCAAAGCCAAACGAGAAGGGTATTGGCCGCTGCTGTCTGGGTCCAATTAAGGATGGGCCAAGTGTATAAATGAATGGATCTAACGATGGACTGTAAAAATGGCACCCACCTCGGGTACTGGGGTAGCTTTGGTTTTTCTGCTGGGGGCTATTCATCAACAAATGTTTAGTCGAGGACTTCAGAGGATGTGGGCCCGTCCATCAGCACCTGGATTAATGAAAGGGAATTCCAAGGTGTTCGAAGAACAGTATTGGTGTGATCTAATGTGGTACAAATTGTTCATTTAACCCATTGTCCCAACTATCCAGCCTATGAATCCATCTACTTTCTAAATTCAAAAGGCGTTGCTGTGTTCCAGAGCCACTAGGCAGTTTCTCTAGAACCCACCCTAGTAAGTCCTCTGGTCTGTGTTTATGGTCGAGGTAGTGCTGGACCAAAGCCGAGGTTACTTTCCTACATCGTATTCTGAATCTGTGCTCAATGATCCAGGTATTAATACTGCGCATGGTCTGTCCAACATACCGTAGGCCGCAGGGACACTCAATGCAATGTACTACTTGTGTTGATTTGCAATTTGAAAAGTGTCGTAAAATCCAAGTTTTGTTCCCAAAAGTGAAACTTAGCATCTTCTTAGTATATTTGCAGGCTACACATGAGCCACATGGGTGGTGCCCTACTAGAGGTCTCAAATTCCAAGGACCACCCCGGGTCGTTTTTTCAGTAAAACAGGAATGAGCCAGAAGGTCTCGAATTTTGCGTGATCTTTTGAATGCAAAACGGGGTTCCCTTTCTTCCGTTAGGTTGAGTTTAGCTAGAGGCCAATATTTACGGATGATCTTTTTGATGTCATATGTGTGAGGACCATGTGTGAGTACACACGTCAATCTGATGTCTTGGTCTGCCTTTTGGTGATTCAGCTGTGGTGTCAAAATGGACTTGCGGCATGGAAACCTTGCTAGTTTCTTAGATGTGGTTACTAATTTCTTCGGATAACCTCTGTACCTCAATCGCGCACTTAGATCTGCTCCGTTGTTATAAAAATCCTCCAATTGTGTACAGTTTCTACGCAGATGTAGAAATTGACCATAAGGTAAGTGTTGTGGATGGTTGCTTGAAAAGTGTAGCAATGTTTTGCGATCCGTTGGTGTCCTGTATAGATTACAACTCAGTTTGCCTTGCCGGTTGCTAATTTTTAAATCAAGGAAGTGTATAACTTGCCTGTCATATTCCATGGTGAATTGAATATCTGGATCTCGATTTTTTTTAACCATGCAAAGAAATTTGCAAGTTCTTCCTGGTTGCCTTGCCATATAATATGATGTCATCAATGAATCGACGCCACCTTATGATGTTGTGCTGCCAAGGGTTGGTCTCATTTGAAATATGACAGTAAACAAGATGGTCCAAAGGCCTATGTGAACGACCAGCGCAACTGCACAAGAGTTAGAAGTTTAAAAAGGCAGCGTTCAACATGAGAGTGTGAGGGAACCCGGACCAAGGACCCTCGATAAGAAGTAAATCCGGCAACAACACTCTCTCTTTGTACATTGTTGTTGCCGGAAGGCTGTAATTAATTAATGGTTATTGCAACCGCAAGTAATATTAAGTTTCCTTTGGACAAGGTTCAACGCCTTTGAAAAAGAGCTTTGCTCGAAACACGTGTCAGGCTGTGGAATGGAATTAAAAACATAATTCAATTATTATTGTATTATTGTCAATTGGCGCAGTTCACTGCTTATATCTAATCTCATTTGAAATATGTTTTTTCTCATAAGCTGCCATATTTAATCCCAAAGCAAGACATGGCCATAAGCGGGTCCTAAGACTCAAGAACCGCATCCCCCATACCGAAGGGCACAAGCGAAAGGCACTGAAGGACAGTGACTACCTCCGGGAGCAGCACCAGGAAGACCGAGGCCAGAAGCCCCAAAGCAATAAAGGAAGTCACGGGCCACAGCAAGTTGGCCCGCAACTCAGACTGTGTTGGGAGTCCTAAACTCTGACACGGGCCTAAGGCCCTAAGCAATCCAAACCACTTCCCCAGCTCAGCCATAACCTTTCTAACCAAGATGGCTAAACAGAAACCCTCAAAATCAGCAGACCTGGCCAGCATGCTGCAACTGCAGATGTCCAGGAAAGCGGACTCTAGCTGCGCACAAGCCACTGCGCCTGAGAGGTCCCCGGACCAATGGGCCACAAAGGACGATATACAAGCCCTCCTAGTGGACATCAAGTTAGAATTCCAGAGCTGCATGACAGAGGTGACGGCTGAAATGGAAGGGTTGGATAATCGAATGGAGGAAGTGGAGCACAGGGTTGAAGAAACGGAGGACCAGGTCCTAGACCACTCAACCCAGCTGGCAAACTTGCAACGGAAACTCCAAACTCTGGAAGAAGACAACAAGGGAATGAAACGCAAACAGGAGGACTTGGAAAACAGGGCCCGTAAGAATAAAATCTGAATCAGAGGGGTGCCAGCCTCAATCCCTGATCCGGCCCTGCTGGCCTACGTCGGCGACCTCTTCCAAACCCCTCCTCGCTGAGTGCGACAAGTCTTTACTCCTACTGGACCGCACCCGCAGATTGCGGGGCCGAAGGGGTTCTTAGACAGCAAACACGTCCGAAGTGATTACGCAGGTCCACTTCTTTTCTACAAAGCAAGACAGTATGTCCGCAAGCAGCACCCAGGGGACCTAACTTATAAAGGGGCCTCGCTGCAAATATTACAGGACTTGCCGGCCGCAACAGTTCAGAGGCGTAGAGCCCTTTGGCTCATCACAACCTTCCTCCAAGATCGGAAAATCAAATACTGTTGGCTCTTCCCGGCTGCTCTCCAGTTTTCATTTGAAGACCAATTGCGCATAATCCACTCCCTGTAGGAGGCGGGAGGTATCATGGGGTGGGAGGCGGCGGGTGATTTGAAGGCCAATCACGCATAATCCATTCTCTGTAGGAGGCGGGGGGTATCATGGTGGGTAAAGGAGGGCCGCGACCGTCGACGAAGACTTAATGAGCCTGTCCCCGGAGAGGGAACAGGGAGCGACCCCAAAATCACAGCAAACTGCTGGATAAAGATACCCAGGGGGCGAGCCACCAAGCCAACTAAAGCACGCCTAAGCCCCCACCCCTCCATGATGAGGGGACGAGTATGGAGTAATCTGTTGTTAGGCAGAAACCTGTGCAGTTCCCTCTGGGACCACTGCAAAAGATTTAAGACTACAGGTGTTGGCAGTAAACCCACTTGGTAGCAGTCTGCACCGCACAGATTCACTGTGGTAGCTGTGGCTGAGCAGTCAGACTTCCCTCAAGAAGAGTTAGGCAGTATACAGAGGATACATAATAGGTACAGAGGCACAGTAGCACAAGCAAACACTGACCAGAGCTAGGTGTAAAAGTATAAACTTATTTATTAAAGGTACACTCATAAATTACACTAGCACAATAGAAAAGGTAAGAAAGTCAAACACAGTTACTATTACTCATATGTACATCCCTAATCATTTGTTGGACAATTCTAAGTTAACCCCACTTATTTCCAACCAGAGGTGAGCGCTTAACGTTAGATGGTACTCCAACAAGTATTACCAAAAGGGAGGGAAAAGGCAGAAATAAAGAGAGCAGTAAGGTAAAACACTTTTCACGTAAGGTTAGCAAAGACAGTCAATGGTGGGACAAGGGGAATTAGTTCGGGGCCCGCTTTAGAGGGAGCCAGGCGAAAATGTGCCCAAGATCACACAATGTCACAAGTCTTTGCAGGTGAGTAGAAAAAGGTTTTACTACGGTTCTGAAAAGTTTAGTTATGGTGTCCCAGACCTACCCAGGTTCGAGAGCCGAGGGCTAAATCTACCCCGTACAATCGGTGGCAAGGGAGGCCGGGCGGAACACAGTACCTTTAAACGTGGAAGGATTCCTCCAGCGGTGGTAGTCGTTCCTGGTAGTGGGTGCAAGTCGCGGCGTCGTCCCGAGGAAGAGGTGATCTCGACGGGGAGGAAAGCTGCAGGTCGTTGCACTACCAGGGATGAGGCCAGCCGCGGAGTTTTCCGGTCACAAAGGATTTTTACCCCTCTTTCGCGGTTGAGGTAAAAAGTGGTATCCTGGTTGCCGGGGTGCTTGGCACAGGCAAGGCGGCCACGAGATGCTTCGGGACGGCGAAAAGAAGGCAGCAACTGGTTGTCCCCACCAGTTAAGGGAAGAAGACTCTCCGGCGGGAGATCTCCTCTGTCGTCGGGAAAAGTGGTGAGACGGTTCTGCGGGGCTTCACCGGTGGTGTCGTCTTTGCAGGTCGGCTCTGCTTCTCCCTCTTCAGCTTCTTAGGTCCTGTGGCGACTTCTGAAGAACCAGTTCCAAAAACCCTGCTTTTATGCAACAAACCCCCATTCATACAGCCTAGCTGTCACTCAAACATGCTAAGTGGTGAGCGGGGTGGCTCACCACTTGGGCCAATCACACTAGAGTGCGACCTGAGTTGGCAAGGCAACTCGGTCCAGGGTGCCTAAACCCCCTCCTACACCCCCTGTGGTACCCAGACAGAATGGCACCACTTTGGAGGGCTTCTGTGCAGAAGCCCGCCAAAAGTGGAACAAAGGCTCGACGGGTTCAGGGTTACTGAAGTGAACCTAGACGCCATTTTGGCGGCGAGTTCCGGCAAAAAATCCCAACCGGTGAATTTATATTAAATAAATAAACCGGCGGTATCTTTAACATTGCACCAAAAAGTGGTGCCTCAAAAACAATGGGAAATCCCATTGGGGAATATTCCGGTGGAATATTTCCGTGGTATCCACTGCCACCAGCCAGAACTCGGCGAGGGGGGACGGGACAGTACCCCCTCGACAACAGACCCAGGGGCAATCTAATTGCCCCTACCAGTACTTCCACAGTAAGATGGTTTGTACTGGTTAAGTTCCTAAATTAAGACTAGTAAAGTCAATGGTAACCTTACAGGCCCAGGGAGACAGTAGTCAGTCCCAGGGTGTGGAGTCTATGTTTGGGGGTCTCTAGGACACCCCTGTGCTACTGCACTGAGGGTGCTGTGTAACACACATTCAAAAACCAATGATGGCCTATGGGGAAAATTACCCCTAGCCCATAAGCACATAGCAAGTCACAGAAAACACTCTCAAGTCATGTCCAAGAGTGAGGGTAAAAGAGTCTCACTCTTGGCAGGAGAAAAAAATAAACCCCACAAAATCCAGCAAAGCTGCTGGGGGACTCACTAGGTTAGGAAATTCAGCCTAAACAGAGAATTCTTCCTAACATCTGTTCTCCGTGCCTGAATGAGCTCTGGCATCCCACGATATGCCCCAGCCGAGTGTATGGCTACACACTGTGGCCCACAGCCCCATGGGCCTAGTTTGACTTTGTTTTTCTTTTTGATTTGGTTCACTGTTGGATCTTTTTGCTCCTGGGTCACGTTCGGAACCAGACTGGAAATTTTAAAATCCTGGTTGCAACAGAAAAGGACTCGCAGTACAGCGCTAGAAGGCAGAAACCCGCAGACAGCCCTCACACCTTCCCGCCCCCCCTGGTTGCTGAGGTGGGGCAACAAGAGGCCACCCCACCATACCTGAAATTGCGTTCTGTCTTGCTGAATGTCAGGGGCTTAAACACCCCAGAAAGACGTAAGTCCACCCTTCGGCGCTTAAGGGACCTTCACAGCTCGGTGGTATTCCTCCAAGAGACAGAGCATTTCCGAAAAAATACCTGGCATGCGTAGATAAGAGAGGTGGCACAGCGATCCTACTAGCAAAAGGAACACTGTTTAGGGAACGATAGGTCTTGCAGAGCCCAGAGGATAGATACATTGCAGTGAAGGGGGAGCTGTTTGGCCAATTACACACCCTATTCACAGTCTATTCCCCGAACTGGGGCCAGGAAACCTTTGTGGAGCTGAGCTGGAATAAACGATGCTCCCCTTCTCAAAGGCCAGGTGGTCATAGGAGATGATTTCAATGGAGTCCCAAACACCTTAACAGACCAATCAAATCACCACTCGCCCAAAGACTTCAGGATTGCCCTGAGCCTCTGTCATCTATTTAAATCTTTGGGGTCGTAGACACATTGAGGGTCCTCCATCCGGAGGCTACGGACTTCTCGTTCTTCTCATGTCCACTGCTCCTCCTCGCGAATTGACATGATACTGGTCAGCCCGCAACTTCTCTCCTTCACGGATGATGCGGTGGAAATAGGCACAAAGGTTCTTTTCGACCATGCTCCAATAATCTTGACAGCCCTGATCTTTGACCCCGATCCCCCCACAAGACCCTGATGGTCCCTCTATGAACCAATGCTACACGACCTGGCAGTACGAGACGCCATAACTAAGGCGATTCACAACTATTTTAAGGAGAGCCCTCCAGATCTCACCTCCACAGCAACTAGATGGGAGGCCATGAAAGCGGTGGTCAGAGGGTAACTGATCGCCCAAGCAGCGGTATATAGGAAACGACTTAGCAAGATGAAGGAGCAGCTGGAAGGGGAAGTTGGGCGGCAGGGAAAATTCACAAGAAAGGATGGTCTCCTAAAGCAGCCAAACGCCTGCGGCTCGCCCACTCCAAATTAGGGGCACATTACGTGGAAGACACAGCCCAGGCCGTGATCAAAGCAAAGCTACTAAGCAAACGGCAACAAAGCCAACACGTTTTTGGTTAGTTAACTGGTGAAAGTGCGATAGTGAAATTTCATTACAGCCTTAAGGGACTCTGAGGGTGCCACCCTGTACGGGGAAGAGGCAAAGCTGCAGCTAGCAACAACCCACCTCACTAACACATTGACTGCCTCCCCTCGGCTTCCATCGCAACAGGGGCAATTCATAGCACAAGCCAATCTCCCCCACATCTCAGTAGCGGACGGGTCTGCCCTGGATCTCCCAATCACAGCCGAAGAGGTTGAAGCAGTAATCAAAGCCCTAAATCCAAGAGCGCCAGGCCCTGATAGCTTCCCGCCCAAATTCTTCAAACTCTTCTGGACCTTCCTCTTGGGTCCACTAACTGAACTCCTAAATTCATTTCGTGATACAGACACTATAACTCCATCAATACAAGAGTCCATCACAATTATGCTCCTAAAATCTGGACAAGACCCGAACAAGTGCACCTCATACAGGCCCATCTCACTACTAAACTTAGATGCAAACATCTATTCCAAGGTACTGGCGACGGTGCTGCCAGCCATCATAGATCAGACCAGACAGGCTTCATCAGGGAGAGAAGCACAGGGGACAACATTCAGAGGGCCCTCAACCTCATCGAAGTGGCTTTCCAAGAACAGCAGGAATTAGCAGTATTAACCTTGGACGCCACAAAAGCATTTGATCTGGTAGATTGGGCCTTCATGCGGCTTACTCTGGAAGCCTTCCAGTTTGGCCCAATGTTCCACAAGATGCTACTGGCCAACTACCAAGCCCCAAAAAACGTCCCTAACGATGAACCAAAAGCTTTCGGCCCCGATTCTACTCCCTAGCGGGACGAGGCAGGGCTGCCCGCTCTCTCCACTGATCTTCGCCCTTGTGGTGGAACCATTCGCACTGAGAATCCGTATGAACAACAATATAACAGGGATGGATCTAAAGGGGGAACAATTTAAGATATCTTTATACGCAGACAAAGTGATGCTCTCCCTTACCAACAGCGAAACCTCCCTCCCCGCCAACCCTGGCAGAATTGGAAGCATTTGAGCAGGTGGCAGGCTTTGCGGTCAACTAGACCAAGTCAGAGGCACTGGGGGTAAACATGACCAAGGAGCTTATAAATAACCTCCAAGCAACATGCCCGCTGAAATGGAGTGCCACGTCTTCATCTTACCTGGGGGTACACCTTGTTGCGAACCCAAAGCAACTATATGCAGCAAATCCCCCCCACCACCCCTGTTTAAGGAACTGGAGGCCGACTTGAATAGATGGGAAGGCCAGGAAATCTCCCTGCCGGGTAGAGTTATGGCGTGTAAAATGAACCTTTTGCCCAGATTCCTGTACTTAAGCTCGACCATACCTGTTCAACTCCCCAAACAACCCCTTTTGCAGCTACAGAGGCAACTATCGAAATTCATCTGGAGAGGGAGCAGAGCTAGGATCCTGCCAAAGGTAATGACCGGAGCAGCCTAAATGAGGAGGTATGGGGCTACCTAATCTCTATAATTACTATATACGGGCCCAACTAAAGAACGCCAGTGCCTGGGTCAAGCATGCAAACCGCCCAAAATGGACACGCATTGAACAAGCCAAAAGCCTCCCCCTCAAACTCACTCCTCCACTAGGAACACCCTGCACTCTTGGGCTCGGGCACTGCGAAGGAAGAGGCTCCCCAAGGGGTTGGATCCGCTTTCCCCAGTCTTCAGGAATCCAGACTTTTCTCCGGGCATGGACACAGCAAACCTTGGTTGCTGGGCACGGGGGGACTTCGAACTCTCTCGCAACTATTCGAGAACGGCGCCCCACTCTCCTTTGAGGATTGCAATAGCCGATTCTGCCTGGTGGAAACGGATAGATTAACATATGCCCAGATCCGACACTGGATCTTGCAGCCAGCGGTTAGACAGGGAGACACGAGGGAGCTACAGTCTACAACGCGCCCTAAAGGAAGGCCCGTGCTAGGGGCTGATCACCAAGCACTATAAACTATTGCAAGTCGACATGCTGACGGCCAAGCCTACATATATGCCCCGCTGGGAAGCTGATCTAGGGCACCCCATAGACGATCAAATGTGGGTGGACATCTGGACTAGAAATAACTCTTCCTCCAGATGCATAACTAACAAGAAATGTGCAATCAAACTCCTCCACAATGGTACTGCCTCTGGGACGCCTGCACCACTTTCAGAAGGCCCTGGACCCGAATTGCTGGAGGCAGTGTGGTGCCCTTGGGACCTTCTTCCATATGTGGTGGAAGTGCCCGAAGGCGCAGGCTTTCTGGGACGAGGTGCTACAAGCCATTGAAGCAATAACCGGTTGCAAATTGCCCTTGCACTCAGAAGTGATACTGCTGGGAGCAGCATGGCCGGAGTGCTACCCAAATGCAGGTATGGCAGCTAAACTACTCACCAGCTACTTCTGGTTGCAAAGGCCCGCAAATTGAAAACACAGTAGGGCCCCTTCGTGCCCTTGTGGTGGGTCAAGGTATGGGAGATCCTAGTGGCCGAAAAGGTCCCAGCAGCAAAAGGAGCACTACACCGCTTTGCAAATTGCTGGGCCCTGATCTTGAAATTCAGTAGCCAGTTCCCGGCACTAACCTTGCAACCTCAGCTGGCGAGACGCTTTTTAAGACCATAGAGGCTGCCTCCCCTGTTTCGGCAGGGATGCTGAGACAGGGAAACTCTGAGAACGGACCTGGGAGGAGGGATGGGAGAATAAAGGATAAAGTGAGACAATAAGTGTAACTCACTTATCTGTCTTCATAAATGGCATACATGTACCTTGCTGTAACCGGTTATAAATAAAGTTGTAAAAGAAAAATGAAAGCCTGGGGTCCAGTATTATCCTTCCTACAAAATGACTGCAATGGTGACCACATAAGATTAGAATTTTGGACTTATTCAGAGTCTGAGTATCAAGATATGGTTGAGTGGGAAGGAATATCTCTTCCGGTAGAGGGGGAAGGGTACGGGTCGGGGGTAGGATCAGGGGGAAATGTTGTTGATGTTTCTCTTTGGAAAACTAATGAAAATATGTTAAAAAAAAAAAAGTCAGGATGGTATAGCTGTGGTCTCACTTCCCTACGGTTTTAGCACGGGACAAGGCGGGACTCTTGAGCACAGCACACTCCTGGGCTTATCTGGCACGTGGAGACGTTTAGTTTCCAAAATATCAGGGCCTTCTGTGGCCAAGTTGTCTCTTACCTCAGAGGACCTGATGTGCTATAAACAACAAACAAAAAGTTCCTTTCAACAATCTTCATGTTGGATGATTTTCTCCTCACGCCTGGATCCCCCTTGACTGGGCTCCGATCACTCTTGCAATTTTGTGCCCCCTCAATTGGGTTCACTAATGCATTTTTTTAAATATCTCCGCAACTTGTAACATTCAAAAGTCTCAATGTCTTTTTAAACAATTATTCACTGTGGACATCCCTCAGTCAGGTTCACTCTTGTCGACACAATGTTCAGAGGTACGTTATGGTTCACCCCAATTCGCAGGCATGGCTCTGTCAGGTTCACATTTGCCAAATACACAGTTAATGTGCTTTATCACAATGTGGGACTCATTTCGCCTAGCTTCCTTTCAGCATCCCTCAGTCGGGTTCACACTTGCCTTAGTTTGCAATTTTTACAGTTCATCAGAAAGCGGGGGTCCCTTCCCCTAGCTTTCTCTCTTGTTAATGTGTCAGATACTTTCGATTGTACATGGGGTTTGACACGACCATCGTATGACCACTCCGACATCTCACGCCGGTCCCTAATGGAAAAATTAGGTTTTCTTATTTCAGTGTTTTACAATAAGCCATTAAGAGTTGGGTTTCCCATTCCTCCCGACCTGCTTCCCCGCTCATCTGATCCACAGGGTGTGGACTAGAAATCGTCTGCCTTTCCTTGGCCACATGAGAAGGGAGCCAGGCAGGTTTTCTGAGGGAATCATTGCTGATGTCATCACAGGATGCAGTGCTAGAACTGTGCTCTGAAACCCATATTGGAAATACTGTGTAGTGTAGGTTCAACAAATGTTATGGGAAAGTGTAATAGATATAATTCTGTATTCTGATTTTGACCTTTTCCACATGCATGATGGTAGGAAAAATGACTTCACATTGGTAGGTGAGAAGCCCTGGCAGTGATACTGCTAGCTCCTCAGAAACAGATAAAATAATTAGCTTGGCCTTGAAAAAGTTATAAAGTGATAATGTGTATGACTTGATGGCAGTCTTGGCTGCTCTGCTAGCAGTAAATTGAAATTGTAAAATGTGTAATCAGTGGAACATTTACCACCTCTGGCACAGGCTTTGAGGGCAGGGGATGTCTGTGCAAATGTTTGGTGTACAGGCAACTTTGTCCTGAAATAGTTACTTGTGAAATGGCAGCATACAACTGGTAGTTGGAGAACATTCGGAAAAAGGTTGGCATCATGAAACCTGTCTTGATTTTAGAGAAGGACAGTATTTCAGGTTCAACAACGCTGCCTTCTAAATCCCAGTAGAACGGATCATATGTCCCCCATTCCCTTGCTTCACTCAGTCCTTTTTATTTTCCTGGTTGCTTTCTTTCCTTCATTTTTTCTTTATGTTTGTTTCCGCCAGCTTGTAATTATGGTTGCACCTGCAATGCTATTGCACACTTTATGGACAGAAGGTTGAAACTTCAGGACTGCAAGGCCACTGCGGGTTAGAAAGGCTGTAATACCAGTTTATCCTCTTGTTGCCTATCTCTGGGACTCTAGGACAGTGTTCGTGCCCATTCTATGCATTTCGGCGTGTCCTAATGTTTTTCAAAACAAATATATGGATTGCGTACACTGATTAGTGAAACATCATTTTATGAGTGTGATGCTAGCAACAAGCATTTCCAGGAGGCCCCATGATGATATTTAAATGAAATGTTGAGAAATCTATATTTATCACTTAAGGAGTCTAGGGTGACAACCTAAAATATTAGAAATTGCAGAAGATTCTAAGATGGATAACTCATACCTTTGTTGGAAGACACAATCTTGGAATATGGTGCCTTAAATTTAAGGTAACAAAACTGCTGATAGACTATGCATGTGGATGAGGCTTTTTGGAACCATGTGTACACACTAGCTCCTCACCTGCATTCAATCTTTTCTGTATTATATTATCTTTATTTACATAATAACCGCTACTGTTATTGTTATTAGATTTGTATTGCATAGGAACTGCTTTAATTTTACTGGAACTTGCTGTATCCCATTTCCACCATCCCTCACACCAGTCCTCTACTTGTATACATCTTTCTAAATATAAGTCAACCTTGTATAGCACAATAGATGTATACCAACAGGGAAATGCACGGAATCCCCCACCACCCACTGGACTAGGACCTAAAACCTCCCAC
The DNA here is from genome assembly GCF_040938575.1 of Ambystoma mexicanum. Taxonomy (NCBI): domain Eukaryota; kingdom Metazoa; phylum Chordata; class Amphibia; order Caudata; family Ambystomatidae; genus Ambystoma; species Ambystoma mexicanum. The sequence goes on along the minus strand of NC_090941.1, from coordinate 180,060,810 downwards.
CCCCACCTCAGAAATGCCACAATCAGACCACCCAGATCAGAGGACATTCCCCCGACCCACTTCCTTCCTCCTGTCTTCACCTGTATGCAACACTCCTCACGCTGGCTCCACTGCTTGCTACAAACACTCCTTTGCCGCTAGACTTAGGCCCTAGGCTTAGGAGTCGCACCGAACCTCCCCATTTCCGTAAGCGCCCTACATCAATAGGCTCCAGGAAAATTCCCCTTGGGCAGCGCTCCCGCCATGCCACAGATGACACTATTCTTATACCGAGTGGCTGAAACACCAACCTTTGTAAGAGACCCGATGCACATTTTACAAATTCTTGATAGTTTAACTTTCACTCCAAATCTGTTGTTGGTCACACTCGATCTGAAGGCATTGTACACTTCTATTGACCAAATAACAAGGGGGGTCCTGGGAGACTCTCTGCCAGACATTAGTCCTGGTTACAAGAGCCTTACCCAGAGTCTTTAGCTCACTATCTTTCACAGAGGAGAAATATCCCAAACATATTGGTCTTTGTCCTGTCCTGGGGCAGTCCAGCACCACAATTCACCTCTGAACAAGAGTACCAACAGCAACCCCAGACACGTGTTTCGGTCTGGTTGAACCTCATCAGTAGGGTGTAGCTGTGCCTCTCTAAGAATAGTGAGCAAGGGGTCCACGTCTGGATTCCCCTAGTAACTTGGGGTGAGACCCAAAGTTACTTGAAATATGCAAATAACAAGGGGGGTCCTGGGAGACTCTCTGCCAGACATTAGTCCTGGTTCCGAGAGCCTTACCCAGAGTCTTTAGCTCACCATCTTTCATAGAGGTGCAATATCCCAAACATATCCGTCTTTGTCCTGCCCTGGGGCAGTCCAGCACGGAAATGCTAGGCAATTCTCCTCTGAACAAGAGTACCAACAGCAACCCCAGCACACGCGTTTCGGTCTGGTTGAACCTCATCAGTAGGGTGTAGCTGTGCCTCTCTAAGAATAGTGAGCAAAGGGTCCACGTCTGGATTCCCCTAGTAATTTAGGGGGAGACCCAAAGTTATTGTTCCACTGTAAACCAGGAACACACTGCTAACCCAAACTGTTAACATATTTCTCTAATGTATGCCTTGTTTCTGTACCTACTGTAACTAAGCAAGCCTACTTCAACAGCCTCACGATGCCCAAGGGCCGTAAATATGTGAAGTTGCTGAGATAGCCAAACTAAAATAAAGTGGCTCGGAATGTGTTGCTCTAGTTAAGTTAGATTCCTAGTTCTCCAGCATGGGGTCTGGCATGGATTCACATGCTCATGAATATTCCCCGTCGTCAGGTCGGGAATCCTCGATAAAGAAAAAATCGGTATCAGTTTCGTTTCTGATATGTCTTTCACAGTAGTAACCAATCACTGGTCTCTGGGTCATACTGCCCCCAGCCAATGACTGCCACCTCCCTAAGCCCCGCTTCCTGCAGCCATCTTCAGATTTTTACCGCACGCTCAAGTGTTGGGAGTCCTGGTGTTTAGCTCTCAAGCTTTTGCTGCGTTTTCACACTTTTTCAAAGAGAATTTCTAATTTTTCGGTCAAATAGAGCCTCAAGTTCCACCGTCTCTACATCCGATTAACTGGTATCCGTGTCGGATGCTCGACGCCCGGAAAGATGTTCAGGGTTTGCCCTGGATGCCAGCTACAGAATGTGTTCAAGGAGGACGAGCATTCGAAATGTCTCTACTGCCTTCATGAGGACAAAACGCACGTGGCGAAGGACTGTGCGTTTTGCAGGAACATGTCGGAACGGACCATCAGGGACCGACACCTTCGTCTCTCCAACTGGCTGGAAGGAAGGAGTCCGTCAGGTGAGAAGAAGAAGTCCGAGCGGTCTTCTAAGTCGCGCCTTCCCCGGCACCATCAACCACGAGCCAACGCTCTGGTTCGGGGAAGAGGAAATCCGAGAACCCGGGTAAGCTTCTGGAGAGGCCCCAGTCGATCTCGAAGGATTCTGCCGAGGGGGAGCGAGGCAGTGACCCTCCCCCCAAGGTGAAGGCCTCAAGCACGCCTAAGGTGGTGAAGGCCTTGATTAACCTGGCCAAGGCCTCTATCGAGGGAGTCGCGGCGGCCCTGGCGCAGCATGTGGAGGCTACACCAGTGGAGGCGACCTCGGGGCCCAGAGTCTCCCTGCCTCCGCAGAGGGAAGCCTCTTTCAGACCCATCGAGAAGACCCCATGAAGACCCTGGCGGTAAAAGAGAGGGGGGGCGGTGGCCATTGTGGCAACGGACACAGCATCCGAGGAGGAGCTGGTAGAAGTCTTAGAGGGCCTCGACGAGGGCGTCGAAGAGGCCCGTCCCCACGGGAGGTATCCCGACGAGGGTGACGACGAGTGATGGCGGCACCGGCGAGGGTCCTAGTCACCTGTCGCTTCCGGAGCCGCAGGATAATTCGGCGGCCATTTTGTTGGCAATACAATCCTTATGTTCAGAGATAAGGACGAGATTGCCCTTACCACCGACGGAGGACCCGGAACCAGGCTCGACGGAGGAACCAGAGCCGGGCCCGTTGGGAAGCCCCCCTAACAAGAGCAGACGGATCCATCCAGCCCCGCCTTCTCAGCCCTCGCGGCCTGCTCGGCCCTTACCCCATGTTCCCCGTCCCTGGGGATGACACGGGAACAGACACGGCCACGACGGGTACCGGTGACGACGGGACGGAGCTCCCATCGCCAGCCCGGGCCTCCCCGTCCGACGAGATCAGATCTTTCCATGCAATGATCGCCAGGGCATCCGAGCTTTTTCAGCCCTGCCCCGAGGAGAAGGATGGAAGGTTTCTTTTACCAACGGTGCAAGGCCAAGAGGAAGGCAGTCCTCGCTGTGCCTCTGCTTGATGACATCTGGGACGAGGGTCTCGCCCTTCTCAAGAACCAGTCTGACGCCTGCCAAGAGGGATCGGTACGAGAAGAAGTACCGGGTTCCCGAAGCGGCCCCTTTGTGCCTTAGGGCACAACCGACCCCTGACTCGGTTGTCTCAGCGGCAGCCAAGAAGAAAGCGGGGGGGGGCATCGGCCTCAACGTCAACTTCCCCGCCTGACGGCGAAGGGAAGAAGCTGGATGCAGTGGGATGACGAGTTATCTCGGCGGCGGCAACAACGATTAAGGCGGCCAATGCCCTTGCGATCGTGGCCCGCTACGACAGGGAGCTATGGTACAAGATCGCCCCCCCCTGTTGGACTTTCTACCGGATAACAAGAGGGCCGAGGCCCTGGAGATCTTGCAAGAAGGCGAAGTGGCGTCGGGCCACGCCATTACGGTGGCAACGGACATTGCCGACACCGGTTTCCGCCAGCTAGGCAACAGCGTTTGCCTTAGACGACGAGGTTGGCTCAAGGCGACAGATTTCCGCCAGGATGTACAAGCCAAGGTGTTGGACATGCCGTTCGACGGGAACAACCTGTTTGGGAAAACGGTGGATGAGTCCCTCCAAGCCATCAAGGTGGACACGGAGACAGCTAGGGCCCTAGGCGTTATCTGGCAACGAAGGCCATCCTTTCGGAGCACCGGAGGCAAGCAGGGTGCCTCCAAGGGATTCGGCGGTGGCTCCTCTACGTACCGCCAAGCGGCCTGCTCCTCGTCTCAGGAAGCCTATAGAGGACGAGGCAAGTCGGGTGGGCCCCGCCGTCGTCGCCAGGGAGGCCAAGGCGGCAAGGCATCCTCCAAGCAAGATTGAACCGACAGCGGTGTCGGGCCCCCACCGAAGCACCCCAGTGGGAGGCCGGCTGGCGAAGTTAGTCAGCGTGTGGGAGTCCATCTCCACCGACCATTGGGTGCTGGACGCCCTGGCCCAGGGGCATGCCCTCGAATTTCTAAAAAAGTGCCCCCGCATTCCACCCGTGTCCAGGAAGGAAAATCACGTCCCTCAACTACTAGTGTTGCTCAGAAAAGGTGCCATTGAGCGAAGAGGCTGCGGGGCTCCGGAGTATACTCAAGGTACTTCCTAGTGAAAAAGAAGACGGGGGATGGCGCCCCATCCTGGACCTGCGACGACTAAACAAGTACATCAAGGCACAGAAGTTCTGGATGGTCACCCTCCAACACGTGCTGGGACAGCTGGAGGAGGGCGATTTTCTGTCGTCGTTGGATTTGGAGGATGCGTACTTCCGCATTCCCATTCTGAAAGGACACCGAAAGTTCCTCAGGTTCGTGGTCCAAGGACGGCACTACCAGTTCAAGGCCCTCCCGTTCGGATTGAAGTCGGCACCCAGGGTGTTCACCAAGTGCCTCGCACCGGTGGCGGCGCGGCTGCGCCAGCAGGGGTTCCACGTCTACCCCTACCTGGACGACTGGCTCATCCGAGCAAGGACAAGGGAGATCGCCGTGGATCACACGGCAAAGACCATCCAGCTGCTCACGGACCTGGGATTCTCCATCAACTTTCCTAAATCCCACCTGGTCCCGTCACAAGTCGCACTGTTTCTGGGAGCCAAGCTCGACACAGTGACGCGTCTCGCCTCACCGTCGCAGGAAAGGACAAAGGCCATCCTGGGCAAGGTGCAGCGTCTGCTGGCCACGGACGTGGCGAGGGTGAGGTCCATCAAGTCCCTCCTCGGGATGATGTCCTCCTGCATATATCTCGTGCACCTGTGCAGGCTTCGGATGCGCCCTCTGCAAGAGTTCCTCGACTCCCGCTGGATCCGAGCGACGGGCAGCTTCGAGGACAGGATCCCGCTCAACGACCTTCCGAAGAGCGATCCGGTGGTGGGGCACCCGCGCTCATCTGAGGCAGGCACAGACTTTCAGACCCCATCCCACCAGATAACGGTGATGACGGATGCCTCCCTGGAAGGGTGGGGAGCACACACCGGAGAACTTTACGCCAGAGGCCTTTGGCTCCCGGAGGAGAAGACGATCCACATCAACATCCTGGAGCTCCGTGCAGTATTCTGGGCCCTCAGGTCCTTTCTCCTGTCGTCCCTCAAGGGCAAGGTGGTGAGAATCTTCACCGACAACACCACCACAATGTTCTACATCCGGAAGCAGGAAGCTCAGGATCTGTCACCCAAGGGATGTTTCTGGTGCCCTTTCATCGCCGACTCACTCAGCAGGGAGCTGCGCTCGTGCCACGAGTGGGAACTACGTCAGGATCAAGTGGATCAACTCTTCCGACGATGGGGAAAACCACAGATCGACCTGTTCGCAACGGCGACGAACTCCAAATGCCGGAGGTTCGCCAGCAGGTTTCCCCAGCCGAGGAACATGGGCGATGCTTTCTCATTCCCCTGGGACGGCCTGTTCCTATATGCGTTCCCTCCGTTGCCGTTGCTGCTCTGACTCGTCAACCAGCTCAAGAGGTCCCGGTGCAGGATGATCCTAGTCGCACCGGCGTGGCCGAGACAGATCTGGTTCCCGGACCTTCTGGACTTGTCAGCGTCCCCACCAGTCAAGCTGCCGACGGACGCGGATCTTCTCTCCAGAGAAGGAGGCGCCATACTTCATCACGACCCGGAGTCGCTGAACTTGCCGGCCTGGCTCCTGCAGCACTAGAGTTTGGAGGGTACAATATCACGGCTGACTGCAGAGGGGTCCTTGCAAAAGCCAGGGCGTCCTCAACTCTCAAGTGCTACGGACATAAGTGGAAGAGTTTCTCTGTCTGGTGCCGTGCACAGAAGATTAACCCACCACGGATTACAGCCTCTCAAGAGCTGCCGTACCTACTGTCGCTGGCCAAGGCTGGACTGGCTCACGCTTCCATCAAGATACATCTGGCTGCGATCTCCCAATACACCAGAACCACAGGACGGGCGTCCTTGTGGTCCCATCGCCTGGTGAAGGAATTTATGAAGGGATTGTTCCGATCGTTCCCGCCGGTGAAGGCCCCTGCCCCGGAGTGGGAACTCAACGTGGTGCTGACCCATGGCGCCATTCGAGCCCCTGCATGCGGCACCGTTGAAATTCCTGTCGTGGAAGACTGCGTTTCTTGTGGCCATTACCTCCGCACGTCGAGTGGGAGAGATCCAGGCCCTATCCTGCAAGCCTCCATACTTGACTTTTCACGACACGAGGGTGGTGCTGAGGACGCACCCCTCTTTTATGCCCAAGGTGCCGTCGGACTTCCACCTCAACAAGCCCTTGGTGTTACCTGTTTTCTTTCCGTCGCCTTTGTCACCAGCCGAGAGGACTTTGCACTCGCTGGATGTGGCTAGAGCGCTGAAGTTCTACGTGGACCGCATGAAGAGTTTTCGGAAGACATCACAGCTTTTTGTGAACTTTGGACCTGTGAACCAAGGGAAGGCTCTCTCGAAGGCTTCCATTTCCAGATGGCTCTCCCGCTGCATCACGCACTGTCATCGGTTGGCTAACCGACCGTTGCCTGGCCGTCCGAGAGCCCATTCGACCAGAGCTATCGCTGCTACCACGGCGTTCTTGTCTGGTGTGCCCCTGCTGGACATCTGCAGGGCTGCTACGTGGAGGTCGACGCACACCTTCACGAGATTCTACTGCGTCGAACGGCATTCCAGGGAGGAGTCCGGGGTCGGCCAAGCGGTGCTGCGCAACCTGTTTGCCTAAGGTGAGCCTGGTGAGGAGGTAAGAATGCTTAATGTTGAGTTTTGATGTAATGCTTAATGTTGAGCCTTTTTTCCCCCCTCCCTTTGGTTGCGCATGTGTTTACTGCTGTGTGTTCTTATATTCATGAGCATGTGAATCCATGCCAGACCCCATGCTGGAGAAGGAACATGTTACTTACCTGTAACTGTTGTTCTCCAGCATGGGTCTGGCATGGATTCACATGCGAACCCTCCCTCCTATCCCTCTACGGCTCTTCACTTGGTCATACTGCCACTTTGCGTGCTACCAAATCTGAAGATGGCTGCCAGAGGCGGGGCTTAGGGAGAGGGCAGTCATTGGCTGGGGGCAGTATGACCCAGAGATCAGTGATTGGTTACTACTGAGAAAGATAAATCAGAAACGAAACTGATACTGATTTTTTCTTTACCAAGGATTCCCGGCCTGACGACGGGGAATATTCATGAGCATGTGAATCCATGCCAGACCCATGCTGGAGAACAAAAGTTACAGGTAAGTAACTTGTTCCTTCATCACCAGGTCTAATAACATTTGATCCTGGAAGAAGATGCTCAAGCATTGACTGACTTAGACCTATACCTCACGAAAGCCCAAACTGTTGGCATTGCCAGGGCTTGTTTTTGTATTGTTGGTGTTTACATATAAAGGGACTGAGTTTGTTGTCTTTTCCCCCCAGTATAAATATCAGATCAATATAGATGGGACCGTTGCAGCCTACAGAATGCCTTACCTGCTGGCAGGAAACGGCGTCATTCTGAAGCAGGAGTCCATCTTTTACGAGCATTTTTATAATGAGCTGCAGCCGTGGAAACATTACATTCCGTTCAAAAGAGACCTAAGTGATCTTTTAGAGAAACTGAAATGGGCCAAAGATCACGACGAAGAGGTGGGTACTATTCCTATGGTATACGGTGCTCCGGGCTCACTCATTCTGTGCTTTGCATGTTATTGGATAAATGCCAGCGATTGTCTGTTCCCTACATGAAAGTGGATTATTATACACAGGGTGGAAGACCATAAACCATTCAGACCATGTCCCACCACAGAAGGGGCTGTCTGGTACAAACGGGCCATCGCTTCTGCACAAGAGAACAAGCTACCGCAGTCATGTTTTAGCATTGTTGTGTGTCATCAGTGAGGTGTAGTTTGGGAAACTAAGCACAGCGAGCTTGGCACCCATGTCCGGACAAACATGTGCCACTTAGGGTCACTTATGTAACACTGAAGAGTGAGGGATGAACGTTTTTTTAATTAACGATAATCATTGGAATTGCTCTTGGTTGTCTCACAAGGATAGCTCAGGATCAACGTGTTCGCCTTGGAAGCAAGACGGCACAGAACACCACAGGTTTATTTGGTCAGCGCTTAGAAAACCTCCGAGTATTCAGCGCGTTATAAATAACCTATCATGTCCTCGCCTCATACAACATTATTTGTATGATTTGCTTAACTATCAAAGTGCAAATATGCTAACCACAATTATATGGTATCCAGTGATAATGTCACCTAGGAAAAGGTCCCCACGGGGAGACCTTTCCCCGAATGTGCACTCCCATGAAAACCAGGCACTTTCCCCAAATATTCTACGACTGGAGTTAGAATAGAAAATTGTACCGGTCCTAGAATATGTGGAGGAAGGCTTTTAGGGGTGCAGGGAAGAAAGTCGCCTATCTGGCGACTTTTTTTCAGGGGATATCGTCACATGGAACCAATTATATTATCCGCTAGTTTCCTTTTTTTCTACGTTATGCTGATGTTATTTATTTTATTTTCCTCTTGTAGTTGAATGTGATTATTTATCAATACACAATAGAAATGAAAGAAACATGCACAGGCTACATGATATAGGTTTACAGACGGCAAATTCCACCACACTTCAAGTTGTGCCCTGTGTATATACTGTGGCGGTAGTAATGTGGTGACTGTCGGGTTCTAGATCGCCCCTCTTGCCATGTTTAGTAGCATAATCTATCAGTGTTTACGTGTCTTTCTTCATGTGAAATTGCTGGTTGAAAATGCTCAATCTTGATCATGTTTGCAAAGAGACTCTTTGCCCTTCTGGCCTATGAATGCAAAGCTCTGCACTCTATTGCTTGCATGTATTGTCTGAAGTGAAGCACACGAAAACCCCCCTTTTTGTTTCTGTTTTATTATCCATGCAATTTAACTGATGGTCACATGTACCTGGCTTTTGTATTGCTATTTAATTTTGTAATGCAGCAGTATTTGTGGTCTCTGGTCTTTACTCACACGGTTTCCTCTGATTAAAACAGGCCAGGAACATTGCGAAAGCAGGACAGGAATTTGCAAGAAATAACCTCATGGGTGATAGAATATTTTGTTACTATTTCAAGCTTTTCCAAGTAAGTATCTCCTGTGGCAGATTTGAACTGGGGGACTATGGCTCTAAACTGTTTATGCTTGCACGGATGTTTAAAACCCAGAAACATGTGAAACCATTGACAGCGCTAATTTGTTTGACGTTTGGAGTTGTTTATTGTATTTTACATGTATAGGTAACAATGCAGTAAATACTTGAACTCTACTTAGCCAGTTAATGCAAACATGTCTGCAAAATGGTGCTTGCAGACAAATAACATGAGTAATAGACATAGTAGACATATCTTCATTGAAGAATACGGGATTCGTTTCAGTATGTGCATTACGAAAGTTGCATGTCAGGAAACCCAGTGTTTGGACATTTTTTTTTTTAAACTTTGGTTTTATTGGTAGTTTTTCGAAGAAAAATACAAACGGCAACGCTGGGAGCGTCGTAATCATCACTTTTAACATTGTCATAAAACCCCCAGGTTCCCTCTCCCACCTCCCCCCCCACCCCAACTCCTCCCCTCCCCCCAGATCAGTGTCACTTCAAAAGTCGAACAGCTGGAGCTGTCATCGTAGCTCGTTGTACGTTGCCACAGAGGTATGCTATACTCTCGCGTCCAAATTGGCTGAGTGAGATCCGCTGTCTCCCGGGTCCTGGGCTACTCCTACATCCCTGAGTAAAGCATTCCAAACCCACCACCGCCATCCTGCCAGAGTGTACTCATATTGTCATTGGGGATCCCAACCCCATGCCCCATAGACCCCATACCAGTTAGCCTGAAAGGAGCCCAATTCGTTATTTACCATGGCCGTCAATTTGTCCATTAAGAACATGTTTTTGAGTTTCTTAAGCCAATCTTCCTTGGATGGGGTCTCTGGGCTCTTCCACCTTTGTGCCAGGGCCACTCTGCCCGCTCGCAACATCGTCTCCCACATTCTTGGGTACCTATACAGTTCAGTGTCCTCCGGGGGGAGGCCCAGCAACATCGTTAGGGGGTTGAGTGGGATTAGTTCCTCGGTGACCTCGGCCATCCACCCCCGTACCTTCTCCCAGAACTCCTGCACCTTGGGGCAGGACCACCACATATGCCCCCTCGACCCCACTTGGCCACAACCCCTTGGGCATCTGGGGGACACTCCTGAAAACATCTTGGACAGTTTCAACGGGTCCCTGTGCCAGCCCTGTAGAATCTTGAAGTTGTGCTTCATGTCCGATGTAAATAGGTTCCCATGAAATGCTATCTTAAAGACTTTGGAGCACGCCTCCTCCGTGAGTGGTTCTCCTGCCAGGTCGTCCCAAAACCCTCGAAACCCTCTTCTCCCCTCCAAGTTAACAGTGTTCAGTATTTGGTACATTTTGGAGACCGCCCCCTTCCTTGATGTGGCCGTGTCCAGGAACTTTTCAAGGGGGTCAGCTGTCTCCGTAGGTTCTGGCCCCATGTTTGGTCACAAAGGATGCCCTTCAGGCGCAGATATTCAAAGATTGAAAGGGACTCCCGCCCCAGTGCATCTCGCAGGGCCTCGTATTCGAGGAACTCGCCCTCTTTGAACAGTTGTCCCGCCCATTCCAGACCCCCGTCCGACCAGGACTGGGCATTCCTGAATCCCCTGCTACCTAATTTGAACGGGTGGCCCCAAAGCAAAGACATTGGAGAGGGCCATGTCGTGAGGTATGAGGTTGTGGGTCCCTCTTTCCAGATTGTCCAAAGTATTCCCAGGGTTGGGTGGGCTTTCATTTTGCTAGGGATGAGTCTACGCGGCAGCCACAGGAGGTCGCGCACTTTCAGAGGGTGGGCGTCCATGTCCTCCAGGTATGACCAGTGGGTGCCCATCCCCTCCTTCATGTGCTCCAGCAAGACCCGCAGCTGGGCGGCCCGGTAGTAAAGGAGAAAGTCCGGTAGTCCGAACCCGCCCTCCTCTCTGGGTAGTGTTAGGGTGGCCTTTCCTATTCTCGGGGCCCTCCCTTGCCATACAAACTCGCGGATTGCTTTTTGTAGATCACGGAGCAACTGGGCGGGGACCTCCGTTGGGAGCGCAGTGAATAAATATAGTAATCTCGGCAGTACGTTCATCTTTATCGCTGTCATGCGCCCATACCAGGACAGAATCATACCATCCCATCTCCTCAGGTCAGACGTAACCCCCGCCAGGATAGGCCCATAGTTCACCGGGGCCAATCTCGAGAGATCTCTAGTCAGGGTTACCCCCAAGTACCTGATGGAATCCCTCCCCACCGCAATCCCCGCACACCTGTCCCGGGGTCCAACCACAGGTCCTGGACCCTCATGGGTAGGAGCTTTGACTTAGCTGCATTTATTTTTAGTACCGAGAACTGCCCGAAGGCTGAGGTGAGCTATGGTGGCGGGGTAAAGGTGAGCTAGGGTGGAAGGGAGAAGTGATCAGCGAAGGTGGGAGGCAGTAAGCAGTGGTAAGCATTTTATGCATAGGTGAGCTAGGATGAGCGGTGGTAGGAAGAGGTGAGTGAAGTTTGAGATAGACAGGTGTGGGTTAGAATGGGTGGGTTATCAGGGGTGAGGTAGGGAAGGTCTGGGTAGTTTGAAGGTGAGGTAGGGGGATGGGTTGGGGTAGAGTGGTGTGGTGGGCGGGCGTAGAGGGTTATGGTATATAGGAGTGAGGAAGAGTTGGAATAAAGGTTAAAGAAGGCAGGGCAGATGGGGTTAGAGTGGTATGGAATGGTGAGGGATAGAGAGTGTGGATGGGTGGGTGGAGGTAGAGAGTGGTGGTGTAGGGACGAGTGTGGACAGGTAGGTGGGGATATAGAGACGTGGTGTAGAAGAGTGTGGGGTACAGATGTGGCATGGAAGGGTGGGTGAGTGGGGTAGAGAGGTGCAGAAGGATGGGTAGTGGTGTAGAGTAGATGGGTGGTTGAAGTTAGGGAGCTGCGGGGAAGGGTTGGTAGGTGGGAGTAAGGAGGGGTGAGGAAAGGTGGGTGGTGTAGAAGGGGTGAGGAAGGCTTGGAGGGCTGAGGATGCGTGGGTTTTAGAGGACTAAGGGAGTGTGATGGGTAGAGTAGTGAGGAAGGTTGGTGGTAGCCTGCTGAGAAAAGGGGGTGGTTGGAGTTAAAGATGTGATGAAGGCAGGGTGCGAGCAGGGAGTTGTAATGAAGGGTTGGTGGGGGTAGCGTAGGGTTGGGCAGCGGTGGACAGTGGTGCGAGTAGAGTGGGAGGTAGAGTGCAGTGGGGAATGGCAGGAGATGGAAGATTGTGGGGGCTAGAGAGGCAGGCAAGGGGATAGAGATGGGGCTGGGTCAGAGTGGGAAGTTGAGTAGGGGGTGTCGGCTAGAGTAGTGGGGTGAAGTGGTGAGATCGGGTTGGATTAGTTTGGACTCAATAACCTAGCATAAGAGGGCATAGCAAAGAGTACTCTGTACAGCCCATGCATCATTGGTGACTGCCAGCAATAGGGGAGGAAATTAATGTTGGCTCCGAGGTTCAGCCCCCTTCATTAGAAGAGATTAAAATATTTTCCATGATTACATACATTGGTTAAACAGTAAAGCTGTGATTATTACCCTTCTCCAGCATGGATTCTGGCACGGATTCACATGCCCATGAATATTCCCAGTCGTCAGGCTGGAAATCATCGGTAAAAGAAAAAAACAGTTTCACTTTCACTCTAAAGCTGTATTTCTCCTCTAAACCAACAGTCCTCTTCCTAAGCCCCTCCTCTGGCTGCCATCTTAAGATATTTACCGCACACTTCAGTGTTAGGAGTCCTCGAGTTTGCTCGCCAAACTATTTAGTATGTTTGAAAAGTTAGATTTTTGTGTCCAAGAGCCCTTGTGCTCTTTTCCTCATCGGCAGGCAATGGGGATCCTTTGTCTGTGAAGTGTTGCGCCCCTCAAGGGCGAGCATTCATTGAGGTTTCCAGAAGGCCATCTTGGGCCTACTTCGTGCCATCCGATCATGTCGGAGGAGGAGGAGGGAAGGACCCTCTTCAGGCCCTGCACCAAATGCAGCCTACGGAAATGTCTTTGTGGAAGATCAGCATCTGCAGTGTCTTTACTGCCTGCACTCGGATCACAATAAGGATGAGTGCGAGATATGCCTGTGCTTTTCGAAGAAGACCAAAAAGAACAGGCATAGCAGGCTTGCCGCATGCTCAGTTCGAGCAAGGCCTCAGCCCTGTGCTCCGAGCAGCAGCATGCCTCCCCCAGGACTGGCCGGTCTGAGGAGCACTCTTCTAAGTCCTTTTGAGTTTGTCCCATCCGTGGGTGTCCAAGATCAGGTCAAGATCCGCAAGTCCGAATCCACCGGGTTTGCAGCTGCCGCGGATATTATTTAATTAGGCCACGATCACCATCGCGGTCCGCCTCCATAGCCAGCCTGCCATCAAGCTCCTCCTCAAAGAGGAAGTCATCCACCCCGGCCAAGTTAAGGGAGAAATCAGACAGGCCTAGGCCGGAGGAAGAGAAGAAGGCTGCTTAGCCCAAATAGGCTCCACAGGCCCAGCCAAAGTCCTCCATGGCCACTTCGTTGACATCTACTGTGACAACCACAGCAGCAGTGTGAACCGATCTTACGAGGGTGGCTCCTGCAGTGCAGAGGGTATCCCTGCCACCACGTTGGGACACGGCTCCAGGGGCATCGGCGAAGGATGCAAGTACCCCTGGAGAGGTAAAGACACCGGTTCAGGTACCGGTTCAAGGCCCTTAGGGAGGGAAAAAGGGGGAGGGACGAGGAGGCCCCCGAAACAGCCCTCCCAGGTTGGTGTTCAACCCATGGACGACGACGACCAAGAGTCCGTTCATACGGTACACAAGGATGATGACGACGATGGCGGCGCAGGGCCTAGCGCTCCCTCATTAAATGCTCAGCCAAGGGACATTTCTGTGGACATTCTGTCGACTCTCCACACCCTGGTGTCAGAGATTCAGCAGAGGTTGCCCCTAGCACTAGCACCCGTGATGCTGCAGGCTCCTGATCAGCCGCCACGTAAAAAGAGAAAGCATTATTCGATGCCTCCATATCAGCCTTCTCACTTCGTCGACTCCAGACTCCTCCAGCGGACCCGGATACGGACACTGGTACGGATAGGGTCACAGGAACCGATGAAGATGAGGACTTTATCTCGGTGGACGATGAATCCCCGCATTTGGATGCTCCTCATAGTTTCTCCACACAAGGTCGGATCGTTCCACTCCATGGTCTCCAGAGCCTCTGAGCTGTTCCAGCTAGCGCCTGCGGAAACCAAGAAAGAGGGTTTCTTGTATCAGCGGCAAGAGTCCAAAAGGAAGACTATCATGCTATTACCTTTTCTGGACGACATTTGGTAGGAGGACCTGGCCTTCATGCATGTATTTGTTAGCTTGTTAGGTACTTATACAGCAAGTACATACTGTTTCAAAGCGCCGACAGGGCAGAGGGAGGGAACAAGAAGTGAAACATATTAAAATACACAAAAATATTTAAAACGGTGGAGGCAAAGAGGAAAAAGGATGAACCTAATATGCCTTGTGAGTGTTCAGAACGTGCAAGTGCAGCAAGGAAGAGGGCAGAGGTGGTAGGTGCTGGAGTGTCCGTGCTCGTGGGTGAGCAACAGATGAAGAACCTAGGCGTGGCTTCAGCCAAGCAAGACAGTTTGGAGAAGAAATACAGGGTGCCAGACTCTGCATGCAAGTGCCTGAGGTCTCAACCATCGCCTGACTCTATAGTGTCGGCTGGCTCAAGGAAACGTTTGGCTAACCCAGCCTCATTGTCGTAGATTCCCCTGGACAGTGAGGGAAAGAAGATTGGCGCCATGGGTAAGAATGTAATTTACACTGCGGCATCCACAATCCAGGCAGCCAACACCCTGGCTATCTTGGCCCGGTACGACAGGGAGCTGTGGTGCAAGCTGGGCCCGATCCTGGAGTTCCTCCACAAAGACAAGAAAATGGAAGCTCTCACCCTCTTTCAGGAAGGGCAAGTGGTGTGGGACATCACTGACACAGGTTTCCAGCAGATGGGGGAACAAAGTCTGCCTGCGTCAACAGGGATGTGTGAAAGCCACTAACTTTCCTCAGGACATTTATGCAATGGTGCTGGACATGCCCTTCGACAGCGAAAATCTTTTTGGGAAGTCGGTCGACGAGTCCCTCTAATCCATAAAGACATATAATGAGACGGCATGTTCCCTTGGCACCCTTTAGCAGCATTGCTTGTCGTCTTTTCACTCCTCCAGGGGAAACTGAGTAGATTGTCTAAAGGTTTCTCCACATCTTACAGGCAACCTCCCCTATGCTCCACCCAGGATGCCTACAGGGGCAGCTCCCAGGCCTACTGTAGTGGAGGCCAGCTACACCGCCGCAAACAAGCAGGGCTCCGGCACCTACGCAAGCCTGAACCGACAAGGACATTGGGCCCCCACTCGTGCACCCTGGTAGGAGGCCGTCTGAAGTTAGTCAGCGAGTGGAAGAAGATCACCACTGACAGATGGGTGCTGGACGCTCTCGCCCAGGGGCACACCTTGGTGTTGCAACGCAGGTGCCCACGCATTCTACCGGTTGCCTGGCAGGAGCAGCACATCCCTCTGCTCCTGGAAGAAGTGCGAGCCATGTTACAGAAAGGGGCGATAGAGCTTGTTCCCCAACGGCTCCAGATACTTTCTGGTAAGAAAGAAGACCGGGGGCTGGAGGCCATCCTGGACCACCGACATCTGAACAAGTCCCAAAAATCCAGGATGGTCATTTTGCAGCATGTGCTCGGCCAACTGAAAAAAGGGGATTTCTTGACGTTGCTGGACCTGGAGGACACGTATTTCCACGTCCCCATTCACAGGAAACATCGAAAGTTCCTACGATTTGTGGGGCAAGGCCAACACTACCAGTTCAAGGCCCTACCATTCAGCTTGAAGTCTACCCAAAGAGTGTTTACAGAATGCCTGGCACCGGTGGTGGCCCATCAGCCTCTACAGGGCATACACGTATACCCGTATCTGGATGATTAGCAGGTACATGCCAGCTCTCGGGAGCTGGCCGACGAGCACACGAAGGAGAGCGTCTGACTGCTGATGGAGCTGGGATGCTCCGTAAACTAACTGAAGTCCTGCTTAGCACCATCGCAGAGCGCGCTGTTCTTCAGCACAAGACTCAAACACAGTGACTTGCCTGGCGTCCCCCTCAGAGGAGACTAGCAGCCATTCAAGGAAAGATGCAGCGACTGTCGTCAACGAAGACGGCCACAGTGCGAGCCATCAAGACAATGTTGGGCATGGTGGTGTCCTATGTCTACCTCGTCAGTCTCTGCAGGTTGCACATGTGACCCATACAGGAATTCTTGGATGCACATTGGATACAAGTATCCAGGAGTTTCACGGACAAGATCCCTCTCAACAAGGAGTTCCGGCGGGCGATACAGTGGTGTGGGGTGCTCTCCCACATGGCCTAGGGCACATGTTTTCAAACCCTGCCATACCAGGAGACGGTCACCACCGGCGCCTTTCTGGAAGGTTAGGGGGCTCACACCGGACGTCTACATGCCAGAGTCTTGTGGCTCCCAGAGTAGAAGGATCTGCACATCGAACATCCTGGAACTACGGGCAGTGTTCTGGGCACCCAAGTCTTGCCTACTGTCTCTGAAGGGCAAGATGGTGAAGATCTTCACAGACAACACTACCACCATGTTCTACATCAGGAGGCAAGGGGGCACTTGTTCCCCGGCGCTCTCCAAGGAAGCGTAGGACTTGTGGGACTGGGCCATCGGGCAGGGCGAACGTTGCTCATCCTGCTCCATCTGGCAGGCATCAAGAACACCATCGCGGACTCCCTCAGCAGGGAACTGCGCTCTTGCCACAAGTGGGAACTTTGTCAGGATCAGGTGGACCAACTGTTCGTCAAATGGGGCAGACCCCCGATCGATCTCTTCGCCACATCTGTGAACTCCCAAATGCTGGAAGTTTGCCAGCAGATTCCGCCAGCAAAGGATCTTGGGGGACAATGTTCTTCCCGTCGAAGGTCTGTTTCTTTATGCGATCCCTCTCCTGCTATGTGCCATCAACACACTCGGACAGTGTTGATACAAGATGATGCTCATCGCCCCAGTGAGCTGAGACAGCTTTGGTATCCGGACCTTCTCAGCCTATCAGCGTCGGCCCCCAGTCAAGTTGCCAGTGTTTCCGGACCTTCTAACTACAGAGGGAGGCGCAGTCCTTCATCACGACCCAAGATCGCTGAACCTGAAGGCTTGGCTCCTGCAGCCTTAGAGTTTAGAGGTTATGAGTTACCATCGGACTGCAGGGAAGTCTTCGCCAAGGCCAGGGCATCATTGACTCTGACGTGCTACTGCCTTAAGTGGAAGCGTTTTGCTACATGGTGCCGGTTGCAGAAGATTACTCCTCTGAGGGTCATGGCACCACAGATTCTTCCATACTTGCTCTCTTTTGCAAAAGCTGGGCTGGCTCACGTATCCATCTAGGTGCGTCTGGCGCCATCTCACTCTACACTATATCCCTGGGTAGATCATCGCTGTGGTCCCACAGGCTCATCAAGGAGTTTCTCAAAGGACTTTTCCGATCTTTCCTGCCGTTGAAGGCTCCGGCGTGGGAGTTCAATGTGGTTCTGTCGAGGCTCATGGGGGTACCTTCTGAGCCTATGCATCTGGCCCCACTCATGTTTCTCTCATGGAAGACTGCTTTCCTTGTGGCCATCACCTCTGCTAGACGTGTGGGGGAGATCCAGACCCTGTCCTGCAGGCAACCATATCTGACTTTCCACAAATCAAGGGTGGTACTGCGTACACACCCCTCTTTCATGCAAAAGGTTCCATCTGATTTCCACCTTAACGATCCTTTGGTGTTACCTGTTTTCTTCCCCAAAACCTACGTTGCTGGTGGGGAGGGCTTTGCACTCACTGGGCATTGCTTGTGCCTTGAAGTTCTACATGACACGCACAAAGAGTTTTCAGAAGATTTCTCAATTGTTTGTGAACTTTGGTCCTGTAAACCATGGAAAGGCCTTGTCCAAGGCTTTTATTTTGAGCCGGCCCTCCAGCTGCATCATGCACAGTCATAGCCTGGTGAACAACCGCTGCCGGGCCGTCAGAGAGCTTACTCCACTAGAGCGATCGCTGCAACGACAGCATTTCTTTCTGTCCACGCATACCTTCACGAAGTTCTACTGCATTGACAGGGATTCCAGGGAGGAGTCCAGAGTCCTACGCAACCTGTTCGCTTGAGGTGAGTCTGTTCTAGAGGTAAGAGTAATTGCTTCTGTTGAGCCTTGCCACCTCCTGTGGTTGTGTAATGTTGTACTGCTGTGTATTCATTATTCACGAGCATGTGAATCCATGCCACACCCCATGCTGGAGAAGGTTTAAGTTACTTACCTGCAACTATTGTTCTCCAGCATGTGTCTGGCATGGATTCACATGCAAACCCTCCCTCAGGCCCCTCTGCGGCACTTATTGGTCATACTGCCACTTTACGTGCTTACCAAATCTGAAGATGGCTTCCAGTGGTGGGGCTTAGAGAGGGGACTTCTTGCATGTGCACGGGTGTCTGGGAGGGGAGGGGAGCATGTTCTGAGCCCTGTTCCGCCACATATCTTAGCAGGGAGGGAACTGCTTGTGCTTTTACCCCACCACATCAAGCACTGAGGGATAAAAGAAAAAGCTGAGATGATGAATGGCGCTGTTTCCCCCTTCAGTGTGCCTCCAGGGTCATTTACAAAATAAGAAAGGAATGGGGAGGGTTGGGGCTATGTCGGCCAAGCACTTTGGGAGAGTGTAGAGTGGTGCATAGTTTTGCCTCGAGGTAGGATCAGGGAGAGCGGCTCCTTACAAGGGCGGATAATTGCCCTGAATGCTTTGATGGAAGGGTTCTGGCACATGGTGACAGACAGGAGGGGACTTTGCAACTAGGAAAGGAAGTATCCCTGTGCCACCAAACCGGATGAAAGCAAATTGTTTTCATCAAGTTGTTTGATTGGCACACCTATTGTAAAACAGATTAGTTTAAATGGCAGGACACAAAAAAATTACATTTTGTGATGCAGTAAAGTCATGCCTGAGTATTGCCAGTTACCATGTGAACCGGATATACTGGTTCTGAAAACCCTTGCTTCTCTGTTTTATGGTAACAATGCTTTGTCACATAGGTGGCACTAGTGCCACCAAATGCTGCAAAACCAATAGCCGTCTGCCTATTGGAGACATTGATGATTAGGCAATTGTATTCTTTTAGTAGTGACTTCTTTTCTATTGACTTCGAGTTTTGTAAGTCTGGGACAATGGTGGGAAGACCAAATCTTCATTGCCATCCATCACTCTCATGACATAAATAGTGTACAATAACTTGAACAGTCATTGGGCCTCATTACACGGTAGGCGGTAAGGGATTACCGGCACCGGTAAGGGCACCGGTGCCGGTAATCCCTTACCACCCTACTACGAGGTCCCTTAGCGGGGTCCCTTCCTTAACGCCAGGTCTGATCTGGTGTTAAGGATGGGATCCGTTAAGGGACTTCAGAGCTAATGACGGTACCGCAAATTGCGGTACCGTTATTAGCTACTTCCCCATTCCCATTGAGCCCTATGGGGGCTCAAATGGGAATGGGGAATGGTTCCCGGAATGGGGACTTACCGGGTCCTCTAAGGTCGGAATGACCCGGTAAGTCCCTATTCCGGGAACACGGACCCGGAATTCGGTAAGGGGGTAGCCATGGTGCTAATAGCGCCATGGGTACCGCCCACCGTGCAATGAGGCCTATTGTCTTAGTATGTGCTTATCTCTATCTTTGTGCAGAAGACTGTACCTGACAGAAGCTGAGATGAAAAATGTACTGACTATATATTGCCAGACCTCTTCAATGAGAAGACTTGAAATGGTAAGCCCCCTGATGGCTCAAGTACAACAATGTGATACAAAGTAGTAACAACGTGATACTGTGTGCAATCGAGACGGTGCCACTTGTGATCACATTTAATGGGTATTATTTGGCAGCATTGCACTTTAGCTGGATTCAGTAAAATGTGGTTATTTTCTGTGCACCTAAGGGGGTGTGGAATAGACCTATGAGATGTTATACTGCTGGTAAATGGAAAGAATAGATTTTAAATGTATTATTTGATGTCTTCTGCATCTTAAAGTAAAAGGTATGTGAGGAACGTTCAGCAACATTCATTAGTTAATCCGTTTCCACTGTTGTAGAATCATATCGGTGGAGAACTGCATTTGCCACAAGCCATACTGCCTGAGGGCAGAATGTACCCATGTATTCCCAAAGAACCATGAGCTCAGAAAGAGCGCTTGCATGATGTGCCGCAACTGTTCCACTCCTCTCTAATGCTGGACTTGGAAGAAGGGAGGCATGGGACATTTGCTGTTCTACATTTGGAATACCTGGATTTATAGGTGAGCCTATAGGATATAGGATTCAGGATGGCCTCCCATGCAGAATTGCCCACCAACTCTGGGATGCTGAGTGGACCTCTGTCAGGCGGAATTGCATGCAGTACCCTCTGGGACCACCACATACAATTAGGACTACAGATGTAAGCAAAACCAACCTTTGGTAGAAGTCTGTACTACAGTTTTTGGTAGTGAGCTGGGCAGCCAGGCTTATCTCAAGAGGGAATGTGAGCAGTACAAGGATGTTACACTGAGGTCTTAGAATCACAGTGGTTCAAGTAGACACTTACACTCCAGGTTTCTTAGTAAAACACTTATTAACCTATTAGCACAATCATTTAGAAAACATTTAGAAAACATTCACTAGAAGGAGGCAACTTAATATTATACACAAACACACTTCAGTACTGAACCAATACGTTTCTGAGTAAATTAGGCTCCCCTGAAATAGGAGCAAAATGGCATTTGTTACTGTAAATGGGATTAAAAAGCACAAGTTAATAGAATAGATCACAAATACTTTCGTAGGCAGTGCAAATAGTTTCTGTTCACTAGAGGACTCGAATCAGTTCAATAGGCCTAGGCCAAAGTCAATGGACTAGTTTCGTGGATAGGAAAGAGCAGCTCTTGAAGTAAACGGTAAAGTCTTTGCAAAAGTTCTTAGAAGTAGTTTGTACGAAAAAGAATCATATTTTGGGTCACAAGCGGATTATGCCTGCAAGTTGGGGAAGTTCCACGAACTTTCACCACGAGAGAAGCGTTCTCTCAATCGGTTGGCACAGTACCTTTTAATATGAAGAACAGGATGCAGCTGAAGACGTTGGTTCCTGGCAGTTCCTGCAGATCTCACTGTTCCTGAGCCTCAGTCATGGGGACAAGAGGGAGGACGTCGGGGGACTCCTGCACTGCACAGGATTGTCGGACAAAGCTGACAAAATGGAGTCACTTCAGTTCGAGTAGGTGTCGTCAAGCACTGAAGCTGGTGTCCTTCCCCCTGGTTAAACCTAACCAGCTCCGAGAATGGTATCCAGGTGGCTTGCGAGTTGATTGGTCCCACCAACTCAAAGGAAGAAGTCGTCCTTGAAGGGGCTTCTCTGTCGAGATGAACTTGGCAATTCGGACCTGCAGCAGGGCTTCACCAGGCAAACAAACGGTCCAGGAGTTGCAGCAGCCATCCTCGTCAAGCTCTTCTTTGGTTTTTTCATTCCAGTGGTCGACTCTGCTTTCCAGTCCAAGAGACTCGCCTTTTAAAAGTTTTCTCCCTTTCATTCCAGCCTAGCTGTCACTCACCCCGCAGCTTGGCTGTCCTTGCTGGACAGTCAGCCAGCCAATCACACGAGAGTGCATTTGGGTCTCCTAGGAGACAAAGCACAGGGAGTTTCGGGCACCTTCCTCACTTCCTGCCCACCCAAGACACTCGGGCACCAGAGACGGTCTTCAGTCCTGAAGCCCACCAAAGGCATACGAACAAAGGGACAAAACCTGGTTTGGTGTGCAGAGACAAACTCCAGAAGGACCTTTCCAAAAGGTCGGGGCCTGTTTAAACAAAAGAGCTTAAGGTGCCATCTTGAAAAACATGGCTCCCCTGATTTTTAGCTCCTGTTGTTCACGGTCGGGAAAAATCATGGTAGTTCATTGTAAAACCACTGCCACCAGCCATTTCGATAGGAAGGAGTAGCATTAATCTGCTACATGAGTAGTTAGACACAGGGGATACTAGGTAACCCCTCCAGTACTCTATTGTAAGATAGGGTGTGCTGGGTCTAGGAATTTGGAAAGACTAGTAAAGTCAATTTCACTTTACATTCTCTGGGGAACAGTAGTTCATCCCAGAGAAGGTATTTAAACCTTTTGGCGGTCTAAAATACTTCTTGTAACACTGCACTGAGGGTGCTGTGTAACACACATGAAAAGATTATGCCTATGGCGTTATCTAAAACCCCATAATCAAAGAACACAAGAGTAAAACACAAATCAAAATACATGAAAAAGTGGGAAAGAAGGCACACACTCTTTCCAGGTAAAAAAAATCAAGTCCTCAAAATCCAGCAAAGTTACTGGGGGTCTCGAAGGTGAAGGGAATTATCACATTTATGAGACTTCTCCCCAACACCCCACACCCCCCCCCCCCCCCAGACTAAGGGACAGGAGGATTTAATCCACCCCTGGATGAATCTCCTTAATCCAGTCGGTCAAACCTTCTGGAGAGACCATCAGCATTTTGGTGATTACACCCTGACCTATGTTCAATGGTAAAATCAAACCCCTGTAGGCTGATTGACCATCTTAACAATTTAGGATGTTCCCCCATCATCTGCATTAACCATCTCAACGGTTGGTGGTCAGACTGAGTCACAAAAGTAGATCCATGCAAGAATGGTCTAAACTTCTTCTCTGTCAAGCTGGGATGTACGTGAAGACTGCGTACCTGTTTTCTTTGATGTGGATCTTGTTGGGGCCGCCAGGCTGTAGCCAGCTGAATGACGAGTGTGTGACTCGGGGAACCCGCCTCTCCACCACCCAAATGGTACAGGGTGGAGGATGGACAGACTCCCAGCGTCACGGAAGGCACTCTCCTGATTAACGTGACGGTGGGACTGTGCAAGCACAGACAGGAGAGGCAGCAGTCAGGTTGAAGATTCAGAACAAGGTGAAGTCCAAGGTGAACGCGTGATCACACCAAACAAAGACTAAGTCGGGGCACCAATCCGCAGGAAGACACTTTCAGGCGAACTTCAGGTAGCTGGTTTGGAGATGGCTGACTAGCCCGATGGTCTGTAGATCCAAAAAGGACGAGGCACCAGGCAGGACCAGACAGGAAAAGGGGAACCAGATAGGGAAGGGAAACCAACAAGGGAGAGCCCAAGGAATAGGGAAAAAGACAAAGGCCCAATTGGTCCCAGGAGAGTCAGAGGGGAAACTGGAGCCAAGGGAACCCAGGGCGAGAACAAGGAACCCAGGCGACTGGAGGTCAAGTAGGGCAAGTGGGACCAAAGAGACCCTTGGGCAAAACTGGGCACCCAGGCAGGCAGAAGGCAAGCAGGACAAAAAGGACCCAGGGTTGAGCAGGGCACCCGAGCAGGCTGGAGGCAAGGCAAGGCAAAAGGGCCCAAGAGGACCCAGGGTTGAGCAGGGCACCCAGGCAGGCTGGAGGCAAGGCAAGGCAAAAAGGCCCAAGAGGACCCAGGCTTGAGCAGGGCACCCAGGCGGGCTGGGGGCAAGGCAAGGTGGAAGCAGGAACCACAGGAAACCAGGAGCGAGCAACACGAACGAAGCTTCCGCGTTGAGACGCGGTTAGCTTCTGCTTGCGGTTCCCTTTTATGGGCCGCCGGCACCCGCGAGGCCTGAAACGCAAGCCGTTTCGTCTCCTGGTGCCGGCGGACCCGAAACGAGGCTTGGAAGGCAAGCCCTTCCCAAAGCGCAGGCCCAATCTACGGCGCATGCGCGGAACTGAGACAGCGGTTTCCCGCGCATGCGCCGCAACCCTCCAGCAGCGGTTCCAGAAGCTCTCCTCCTGGCGGCTGCCCAGGCGCGAAAGCGCGGGTAGATCCGCCAGGAGGGAGAAGGGAGAGTGATCGCAACGGACCTCGGTCTCCCCAAAAGTGGCGTGACACTATGCCCCCTCCCAGGAAGACCCGGGGCCCCGGGTTTCCAAGGAAACCGATCATAGAACTCTTGCACTAGGCGGGGAGGGTGCACATGCTGATGAGGTTCCCAAGTACGATCACAAGCCGGGTACCCTTTCCAATCCACCAAGAAATGAAGCACCCCCATGCGATAGCGGGCATCGCAAATCTCCTGAAACTCGAATTCTGGGACCCCTTGGACGAGGACAGAGGCAGGGCGAGGGCAGGACCGACCATAGGGATCGGCCACATAGGGCTTCAAAAGGGAGACATGGAAAACAGGGTGTACATGCCAAGAGGGAGGCAACTGGAGACGGAGGGCTACGGAGGATAACCGTTCGGTTATCGTGAACGTACCAAAATACCGGGGAGCTAGTTTAACCGGTAAATTGTGAAGTGGCAGGTTTTTGGAGGACAGCCACACCTTATTCCCCACTTGAAAATCTGGTTCCAAACTCCTTTTCCTGTCAGCCTGGCCCTTCATCCGTTCCTTGGCTCTCTTCAGGATCTCACGTGCCAATTCTTGTTGTCGTTGAATGGTTGAGACCAGGACATCAGCAGACGGAACAGTACTGGTGGGCACAGGATGAAACGGCACCAATTTGGGATGTTGACCAGTAGAGCAGAAGAATGGGCTGATTCCAATGGAAGCATGAACAGTGTTGTTGTAGGATACTTCTGCGAGATCTAAGCATGCCTTCCAGTTGGACTGAGTGGCGTTGGCAAAACAACGGAGGTACTCCTCCAGGGTCTGATTAGTCCTTTCAGTAAGCCCGTTGGTCTGCGGGTGATAACCAGAACTCAATGCTCTACGTATACCCAGATGACTACACACCTTGTTCCAAAAAGCTGAAAGATATTGAGAACCACGATCCGAGATTATCTTTTCTGGGAGACCATGTAATCGATAGATTTCGTGGAGAAAGACTGAAGCCATCTGAGCAGCCATAGGGATCTTGTGGAATGGGATGAAATGAGCATATTTGGTGAAGCTGTCGACCACAACCATGATGCAAGTATACCCGTCAGAGGGAGGTAGATCAACCACAAAATCAGTGGCGATAGTATGCCATGGGTATGGTGCTAATTCACTTGGTACCAGCAATCCCAAAGGCCGTCTCCTTGGGACCTTACATTGGGCACAGACGGGACAACTCTCGATGTATCTCTGAACGTCGGTAGCCCACCTAGGCCACCAAAATTGTCGGGATATCAGTTCACGTGTAGCTCTCATCCCTCAATGCCCTCCGATGGGTGAATCATGAAACCCATGCAATATGCCCTCTCGAATCGTACCCTCGGGAATGTAAAGCCTCTTCCGGAAAAACAGGAGTCCATCATGTTCCGATACGGACTCATGCCGAAGAAGGGCCGATCTTTCAGGATCGTCCAGGTGGCGTCAGCGATAGACTGCAGATGAGATGACAGTCAATAAGAAATGTTGAGGGGAAATCAGTGGCTGATCCAAGCTGGGCGTTTCTTCCTCTTTTTCCAGGGATCGAGAGAGAGCGTCCGCTTTCAAGTTAGCAGTTCCTGGAATGTATGTAACATGAAACACAAATGGGGAGAAAAAGAAGGCCCACCTAGCCTGTCGGGGCGTTCGGCATTGCAAGGAGCGTAGATACTGCAGTTTGCGATGATCAGTACGAACCTCCACCGAAAAACGGGCTCCAAGTAGATGATGCCTCCATTCCTCAAACGCGGTTTTTATAGCCAACAGTTCCCGCTCGATAACCGCATAATTTCTTTCACTGGGACTCAGCTTGCGTGAGAAGTAGGCCACCGGATGTTCAACGGAAGTTTCTGGATCTTTCTGCAGAAGAACTGCACCAACAGCAAAGTTCGATGCGTCTGCTTCTACAATATAAGGTAGATCATCCTGAGGGTGGCGCAGAATCGGGGCGGCCATGAAGGCCGACTTCAAGGTTTCAAACGCCTGAGAAGCGAGAGAATCCCACCTGAAAGTGATCTTACTGCTGGTCAGCCTGGTAAGGGGCGCTGAGATTTGAGAGAACAATGGGATAAAGCGCCTGTAAAAGTTTGCGAATCCCAAAAAGCGTTGTAGAGATTTTACATCATGGGGTTGTTTCCACTCCTGAATGGCTTGTACCTTCTTGGGGTCCATCTCTATCCCATCCTGATTGATCACAAATCCCAAGAATTCAATACTGGATAGCTGAAAACTGCATTTCTCAGCCTTTGCGAATAGGTGGTTGAAAGACAAACGTCGAAGGACCTCACGTACATGTCTCACATGTTCTTCGATGGATCTGGAAAAAACCAAGATATCGTCCAAATATATCCAGACTGACAAACCAATGAGATCACTAAAGATGTTGTCCATAAACCGTTGAAAGATGGCTGGGGCGTTGCACAGACCGAATGGCATGACTCTATACTCAAAATGCCCAAATGATGTCTTGAAAGCCGTTTTCCATTCATCCCCGTTCTTGATGCGTACCAGGTGATACGCTCCACGTAAATCCAGTTTGGTGAAGATCCGGGCAGTATGTAGGGTTTCCAGGATATTGCGAATCAATGGAAGTGGATATCGGTCTTTAGCTGTTATGTCATTTAGTTCTCGATAGTCAACACAAGGTCTCAAGGTGCCCTCCTTTTTCTTCACAAAGAACAAGGGAAACCCTGCGGGAGATTTAGACGGAACTATGTATCCTTTCTGTAAACAATCCGACAAGTAATCCTGAAGCACTTGTTTCTCATCCCGTGTTAAAGCGTATAGTTTCCCATGGGGAATCACGCAGTTTGGTAACAACTCGATTGAACAATCAAACGAGCGATGTGGTGGTAGAGGTATATCGCCCGGTTCAGAAAACACGTGCTCATAATCGGCGTACTCCTGAGGAACATGAGAGATGGAACACACACGGACCCCACTACCATTAGAGTTCAAGGGGGTCGAAGGAGCCCGGGTCGGCTCGGACAAACAGCACTTCTGAGCACAAACTGCAGAGGAAAAGGTCAGGGTGTGCGTTCTCCAATCAATTACCGGATTATGGTGTTGCAGCCATGGTAAGCCCAGAACCACCTTGTAGGTGGGGGACTTAATGACGTCCAAAGCGAGATCTTCAAGATGGTCGGCAATCTGAAGAGGTAGACCCACTGTGAATTGTCGGACAGGCCCAGAGGACAAAGGAGTTCCGTCGATGACTTCCACAGGCAGAGCAGTGGATCTGGACAAGAGTGGAATCCGATTCACAGAGGCAAATGTTTCATCAATATAATTGCCGGAAGCCCCGCTATCCAACAGAGCAAACACCTCCAAACTTCTGCCAGGCAACTTGATTCGGATCTTCAGAGTCTGTAGCACCGCGGGTTGCATGGGATGTAGAACTGAACAGAACGTGGAAAGGTCTGAAGAAAGAGGGGGACCTGTCGCTGCCTTCCCAATACACGACAGGTCCTCTAGTTTTCCGCCTTCTTCTTCTGGGATTGTAAAGGGCACGTACCCAGAAAATGCCCAGCAGCTCCACAATAGAGACATAGATGTAACGTTCTTCTTCGTCTTCTCTCTTCCTCTGATAAAGGACCCCTCATAGCTCCTAGTTGCATAGGCTCTGGTCCGGATTCAGTAGGCCCAAATGATCCGGCAGGTAAACTGGTCGTTCTGGAACTGCCCCTCTCGAACCAACGTCTCTCTGCCTTCCGTTCTGCCAGTCTCTGATCAATTCGGAGCACCTGCTCGATTAAGTGTTGAAGAGTCTCTGGTTCGGGTATATGGAGTAACTCATCCTTGAACTCCTCTCTTAGCCCACGACGAAACAGAGTTTTTTGTGTGATTTCTGGCCATTGGGAATCGGTTGCCAGTAGACGGAAGCAACTAATGTATGTTATTATGTCGGCGTTCCCCTGTTTCAAATCCATCAACTGGTTCTGCGCAGCGGAGGCCAGGTTGGGCGTCTGGAAAACCTCAAGGAATGCTTTTTCAAAAGCTGCAAAGTCATTCAAAATTGGGCTATTGGTAACCACAAACTGAGTTGCCCAGGCCAGAGCATTGCCAGTCAAATTCCCCAATATATAACCAATCTTGGCCTTATCATTGTTGAAATGAGTCGACCTGAAAAGAAAATGGATTCGACAATGATTACAGAATTCCGCTACTTGTCGCGGATCTCCATCAAACTTGATGGGCGTTGTGTGTGCCAAGGATCCTTCCGCCTGTGAGGTACTCGGAACCCCTTGGGTTATCATTTGGCGTAGAGTTTGATTTTCCTGGCGTAAGGCGAACATCTCCGCCCTGAGTGCTTGTAACTCATTCCGCACTTCTTGCGAATCCTCCATCTCAAGGTCTGAAGGCAGGCGTCTCAATCTGTCAAGCTGGGATGTACGTGAAGACTGCGTACCTGTTTTCTTTGATGTGGATCTTGTTGGAGCCGCCAGGCTGTAGCCAGCTGAATGACGAGTGTGTGACTCGGGGAACCCGCCTCTCCACCACCCAAATGGTACAGGGTGGAGGATGGACAGACTCCCAGCGTCACGGAAGGCACTCTCCTGATTAACGTGACGGTGGGACTGTGCAAGCACAGATAGGAGAGGCAGCAGTCAGGTTGAAGATTCGGAACAAGGTGAAGTCCAAGGTGAACGCGGGATCACACCAAACAAAGACTAAGTCGGGGCACCAATCCGCAGGAAGACACTTTCAGGCGAACTTCAGGTAGCTGGTTTGGAGATGGCTGACTAGCCCGATGGTCTGTAGATCCAAAAAGGACGAGGCACCAGGCAGGACCAGACAGGAAAAGGGGAACCAGATAGGGAAGGGAAACCAACAAGGGAGAGCCCAAGGAATAGGGAAAAAGACAAAGGCCCAATTGGTCCCAGGAGAGTCGGAGGGGAAACTGGAGCCAAGGGAACCCAGGGCGAGAACAAGGAACCCAGGCGACTGGAGGTCAAGTAGGGCAAGTGGGACCAAAGAGACCCTTGGGCAAAACTGGGCACCCAGGCAGGCAGAAGGCAAGCAGGACAAAAAGGACCCAGGGTTGAGCAGGGCACCCAGGCAGGCTGGAGGCAAGGCAAAAGGGCCCAAGTGGACCCAGGGTTGAGCAGGGCACCCAGGCAGGCTGGAGGCAAGGCAAGGCAAAAAGGCCCAAGAGGACCCAGGGTTGAGCAGGGCACCCAGGCAGGCTGGGGGCAAGGCAAGGTGGAAGCAGGAACCACAGGAAACCAGGAGCGAGCAACACGAACGAAGCTTCCGCGTTGAGACGCGGTTAGCTTCTGCTTGCGGTTCCCTTTCATGGGCCACCGGCACCCGCGAGGCCTGAAACGCAAGCCGTTTCGTCTCCGGGTGCCGGCGGACCCAAAACGAGGCTTGGAAGGCAAGCCCTTCCCAAAGCGCAGGCCCAATCTACGGCGCATGCGCGGAACCGAGACAGCGGTTTCCCGCGCATGCGCCGCAACCCTCCAGCAGCGGTTCCAGAAGCTCTCCTCCTGGCGGCTCCCCAGGCGCGAAAGCGCGGGTAGATCCGCCAGGAGGGAGAAGGGAGAGCGATTGCAACGGACCTCGGTCTCCCCAAAAGTGGCCTGACATTCAGTGACCACACAATAGCAAAATATTCTCTTTCAATGGTTATCCACCTTGTTTCTGGTTCCTTCAGCTTTCAGCTGATGAAGCAGATGGGGTGCTCCCTACCTTTCTCATCCAGCTGACTCAGAACTGCACCTATACCTGTATTGGAAGCATCTGTTGCACAATGAAGGTTTGGCTGTAGTCAGGAGCTCTTAAGACTGTAGCTTGACAAAAGGGCTTTCTTAAGAACTTCAAATTCCTTGGAGCACTCTCATTCCACCTGACCTTTTTAGGAAATGTGGGTGAGGAGATCACATTCAAGGGAGAAGCTATGGACCCATAATTCTCTATTAAGTTCCTATAATAACCAGTGGGGCCTAAGAAGGCTCTCACCTGGATTTGAGTAGTAGGGATGGCCCATTCTTGTACAGCCTGTACTTTGCTAGGCAGTGGCCTTATTTCACCTCCTTCTACCTCATGTCCAAGGTACACCACTTTGCTCTGACCAATTTGACATTTACTTGCCTTTAAGGTGAGATGGGCCTGCTCAAGAGCTTACAAAACATATCCTAAGTGGTCTACATGTTCTTTCGAAGTAGGGCTGAACACTTCAATGTCACCAAGTATGCCATGCAGAAGTTTTCCATCCCATTCAGAACTTGATTAACCATCCTTTGGAATGTTGCAGGTGGATTCTTTAATCCAAAGGGCATTAGCTTAAATTGGCAGAGGCCTCCTGGGGTTGAAAATGCAGTTTTCTCCTTGGCATGGTCTGTCAGAGCTATTTGCCAATAGCCTGACGTTATGTCAAATGTACTGAGGTACTTGGCTGAACCAAGTTTGTCCACCAGATCATCTGTCCTAGGTAAAGGATGGGCATCAGTCTTCGTGACTGCATTTAGAGCTCTATATTCCACACAGAGTCTCGAGTCCTTGGACCCTGCCTTTGGTACTAGTACAACTGGACTAGACCATGGACTGGTAGAGGGTTCTATTACCCCGATATCAAGAATCTTGTTGACCTCTTCCTTTATGTGGGTTCTTGCATTATCTGACATCCTGTAACCTCAGTTACCAGTTAGAATATCATGCTGGCCCCAAGGGGGTCAAGCCTGGTGATAGTGAAAACAGGGAGGCAAACTGATTTAACAGACATATGCACTCCTCCTGTTCCAGCGTCAGATTAGAAGAGAGATTAACTCCTTCTATTTTCTCATCTAAAGGTTGTCCCCTGAGGAGATCAGGTAGAGGTTCACTCTCTTCCTCCTCTTGAGCTGAAGCTAGAAGCAAAGCTCCCACTTTTGGTCTTGAGACATAGGTTTTTAGACGGTTGGTGTGAAAGACCCTGGGGACCTTCTTAGGATTGCCTAACTCTACCAGATAATTGACCTCCAAGTTTTCCCACAACCTTGAAGGGTCCAATCCATTTGTCCTGTAAGGCCCTCTGCCTTGTAGGTACCATAACTAAAACTTGCTGGTCTTGAGTAAACTCAACCATGTTGGCCTTCTGGTCATGCCAATGCTTCACCAGAGCCTGACCTGCTTTTAAGTTATCAGATGCTTCTGTCAACATGTCATTCTCCTCCGGAGACCTAACACATAGTCAGTGACACTCACTGGCTTGGGAGAAGGAGCACTCTCCAACACCTCCTTAATTAGGGCCAATGGACCTCTAAGTGGATGACCATAGAGAAGCTGAAAAGGAGTAAATCCAACTCCCTCCTGAGGGACTTCGCTATAAGCAAATAGAAGGCATGGCAGTAGAAGGTCCCACTTTCTTCTAAGGGGTTATTCTAAAGCACCTATCATGCTCTTCATAGTACAGTTAAACCTCTCTACCAACCCGTTTGTCTGGGGATGGTAGGCAGTTGAGAACTTGTAAGTCGCTCCACAGTTTTTCCGCATGGCTTGTATGTAGTGGGACATAAAATGTCATCCCCTGTCAGAGAGGACTTCCTTAGGAAAACCTACCCTGGTAAAAATACCAAGTAGGGTCTTAGCAACAGCCTGAGCTGTAACAGTCTTCATAGTTATAGCTTCAGGATACCTAGTAGCATGGTCGTCTACAACCAATATAAATCGATTGCCTGAAGAGGTTGGAGGGTCTAAGGGACCAAATATGTGGATTCTTACCCTCTCAAAAGGGACTCCCACCACTGGGAGAGGCAACAAAGGTGCCACATTCTTGGCTCCACTCTTGCCAGATGTCTGACAAGTGTGACAGCTACAGAATGTATCTACATCAGACCCCAACTTAGGCCAGTAGAAATATAGAGAAAGCCTTTCCTTGGTCTTCTTGAAGCTTAAGTGACCAGCCAAAGGAATCTCATGGGCTAACTGTAGGAACTGGTGTCTTGTCTCTAGAGGCACTACAAGTCTTCTGTAGTCCCCTGGGATAGACTCAGTTGGTTCACTGTAGAAGAGGCCATCTTCCCATTACAACATATGCTTCCCTGGCTCTTGCCCGTCCAGCTGGGAAGCTGCCTGTTGGCGAAGACCTTCAAGAGTAGGGCACACTCTTTGACCTCTGCTGAAGTCTGCCCTACAAGAGCCACCTTCTGTCAGTAAAGACCGCAGCTCAGGATGGTCTTTAGGATCCAGATCTCCAATAGGGGTAAGGTCTTCTTCCAGCTCTGAATCCTGAGCAGCTGATTCAACCTTTCTTGGTTGTTCCCCACACACAGCCTCAGCTGGTGGAGCAGTCACACGTGTGACTTTGGACAGTCCTCTCAGGGATGCCCTTGTTGGTAGTACAGGAGTGCTTTCTGGCTTTTTCTTTGAGACCTTGGGTTTCCCCTTTGTCTCATTCTTCTTTAAAATAGCAGTTAGTAATTCCTGTGGACTGGGTGTTATAGATTCCTCTGTAACATCCACTAGAGAGTCAGTTAAGGTAGTCTCTCTGGCCTTCCTTGGTGTGCTCCCGTTTTATTTTGCTGTGAGGCGTGGGGGTACTTGATACAACTCCAAGAGTTTTTAAGTCATTCCCCAGCATGACTCTCCCATGTACCTCACTTTGCACACTAACAGGTAACTTGACAGTCATGTTGTTGCACTGGATGAGAGCTGGTAGTCTAGGAAGCATTTGGACAGGGCCTCCAGCAAGCTTAGTGAGGCCTTTGGGTGCCTTAGCAACATCCTCAGGTTTTAAAAAAGATTCATCCACCACTGTAATGCTGGCCCCAGTGTCTCTAATGGCAGGGGTCTCCTGACAATTTACAAGTACACTGTTCTTGTAATATTCTTTGGTGTTGTCTGGAATTGAATTATACACATCTAAATGCTGATGTTCCCAGAGACCCAGGGACACTACAGAAACACTAGCAGAGGCTCCAATGGGGTCCCCATCAGTAATTGAAATGTTCCACTTGTCATTTGTACTTCTCCCTCTGGGGTAAAGGCTAAGGAGGCAGTGTGGCCTCCTGAAGGTTTACCCTTGCATCTGGGATCCCCTTTCACATGATCAGTAGATGCACAAGCATAACATTTTCCAAATGTTTTGACAAATGGGGGCTTCTGCTGACCTTCTGGTTTGGCACCAGTGTTTTCACTAGCCTGTTTTGGTTTCCCTTGGGGCTTATCCTTTTTCTGTTTGGGGCCCTCTTTTGGATTGGAGGTATTAGAATTATCTTTGCCATCTTTCTTTTGCTGCTTCCCATCATCCTTCTGAGTTGCCCCAGAATCCTTGCGAGTAGCCCTGTTGGCAACCCACAAGTCAGCAGCCTTTGCTAACTTTTTTGGATCAATTTCCTTAGTCAGCCAAGGGCTGTCTCAGCTCAGGAGAACAGGCATCAAAAATAGATTCTAACAAAAATTGATTTCTCATTCCTTCAAAAGTGTTAACTCTGTAACCCTTTACCCAACCATCTATGTTCTTCAAACATTCACACACGCAGGTAGCCCAAGGGCTACAGTCATGCTTTTTGAGGGTCCTAAACCTCTTAAGGTACTGGAAAGGAGTTTTCCCAAATCTAGCTATCAATGCTAGCTTCACATTTTCATACTCCAGTCTTTCAAGTTCCCCCACCTCCATTACAGTATCAGTTGCAACCTGGGGGAGCCTAGACAAAGCCAAGGCATCAACTGATTCCCTGTGAAAACCTGAATCCCATAGTGATACTCAAAAGCAGCCAACCAATCCAAAATATCAAGTCTCACTTCATACATACTCGCAGCTTCTTTAGGCATGCAAGGTCTCTTGGGACTGGAAGACCTAGAAGACTCTGGGATAGAGCCATTTTCAAGAGACACTTTCTTCATTTCAAGAGCATGATGCATTTCCATTTCTCTGAGTCTGATTTCTTGATGTTTACTTTCAGTTTGCATTTGGATTCTTTTGAACTCTAACTCAAGTCTCATTTTTTCAGGAGACACACATTCTGGACTGGTAGGGTCCCTGTGTCTATAGGTTGAGGGCCTAAAGCAGGTAGAGGCGCAGTGGGGCTCACATCCTGGGACTCCTCTGACTCTTCTAGCTCCTCAATAACATTAGAGTTAGACTCTGAATCATTATCATCCTCATCAACACTATCCACATTTGCTGAGGGGGTGGGGGTTATAGCTCTACCTCCCAGGCTTTGATGATTCAACAATTTCTCAATCAATTCATTTTTCTTGCCTTTAACAGAGAGTACCTAACCTTACACATATCTTTCAGTTGATCTACTGTTAGAATGATCAGGGCTTCCTGTTTGAAGTTATCCATATTTGCATTATGAAGCAATTGCTTTTCTAGTGATGCTTAGCCGTGTGAAGGTTATTTGAACAAAAGTAAGAGCAGCACTCTCAATGTAACAACTACACTTTATCCTCACCACTTGCCACCAGTGTTAGGCAGAATTGCATGCAGTACCCTCTGGGACCATCACATAAATTTAGGACTACGGGTGTAAGCAAAACCAACCTTTGGTATAGGTCTGTACTACACAGTTTATGGTAGCGAGCTGAGCAGCCAGGCTTATCTCAAGAGGGAATGTGAGCAGTACAAGGATGTTACACAGAGGTCTTACAATCACAGTGGTTCAAGTAGACACTTACACTCAAGGTTTCTTGGTAAAACACTTATTAATGTATAACACAATCATTTAGAAAACTAGAGAGGCAACTTAATATTATACACAAACACACTTCAGTACTGAACCAATAAGTTTGAATAATTTAGGCTCCCCTGAAATAGGAGCAAAATGGCATTTCAGTTACTTTACATGGGAGTAAAAGGCACAAGTTAATAGAATAGATCACAAATAGTTTCTTAGGCAGTGCAAATAGTTTAAGTTCACTAGAGGACTCGATTCAGTTCAATAGGCCTAGGCCAAGGTCCATGGACTAGTGTCTTGGATAGGAAAGAGCAGTTCTTGTAATTAACGGTAAAGTCTTTGCAAAAGTTCTTAGAAGTAGTTTGTACGAAAAAGAATCATATGTTGGGTGACCAGCAGATTATGCCTGCAAGTTGGGGAAGTTCCACGAACTTCACCGCGAGAGAAGCGTTCTCTCAATCTGGTTGGCACAGTACCTTTTAATATGAAGAACAAGATGCAGCTGAAGACGTTGGTTCCTGGCAGTTCCTGCAGATCTCACTGTTCCTGAGCCTCAGTCGTAGGGACAAGAGGGAGGACATCGGGGGACTCCTGCACTGCACGGGATTATCGGACAAAGCTGACAAAATGGAGTCACTTCAGTTCGAGTAGGTGTCGTCAAGCACACACGCTGGTGTCCTTCCCCCTGGTTAAACCTAACCAGCTCCGAGAATGGTATCCAGCTCTGAGAATGGTATCCAGGTGGCTTACGAGTTGATTGGTCCCACCAACTCAAAGGAAGAAGTCGTCCTTGAAGGGGCTTCTCTGTCGAGATGAACTTGGTAATTCGGACCTGCAGCAGGGCTTCCCCAGGCAAACAAACGGTCCAGGAGTTGCAGCAGCCATCCTCTTCCAGCTCTTCTTCGGTTCTTTAGTTCCAGTGGTTGACTCTGCTTTCCAGTCCAAGAGACTCGCCTTTTAAACCGCTTTCTCCCTTTTCATCCTAGCTGTCTCACCCCACAAGGTGGCAGTCCTTGCCGGACAGTCAGCTAGCCAATCACGCCAGAGTGCATTTGGGTCTCCTAGGAGACTAACTAAGCACAGAGAGTTTCGGGCACCTCCCTCACTTCCTGCCCACCCCAGACACTCGGGCGCCAGAGGCAGTCTTCAGTCCTGAAGCCCACCAAAGTCGTACGAACAAAGGGACAAAACCTGGTTTGGCACGCAGAGACAAAGTCCAGAAGGACCTTTCCAAAAAGAAACATTGAAAAAAGACCGGAATCTGTTTAAACAAAGGGGCTTAAGGCGTCATCTTGAAAAACGTGGCTCCCGCAATTTTTACCTACCGGTGTTCGTGGTCGGGAAACATCATGGTATTTCATTGTAAAACCACTGTCACCAGACGTTTCGATAGGAAAGACTGCTACATGAGTATTTGGACACAGGGGATACTAGGTAACCCCTCCAGTACTCTATTGTAAGATAGTGTGTGCTGGGTGTAGGAATTTGGAAAGACTAGTAAAGTTAATTTCACTTTACATTTTCTGGGGAACAGTAGTTAATCCCAGAGAAGGTATTTAAACCTTTTGGAATTCTAAAAGACATCCTTGTGTTACTGCACTGAGGGTGCTGTGTAACACACATGAAAAGATGATGCCTATGGCGTTATCTAAAACCCCATAATCAAAGAACACAAGAGTAAAACAAGCATCAAAATACAAAGAGTGGGGAAAAGGGCTCACACTCTTTCCAGGTAAGAAAATCAAGTCTTCAAAATCCAGCAAAGTTGCTGGGGATCTCTAAGGTGAAGGTAATTAGCACATTTATGAGAATTCTCCCTAACAACCTCTGACAATTTGATCTGTGCAGTTGCACCTGGAGCGTTCCAAGTGCCAGATGGAATTATCAATAAACTATCTGACCCAAATAATCAGACCGACTCAAAGAATATGGCAAAATACTACTTTATTATCAGCTCAATAAAGTAGGGAAACCTGGAGAACAAACATATTGAAGCTCACTCAAGAATACATTTCAATTACACACAATCTTTGTATTCGATGTACGTCTGCTATGACATCATTTTACCTGCCAAATGGTAAAAACCTATCAAAAGAAGGGATTGGTTAGGGGAACCTATATACCTATACTTTGTTTAGGTGTTAGTAATACATTTGGCTGCCCCTTATCTGGTAGGCATGCCTTGAACTACTTCTAACTACATATAATACAGATTACTAACAGAATGTCATCGGCGGATAATGTATGGTCCATTGCTACATAGGCCCTCGTGATTGGTTGGCATTCTCTCCCAACCTTGGACATTCAGTTTGTTAGCAGCACGTAAGCAAAGCGAAACTCTGGTGTGGGAAACAACGTCCGAAGACTGCCTATTTGGCCAAATAGCCTACCATATCTCATCGGTTGGGCCCTAAACCAAGGCTGCTTATTTGTAGTTGACCTTGCGGACTGTTCTCTTCCTCAGGGCTTTTAAGGGAGTGAAGGTATATTGCCATCTTTGTCTGGATGTTAATGAACAGGCCTTGTTTTCCAGTCTTGCACCACGTGTGAGACTATGATTTTGTCCATTCTGATCTTTTATTTAGTGGTATTTGATTCCAATATCATGGGTCCTATTATTCCTCTTGGCCTCTGGAGACTTGGTTCCTCCGTCTTGCATATGCTTTCTGCATATTTGATTGTTCAGTACTTAGCACTTGCAAATGTTCACTCCTTTGCTTAATCGAAGAGAAACATGTTGTGCAAATGTGGATTATCCTCTTTGACTGCTTTCGTGCCTTGCTATTGCATCTTGCTATGGAATTCTTGACTTCACTTATAGCTCTTCCATGTTCACTGGTGTTTGCAGACATCCTACCTCATCAGTTAGAGGGTACATTCGATATGGTTGTCTGAGCGCATAACTTCTTTCATACTTTTGATGCAGAATTGGGATGATACCTGGTGTCCCACACAGGGTCTTACCGTTCTTTCAATATGACTGACGTGAGGGGGTGGGCACTATAGATGACGTGTACATCTGCCTCCCTACATTTCCCCCCCTCTGGTCGAGTCCTCGGCCACCTCCTCAATTTTCTTCACCTTTTCTTCACACTGTGGCTTCTTGGGAATCCATATCTTCTTCACCCCCCCTCGTGTCACCTGCATCCTTTGTGCTCATCCTCACACCAAGTCATATGGCAAGACTCCTGAGTCGGTTGACAGAATACACAACATCCCATATTTCTTATTATGTGTGGGGTAATAAAACATTATTCCTGGGGGTACCAGGGAACTTCCTTTCAGGTGCTCACGGGTGGTCCTTTCAGTATGTGTGTGCTCATCAGTCACAGCATTCACATTGATTATCTTCATCCCAATAGCTTTCTTTGCTGTCTTCTTTCACGGTCCTATGATTATTCGTACAAGACAGAATCCTAGCAATACCAACACTAGTATTGCTCCCAGTAGTTTAAAGGCATTTGCCATCCAGGTTGTAGCCCATGAGATCCAAGACAAAAACTAATCTTTATCTTCGGTCTCATCTACTTCTTTCACCATCTTTGTATGCAGGGTCGACGGAATAGTTATTGCTTCTGTCAGGGTTCCATTTTCTCCATCGTGGGCAGGTGTGCAAGTACAGCAAGAGTGCCCTATCTTGACACACGCCTCCTTCCATTGCTGTAATCAACTCCAGGACATACCGGTTCTGGAGGGCCATGAGTCTGATGGCCCTCAATTCTTCGCTAGTCGCATTAAATCCTTTTATTGTCGTGTTCATTGCCTGTAGTAGTTCCCACCTGGTGATTTGTAACCATTTGACGTTCACTGCAGTTTAAATTCCTGCATTAATATAGCTGTAAATATTACTGCCGTCTTGCTGAAAATTTTATGCTCATCTGGGATGTCACGGTAAGCATTTATTGATTTTTGCCGAAAAATGGTTCTCCTCTGTCGGGTGAGGCTAAGCTGCTTCTAGTTCTAAAGGAATAACCTGTCAATAGTCATCATCCATTGGTATTTCTGGCCTAAATGAAAATTTGTCAGGTATTCTCAACAATTTACCTACCAACCTAGGAAGCCATGTCAACAAAATATTCTCTCAGTACACAAATCATTGTGGATCTAAAAGAACACCTCAAAATGCCTTGACGAAATGCCATAATATTATGGATGAAAAGCCAATTCATTGTACAGAATGAGGTTGCCAAAAGTATTCTAAGTAAACTTATCAATCTTCTTGCTGGCATTGTGTCTCTTATAAGTTGGAAAATTCCCATTTTTATTTTTTTTTTAAATTCAACGTATAATTTTGAAACCTTTTATAAACCACATTTTTTTTTATAATGGGAATTGTAAAATGATCGCAATAATGACCCTGAAAATAATAACTGTTTTAGGCTTTCCCAACAATGTGACCGTATCAACGTGTCGTTTCACCAAAGCTGGGTAAAACAGAAGAATGTATGTAAAAACAGCCTACAGAAATGTGTGCAACATTATTTTTATTGGTGGTAACGTGTTATGTGCAAACTTTGGGTTTTATCTCCAATGTATTTTCTCTTTAGCCTAACTGGAATTGCTGCAAAGTTTATTTCCCTTCAAACTTGTGAATAGCTGAAAGTTCCAATTGTCTTTATTTCGATGGGTCTTTATTTTGGCTCTTGGTAGCCGACCACCTCATCATCCGTTGAACTTCTTCTCTTGCTTCACTGTCAGCGGGTGCAGGAGGAGGCCGGGTCTCTCCTTTTTAGAGTTTTACGTCATTCAAGTGCAGACAGGCTCTTCTTCCTTTGAGTTTCACAGAAGTGTGAGTGGCCCCCTCTTCTAGGTACGGTCTGTCAAAGCGTGGCTTATTCCAAATGCGTACAAAACCTTTTACAAGCACCTGCTCCTCTGGGTACACACTGGGTTGCTGTAACAAGTCAATAGGATCAATTGTTTGGCTGTCTTCATCCATCTTCTTCGACCCGTCCCTCAGATTTTTGATCTGTTGAAAAATAAAAGAAACAGCAGTCATATTTGTTAAATAATCGTGCATCTCATCTCTTGCAAATACCATTTCCCTGTGGTTGATAGGCAGATGAAAATGTTATGTCTAATGAGAGTAAAATGTTCAAATAATTCACTTACAAAATGCGGCCCGTTCTCAGGCCGCAGGACTTCGCACACACCCCATTTAGGAAACACCTCACGTGTGAGAAACTTGGCAGCACATGTGGCATTGGGGTGCGTACATGGACCTGCTTCAATCCATCTGGAAAAGGGACATACTAACATGTATCTATATACATTACATGTTTGTAACATATCCACATAATCTATATGTAGATGCTGAAACGGACCACTGTGTCTGGGAATTCCTCCTCTCACTGTTCCACAAGATGTGCCCTGCTGGGTACTTCTGGCACACAATGCAGTTCACAATAAACTCTGCCACGTGTTCTAACACATTTGGTAAAAAAACAATCTTCTGCAATCATGGCAGCAAGACTCTCTCTAGTTTTGTGTGTGGGGTAGTAAAGCTGCTCCAGCAGCACCTTCAATAATGCTAGAGGCATAACTGGCTTTCCATTGCTGTCCTGTCTCCAAGAGGCCTCAGTGGGGGTTAAAGAAAACCCTGTCCCTGCAATAAATCCTGCTCTTCTTATGGTGCTCGACCTTGTAGCTCATTTAACTGTACAATGGATAACATATTAAAACCTTCCTTCACCATTATACATCGTCCTGACATTTACTTAATACTTTTGACTTCAAAATCAGAAATATTTGGGAAATGTGAGGCCCTTGTTGCTTCGTCTCGACTTCGTTACTGTGAGAAATACTGTCTGCCCTCTTACTATGGGCTGCGCATTTCACCACGGCGATACCCAATGGGAGTTTTAATGTCGTAATATGTATATCCAATCGAGATGCATGCTGCACTGGTGTGCCAGCTGTGCGGAGGCAGCACCTCCTTTTCCAGCGTGACAATCCTGTGTGTATAGTTGATGTCACATAGGCGGAGTCAGAGTACACAGTCACTTCCTCGTCCACATATCTCTGGAGTGCAGCGATAAGCACCACTAATTCTGCAGCCTGTGCTGAGCAATTTGAAGACCGTCTCGCACTTGTCACTAATCAAATTCACCATTCTTTTTTTAACTTCACTACTGCAGATCCTGTATCTTTCTTCTGTTTGGTCAATTCTTGAACCCTCAATGAATAGGATTTCCCCCTCTCCGAGAGCATTTTCTCTAACATTGGGAATATCGTAAAATTCTGTATACATTGTGCAATCATGTACATAGTCCTCCTTCCCTACTTGTTCTGCTATAAATGTTGCTGGGATTCACTACTCTACATCTAACCATTTTGATCAGTGGATTTGGAATAATAACTTCATACCCTGATGCTCTTTGTATAGTCAATGTACTTTTGGGTTTCTCTAAAATGGCAAATATGGAATACTCGATGAATAA
Source organism: Ambystoma mexicanum (assembly GCF_040938575.1). Classification (NCBI taxonomy): domain Eukaryota; kingdom Metazoa; phylum Chordata; class Amphibia; order Caudata; family Ambystomatidae; genus Ambystoma; species Ambystoma mexicanum. The sequence continues at coordinate 180,019,966 of NC_090941.1, read as the reverse complement.
CGTCATTGAGCACCCCATTGTAATACTTGCAGCTTTTCTAATCGCGAAAGCAGCAGCAGTTAAGGTTTGTTCGCAAAGATAATGTCCTTTCATTACCTGGCCTAAAATCCCACTATAGTAAGCTAATGGTTTATGTTCATGACCTAATGTCTTCTTCTGCGTGAGGGCTGCTGTCATTACCTCTCCATTTGAATGTGAGAATAAGTAAAACTCTGTTATAATCTGGAATCCCTAACACATGGGCTATATAATCACCCTTTTTAATTCTTCAAATCCTTCAGTCCTTCATCTGTACATGTTATTTTGCTTTTATTTATCTGTGCTTCATTTAGTGCTTTTAAAAGTGGTAAAATGTATGTACTGTAATCAAAAACCCATGCCCTGCAATAATTAAATGAGTGTAAACGCTGTTGCACTTCCCTCACCGTCTCAGGTATTGGAGTTTTCATGATCACTTCTGCTCTCTCCGCTGTCACTTTTCTTCCTTCTTGAGAGATTAGCTGTCCTATATACAGGACCTCTTCCTGACAGTACTATAATTCCTCTTTGTCTACTTTGTATCCTTTCTCTGCTAGTATGGTCATTAGTCTTTTCTGCACTTTCTTCTGTCTCGCTACACACTAGTATATCATCTACATACTGAATTATTGTACTCCCAAATTGTACATTTCCCAGGTCCAAATGAAGGACCCTATTAAAGCTTGAGGGGGACTCGCAGTAACTTTGAAGTAATCTTTTATGTTTAGAGTGCTGGTTCCTATATGAAAATGAGGGCAAATCTTGTGAGCCCTCATGAAGGGGAATTGAAAAGAAGGCATTTTTGAAATCTGTAACTGTCAAATATTTGTCTTTGGCTGAAATATTGCATAATATCACAGCTGGATTCAGAACCAGAGGAAACTCTGCTTCGACAATATTGTTTAGGGGTCGTAGATCCTGGATAAATCTCCAGGACCCCCCTGTTGTATTTACTGAGTGCACAGCAGTGTTACATGGGGATTGGTAATGGCACCAATATTCCCTACTGTACTAAAGCGTAAATGGTTTCAAATACACCTTTGTCTGCTTCTCTGGACATGGGATACTGTTTTGCTCGTGACAAAATTGCTCCAGGCTTGAGCTAAATTTTAAATGTTCCTGCTCTGCTCATTAGAGCCACGTCATGTGGACAGTTGCTTCATAAGTTGCTTGGCACCTTTTCGAAATCTTCCTGGAAAAATGACTGCTTCTTTTTCACCATTGCCATTCTCTTTGATATTTCTCTATTCTCAACTTTAATCCAATGAGTGAGACATAGGAAAAATACTAATTCATCTTCTGAATTATCATCTCTAAACAATTGTTCGTCTGTTAAATTTGTTAGTCTGTATCCTTCGCCAAGAGCTATTACTGCTCTCCATCCTCTTCCCTCATCTGTCCCATAAACAACCACTCTTTCCTCTTACCACTGCTGCTTCTAGTTCTAAAGGAATAACCTGTCCATCGTCCTCATCCATTGGTATTTCTGGCCTAAACGAACATTTGTCAGGTATTCTCAACAATTTACCTACCAATCTAGGAAGCCATGTCAACAAAATATTCACTCAGTACACAAATCATTCTGGATCTAAAGGAACACCTCAAAATGCCTTTTGGCCTGTAAATGCTCATATGAATTCCCTTACATTCATATAATGTATCCTTGGATTAGAATACACTATCCCTTTGGCAGCGAAAGATATTGTTGGGTTTATTTTAGTCATCAGGTCACGTCCTAATATATTAACTGGGGTCTGCCGAGAGTACAATAGTGGCATAGACGGGTCATGTTCTCCAATAGAGATTGGTAATTTTGACATTAAAAGGAACTAAGCTCCTAGCCACAGAGAATCACTGTGCATTCATGGCAATGCCAGACATTGGATACTTCCTCTCTCGAACAAAGGAAAAAGTCACTCCAAACTCTACAAGAAACGAAAATGTCTTGCCTCTTATCATTACCCTGACCCTCGGTTCCTCCAGGGGGTCTGGTGTCACTGGTAGTACGGAACACATCATGTCTCTCCTATTGTGGATATAAATTCATCCCTGTACCTGTGAAAGGATTTCTTCCTACCACGGTCACACTCCCTATCTTGGGTGTGGATGCTTGTGTATTCCCATTCCATTGTGGCACCATTGCTTGTTGTGTCTGTGCTTGCTGAATTTGTACTTGCTGTGTTGGCATAGATGCTGTGTTTGCCCTTGTGGCAATTGCGATTGCGACTGAACTTGTTGCGCTTGCTGTATTTGCCGCGCACGTGTCTGATTCTGTGTGATCTTGGGCATAATATTCCGGTAGGTCTGTTTTATACTGTGGAGAATAGCCCAACCCTCCTCTTGAAGCGTGCTTGTTCTGCTGCATGCCCCCTCTACTTCTGCATGTTCGGGCTATATGCCCTATTCTCCCACAATTCCAGCATTGTTGCCACTGTCCTCATTAAATCCTCCTCCCCTTGAGGGTTTTGAAATCTGCCTCTTCCTCGTGGTCCATTCCCTCTACCTCTAAATGATACCTACCTTGATCTATAGGATACCCTACATTGTTTGGCTGCGCTGGCTTTAACTCGTGTTGCCACACCTTCACCACTTGTCAACACTGCTTCTGCTATCGCAGATTTTGTCAATTGTTTCTGAACTAACTGTGCTTCCTCCTGCTTTCTACTCTCGCTTTCTTCTTATTCTTCTTTTGTAGTAATCGACAATGACGTACGATAGTCAACTGTATTTCTGGCCATGGCTACGCTTCCATTCCTACTTGTTTCTTCAACTGCTTTTGCACTGGCTTGGGCAGTCCCTGACATAAAATATGATGGATTAATGCTACCGGTTTATCCCACGGTTCTCTCGTCTCAAGCTGCCAACGCTCCTGAATCTCCTGAATAAAAGCAACAGGATCCTCGTCCTCACCAATTTTCTTGTCATAATCGCACCCATGACTGATGTATCATGATATTGTACTCTAAGTGCCCTCCATACGTCTGCTCTGCAATTGTTAAATGACACTCCATCGTGTGTCGTGTTTTGCGCTGTCATACTAGCATATCCTACTTGTCTCCAAATGTCATCAGCTCTCTTCCCTTGGATAGCTGCTAGAAGGCCTTTTATGTCACCCACTGGCAACGTCATTCCCGCTGTCATTCTTTATAACTCCTAAATCCATTCTCCTGCACCTGCAGTCAAATTCAGTAATTTATATTTCAAATTATCTTTTTCCATTTGTGGTCTCGGTATATATTGTGGTCATCGCCCTCCTTTCTCTAATAATGGGAATTGTGCAAATCCTGGTTCACGATCATAACCGCATAAGCTTCTTGTCTTCCAGTTGGTGCTTGTTTCGCCAGTTCGTCTCCGTCCTGGCAATGACCTTAATCTACTTACGTGCTGGTGGTCATTCAGAATACAGTGTCAGTTCTGGTGTTTTTTCTTTTGGATCTTCTAAATCTGACCACTTTACCCCTCTTTCAATGTTTGGATCTATTGAAAAACTGCATGCGCCTTCTCTTTGCGCTCTTTAATTTTCTTCCCTTTCTTCATCCCTTTCTTCATCTAACATCATTATACCCCAGCTTGTATAGCTGTCATCCCTTTCCTCGTCATCAAGATCTAGCCTACTTAAGGACAGAGTTCTATGCTCCTCCAACATTGTCATCCACTCTTCCTCCTGTTTCTTTTGGTGGAGATCCTCCAATGCTCATTTTGGTTTTATAACCATCTTGGCATGTAAAACAGCTCGGAATGCAATTAATTTCGGCTAACAACCTGTATGTGACGCAGCCGTTCTTTTGCACATTCGCCAACTAGGTAACAAAGTACCCAAACACTCCAACATTTCATCGCCCCTTTTCACACGTGCTGGTGCGCATGGGTGCTGTAGACTGTGCAACATATTCCTTTTGGTGCAATAAAAGACTTTGCTGTGGAGCCATCGCCTGCTTGTTTTTCATCAATGTTAACTGGTCATAGTAAAAGGCATCATTAGGAGTATGGTGGAAACAGTAGAAATATGTTCTTTCTTGTTAGCTCATGATTAAAAACCAATACAGGTTCCTCGTTGTAAGGAACTCATGGTGGCAATAGTAAACAAGTGACCGCATTTCAAGGGTGTTTATTAAACTGTATATGCAGGTTGGGAAAACTCCTAACCTAAGATGGGAGCAAGCTTCGACCATCAAATGAAAATTAAGGCAGTCATTGTTGTGTCTTTTCAAAAAAAGAGCCTATACTAAAAAAACCTATTCCCAATCCTTAAAACTAAATATATAAAGAGTGTGGGATAGGGTTCACAAGAAAGAAAGAAGTGTTCACAAATAATAAGTCAGGATGTGGTAGCCAGGGGTTTCCCTTCCCCACGTTTTGAGCACAGCAAACTCTGGAGCTGTCCCAGCACGAGACGACAGTTCCATTCTCAGCTATCAGGACCTTCGGTGATTGTCTTTTATTTTTTTTCTACCAAAAAGTCTCTTGCCTCCGAGGACCCACTGTGTTCAAACATAACAGGCAAAAATTCCTTTCCAATCGTACTTAGGGTGATGATTCTCCACCCCTGGGTCTCCCTCTTCTGGGTTCAGACCCCTCTCGAGTGTCAGCCTCCCTCCGTCGGGTTCACTATGGCTTGTATTTAAACAACTTGATCTGTTAACTTCATGTGTCGTGGGTATTGGCTTTTCACATCTAGATCCCCCTCTTCCATGCTCAGACCTCTCTCGAATAGCAGCCTCCCTCTGTTGGGTTCACTATAACTCTCATTCAAACGCTTTCTCCTTTTGCTTTCACAAATCTGTGGGTGACGGCTTTTCACCCTCTGTGGGTGACGGCTTTTCACCCTTGGCTCTCCCTCTTCTGGGCTCCGATTCTTGAATGTTAGCCTCCCTCCGTCGGGTTCACTACGGCTTTTCACATAAACACTTTCACCTGTTGCATTCACAAGTCTCATGTCTTTTTAACCAATGAACTGCGGACATCTCTGTCGGGTTCACTCTTGTCATCACATTGTTCTTTAGGGCATCATGCTTTGCCCCTTCCTGTCAACATCCTCTTTAGGGCATCATGCTTCACCTCTTCCTGTCAACATCCCTCAGTCTTATTCACTCTTGCCAACCACACAGTTCCTTCTCCTTTCTCACTAAGCAGGATTCTGTCCCTTAGCTTTTGAATGGTTTTTATGTCAGACTTTCGAATATACAAAGGATTTTACTAGACCTCAGTAGGACCAGTTTAACCCCTTTTCCTTGCAGCTCTCCTAAGACCTTCTGATATCAGTAGTTTCAACACACGTGGGATCAACCAGAGTCTCTCAAGTGAGCACCCACGTGGTGCCGGACCCTTCTACAGCTGGTTGGTGCCCGGACCCTTCTGCAGCTATTTTCCGGCTTTCGTTCAACACGGTTCAGTTTCTTATCGCTCTCCCCTCGACTCACCGGCTGTGATGAACCACTTGGCTTTTCTTGTATCTGGAGTCAAGGACAGTACCGCGGTAGCAGGCGTCTCTCTCTGTCCTGCTTATCAGCGTAGGCATGCTTTGTGTACCGTTGACATCTGCTGCAACACATGCTGGCTATTGTTCGCGGTCTTATGATTCCTTTCATCGAGGTTTCCCGGGTCTGGATCGAAAAGGGCAAGGTTGTGTCCCTCCTTGTCATCCCCTTCGGTTCTCGACGCCTTTCTTCTCCTCTTGAATTGCCATACTGGGATAGCTGTCTCGTTGTGTGGTCTGCCTTGTTGGTCTTGTGCTCTCATGCTCCACCTTTTATCCCTGTGGGGAAAGGAAAGGGCTGTCGGGTGTGTGCTCCTGGTCAATTGCCTAACTTTGCCTGACCCTTGATTTGGGACATGTCAGCTAAACCGTGTTGGCATTTGTCACAGTGTAAAACAAATATGTTGGAAAAGGAGGGGTGTAGAATTTCTAGATCTAGCGGGTAGGATGGGGAAGAGGTGTTGTATGGAATTATAACCCTCGTACTCGGGTGGGGCTGGGGGGGAGATGGTAAACTCAGAAGGACGAGATTGGTAGGGTTTGTGAAATACACGGGACTGACCAGGATTATTATCGTGAATGGAACAGGGGGGATTGTGTGAACGGTAGTATTTTGTCAAAGTTGACTGGGTGTTCGGAAAGAATAATCATAGGGATGTGGACAAGAATGGTTGGGAGTTTTCGGGTAGTGAACAGGGATTCTGGGAGACATGGTTTCTGAATGTTAACAGGGTTTGGGATCCTAGGGGATTTGTTATAGATGGAGGGGTTGTTGGATTTGGGCAAGAGAGAGGAAGGGAGGCAGATGAGGTACAGCCTACTAAAGCCTCAGGGACTCCGTCCTCCTTATCTTCTCTGGTATATTACTGCGTCTCACCTGGGGCATTTCCCCAAGCACAACCCTGGGCTACCCTACCCAGGTGATCCTTCCTCACTCGTCCACCCCCTGTGTTGGGATCCGAGAGCGCCAGACCTTCCCTGGCCACCTGAATAAGGGATTCTCGCTGTCTACTTGAAAGAATACCCTCATGTTTCCCACATAGTCCAGCAGAATATGTGCTCTGTCAGAGAACCATTATCTTGCTAGCGTTGCAAAAAATAAAACCCAGGTTCAAATGCTTGGGGTACAAGAGGGTGTTCAGACATTTTCTGAATTTTACTGAGTGCATGCGGTTTCTCATACGTTGAGGGAGGTTATTCCAGAGATCAGGATCGACATCAAAGGAGTCTGCTACCCAATCATAGCCCTTTTCAACTGTTTTGGAGCAGTAACATTGTGGATGTGGATAGGAGTGTTCTTGCACATTTGGTGTCAGAAGCTAGTTTTTTTAGGAGAGCTGGAATTTTGACCCCCAAAGCACAATGAATGCAATCATGAACATGATTCTCTGTTGTATGGGGAGGCAGTATAGCTCTTTCAGGGTATTGTGGCTCCTGTGACGAGGACCCAGGAGAGAGGCTAGTTTATTAGGTCTGGGAGACCCAGGAAGTTGCTGTCCTTTCCATGATGCTGGCCCCGGATGCAGTATACAGGGGATCCTTGAGGGCCTCCAACCATCCCTAGCCAGAAAGGGCATGAGCCAAAAGGGGGGGCAGCGATCTAGCTTGGGGCCCCTGTAATAGCACCTGGAATTAGAAAGAGGACATTTGTAGAGTGAGGTTAAAGCTGGTTGCGAGCCCATTCTACTAGGGCTCTGCAAATGGCATGCCAACTGAAAAAAGAAAGATCAGAGAGTGAGCCTGGTTTGCACAGGGTACCATAGGCCCACCGTACTTAGAAACAGGGGCGCTTGCAGTTAATCTAAAGGGGCAGCGAATCAAACCGACAGAAACCAAGCCACCTTTCCCCCATAGCTAAGCGGCCATATAAATGGGGCTGCTTAACTCCAAGATGGCAACCACGTTTATAATCCACGATGGAAGAACTGCAAAGTTGCCAACATCACAATTGATCTCACAGGCAGGGTCTGTAGTTTTATCAGAATTCCACTAATTCCAGAGCCCACTCTTAATTCTTTGCCAGCTACCACTTATCACATACTCACAAGCCCAATTACACTTCCAGAGGGAGCATAAAAATAAACCGAAGCAGGCGGGAGGTTTGTGAGGTAGAGGATCATAGGTATAGGTTATGTGGAGGCGAGCAAAGAGAGAGGCGGACAGGAGAAGACAAAGTAGTACGAGAGAGTAAGTGAGGGAAGAGGAGGAAGAGGAGGAGGAGGAGGAGGAGGAGGAGGATGATGATGGATTGGTGCAAAGGAGAGCAGGGGAAAGGGAGGAGAAAGAACCTCTATAGAGCGAAGGTCAGAGACTAGGGACAAGCCTCTATAGTGTAGCCATAAGGTGAGGAGTAGATTGCTGAAATCCAAGGGAACAGAAAAGTGAAAGTAACCTAAGGTCCAACTGTTCATGTAGAGTCTGATGCCTGACCACCACCCCGTCAGATGGCCTTAATGTGCTAGGGTGGTTTCTCCTGGTAGCGGAGTGCAGGAGGACCAACAGGAGGTTCTCGTGACCTCTCATCCGGCCAAGAAAGACGTTTTTGGGACATTATAAAATCCTAGACACTGAGTGACTCTTTTGAACTGTGCACAGAGGCAGCCCGAAGTCTGAGGGAGGGAAGGACTGAAGCCCATGGTCAAAAGGAAGCAGAAAATAGTACAGGGTCACACGTGTTTAAGCCATGGGAAATTTGTTGTGCCACAAAACAGGATCTTTGTTCGCTGTCCCACATTCATTCTTTGATGCATATGGGGCAATTTGCCATTCTTGGGTATGTTAACACCCAGTTTGCATAAGGGAGTCAAGAGGCTTAATCTACCGGTCAAAGAGATAGGGGGGCTGTGCCTTGACTACGCTGCTCTGATGGTATGGTGGGACTGGTGGTGAAACACCCCCTATTGACCCAAGCTGCCCGGTCTCGGAGGAAGGATTTTGCTCATATTAAACTGTTGCCGTTCATTCGGATCGGTTTCGTGTGTGGAGGAGTATTGAGTGGTTTATTGTGTTGTAAACTGAAAATGTTGAGCAGACCGAGAGCAGTTAAGGGGGGGTCCAAATCTGTTTGTGGATCGTTAGGAAGGTAGATTTGGGGATTTTACCAGGCCTGAAGTAAGATTGTTGGCCATGGGGGGATTTGTGTACCTCACTATGAGTTTGAAGTTGAGCTGTTACAATCTGGTTATAGAATTTTAGCTTTCAGTAAGTTTGCAGTGGGTCTATATGCATAGAATTGTTTGGTAAGTATTAAGGCAGGGCCAGTGATGTGATGGCAACCTTCAACGTGGTGGGCAGTGAACCAGAGTACAAGGATGCATTGCAGAGTTTGGTCAGAGGCAGCACTAATATAGAGATCAGATCTTTCACCAGCTGAGAGGGGCACAGTGATCTACATACTTTGTTTTTTTTTTTCATGAGTTTGATATCTTTGGTTACAAATGACTCTAACACGAAGGGCCTGCTGGAAAGACATGTGCGCTACATACGTTAACCTTCATAGACTGGTGGAGTTGGACATTGTTTTAGAGAAACTTCTGGTATGTACTAAAATCTCTGCACAACCAGTATGAGCAGAACAAGCTTTGGATGTGAGGCCAGGTCTGCATCTTCTAAGGCCCCCTTTTGCCTCTGCCGCCTAAGTGTGTATATATATATGGCCTTTAATATATATGGATTTGCACTGGAAGTCGGAGAGTGAAGTGTTCTACCCCAAGACCAAGCAATGTCAGGAACGTTTTCTGTTCATTGGTGGCAAAGTCACTTTTATATTCCTTGAGATGATGCCCTTTGTCTTGAGGCCTGACATCTTTTTAAGGGTTAAGAATTGGACGCATAATGCTCCTGAGACTAGTGTAGGTATTCGTAGGTAATTATTAATTGAATCAACAGTGAGATCTGTAGCCATTTGTTGGAAAATCTGTGATGTCTTTTGCTTTCCAGGATTAGAAGGCCCTTTGTGCGGACGGCAAAGAGGCCTACCGCTCCAGGTTTGACCAGTAAAGTAATTCTTACTCTGCAGAGACCAACTTGCAACCTGCAGTTCACAGCTTCAAATCCTTTCATTGCTTGGGGGAGCTGTTCATTCTTTTAAGGTTGATCAGTTGGTTCCTTTAAGCAGGGGAATAGTAAAATCTCTGACCATTGCTTGTAGATTTTGACCAATGGGTTTTGAGGCAAACAAGATGGCTGTGAATTAGACATCCAGTAATCCAGCAATTCCGTTGTTAACCTTTTTTGTTCACAGCTACAAACAAATTAGTTATGGTGCTGGTTGAGAACGGTGCACACATTTTTTTTGTACTGTAGTTCTTAAGAGTAGGCAAGGATAAAGTGCCTATGTATTGACCCCACCCCGCACCGATCCCTGTGTATGGATGGGCCCATTGCGGCCAAGACCGCAAGATTGCTGACTGAGATGTAGGGTAGGTGTGAATGATCAAGTCTAGGCCTCTGAATAGGATTGAGACGGAGCTGTCCTTATGCTCTTCAGAATGAGATTGTTGCATCCAACATTTTCGGACTAAGGAGCTACATTGGTATTAATAAACCAGTGATTTAAAAAAAAAACATTTTATTGGCGTTTCACACCAAAAAATAATTCATTGGGAATTGAATGAATTTTTAATGTGCATTTCACTGCCTGGTGCTGTACAGTCTTTCACTGTTGCTCGTACTCTCTTAATGTCTGATATGTATATTTCTAGGGATCCTCTGTTTAGATTCACATGCTATACATAGTCTGCCATCAGTTGGTTTAATATCCCAACATTTACGGGTACCTACAATGCTCTGCTAAGTTAATGCCCTCTGAGTTTTTTTTCTGCTATCCATTCTACCCCAGGAGTGTAGATGCGGAAACCAATGCAACCTATGCAAGGACAACACGACTCCATGCAAACTAGATTCCATCAAAATAGATATCGCTTTGTTTCTCAGATACAGCATTGGGGACAGGTAGTGAGAATTACTTATTTTCTAGTTGCATTCAGTTCATGGTCTTGAACCCCTTACATCGACTGTACTAATAGAGTAAGATTTTGCCTTAAGGTTAGTAACCACTTTGCGAGGGACCACACTGAGGTGAGGTGTAAAACCTGCCAAAAGTTAAAACCCAAAGCCTTAAAGAGCAAGAAAAAATAATGCTTGGCATCTTATGCCATAAAGCCCTGTGACGAATCTGGACAATTCGTCCCTTCCCCCTAGAGGGGAGCAACCCCCCTTGAGGCTAGGGAGAGGAGCCTTCTAGGGGTCTGGGCAGGTGTGACCTCACTGGAAGTGGCTCCCCTCTCAGGGACAAGGATTCGCAATCCGATAATTGGAAAGCATGTCACTTCTGTTTTGAATCCACCAAATACTGACATTTCTTCAATCTCTTTGGCTTCAGGTAATGTTGGATCTAGCTTGAACACCACAAGGAGCCACCCTTTTTGTTTGTGATGACGTATACAAAACCAAGAGGAACTTTGAATCGAAGAGAAATGAAGTGGCAAGCCTCTGACAGAAAGGTGTCCTGGACGGGCGAAGCCACACTAGGCCGCAGAGCCAGCAGTAGCATGGGGAGCAAACGAGTCACTTGCAAGATGCTGGCGGGCTGGAGTTCTGACCTACTGGGAAGCCAAGGTCAGGAAAGGGACGAAGAAGCAACTGTCTCATCTGGTGGCGCAAACCCAAGGAAGGCATGGAGGGTTTGGTAATCGACGCTGAGACCACACTGCAGAAGGTAGTGTTACGCTCACCTGGTATCAACGGGGACGCCACCAAGCCCTGGTTGGATAATTTGCACTCTCGAACCCTCTCCGGTCCCTTGGTAAGGCCTCTGGTTAAAGATGGGTCTGCAATATAGGAGAGCTGGATTCAGTACCAGATTGTCTTTGTGTTCCCACCTTCCTTGGCCTCAACTCTTTCCTCCCCCTTGGGCCCTCTCCTCACCTTAATATTGTAAAAGGTGGAATCTCGATCCTGCTCCTCGTGGCAGGGGCGCGTAGATGTGGGGGGGGGGAGCAGCGACCAAGTTACTTCACTGGTGCAAGGCCCCCTGTGGGAATCCAGGCCTGCTGCGACTCCGTAGGTTTGCTGCTTTACAGTCTTTATATGCAGTTCTTATGTTCCTCTTACTTCGAATAATAATGTCTTGCTTCTTTCCTTTTAGGTATAGAAAGGTATTTTGGTGTTTTCATGCAGTTTGAAGATGTGCATGGGCCGGTAGGCGAAAGCGCGGTGTGCGCGTTGCTGTCCGGTGAGTAATGCGCTATGCGCGGCGCTGTTTCGCCTTTTATATTGCTAACCTGTGTCTTTTCTCTCCTTGCAGGTTGCGATGTCCCTCGCCGAGCGCCGTAATGTTCCAGCAATGATACTGGCCAGGAGATGACTACCCAGGTAAGAATTGTGTGGCTTTCTTCATTCGGGAGGAAATGTGAGTAAACGCTTACTAATGCTGTCTTTCTTATCCTCTTTCCAGGTTATGGTATTCCAGGATGCATGCAGTGCCGGATGATGGAGTTCATACCTTTAGGTGAGTGGAAATGAAGTCGGCGATGGATTGAAGCTATAACAAGGGGGTTGTCCTACCCTCTATGAATCTTAAGGAGTGCAAAAAGGGAATCTAGTGCACACTGGTTTTTAGACCCTTTTGGGTGCCCATGCAAATTGAGCAACCATTGTTGAAAACAACGTGCTTGCTGCTGACAAACGCATATCTCAAATTCGTATCAGAATTTCAGCTTTTAATTATTAGTTAGCTGATGCTTTTTTTCAATTTGCAAAGAATTTAAGTTTTTATATATACATGACAATACATGGTGTACATTGTGGTAAACGGACATATAGTTGAAAATTCACTATAGCATGATTACAAATGAGATAGGGTGTGGGTCATCCACTTGTGCATTTAACAGGCAATTTTCTTATAAGTGGAATGTCCCATGCCATTGGGTGTAGAAAACACAGGATAACAGTACAAAGCCCGGCTAGAGTCTGACCTCATATTTGGTCTACGTCTGAGTAAAATGTTAGGAATGGAATTGCAGCATTGAGTAGAGCCCATGAAAAATCTGGGTGAATGTGCTGCTGACGTTTCGGCAGAATAGATGGTAGCCTTCTTCTGGGGCCAAAAAAAAGTCAGGAAACTCACTGGTCATGCTTCGGGTGGGAGCAGATGAACACAGGGGGTTTCATCATAGGGCAGATGGAGAAACAGGGATAGCCTGTGTGGGCGTAGGTTGTAGGGGCGGCCGTGATGTAGGCGGGCGGCCCATGGGAGACAAGAAGGAAATCCCTGGTACTGAGTGCGAGGTCCGATGGAAGTGTGAGTGTGACGAACCTGGAGCTAGCTGGAAAATAGGGCCCAATACTGGAGGAGGGCTGAAGCCAAGTGAGCCGGGAGAGAAGTCATCAGGGCTCGGTGGCTCAGGAGTGGATCTCATCTGGCTTGCCCTGCAGTGAGTCAAGGCGAGCTGGAGCAGGACCGGCGTCTCGGAATGGCGATAGATTGAACACAGGATACTGTTCCAGGTAAGTTTCGTAGCGTTCTTTCTCTCTGCAGGTCCTTGGTTTCAGGTAAACTGGCATCAAAGAACTGGACACGTTGAGTGTTACGCTGCCCACAGCAGAATAACGCAAAGCATGTTCTGCTGTTTGGGTGCGGTTTAAATAGTCTCAGGTAAAGTAGTCCTGGTAACGTAGTCCCAGGCCTGCCACACCCAAAAGACTAGACTGCATAGCTCAGTTCCTTGTAACTGAGCTATGTGTGTGCCTCCATGTTGGCTTAACCCCGCCCCCCAAGTTAAATAGTCCCAAGTAAATAGTCCCATTCTAATGTTGGTCTTCATGATGGTTATGAGCCTGGCCCAAAGGCACCAGGAGTGACTCCAAGAGAGTCTTGGAGGAGGTTTGAAGGCCTTTGATCTGGCCCTAACTGGAAGGCTGACTTGCCAGTGAGGGCCAGGGGCAAGGGTCATGACAGGGAGCCCAGATCCCAGAGTTCCGCCGACAAATACGTTTGCTGCTGAAACGAGCAACAGCAGGTAAGCAAATGCACCTGAAGAGAATTTAGAGGTACAAACATTGATGATCAAGACTGGGGAAGCCAACAAGGTTGCGGAAGCCTGATAAACCCGAGCAGAGAGAAAGCATGGCCATCGGGGGGCCATATGGCTTAAGAGAGCCTTGAGAAATTGAGAAACCCCGATATCCAAGGCTGGGAAAGCCACAAGGGTTACGGGAGCCAGATAAGACCCGAACAGAGAGAAAGCAAACCTATCAGACGGCCAGAGAATTATGGAGAGCCCTGAGAAACCGAGAGACTTTAATACCCGAGGTTGGAAAAGCTGAGAGAGTTACAGGAATTCGAGCAACCCGAATATTCATATGGGCAGGCACAAAAGTAAGACCCTGCCAGATAATATTTACAAAAGGGCAAGAGGGCTTTGGGAAAGCCATAGAAGGAGAACCAAAACTTTGTGAGGACTAGATTTGTTAAACCTTCCTTTAGAAAGACATTCAGAATTTGACAAACATTTGCTTAAAACTTTCTTATGGAAAGAGATCCAGAGTTTGACGCATTTTTCTTTAAAACCTTTTGAAAAGAAACCGAAACTTGAACTTTTATTTTTAACCTTGTATTTCCTAAGGAACTTTGCAAGAAATGTTATGAACTTTTACAAATCTTTTTACTGAGGAAAAGGAATACATTATTGGGCGAACTTGCAAAACCTGCTTGGAGAAGGAATCCAAGTGTTGTGCCAGGCAGACGCCCATGGCAAAGGCCTTGAACAGGTCTAATTCTTTTTTGTTTGGTTTTCTAAAGCGGTAGGGCCAGTTGGTTGGCTAGGATTTGGACAGAGGACTTTTTACTTCAGAATTTGATGTGCACCCTTAATTTTAGATTTGTTAGGGTACTTCTCTCATAGCTATAGGGTAAGCTAGGCGTTTTAAATTTAATTTTAAATAAAAAACATGTCAGTAACTCGTTCTGGTACGCCACAGCCCCCAAAGCGCATACCTCTAGATTGGGGCAGGGGAACCCCAGGACAGAGTTTATTTATTCACTGGCAAGGAAGGAGGTATCAAACCTAGAGGAGACCATCCGATCAGTCCTAAAAAATTAAGGGAACCCACAGAGCTCCGACGCAGCCACTCCCCATCTCAGAAGGAAATCCTAAACGGGTGTCTCATGAGCCACATGTCAACCCAAGGCTTGGTCAGTGACCATGCCTAAATTGTTACAGAAGATTAAAAAGCAGGCCAGCATGCACCCTTCTCCCAGTGATGGGCGCCGGGCCTCACATACCAAGACCTACAAAAAAAGGCTGCAGACTTACCCAGCAGCGAATCACATATCAAGAAACTTGGCACCAAGACCGTTGGTACTGACAAACACTGCCCTGATGCTTCCGGTGCTGAAGAAAAACTGCTTCATCTTTGGGGAAACCTAGTTAAGAAATCGGCCTCCACACATTGTGCCGACAAACCAAATGGCATTAAACACCACGCGTTGGCTAGCAGCAGAAAAAAGCTCAACACAAACCTGCGCCAAAAGCAAAGGCAATCTGCTCAACACAGATTTAGACAAAGGGGACCACATCCATAGCATCAATGTTCAAATCAATGATAAAATATGTAGGTACAAAGTCCCACACCCATAGACAGGCTTATAAATCTGTTTTTTGCCCATAATGAGCCAGGATAGGTTGGATTTACCCCTTCCTCTGACGCTCAAGAGGGCGAGGATGCGAACGTTGCCCATTAGAAAGGCTAATATGAAACTGCTCCCTGACAAAGATTCCAACTGATGGAGAGCATGATTTTGCGCAGCCCATGGCCAACTTGGACATGTTCATGTATGCAAGGCTGGAAACGGACCAACACGGGCCGATTCCCATGTGAAGGAATATCAAAACGGCCTGCCAACATTACACAGGTGAACTACATTCAACCTGATGGCAGAGAAATGGTTCCCCTGATAAAGCGGGGGTGGGAATATTCAAAATGACCCTGGTAGATATTAGAAATGTGGGGGTCTTCATGAGTATCCAATGAACTCTCTGATGGACAAAGGACCCCATATTCAACTTTCCCACATGGGACCAGAATACGTATGTGGCCCTTTTAAGAATGTCAGCCACACGCTTCGCATTTGTATGCAGAACAAACCAGAAGAAAGAGACTTCACTGAAGAAACACTTAATGAAACCAAGTTTTCTTGGTATATTCCCATTATGGAGTCCATGCAGAAAATGCCTCACACCAAAGTGGCCTCAGCTGCTCCTTAAATCCATTAACGCATGGATAGAGAAAAAATGTAATCCCTGGGCTGCTTCTACATCCTGGATCAATCGCAGTCCAACTGTCTCGCAGTGTCAACTGAGCTAAAACCATCCAGGACCCTGCATCCACAACAGACACGCAGACTGATAAACTAAGCGCATTTAGCCCATGGAAAGAATATCGCAATAGCGTCCTGCAACATCTGCATCACAAACGTGACTACATAGTTCAGGCATGTTGGGTCCAAGTGATTTGAAACTCCTGCCATGCTCAAAGACCTGCAAGAAAGTCGGTATTCGGGCACAGGCACTTATTCAAGGACAGTGAACAGGGCCGGCCCTAGGATTTGCGGGGCCCTGGGCGGCATAAGATGTGCATGGGGGAATAGGGGGGCTGATTTGCATAAATGGTGATCTGTGATATTGCAGAAAATTATTTCACTGAATGAGTCATTAATATACAAATTATGATTTGTCACTGTTAACATTTACCTATGTGACCATTTCAGGACTGAGGGTTTATTTTGTAGTAGCAGACAAAATGAGAAGGCAGCCTCATCGGTGTGCCCCCTGAGCCTCATTTGAGGGGGTGAGCAGGCCACAACTGTTTGGCGGGGTTCAGGAATTAAAAGGGGAAGCAGGGAATCTCATAACAGAATGTTGCAACGACATCTGAGCAGGTTAGGTGACTGAGCAGGTTGGGTGACTTTTGCTGAGATGTTTTGTTTATATTTTCCTGTAACTCATATGGCTTTTTTCCCCAATTGTTGCTGCAAAATGTGCTGTCAAATGTGATGTTTTGACTATGGGATGGATATGGCTCCCTCGCATCACTAAGTGTGGGAACTTCTGGCCCCATCGCAAAAATCAAAAGCTGGCGCCTATGAATATGCGCACAGTAAGTGTACATATCTAAGTAAAATACACAGGTTTAATTCAAATGACCTTTCCCTTAGAAGAAAGTGCACCAGACAAAAGAGCATTGATGTTTAAAAAATATCAATCCATAGCAGTTAATGACCTGAGAGGGGAGGCTTTCCAATAACTACACTGGCAAAGTGTAAAAGGTGCCCACCTTTTAATCCCAGCCATCTATAGTAAAATATTACCAGGTCAATAAAATCCCAGTAAGAGACGTGTCGAGGGGGCAGTCTTCCAACAAAAAAAATGTATCTGGAAATTGGATAATTTTAAACTTGAAGTGGTGGGCAGTTATATTTATTTAGGTTTCCCCTTTAAGGCTCAAACCTACCATTCATTTCATTTTTATGAGTATGATATTCCAGCCAAAATTTGGAAGCAATGGCTAGTGTAGTCTCTTAAATGAGCCATGACTTGTAAATCGCTGCTGCTTTAAATGCTAGGCTAGAGCAAAGAAAGTGAATAGCAGTCATTATGGTGCCTGCAGCGTCTGAAGGGCGGCTGGGAGGGGGTATTTGTCTTAAGAGCATCACAATGGCTTGGGAGGTGACACCGTGACCTCGCTCAGAAAATGCACAAATCGTCCAAGGAAGGAGAACAGCCTCTCTTTAAAATAATGTGACCTGCTATAATCTAGGCAAGCACTGGTGCCTCCGGGCCTCGGCCTAAGAGCGGGCCCTGTGCCACTGCACATGCCTTGGGCGGGCTCTGAGGACAACACAGGCACTTACTTATTCAAGGACAAAAGCTAGCTTTGCATTCTATCATTAAAGCAGTATCTATACTGCAGAGGGCAGCAGTACAACACGCTACTCATTGCTACATATCAAAGGATTCAGGCCTTAAACGGAGAAGACCTTGATCAGCATGTCAAGAGATGAGAAGTTATGCCTGTGAAAAGGCCCCTTTCGACGTCTATTTGACAGACTTGTAATACTCCAAATGAATCACTAGATGGCAGACTATGCATAGCATGTGAATCGAGACTGATTTGAAGCCCGAGAAATGTAGATATCAGTCATCAGAGAGTGAGCGCAAAAAGAGCGTGCACGATAAGCCAAGAAATTGCATGAAACTGTGAAGGCTCTGGTACCATTGTCTGTCTGGCTGGACGTTTGTACTAGAGTTCAAGAAGAGGATACATCCACAACCCATGTCCTCATACCGCCAGATGTTTCAGTGCATGCAATCCACTCATTGTTCATGGGTTTTAGACGCGTACATTACGTGTACTCTGTAGAATTCCAGATTTCCCTGCGCAATATACCACCACAGAAATCTGGTCTCCAAAAGACTACCAGCAACTCATTAAAGCGGAGGTTATTCTCCTGCAAAGGGGAGCGCTAGAGGAAGTTCCTAATGCACATCGAGGCAGACAAATATAGACTCCATTTGTTTTCCTGTGCCAAAAACAGATATGTTGCAGCCCGTACTAGACCTAAGCCCAACCAACGAGTTCATAAAAGCACAGTTCAGAAAGACCACCCGGCAGGACATTGGGCATGAAAGGTACTCACTTCCACGTTTCTCAGGTGTTTTGGGGATAACATCAGCATCACGTGACTTCACCAAAGTGCTGTCCTTTGATCGCAGTGTACCTGTTGTAGTTGACTGGCTAATAGCAGGGAACATTGCCTTCCAGCGCCATAAGCACACATAATAGGAATTGATGTCTTCCACCGAATGGGGTTCTCGATCAGTGTCCTCCCACCCAAAAACAAAGACATTTCTACGGCTGAATTAGACACGGAACAGGCACTGGCTTTCCTGTAGAAAGACAAACTACAAACCTCCATGAAAACATTTCCTCTTATCAGCCATTACAGAAGTCTGCAGAAAGGAATGAAAGCGCCAACAATGAAGGCACCCTGCATTTACTTAGTGCCACATGCAACACTGCACAAATGACTCAGTGCACAATGGTCACAATCGATTGGGGTTTGGGAAGATTTAGTGGTAATAACACGCACTAACCGGGCCGGACTGGGAAACAAAAGTAGCCCTGGATGTTCTTTTTTCAAAGTGGCCCCATATTTCTGCTGAACGAACACAGCGCCTCTGCCCAACCCTTCTATGCAGGGATTGGGAGTATGCCCCAAGAAAATGTTGAATACAATGAGTGCATTTAAAGCATGTTTTAAACATATATGGATTAAAAAGTAATGTTTTAAATATGTCCATTAATTCCCAAAGTAAATCTTCAATGATAGAGGGGCCTGGGACGTCCCATGTTTTGCAGATGAGAAAAACGAATTCATCCAGTATTAAAGTTGCCCAGACACCAAGCACCCCTAATCTATTTCATCCTATTCCCGTGCTGAGAAGGACACCCAGATAAAAGGCATTCTTAAATGAGCCTTCTTGGCATTTGTGTAGGCATGGGAAAGTAATTTGCCAGGCACTGCCATAGTGGTATTAACTGGATTGTAGCAGCTGCAAAGTGGCGAGTACCTGGCCATGGAATATCAGTGCCTGGTGAATGCCTAATATTAATACACAAGCTTAAACTGTTGAGTTTGCCAATGCTTGCTTTTAACAAGAAGGGAAGGACAGGCATAGTGCTTATACATAGAGTGGCTGAAGGCAGGCCTTGTTGACATTTTTATTTCACCAGGACCACTTTTGAAGTTCCATTTAAGACATTAGCTCTCAGAAGACTCCTTCGATAAAACACTGGTAGGCACTTTAAGTACAACGTTTGATGGTAAGGCTTGATAAAGCTAGCTCAACATCCCAGGAGGGCATGTTTTGGGTGGAGTGGAGATGGGTAGAAAGCAAGTGTTAATGGCCATAGGGATTATTATGGCAATGGGCAGTCAACAGGTGGGCAAATAACCAAACCACAGCTACAAGTTTTGTGTCCCTCCTCATATGCCATTTCTCCCCATAGCTGTAATCTAATGCAGTAGTTGG
Organism: Ambystoma mexicanum; assembly: GCF_040938575.1. Taxonomy (NCBI): domain Eukaryota; kingdom Metazoa; phylum Chordata; class Amphibia; order Caudata; family Ambystomatidae; genus Ambystoma; species Ambystoma mexicanum. The sequence continues at coordinate 180,000,376 of NC_090941.1, read as the reverse complement.
CCTGTCCCATCTGGATGAGTTGCCGCTCCACGGGAGGGGGGGGCAGTTCCTAATTGCAAGAAACGTCTCCTCTGCCTTGCTGAATGCGGCCATTTGTCCATCATTCTTTAAATCCCTGTGAGTGGACAAATGCTCTCTCATTTAGGGACATCTATTCCTTGATTACTTTCTCAGGCAAAGCGATGTTTAAAAAAACACACATTGCTTTTTACAGCATTTCTAAACGGGACAATAAACACTCCGGGAACTTGAATGAAATTCAAGGGAGAATGCATGGCGTTATTTCAACCAATGGAACAGTTAATGGGATAATATGTGGAAGTTGATGCACATCGCAGGTAAACAAAAAAACAGACAGAACAGCAATGTGTTAACGTGAAACCCACTGATTCCGCTGCCGGTCCACGGAGTAATATCCTTCCAGAAAGTTGCTAATTAAGCAGTCTTTGTGACTACTGCTCCTGAGCAGACACACGCCAGCTAAACAAATTCCAGGACTGTATTTGCCCTGCGTCGCGCACAACTTTTGTTTCTTTGACAAAATTCCACAAAAGGGAGCCACCGATTTAAGATTAGGCGACGAAGTCCATCTCCACAGAGAATTTGCCCAGGTTTGACTTCCTGCCGAGACCCTCCTAATCCTCACTAAACCAAGGTACAGCAAAAAAAGACTGGTCTCTCCAGCCCCTCCCCCCTTCCCGCCCCCCTCATTACAATCCCTGCTTGAACAAACGAGGCCCCCTCCACAGGCCAAAGAAGCCTGAGCGCTGACAGCTCAAATAGTGGCATTGTCCCATCCATCAGTGCACCGAAGGGGCTGCCTCCTGATGAGAAGGGATTAGCAGAGGGGCTTCCAGGCTACAAAGCCATCCCATTAGCTGGGCAAATCCACTCCTGGGTTTAAGGAGACAGGCCCCCTGCTTGGAATACAGTGGAGAGAGGAACGGGTGCAGCCAATGCCGGCTACAGGTGCCCCTGGTAGCCGGGTGGCTCTGCACAGAGGGGTCCCTGTGGGTCTGCACGCGGATTTCTCCAGCATCTCGTCCAGGTGTAGGTCACCCCCCACAGCATGGCCCTGTGCTACAACATTGGATACACCGAGATGAGGATTCCCAGTCCCAACCAGCTAGAGCACGAGACCATGGGCGAGGTGCTCCAGCAGGCTGCCTCTCCTAGTCCGTTTAATGCCACCCCCGGACGCCCGAATCTTCCTCTGTTCGCTCTTTATTTCTCGTGCACCTCATGTCCTCAGACCACTACAAGGCTCTCTCGTGGTATGAATAGGAATGCCCTCCCCCACCTCAGCCGTCTCCACCAAGGTCCGGCACAGACACCACAGTGCGTTTGGCTTCGCCTGCCAGCTCGGCCGTCCTTGGTGGACTATGGGTCGGGGAATGCAGATGAACGATGGGGGATCGGGTGGGGGGCCGAGGTTGATTTAACTATGCAAGAGGCTGTGCCCCATTGGCGCTAGACCTTGTGTGCCGTGCGACCCGCATTGGACAGCAAGAGACAGGTCACAGGCAGCAAGCGCCTAAGCTCGCCTTGTCAGAGCACCCTCAGCAGTCAGCACTGTGGACGGCAGACTGGGCCGAGGCTGCCTGCGCATGTCCTGTGACGGGGACACACACGCACTTGCGGTTGACGATGCCCGGGCGGTGCCCCCCACAATTGATTGCACATGCGCGAGCCATGCAGGCACTGCCCCGGCTGGAGCCAGGCCGAAATGCAGCAGCCTGTGCCAGCTGAAGAGTGAACCACCCAGGCTGGGGTAGGCCACCCAGGTTGGGTTAGGCCGGGCCAGTCCAGCACTGCGCACTAACAGTTTGCAACAAATAAAATGTATCCAAGTAACGCCAGTTTGCCAATCCCCCAGTTATGGTTACCATCTAATCCAGGCGCAATTTGTGGGCTGCTTGTCCTGTGGAGAATTCTGGGATGCGTACACATGTTGACATGGGGAGCATAACCTAACACTCAGGTACTTAATTTAAAATAATTTATTCAATCTGAAGCCCATCTCAACCCATCTAATCCCTTCGGTTGAGGGATTAGCCGGTCAAGTGGCACAGCGAGTAGAGCGCTCGCTTTGACATCCGTGCAGAGCCTGCCAACACAGGTTCGAATCCTGGCAGTGCCAAACTCAGCCTTTCATCCTTCGGAGGTCGATAAATGAGCAAACAGCCCTCAGATACCTGAGGGTTCGTAGCGCTATATAAATGCAAAATTATTATTAGGGATATTAATACCAGTAAGTGGAAAGAGTCCGATTTAGCTTTATTTACTGCCAAACAGAAAATTAAACACTTCCACCGCCTTCATTAGTATGGGTGGTTTCATTGCCTAGTCTTTGACTTGTAATAAATCTGTGTATAAAGAAAGAATGAGACACGGGTAGCTCAGTGGCAACTGCTCGTCTTGCAAGCAAGACGACCCAGAGCAACACAGGTTTGAGTCCCAGGTTCACGTTTAGACACCTCTTTGGGATTAAGCACGTTATAAAAAAACAATGATCAATTATAATGGTTCTCAGGCCACCCATGGCCAATCCCTGATAACCATGACGCAATCTAATCAAAGTGGCTAATGCGACTATGACAATCCAAATATGTGCATGCCTTCCTTGTACCCTACAGGAGTGGGAAGGGACAAGACAGAGTAGAAATTGTTCTACCCTAGCAAGCGGTAGCAAGCTCAAGTAGAGCAGTTGGATGTTATTCTGCACTCAACCAAATTCCATTCTCTCATATCTTTAAATAAGCATTGCCAAGCAACTGAATCAAAAGCCTTTTCTGGCCTATTGTAGCTATAACGCTAAATTCTGCTGGGTTGGTCTGAGACATGGTGGTGCAAAGACAACATAAATTAGAAGGGGAGCTGGCAGGTAAAAACTGGGATGATTTGGGTGGATAAAGAATAACTGGCATAAACCTATCTGACAAAGTTTAAGGGAGTATCGACATTCAATAGGGAGAGTAGTAGCTATGATCCACATGCATACGATTCCCCTCCAGACTTCAGTAGCCGAGATGACAGCCTTTCTCATTGGGCAGACTACCCAGCTCTCTGGCTTCATCCCAAACCTCTAAGTCTGGGCAGCAGTAAGGTGCCATACTCCTGATGGATTACTGATAGTAGGCCATCAAGGTCTGGAGCTTTAGCAGTAGGCAAGTACTCCATAGCGCGCAACAGCTCTTGCTCAGTGAAAGGCTCCACTAATTTCTCTCACTCACTCCTCTGTCATTCTAACGGGGAAACCTGCAAGATATTGCTCATTCTCAGCATGGGGTCTGGCATGGATTCACATGCTCATGAATATTCCCCGTCGTCAGGCTGGGAATCCTCGGTAAAGAAAAAATCAGTATCAGTTTCGTTTCTGATCTGTCTTTCTTAGTAGTAACCAATCACTGATCTCTGGGTCATACTGCCCCCAGCCAATGACTGCCCTCTCCCTAAGCCCCGCCTCTGGCAGCCATCCTCAGATTTTTACCGCACACTCAAGTGTTGGGAGTCCTCGTGTTTAGCTCTTGAGTTTTTTACTGCATTTTCACGTTTTTTCAGGAAAATTTCTCATTTTTTCGGTTTAATCGAGCCTCAAGCTCCACCGTTTCTACTTCCGATAACGGGGACCCGTTTCGGAATTCTTCTACGCCCCTCAAGGGTGAAGTTTTCGTCGAGTTTACACTTCTTGGAGGATTCCGGAAGATCTGCGGCCTACCTCAACGGACATGGCCCAGGACAAGGGGAGCTCGACGCCCGGATCCAAGCTGTTCAGGAACTGCCCTGGATGCGTATTATATAACGTTTTCAAGGAGGACGAGCATTTGCGATGCCTCTACTGCCGCCATGGGGACAAGACGCACGTGGAGAAGGACTGTGCGTTCTGCAAGAACCTTTTGGAACGGACCAAACAAGATCGTCGGTCCCGCCTCGCCACCTGGCTGGAGAAGGGCACAGCATGTGAGAAGGCGAAGAATTCCTTTGAGGGCGCCCCGGCGACGGGGGCCCAACAGAAGGCCAAGCACAGCGAGTCCACGGGCTCCTTGAGCACCGAAAGGTCGGGCTCTTCGGTTGCCAAGCAGGGCGCTACTTCCCCGGCACGTTCGACCACGAGTAAGCGCTCTGGTTCAGGGAAGAGGAAGTCTGAGAACCCGGGTAGGCCGCTGGAGCGGACCCGGTCGATCTCGAAGGGGGAGCGAGGTGCTGACCCTCCCCCCAAGGCGAAGGCCCAGGACGCACCTAAGGTGGTGAGGGCTCTGATCCACCCAGCTAAGGCCTCTACCGAAGTGGTCGCTGCGACCCTGGCGGAGCTGGCTTAGACTACGCCAATGGAAACGGCCTCTGGACCCAGAGTATCCCTGCCGCCGCAGAGGGAATCCTCTTTCCAGCCCATCTCTAAGACCCCCGTGAAGCCCCCGGCTGAAAGAGGGGGGGGGGCCGGTGGCCATTAGACTCGGAATCAGCCTCTGAGGAGGAACTGGTGGGGACCGAGAAGGGCCTCAACGTAAGGTCCATAGGCCTCAACGAGAGGCTCAGAAACCTCAACGAGAGGTTCGAGAAGGTTCAATCCCAGGGGGCGGTCCCTGCTAACGTGATTGAAGATAGCAATGACGAACAGGGCCCAATGGAGTGGCCATCCCGTCCGTCGCAGCCATTGCCCGAGCCCCAGGATAGCTCGGCGGCCATTTTGTTGGCAATCCAATCCTTATGTACTGAGATAAGGACGAGATTACCACGCACCCCGACGGAGGAGCCAGAACCAGGCCCATCGGGAAGCCCTCCGAACAAGCGGAGGAGAGTCCACCCCGCTCCGCCCTTCGTGCCTGCGAGACCGGTGGACCCCTCATCCCCCTCGCCGGGAGAGGATATGGCGACGGGGACGGGCGTTGGGGAAGGACGGTGACGGCGGCGATGACACAGCAGACATCCCGTCGTCAGAACACCACACTGCCCCCACCCACCCCCCGGTCGTCCCCAGCCGACGAGGTTGGCTCTTTCCACGCCATGATAACCAGGGCATCCAAACTCTTCCAGCTCTGCCCTGAAGAACAGAAAAGGGAGGGGTTTCTGTACCAACGACAAGAGGCTAAGAGGAAGACGGTCCTCGCGGTGCCTTTACTAGACGACATCTGGGACGAGGGGCTTGCTGTCCTCAAGAACCCTGCCACGACACCCGCCAAGAGGGACAGGTACGAGAAGAAGTATCCAGTCCCCGATGCCTCCCCCTTGTGCCTCAGGGCCCAGCGCACGCCGGACTCGGTCATCTCGGCAGCGGCTAAGAAGAAGGCAGCGGGCACGGCGGCTTCAACTTCCACTTCCCCGCCGGACAGCGAGGGCAAGAAGTTGGACTCTATGGGACGACGAGTCATCTCGTCGGCGGCGACTACGATTCAGGCAGCCAATGTCTTAGCGATCGTGGCCCGCTACGACAGGGAGCTCTGGTTCAAGATAGCTCCCCTGCTAGATTTCCTGCCTGATGACAAAAGGGCAGAGGTCCTAGAAATTCTGCAGGAGGGCGAGGTGGCGTCGGATCACGCCATAACGGTGGCGACGGACATCGCTGATACCGGATTTCGCCAACTGGGCAACAGAGTTTGCTTCCGACGACGGGGATGGCTCAAGGTGATAGACTTTCGCCAGGACGTCCAGACCAGAGTGTTGGACATGCCGTTCGACGGCAACAACCTCTTTGGTAAGGCGGTGGATGAGTCTCTACAGGCCATCAAGACCGACTCAGAGACGGCCCGGGCCCTTGGGGTGCTTCAGCAGCGACGGCCCTTTCGGAGCCCCGGAGGCAGACAGGGTGCCTCCAAAGGATCCAGCTGTGGCTCTTCCGCTTACTGCCAGGCGGCCTGCTCCTCTTCCCAGGAGGCCTATAGAGGTCGCGGCAGGCAAGGGGGATCCCGCCGTCGTCGTCAAGGAGGGCAAGGCCTCCTCCAAACAAGACTGACCCGGCCGTGTTGTCAGGTCCCCACCGAAGCACCCCTGTGGGAGGCCGGCTGACGAAGTTCGTCAGCGTGTGGGAGTCCATCTCCACCGACCGTTGGGTGCTGGACACCCTGGCCAACGGGCACTCGCTGGAATTCCAAAGGAAGTGCCCTCTCATTTCTCCCGTGGCCAGGAAGGTGAATCACGTCCCTCAACTGCTGTTGGAAGTAAAGGCGATGCTCAAGAAAGGTGCCATCGAGCTCGTCCCCAGGAGGCTCCGGGGCTCCGGAGTGTACTCAAGGTACTTCCTCATCAGAAAGAAGACAGGCGGTTGGCGCCCCATCCTGGACCTGCGTCGGTTAAACAAATACATCAAGGCGCAGAAATTCAGGATGGTCACCCTCCAGCACGTGCTGGGACAGCTGGAGGAAGGCGACTTCCTATCGTCGTTGGTCCTGGAGGATGCTTACTTCCATATCCCCATTCTAAAAAGGCACAGGAAGTTCTTCAGGTTTGTGGTTCAGGGACGCCACTACCAATTCAGAGCCCTACCGTTCAGATTAAAGTCGGCACCCGGGGTTTTCACCAAGTGCCTGGCACCAGTGGCGGTGCGGCTGCGCCTGCAGGGGATCCACGTCTACCCCTACCTGGATGACTGGCTAATCCGGGCAAGGTCAAGGGAACTCGCCGTCGATCATACGGCGAGGACCGTCCAGTTGCTCACGGAGCTGGGGTTCGCCATCAACTACCCCAAATCCCACCTGGTTCCATCGCAGCTAGCACTGCTTTTGGGGGCGAAGCTCGATGCAGTGGAGCAATTGGCCTCCCCTTCAGAGGAGAGGACCAAGACCATCCTGGGCAAGGTGCAGCGCCTGTTAGCCACGGACGTGGCCAGGGTGAGGTCCATCAAGTCCCTTCTCGGGATGATGTCCTCATACATCTATCTTGTGCCCCTGTGCAGACTTCGGATGCCTCTGCTACAGGAGTTCCTCGACGCCCGCTGGTTTCAGGCGAGGGGCTGCTTCGAGGACAGGATCCCCCTCGACGAGGAGTTCCGTCGGGCGATCCTATGGTGGGGCACCTGGGCTCACCTCATGACTGGCACGGACTTTCAAACCCCGGCGTTTCAAGAGACTGTGACTACGGATGCCTCTCTAGAGGGTTGGGGGGCCCACACCAGAGATCTCCACCAAGAGGCCTTTGGCTCCCAGAGGAGAGGTCTCTTCACATCAACATCTTGGAGCTCCGAGCAGTGTGCTGGGCGCTCAAGTCCTTCCTCCCGTCCCTCAAGGACAAAGTGGTGAGGATCTTCAGACAACACCACCACGATGTTCTACATACAGGGGGGCACCAGATCCCCAGCCCTATCCAAGGAGGCCTAGGATGTGTGGCACTGGGCCGTCGCCCAGGGGAGGTTTCTGGTTCCCCTCCATCTGGCAGGAATAAAAAACACCATCGCCGACTCACTCGGCAGGGAGCTTCGCTCGTGCCACGAGTGGGAACTGCGCCAGGATCAAGTGGATCGACTCTTCCAACGATGGGGCAAACCCCAGATCGACCTGTTCGCGACGGCGACGAACTCTAAGTGCCAGAGGTTCGCCAGCAGGTTCCCACAGCCGAGGAGCATGGGCGATGCTTTCTCGTTCCCTTGGACCGACCTGTTTCTATACGCGTTCCCTCCATTGCCGTTGCTGCTCCGCCTCATCAACCAGCTCAAGAAGTCCAGGTGCAGGATGATCCTCGTCGCACAGGCGTGGCCGAGGCAGGTATGGTTCCCGGACCTTCTGGACTTGTCAACGTCCCCGCCAGTTAGGCTGCGGGCAGACGCAGATCTTCTCTCCAGAGAAGAAGGCACCATTCTCCACCACGACCCACAGTCGCTGAATTTGCAGGCCTGGCTCCTGCAGCACTAGAGTTTGCAGGGTACGATATCCCGGCTGATTGCAGAGAGGTTCTTGCAAAGGCCAGGGCGTCCTCAACTCTCAAGTGTTACAGTCTTAAATGGAAGAGGTTCTCTGTCTGGTGCCGTGCACAGAAGATTAACCCTCTGCGAATTACGGCCCCTCAAGTGCTGCCGTACCTGTTGTCGCTGGCTAAGGCTGGACTGGCTCACGCCTCCATAAAAATGCATCTGGCTGCCATGTCCGATATACCAGGGCGACGGGACGGGCGTCCTTGTGGTCTCATCGCCTGGTGAAGGAATTTATGAAGGGACTATTCCGATCATTCCCGCCGGTGAAGGCTCCTGCCCGGGCGTGGGAGCTTAATGTGGTGCTGACCAGGCTCATGGGGGCCCCATTCGAGCCTATGCATTCGGTGCATTGAAGTTCCTGTCATGGAAGACAGCGTTCCTCGTGGCCATCACCTCTGCATGACGAGTGGGAGAGATTCAGGGCCTATCTTGCAAGCCTTCATACTTGACTTTTCATGACACGAGGGTGGTGCTTAGGACGCACCCCTCCTTCATGCCCAAGGTGCCGTCAGACTTCCACCTCAACGAGCCCTTGGTGTTACCAGTTTTCTTTCCGTCGCCTTCGACGCCGGCCGAGAGGACTTTGCACTCGCTGGATGTAGCTAGAGCGCTGAAGTTCTACGTGGACCGCACGAAGAGTTTTCGGAAGACGTCACAACTGTTTGTGAACTTTGGGTCTGTGAATCAAGGGAAGCCTCTCTCGAAGACTTCCATTTCCAGATGGCTCTCCGGCTGCATCATGCATTGTCACCGGTTGGCAAACCGACTGCGGCCCGGCCGTCCGAGAGCCCATTCTACCAGAGCGATCGCTGCTTCCACGGCGTTCATGTCTGTGTGCCCCTGCTGGACATCTGCAGGCCTGCTACATGGAGGTCGACGCACACCTTCACAAGATTCTACTGCGTCGATCGGGACTCCAGGGAGGAGTCCAGGGTCGGCCAAGCAGTGTTGCGCAACCTGTTCACTTAAGGTGTGCCGGGTGAGGAGGTAAGAGATGCTTAATGTTGAGTTGTTGTATTGCTTAATTGTGAGCCTGTTGCCACCTCCCGTGGTTGCGCTTGTGTATACTGCTATGTATTCTTTTATTCATGAGCATGTGAATCCATGCCAGACCCCATGCTGGAGAAGGAACAAGTTACTTACCTGTAACTGTTGTTCTCCAGCATGGGTCTGGCATGGATCCACATGCGAACCCTCCCACCTACCCCTCTGCGGCTCTTCACTTGGTCATACTGCCACTTGGCGTGCTACCAAATCTGAGGATGGCTGCCAGAGGCGGGGCTTAGGGAAAGGGCAGTCATTGGCTGGGGGCAGTATGACCCAGAGATCAGTGATTGGTTACTACTAAGAAAGATCAGAAACGAAACTGATACTGATTTTTTCTTTACCGAGGATTCCCAGCCTGACGACGGGGAATATTCATGAGCATGTGAATCCATGCCAGACCCATGCTGGAGAACAACAGTTACAGGTAAGTAACTTTTTTCATTTCTGATACAGTTTTTATATCGTGATTGGAGCAGAATTCTTATACAATTGCAAAAATGTATTATTAACTAACGCTCAGGAAAAGGCCAGGGCAGCCCGTTTGTCATCATTTCATCTGTCATTTTTGAGCAACCTGCAAGCGCCCTGCATGGTCCCTCTCCCTCACTGTACATCCTTGCCATCACAGGCTTAGTGAAGAACACTTGACCTCCCTTTCCACTAGCTCATGGGAATGATCTAAGGATGCTTTGATATCATGTTATTTAGTTTGGTCGCCACTAATGCCTGTAGTTTCCTTTCATACAATTGTCATCACTCTATTCTCTTAACTAATGTAAATACCCTGAATATATGTTTGAAGGCATCCCATAATAAGGCATGAGTGGAGACTGAACCAGTATTTATTTCAATGCATGTGTAAATACGAGCCTTAACTTTATTTTGGAAAACTATCTTGTACTACCCCAGCTGTAAAGCTCCACTGGCAGTAATTATTGCCAAGCCTGCAATTTCAAGTGCCAGCACAGCCGGTCAGTGGCCGAAATGTCCTCTGGCGCCTGAGGCAGTCCTTCGCAGCAGGGGAAATTGAAGTATGGATCATAAACATATGCATTCATAGGTGCTTATCGTGCACCACAGAGTAATAGGAATTTTTTTTAGTGTCAGGGTGCAATGAAAGCCACTCATCAAATGCCCCCATGAGAAACAAAACCTTGAATGGTCCATTTCTAAATTCAAAATCGTATTTAAGTTTTCCGTCCCGATTCATCATTTGTCTGCAATCAAGAGAAGGAATGTTGGAAGCACAGATGTTTACAACTCTCATTGTATTCACACATAGTCCGGACAGAATCTGCCATAAGAATCCTTCACTGATGTGTGGGAGAAAGGCAGGGACAGTTGTTCCATGACAAAAAACCCCTAGAGTTAAATGAATATGATGTTTAAAACATTTTGGTCGTATCCCGTTGTTTCCACGAAGTAAATCACTTCGTTGTAATTTACTTCATGAGTACAACTTCGAAATACTTCGAATTTGTGTGTATATATAACAAAATCGAAGTAAAATGTCGAAATAATGCCCACATAGTAAATTATAGCGAAGTCAATTAATTCGTTGAAATGACATGTAACCGCTTTGTTTGCCATGTTCATTATGTAGCCCTCAGAGCTGTCTCTTGGAGCAGCAGGACGCTGGCTTCTTGTATTGCTCCACCTTCCTGGCCTTGATTGCACTCCGTGGAATACTCCACCTTTAATAGTTACTCGCCTCATGGTTTTTGTTCCAGTTTGGTGCATCATGCAGATTGCCGACCCCCTGCCTGTACCTACCACAAAGTCCTTGTTCAGCAATATTTTTGATAATGTAAATCCCCAAGTAAGATATAAACCCATCCCTTCCCATACTGCTGACGCCAATGCTGTGCAAGTCCCATCCAACTCTCCCAGGAATCATGAGGTGTACATTAAAACCCTGAAATGGCAAATGGCAAGAGGCGCCAGCATAAACCACCACCCAAGCCATTACACCAGGCCATTCAGCTGGTCTGGCAGCATTTACAGAACAATGGGTTCTGCCTGGGGTTTCTGTTCTTTATCTATTTGTCTACTCCCTTTGGTCAGTTTGGAGTACTTAAGTGACATTATAGTTAGCAGGCTATATATACTCGGTTCACCAGTGATTCTATATTGTCTGCCTCTTTTCTCCGTGTTCGTTCTGTTGTCCTTTTTCTCCCACTTTCCATTGTTTCCATTTCCGATGCATGCATATCACTTATTGGATTAGTTCATTATTGTATCGTGATCAATCCTATGAACCTTTGAACCAACCCTATATTAATGTAAGGCATGTGGTGGGAATCCACTCACACCCATTATGCACACTTGCCACTATCTCACACGGATAATTGATTCATTACATACCATTGCTCGACTCTTAGGTTGCATTTTGCACCATGTATTTGTTTAGGGTCCCTGTGGTCTCCTACATTGTATGTACATCCATTTGCCCTGATGCTGGGCAGCATGTCCGAATTGCATTGGCATCATAGCATTTTGGCACATGCTGCTGAGAAGTGGTCATTTTAATGTTAATACGGTTTGGTTTGTCTAAACCACAGGTTGGAGGTCGTCTTTATTACATAACGAAACTTGTAGAAAATCAGTTATGCTTCAAATCAATGTTTCCCTAGCTGACACCCAGACCAAGGGGTTGGCAGCCCGCACCGCTGGCGTTTTTTTAAAACCAAGGTCAACAGTTTTGACAATGTCCTAGTACCTGCCATTTGGGATGATGACACTCCATCGTCCCTGCATACTTGCTAAACTGAAGAGGTTCCTAATTTGTTGCATCAGGCACTGTTCGTCCAATGCATTCTTTTGAGCCACACATATAAAATATGTGCTTTACCCATTAGACTGGTGCCTGGTTAAAATTCTCTAAAGGTCTACATAGCAGCCATTGCTGCATTAACCACACCACAATAGAAGGTAAAATGCTGAAAAGGTCCAGCAGTGAAAGTGTTCATGGAGGGGGCGAAAATGATATACCCGCTGTCTCAAATCATCTCCCTGCTAAAATCGTAACGCTGTCCTACAAAGGCCTATTCCCGCCTTTTGAACCCATTCACATTGTTCTTTTCACGAGAGACGCTTCTTCCTGCTCGGAGTTCTGTGTCTGGCTTAAGGAGCTTGGATGGCTCTGTTGGAGCCATTACCTCAAGGGAAATAATTTCTGTAGGGATCTTGTTCAGCCACTGTTCCTTACCTTTCAGGGGATCAACTGCTTTTAAAAATTTCATCTTCTGCCTTTGTTTCCAGCTGAGATACAATATTTGCAGTATATGTCCCGAGTCTCTCGGATAGCCTCCCTCGAGAGATTGGAGCACTAGAATCGTTTTTCCAGTTTTGTAAAGCCATCAAAACGTATCTTTTTAATTAGAGTTTGAGAGGCCATAGGTTTCCAAACTTTGCTTGATCTTCGGACTAGTCAACCACTCTTTCTATCCGCTTGACTATCACCTGCGCCTGTATATCGTTAAGTCTGACCTTGCATGCGTTACACATTCTCAAATCAGGTCAAACCTTGGTTAATAACCTAAATCAACGATTGGTAGCAGACTAACGACCATTAAGTGACCATAATTTAAAAATGATGTAATCAGACACCCATTGGATTCTATGCCTCCCTTATGTCGAGCATTTAACTGAATATGAGCACTTTCCATGTAACTTCAATTTCATCACTTTGTCCATTATCTTTTCCTTGGATTTTCTTTAAGGATTTATGTTTTTTAGTATATTTTATCTTGCTAGCCCATCTTCCTGTGCAGTGATGTGGATTCTAGTTTATTTGCCTGCTCACCTACTTATCCTTCCGATTGCAGACTGTCAACTGCCTAAGCGCCAGATGTGACCGCTCTTACCGTTATTCTCAAATGTGGCTTTACATTTGAATCCCCAATAGTATAGAATATTTTTATTCTTGAGACATGATGTAACCAGACACAGGCCCCTTTCTTTAGCCAATGTTTCTTGTGACAAGTCTTAAAATAATGAGAAATGTAGTCCCCTGAGGCTTGCCATCCTACTGTTGTGCACTCTAAGCATTATCTTTTTATCCTGAATAAAGGAGCAAGAGTGAGAACATTTGTCAGAAAACCTTAGCTTCATTGGAAATCTGAGTAAATTCAGAGGGTTTGATACACAATCAGTTTTGAATCATCAGTTCATTACAACAGAACCGTCGAGACCGCCCTCCACATAGTTGAATGACATTTTCAAAAGGAATTCCTCCTCCAGTTTTGTTCTGCCTTGAGTAGTTCTCTGTGTTCGCTTGTTTCGGTTATCGTTGCATACAGGGCTTTACCTCGTTCCACTTGGGTTGCTAATTCTGTGTGCGTGTGCCCAAATTATTCTCCAATTCAACCACTTATTGTTCCCCAGCCATTATATTCTTGACCTACTCTTAACTCTGTTTTCTGTTCATCCATTTTGCTTGCCTGTATTTTGTCCTGATTTTTTTTTTTTGTTTTTTTTTTTTTGCATAAGCCCCTCCTAATTGGCAAACTGCCCCTTTCTCACTATTAGTGTTTCATCAACTTGCGAATCCACCACATGGCCGTGTGATTTGGAGTGTTCTTTTGCTCTGTCCTTTATGTTGGCTTATTTACTTTGGTTTAGAGGACAACGTTTTACTGCAATGCTTTACTGTGGCAGATAGTAAGCTACGCAGCTGGGTTAATTTGCAAGGCAGTGAGGTTGAATATCTTAGTCTCACCCGTTTGTAAGTCTTTTTGGTAACCAGCAACCTGGTTGAGTAAAAAGAGAGCAGCAAATGTGGTTTGGCACTGACAGAATATTCTGAGTGGGGGGACCACTATTCCAATCCTACCCTGACAGCTAAGAATGCGAGCTCAAGGAGTGTGAGGTGCTCACCAGATTCTCACAGAGCACTTGCCAATACCAGACATTTAACATTGCTGGAAACCCGGGTCAATGCGGGCCGTCCCAGGTATAGAACGGGCCTAAGCATACGGGCTTCGGCATGTTAGAATAGAGCTGGACCAAGACTACCAAGGATCCAATAAGTCAAAGCAACCATGGCTGCCCAGGCGGTATGCCATGGTTTTGCCTTACCACAGTTTGCATGTGCACATTTAGTGCAACCTGTTTGGGTAGTTTGACCCAAAAATATATGTATGCATTTGTAGGAGTTCATGGGCAGGATATAAGGAAAGTTGGGTCTATGGGGACAGACCCCCCATTTTAAAAATAAAAGGAGGGAAAAACATTGAACTACACGCAACAGGTTGAATTACATGTCCACTCACAAACTGTGGTCGGGGAAACTACATAGAACCCTACTAGACTTATCCACCAGCTGCCCAAGTCCAGATGCCCCATAGCGGCACCCCATCTCTTCCATTGAGCTGCCCAGAAGCCCTGGGGGGGGAGGGGTCTCGCAGTTCAACCGCAGATTGTTGTCATGGCATCTTGCAGAGGTTACAAATCGGGGTCTGCAAAGATTTGCCAATCTTGGATGCAGACTTCAGGGTCTGTGCCATCCAGCGCTGCTTTGCTTTCTTGCTTCCAGATGCACATTATATTTAGAGGGTATAAAAGCTATGAAAGGTCGGGGGGCTGTAGATATTGGTGGTATTTCAGTTCCTCCAGTCGAGGGCACCCAACCAGGGTTGAGTGGTAGCATCTATAAAGCATCACTAGAGATGCAAAATGTGGCGCGTCCGTCACTGAACAGCTCATGCTTTAACTTAGAAGCCCCATGTTGAAAATATGAAATCTCCTAGGTTTCTTCCAAAAGGACCTAAAGCAGATCTTGTGTCTGACCGCAGGGTCATCAACCTTTGCAAAGGCGCATGGTTCCTGCTGAAGTGCACTGTAAAATGGCCTCTCCCTGTTGATGGGTAGTTAATGAAATGGTGAAGCTGCCATCCGCACCCTGTGCAACACTTTTTCCTTAATAAAAAAAAAAGCTATAGTTAAATGCAACGAACCTTGAGGGACCTAATTAAGCACTTAAGCCTTGGAGAGCGACCTTGGAAAAGGCAATAAACGGTAGCAATTTCACTTTAACTACCTGCGCGGCTGCTTACACACATCAGAAGGTACCTTGAACTTTAGTCTACAGGCAGTGAAACTGGCGCACTTTGGGGAATAGACGCAGGGTGCGTCACTGTGATGTGACCATTTAATGAGGATCTGTCCATAGTAGTCTAGATGAGCTGCTTTAATAGTGTGTTTACCAGCAAGGGCAGAGGTGGAAGGGGGTACAGTAGTCAGCAAGGCAGACTTCAGGGGCCCTCAAGACTGTACTCTCGCACCTAGCAGGCAATTGTTTGCTTGCTAGGGGAGGCTCCTGTAAACCAATGAAGAGTAGGGTATCTTTAAGGGATGTTGTATTCACACATGTAAAGGAAGGCTTTAGTGTGGTTAAAGGTATGCACACTACATGTTTTAAACAAGTGGTGTCTGCGTGTAGAGAGGACCTCTTAGATAACCGCTCAATAGTCACTGCATAGACTCTATCATTAAGCAAGAGTTTATTGTTTCGTAAGCGGAGATGGAGCCATCTGTCCAGTTGGGGTTGATCTTCCTCACTGCTGCCATTTCCACACACTTCTGATGTTTCTGGCATCTTGGAACGTGAGGGACTGGGTGGGTTTGGGTAGTGTGGGTGTGAGGGGAAAATGCAAGATTGTTGTGCTATTGTGTTGGTGCATGCAGAGCGGAAGAACTGAGCTCTGTGTGCATGCACGTTTCTAGGTGTCTTAAATTCATCGAGGCATTTCTGACCTGGAAATGGGCCTCGCATGCCCATAGTGCTTATATGCTTTGGCCTTGGGACTGTGGTTTGTTGATTGGTTGGTTGAGGGGTGTCGCGTTCTGTTTGCTGTCTGGTGGAAGGAATACTAAGAAGCAGTGTGTCAGTAGCTTAGTTGGTTTGAGTTTGAGTCTGAAATTTGAGCCGTTAAAGGGTAAAGTTAGTGAAGGCTGAAGTAAGGCAAAGGCGTGCACATATAGTTTCTTTGCCTGTGTTTCGTAGGTTACCAGCTCTTGGCGCAGTAGATGGTGACCCTTAGGTGAGTCCTGCATGCCAACTTGGGCAGTGATAGACTGGAACAAGCAGTGGGTCTGGTACACAGTGGGGTAGCCAGGAGCAAAAGTCCCATTGTCGAGTGGCCTGCATAGCTTAAATGGTGTGTACCTTTCATGTGCATGGGTCCAAGTTGTTGGGTTTGCATAACATGGCAATGGCCTTCTTGCTGGGTTCTTAGTTATAGCCCTTTGCTGAATCTGAGGTGCTCCTGAATTGTGCAGATTTCCTTTGGCTGTGTGTTCCAGGGTTTCGCCACCATGCTGAAGGAAGCCCTTTACTCAATGCAGGCAGGATGCGCCTCGATGTATCTCCATATGCACTCGGCACATTGGTTCAGCATTTTTGGTGATCACATGTATGTATTTAGGGCCCATTGTTACCTTCAGTTGACTCTGATTGTTTACTGCTACATGCATAACGTAGAGAAATGTGTAATAATTCAATTAAAAAATAAACTGGTTTAAAAGTTCACATTCTAATTATTGGATTTGTGTTTCAGGATTACAATGCTTAAACATCGACTACTGAAAGAAATGTAGCAGTTTCTTGTCTTTTATCTTCACCTGTATGTACTTCGTCTTACATTCATTTTCCTCAAGCGAAGGCCTTATACTTTTGCATCCACCGCCACCCACTCCAGTTTGTTCGACTTTCGATCGAGAGCTGCATTATGAATTAGTTATGCGGTAATGGCAAATTATTCAGGTGTTTCCCTTTCAGCATCATTACAAGTAGATTCCACATGTGGTAAACTCTGCACCTGTGTAATGCTGCTTTTGGACAGTACCATGATCACTAATCTAGTGCTGCCTACGGACAGTCCAGTGGGACAGTAATACTGCATGGTTTGGGGTTTGAATATTCTGTAAAAATGCGTGGCAGTAACTTCCATTTTTACCTCCACCCAGAAGGAGGTGATGGTCACTGCCTGGAGAAACCAAGTGTTGTCAATCGGTCACAACCTGTAATGGAGCCACATTCCAAGCTGTGGCCCATGAACCAGCACAGACGGGCACTGCTTGCAACACCTGGGAGAGGGGCAGCCTGAAGAGAGGTGGCGGGTAACACAGAGACAGAGTGAACACAATGTCCAGTAGTCCAGACTCCCACCATGTGTGCTGGCCGCTCACAAAATCACCCAAAAATATGTCTATGCTTTTAATATGAATGCAACTCCGGAGCTCTCCAAACACACTCTCTGACCAAATTTATATTTGATAAAGAATAATTCAAATGTATTTATTCCAACAGACGTATCACCCCATGATCGGAAGCATCATTTCAAATAAGTAATACTATGAGAAGATTAAAAAATTGAATTTTTAAAGCCACATATGAATTGTATAGTTTGTGGAAAGGTTGTACAATTCATAAATGTTTCAAATTGGTCTGTTTTTGTTAGTAAGAATATTGGGTATGTATGTTCTAGTCTGTCTAAAAGTGCATAGTTCTTTAAATCATTGATATACAAGTACATTTTCATCAGTATTAAATGTAATTTGGTTTTAGACTCGGCATAGTGTAGGTGGAGTAAATAGTAGCTGTTGCATTCATATTAAAAATGTTGTTACGAAAAAACATGTTTTCTTACGTCTAGATTACCACAGTTCCTGAGAGTTTGTGGCAAACCACGCCTTGTTGTTTGTCTGGTGAGTGATTAACGGACAACTCGTAAGCATGGCATAACGTTTCATAGTTTTTAATAACAGAAAATATGGGTTTAGGATTAACCGAGGTCACTGGATGGGGTACTTGGACTGTTCAGCTTTGTTAGGAACGTGGTCCTTTCTCACGCTCCCTTAAACTCTGCCCCCATGCTGGGAAAAGGGTCACATTGTCTGTGGGTTTAAGTGTCCAGCACTTCTTTCTTTGGGTCGTGTGGCGTCCTTCTTGTCTTTCGTTGCATTCGTCAGGATGTCACAATTCTTCCCTTTTGCCAGTTGTTAGACCTGGCACCGCCATCACGCAACATGTTCACATGGGGCCACATTAGAATGCATGCATGCACGCACACGGGGATGATTCTGTTTTGCGAAGCGAATTCTCCATGTACGATGTACCCGCAGTTTAACGGAAATCGGTGTTGTCCACCCACTTGTGACACGTGTCTGCGTATCCCTTCTTGCCTTAACCGATGACACTGGTTCATAACGCACACCCATCAGAGGTTGCAGTGGTATCCCCTTATTTCCGTGACCGAATTTTCTGCATTTCGAAAAGGGACTTATCACTGCTTATTAACGCATTATTTTTATGGGTAGAAAAGGGTCTACCAAGATATCGCTGAAGCCATTGTCCATTTCCACCGCCAAACTTGACACCTCTCTGCCCCTGGCATCGTTCCTTGGCACTCGTACAGGGGCAAAAAAAGGCGTCGTCCTCTGTGGTAAACTGCCTTACTGACACCATTGTTTCCCACTAGCGTGGTTGTTGTCAGCCTTCTACCCTTCGCTTAAAATCGCGGTGCCAGCAAACAATAAGACTACCACATCATGTTCACATGCATAGCCAAGTGAATCCAGCCTGACCTAGGCCCCATGGAAGAAAACCTCAGTTAAGCCGCAACAGCACTCCATTCGGATCGAGCATTGCCCATGGAGAAATCCTTCTGTTCAGCCAGCCCTCGGGAAAGTGTCTCAAAACTCCACACCAAGGAGTTTACAGCGGTGCGATTTCTGACCAATCCTCTTGTGGCTCTTCCACGGCTCTGGCAGGCATGGTTTCGGCCCTCTTGCCACTGACACGCATCCATCGGGGCCTTAAGCACTGGAGCTCTACCCACTCGGGCTCAGGGTGTCGGTTGCCTGAGAATTGTACATCAGCCCTGGGGTGGAAAATGGACTTGGAAACGCTTGCCTGCCCTTAAAACATGTGTAGAAGGCAGCCATCTGTGAACCTGCCAAGCTATGCTCCTCTTTTGTATACAGAGGATGCTATTTATAGGGCCATTGAATAGGCTATTTAAAAGACTGTAAGTCTAATGACTGGTCCTGTATGATGGTGTGGCTTTTTGTCGCTTTCCCTCCCTTGGGAAGTTCCCTCCTGCGGTTCATGCACTCTGCCCTAACTTTAGATGAGCCTTCTCCGATATCCTAACTGTCAAATCCTAAAGGCCCGGAATCGAGAAGGCCTGTTCCTCCCATGGCCCCATGTCGCTGCTGGCCCAAAGGTCCCTCTAGTGGTCCTTGTTTGGTGGCTGTTTAAAGTAACGCTGTTGCATGCCTGCCTTGTGAAGTCATTTCACCTCTTTTTCCTATTCTCAGGAGTTCTTGGGTAGGTTGTCACTGCGTTGATGGTCATATTTGCAGATTTGTTGTTGCCCTATTCGTTTAGGATGTTTTGGTCATACTTGAACTCTGGGGCCTGGCCTCTTCATGAAATACTGCTTTTCCAGCCCCATCGGCTCCAGGGTCTGAAAGTTGCTTCATCTGTTACCATTGTTTCCCACTGCCATCTTCTGATGCTATCTTGGTTGGATAGCAATTTTCAGCGATGGATGGATGGATTGAAGATGATTGTAGTGGGCAGTTTTGCCTTTAAAATGGCCTGTGCAGGGTTTCCCGAAGCAGAACTGGAGTACTTGGTAAATACTGCATTGTGGCATTGTGTGCACGCATAAAATCCAATTGGGTGGCTTTTGTGAGGGTGCCCTTGCTTGTTACTTATCGTGTAATTAGATGAGCACACTACAGACAATACAACAGGTGGTAGCGGATTGAGCCATTTGCATTATTTCTGCATTTCTACCATTGATCCTCCTAATGTGAAGGCCTTAGAAGTCAATTAACTGGTGACCCTATGGCATTGTGAGCCTCATCTCTTGTTTTGGTTTTAACTGTGAACTGAATAAGGTCCTGAAATCATAATAGAAATAGCCCGAGTAAATTGTTGGACACTGTGTATGAAATGAGTATTTGTATAATGCCCAACTTTTATGACAGAGAAACGTACTCACAGATAGATCTCTTTTCAGAATACCAGTAAATACCCACAAGGATCCATCCATGTAGGAACACACGCATGTTTGTCACTCTTAACAGTACATCGTGATCAAAAATAATTTGTTTTATTTACCAATCTTTAAAAGCATATTTTATTATTTAAATGTTCCATTTTTCGATATGAAGCCAATCTGACCCTCTTCTCTTCATAATGCCATCTCTATTGATCAATTTCAGTTCTCACACAAACTCACATATCGGTTACTCTACAATGCAAAACTTTGGAATATATGTAATAGTGCTGCATTCTAAAGGGAGTTTAGGGCTTCTTGTCTAGGGAAGGACATAAAGTATATTTTGGTTTCAAGGATACATCTCACACAAAGCTGCCTTCAGGACAGAATAAATCCAAACTATTTAAACATTTCACATTAGACAAAATTCTTGACCACAAGCTAAGGAACTGTGCGACTGCTTACATTGGGTTCACCGCCTGGCCGCCACTCGCCTGTTTGCCTGACCTCGCAGATTGCAAAGGTGAATGTGGCAGTCTACAGAATCCAACCATAATTTTCCAATAATTCTACTCTGTGCCAGAAAATGAGTCCCTAGCAACATAGGAAGGGTTTCAGGCACCGGGCAAATGCAATATGAAGATTGTCCTGCTGTAAGCAAAGGGTGCACGTTGGTCTTTAGGTTCAATGTAGGCCACATTAAAAGGTTCAGACAATTGCATGGAGTGGGAAAGGATCGATAGATGGTTGACTGTTCAAATATAAACATGAGTGGGAAGAATTATTGATGAGTCCAGGCTTCGGCTCTAAATTGCAGATACTTGCAAGTAAGGTAAAGGAGGATACAGTAATGTATGGATACCATGCGTGCCATTAGGTGATAGAAAACGCTCATACCCAAGATTAGGTGCCTTACAATAGTAAATTAAATGCAAAGACCTATCTATTAACCAGGTTTAGTAGGAAGGCGATGGGCCAGAAAGGGGAGACAACAGTGGCAGACAATCATTGCAAACCTATTACGTCATACAAATTTGCATGATTTATGCTACCAGAATATCAATTTGCAGTATTTAAATCTGTGTACATATAGTAATGAAGGATGGGGGAATCATGGAGGGGGATGAAAACATACATCGCAGGTGTTCCTTAATAGGAACGTATGTGCATCACCAGGCCAGTGCTGAGCCCAGATACAGTGGGGATGGATTTAATGTCAGGGACTTCAGAGTGTTTGGGTGAATGAATGAAAGCGAGAAGGAGCACAAAGAGGATTAGGAGGTGTTTGGATTCCGGATGCGAGTGATAAGTAGCAACAGATGGAGTTAGCCAGGTAGGGGAGAGTTAACTCCCATTTCTAGACATGGGAAAGGGAATTCAAGGTATGCAAGGACAGCCATCTGAAGTCGAGGCTGTGCACAGAGGTGGGTGAGGACCAAGGGAGGTTGAAGAAAGTGCAGGTAGTGAAGTCAAGTACATTGTCAACCGTGGTCAAGGAGGAGGCAGTCCCTTGAAGTGGCAGAAGCAGTAATCCAACTTGCTGAGGACCATGGAAGGGAATGTGCCTTAACTGACTGAAGGTGAAATGGGGGTGGCTTATGTAGTTGTTCAGACTGTTGAGTCTGGCCACTAACTGTTGTAGTTCCAGATCTTTCAAAGAAAACCCCTAGGTTGCAAGCCAGTGTGAATATGTTTGAGGGTGCCAGAGAGACCTAGAATCTAGAGGTAGATCAGCTATGCTTTGCAGGAGTTAAGCATCAGGCCTCATGACACCATATTGTGGTGTATTACGTCCATGTAGTCTGTGATGCAAGAAGATAGCTCTGGGATAAAGCAGGGGAGGGACAAAAAATGTGTGTCTTTTTGTCAAAGAGATCATAAGCAAACTCAGATGATATGAGCTTGCCAAGGAATAAGTAGAGGAACAAGGTAAGCAAAGGCAGTGGCTGGCTAGCCAAGGTGATAGTGACTGTTCCACCGTATTGACGAAGCAGGGCGATTAAAAATGAGGATGGATGGGAGTGATGAAAGGTGGTGAGGAAGTAACAGGCCTGGGCAGGCACAGGTTCTGTGGTGTGATGGCTTAGTATGTGCGTTTGCAGGGAAGTGGTGATGTGTTTGCACACCACATGCTCTAGGACTTTTGAATAGTGAGAGAGAAGTTTGTCAGTAGTTATTGGGGTTGCTGAAGTCCAGTGTAAGTGTTTATTTTAAGAGGTGCAGGGCAGCAAATGTAAGCATCTTCTCACATGCTGGAAATATTCCAGAGGACAAGAGGGAAGCAGGTAGATGCAGTTTATGGGTGCATGTTCCTTAACAGTTTGCATGCAGAAGTTTCAGCAGGAGCACAAGGTGGATTGGCAGACCGGAGGTGGCGGTGCCAGTTCAGCCAGGGTGGTGAGGCAAACCAAAAGAATGGATGGGTGAGAGTGGCGGGTGTTGGTGGGGAGGTAGGGTGATGAAGGGTGTGAGGTGCCGTGGATTTTAGTAGAAAACTAGCAAGTAAAGTTAGCAGAGAGGATGGGATGGAGAGTGGTTGGGCAGAGGGAAACATGAACTGTGTTGTCCTGGATAGAGTGCAGATGTTTGAGTGCAGATCATGTTGGTATAGTGGGAGAACATAGCACAGTAGATGGCATATTAGAGCATTTCAAGAGGTTCCTTGGAGGAAGCAAAGCGAGAAGTGGAAACAATGTGCTGCACTGTCATCTGTGGAGATACAGATTTGCTCTCAGCTGCTGGATGGTAAAGGAGATCCATGGTTGAAGACAAGGGAATGAAAGAGCGAGTGCAATGAAAGTAATCAAAGGGGGAAGCAGTGCTCGGTTGATATCTTGGAAGGCCTTTTGAATGGAGTTAACAAGAGGTGAGGGGCAGTAACTAGAGGGAAGACATGACTTGATTAAGATGAAGCACCATGGAGTTGGATCAGAATTTGCACTGTGCCGGAGAAGGGAGGAAGCGGAGTGCAGGAGGGATACAATGAAGTTCGAAAAAGTGCTCAGAGAAGGGAAGGTTCAATGGGGTAACATAAGGGCTGAAGTGTTCAAGAGAGTAAGATGACAGCCAGCGAGTTTCCATAAGTGTGTTTTGAATGGATGCAGTGGGTGCCCATAGAGTGATTGGAGAGGGATGAGTTAAGTTAAAGATGGTGGGCCTCCGTAATATTAGGGAGGTGACGTCTCCCATGAGTGAGGCTTGGACTTCACAAGACAAAAAATGGAAAAGGCAGCCTAAATATTGAAGAGGCTGAGAGCACAGTAGGCTGATGCATGAGCATTATGTATTTGGATATATGAAGTAGAGGGTGGGTGTGAGGGAGGGAAGAAGGTTGATTAGATAACTTTATTGATCAAAACACCTACCCAATCCTTTTTCTTGGATGAGCAAGTAGCGGGAGAAAATGGCTTCTATAGTGGCTGTGTATTTGGAGGAGATAAAGGTTTTGGTGATGGACATCCGTGCAATGTGGAAAAGATCAAAGTGACCAATTTGCAAGAATGTCTCCTTAAAGAAGATCCTGATATTCCCATCACTGAGGATGCAACATATTCTTGGAAAAAGGAACCTCATTAAGGTGACCAAACGGACTCTAGGATAGACCGGGCACAGTTCATGCCGCCACGGGGAGGCGACAAAGTCGCAATAACTGTGAGGGTGCTACAGCAACATGGAGGAGCCTGAAGCCTAATATCCGCTCTAGCAAGCCCTACCTTTGGTGAGAAAACCTGAAAAAGGGGTTTGAGGAGTCAGAAATGAGAGACATACACAAAGTTGTAATTTTGAGCAGAAGCCACGAAGCCAAAAGAATGTAAATGATGGGACAAATTGGAAGCTCGGTTTTGGAAGCAAATACTTCTGAGCCCAAAGTCCACTCCACTTCCTATAATCCGATTTGAACTTGGTTTACTTTCCCTACATTCACATGGTGTGTGGAAACTCTGCGCTTTAAGAAAATGTATGATGGGCTTAGACTCCCCTAATATCTTGGGCAAAATGGCCCACCATTTACTTGCCCAGAATGAGATTTTCGCAAAATAACTGGTGTCGTTATACTCTAAATTCTTTGGCTGATGCTGCGGTTAATTTGGATCTTATTTTGCTTAATCCAATGCGAGCCAAAGTCAAAATCTTTCAGCACGACTGGATCATGAATAGAGACGAATGCTTACTTTATAAGGACTTTGATTCCAAACTATTTGGCCATAAACAATATTGCAAAATGGCTGATTATCTAATAAAATGCCGTTCCTCACAGATTTGCAATAAATTCCTACGCTTTCGACTAAATCTCTGGCCCACTTTAGATGTGATGGCTAGAAGAAAGCTGATTCCTAAAGAATATAACATCTGTCGCTTTTGTAAAAATGAATCACAAAAGGAAACATTGGAGCATTTTGTAGTATGTTGCCCAAAACTAAATGACCAACTTAAGTTATTTTTTAAAAATGTATTTGCCACAAATTGCACAATGGAACTGAATGATGTGTGGAAATGGCTATTTAGCAGCACAAAACTAGCAGTTAGAGTGGCAATAGTACAGTATTTAGACCACATCTTTCCTGAAGATCCTGTGCAATAACCCACAATTTTATTGTATACGCGAAACCTGAAAGTTCCTCACATTGAATTTATTTGAGTTTGTGGTTTTGGGCTCAAGATGATTTGATGTTTTGATTTAATTTTATATACAATTTTGATTGTTTTGTTTGATATATGAAATAACTTGGTTGTGAAGTATTTTGTAAAGAAAAACTTTGAAAGGTTGATTTTATCAACCAACCAAATAAAAAATAAATTTAAAAAGTTGTCATTTTCTCAACATTTGTCATGTTTATTTAAAAAAGGGGAGGATTGGATAAAAATAACATAGCTGTCCCTATCCTAACAAAAATGTTCCTGCCTATAAAACTAAAGCCAAAGAAAATGTACCTTGTATCCAAATGTATCTGCCCCTCACACTAACCTATACAACCAACATGTGGAAGGTAAATGTCTGTTTCCAGTTCATCAAAAATGTGCACCAGTTCAAAATTGCACCACCAACAAAGCAATCCTTGCGTCTAGGGTTTGACTCAGTTCCCCTGAATCAATTCAGGAAGGCTTTTGAAAGAGTTCTGTTCCAACAATATTCTATTCAGTTCAACGAAAAATGTCTTTCATCCACCACGTCCCTCAAATTGGCGAAGTAAATGTCTTTCATAGAACACTTGTTCAAAACCAAAGCAGCTGTTTATCTCCTGAAATATTCTTCTCAAGATGTCAAAATAATTACTTAGGTTGATGTAAGAACAGTCTTTTCCATAGAATATGTTTCACAAGATGGTAATACAAGGGTTTCCTTCATAGGTTTTTCTTAGGTGGCCAATGTAAGGGTTTTCCTCGTGGAATACTTTTGTCAGAATGGCAAAGCAAATGTCTCTTGCACAATAGTTTCAGAATAATGAAGTAAATGTTTTCTTTCCACAACAATGTTTACAACGATAATGTTTTCTACTTTACACAACTGTTTCTTTCCTGGTTTACTCTCCTGCCAGGAATGGTTTCTACTTCACGCTTCTGCTCCTGTCCTGGTTTACTCGACTGTCAGGAATAGTTTCTACTTTGCACAACTGTTAATGTCTCTCTGCTTGTAGCAATATTTGTTACAGGTTTCTCCACACCGACTTCCCACATGAGAAGAATTGCACAATGTTTGCCCAGTTATTTTCTTATGGCAATGTGGGTTCCAGGTTTCCCCAAACTGACATCTCATGTGAGGGAAATTGTACCCTTTTTGCCCTTCTGTTCTATTTGGTCGGTATTCAGATTAGTTTAGTTTCTTTATTTGTACCGCGCGCCGAAACCTGGGGTAACTGGGCGCCGGAGACTTAGATAAAGTTACAACATGGCAAGAATGTGCAATACAGGCTGTGAAATAACAACAATAAGTGTGGTAGACCACGTTACAAGCTGGTCGACAAGGGCATGCGGAGAGGAAGTACATTAAGCAGAGTTTTTGTTGGAAAGCCATGTTTTAGTTTTGGCTCTAAAAATCCAAAAGGAGGGTTCTGTTCTAAGGTTTAGTGGCATAGCATTCCATAGTTTGGCAGCTAGGACCGGGAAGCTGGCGCCAGCAGCTTTTTTTAGGGAGAATTTGCCTCCCCATCTGTCCTTTAGCTTTATAACACGTCCTGGGCCCCCCAACTCCTTTTGGTTGACTAACCGGTTTAACGTGTCTATGACAAACTGTTGTCAGGCCAGTTCCACGGTCACACAGAGTCTCTCTTTGTTCCTCTGTCTGTCTCTCGCACCTCCACAAATGGAACCTTTGCCGTTCCACAAGACTGCGTCTCGCCAGACCTGCAGCAGCTGACTTTCACCAGAGTCCTTCTCCTCCTGTATGGGTGTCCTCCTTCTGCATGTCTCGCCACTGTAAGTCTGCTTCAGGGTATGTTACCCGCTCCGCGTCGTCCGTGGCTTTCCACTCCTCCTCCTTCCACCGAACTGCGACCCCCTCCTCTTCTTCCACAACACGGTGCATGGCAAGACGCACCATTTTTAAATCTCCCGCACAGCTGATGATTCTTTGAACAACTAGTCTGAATCTCTGACTTAAGGTTGTTCCTATTCCACATTGACTCTTATCCAGCATGGGGTCTGGCATGGATTCACATGCTCATGAATATATTCCCCGTCGTCAGGCCGGGAATCCTCGGTATAGAAAAAATCAGTATCAGTTTCGTTTCTGATCTGTCTTTCTCAGTAGTAACCAATCACTGGTCTCTGGGTCATACTGCCCCCAGCCAATGACTGCTCTCTCCCTAAGCCACACCCCTGGCAGCCATCCTCAGATTTTTACTGCACGTTCAAGTGTTGGGAGTCCTCGTGCTTAGCTCTCGAGCTTTTGCTGCGTTTTCGCGCTTTTTTCAGGAGATTTTCTCATTTTTTCGGTTAAAAGAGCCTCGAGCTCCACCGTTTCTACTTCCGATCAACAGAGATGCGTTTCGGAGTTTTCTACGTCCCTCAAGGGTGAAAATTCCATCGAGTTACGCTTTTGGAGGATTCCAGAAGTTCCGAGGCCTACCCCGGACATGGCCCAGGAGAAAGGGAGCTCGACGCCCGGGAAGCTTTTCAGGACCTGCCCTGGATGCCAGCTTCAGAACGTTTTCAAGGAGGACGAGCATTCGTTATGCCTCTACTGTCTCCATGAGGACAAGACGCACAAGGAAAAGGATTGCACGTTTTGTGGAAACATGTCGGAGCGGACCTTGAAGGATCGCCACCTCCGTCTCGCCAACTGGCTGGAAGGTAAGAGCCCGCCAGGCGAGAAGAAGAAGAAGTCCGAGCGGTCTTCTAAGTCCTGTGAGGGTGCTCCGGCGACGGGTGCCCAACAAAAGGCTAAGCACCCGAGTCCGCGGGCACCGGGAGCACCGAACGGTCGGGCTCCTTGGCTGCCAGGCAGGGCGCACCGTCCCCGGCGCCATCGACCACGAGCCAATGCTCTGGCTCGGGTAAGAGGAAGTCCGAGAACCCGGCGAAGCTTCTGGAAAGTCCCCGGTCGATCTCGAAGACTCCTGCAGAGGGGGAACGAGGCGCTGACCCTCCCCCTAAGGTGAAGGCCCCAGGCGTACAGAAGTTGACGTTGGCCGTGATTTACCCTGCTAGGACCTCGATTGAGGATGTCGCCGCGGCCCTGGCTCAGCCTGTGGAGGCTATACCAGTGGAGGCGCCCTCGGGTACCAGAGTCTCCCTGCCACCACGGAGGGAGTCGTCTTTCAGGCCCATCGAGAAGACCACTTGAAAAAACTTAGAGACTAGAGGGAATATTTATCTGGACCTCTTTAAGACAACCCTCAAAACGTCAAAACCACTAAACATACCACACTAATGCTTAAAGGGTCCCTTGCTTCTCCAGTACCTTCTTCTAACTCAGTCCTGCATGTTGTTTAACTCATTAAATTACAACATACTTATTCCAAACAGTTTTTTTTAATCAAAAATATCAATTTATTTACTCTCAGTAAAAACACCACTAAAAATACATTCACAATTATCTCAACAAAGACAGCATCTTGCACTTTTGTCTAAGTTCAATTATTACACATTTGCCACTATTTTTGGTATCATTGACCACAGACAACTTCTACATAACATTCTATTTTCTAATACATATCTCTGTTATTAGATAGTTCATCAGTAGAAGGCACATTTTTCAGTTTTTCATTTACTTTTTATATCTTCTCCTTTCTTCACTGGGTACTCTAACTTCCCCATAAAAATTGTGCTCTACTCATTCACACTTATGTCATTCATACATCCTTTCATTCTACAATCCACACTACCCAACATGTTTCTTTCCTTTATCAGTTCTCATAATTTCAGGAAATTCTTCAGGGGTTAATTTTTGTATAGCAACAGTCTGTTATGTAGTGCACAAAGTCCTCATTGGAAAGGGGGGGTGGAAGGGGGTGGTGGCCGTCGTGGATACGGACACAACCTCTGAAGAGTAGCTCATCCAAGTCGTGGAGGAGACCCAGCCCATCGGGAGGGATCCCGACGAGGGCGACGGTGACGCAGATGAGGCTCCTCAAGAGCCCTCACGCCCGTCGTTTCCGGCGCCGCAGGACACCTCAGTGGCCATTTTGTCAGCCATCCAGTCCTTTTGTTCGGAGATAAGGACTAGGTTGCCCCTTCCCCCGACGGAGGAGCCTGAGCCAGACCCGACGGAGGGACCTTCAGGGAGCCCACCGCCTAAGAAGAGGACGACGCATCCTAGACCACCTCCCCCACCTCTGCGGCCTTCTCTGCCTTGCCCCCAGTCCACTACCCACCGGGATGATACAGGCATGGACATGACTTCGATGGGTACGGATGACGACGGAGGCGACGACGGGACGTGCCCCCCATCGACCCCTGCCCGGGCGTCCCCGCCCGACGAGATTGGATCCTTCCATGCAATGATCTCCAGGGTATCCAAGCTCTTCCAGCTCTGCCCCGAGGAAAAGAAGGAGGGGTTCCTTTACCAGCGGCGCGAGGCTAAAAGGAAGACGGTCCTCGCCGTACCGCTTCTTGATGACATCTGGGATGAGGGGCTCGCCCTCCTCAAGAACCCTGCCACGGCTCCTGCGAAGAGGGAACGGTATGAGAAGTACCGGGTCGCCGACGCTGCCCCCTTGTGCCTTAGGGCGCAACCAACCCCAGACTCAGTCGTTTCGGCGGCAGCCAAGAAGAAAGCGGGGGGCATCGGCCTCGACTTCAACCTCCCCTCCGGACGGTGAGGGTAGGAAACTGGATGCGATGGGACGACGGGTCATCTCATCTGCAGCGACGACTATCAAGGCGGCCAACGCCCTGGCCATCGTAGCCCGCTACGACAGGGAGTTGTGGTTCAAGATCGCCCTTCTGTTGGACTTCCTTCCGGATGCCATGAGGGCTGAGGCCCTGGAAATCTTGCAGGGAGGTGAGATTGCCTCAGACCACGCCATTACGGTGGCCACGGACATCGCTGACACCGGTTTCCGTCAGTTGTGCAACGGCGTTTGCCTGAGGCGACGAGGATGGCTCAGGGCGACGGATTTCCGCCAGGACGTTCAGACCAAGGTTTTGGACATGCCCTTCGACGGGAACAACCTTTTTGGCAAGGCGGTTGATGAATCCCTTCAGGCGATCAAGACAGACACGGAGACGGCCCGTGCACTGGGTGTGCTCCAACAACGACGGCCGTCCTTTCGGAGTTCCGGAGGCAGACAGGGTGCCTCCAAGGGAGCCGGCAGCAGCTCCTCTACTTACCGTCAAGCGGCAAGGTCTTCGTCGCAGGAGGCCTACAGGGGACGCAGCAAGTCAGGTGGATCCCACCGTCGTCGCCAAGGTGGTCAAGGAGGCAAAGCGGCCTCCAAGCTTGATTGAACCGTCCGTCGGGTCGGGCCCCCGCCGAAGCACCCTGGTGGGAGGCCGGCTGATGAAGTTCGTCGGCGTGTGGGAGTTCATCTCCACCGCCCGTTGGGTGCTGGACACCCTGGCCCTGGGGCACGACCTCGAGTTCCAGAAGAGGTGCCCCTGCATTCCTCCCGTGGCCAGGAAGGAAAATCACGTCCCTCAACTGCTGTTGGAAGTACGGGCAATGCTCACGAAAGGTGCCATCGAGCTTGTCGAGCTTGTCCCGAAGAGGCTTCGGGGCTCCGGAGTTTACTCAAGATACTTCCTCATGAGGAAGAAGACAGGAGGATGGCGTCCCATCCTGGACCTGCGACGACTAAACAAATACATCAAGGCACAAAAGTTCTGGATGGTCATCCTCCAGCACGTGCTGGGACAGCTGGAGGAGGGCGATTTCCTGTCGTCGTTGGACTTGGAGGTTGCTTACTTCCACATCCCTATTCTAAAGAGGCACCGAAAGTTCCTCAGGTTCGTGGTCAAAGGGCGGCACTACCAGTTGAAGGCCCTCCCGTTCGGATTAAAATCGGCACCCAGGGTGTTCACCAAGTGCCTAGCACCGGTGGCGACGTGGCTGCACCTGGAGGGTATCCACGTCTACCCCTACCTGGACGACTGGCTCATACGGGCAAGGACAAGGGAGCTCGCCGTGGATCACACTGCGAAGTCCGACCAGCTGCCACGGACCTGGGGTTCTCCATCAACTTTTCAAAATCCCACCTGGTCCCGTCGCAAGTTGCCCTGTTTCTGGGAGCACAGCTCGACACAGTGGCGCGGCGGGCCTCACCGTCGGAAGAAAGGATAAGGACCATCCTAAGAAAGGTGCAACGTCGTGAGGTCTATCAAGTCCCTCCTCGGAATGATGTCCTCCTGCATTTATCTGGTGCCCCATTGCAGACTTCGGATCCGGCCCTTGCAAGAATTCCTCGACGGCCACTGGATCCAGACGACGGGCAGCTTCGAGGACAGGATCTCGCTCGACGAAACGTTCCGTCAGGCGATACGATGGTGGGGTGTCCGTGCTCATCTGACAGCGGGAACAGGCTTCCTAGCCCCGGCGACGACGGATGCCTCCCTGGAAGGTTGGGGAGCGCACACCGGGGGCCTCCACGCGAGAGGCCTTTGGTGTTCGGAGGAGAAGACTCTCCACATCAACATCTTGGAGCTCCGTGCAGTGTTTTGGGCCCTCGGGTCCTTCCTTCCGTCCCTCAAGGGCAAGGTGGTGAGGATCTTCACCGAC
Source organism: Ambystoma mexicanum (assembly GCF_040938575.1). Classification (NCBI taxonomy): domain Eukaryota; kingdom Metazoa; phylum Chordata; class Amphibia; order Caudata; family Ambystomatidae; genus Ambystoma; species Ambystoma mexicanum. Next base: position 179,969,259 of record NC_090941.1, on the reverse strand, counting down.
AACACCACCACGATGTTTTACATTCGGAAGCAGGGCAGAACCAGATCCCCTCCCCTGCCCTGTCCAAGGAAGCCCAGGATCTGTGGCATTGGGCCATCGCACAAGGGATGTTTCTGGTACCCTTTCATCTGGCAGGGATAAAAAACACCATCGCCGACTCTCAGCAGGGAGCTGTGCACGTGCCACGAGTGGGAACTGCGCCAGGATCAAGTGGACCGACTCTTCCGACGATGGGGCGAACCCCAGATCGATCTCTTCGCGACGGCGGCAAACTCCAAGTGCCGGAAGTTCGCCAGCAGGTTTCCTCAACCGAGGAGCATGGGCGATGCTTTCTCGTTCCTCTGGGACAGCCTGTTCCTTTATGCATTCCCGCCGTTGCTACTCTGGCTCGTCAACCAGCTCAAGAGGTCCCGGTGCAGGATGATCCTCGTCGCAACGGCGTGGCCGAGGCAGATCTGGTTCCTTGACCTTCTGGACTTGTCAGCGTCCACACCAGTCAAGCTACCGACTGACTCAGATCTTCTCTCCAGAGAAGGAGGCGCCATTCTTCATCACGAAGTCGCTGAACTTGCAGGCCTGGCTCCTGCAGCACTAGAGTTTGGAGGATACGACATCCCGGCCGACTGCAGAGAGGTTCTTGCAAAGGCCAGGGCTCCCTCAACTCTCAAGTGCAACGGACACAAATGGAAGAGGTTCTCTATCTGGTGCCGGGCACAGAAGATTAACCCTCTGCGGATTACGGCCCCTCAAGTATTGCCGTACCTACTGTCTTTGGCCAAGGCTGGCATATCTCACGCTTCCATCAAGGTACATCTGGCTGCCGTCTCACGTTACACCAGAACTACAGGACGGGCGTCCTTGTGGTCTCATCGTCTGGTGAAGGAATTTATGAAAGGACTGTTCCGATCATTCCCGCCGGTGAAGGCCCCTGCCCCGGCGTAGGAGCTCAACGTGGTACTAACTAGGCTCATGGGGGCCCCATTCGAACCTATGCATTCAGTGCCGTTGAACTTTCTGTCGTGGAAGACAGCATTCCTCGCGGCCATCACCTCTGCACGACGAGTGGGAGAGATCCAGGCCCTGTCTTGCAAGCCTCCATACTTGACTTTTCACGACACGAGGGTGGTGCTCAGGACCACCCCTCCTTCATGCCCAAGGTGCCGTCAGACTTCCACCTCAACGAGCCCTTGGTGTTGCCAGTTTTCTTCCCGTCGCCGACTCTGCACTCGCTAGATGTAGCTAGAGCGCTGAAGTTCTACGTGGACATCACAAAGAGTTTCCGGAAGACATCACAGCTGTTTGTGAACTTTGGACCTGTGAATCAAGGGAAGGCTCTCTCGAAGACTTCCATTTCCAGATGGCTCTCCGGCTGCATCATGCACTGTCACCGGTTGGCAAACCGACCGCTGCCTGGCCGTCCGAGAGCCCACTCGACCAGAGCGATCGCTGCTACTATGGCGTTCCTGTCTGGTGTGCCCCTGCTCGACATCTGCAGGGCTGCTACGTGGAGGTCGACGCACACCTTCACGAGATTCTACTCCAGGGAGGAGTCCAGGGTCAGCCAGGCAGTGCTGCGCAACCTGTTCGCCTAAGGTGGGCCTGGTGAGGAGGTAAGAGTTGCTTAATGTTGAGTTGTTGTATTGCTTGATATTGAGCCTTGTGCCACCTCCCGTGGTTGTGCATGTGTATTCTGCTATGCATTCTTATATTCATGAGCATGTGAATCCATGCCAGACCCCATGCTGTTGAAGGAACAAGTTACTTACCTGTATCTGTTCTCCAGCATGGGTCTGGCATGGATTCACATGCGAACCCTCCCGCCTACCCCTCTGCGGCTCTTCACTTGGTCATACTGCCACTTCACGTGCTACCAAATCTGAGGATGGCTGCCAGGGGTGGGGCTTAGGGAGAGGGCAGTCATTGGCTGGGGGCAGTATGACCCAGAGACCAGTGATTGGTTAAGAAAGACAGATCAGAAACGAAACTGATACTGATTTTTTCTATACCGAGGATTCCCGGCCTGACGACGGGGAATATATTCATGAGCATGTGAATCCATGCCAGACCCATGCTGGAGAACAACAGTTACAGGTAAGTAACTTGTTCCTTCTCCTCTCTTCCTCGTTCCAATACCATAGGTATTATGGGAATTGAAATCCATATTGTTTTTAAGCTTTTTAAAGCTATATTGTTTCAAATGCTTGTTGGAATTGATTTTTGTCAGTTATGTGAACATCATGTATAGTGGTATTATGTACAGGACTCTTACCCAGGACAGAACCATTATAATCGAGGGATGTCAAATGTGACCCATGTGTTTCTAAAATGTAAATCTTATTCTGTTTATGGGATATTTCATATAATGTCCTTTGGGTTTTAACATGGGAGGGACTTGCGAAGTGACATGTCATCAGGCATTTGGGGATTATAGGATCTTCATCTTCACAGAAAGAATACTATGTTGCTCCCAAGGCAGTCACCACTTCTCCCTGAAAGCTATCTCCTCCCATGTGATCCTCCCTCATAATACCACCCCCAGGGTCAGGATCGGGTAAGGCTGCCTTCCCCTGTCCATATGGGAGGGGATTTTATGCTGGGTATCAGTGATGATTGCAGGATTCATCAAAGGGGCTAGAGAAGAGGTGGGCACTCACCTAATCCTGCCCAGTCCATCAGTAAAGCCCGGTCCAGAACAGCTCACGTTGTCTCTCAAGGAAAGGAATTGCCCAGTCCAGGATCAAGAAGAAACTGGAGACTCGGGCTGCAGCTGCTAAACCTTGGTTGAAATGGACTGGTGGCCAACTTGACAGGGTCATGGAGGCAAGGGCCATCCTATGAAGAATATAGGGGAAATACCAACAGGGTGCAAATTCTGCAGTGAAATGATCCATCTGAGACCATGAAGATACCCTTACCTACAGAGAAAAGCAACCCCAGGATGTAACACTGAGGTCAAACCCTTTTGCTACCGCCAAAATATCTCTCTGAGGATCAAGTCCCTCCCTGAAGGAAATGGCACAGCACATGGCTGTAGTCCGACAGCAATGGTCCAAAACCAAGTTTGAGCTCCCATACAGCAGAGCGAGCAGAACTGAGGAAATATTGTGCCTAGGTTGTGGGTTTTAGGGCCCCATTGAAAGTGAGCCCTCTCCTCGGATACCAGGAGGTAATCTTACCCCTTCATCAAAACAAGCACCACAAGGGAAGAGAAGGACTTCCAACGGACCTCCAGCTACAGCCCAGGGTCACCTACCTGAAGAAACATTGTGTGCTGGTTCTGATCCAGGGGGCGACTGCCTTGGGCTGGTTAGACTCAGGAAGCACTCGCAAAGCCTTAGGTCCAGAATTCTTATCCTCTGACAGTTTCAAGGCAGAGAATCACATGGCTACCTGTTGCATCCATGGGGTTTGGGTGACCTATAGCATGGCAAGGGTTTCATTCCAGGTGGGAGACACAAAATGGAGCACCAAGTCCTGGTGATCCTGAAACTTCATAAGGATATGTTGTTGGTAAGCTGGTTTTGGGGAATGGATGGTCTCTATCGCACAAAGGAAAAAACGTAGACACCAGTCATACCCCCTTGGATGAACCACGTCACAAAGTGTTATGCCCGTGGGGCCAGGGGACGTATCTTGTCCCAAAAGACCTCCTTGTCAAGGTCCAGAGATTAGCCTGAATCGGGAAAGGTGGTCCTGAAAAACATCTGGGAAATGCTAGCTGGTGGAAAGAGGAGGTGGCTTTGAAGTATTGGTGGTATGTAGGTATCCAGGGGGGGGGGGGGGTGCATTGTGTATGACTGCTGGTTCGACTGTCTCTTCGACAATGCCTGTAAGCCTCTCATCTGGCCAGAGTTCTCTTTGGTCAAACCCCAAAGTCCAGATTGCACCTGGGTGACACCAAGAAAACCTGGACTGGAGCCAGAGGAATGGAATTGAGATCAGGCATGGCATGGACTGGGATTTCTCCTGCCAAAAAGAGATACCAAATACCCAACCCACCAAAACCAGACGGACCCCAAAGAAATTGTGGACCAACAAACTAGTGAAAAGGCACTTCACTGAACCAGGAGGGACACAGAAATCCTTTCCAAACCTAGTTGGGAACAGAACTCTGCAACACATGAAGCCGACCACAAGGGAAACGAGCGACCCGAGCACATCACTGCCATCCCATAAATGGAGAATGAAAACAGGGTGGGGGCTAAAAAACCCATATCTTAGCCAGAGATTAGCTAAGTGGAGCATGTAACCAGGGTAACCAATGGGAGCAGGGAGGAGTATTGTAAATAGGTAGGCTTGGCTAGAAAAGCACAGCCAGCACAGAGGTGACAAAAAGGGGGTTTGGGGTGAGATCAAGAGACCAGGAGGAGCAGTGGTGGAGGGTAGTGCTGAGGAGACTGTGGCAGTGTTTGTGAGAGTGCAAGTAAGCTATTGTGTGTGAGAGAGTGGTACCAGTTGAGTGCAGTGTGACGTGTGTGAAAGTAGAGTGAAAGACTGATGGATGGGAGAGAAGGCGTAGGGGAATTAGAGGGAGAGTGACGGTGTATACTGTGATAGTGTGGAGAGATTTCAAGGTGGTAGTGGGGAGTACTGGTGAGGGCGGAGTGAAACAGGAGGGAGGTGTAGTTGGAAGAGCTAGGCGCAGACACGGGCAAGAGCTGTAAATAGGGGGTTGAGAGTGGACTGAGGAGGAGAAGATTGGCGAGAGGAACTAAGGCAGGTAAAGTGGGGAGGGGTGGTGCTAGAGACGGGAGAAGGGGGGAGTAGGATAATCAAGGGGGGCATAGATGGATGTAGAGGGAAAAATGTAGGTAGCAAGAGAGTATGAATAAAACACAGACCAGACGTATCCCTTAGAAAATCCTATAGAGAGAGGGGGGGGGGGGGAAGAGAACAGCCTTTAGGTTTCCATGCCAGATTATGGAGGATTTTGACAATAGGGATTACCTTGTACTACAGAACATCAGGGGCATTCTGGTGACTAGACACTTCTGGTTAGGTTGGGGGGATCCCCCGGGGAGATAGAAAGTGACATAGGGGCCCCCTGGTTTCAACAGATTGAGGTTGAGGGAGAGAGAGGGACTCAAGGCTGAAGTTGGTGGAGTGTTTGGTTATGGTGGGATTTCAGAGGGAATAGGAGGAGTGTCGGGGCAGCTATGCAGGTGGGCATTGTGAGTCACCATGGAAAAAGGGTAGGGATAGAATGTGTGGGGGCCGAGGTTGGGGATGGGCAGGAGCATGTTGGTGGAGGGTAGCATCAGGTGTCAAGAGGGAGGCAAGGTGCAGGTTGGGCAACTAGTGACCAAAAAATGCAATTCGTAGAATGCAGTTTACTTCAGTGGTGTTGCAAGTCCTTGAGTACAGAAATGTATTGCGTGGGTGGGGAGGCTGATGACCATCCTGGAGGGTAATTGGGTTCTTACAGGTCTGGAGCTACTGTTGCTGGGATCAATCGGTAAGTACGATAAACATTCACAATGACTTCTGGGTCATTTAAAGATGGGGCAACTTTGGTTGCTATTGCTCGGAAACTGAAATTGGGAGTGGTCAAGCTATCTGTCGTGTGCAAGAAGGACCAGCGGAGCATGAGGTAGGCTTAGTCAGTTAGCAAGGGCACAGGATGGTATTTGGTCAGAAACAGCAAAGGAGTGGGACCCAGACCTAAGACTGGAGGGATGCAATAGTGATGCAAGATCCCAAATAAAGATGAGGTTGCGGAGGGGCGGGGAGGGAGCACATTGCTTGCATTCCTCTCTGTTGGATTAATACTTTATGCACAGGGTTTTTCCCTATTCCAGAAGAACATTTATTTAATCAGGGCATCCTGACTCTGGTTCAATACTTTAAAGTTGGGAAAGTGAATATTTTAAAGACTACAACACGTAAGAGGGTGTCCTTTATTCCAGGACATGCCTCAAGCATCTCTTAGGAAAAGCTGGGAAATGAGAAAAGGACGCATCCTACACCTGCTGCCTCCCCTTTAAACAAGCATTCAAACACAAATGGGGGGGTGGGGACAGCACATTTTTTAATATATAGATGAATGAGGAACCACAAATAGTTTCTAGAGTGAGAAACAGAAGGTCAGAGGTGGCAGAGCCTAGAACAAAAGGAAAAGACAAAGGAGGGGGTGGGTTATGAACGAAGTGTACAATGAGACCGCCTTAATAACGAGCGAAATGCTGGATAGTTTAAGTGTTTTATAAAGTACCACATGTATGCAGGATGCTTTAGAGCTCATGGAGAGGGGTGGAAAAGGGGTCAGGGCAAAGGGATAGAATGGGAAGGCTAGCTTAAAAGATGAAAGCTAAAAAAGCCATTGAAAGTGCTGCACTAGCAGACTATGCCCATCTTAAGAGTTTGCAACATTGATACATAATCATTGGAATGAGGTGTGAAGAAATACAGATGTTTAATTTCGTTGAAGACAAGTTAATATGTTGTTTGGAAGGACTTCCAGAGGAGCAGGATTTTTAGGTGTGTTTCTTAATTTTAGATGGTTGGGTTCAAGTCTATGCTGTGCAGAATGCAAGTTCCAAAGCCAGCCACTTCCAGCATTCTCCTCCCAAATGATTTCAGTTTGAAGGACGGCGTGTTTGAAGCACTAGGTAGGAAAGAACACAGAGGTTATACCGATAGTTGGGGCTGAAATTCCATGCTGTGCTCCTGATGATGTGCAGGACATTAAATTCAATTCAGAAGGGAGCCAATGAAGGTTTTTGTTTTTAGTGCCCCAGCAATGTGATATATTTTGAGTCAGAATATCAGTTGCACTGCCCCATTTTGGATAAACTGGAGCCTAACAATGTATTTCTTTAGGAGATGCAGCAGAAGGCTGTTGCACTAATCTAGTGTAGCTATGACTAGTGTCTGAATAATTTGAATTTTCTAGCTAATGTGCCCCCAGGGCGGGAACGATAAGGTGAAGATCTTGCTCACTACACCAGAGGCTTGCTAAGAGGTGGAGATGTTTGGTCAAAGAGGATGCTCAGGTCTCTGACTTTGTTGACTGGTACTGCAGCCCGGTTTAGGTCCTGGGAGCTTTCGGATATCCAAGATTGGATGGCAGTTAAACAAGAGATGTATGAGTTGGATGAGGGATAGGAGTCTAAATGGATTCAGAGATGAGGGTCATTGGTGTAGATATTAAAAGCCATGTACTACTGTTCCTGGAAGGCTGGCAGGGGTATAGGGTAGTTCTTGAATATCCATGGGAGCCTGTGACTGGCCCAGAGGGACTCCAAGAGTAAGGGCCATTTGTATGGACCTGAACTTCCTCCATTTGACTTTAAAAGTCGTTCAGGAAGGAGGAAATCCAATTAAGGGCCACGCATTGAATTCCTATAGATGATTTTAGCCTTGGTAGCAGTAGAGTGATCTGCTGTGTTGTATGCTGTGGTCAGATAGACTTGAATGGATCCATTGAATTCCTTGAATTCTATGCCCAGGAGGGTGTCCTCTCTGGTATTAATGAGCAGTAATTCTGTACTTTTTGCTAGGTGGAAGCTGACTGCTTGTCATGGAATGTCGCTGTATTCTTGTAGTTTAGCAGCTCTCCTTTCGATTAATTTTTACTTCATAGGAAGAGTTGAAATTGAATGCTAGTTTGCCAAGGCGGTAGGGTCTGCATATGTGTTTATTTAGGAGGTGAGTGATGCCCCATTTGAGGGCAACAGGTATTTGACAAGTAGACAGGGAAGCATTGCGCATGGCATTTCTTAGTGAAGACCTGAGAGCTTTGGTCAGCTGTGCTAAGTATGATGTAGCTTGTGTTTTGATGCTTTTACCTTCTTGACATCAGAGCTTGTTGAAATCAAAAGGTGTTGGGGAATAGCATGACTGAAATCAATCTGCAATATGCAAAAGGTGCATAAGGATTGCTTTTATCTTTCCAGTCTAAAGTCCTAGGAAAAGCGGCTGGGCTGCATTCCATCCCTTTTTCTTTGCAAGGCAGTCTAAATCACACACCCAAAAGGATCAGTAAAGCCTAAGTTGCTAGACCTCTTATTCTGTAGATGAAGTAATTGGCAACCTCACATGCCCTTTTGCCTCTTTCGGCTTCATCATGAAGGTGCATCTTAAGTCCATAAGTACAGCAAGCACAGAGTTCCTTATCTGGATAATCCATGCATTTTAGGAATGCAAAAAATAAGTGTTTTGCTATTCTAGTATTATAGACCACTGCCAGGGGCTATAACTGCCATTATGTGCACTCCCCACTTTTTGTTGTTACTTTGTGTGGCTTTTTAGGGAGGACCGACGTATGCAAATCCGTTTTCCCCACTCCCAAAAAGGAGCAGTCCATTCCAAACTGCTAGGCCACGCTCCCTCTCTACACAAAACAAACCTCCATAGATGTGTTTCTGCCACTTGTGCTCATCAGTGAAGTGGAGGATTACATACCAGAGAAGGCTACAAGCATTATATTGCAGCTGGATTACTGTAAAGAAACCACGGTTCCTCAGTTGATTCTACTGAGGGAATTGCCAGCGACTTTTATTTTATTTATATGAATTTGTATAGCGCACTTGACGCCCAAGGGCATCGAACTTTTGTATAGGGGAACTGCAACGAGGGACAGAAATCCTGTCCTGATTGCATGACCAGTGGAAACCAAAAGCCTATGGATCCAAGGTGGACTCTTATAAACTCTATATGCTGAACATCCAGGAAATCGGGGGGGGGGGGGGGGGGAGTGGCGGAAGCAGGTCACAAATCTCTGCCTTACCAATTGGAAAAGGTGCCAGTTGCTTTTCTGAAGGCCCTACAGTAGTTAGCGAAAAGCTCGTAATCGAAGATTGACTCCATGGAAGTCATTTTAAAGGGGCACAACCCCCAGGGTAGTTGGGGCAGAAAATAAATTGAATAAATAATTACATAGTGGTTGCGCTCGAAGTAAAGGTGGAAAAGTTAGCTGGAGCCAAAGGAATAATCAGTGAGTACTAGCAGTGTGCAGTAGGCTCTCTCTCTGGCTACTGTAGAGAGTGAGGTGGAGCAGGTATAAGGGAGAATTTAGGGAGCGGGACCAATAGGCCACCTTGGCATTTGAGGAGGGAAAGGATTGTGATATTTTGTAGCGGACTACCTTGCACAAAAACCAGATTGAGACGAGGGAGAGACTCCGATACGATCCAGAGAGTCACAAAGTTGCTATTGCAGGGACAGGGAATGAGCTTACCAAGGGTAAGGACAGGGCAGGACGTCTCCAAATCATAAGCATGAGAGGGGGAATCCTGGTGGATGCAGAAAGGGATTCACTTCTGTAGTCCGAGAACCATCATCCTCCAATCACAGTTTCCAAACACTTCAGATAATTGCAAGTCCTTCAGACCCCTATTTGACCTCTGTGTGTAGACTTCAGTTCCGCTTACATGGGATGCATGCAAGTCCACATAGGTTGGGCCGGCATAAGATTGTTGTAAAATATGGTCTGTGTGCACTTTGATATGAAGCATTTCTTTGCCTATGCCAAATGGGGTAAACTATGGTGGCTATCACTACTGATTGCTGTACACTGCATTAAAAAACATGTTCTATGTTCGCACAGTTGCTAGTGGCTTGGACCCAGCAGTCTGCCAGTACTGAAAGATGAAGTTGGGCAGGTGCAATAAAGCCATCTGTTTTACTGTGGCTGAAAATATAGGATTACTCCTTTCTATTGGCCCCGCCCCTCATCTGTGACACATTAGCATGGTTCTAGGTCAACACACATACTTAACGTTTCTCTCCCGACGGCGCTTCCGGGTCCTGGTGAGCCTGTCCGGCCCTATGCGTACTCTGGGGCAGGACAGTTTGATTTAGTAAGACTGCTCTGTATGGTCACAGAGCGGTCTTTCTAATGCGATAATTCTTTTCTGTTTTAAAAAAAAAGGTCTTTAGACCTAATACCGTCAGCATTGTCTTTGAAGGTGATTTTGTACTTTTATTTATTAAATTGTCACAGTGCATACAAACAAATGCATATCAAGAACAATGCAATCCTGTCCAAAAATAACTGAGTAAGACAGAAAATTAGACTGTATGAATCCAGATCTATGACTTGTAAGAAACCTGAGGGTGTCCTCACTTCTTCTCCCCTGGTATTCTCTGCTCAGATGGCCAGGGAAATCGCTTTTGGATCCCGACCCTGGGGGTGGAGGAGACTTGGGGAGAGGGCATCCTAAGGTGAGACATCTTATCTCAGTTTCCCCTTCACCGCAAACCCCCCATACCACACACCTTATTACGACTCTCCTACAATATCCCCAAAATGGCATTCATCTGATACTGGGATGAAGAAGAGGATAACCAAACCAACACATCCTCATTTAATGAAAATGAACGAGCATTAGCTTCAACCAAGTACTGGGACAAGGAGGATGGCAACAAGGGACTGGCGCTTTGCTGATGAGTGTTTCTTGTCTTTTGTGTAATAGGCAGAAACTTTAAAAAGGAGAAGCCCAACAGGAATTGAGTCGTCTGATATAGCACGATCAGCTATGGGAGGGTAGACAGCTGTGTGCAGGGAGAACTTTCTGGTGAGGCGACTGGCAGAAGCTGCGCTGGAGGCTTGGGAAGCAGTGCTGAGTTTATGCAGCAGGAAGTGGCAAAAGAAGAAGGTGGAAGCCAGCTGGGTCGAAGGGAGCGGTCTGAATTATCCTGCTTCGCCGTGGAAGCATTGATGGGTGTGCGCGAGCCACAGGGAAGCTGCCGGGAGAAGAAGCCAGTGACCACACGGATAACCAGGTACCCGTGGCGGCGGAAGGAATTGCGGGGAGTCGTAAGACCGACCTTTAAGTGAAACCAGAGAGAGAGTGACACTGAGCTGCCATGCAGTGATGCTGAATGAATTTAAAACACATTCAGAATACCAAGCGAATTGAGAGTAAGTTACAATACCTTTTGAATACTGAACGAATTGAAAGCAAGTAAACGCACATTTTGAATACCACTCGAATTAAAAACAAGTCAGAAACCTTTGGCATATTGTAAGGGATGAAAGATGGAATTGTGAACTTTACTGAAATTAAAGTTTTGAATCATGTGAATATAAGGAACTGCATTAACTGAAAACAAATGCTAGCAAAGCCAAGAGAGCATAAGGACAAGCATTGGCAAGAATGACTTACCGAGCCACAACATTGTGTCAGGAGAGTGTGACACATGTGTCTGAGGCAAAGCTTACTTCTGAGGAGAAACAGTGGACTGGCACTTAAGGAAAAGCAGTCAAGAAAGGGTACTGGTTGTGTGAACTGTAATGGGTGGACCGTATGGTCCGCCAACTTCCTAGACTGGGTGGCGTTGAATGGGAAAGTAATTGAAAGCACCCATAAAGAAACGTGTGTTGTGCAAAGACTGTGTTGCGATATTGGAAACAACTGTTGAAAATTTAAAGAATGTAATTTTTTTTTTGAGAACTGAATGATTTGAACCTTTGGGGAAGGGCACCTCAGCATTTGATGAACTCTCTTGAACTTGGGAAGGATAACCCCTGCATTTGATGAATTACCTTGAACTTGGGGAAGGGTAGCCGATTACAAGCCAGGTAGGGAAATCCCACCTTAGCATAGGGCAGGTTAGGCTTTCATCCACCCTGCCTTTTCAGTTGAATTAAGGTTTTGTAAACCTGTTGTCTGTGTCTGTCGACAGATTCCAGAGGTACCGCTGGAAGGGACCCCAAAAGGCACTTGGAGGGGCAGATGTAGACATTAAGTCTCGATGGGTAGATTGCATCCTGCATGCCCAGTACAAGTCTTTAAGCAAGATGTGGGTAGTAAGCAAGGTGTGGCAAGATGCAACTGAGGGACTATTCCAGGATGTATCAATACAGTGCTTGGCTAACATTAAACACATTTGACACTAATTTACAGTATACTATAGATATGTCATTAATTCTACCAAATAGGCTGTTTATTCTACCAAATAGGCTGTTTAAGGGTTCCGGTGGAATGCTGGTATTAAGAATTTCCAAGGTTGTAGAAGTGATTTATTCCCAGAATTTTGGCTATCCTCGGACATGCCCAGATCAGATGAAAACAGTCTGCATTCTCTGAATGACATTTAGGGCACTGTCCACTGAAGTTTATTGTTGGTGAACTTTGGTTGCATAATTGCTGGAATGCAGGTATTTCAGCTGCATGAAATTGTTTGTGGGTATGTGTACAACAACATCTCAAGAGTCCTCCAGTGTTAATGAGGAAGGTCTCATTTTTAGAGCATTTGATTATACGATTCGCTATGCCAACCAGTTTTTTTCTGGTTAATTGCAATTCAACTATTTAAAGGCAAGTGTTAGAATGAGGCATTTAGAAGTACCCAATCATGTTACAATGATCTATAGCACATGTTGCACAATCTTTCAGTACACACCAAATGCAGTCCTAAAACCATTAACTGTTACCGGCTGTGTAATGACAAATTATTAGCTTGTATACATTAGCATTTGTTCTATAAGTACATTCATGGATTTTTTTTGTATTTTTTTTTATTTAGGAATATTCACTTTTGCAAGTGAGTGAGCCAAAAATCAGAGAGGGCATGGAATTAGTGGAACAGCCCACTGATGACCTTTTCCCGTGTACTTGCCACAGACAGAAGGTATGTAGTGAGTTCAATTAGATGTGTATACTTGTAGAATACCTCTCCCAGCTGTCTGAACCATTATTAAACAATCTGTTTTTCAGTAAATTTGCACTCGCGGGCGGGCACTGGCTACAAATGAAACTACTTGTGGCAACAATAACCACTTTAAATATTGTGGTGCAGCACTAAGGTTTGGTAAATAATGGATGCCATTTAGAGGTGGGTGGAAGGCAGGAAGAGTAAATGAGGTAGAACAAGATGCAAGACATGTACACATGGGTTTCCGGGATGTAAATGCTCAGTGTGTGAACCTCCAGACTTTCTATGCAGTCAATCATTCAACCATCAAATGTGTATGCGTTGAAGAAAGGAGAACATTTCGAACAGAAATGAGTTTCAAAGAAGGCAATAACAGAGCAGAGGAAGTCCTCCGCATAGATTAATTAAATGACGTACATCTTTTAGTGATGTGGTAAGACTGGGAGTATTTATGGAGGACATGGGCTGTAGGAGAGAACAATATTTCTCCAGCATGGGGTCTGGCATGGATTCACATGCTCATGAATATTCCCCGTCATGCTGGGAATCCTCGGTAAAGATAAAATCGGTATCAGTTTTGTTTCTGATCTGTCTTTCCTAGTAGTAACCAATCACTGGTCTCTGGGTCATACTGCCCCAGCCAATGACTGCCCTCTCCCTAAGCCCCTCCCCTGGCAGCCATCCTCCGATTTCTGCCGCACGTTCAAGTGTTGGGAGTCCTCGTGCTGCGTTTTTGCGCTTTTTCAGGAGATTTTCTCATTTTTTCGGTTTAATCGAGCCTCAAGCTCCACCGTTTCCACTTCCGATAACGGGGACCCGTTTTGGAATTCTTCTACGCCCCTCAAGGGTGAAGTTTTCGTCGAGTTACGCTTCTCGGAGGTTCCAGAAGATCTGAGGCCTACCTCAACGGACATGGCCCAGGACAAGGGAAACTCGACTCCCGGATCCAAGCTGTTCAGGAGCTGCCCGGGGTGCGGATTGCAAAATGTTTTCAAGAAGGACGAGCATTCAAGATGCCTTCATGAGGACAAGACTCACGTGGAGAAGGACTCTGCGTTCTGCAAGAACCTGTCGGAACGGACCAAGCAAGATCGTCGTTCCCGCCTCGCCGCCTGGCTGGAGAAGGGCACAGCAGGTGAGAAGGCGAAGAAAAAGTCTGAGCGGTCTTCTAAGTCCTGTGAGGGCGCCCTGGCGACGGGGGCCCAACAGAAGGCCAAGCACCGCGAGTCCGCGGGCACCGGGAGCGCCGAAAGGTCGGGCTCTTCGGCTGCCAAGCAGGGCGCGACTTCCCCGGCACAATCAACCACGAGCCAGCGCTCTTGTTCGGGGAATAGGAAGTCCGAGAACGCAGGTAAGCTTCTGGAGAGGCCCCGGTCAATCTCGAAGGGAGCCGAGGGGGAGCGAGACGATGACCCTACCCCCCAAAGCGAAGGCCCAGGACGCACCTAAGGTGGTGAGGACCTTGATCCACCCGGCAAAGGCCTCTATCGAGGTTGTCGCAGCGGCCCTGGCGAAGCCGGACGAGACTACGCCAGTGGAGGCGGCCTCGGGGCCCAGAGTTTCCCTGCCAGCGCGGACGGAATCCACTTTCCAGCCCATCGTTAAGACCCCCGTGAAGACCCCGGTGGAAAAAGAGGGGGGGCGGTGGCCATTACGGACTCGGATTCAGCCTCCGAGGAGGATCTGGTGGAAACCGTGAAAGGCCTCAACGAGAGGTTCGAAGGCCTCAACGAGAGGTTCGAGAAGGTTCGATACCAGGGGAAGGTTCCTGCTGATGTGATCAAAGATGGCGATGACTAGGGCCCAGTGGAGCAGCCATCCCGCCCGTCGATGCCATTGCCTGAGCCCCAGGATAGCTCGGCGGCCATTTTGTTGGCGATACAATCCTTATGTACTGAGATAAGGACGAGGTTACCACGGACCCCGACGGAGGATCCAGAACCAGGACCGTCGGGAAGCCCTCCGAACGAGCGGAGGAGAGTCCACCCCGTACCGCCCTTCGTGCCCACGAGGCCTGTGGACCCCTCGCCGGACCCTCGGGTTGATACGGCGACAGATACAGCGATGGGAACGGACGACGACGGTGGCGATGATGCAACGGATGTTCCTTCATCACCCCTCTCTCCTCAAACCCCCCCCCCCCCTCGGGCCTCTCTGCCCGACGAAATTGGCTCTTTCCACGCCATGATACCAGGGCATCCGCGCTCTTCCAGCTCTGCCCTGAGGAACAGAAAAAGGAAGGCTTCCTTTACCAACGACGTGAGACCAAGAGAAAGACGGTCCTCGCGGTACCGTTGCTCGACGACATCTGGGACGAGGGGCTGGCTATCCTGAAGAACCCTTCAACAACACCCGCCAAAAGGGACAGGTACGAGAAGAAGTACCGGGTCCCCGATGCCACCCCCTTGTGCCTCAGGGCCCAGCCTACGCCGGATTCTGTCGTCTCGGCAGCGTCCAAGAAGAAAGCGGCGGGTGCGGCAGCTTCAACCTCCACTTCCCCGCCGGACAGCGAGGGCAAGAAGTTGGACTCCATGGGACGACAAGTCATCTCGTCGGCGGCGACGACGATTAAGGCGGCCAATGCCTTGGCGATTGTGTCCCGTTACGACAGGGAGCTTTGGTTCAAGATAGCTCCCCTGCTAGACTTCCTACCGGACTACAAGAGGGCGGAGGCCCTACAGATTCTGCAGGAAGTTGAGGTGGCATCGGATCACGCCATAACGGTGGCAACGGACATTGCCGATACCAGATTTCGCCAGCTGGGCAACAGGGTTTGCCTTCGAGGATGGCTCAAGGCGACGGACTTTCGCCAGGACGTCCAGACCAGAGTGTTGGACATGCCGTTCGAAGGCAACAACCAGTTTGGGAAGACGGTGGATGAGTCCCTCCAGGCCATCAAGACCGACACAGAGACAGCCAGAGTCCTAGGAGTCCTTCAGCAACGGCGGCCCTTTCGGAGCTTCGGAGGCAGACCGGGAGCCTCCAAGGGATCCATCGGTGGCTCTTCTACGTACCGCCAGGCGGCCCACTTCTCGTCCCAGGAGGCCTTCAGAGGCCGCGGCAAGTAAGGAGGGTCTCGCCGCCGTCGTCAAGGAGGCCAAGGCGGCAAGGCCTCTTCCAAGCAGGACTGAACAGGCCGTAGCGTCGGGCCCCCACCAAAGCACCCCGGTGGGAGGCCGGCTGATGAAGTTAGTCAGCGTGTGGGAGTCCATCTCCACCGACCGTTGGGTGCTGGACACCCTGGTTTGCGGACACTCGCTAGAATTTCAAAAGAAGTGTCCTTGCATTCCTCCCGTGGCCAGGAAGGAGAATCACGTCCCTCAACTGCTGTTGGCGGTAAGGGCGATGCTCAAGAAAGGTGCCATCGAGCTCGTCCCCAAGAGGCTCCGGGGCTCCGGAGTATACTCAAGGTAGTTCCTCGTCAGAAAGAAGACAGGCGGTTGGCGCCCCATCCTGGACCTGCGTCGGTTAAACAAGTACATCAAGGCACAGAAATTCAGGATGGTCACCCTCCAGCACGTGCTGGGACAGCTGGAGGAGGGCGACTTCCTATCGTCGTTGGACCTGGAGGATGCTTACTTCCACATGCCCATTCTAAAACGACACAGAAAGTTCCTCAGATTCGTAGTCCAGTGGCGTCACTACCAATTCAGAGCCCTGCCGTTCGGATTAAAGTCGGCACCCAGGGTGTTCACCAAGTGCCTCGCATCAGTGGCGGCGCGGCTGCGCCTGCAAGGGATCCACGTCTACCCCTACCTGGACGACTGGCTAATCCGTGCAAGGTCAAGAGAACTCACCGTCGAACATACGGCGAAGACCGTCCGCCTGCTCACGGAACTGGGATTCGCCATCAACTACCCCAAATCCCACCTAGTCCCGTCGCAGGTGGCACTGTTTCTGGGAGCGAAGCTCGATACAGTGGAGCAATTGGCATCTCCGTCGGAAGAAAGGACGAAGGCCATTTTGGGCAAGGTGCAGCGCCTGTTAGCCACGGATGTGGCCAGGGTGAGGTCCATCAAGTCCCTCCTCGGGATGATGTCCTCATGCATCTACCTTGTGCCCCTTTGCAGACTTCGGATGCGTCCGCTACAAGAGTTCCTCGACGCCCGCTGGATTCAAGCAGCGGGCAGCTTCGAAGACAGGATCCCGCTCGACGAGGAGTTCCGTCGGGCGATTCTACGGTGGGGTACCCGTGCGCACCTCATGGCAGGCACAGAGTTTCAGACCCCGGCGTATCAGGAGACGGTGACCACGGACGCCTCCCTGGAGGGATGGGGGGGGCCCACAACGGAGATCTCCACACAAGAGGCCTCTGGCTCCCGGAGGAGAGGTCTCTCCACATCAACATCCTGGAGCTACGAGCCGTGTTCTGGGCGCTTAAATCGTTCCTTCCATCCCTCAAGGACAAAGTGGTGAGGATCTTCACCGACAACACCACCACGATGTTCTACATCCGGAAGCAGGGAGGCACCAGATCCCCAGCCCTATACAAGGAGGCCCAGGATCTGTGGCACTGGGCCATCACCCAGGGGATGTTTCTGGTTCCCTTCCACCTGGCAGGAATAAAAAACACCATCGCCGACTCACTCAGCAGGGAGCTGCGCTCGTGCCCCGAGTGGGAACTACGCCAGGACCAGGTGGATCGGCTCTTTCAACGATGGGGCAAACCCCAGATCGACCTGTTCACAACGGCAATGAACTCCAAGTGCCAGAGGTTTGTACAACCGAGGAGCATGGGCAATGCTTTCTCGTTCCCTTGGGACGGCCTGTTCCTGTACGCGTTCCCTCCGTTGCCGTTGCTGCTCCGTCTCATCAACCAGCTCAAGAGGTCCAGGTGCAGGATGATCCTCGTTGCACCGGCGTGCCCGAGACAGATCTGGTTCCCGGACCTTCTGGACTTGTCAGCGTCCCCACCTAACAAGCTGGCGACAGACGCAGATCTTCTCTCCAGAGAAGGAAGCGCCATTCTTCATCACGACCCGGAGTCCCTGAACTTGCAGGCTTGGCTCCTGCAGCACTAGAGTTTGGAGGATACGATATCCCGGCTGACTGCAGAGAGGTTCTTGCAAAAGCCAGGGCGTCCTCAACTCTCAAGTGCTATGGACATAAGTGGAAGAGGTTCTCTGTCTGGTGCCGTGCACAGAAGATTAACCCTCTGCGGGTTACGGCCCCTCAAGTATTGCCGTACCTACTGTCGCTGGCAAAAGCTGGACTGGCTCACGCCTCCATCAAGATACATCTGGCTGTCATCTCCCGATACACCAGAAATACTGGACGGGCGTCCTTGTGGTCTCATCGCCTGGTGAAAGAATTTATGAAGGGACTATTCTGATCGTTCCCGCCGGTGAAGGCCCCTGTCCCGGCGTGGGAGCTCAACGTGGTGCTGACCAGGCTCATGGGGGGCCCCATTCGAGCCTATGCATTCGGCGCCGTTGAAGTTCCTGTCATGGAAGACAGCATTTCTCGTGGCCATCACCTCCGCACGACGAGTGGGAGAGATCCAGGCCCTATCTTGCAAGCCTCCATACTTGACTTTTCACGACACAATGGTGGTGCTGAGGACGCACCCCTCCTTTATGCCCAAGGTGCCATCGGACTTCCACCTCAACGAGCCCTTGGTGTTGCCAGCTTTCTTCCCGACGCCTTCGTCGCAGGCAGAGAGGACTCTGCACTCGCTGGACGTAGCTAGAGCACTGAAGTTCTACGTGGATCGCACTAATAGTTTTCGGAAGACATCACAGCTGTTTGTGAATTTTGGACCTGTGAATCAAGGGAAGGCTCTTTCGAAGGCTTCCATTTCCAGATGGCTCTCCGGCTGCATCATGCACTGTCACCGGTTGGCAAACCTACCGCTGCCCGGCCGTCCGAGAGCCCATTCGACCAGAGCGATCTCTGCTACCATGGCGTTCCTGTCTGGTGTGCCCCTGCTGGACATCTGCAGGGCTGCTACGTGGAGGTCGACGCACACCTTCACAAGATTCTACTGCGTCGATCGGGACTCCAGGGAGGAGTCCAGGGTCGGCCAAGCAGTGCTGCGCAACCTGTTCGCTTAAGCTGAGCCTGGTGAGGAGGTAAGAGATGCTTAATGTTGAGTTGTTGTATTGCTTAATGTTGAGCCTGTTGCCACCTCCCGTGGTTTTGCATGTGTATACTGCTATGTATTCTTATATTCAAGAGCATGTGAATCCATGCCAGACCCCATGCTGGAGAAGGAACAAGTTACTTACCTGTAACTGTTGTTCTCCAGCATGGGTCTGGCATGGCTTCACATGCGAACCCTCCCTCCTTCCCCTCTGCGGCTCTTCACTTGGTCATACTGCCACTTTACGTGCTACCAAACCTGAGGATGGCTGCCAAGGGAGGGCTTAGGGAGAGGGCAGTCATTGGCTGGGGGCAGTATGACCCAGAGACCAGTGATTGGTTACTACCAGGAAAGACAGATCTGAAACGAAACTGATACTGATTTTTTCTTTACTGAGGATTCCCAGCCTGACGACGGGGAATATTCATGAGCATGTGAGTCCATGCCAGACCCATGCTGGAGAACAACAGTTACAGGTAAGTAACTTGTTCCTTTTTTTACCATTCAAAGGCTCCAGCCAGCATTTGGATATTTACAGAAATATGTGGGGTATAGATTGCGGGAAAGGTGGGTTTGGAAGGTTAGTTGGCATTGAAGGGTAGGTTGAGTGTAGAGTTCCAATCATGACGAAGAGGTGGAGTTTGAGCCTTGTTTTTAAGAGTCCCACTGAAATATGGCTTTGAAGCCAGGGGCAAGTGTTTCAGTGAAGTGGGGCATGTACGGAAAAGTAAAAGCGGAAGGAGGCATGAGTGTGGGGGGCTGATTGTTAATAGTATGAGAGGGAGTGTACATCAAGCTGCATTCATCAAGGTAGAGGGGGCAAGACCATGGACAAATGTATAGACAAGTAACATGAATTTAAAGAGCAAATCATTTTTCATGGGGAGCCATGCAGCATGACTAATGGGTGGTGGGAGTGGATCTGTGTTGGTTGAAATGTGTGCAAGTTGCAAAGTAGATGTCTTTCTTGAGGACAGTAAAAGTGTACAGAGGTAGACAAGAAGTAGCCTCACACAGTAATCCAATTGCTGAGCACAAGACTAGAGAAGGGTTGGGGGAATTTTCCTAATGTCCAGGAGGTTGAGTGTGGCTGCGTGGCAGTAGCCATGGTGAACGGGAAGAATTTCAGGTTGCTGTGAACCAAAGTTGAAATCCATGGTTGAGGGGGTGAGAAAAATTTGGAAGAGATGGCGAAGGGAGAGTGTTGGCGTTGAATTCTGAAGGGAAGAGGATTTCCATCTTTGAAGAGTTGCGCTTGAGGCAACGTACAGCCCTTTAGTGATGGATGACTGTTGTCTATCCATACAGAGTTTACAGGGGTGAAGGAGAGGAAAGACAAGATCTGAGTATCATGGGCGAAGAGGTAGTAGTTAAAGCTAATGAAGGAAAATGGTTTGTTAACGGTACAAGGTGTTCAGCTTGAAGAGAAGGCCTGTGACTGACACTTGTTCATCCACGATAAGGGGTGTTTGAGACAAGGTGCCATGAGATGGAGAAGGAGCAGAGAGATGCTGGGGCACTCATCCAGTGCAGTGTCATTGGAACCAAGGAGGGATGTAGTTTGAGGGAAGGAAGGAGGGAGGATAAACAGTGTTAAAGGCATCAAATGGTCTAGGATGAAAATGGAGGCAAGGTGAGAATAATGGGCAATGGAAATAACATGGGTGACTTGGGTGAGAGCCATTTCATTGAGTTAATCCAGATTGGTGGGGGGGTCATCAAGTGAGTGCACCCCAAAATATTGTACTGTGTGGTTGAAGACCACCTTCTCAAGACTTTTAAGGTGATGGGAAAGTAGAGAGATGGGTCAGTAGAATGAGGGGTTATTTTGGCCCACACTTGCTTTTTTTAAGGATAAGGTGGTATTTTGGCTTTTTTGTAACAGGCCAGGAAGATTCCACTTGCTAGAGGTTGAATTAGGAAGATAGGTGAACAGAGGTGACACGTGCAAGTTCTTTCACAGTTTATGGTGCAAAGGTGTCATTTACAGCAAAAGATTTCTCTTTTGTCAAGTGTTTCATTGAATTTCAACAACAAAAAATGCTTCGTATGACCTCTATAAGGTTCCATCTGATAAGACCAATCAAAATCAATAATACACTTTCATGGCTGATTATCTGAGACTTGGTCAGTACTGCACTGCGTGTATATATATATTTCTGAGGCTTGTGGAATCTGCTTAGATCACATGCTGTGCATAGGCCGACATCTAGTGGAAGCTGCGGAGTATTACAGTTTGTTTTTCGAAGTCGAAAAATGGGCGTCGACACAGGGCGTGCCAGTAATACTATCCCTAGTGTGACGTCCCCTGTACCCATGATCCCTCACGCGTCTAGGATCCCCAGATTGTTTTTTTCCGCCATTCTGGTCGGAAGCACTTCATCGGAGTTCCCTGGCTTTGCCATATTTTCACTCTAAACTAATTCTAATTTGCCCCGTTTGGCCAACCTTTCGTCGATCAACATCTCGACGCCGAACCGGGGAGGAGATCAACGTCGAATACCCGACGGATTGGGCCTTGAGGCTTCCGCCTCGGCTCGGGCCTGGGCCGCTGGCCTCGGCCCTACAAGTAGGGAGAGTGGGGGTGGTACACTTCCACACTCGACACCTTATTACCTACACACACTTGCCCGCTGCCCACAGGCGCGTATGGAGGGTACGCCCTTTCAGTTTTGCCCCAAGTGTAATAAGAAATACCCTTGGGTAGATAAGCACGCTACGTGCAACCTTTGCCTACCCAGAGACCACCCCGAGACGGGTTGCAGAGCCTGTAATAGGTTTAAGGCCAAAACTCTTAAGGACCGCTCCACCAAGCGTTGGGCCCACCACGCCAAGCTAGCAGCTATGGA
Organism: Ambystoma mexicanum; assembly: GCF_040938575.1. Lineage (NCBI taxonomy): Eukaryota > Metazoa > Chordata > Amphibia > Caudata > Ambystomatidae > Ambystoma > Ambystoma mexicanum. The sequence continues at coordinate 179,947,728 of NC_090941.1, read as the reverse complement.
GGCGGAGGGTACCTTCAGCGACGGCAGCGACGCCGAACTTTCGGACGGCGAGGGCACCAAGGCGTCGAAGGACAGCCGAACGCACGTCCCCGGCCTCGGAAGGTCGTCCGTCCCGGCGACTATGGGGAAGTCCCCCGGCGACAAAAGCGTTACACATACACACGCTAAACACAAAAAATCCACCCGAGATTCGATGTCGTCGAAACCTCGGAAAGAGGCACAGAAGGAGCGGTCCGAAAGGACGTCCTCTGGGCGGTCCCGGTCGAGGTCGCCGCACGACGTCAGGCAAGCCTCCACACTTGCACAGAGTGCCTCGACCATTAATATCCCGGAAGATCAATCGTCCGGAGACGAACACGACTTCCACCCCCAGCCTGCACCCCAGGAAAAGGGTACATCACTTGGGAGTAAAGAGGGGCCAGTTTCGAAGGCTAGTTCGAAAGACAGGGATTCCACCTCCGATCCTCGACGCCAGGCGTCGAAAGATAAGGGAAAGGGGAAACACACTTCCACCCACGGGGAAGGGGGTAAACAGCAAAGGAAACAACCCTTGCAGTCCTCCACTACAAAAGAACTGACCAAGTCTTCTCAGGGCCAATCCATAGAAAGTCCCAGCAAGGTCACCCCAAGCTCAAAACTCTGGTCATGCGAGGACATTGACAGAGTAATGTCAAGGATGTCTTCCTTGGCGAATTTTTTCGAAAGACACCCTGAACAACTCCTAGCTTTAAACCCTCAGGAAGATTCTCCCTCAGGGTCAGGGGACCCTATCCCCTCAAATAAAAGACCCCGGGTCGAGACACCATTTAGGCCTTTAGACCCCATCGAGGTCCAACCCTATTCTTACCTCTTCCCTACAGACCAAGGAAACTCTTCCCTGATAGAAGGTCAGGAAATTGACACGCCAGAAGATCCTGCAGGATCAGATTATTACGGCGAAGACGAAGACGAGGATGAGCCAGAAAATAGCCCAGATATTTTCAGAATGGACTCACCAGTCGAAAGGGAAGCCCCAGTGTCTGACTCCCCAATAGATAATCAGCCCCTCCTGAATGAACTGCTCTTTCGGGCAGCTAACCACTTCCACATAGACACACAAGGTGTCCAGGAAGAAAGGGACTTTGCGGAAGAACTAATAGGGGAAAGGAAGCCAGTAGCCCAGACCATTCCCATCCTAAAATCTGTTCAACGCAGAATAGCACCATCCCTTGTCAACCCAAACCTGACAAGACCTGTAAATCCGAGAGTGGAGAAGCTGTTTAAAGCAGCCCAGTCGGACCCCCTATATATTAGAGGTCAACTTAAGCCAGACTCTCTAGTAGTAACCAACACCCGCAAAAGAGCTGGTACACCATTATCTTCCTCTGAGGCTCCCCCCGACAAAGAAAGTAAAAAACTTTATGGTTTTGGCAGGAAAGTAGCTTCCACGGCAGCCTACCAAGCCAGAATCGCGAATTCCACCACACTGTTGGCTAGCTACAACTGTCACCAGTGGGAAGAAGTGGCAGCACTAATAGACTCTGCTCCCGAACCCCTTAAAAGCCAGCTAGCTCGCATTTGTGCGGAAGGAAGGAACGTGTCAGGCTGCACTGTAAAAGCAACTCTGGACGCCGCTGACAATGCGGGTAGACTTATAGCAGAGGGGACTGTCATCAAAAGGCATGCTTGGTTGAGGCAGTCGGGATTCAAAGCAGAAACACAAGCTGCGCTCTTAGACAAACCAGTGGAAAGTGATCTCCTGTTTGGGAAGGCAGTCGAGGACGCTCTAAAAAACGCTAAGGAAGAATTCGACACCCTCAAATCCCTTGGCCAGTTAACTACCAAACCACCTAACCAAAGAGGGAATGGCAATTTTCGTCGCCCCCGCGGCCAAAATTCCAATAGAGGAAATAGCTACTCCCACACCCAGGGTACACAGTGGAACACCAGCTCACAACAGTCTACCCAGGCGTATGGTAGGGGTAGTAAAAGAGGACGTGGTAGAGGCAGAGGCAGCCCCAGTAAAGGAGGAGGCACGCCTCCACCAAAGCAGTGACGCTCAGTTCAGGGTCCCTTCCCATGCAACCCCAGTAGGGGGACGAATATCAAGTTTCACCCAGGCATGGGAAGGGATAACATCCGACAGATGGGTGCTGTCAACAGTATCCAATGGGTACTGCATAGAACTACTGCAACGTCCCCTAAACCATCCTCCAAGACAAAAAGTCCACTCTTTACAACATCAGAAGATCCTCCTCGAGGAGATCGCCATTCTGCTAGAAAAGGACGCGATAGAACTCGTCCCGGGACACCAGGTAAACAAGGGTATCTATTCAACTTACTTCCTTGTGCCAAAGAAAGATTTAACAATGCGTCCAGTTTTGGACTTACGGCCTGCCAACAAGTATGTCAAGCCCCAAAAATTCCGTATGACCACACTACAAGAGGTAATCCCACTCCTAAAAAAGGGGGATTACATGGCAACCTTGGATATGAAAGATGCCTATTTTCATATTTCCATGCTCCCGGCGCACAGAAAATACTTGCGCTTCAAGGTGGACAGTCGCCACTACCAATTCAAGGTACTGCCCTTCGGGATAGCTTCTGCACCAAGGGTATTCACCAAGGTACTGGCGGTGGCAGCTGCACACCTACGCAGGGAGGCAATCCCAGTGTACCCTTATCTGGACGACTGGCTCATAACGGGGGAAACCCCAGGAATCTGCAGGTCAAACATTCAGAGGACCATCGACCTCCTCCACGAATTAGGCTTCTCCATCAACGAGAAAAAGTCAAGTCTGGTGCCAAGCACCTCAAAACAGTTTCTAGGAGCTATCCTAGATACTCAGAAAGGATTGACCTTCCCTTCGGAAGAAAGAATTCGGAACATACTTCTGCAAATTCCGCATTATCAGTCAGGTCAACAGATAACAGTACGCAAAGCTATGCGGTTACTCGGCATGATGGCGTCATGCATTTACCTGGTCCCCCACGCGCGTCTGCGCATGCGTCCCATGCAGGAATGGTTGGCGAAACAGTGGTCTCAGGCAAGTGGTCAGTGGGACGATCTAGTGGTCGTTTCGCCAACACTCGTACAGAACCTACACTGGTGGACAAGAGAGAATCTCGCAAAGGGGAAACCCTTTTACGATCCCGAAGTACAGGCAGTGGTGACGACAGATGCATGCCTGACGGGGTGGGGAGCTCACCATCTCCACCACACAGCTCAGGGTCTCTGGTCTCACTCAGTAGCCAAGAACCACATCAATCTGCTAGAGCTTCTGGCAGTATTCCGAGCGCTGCAGGCGTTCGAGCCCCATCTACTAAACTTGTCGGTGCAGATCAGGACGGACAGCACGACAGCCATGTTCTATCTGAACAAGCAAGGAGGGACTCGTTCACCAAATCTGTCCAAGCTTGCCCAGAAAATATGGATATGGGCACTCAGACGGAACATCTTCCTGTCATCGCAACATGTTCCAGGGGAGCTCAATTCCCTAGCGGATGCTCTAAGCAGAGACTCCCTCCCAGAAGAACACGAATGGGTCCTTCACAAAGACGTAGTAGAAGATCTCTTCTCTCAGTGGGGTTTCCCCACTATAGACCTATTCGCCACAAGCGAAAACAAACAATGCCCAGGATTTGCATCCAGGTTCCCACAACCGGACTCCCAGGGGAATGCCCTGTGGATGAACTGGTCAGGGATGTTTGCGTACGCTTTCCCACCAACTCCTCTCATCAGGAAGGTGGTGTACAAGATGAACAAGGAATCGATGACGCTCATCCTAGTTGCTCCCATGTGGGCGAGACAACCATGGTTTCCACACCTACGCAGGATGGCGGTATGCGAGCCCATCAGACTCCCAGCCTGGTACAACCTTCTGTCCCAGCAACAAGGTCAAACAGTGCATCAGGAACCCAACTCTATGAACCTAGCAGCATGGCTCCTGAAGTCATAGAGTTTGGACATCTCAAATTACCACAGAGGTGTATGGACATTCTAAAAGAGTCCAGGAAACCAAATACAAGGCACTGTTACTTTGACAAGTGGAAAAGATTCGTTATCTGGTGCCAGAGTAAACAAATCAACCCGGTTGATTGCACTCCTTCCAACGTTGTAACATACATGCTCCACCTGCTGGATGCAGGGTTGGTTTTTAACTCTCTGAAAGTACACCTGGCAGCCCTCTCAGCCTACACCACATCCCATAACAAGGTTTCATGGTGGAAAGTACCAGTGGTTAAAGCCTTCATGGAAGGAGAAAAGAGACTTCACCCTCCTATCTCGAACCCACCGCCAGGATGGGATCTCAATGTGGTGCTATCTAAGCTCATGGGGCCCCCCTTCGAACCCATGCATAAAAGTAGTCTCAAACACCTGACTTATAAAACGGCCTTCTTAGTAGCCATTACCTCCATAAGAAGGGTCAGTGAAATTCAGGCTCTGTCAGTGCAAGATCCTTTCTTTACTATCCACAAGGACAAACTGGTTTTACGCACACACCCTAGATTCTCACCAAAATTCATATCCAAGTTCCATGTAAACCAGTCCATCGAGCTTCCGGCTTTCTTCCAAAACCCACAAAGCTCAGCTGAGGTGAAACTACACACCCTAGATGTGCGTAGGGCGGTCTTATACTATGTAAATAAAACCAGACCGCTAAGGAAAACAGATCAACTGTTTGTCTCCGTAGCTACAGGCAGAGAGGGGGATCGCGTCTCTAAGGGCGCTATCTCAAAGTGGATTATCAACTGTATACAGCTGTGTTACTCTCTTTCTGAAAAAACTCTGCCTTTTACGCCAAGGGCCCACTCTACCAGAGGCATTGGGGCCACTCTGGCTTTCATTGCAAATGTTCCCCTTGACACCATTTGCAAAGCAGCTACTTGGAGCTCTATTCACACTTTTACTCAGCATTACTGCATTGACACTCATTCCAAGGCAGATACACAAGTGGGACAAGCGGTTCTAAGACACCTGTTTGCTCATGACCCTTCTCACATCCCACCTCCTTCTTCTGGTACTGCTCGCTAATCTATGCACAGCATGTGATCTAAGCAGATTCCACAAGCCTCAGAAGGGATACATTACTCACCGTAATCGTATTTCTGATGCTTGTATCTGCTTAGATTCACATGCGACCCACCCTTCCTCCCCTCCGAGAGAAGGCGCATGGTTGCTTGTAGTCTTACCTTTCTGTCTATCTGCTTGGACTATCTGTACTCACGCTACTCCTCATGCTACCTCATGTCAGGAAAAACACAATCTGGGGATCCTAGACGCGTGAGGGATCATGGGTACAGGGGACGTCACACTAGGGATAGTATTACTGGCACGCCCTGTGTCGACGCCCATTTTTCGACTTCGAAAAACAAACTGTAATACTCCGCAGCTTCCACTAGATGTCGGCCTATGCACAGCATGTGAATCTAAGCAGATACAAGCATCAGAAATACGATTACGGTGAGTAATGTATCCCATATCGGATTAGTCATTATAAAACTGCAACCCTGGTGGCAAGACCAGTTTGCCATCTTGTTTGTGTGCAACATTAAAAAAGTACATTCTTATCAACAAGAAGCATCATTCTAAATGCATGTGAGAATAGGAGCCATCAGAAAAATGCAATTGCGTGCAAGTATCCATTAGTGAGAAGGGAGAAGACTCTGAATTATTTGATTGCTAGTGGTACCACCCAGCGTTGCCCGGTCTGTGACTGACATGCACGCAGGGGTCTGCTATAGCCTGGTGTATGTTATATTGTGTCCTTACTTCTTATTTTTGAAAAATTGCAAAATCGTCAATCTCCTGAAATCGCCTATACCAATAGCACAGGGCCGAACCTTGCTCCACCTAGGTGCAGGGCGCATGGGTGAGGTTGGTCAAATTTCACCATCGCCAGTTCACTGCAGATTGGTATGCCTTCCTTGTGTCCTAACGTCCTATTTTGGACTAAGTCACAAAATAGGCATTCTCCTGAAATTGCCAAAAAACGGACAGCACAGGGCCGGACCCTGCCCCGTGCAGGGCAAATGGTTGGGGTTAGTCAGATTTCAGTATCACCAATGCACCCCTGACTGGTATGCCGACCTGGGGCCAAAACCTCAGCCCACCAGCTGTTGTGGGGCTGAAGCCAACAATCGCCAAATCGGCACTCTCCCATAATTGCCCATATGCATATCACAGAGCAGGAAGTACCTCTTTATTTACTAAACCACCCCAGCACAGAAGTACCTACCAAACCTGAGGCCTTAAAGGCTACCAGCGGTCTTACAGAGGAGTCTTGTGACTACCAGGCCCGGTACCAAGGGGCCTAATGGCTCTATTACCAGACGTCAGTCTGAAGCACCTACTAGGTCATGATCTGGGCCTTAGCCTGAGGACATGCCTTCATGAAGGACTACCAGCACTTCCGCTGAGTGCTATACATTCCTGGAGAATACTCTGGGGTCCATAAAGGAACCAGGCCTTTGACTGAGGGTCCTCCCAGACCTCCTCATCTGGGCTCTACACCAGACATTAGTTTTTTGCACGTTCCCAATCAACGTCATGCATCACAAAATGGCTGCTAGAAGAGAAGAATCGGTTGCACGCATTGAAAGGGCCACTTCTTCAGTTGAGACATAACCTTCATAGAGTGCCACAGAACCACTGCCAATAACCCAAATGGTCCTGTGGGCAGGACAGAGCCAGCTCAACAATTTGCAACCAGAGTGCAATGGTCAGGGGAGGATGTACCATGGTGCACAGCGTACCCTTCATCCTCTAGTGCCTTGAGATATTCAGACCAATTAACGCATCAACCTAGACAGATGGCGTTCCAGTTACATCCATTTGGACCCTACAGCGGTAGCTCCCAGAACCACACTACAGAGTACTCCTGCTTGCAGGGATGGATTTTCCGATCGATTTCTAAACCTCATGAAGTCTCCTCAAATGTCAGATATCTTGAAGGGGCAAATTAAGAAGGTCCTCCCACAGGCGCAACCAACTACTCACCCAATATTGGCTTCACCTCCTCCAACGTTACCACCACCTTCTCCTGTAGTGCTGCCAGTAGTATGCAATGTGGGTGCACATGCCTCCTCCTGTAGACATGGCACATGTGCCAAGTGCCGTGAGCCCCAAGGGCCAGAATTCAGGTGCACATACACAAGGTTCTTCCCATAAGAATGTTGATACTGATGTAGAAGAACAAACAGAGTTCCCGTCCTCAGCCAAGGTCTTTCATGAAAGGTTGGAGGGATTGGCATAACTTCTGCGAGTCCCAGCACCACAGAGATCAGGCAGGTTCATGCGTGTTAGCAGAGGTTTTGGCTCTTCAAGCGTGTTAGCAGAGGTTTTTGGCTCTTCAAAACGGATTTGGGGTAAAGTGCAGAAAAGAAAAGAAAAAAGTTGCACTAGGAAAGGGGGCTTCTCTTTCCCCGATTTCGTTCAGTGGGTTTTCCACAAATTTTCCATTACTCTTTAAAATAAAGTTACAATCTTTAAGCATAATGACTCTTCCCCTTTTCATACCTTCAGTTTGTCCTCTACTGATGGATTGCTTGCTATTCACAAAAAAGGGGACAGGGGTGTGTTTTGTTTTCCTCTTTCCCGCTGATTCACATTTAATGTTCTCTTTTCTCTCTGTACTTTTTCGATATGATTTCATGACTGTTCAATTTGCTCAAGTGGAAAACTCTTCCCTTTTGCCTCCTCAAAGGTACGCAATTCTCTTGAATCAAACAGTGATCTAGAATCACAACAAAGTTCACAACCTAGTTCTCTTGAATACTTAAAGGGGTACGAGTCTTCCTTTTTCTGTTACACACTTTCATATATAGGGGTTTTGACCCCTGACTTTTCTTAATTCTCCTTCCTTTCCCTGGTATACTTTCCTGCCACGATATCGTTCCTTGTTCTTGAAAAAGGGGTATGAACCTTCCCTGTTGATAGTTTATCTTCTTACCCGTGGTTTACTCCCCTGCTGCCAGGGTATAGTCATTTTCTTGCTTGGGTCTGAGTGCCAGACTCATGGTTTGCCTGGTTCACTAACCTCCAAGGGCGTCTCTGCTCTCTGTTCAGTTACTCTTTTATCCAGCTCACAACACTTCTGCAATATTGGGTCAGCAACCCTTTCTCATTAACTCCAATGTCTTTATTTAGGCTCCTGTTCTCAGCATGTTTGTGTCTGTTATAGTTCCACTGCCTTTGCTTAGGCTCTTTCTCTCAAAAATGTATCGTAAACATTGTGCTGCCTTTTCTTAGGTTCTTTCCTCCACAATATTCAAATCAGTAATGATTTCACTGTCTTTACTTGGGCTCTCTCATGAAGTACGTGGTGCTCGGCATTCGCCCAGAAGTGCCCCTGAGCTTTACCGGCTGTGTGCAGAGTCTTCAGCATTCCTCATGTTTCACTGGCGTCTGCGCTCCCGGTACATTGACTGGCAGTACGCCTTGTGAGTTGTTTGCTTCGCGCTTTGCCCTCCTCTGTGTTCAGCAGCTCTACCTGCCCGAAACAGAAAAGCAGTGAACTTCTGCTGACCTGGTTCCTCTGCACCCCATGCCCATTGGCCTATGCGCTGTGCAGTCTGTTCGCCTTCTGAGTCCTCCACAGTGTCAGCATCCATCAGGTGCCTGTTCAGTCTCTGGCTCTCTCGTTCTACTGAGTCTCGTTCACCTGTGTCCTTTTAAGTATGTCCCAGTCTTTCTCTGCAGTTTCCAACGACTAGAACGCAGTGTTGGCTTACTGTGTCCAGTCATTCGCATTACTTCGTCCCTCTTCCCCGACTCAGTACTACAAAGTGGGGAAGAGGTGCATAATATTGTTGGCTAACAAAGCCTGGAAATTCAGCATCCACATTAAAATAAGCCATACAGGAGTGTAGTATAAGACATTGGGTTTTACTAGGAGTTACCACTGAAGGGTTGTACAAATCTAATATTCTCTTGCCTCCCTGGAGTTTGTCTTCCCCTACCTTTTCCTCCCTCAGATAACCACTCCCAGGGTCCATGTCAAGTGGCTTCTGCCATACCTTTGCCATGTAGGAGAAGCTTCCCTTGCGGAGAGAGAATCAGTGACGATGTTGCTAGATTTGCCACAGGATGCATACCACAAAATGTACCAATGATGTCCAGGACAGGATTTTAGACCTGCCCTTTGAGGACTTGGATCGTTTCCATTCATCCACCGATGAAGAGTTAACCAAAAAGAAAACCAGCTCTCAAACAGCAAAGTCGCTGAATATCTAGCATAAACCAGCTGTTAAATCATTTACACATGGTAGAGCTAGGTTCTGACACCAGAGCTTGGTCATAGGCGGGGATTTCAGGCATTCAGGAGAGGAGAGCGAGAAAGCCTGATAGGTTGTCTAGTACCAACAGGCGAAAACAACAAAGGACTACCCTTAAGGGGTTCTAGTCACCCCCCCTACTCTATCTCTGCTTCTGAAAATAAAAAAAACAATAAGATCAACGCCAGGGCCGCGAGTCCTCTGTTTGGTGGAGGGGGGAGGAAACTTTTACTCTTCAAGGAGCAAGGGTGTCTGATGTTCTCAGACTCTTGGTTCATTTCTCTTTCCGACGGTTCAATTTACCCATTCAGTTTCTCTCTCCGACATCCTCCCTTCTCATTCACATAGGTTCTACTGCACTGTTCAGGGAAGTGGTGACCTTGATGATGCCTCCAGAGGACAAGACCAAAGGTCTTTACTCGGGGATTGTTGCCATCCCCAGGAAACACTGGATTGACCTGAGGGTGTTGCTAGACCCTTCCTACCTCAACATATCCTTGCCCTCAAAATTCAAGATGGTAAAACCTGCCCATATTGCAGAGTCTCACTGTGCAGGGACCGGCTATGTGCGTTAGACCCAAAGGACGCATACCTGCATTTGCTGATCTGGCACCCCCACAGACAATTTCTCAGATTTACAGTAATGGGGAAGCACTACCAATACAAGTCCTGCCTTTTGGGATAAATGCAGCACCCAGCCCGTTTCCAAAAATAAAGAACTCGATTGTCAGCATTTTGAGGAGAGGTCACTTTTCTATCTGTATTTAGACGATTGGCATGTAAGAGCAGAATCACCATAGGAGGCTACACATTTACAGACTCTGTTCAACCTAGGGTTTTCGATCAACACAAAGCAATCTGAATTTTCCCCGACTCAGAAGCTCATATTCATTGGGTTTCAGTGGAACACCATTCAAGCCAGAGTATTTCCAACTCTGGACAGGTGGAGAGATATTCTTGTAGCGATCATTCACTTCACAACCGGAACAATAACAGTGTGGTGGTTCTAATACCTACTGGGATTGCTAGCAACATGCATTCTCACTGTGCCTCTAGCGAGGCTCAAAATGAGGAAGTTGCAGTTGCGCCTAGCCGTTTCTTAGAATCGGGAGACCGGCTTACAGTCAGACAAGATAACAATTCCTGTGGCACTACATGAAGACCTGCAGTGGTAGAGTTAGGACACCCACGAGTCTTGCTCTACTCCAACCAATTTCACATTCAATGACGTGAGGAGCCACAGTATGACATCATTTTAACCACAGCCTCTGGACTCTGAAGGACAAGTCGCATCACATACATATTTTTGAGATTAATGCCATATTTCTGGCTCCAAAGTCACTTCAACCTCTGCAGAATTTGGTGGACAAGGTTGCATCCACCTATCAGAAGGGCACCTTCAGTTTGGGACCTCAGTGTGGTTTTTATCGGCTCTTACACATAAACCATTTGAACCAGTGGAATCAGTAGAAATTAAAAGGGTCTCCATTAAAACAGTATTTCTGGTAGCTCTAACAACTGCTAGGAGGATCAGCGAGATCCAAGCGCTGGGTGCTTTGGATCATTACACCTCATTCCACAAGGACAAGGTTGTATTACAAACACATCTGTCATTTATACCAAAGGTGGGAACAGATTTCCACATTAATCAAATCTTCCAATGTTCAGGGAGACAAAGTTTTGCAATGCTTGGATATTGAGAGAGCATTGATGTTTTACTTAAACAGGACAAAGGATTTCAGGGCTCCTGAACCCTTACTTGTAACCTTAGGTGAAGCCTCTGCAGGTAGGCCAGCATCAAAGCCATTCATAGCTAGGTGGATAGTGTGTATTTTAGAAGCCTACAAAGTGCAGGGCAAAGCACCTCCAGAGGGAATTCATGCTTAAGCTTTTAGGGCAAAGGCTGCAGCAGTAGTGAAGTTATCTGTAGATCTGCCACCTGTGCTACCCCATCAGCTTTTTGTCAAACCACTACTGCCCAGATGTAAGTTCTAGAGAGGATGTAGCATTTCGACAGGCAGTTCGCAGGAACCTATTTGCCTTGAAGGCTGTATAATAAACTCCACCCAGTAATTTCAGCTCCGTTGGAATCGCCCATACAGTATGGAGGAAAGGAGACTAGACATAGTACTTAGAAAAAGTTACTCACTGTAGTGACTACTGTACTCCTAGTCCAGAGTCCCCTTTCCTCCATAGGGCCCAGCCACCATCCCCCTTTAATTAGTGGTCATTAGGACCATCGTACTCAACGCACTTATGAAGAGGGACTACGGTGTGGCGGGAGGGAGGAGGGTTAACGTGCGCGATCACACCAGTTGCAGCACCTCTGCGTGCCTAAATTAACCCTTATAGGGGAGGTGGAATTTTTTTGCAGTGCAATAGGCTTCAGTCCCATCCCCTTATGGGGACGCCCAATCAGTATGGAGGAAAGGCGCTTCTGGACTATGAGTACAGTAGTCACTATCGTGAGTAACCTTTTCTTTATAGTGGGTCAGCAAGCTGTAGCCATTTTGTTCTTATAGACTTTTTGGAAATTTCGCAAGGACAAAGTGATTGAGGGCTCACACTTTCTGCTTCATGTGGTCTGATTTTCACCTGAACTAAGAGAACTCCTTTCCATTTGCCTTCCCTGATCGACAACTGGAGGCAGATTTTGATGAGTATAGCTCTTTAGTGCATTCCAGTTCCAGAAAAACCTTAGACATTTGTCGAACTACCTGTTTGTTGTCCTTGAGAGATTTAATACCTTTTTAGTGCCAAGGCCATTCGATTGTGGGATGCATTCTTGAATGCTGCATACACAGAAAAGTTCCATGCCGAAGGGAATACATGCACATTTATTTTCTGGGCAAATAACAGCTTTCCAGAACCATATTCCCATGGAAATAATTTGCAAGGCTGTGACTTTAGACACTTTGAATGCTTATTGTAAACCATACTCTGGGGATTCCAGTTGTAGAGCAGATGCACAGTCTGGCAAGGCTGGTCTTGGGGAATATTTTCAGATGAGCCATTTCCAGGATTTCTCCCACTTGTTTTGTCTAATCAGTTTTTCCGATCCTTCCTTATTAGGTTTAGGATGCAGAATAATTTCTCAGTTGCATGGAGGAATGGGCACAGGATGTGGGAGTGGGGAAAAGTTACTCACCATAGTGACAAATCCTAGTTCTTACTCACCTCTTCTTCCCTGCAGCCCTCTCGCCATATTCTCCATAATTAGTCTAGTGCTCTTGTGTTCATAAAAGGACTAGAGGTTGGAGCTGGTAGCACCTGCGAGAGGCATCCCGGGATTAAACACTGCACAACATGGTCTTGTTCAATTCCTTTCACGGAGCAGAGGCACCAATAGTACAGCAGAAGAAGGGCTATAACTATGTTTACAGTATTCCCTATGATGGGGAACGAGGCAAAAGCTCAACTCAAGAAGGTTTGAAAAGAAAAAAACAGGAACAGTTTTGTTCAAACTCATACGAGATGGCATCCAGGGCTGTGTCGCAGTGGACTAATGCATTACTGGGATCTGTGTTTGAAATTGTGGTCACAGGTTCAAATCCCGGCAGGCCTACTCAGACCCTTTATCCTTATGAGGTTGATAAAATGAGCACCCTTGAGTTGAGTAACACTAAACATCTGTTATCGGTGACATCAAACCGCTCTGGTGGAGAAAGTGCACCCTAATAAACCGGTTATGTTATAGCTACCACATTTGTGGAAATGTGATTTTATGAAGCTAAAGAAACACATTAGGAATGCATGCAACAATACCTGCATGCAAGAGAATTTACTAAGACACCTTAGAGGCCAAGAGAAAAATAAATGTTAGATAAAATAGAGGCCCTACCTAACAATAAAGCATTGCACCTTGATTCACTGCAGTATGACTTTTACAAAAGGTTTAACAGCAAGAAGCAATTATAGTAGTCTTTCTGAAAAAGCATGAACCTAACAAAGATGTAGGGTCCTGAAGGACAATCCTATCGCTAAGCATAAACGTTTACTGAAATGGGTTAGCCAATGGACTTGGCAAGTATAATAGAGCCAGCTTCCCAATGTCAGCAGTACTGAATCCCATGAGGAATAATTTACAGTTCTGCATAAAACCGGAAGTCATTTGACTGGGTCTCCTGAAAGTAATTATGCACATTGTGCTGATGGACTTAGCCAGAACCACATCTTGTAAATCAAAGCTTTATCTGTGTCACTTATGGTTGGGGTATTATGGGGGTAACCTAAGGCAAATGAAGATTGCCTGAGTTCAGAGGGAGAGGTGCTGGAATAGTGCCTTTTTCCTGCTTCACTTGCATCCTATTTCTTCCACTGCTACACATCGGGTGCCACTGTGGTATGTTGGTATTCACCTGCACACCCAAGAGACAGCACTCTACACATCGTACAGATTTTACCACAAACTAAACTGTCACAGGAACCATACTGTCCCTTGATTACACTACACCTAAATACTATGTTTTGACCAATGTAAAGTGAAAACAGAAATGCAGAAAGCACCAGTTTAAAATGGAAATACATCTCAAAGAGGCCAGAGTGGGTCAGAAAAACTGTCAGCCTAGCAGGAGGACGCAGCAGTCTACAGTCTCAGTGCTACAAAGGCATTAGTTTAAAATGACACACGTCAAGTGGTAGGATATGGCCAAGTATTTAGAATGGCACATATATGCAGTTTCCCTGCTGTACCAAAATTAAGCCTCAGTGTGTCAAAAATATTCTCTAATGTAACCGTGTACCCTCTCCTCCCTCTGTAAGATTATTTTACAAAGCTTATAATATGTTGGACTTCATTTCAGCTGCCAGTATTGTGCTGACTTCAAGTTGACAGGGATTTCAACCCATAGCAAACCAACCCCCAGTTTTGGGAGCATCTTCCCGACGATTCTTAAAAAATGAACTAAAATACCGAAAACTGGCGATTTGCAGTGTGGATGAAAATTACCATTTTAATTGGTGAGATGTTTGGTGCCTGTTGCCTTAGTAATGCCAGCCTCAAAGGAAAATTCGGGCACCTTTTGAACTCTGCATAGCAATAAAGCGGGCCAAATGTTCGGATAATGCAGTAGAACTCCTGCCGTGGCTACGTAGCAGCGATTCTTGTAAACCGGCGTTGCAGCCCTGATGACAGAGGTTAACTTCACTTCGATTCCATATTCATACAATGCAGCACTCCAGTTGGTTCCATTTTCTTTTTATTTATTTTTTTTATTATTTTGGTACAGCTGAAATCAATCAACTTTTCAAAATTACATATACATAACCATCAAATAAGAAAACAATTTAAATTACACTTTCATTTCACAAACAGTTACATTTCACATAGGATACTTGGAGACAGGAAAAGGAGCAATGTTAAAAGAAGATAATATAGAATAAGTAAAAAAGATAAAAAATATAGATAAAAAAACAGGAACTCAGCCAGGGAATCAAAACAAATGTAAACAGCTAAAAAAGCATTTTAGAACTGACTTCACATTTATCATTTTTACTGTCTCAGTTCTACTTGGTAATCAAGTTATTTCAGTCGGTAAGATTTTTTCCAAAAATTGTACCAGGGATTTTATAACAGCAAACCTGGGGCTGTTTAATAAAAAGCTCCACGTCTCAATTTCGTTCCTTTCCATATGAAAATTTAACAAATTAGAAAAATATTTATTTCTGATCTTCAATTTAGGACATGATACTACCATGTGTTGCAAAGTTTCACTTACAAAATGAAGCTCACAAAATCGACAATAGTTTAGGTTAGGGGAAAGAATTTGACGCCTCACTAACTGCTCTCTCGTAGGCCATAAGTTTAGCCTTATACGCAAAAATTGCTGTCTAATTTTTGCTGAAGGGCACTTTAAAAGGTAATTCGCCACTTGACCCAATTTCTTATTACCAAAGATTCGGATGTCAAAGTCTTTATAATTAGTGCAGAGTTCATAATTTTGAATCCAGGCCCATTGATAAAAACGTTTTTTGGCACTTATTGGGCTATCAAGTAAGAACTGTAGAGAAATATTGGCTTCCACAAGAATTTTAAGAACAAAAGTTCGCCAGGTCGTCGGAAAAGTTAAATCGGAAGAGATCAAATAACGAGCAACTGTGCTCAAAATATTATTATTTGTCACACCCAATAAACATTTGAGAAAGAAAACGCACATTCTCCATTTTATTCTACTAGCTAGTGAATGTATACCCATTTCAAAAAGTAAAATGGGCATGGGCACACAATTTGGTAAATGTAGCACCTTTTTCCAAAAAGCAGCTTCTAGCTTGTCCCATGGTTGATCGTTTGAATAGAGTTTTGATTCAATGCCATATAGTAGGCTGGCAATCACTTTTGTTCATAAAACATAAAAAGGTGCTTTAAGGTGAATTTGCCATATCTGAAAACCAGTATTTTAGCTTGTGACACTAAGGATAGTAGTTTAGACTGCAACATGGTCAAATGTTTGGGGTCGCCAATAGTATTCTGAACAAACAGACCTAAATATTTATATTCAGATACTATGTACAAGGGTTCCAATTGGAGATTCCAAGCAACATTTTGAGGCATGAATTTCCGCTTAGGCCTACATATCATTATTTGTGATTTTTCCAAATTTATGATTAAATGATTTTTCGCAGCATACTCTGCAAGTGCAGTTAACATCTTCTGGAGGCCCCTAGGCGTTTGTGAAATTAAAACCAGATCATCAGCGTAGAGTAACCATGGTATACGCTGATGACCCAATTGAGGCGCATCTGATATGATGCCCTGAAAAACGTTGCCTATGTCAAAAATAAACAAATTAAATAAGAATGAAGCCAGAATGCACCCCTGTTTGAGTCCCAAGAATATAGTGAAAGATGCTGATAAAGCACCTTCAAAGGAAAGTCTAACTCGCATAGTAGTTTCGGAATGTAGTTGAATAATTAAGGATAACAAAGTAGATGGACAACCAAGTGAGTGTAATTTATGAAATAACAAATTCCGATTAATAGAGTCAAAAGCAGAAAGAAAATCAATGAAGGCAAAATATATGGATTGTTTTCGATCTGCATATTGGGATTTGAGCATATTTAATGAAATCATGTTAGGTAAGGTGCCAAGGCCGGAAACAAAGCCTGATTGTAAGGGATCCATTTTTGAACATTTCTTCGACCAATTTTTCAATTCTCTAAGAATTAAACGTGAATAAATTTTACCTGGGACATCAAGAAGAGAGATGGGCCGATAGCTGGCAGGATTGGCTCGATCCCCCTTCTTGTAAATTGGGATAACATTAGCCTGCTTCCATGATGTAGGAATGCTCTCTGAGGCATTGATAGACTCAAACAGGAGATACAAAATATCTGCCCAAATGTCCGGGAATTGTTTGAGATGGATATTAGCCAAGCCATCAGGGCCAGGGGCTCTAGAATTGCTTGCCTGTTTTATAAAATACAGTATATCATCTCTGTCAAAGACCAAGTGAAACGGTGGTAGGACCACTAAATTGGCTAAATCCCCAATAGGAGGAGGCTCGGCAAATAGAGCTGAAAAGTGCTGGATCCACATAGACTCCGTCACATCATTTGCTTGGACAGCCACCTGATGCCCCGCTGTAGATTGGTTAATAATAGACCAAGATTGAGCCGAATTCTTTGCAGCTAAAACCTTTAACATAGAATAACCATCGGATTGATATAGTTTTGCCCTCATGCCCCTAATCCAATTCCTGTACTTTGTTCTAATTTGAGATAGAACAAGGGCACGCATGTCTGATGGTAGCTTAAGGGCAGCTCTCCTATCTGCTCGCATGGAGGTTTTTTTTACTCTAATTTCCTGGTCAGGCAGATGTAGATAAGGTGTCTGTTTCTGTTTATGAAGAAAAGAGTTTGATTGAAACATTTGCATTAAATCATGGTAAACAACATCACCCGGAGAAGAGCTCCCTTTTCGTTTAATCAATTTTGCTTGATAGTGATCTCTAAAGGCTGTGAGTGATTTTTCCGACCATTTCAATCTGTTCCTCGCAGGGTTAACTTTAATGGGAGCTAGTATAATTGAAGATTCCAAATTTGATGCAACAGATTTTGAGGAGCACATCATATTTAAAATATTATGATCGCTAGCTTTTGTATCAGTTATTTCAAATGCTGTGATATTATTCAAGAAACATGCATTTACATACATAAAATCAATAGTACCTTGACTTCGACCACGGTGCCAAGTGGCTCTGGGTGGTATATCTTGCGGAAAAGTTCTATTTAGCATAAACAGATTACGAGATTGAACCAAACTCATCCACTTTTGTAAGCAAAGTTTTTCAGAATTACATGGAGGACTCAGACAATGCAAGTTTAAATCACCAGCCACTAAAATAAAATCAGTGACACCCGCGAGCACAACTATGTCTAAGGCATTGGTCACAGAATTTAGAAAAGTATTATCAATTCCCAGGGGGTTCCAATAAACATTTATCACAGCACATGAGAAATTGTTATCCATGATTTTTGACATTTGTAAAAAGGCGTTGGGATAGTACCATGCTTCAATTTTTAGCAAAGAGGATTGCTTCACCGCAGTTAGTAGTCCGGAAGTGGGACGCCCCCGGCCACCCTTTTCAGCTGGATTCAAAAGCACATCATAGTTGTTCCAAGATGGTACAGAAGTAAACCAAGTTTCTTGCAACATGATGACATCACGCCCCAAAAGCTGAGCATTATTATTGTTTAGCAGATGCGCATGTCCTCTTGAATTCCAACAAACAAAGACCAAAGAGCAAATTGTGAGATTGTGAAGCTAGCATTGGTTACTCTTGGAGTCACACAAACAAGTATGTAGGGTCACAGCCTGTGATTTGTTTAATGATTGAATACAAGGAGAAACCTCAGGATGAATTGAAGACGAGTTCGATGTCTCTGACATAGAATGAAGCAAAAAACCCAGATTAGAGAGTTGTTGTTTAACGGCCCAGATAGAGTTTACCACAAGTCGCGAGTTTATCCATATATTTACAGATGAGCAATTGCCCTTGTTGATAAATTCCACCAGCTCGATGTCTATCGAGCCGATGTCATCTAATGCAGGAATTTCACTAAAGATTGCGAGAACGGAGGCACGATTTAGCTTATAGTGTTTGGCTGGAGCAGGCATACAAGTAAGTGTTAGAGCATGAATCGCTGGTCGTTTAGGGCCGCCACTCAGAGGTTTAGATGTTTGTGGCGGAGGCACAGCTTTAGGCATGTGCAAGGGTACACTAGCAAAATTGGGTTTCACAAAGCCAGCATTTTCAAAAAACTTGTTCAAGGACGTGTGAATCAATTTTTCTATGTCTTTGGTAGTATTATTTTCAGCCACAGTGCCAATAGCCATGGACTGTACAGACACTTGAGAAGTGCCTCGAGATAAAGGTGCATTGATAACATTTAGAGGCGCAGTTTGCAAGTGTTGCGCTGGACAAGTCTGTACAGTAGTTTGAGGAGCAACAGCATTTGCGAAGAGTGGAAATTTTTGCACATGCTGAGGCGGCGGAACAGGAGAATCTTCTAAGGGCAGAGACTGAGGCGGCGCAAAGATCAACTTTTTGGTAGTGGAGTTGGATGTCATGTAATCATCAATAGCTTTTCTTAGATTTTTTAGTCGTATATCATTATCTGCAAGGCCCTTAGACAAATCTGCTTTATGTGCCAAATCATTTGTTGTCTGATTCAAGAGTGTGTTTTTGGACATGTCAGTCGCCACTCTTATTAAATCATGTAGCGGGCTATGCTCCACTGGCACTGACAAAACCCTCTCTTTCCGGTTCAGAGACTGCATAGCATATTTTTTTGCAACTAGTTTTGCAGCAGCGATCGTAGTAGCGGCAGGTATAGATAGATTTTTAACAAATACCTTGGTTTGCCTACCGCGTTTGACCACAGATTTGATATTTTGGGATTTTTTAACTGGCGGGGTCTTTTTAAAAACCCCTTTAGTGATGTCACCTGAATTTAGTTTGCCATCGAATAAGGGATAAATTGGTTTCATTGATTTTATTTGCTGAACCGGGGAAGAGTTATGTCCCACACTCATAAGATCTATAATGGGGTTAGGAAAGCACGGAATGGTATGGTATTCTTTTAATGGGGTGGTCGACAAAGGAGAGGTCTGAGAAGCTATGGACCTCCTGATTTTAGAAAGGTCATAAGGTGATCTCAAACTTTCTAGTTTGTTGGCAAATGTAAGATGGTCTGCCAAAACTTGATTCAGTTGGTTGGAGTGTAGATCAGCCTTTGTGGCTAGGACCTCAAACAGTTTGGCTAAAGCCAAAATTGCTGTGTTCATCGATGTCAAGGCTATTCCAGCTTGAACACTCTGTGATTCTGTTGGGCCCAAATCAGGATTACCATGAAAATTTACTTTGCGCGGGGTAGGGGCACTGAAAGACAAATTTGCTACGGAATTCGCAGCACTGATGTTAGTGAATAGAATGGGGGATTTAGACAGATTGTCATAAAGTGTATGCGTAGAGAAAGCAGTGTCATTTAAATTAAGATCTATAACCGGCATATCACTGGAGATTGCACTTTTTGAATTTGAATTTCTAATGGAAATAGCGTGCTTATCTGGCATTGCAGTAGAAGGAACAGCAATTCCGGTTAGTAGATTTTTTGGCAAAATACTATCAGACAAAGATACATTTTCATTTGCAAAGGAAACAATTTCTGGGGTCACAAAGCCGGATTTTACCAAGTCTTCTTTTTTGTCATTCACCAAAAGATTCCTGGAAGAAAGTCCATTTTGTGAGTCTTTTTGCGGCACAAAGGAACTTTGGACTTCTTGACCGCATGCTGCTAGTTTGAGGTTTTCATTTTCAGTATCCACGGATGAAGCCGCACTTTGATTACTACAAAAGGGTCGAATATCCATGCCAAGGAGAATTTTGGCTCTTGTTTTCCCTTTTATATTTAAATTGCCTGCACGAGGTGTGGAACTCAAGCGAGGTTTTCTTTTAGCCACAGGTGACTTTTCACCATAAGAGTAGTGAGATACTGTAATACGAGGCATCCCTGTTTTTAAGGTAGAAATGGCTCGCTTCATTTTTTTTTTTTTTTCTCTTCAATCACCCACAACACGATAGAGTAAAAAACGTAATTGTGGCAAATTAATACAAAGAAAAGTAAAAAAGGATAAGAACGCCACCCGCGACAAACGCGGCAAAGCGGGACTTCTGGGACTTGCTGGGTGCACGCGCAGCAGCCCTTATGGAAGTCCCGCCTATTGAATGAAAGTAAATGTTCTGGAAACTGAAATAAGACATTGCAATATACTTGCCAATTGCTGTGCCCCAGTTTATTCGCCGTGCTGGTGCAGTGAGTCTTCCCAATATACATATTCTTCAGTAAAGGTAGCACCTTACTCTCTGGGAGCACCTAAAGTGTTTCACTAATGGTATTATTTATTTTCCTAAATTGATTAATTATTGAATTCCTAGAATACAATAGAGGTGTGCATCTCTAGACTTCATTTCTCCATGTAGGTGTTTAAGCCTCCAGCCCACATTTGCCTGAACCGAAAAAAAGATGTACTGAACCTTGCAGGGATGAGCACTAAACCAAAGTCAAACAAACCTTCCCCTTTATATATGTTCTTGTCAAAGTCATGGGACTTGGAATAAGGAAGAAATTGGTATGCCAGTTACCCATGTGCCCACTGCCCCCTCCCTCTAAACTGGCATGAGAGAGGGACACTCTATTAGCAAGAGGTATTTGTCTCAGAGGCAGAAGGGCATGAACCCTATCACTCTCCCCTGACATGCCTCATCTATGTTCAACCATATTCTACAGAACAGCCTCCTTTAAACCTTCACCTTTGTGTCTTTTCTGTGGATCCAGTTCCAACTAGGGTCTACAGCCATGTTATGTTGATTTAAATGGTGCACCGGTGCCGTTTGTATGGTCTCCAGGCGCTCACGTGCCTCTGTAAGAAAGTGGGTGGAGGTTGGTTAGTGAGGGAAGAGACAGAGGATAGAAGTTGTGCTCTTCTGTTGATACTTGCAGAAACACATCTCTGTGTGATGGCTTTCTGAGTGTACATTTTTTGTGTGCTATGGGCTTGTCTGGAGGGGTCACGTCCAATCTCGGGGTTGTTGTTTGCGGCTGTTTGTTCTTATGGCGTGTGTGTGGCGCTTGTAGTGCATGGGAGGTATGTGGGAGAGGAGAAAGGAGCGGGGGTTAGTAGGTTTGGCTTCGGGTGTGTAGTTGTTTTATTGTAGGTTCCACGATCCATACTGTCCCATGCTTGCTTTGGGTCTGGGGTATGATTTGTGAGGGTGCCTGTTTTTGTAGTGGTCTCTGTTAATTTAATACCCAGATTTTCTGTTGTTTTCTGAAGCTTATGTGATCTTCCGTCTTCCTTTGGTACAGAGTTCCATAGTTTGGCTCTCAAACAGGATAATGTAGTTCTTCCAAATATCCTTTTTTTCAGTGTTTCATTTTGATTTGAATATTGTTGCTTGATCTTAGGTTTCTTCCTGGTTGGTAGCGGTTGATTTTGGCTTGGAGAAATTCGTCCCCTTCTCTGTGTAGGGATTTTGGCAGCATGCTTTAAAGTTAATGCGCTTAAAAAAATGTATTTGAAGCCAGTGGAGGCTTCTCAGAGCTGGTGTGATGTGGTCTCTTCTGTTTAGTCTTGGGAGTAGTCTCGCTGCCGTATTTTGAATGTTTTGGAGTTTTGTTTGTGAGGCGTTCTGGCATTCAAGTGTAGAGGCTGTTTGAGTAGTCCAGTCTTGATAATGCCAAGGAGATGATTGCAAGGCTTTTTTGTCAGAAAGGTGAGTTAGGGGAGTACCCCTCTAATCAGGCATTTCTTCGATATTGTGTTGACTTGTGGTTCCAGTGAGAATCCGTTGTCCATGCGTTTTCCCAGGTTTTTTTTTATCACTGAAGATGTTTCCGTTGGGTTCCCATGCATGGTGTGCAGCTCAGATGTGTATGTGTTGCATTGTCTTCTGGGTCGTTGATAATTATTTCTGTTTGCATCGGGTTTAGTTTGAGATTGTTGTTTTGTCATCCAGGTGTAAATGTCCTGAGGCATTTGTTGAGGGTGTTTGGGTCTTGGATTGTGGTTATCTTGAAGATGAGTTGAGTATCGTCTGTGTATTTGTAAGCGGTCAGTCCATGGGTATGAATCAGTCCCATTAGGGGGACATGTAGATGTGGAAGAGAGTGGGAAGAGCTTGATCCTTGCTTCATGCTGCAGGTGATATTTTTGGTATTAGATGTAAATGGCAGTAAGTGTGTTCTTTCAGTTTGGTTGGTGAGGAAAGATTTCACCCATTGAAGTGCAGAGTTTTTTTTATGCCTCATTCCTCAAGTCCCTGGATTAGTGTTGTGTGTCGGATTGTGTCGAAAGCAGCTGATATGTCTGATAATATGAGGGCAGATCGGGTGCTGAAGTCTGCATTTATTTTTCAGTCATCCCATATGGATAGAAGTTCTGATTCCGTTCCTCTCATGGGGTTGACGCCAACTTGGGAGTGGTTGATTATTCAGTTGCTTTCCAAATGGTGAGAAATATATAGTAGATGTGGTTCTCAAGTATTTTTGGTGGGTAGGTAGGTTCGATATAGGTCTGCAGTGGGTGGGGTCTTCCGCATTCCGAGTTTCATTTTTTACGAGCGGCTTGATGTATGCTGATTTTAAAGTTTTAAGCACTATTCCTGTGTTTCGGGATAGGTTCATTAGTAGCCAGAAGTATGATACTGCGTTCTGCGGTTGAGGATTTCTTTGAAGATGCCCAGTGGGCATGGGCCACTGGGGGATCCGGCGAGGTTGGTGTTTTTTAATAGATTGTTGAAGGTTTCTTCGTTTATAGGTTAAAAACGGTCATGTGTGTGGAGTGCTAGTTTCTGTTCGTTCGGGAGTTGAGAATTTTGTAGGGCGGCTTGCATGGATGGTCTGTTTAATTGCTTCTGTTTTTGTTCTTAGATGGTTTTTGACGTCAGTGATTGTGATGGTACGATACATTAATTGCATGTGGTTTGGTTTTTGATTGCCTTGATGATTTTGAACAGTTTATTTTGTGGGTTTGTTGCAGATTGGATTCTTGTCGTGTAGTATGCTTTTTTTGCTTTCAGGACTGTTGATTTGTAAATTCGGATCTGTCGTCAGTATTTGTTTTTGTCCAATTGATTTTAATGATTTCTCCATTGTTTTTCCAGTTAAACTTTTTTTCTTAAGTTCCCTCCGTTCTCCTGGTAACCATGTTGCAGCCATTTATTTCCTTCAGTGGCTTATTGGTCTATGGCCTCTGTGTTGCAGGTGTCAAGTTTTTCTTTTGCCGAGTCGAGAGTCATTCTGTTTAGCTGGGAGACGTTTGGTTTGCTAGATTTCGTTAGCTCTGTCAACGTTTCCTGGTCAAAACTATTCCAGTTTCTTTTGTTAGTAGGAGGGAGTATTACATTTGCGGGCATCATGCGGTTTGGTATTTTGATGGCGATTGGGACCATATGGTGATCGCTCCATATGATTGGTACCGGTGGGGCAGTGGTTGAGGGTCCATTTCTGCAGGAAATTGCATCTAGGGTGCTGCTGGAATTATGGGTGGGTCAATTTATTATTTGTTTGAAGTGGAGTGTTTGCAGTAGGACGCTGAGGGAGTTTGATGTGGTTTGGTTTTCCCTTTTGAACCAGATGTGGAAATCACAGAGAACAATTATGTTATCATGATAATTGGAGAGTTTGGCAATGGCGTCAGTGAGATTCATTGCAAAGTTGGGGTTGTAGGATGCGGTCTGTAGATTAGGCGGAACAGTAGGTTGTATTAGTCGTTGAGGTATATTAGGTAGATTAGGAGTGATTTGCAATCTTCTATGTTGGTTGGGGGTGTGAGGTGCTGCAGATGTTGTCTTTGTGTGCTATTGCAATTCCTCTTATTCTGTTTGAATGTATTAGTTTGAAGTTGTCTGGTATGGCTTTGTGGGCGATTGTTTTGTAGTTTATTTTTTTTTCCTTTATTGTGCATTTGGTTGTACAATCTTTGCACATAAACAAGTTACTCTTACATAATGACACAGATTTTGCTAAATTACAATCATGCTTCTCAAGTACATCAATTAACAAGCATAATAAAAACCAATTTGTACTCAACAGTTTAAGAGCAGTGTCCAAGTTAAAAAAATGTTAAAACACTACAAAAAATCACTTGAAGTCTAAAAAGGTCTGTACTAATCGACCCAATATATGTCGATCAAGAGCAAAAGTACACTTACAAGGTTTTCATCAATTTAATTCAGTGCAGTCTATCTTTAATCATATTCCATATATATGGTAAGCTGCCGCTGTAATCACCAAGGATTCTGCACAATATATAGAGCTCCAAAATTGAACCGAGCCATAGTCCTGAAATTCGGCGTATCGTTTCTCGTATAGGGGAACCAGAAGACCACAGTTTGTGAGGACGTATATGGCAGTTTCAATGTTCCTTTAACACATTCTACATAGTTTATCCTCCCTTGGAGTCCCAGACCAGGCCCCAGTGTTAATGAACACAGGTAAACATTCAAGTCTTAGATATACGCTGAATCGTATTAACAGGGGAGAATAACACTTAATCAAATCGCTGTGAGGTTTATCCGTAAAGCCACCTTGTTGTGCATATCTCCGGTACTTCGCTTTGCTTGAGAGACTTATTAAGGACTCTATTCAATCAATTTCCTGAGTTTTTTTAACATGACCGGACAAATAGAAATCAATAAGAGTTTCAGTATGTTTGCCCACCCCAATTGCAACAAAGTGGTTTCTAACCATGCAGTCAAGATTAGCAAACCAGGTGCTTCCGGAGTGCCTAGTCTGGTCGGGCGTGACTGCCTTCAGTAGTGAGTTGGGTCCTTTGTCAGAAAAGTGATCTTCGCCCAGAGTCTACAGGCCACAATTTTCCAGCTAGAAATTATTGAAGGCCGGCGAACTCCAATCTGATCCCCTCAACTGGTGTAGCACAAGGTAGGCCTAAAATAGAATGTAAAACATTGGCCTTGAGGGGAGTCAACCATTTAATTTCCCTTTCCCGGGTACACCTCCAATGCATAAAGGATGGTGGGGACAATTGTTATCCTATAAGCCCAGACCTTTGCCTCATTGGAGCCCCCACCATCCTGTCAATGATCTTCCTCAAGACCATCCACTTCTTCCAAGCTTTAGGTATAATGCTACTGGGTAATTGCGTGGAGGCGCTATTATTGGAAAGATGGGTATCCAAATATGTATGATCTCTGAAATTTTTGATTCGGGAATCTCCCGCCGGCCAGATATAGGGATTGTTTTTTGGGGCTTTTTTCCCCAAAGATGAGGATCTTGGTTTTATGAGTATTAATCACCAAGCCATTCATTTTCGCATATTGATACGGGCCTATCGGGGTTCTGGCCAGAATCGCTGTTTCATCTGCATAGGTGAGGCAGTGCAGAGGTCTAAGCACATAACTAGGTGGGTGGTTATTGCTGTCCATTTCAAGGTGTTTTGGGAAGTCAGAGATGTATAAGTTGTACAACAAGGGTGGCAATGGGCAGCCCTGTTTCAAACCTTTATTAGTTGGAGAAGGTTCATATAGGTTTCTTCTCCTAGTGTGAAAGGTGGATTCTGATTTCGGTGTCCGAATATAGCTGCTTCAGGAAATAAAGTAGAGAAATTCGATCCCCCAGTTGCTTAATTTCAACCAGAGTCGTCTTCAAATAACACTGTCTAAGGCACCCGCGTAGTGGACAAAACATACGTACAGGAGGGAGTCTGGATAGTGCCAAGTATCTGAAATGAGGGTCTGTATAGCCCAATCGGGTGAGTGGTATTGTAATTATTCCTAAAACCTGTTTGGGAGTACTGGAGAAGGCCAATCTCATTGGACCAGATTGTCAGCATTTCCAACAATACACTCGAAGATCTTTAATGAGCTGACCAGCATGGCAAGCAAGCAGAAGTTTGTTGGAATATCGTGCAGGCCCCGTTTGTGAACCAGCACTAACACTGATTGGAGCCATGACCCAGGTATAGAGCCTGTATTACAAACATGTGAGAAGAGGAGATGTAATAGATCTGCCCAAAGCACCGGGTCCTTCTTGATGACCATATTGCTCATCCTATCAGGCCCATCTGCCCAGGAAGGTTTCATTTTACGAATGAGAACCTCATAGTCCAGAGCTTTGAATTGATGCCATACCTGTGTGTCGTTCATTGGGCTGGTTAGGAGGACTAGACCCTCTTTGGGGTCCATGTAGATGTTTTATTGTGAGATGCCCTTCACCCTCAGGAATACAAATGATCGCTTTCGTGGAGACACCAGCCATAGCAAACTGGACTACATGCCAGAACTTCTTAGAATCATTTGTCAGAATTAATCTGTTAATGAAAATCCATTTGCATTCGTGGTGCCTCGACGATGGCTACCCAGCCACGATTTTAAATGCATTCTGATGAGGCACATTTTTTCCTTCCTCTGTCATCTGAGCAGTCTTGTCTACGAATCTGTCTCTGACCTTTGTTTTTGTTCCCCTGTTTTTGCCATTTGAACATCGTAGATTTGTCCAGGTGTATGGCTAAATCTATACCTTAAAAAATCCCTTGCAGAGTCCTGCCCAAACGTTCTCACCACACCATTCAATTGCCAGTCATTTGCCACTAAAATCTCCCATAGGGATTTATCAGGATTGACCAGGATTGTTTTATAATTGTCCGATAGCCATGTTTCTGTGATGAAAAGCACGTTGGTGCCACCCTCCCTTAGGAGGTGATAAGTTTCTGTTTTGGGCTTGCCCGTGGATCTTACTTTGTATAGGCTGCAGCATAGAGTGCGCGTTTTTCCTCATTTATTGTTGTATATCCTTTCTTGCTTCTCGGTCCGGGTGATTGTCAGGTTTTCGGTTCTCTCTTGGATGAGGCTGTTGTTTGCTGGTTGTGTAGTTGGAGCCTCTGTCTTTTCATTTGGGAGTTCAATTTAGTTGAGTGATGGGTTTCTTTGTTCCGGTTCGTAGTAGTGGGTTGTTTGGTTATGTGTGTGGTCTTTTTTCCAGTCTTTGGTTATGTAAGTGGTGTGTATGGCTAGGGATTCCAGCTTAGCTCTGATTCTTCTTGAGGGCTTTCTGAGAAATATCTTGAGTTGCTGGGGTTGTGTGTGTTGTGGTGTGCGGATTGGCAGTCTGGTGGTGTCCACTCCAGGATTGTTTGGGTCCTTACTTGTGGGTTGTTCGTTTTCAGTTGAGATAGGGTCGTAGGGAGGGATGCAATTTCACCAAAATGCCTGGGGTAGCGGAAGTGACATTACATGACTCTTAACCTCTGGTGACATCAATTCTAGTGATTTGACTCCGCCCCGAAGAGACATCATGGGAAGCGATGAAACACGACCTTTCACCTCTTGACGAAACGAGAAGTGGCATCACATAGCATTGTTCCCAAGTGCTGTAAGGAAGGCATGGTATCAAACATTAAGACAGACACAAGTGATCACATTTTAAGGGTGTTTATTGAACTTCAGCTGTATCTAATCCTAAATCTAATGATGGGAGCAAGATATGACCATCAAACAATAATAACGCAGTCCTAGGGGTGTCTTGTCAAAATAAAAGGGCCTATACTAATAAAACGATTGCCAATCCTTACTTCTAAATACAAATAGTGTGGGAAACAATGTTATGCAAAAGAAAAGTGTTGAATAAATGGTATGTCAGGATATTCAAACTGTTGGCCTCCATTCCCCATGTTTTTTCAGCAAGGGACAAGGCAGCACACTCGTGCTTAGCATGGTCTCTGGCTTCTCTATCACGAGGATGCAGTTCAAATCTCAGTATCGGGGACTTCTATGTCAATGTTTCTTTGCCATTCAAAGTCTCTTACTTCAGAGGGCCTGATGTGACAAACAAACATTTAAAAAGTTCCTTTCTCCTCGGGATTCTTATGTACAACTTCTTGGGTGATTTTCAATTCACCCCGGGCCCCTCTCTGCCGGGCTCAGACCCACTTTATCACAAAGCTTTCAATTGGTCTCCCTCTTGTCGGGCTCGGACCAAATCCATGTACTTTTCCAAACTTTCTCTACTTCATCGAAATCGAAGACTTCCGACTGTGCAGGATTTGACTGACCCGTCACAGGAAGACTTTGATTCACATTCATTCATTCTCATTCAATTGATCTCCCTCCGCCAGGCTCGGACCAACTTTATCTGCTGCATTACTTCTCAGCTTTATACCTTACAGAGACCTTTGATTGAGCACCCACGTGGTGCTGGACCACTCTGTTAAAGGTATTGTAAATTGCTTTAAAGTTCAATCACTCATCAGCAGTTTAACTTCATTTGTGTCCCTTATCGCACGCGTTTTAACAATGTTCGTTCCAATGCTCGCCATACAATGTTGCTGCTTGCAACCTTGGCTTCAACACAGGTCAGTCTTGTATCGGTCTCGCCAACTCACCGGCTGCGTTTCTTTCACTGAAGCGGCTTTGTTCTTGGAGCCAAGGACAGTACTACTGTGGCTGGAGATTCTCCCTGCCTTGATTCTGATGTGGGAGGTCCCCCGGTACCTCTGAAACACAATGCTGGATTCTTCAGCCTCGTTTCCCGGTCTTACGCTTTCTGTTCTTGGAAGTTTTGTGAAAGTAATGGTTCCTTATTGAAAAGGTCAAGGGCACTTACCTCCTGGCGACCCTCTTCTGTTTCACTGTCTTTCTCTCGTTAAACTGCCATCTTGGAACTGCTGTTCCATCATGTGCTTTGCCACGCTCAGAGTGGGCTCTCGTGCTCTGCCTTTTATCCGTATGGGGAAGTGTAATGGAAGTCAGGTGTGTGCGATGATCAGTATGCGGCTCAGGTGTTAGTCTGTTTTCTCTCATAAAGGGCTGTCTGTGAGAAAGTGTTCGTGTTGTAAAAAAAAGGGGATGGGGGTTGGGGCTAAAGTTCCTATGTATCCTAATTGGTAGGATGGGTTAAAGGTGTTGTAAGGAAGGGGATACTGCGTCTCACCATCCGGTGCCCCACTCCCTGAAGACCCCTCACCGAGGTGATCCTCCCGCACTGGTCCACCCCCAGGAATTGAATCCAAAAGCGATGGCTGTGAATCCTGGCCACCTGGATCCCCGGGGACTAGCGGGTGAGACACATTCTGGTTTCTCACAATACACTACAAGAAATATGGTTACGATATCAATGTAATTGACACACACACACACACACCTATCTGCCCCCTCCCCCCCCCCCCCCCGCACCCACTGAACAGCACGCCATGGAGATAGGTAACATGGACACATTACAACAAAGCATTAATTGTGGCACAATGAAATCAAAGGTCACTTTCTGTGCTATGATCGAACATTTACATACTGTGCACAAGCTTTTAGGCACAAGGATTGTGTCAAGTGACCGAGGACACAGATGGAATGTCTTGTGATCCTAACCGAGACGACAGACAAAAGTCAAAAACATGCCATGACTGCAACTTGCAAAAAGCAAAATTCATACTCCAAAATGGATGCTTATTCTACTCTAAATGCTTTTTCGAGGTTTTTGTCTGCATTGTGAATTTGAGATGTAAGAAAATACTAAATCAGTGACTCGCCCCCTGTAGTGTGTCTCAAATGAATCTAGCAATTATTGTATAACATTCCAGTAAGACAAATTATGTGTTATTCCTGTTCTTTCTTATTTAGGGTCACTGCTCAAAGTGTTACACTTGTGGAACCCCTCTGTATTTTTTAAGCGGCCTGAACAAGAAAGTCAGCCACTCCAGAAACAGTCACATGGTGCTGGCCAGAGCCCAGGAGCTTCCATTTAAACAAAAAGATGTGTATTTAAAAAATGTTAAGGGTAGCAAATGACATCAATGGTCATAGGTGGAGATGCAGCAAGAGATGTATTATGGTTTTGTTCTTGTCTTGATCCGTATCCTTAGTCTATCTAGCAGTGGCAGATGGAGATTGTTAGGTGTTGCAAGATCTACTAGGTGGATCCTGTTCCACAGGGGTTCGATTTTCTTCCTCTTTCTGTTTTCCATTCTTGTTTCTTTGTGGGTTGTTTGTGGTGTAGATGTCTTGGATTTGAGGTTGTGGTATATTCCAGGGGCTGGTGCCTTCCTTGGTTGCTTTCTTTTCATGAGATTAGTGATCAGTGTGTTTGCTGCAATACACAGTGGCGTCTGCCTCACTGTGGTTTTAGGATTGTGACTCTGTTTTGGATTCAGGTTTGCAATATGTTCCAGGGATGGGTGCCCTCCTGGGTTGGTTACTTTACTGTTCTCGGTTAAGTCTGTGAGCTGCAGCACAGTGATGTCTCTCTCGCTGTTGGATTGTGGTGGTTTGTCTCTCTCCATGAACCTGTCTCGCAGTTGTATTTTGTGTTTTGGTCTTGGTTTGTTGCTGAGATGTGCAGTGTTTTGGGGGTTCCCTGGGGTGTGTGACTCCCTGTTGGGCCCGTCTGTTGTAGGTTTGTGTTGGCTTGCCTCTTTGTCTCAGTCTTGTGTTTGGGTTTTTGATGTATTCTAGGGGCGGAGGTGCTGTGACAGTGTAGAAGGAGACTGACATGCAGGGGTTTGTTTGTTTTATTCATTTATAATGTGCATCAGACCTGAGGGTATCAGGGCGTAGCAGTTACAGGAATATACAAAGCTTAAGTTACAGTTAGACAGTATGAACAGTAGTAGTACAGGTATAAGCAAAAAGTCAATAAATACACTGAAGAGAATATACATATACAGAACAAAGGTGTAAATCCACATGAGCAGGTCTTAAAGATCGGTAGACTTGAGTCAGTTGATGTAACTGAGTCTAAAGTTTGGAAAGGGTTCATCTTCTCTGATTGGGGGTGGCAGGGTGTTCCAGAGTTGGGCTGCTTTAACAGGGAAACTACATCCACCAACTTTGGAGAGCTTGAATCGCGGTATGGTGATGCAGTTGGAGTTGGATAGTCTCGTGGGTCTAGAGGATGTTCTCTGGAATCTGTCCATGAGGTAGCTAGGGGCAGCATTGTTTAGTGCTTTGTGGGTAAGGGATGCCGTTTTTAGCTGGATTTTGTTGTGGGTTGAGAGCCAATTATTGTGGAGCCTAATCGCTGAAATGTGTGATCTTCTGGCCATACCTAGTGCCGCACTCAGGGCATTGTTTTGAAGGATTTGTATCCTCTGGATAGTCCACTTAATGGCAACAATGTACAGGACATTACAATAGTCCAACCTAGAGAGTATGAGGGCTCTGGCCAAAATAATAAAATTGTCATCGGAGAGAAAGGGATTGCCAGTTCTAATGAGCTTACAAGTATAGGCAGTGGCGGAATCCATGGAGTTCACTTGTTTGGCGAAGGAAAGAGTATAGTCTAGGTAAAACCAGAGGGTCTTTACCCCCTTGGCCACCTTAATGCGGTTACCATCGATTGTGAAGGCCGAGTATTCCTGGCCTAATTTCTTAAGGTTGGTCAGGGTACCCAGGATGATGAGCTTTGTTTTACCATCATTCAGGCAAAGATTGTGGTTTGCCATCCATCCCTGGATGATGAGATACACTCTATTCACCAAGGCCAAATCCTTAACGTAATCCCCAGAAAGTGGCAGGAGAATCTGAGTATCATCTGCATAGTTTGTGTAGGTGATACCAAGATGGTCCAGATCGTCGAAAAGGGGCTTGGTGAATATATTGTATAATGTTGGAGACACAATATCCCTGAGGTACCCCACACGTGATGGGGATAGCGTCTGCCGCTGCAAAGGGGGAGAAGGCCCTCATAGCCCTGTCACTCAGGAAAAACTCAATCCATAGTATGGCCTCTTTGGAAAGGTGGGCGGCTGTGTCTAGGTGACTGCATAGGACACATCTATGTCAAACATCAAGCTGGGGCCAGAAGATCTGTAGATTAAGTGAATGGTGAGGATCTGGGAGGTAACTAGGGGGAGTTTAACTGTGAGGGTTTCGCAGGATTGTGAAATTAGGGAGGGAGAGAGTCTTGGAGAGAAACTGGATTTAGATATAATGGCAATACCTCCGCCTCGAGCCTTGACTCTGTCCTGTCTTGAGTATGGTGTAGCCGTTGGAGACTGCTAGCGATAGTATGGGACCTGCCGCTTCGTGCAACCATGACTCGGTGATGGCGAGAAAATCCAGGTTGTCTGCTCCTATCAAGTCAGAGATGTCTGTAGCATGAGCACCCAGGGACCTAGCATTTATTAGGGCTCCTTTGTGAGGGGTTGGGCAGTGGTGATGGTCGTGGCACCGGATGAGCTGAAAGTTGAATCTGCTTTCTTAAGATTATGCACATTATGGTGCTTGGTGGTGCTGTGGAGACTTGGGCTGGTAGAGAAGGGGTTGTCGCTGGTAGTCTTCTGGCTAATAGAGAGGTTGGTTTTCTTATTGGCCATGGGCATAGATCTGGTGAGAGCTTCGAAAAGTTTGGAAATCTGGATACATAATTATTTATTTAAAAACACACAGTTTGAAACACTCCAGCGCTCTTATTGTAAAATATTCTAAACACAGTTACTATTGTAATATACACACCATTTGTTTCCTATCAGATAAATCCCAATAAGACACCACTTATTTTCATACAGAGGTGAGCGCTTAACTAGGTTGCACTCTGATAAGTTTGTGAGAAAGGGGGGGAGACAGAATATGGAAAGGTACACCACTCTAAGATTCAGGAACACTGTAAGCAAGGCAGAAGTGCAAAAAGTCACTGGTGAGCCAAAGTCCAAAGGCTGGGCCCACTCTTAGAGAGAGCAGAGCACAAATGTGCCCAAGATCACACAGTTACACTAGGCTTAGAAAGTCTTGCAGAGGGTTCAAAAAGAGTTTAGAGAGGCTTTAGGAAAGTTTAGCCAGGGTGTCCCAGACTAACCCACGTTCGAAAACCGGGGGCTAAATCTACCCCGTACAGTCGGTAGCAAGGGAAGCCAGGCGGGACACGGTACCTTAAGTGGGAAGGATCCTCCAGAGGTGGCAGATGTTCCTGGTAGTGGGTGCAAGTTGCGTTGTCGTCCAGGGGAAGAGAAGATCTCGATTTGGAGGAAAGATGAAGGTCGTTTCACTACCAGGGAAGAAACCAGCCGTGGAGTTTTTCGGTTAAAGGTGGTACCTTGGTTTCGCGTTCGTGGTAAAACGTGGTATCCCGGTTGCCGGGGTGCTTGGCACAGGCAAGGTGGCCACGAGGTACATCAGGAAGGCGAAAAGACTGTGAAACTGGTTATCCCCACCAGTCGAAGGAAGACTCTCCGGCGGGAGATCTCCTCTGTCGGGAAAAGTGGTGAGGCAGTCCAGCAGGGCTCCACCGGTGGTGGTGTCGTGGCAGGTCGGCTCAGCTTCTCCCTCGTCGGATTCTTAGGTCCTGTGGCGACTTCTGAAGTTCCAGTCCCCAAAGCCCTGCTTTTATGCAGAAAACCCCCATTCACTCAGCCTAGCTGTCACTCAAACATGCTAAGTGGTGAGCCGGCCGGCTCACCACTTGGGCCAATCAGGATGGAGTGCGACTTGAGTTGCCTAGGCAACTCAGTCCAGGGTGCCTAAATTTCCCTCCACCCCTCCTAAGTACCCAAGACAGAGTGGCACCACTTTGGAGGGCTTCTGTGGAGAAGCCCGCCAAAAAGTGGAACAAAGGGCTCGACTTGGGTTGGAGTCACAGAAGAGAACACAAACGCCATTTTAGAATCATGTTTTGGCAAAAAATACCAACCGGAGAATTAATATTAATTAAATAAACCGGCGGTATGTTCGAGGCTACCGTAAATAATTAAATAAAGATAGTAGCCTAAAACAATGGGAAATCCCATAGGAAAATATTTGCGGTTGAATATAAAAAGTAGTATCCACTGCTACCAGCCAAAACTCGATCAGGGGGGACAGAGACGTGCCCCCTCGACTAACAGACCCCGGGGCAATTGAATTGCCCCAGCCAGTACGTCCACAATATGATGGTTTGTACTGGTTCTGTTCAGAATTTGAGACTAGTAAAGTCAATGGTGACTTTACATGCCCTGGGAGACAGCAGTCAGTCCCAGGGTATGGAGTCTATACTGGGGGGTCACTATGACACCCCTGTGTTACTGCACTGAGGGTGCTGTGTAACACACATCACAAAAACACATGAAGCCCTATGGAGTAAAAGACCCTATAGCCCATTAAACACATCTAGATTCAAAGAAACACACTCAAATCATGTCCAAGAGTGAGGGTAAAAGAGTCTCACTCTTGCAGGAGAAAAAAAATAAACCCTAAAAATCCAGCAAAGCTGCTGGGGTCTCACTAGGTTAGGAAATTCAGCCTAAACAGAGAATTCTCCCTAACAAGGTGGTAGACATGAACTCACAGTAATGACAGTCGGCGCGCGAGTGAATTCGGTGAAGTGGTTACCGTGGGCGTGACATGCAGTCAGTGTAGTTCAAGGGGTGTTCTGAGTTTGCTTATGTTATCGGCGGGCGGGCCAGAATCCCATACACGGTACGTTACTCTAGTAAGGGTTCATGGATTGTGTTAAAGGCAGATTCTCCACGGCTGCGTGCGCGGGGCGTCTCGAGTCATATATACGGGTGGTGGTGGCAGTTAGACAAGTGTAAGCAATGGCTGTTCGGCGTGAATAAGGGGCTATGACCTTTTCAGATATGGATATCAGGTGCCGTAATAGTAATAAGCGGAGGTGATGTACCTTTTCAAATGACGGGACAAGGGGGTGGTTTGCGCTGCGCTCACATGCTCAGAACAAGGCCTTATCTCGGCGGGCCTTACCGGAGGTGGGCCGGCTTCCGCCTACCAGCAGTAGGGTGAATTCAAATGGAGCCGCATTACTAAGCAACGTGACGATGCTCCTCATGGGGAGGCGGGGCAGCCATCTTAGGTGCAGGCATCGCGTCATTTTGTGGGCTATAAACTTTTATTGTGTAACTCAAGAAACCCTATCTCCCCCTACTCCCAACAAAGGGGCTTGCCCTGCCTCAACCTAGGAAAACTTTAGTGAGCTATCAGAATGTCTGTCAAAAATAAATGTCCTCCGTCAGAAACCAACTAATCTAACGCCAACACTATAAACAAGTCTTTTAACTAGAGTGAAGTTCGTTTTTCCTTCACCTGGAGAATGACAGCTTCAGTCTTCTTCTAGAAGGAACTCCTTCAATGTCCCATCCCACAGGATCAAAGCAGGGTTCGAAAATTGGCATTGGAGAAGCAGGAGCTACAAGCAGCTCCTGGGTATCCAGCAGCAACCGGTCACTATGAGTTATCACTGGGGAACGAGGAGCTAGTACATAGTGTCTTGCAAATCTAACTTTAACATAAAATGAAAACTTATAATTGTATCCATTATTTATAACCAATTGTGCTTTAAATGTCATATAGATGTGTCCTAATGTTTCTTTTTAGATTGTCCCAAATGCACATAGTTAGGTTCACATAGTTGTTTTTGTTCAGCATCAGTTGGGCTGGGGAGGAAAAAGTAGCTCCTGGTAACTTGGTTCTAGGCTATAAGCAGGAGCTAAATAGCCACCAGCTCCCCACAATTTCATACTCTGGTAGGTAATGACTCCCTCTCCTGGTCCTTCTATACAATTTTTCCACAGTGGCCTTTAAGCACTCTTGTAGAAAACTTGGTTTAGTCTCTTTAACTTCTTGTAGGAAATAGAAATGGTCATAGCCTTATTTGACTTCCATTTAACTCTGATGATGGATATCTTTTCCAAGGTTCTGTACATGTTTCTTATATGCCTCTCTACTGGTTTCTATATCGTAATGAGGGGATTGTTTCCCAAAGCTCTCACTCTTCAATGATGTTAGTTGGGCCACAGCGACAAGGGAGACCACTCCTAATACCTTCAGTTTTGGTGAATCATTGTGAGGAGGGAGATGGCTCCTGTTCCACTCCACTCCACTCTGCTTGTGCAGAGGTATTGGGTGGACGACTGCAATGAGGGTAATGACTCCCGACAGTCTGCTTGATCAGTGGTATTGGATAAACCATAGTGACGAGGGAGAGGACTCCCTTTGCACTTTGCTTGAGCAGTCATATTGGATTGGCCACTGTGATGGAGGAGATGACTCCCGGTGCCCTCTGTTTAAGTTGGGCCTCTTCCTGGACCACACACTGTCTTCCCGATGTTCCCATTAATTGCTGTATCTTGGGAACAGAGCTCTGGTTCTTCACGGGGTCGCGGAGGCCTCCTCCTTGCTTCCTGCGCTTCTCAGCCGCACGTTGGTGGTCTTGGTGTAAATTCTGAACCCGGCGGTCCACCTTTCTGTGATCACGTCACCACCCAGTGAGTGGCCTCCCTGCCAGTTCCAGTGAGGTTGCATCAACGTCCGGTTCTTAGGGTGCCTCTCCTGGAGAGGCGCAACAACTTCAGCTGCACCGTTCTGAGTTTGAACTTACCTGGTCTCGTTTGCATACTCCTGGCTTCCTGCAGTGAGATCTCCTTAGTCTGTTCCTGCTTCCTTCTTTATACAGTTGACTCCGCCCTGGCATACCATCAACACCATCTTTGGGAATCACTCTTCATTCCTCCATTGAGCCACCTTTTTGCAGTACTTGGCTGGCTTTGCATATGGTTCTACCATATGCTTTTCATGTTCTTCTTGGTCGCAGTATGTTTTACATTTGTTAGTCATGGCTTTAGAAGAACCCTTAGTTTCCCTCTCAACGGTGGGGGGAAAGGAAGGGAGACCATGAGGGTAGGGTGTTATGGGTCAGTGTGTAAGAGAGGCTTCCTCCCCCATTCCCCCCAGATGGACGTTCTGATCCCCAGGTGGGGCGTCCCTCCCCATGAGGTCTTCCCACATAGTCCCCCAGTGGTAATATCGGGTAGCAGCCTCACGTTTGGTTGCTTCCCTGGTGTCAGGTTAAGTTGTCGTGTTGTGGCAGCAGTGGCATCTAACTTACTGAGTCCAATTCTAGTGTGGCTAAATTCAAGGCAGCATTATCTAGCCCATTGCAGTTCTAGTGTGGGTAGATGCAGTAGCAATGTTATCTAAACCATTACAATTCTAGTGTGGCTAAATTCAAGCACAGCTGGATTTAAAACTGTGATAAACTTCAGAGCACTGCTAGATTCAGGCAACATTCTAGGTGTAGTATTAAAACTATTGGCACGATTTCAGAAGTACAGCACGGGCAGTGCACCCTATTCTTCCTACCGTACCTAATAGTGGCAGTAGGCTGGCGATGGGTTGGCAGGGTAACCAGGGCTAACAGGCAAACATGCAGTGGAGGTGCCCTTTGCTGGCTGCCTTGAGACTCACTGCTAAGACTACTTCCTGGTATGTTAGGCCAATCAGGGAGGGGGTGGGCAGGAGTGGGGTAGGGGGAGGAATGGAGGGAGAGGTAGGCTGAGAGAATGCAGATTGTGCTGAATTCAAATGGGGCCAGCTGGAATGTAAGGCTGCTTCTTACCAGTTGCGGATTCTTATCAGGAGAGCTGGAAGGCAAGGAGCTTTAATCACGAACGCTGAGGGCACAAAGAGCGCTTCTCGAGTAGTGTTTCAGGGATAATGCTGCTTCCTGGTATGTTAGGCAATCAGGGACGGGGTGGGCAGGAGTGTGGTGGAGATATGGGCAGAGAGAGGAACGGAGAAAGAAGGAGGCAGATAGAGCACGGATGGTGCTGGATCCAAGCAGGGCTAGCCGCATTGGGGTTAGAATCCCGTGATGGAAATGTTAGAGGGAGAAAAGGCTGATGATTATTTTTCCAAAATAAACTTTGGTATTTCTTCCCTGAACATTTCTGACTTGGCCCCGGTCCCCTACTTACCTTTCGACGGCACACTTCCCTGTGTGCCACCGACTCGCTATGTCCCTGCGACGCCTGTTCCTTTTCACTTCCGTGATCGGCAACCAGCGCCACAGGGTCCATCCCCCTTTTTTAAATGTTTTTATTTTTTTAATTACTTTTTGGGATTGGCTGCGGGGGCCACCACCCGCAACCCCTGCTCACAATGTAGTGAAAAAGGGTGCGCCCCCGCAGCCCTTAGCACTGAATGGGGGATTTGGTCGAACTTTTCGTCTGTTCGGAATGTTCGAACGGCTGAAATTCGGCCAAATCTCCCATTCTGGCTTTTTTTTTTTTTTTTGCAGGCTTTTTGGACGTTTCTGAGCTAGCCAGAATGCAAGGCAGCTTCTTGCCATTCGCGGATTCTTATCAAAAGGGGGACTTGGTGGAGTTCCAAGAGACTCACATACAAAGAATGGACAGAAGTAAACGTTGTTTGCGTCAATACCCTTTGATACTGCAGGCAAAAGCTGAAGGTAAGGTGGCAGGGGCCTTATCACTTTTAGAAGAGGTATCTCAATTAAAGTAATTTGCTCAAAGACCCATAAGGATGGCAGATACACCTTCTCCATTTTGCAACTGGGCGATAGTTAGCTGACAGTGGCCTCTGTGTATGCCCCTAATTTAGGTCCGGAAGGCTTTTTGAAAAACACTCTTTGGCTATTGGCAGAGTTTGCAGAAGGGGACATATTAATGCTAGGAGACCTCAACATAGCATGGGACCCTGTACGAGATCGCAGTACACAAATGCGTTACACTTAACCCCCGCCCTCTAGAGCTCTACAACAGAAATTCAAACAACTTTCCCTGGGCTGCCCCTGGGATAGACAGGGGGTTTACATACTACTTGCATGTGCATCAAACATTTTCGTGTATTGATTATGTCTGGGTCTCGGTTCCACTTCTGGGTAACAGGACACAAACAATAACAATTTCAGTTCACGCGCCAATTACTTTTGATATGACTCGGAAGGATAGCTCAAGGGCAAGGTGCTCACCTTGGAAGCAAGACGCGGAGCAACACATGTGTGATCCCTGGGTCAGAGCTTAGAAACTTCTGGGTATTAAGCGTGTTATAAATATCATATCATGACGGTCCTGAAAGAAAGGCCTTGCTTATGGACATGGAAATTTACATTAAGGTTACTCCAAGATCAGGTTATTAGGGCAAACATGGCAGAACACATCAGACTTTTTTAAAATTAATGAAAAAGGGGACATAGCGACACAGGTGGTCTTGGATGCCTTTAAAGCTACAATGAGATGGGTCCTCATAGCGGAAGAAGCTATAAAACAGAAGCAGAAGGTGGCACTAGAAATAGAGCTGGCTGGAGGCGGAAGTTCAACAGGTGCTCTCGCAGATGGAAACAAATACGGGCCCAAAGTTACAAAAGGCATATAGGGCCGCTGTCGGGAGGCTTAATCTCTTCCACACAAAAAAAGCAGCGAAATCCCTTCTCTAATTAAAACAAAAATATTTTCTGAAAGCTAATAAAACTGTTAGCTAATCAACTTCGCCAGCTAGTCGTCTCGCAAACTATTCAGCGGATTAAACTTCCCAATGGCGAATTCACTACAGAGACTGATCATATTATTGCACAATTTTACAAGTTTTACTCAGATCTTTATAGCTCTGACTCTCCTGACACGCAGGCTCAAGGAGATTATTTAGATACGGTCTCTTTCGAGGATTACATCGCAGGAAAGGCAGGCGTTAGAAATGGGAGTCACACCAGATGAGGTTTATCGGGTGATTTTGTGAATTACCACTGACAACATCTCCAGGTCCTTCCGGCATCTTTTTATAAAATGTAGAGTGAAATTCTAACTCCAAAATTAATAAATCTATATAATTCCTTCGAACAGTCGGAAGAGATATAACTCCTTCCATGGAAAACACAAAAATCATATTGCTCCCCAAGACGGGCAAAGACCCATGTAATTGCGGCTCTTATCGCTCGATTGCCTTAATAAATATTGATGCCTAAATCTACAAGAAAGTGTTGGCCAACAGAATGGAAGGCTTGTTACCACTGTTAATAAACCCGGACCAAACAGGTTTTATAAAACAGCGGCAGGCGCACAACAATGTACAGAGGGTGCGTCAAATTGTGCAAAAAATAAAGAGGAGGGCTATCTTTACGGTCCTTGTCTCATTTGATACAGAAAAGGCCTTCGACCGGGTCAAGTGGTGTTTTCTGTTTCGTACATTGGGAAAGTTGGTTTGTACCGAAAGTTATAGCAAAATTGAAGCCAACTATAAACCTCCCAAGGCAAAATGAATGATAAATGGGCAACTATTTCATGGTTAGGCAGGATCAGCTCAGTAAAAATGGTTACTCTCCCTGGGGTGTTAGATTTTTTTCAGGCTTTACCAATACGGGTTCCAATTACTTCTTTCCGGAGGATGCAAAGGGCGATATCTAAGTTTATCTGGAAAAACAAAAACCCCAAGAATACCCCAAGGGAATTCCAACCTACATTAATGATCCCAACCGGATTCAGTGGGTTAGGACGCCACATTTTAAGAAATACTATCACGCTGCACAAATGCGGGTTCTAAAAGAATGGTTTTGAGGGGATACAGAGAAACAATGGTTTCAAATGGAGAGGGTGCTGGGTCCCTTAGAGATGGTCTCTGGCTGCCAAGACAGCATTGTCGTCCTAGCATGCACCTTAGTGTGATCACGGGGACAGTACAGCACACGTGAGATGCAATAGTAAAACAAAATCACTTAACATATCCCTCTCCTTTTACACCCTTGTTTAATAACCCACAATGTACCCCCGCCCTTGATCCTAATGCTTTTAAAGAGTGGGAGCGAGTCGGATGTGAGAGACATGTTTTCAGGTAAAGATGTTAATCATTTATACAATGCAAACAAGAGCTTGCTCTGCGTGAAACCTCCCGGTTTCACTATTTCCAAGTCCAGCAATGGATTTTAGCCCCACATCTTAGGAAGGCTGCAGTAAGAGACTTAACTCCGTTTGAGAGATATGGCACGTCTAATCCAGGTAACAAAGCATTGATTTTGAAAATATACCTTCTATTGGTGGTCTCCAATACCAGGGAATCACTAAAGTATGTACAACATTGGCACGACACCCTAGTCGAGGTAATATCTGAGGAAGACTGGGAGGCCCTGTGGCATGAGATTCCAAAACTTACCAGGTCACTCCCAACGGAGGGAATTTTGATACAAGTTGTTGGTGCAATGGCACTACACGCCTGTTAGGTTGCGAAGAATGTTACCATCTGTCTCTGATAAATGCTGGAGGGAATGTGGGCAAGTGGGGAACTGGAAACATGTCTGGTGGAGTTGCCCAGTTACACAGCAATATTGGGAAGAAGTCAACATATGCATGGCTGAAATGTTCCCATTGAGGGCTCCTGGGACTTTAAGATCATGTCTTTTGGTGCGTATCGATAAGGACCTTAGACGATGCTCGCAACCTATTCGGAAGGCATTCGCTATATTGCAACTGTCCGAACTGCTGGGGATAGACCAATGATGAAAGAGGAAAGAACCACCACAGATTTCTGAATGGCTCTCCAAAGTTTGGAATTTTTTGGCATCGGAATCGGTAATGTCCTCTATGTAGAGAGCTTGTGATGATTTCACCAGAGACTGAAAGGCGATCCTGAACTTTTTACAAAAAGATGATATTGTTAGACACTGCCCTCAAAAGCTATGCATTTTGGGTATTGTATGAAACCCTGAACTCTGAAAAAACGGTAATGCAATCTGGTTCATACACTCGAGGTTAAATGTATGCACTCTGGTTTAGGGAAGAGAGGAGGCTGGGGGGCGCTGGGGGAAGGGCAGAGAGATGGAGGGAAAGCGGTTGGTTGTAATATTCTGAATACTTTTAATAAAAACAAATTTTAAAAAAATAAATGGGAGAGAAAAGTAAACTGATACAAATGTATGGTCTAAAAATAAATGTTTTGATGGCCTTCCTGAATTCAAGAAAGGTAGAGAGGAGTCGAATAGAATGGGAAAGAGAATTTCAACCAAAGGAGCAGCTGCTGCAAAATCCTGAGCAGAAGAAGGCACATGATTAAAACACGGCACATCGAGACATAAGGTCTTGCACTTCTAGTCAGCTTTGAACCCCTTCCCTGGAAATGAACAACTTGGCAAGGTAGAATGGTTCACCCAAAGCCACTGCCTTGTAAGTGATGCTGCAAATGTTTGAAAAGTGCACAGGAGTCATTGGGGCATTAAAGAAGTGAAACGAGGGTAGGAATTATCTGTGTGAACTTCAGTTTGTCAGAAAGTAGACCGACAAAGAAATGCAATACTTTTTTTTCAGTAGGAATGTGTATGGAGACCTCATTCCTGCCATTCAGAGAAATAAAAAGGCCTGGCCAGCAGTCCGGAAGTCTAAGGAATAAAAGGTTTAACTTTATGAAGAATAGACAACTGGAAAACAACACTGTGAAAAAGGGATATGTGATTTAAAATTCAAGCTCAAAGATTTGGCTGATGACCCCATGCAAAGGGTATGCAGAGGAAATTAATGGTGCAAGTTAGTCTTGAAAAGGTGAAAAGGAGGAAGATGCCAAAGGAAAAGTCAGCCTTAGAGAGGTTTACTTTGAGATAGAAAAGGCATCCAAACTCTGGCACAGAGAGCCCTTCAGGTGGACATGGTAAACCGGTGAAGGCACCCTAAGGTAGACCTTAATGTCTTCAGTGTACTGGTGGTAACCCACTGCTCATCCCCAACACCAGATCTAGCAGGGGTTCTATGTAGATGCTAAACAACATGGGAGATAAAATATAACCATGAGGGACACCACAAAGCATAGGCAGGGTATCTGACCAGGAGGAACCCACCTGCACAAGTTTAGACTGATCAATTAGGAATGAGGCAAACCATGCCAGGACACAACCACCCAGGCCCAGCACGCACATGGCATTGTCCAAAACCTGAAGGGTAGCAGTCTCATTTCCACAACAGAGACGGTTGGTTTCCAGATTGACTTACTTTCAAAAGCACAAGTAGGAATCCCACAATAGATTTTTTATACCCATGTGCCACTGGCACATTATTGGGTATTTTTCTATTGTTCCCAACCTATTTAACGATCACCACGCTCTGAAACTAAAAGTTTGGTTTCAGTAATTTGACAAAAAGAGGGAGAGTGC
This sequence comes from Ambystoma mexicanum, assembly GCF_040938575.1. Taxonomy (NCBI): domain Eukaryota; kingdom Metazoa; phylum Chordata; class Amphibia; order Caudata; family Ambystomatidae; genus Ambystoma; species Ambystoma mexicanum. The sequence goes on along the minus strand of NC_090941.1, from coordinate 179,904,612 downwards.
ACTCCCATTGACCCACTTGAAGGTAACAGACTGCTCTACCAAAAGACTAAAATGGTCAGTGTTGGCTAAATCTTTATACACCAGCAGGTCATATCCCCTAACTGTCCACTAATTGAGACTGCTGAAAGATGATTGTGATCCATTAAGTGTAATTTTGAATTCCTGTATTTTCCTAAAATTACAAATGTATTTGTAAAGCCTGTCAAAGCATCTAATAAAAACTCCTAATTGTAAAAGATGGTTTAATGACAACTGCACAGTTCACTGTCTACGTTTCAAAATTCAGATCCTAGTAAACATCCAGTCAAACTTGCAAGGACACATTATAAGAATGAAATCGTGAGATGGAAGGCTGGGCAATTAAATGTCAAAGTATGAACAAAGTAAGTTACCAATTAGGGAACTCCCGTCCCCTGCACACTGCCTGTGGCTCTATAGCCAAATTGTTAAAAAGAAAAGTAATACAGTTTTCTTTATCTTTCCTGAGAACAATTTTTAGACATTCAATTCTTGAATTAGGTTTAGACATAGCATAGTCTGGTTATTTAGATGAAATAATGATGACATTTTCAATTTAACTTGATTGTTTAATTGGTACAGGATTCATTTTTTCAAAACAAGTTGCCCAACGCGTTTCGAGAATTAGTTCTCTTGAGGGGCTTTATTATACAATTCAACTTTTCAATCTTGTAAAAAAATAATTAGATAAAATTCTCAATTAGATAAGGATAGTAAACTCAAGATTGCTCAACATTTTTTTGTTGATTATCATATAAGATTTACATCTCACTTACAAAACATAGAGGTTTTGACCACCAGAGTCATCATAATTGTAAGTAAAAGAACCATCAAATTTCCCAGTCATACAATCATACAGTAAGGTCAATAAATGTGAATGCATCAATGAAGTACAGTAAATGAAAACACAAGGTTCTTCATCATTGGTGATAAAATTAAAGGTAAGTCTGCCAGGGTTGTTGTTTTTCTCCCCCTCACCTTGACCTCACATAACTACTTTATAAACCTATACTGATCAGTCAAGATTTGCTTTGGAGTGCTGGGTGTTAATCTACTCAATTAAATGTCAAACTCATAATCTATCCCCTGGCCCAGACTGAGATCCTAGAGACCTGTGCTATGATTTGTTGGAGGCGGGGAGGCTGTTACTAACCATTCTATGTGATGCAGTTATCACTACCCAAACTATACCGACTATTTGGAGAAGGGCTATTATTGTCCCGATTTTTAAACCGAGCGATGGATCCCTGCTGACCTCGTAGAGACCCATCTACTTATTGAATACTAACTTTAAGATCTTTGGCAGGTGTTTATTGACCAAGCTGGAACAGCGGATAGATAAAAACAACATCCTTTACTTAACTCGTCCGGCTTTCACCTGACATTGAGAACAGCAGACCAGGGACCAAATTTCTATCTTTTGGTGCCCAACTTGTAGACAGGGTCCCTGGAATAGCCCTTGTTTCCCCTATATGCACGACAGCCCAAAGAATGGGAAATGAGAGATGCCAGTCGCTGTTTGGCAACCCCCCAAGAGGGCCCTATCCAGCTGGTATCTTTGCGGATATAGGTGCTACATCACTGGACCAGGTTGACTAATGATAAATATTGAGTCAGGCTGATGTCATTAGTGACACCACGACGGAGTAACGCTAGTCACGAAGCAAACTCGCATCCCTGCTTGAAGTTACACGGACACGCACGTGCACATACGAAGAATATGCATACACAGTTCTGTAGACAGAGGACAGATACACGTACATACTGTCAGACGCCTTTTCCCTTTTACTAGTCAAACGCAGAAATGCAAGAAAGCAAGAGTTGCACAGTGCAAGCTTGCAACCGCTTATTGCAACTAACAATATGGAACTTCAGGGACGTATATGGAACCTGGAAGAGCCAAATAAAAACACCCCATTACAGGCCAAACTTTTTCTATATTGGACAAAATCACATGTGAAACTGAATATGTTGTTTGTCCTCACATGTTCCTGCCAAAAATGGTACCATAGGCATTACGAAATGTAAATTAAAGATTTGCATACAACAGCACGTACGAGCATCATCAATAGTGATGCTAATTACCCTATGGCCAAGCACTTTGCAGATTGCCACAACAAAAACATGGAGAGCTTTGGTTTCTTTGGGATTAACAAAATTGATACAGGTCCCAGAGGTGGTAACAAAGAAAAACTTTTACGACAAAAAGAGACTAGGTGCATTCTAGACTTTGAAAGCAAATTCCTGTATGGGCACAATATAGACTAAGAACTGTACACTTTTTTAGGACAATGTTGTCTGTACCACCTGGATTTTCTTCCCTCTTTTGAGTCAACAAATGTATGAATTAAGACAGAATGTTATAATTTCCGCTATAATATGCCACTGTGATTGGGAGTCAAAGTTGGACACTAATATTTTAATATTTTTTCTGATTTTTTCTGATTCCTTGGTGATTGTTTCTATCGTTTTATATTTACACGTGTGATAGTTGATATTTTTAACATGTGGTGCAGAGATGTTGGGAACTGGTGGATTTTAAGGAGCCTTAAGAAATGCAGTGGACAAAACTAGTAAAGGTGCATTTAGGTAAAGAATTGTATGATTAGGTTCCGTGCGAGATACACTGGATGCAACAGTTCAATGCATTTTGCAATGGGTAAATTCAGAAATGATTTTATGGAATAAGTATGCAACTGATAAGAATTGCTGCTATTGCACGTTGCACTTTATGGATATGTATCCACTTTGAGTCTAATGCAATTTTGCACAAAACCTACTATGCTGGTAACTGAAAGTTTCAGTGGTGATACATTGTTATGCTGACCAATACTGCTGCTACTGCACTATGCACTTTACACATTTAAGAGACAGGAACATGATCACACTCATTGCTACTGCATGATGTGGTTTCCCGATATATTGGCAATTGAGGATTCTAAGGCTTTTATATGAACAAAACCATGCTGCTAAATCGGAAAAGGTTTGGCGCTTGTCGCTATTTGCACTATGTACCTTATGGACTCATCATAATTGTTGCCACTGCACGATGTGGTCTATCGACATGTTGGCACGTAAGGATTCCAATGCATTACTTACGAAAAACATACTGCTAAATTAGAAAAAGTTTGGTGCTTGTCGCCTTTTGCACTATGCACCTTATTAATTGGAGAGCACTGAAGAAGTCACACTATCAGAATGACTGCCCTTGTAGTATGCATCATCTTGCTACCAACATATCATGGGATCCTTATGTACTCCATAGAATAAGAATTGTGCTGCCGATTGTAAGCCAAAGATGGGACAACTGGATCACTAACCAACATAGCCATTGGTGCAATATGCATTTCATGAAATACAAAGGTTTCTGAGAAAGCCAATGCTATGCTGATCAAAGAAGCTGCTAGGCGTTAATCGCACGTTGTGGCTGGGTGGCCCATAATCCTGTTAGTGCATCGTGCACTTGCTTGGTAGAACTCTGTGTCAAAATATCGTTAAATGTCTAAGTGGCCGTTTATAATTCCGTGGCAAGTTGGACATCCATATGACATTAGATTTGAAATGTCAGACACTGTGTTTTAAAAATGCACGGAATCCCTAAAACATAGGATACTCAAGCACAATTCAAAACATACGATGCATGAGGGGTACTGTTCATGTGTCTTGTGTAGTAAAGCTGCATATAAGAGTTAAAAGCACTACCTCTGTCACATTATAAGATGGCCACCATGCTTTCGCTAGACAAGATGTGCATTGGCAAAGGGAGTCGTCCTATTTTTACTAAAATCTCCAGTGTTTCCCGTATGCTCGGCACTAATGTTTTAAAACTCACTGGTTGTTGGGGGCTTGCAGTTGTGAACAAGCGGCGATATTTGCTGCGAAACGCGGTAACGCCCGAAAACGCGCACTTTTTTGCGCTATGGGAGTGCCATATTTTGATGGCCTGTAATTTCGGCCTTTTAAATTTTGCTTGCCGAGTTGCAAGGATCCAAATAAAGAAAACTTTTTTCTACCAAATGACATTTTGGAATCGGGATGCTTTATTTATCAAAACGACTGTGAAGAGTGCCACTCACTTTGCCTGATGGAAATCAGTGCCCCAAATATATATATATATATATATATATATATATACGCACACGCGCACACACACCTCTCTCTCTCTCTCTCTCTCTCTCTCTCTCTCTCTCTCTCTCTCTCTCTCTCTCTCTCTCTCTCTCTCTCTCTCTCTCTCTCTCTCTCTCTCTCTCTCTCTCTCTCTCTCTCTCTCTCTCTCTCTCTCTCTCTCTCTCTCTCTCTCCTCTGTAGCGAATTCACATGAAGCCACAGGCCTCAGAATAAGGAACGAAGAGATGCAGATTCTGCAGCATGAAGCAAAGGGTCAGTGCTCGCAACCAAGGACAAGGGCGAGTGGAACCTTCCTGGCTCTCAGGGCAGGGAGCCACCTGCAGAATAAATCCTCACTCCTTGCAGACCGAAAAGCTCAGTTTTGCTGTCCTCACCCATGTGATTCAGCCAAGCCGAACAATAGCCCTTTGCCTGTGGTGGGAAGGAAAGTGGTTTCCAGCGAAGACAGATGGAATTGTTACGTGTGTTGCCCAACAAACATTGCAACCTGCAGGCACTCTCCCAGGCTAGGTGGCTATACCAGTGGCAACAATTAGAAAATACAGTCTTTCTCATTACCTTGAGAAGGTACACTGACTGCTGTGCACAGAGCAGGATCCCAGATCTGGGGGGGATCTGCTCCAGCCTATCAGGGAGCACAAATCCTATGGTGGTGTGTAGTGAGGCATGGGGAAATGGTCATCCTGCAACCCCTCTGCTGTTTTCCTTATACATTAATAACTTAAGTGTGCTTAATAAACTGCAAGGCCTATGCACAAAGCATTGGTGGAATCCTGAGTCTACAGCGAACACCCTTTTTATCATGAGAACCCCAGAAGCACTCCAGCAGCATTGATTAGGCTGCTGGTCACATGACCAGGCCCTGCCACTCAGTTGCTCCGCCCACCTCCAATTTTCACGCCTTCCAAGCCTCTGCTTAACAACTGTACGCCAGCTCCGGGCAAACAGCCTTGAGTAGGCTGTTGGTCATGTGGCTAGGCCCTGTCACTCAGTTGCTCTGCCCACCACCTATTTAATCAGTCCTTCTTAGGCATCCTCTTCACCAGCGTCTTCAGCAAAGGATGTGCGAACACAAGGACTTCACCTGCTTGTGCCCTTTCAGGCTTGATGGGGCTAAGAGCTTGACCCGCTATCCTGCATTTCACCTACAAACGAATTACTACTACTCAACAAAAGACACCATGCATCTCCTTCCTCCACAGAACATCCTCACTCTTAATAGGGTTTGAATGGCCAAGTGCCTTGGACAGCCCGACAAGGTACCCTAGAGAACCACATCAATATTGCCCTTTCCCCATCCAACACCCACAGACCACATGTGCACACACCCTTTCATGTTGATCAATTGTCGCCGGCAGTTTCTCACGCTGAAGAGGTGGCACCTCTTCTTGTACAACAACCTTAATGCCCTATTCATCACTGAAACATGGTTTACCCCATCCTCCCCACAAGCTATTGGCGTCCTCCTACCCCAAGGCTAGTGCATCCAACATGCCGACTGGCCAGGAAGGGCAAGAGGCCGAGTGGCAATCATGCACTGGAGCAATTGACCACGCTCCATCATCCCCTATCCCAGAACAAGCTCATTTGATTCACTCGCCTGCCGGTTCCCTTTATCGCACAAGGAATCCATCACCTCATCTACAGACCACCTCACAGGAGTGACTCTTTCATTGCAGACATCTCCAACTTACTCTACTCTGCCAAATTAGCACATTCAAATAATGTCTTTCTCTGTGACTATAACATCCCAGAGCCACAGGCTGACAAGCACACTCGGAAGCACACTTTTTTTTCGCACTGACTGCTTAATGGACCTTAAGGAAATTGTGCTCTCCCACATGCACAACAAAGGCAACTACCCAGACTTGGTCTTCACATCATCTCCCTTCATCACCTGTGCAGACCCTATCCCACTTGACTGGTCTGACCACTTGTCAGACTCCCCACCACAAGGAATGCCTCGGCCTCCTGAAATTATTCAGCAACTCTCCTATGAAACTGGTGGGCACTCGTACCCCCCTAAAATCCAACCGGGCTATTACCAAACCATCCATCCCATGGTTCATCCACGATATAAATCAAAGCTCAATCACAGCCCTAGAGAAACGGTGGCGCAAAAACCATAGCTCATGTGACCTCGCCAACCTCAAATCTCTGTGTGCGCAAACTAGGATTCTGATTACCAAGGCCAAAGTTGCTGATTACTCCACCACAATTGCGGCAACCACTCTCAGGGGCAAAGTCCTCTTTGAAGTAGTAAAGCATTGTACCAAACTCTCACCTGATTCAAGGTACCAGCAGCGCAGGAAAAATGTGACAGAATGAACACATTTTTTATTGAAAAAATAGACAGAATCTGAGAGACATCTCATTGAATCAACCTCTCACAGCATTAGCATCCCCTGCACTCTGGCATGCACACTGATCCTCTGAACAGAATTCCCTCCACTCTTTACCCCGCATCTCATAAAAATTATTGCCTCCCTCAAAGCTACTTCTTACTGTGACAATATAATACTGGCCTCCATCATTAAACAGTTGATGATGGGCCCGGCGCTCAATGCCTCGCTCGCAGAAGGATCATTCCTGAACACCCTTAATACCGGTCTGATACGACCTCTTTTGTGTAAAAAAAAAAATAAAATAAAAAAAAAAAACCTTGATCCAGACAACCTAGCCAACTAGAGGCCCATTATGAACCTCCCGTTAATTGGCAAAATATTGGAAAAAGTAGCTGCAACTACTTGCCAGAATCAACTCCACTCCTAAATGACTGTAAGTCAGGATTCCGCCCAAAGTGTAGCATCGAGACAGCTACCATCCAGGTGGTGGATGATGAGCCTCAAATCATGTATAAGGGCAACTCGTTCCTCCTCGTCCTCCTTGACCTCTCGGCTGCGTTCGATACCATCGACCACTGCACCCTTCTCTCTCTCTCCTTGCATACAGGATGGGATTCTCTGACACTATCCTGAATTGGTTTACCTCCTACCTCTCAAGCAGGCTGTCCAGATGAACTCATTGCTTTCTAACCAACTCCAGCATTTCTGCAAAGTCCCCCAAGGCGCCATCCTTTCACCAGTCCTTTTTAACCTCTACATGGAGCCTTTAGGCACTCTCCTCAAAGATCCCAATATAGCCACCCACCAATGTGCAGATGATACTCAGTTGTACATGAGAGTAAATCGTGCACAGGACATCATTCGTCTGTGCAATTACCTAGCCATCATCCAGTCCCGGATGTCGACTGACTAAATCCATCCAAGACCGAATTGGTCCTCATCGGTCCGCCTGCTAAAAAACAACTTGACCAACAATGGGTCAATGATGAGCAGCTAGAAGGATTTGATCCACAACTCTCGGACTCGACAAAATCCTTAGGCTTCATCATTGACGGTAATGTGTCCTTCCTAAAACACATAGCCAAGAAGGCCCAAGTAACTTGGCTCAGAATCTCTACCCTTTGAAAAATCAAATCCTTCATCCTGCCACCGGACTACCAGACCGTAGTGCAGGTCCTTGTGGCATCGCACATTGATTGGGGAAATGCTCTCCTGGCAGGGCTCCCAGCTGCTCATGTGGCTTCCCACAAAGCAGTCTGCCACGTGCAGCATGTTTTATTATGGGAGCATGGAAATGTGGCTAAATTACCCCCATCCCTGAATTAACCCGATCCTACGCGAATTACATTGGTTTCCATTCGAAGCCAGGATACTTTACAAGACTGCGTGTATCGTCTACAAAGCAGTCACGAGTAGCACATCAGCATACCTGGCGGGTAAGCTCCACATATCTGGTGGCACACACTCCTCACGCGGCACATTGACCAGCCAGCTTGAATCACAATTTGTCTGCAAAAAGAGGACCCGCAAGCAATCCTTCTCTTGTCATGCACCCACACTCTGGAGCTCGATCCCGATGTCGGATAGGAATGCCCCCACGATTCTCCAATTTCACAAATCTCTCAAAACATGCCTCTTTAAAAAGCACCTGACCAAGAACTAATTCCAATGGACGCACATACAGATGCAGACCTCACAGTACTTTGCTACTGTTAAATGATGCCACCCCAAATGCCGGCTACTCACACTATGTACAGCGCTCTGCTGCTCTCAAGCTGGCTGTGTGCTTAAAGCAAAATAAAAAAAATCTAAATAAATAAAGTTTTTTTTTTTTTTAAATGCCCTGGATAAGTAGGTAAATACCACCAAATCAGCAATATTAATCTGCTCCATGGGCAGGACCAAAAGGTTAAGACAGACTATGACAAGCAATGATCATCCCATACCGATGGTTTACCATCATCAGCACCTAATTGGGGGTTGTATACGAATTGTTAGTTTTACAACTGTTCGAATTACAATTGACCTTTTCACAATTGACCTAACGCCAAACCCCCCAAAACCCCTATATATATATAAATAAATAAATAAATATTACCAAACAGATATACATATATATATATATATATATATATATATATATATATATATATATATATATATATATATAATTTTTACGGTCAATTGTGAAAAGTTCATTTGTGACCCTTTACATTCGAACAATTGTAAACAAACAATTTGGGTAATACCTAATTGGGTGGTCCATGCAGAGCTGAGAATGAACTTCATCCAAGAGGAAGTCTCCCTGGCACCAGGACTTCATTGGGCACGTATCTGGGGGCCAATCCACAACTAAAAACCTATTGGTGTGTCAGCATTACCGACCCGGTAATGGAACCAGGCCCAGTTTAAGGCTGTAACTCTGGCCCCCTTGGCCATTAACTAACAGGTAATGCCCATCCATTTCAGGGTTTATTGCTTAAGGTATGAACAACCAAGGATTACGTATCTATTTCAATACGCTACCTTTTGATAGTCATGAAGTATTAAATAGGTTATGAAACTATCAAGATCTATAAAGTGAAGAAGGATTTAATAGCTTGTGTGACATACTTGTCTGGTGAAGAATGAATAGCGCTGCTCTGTGGCATTTACATATATTGAACATAGGATAATTGGTTGATGTTCTGTTGGGTACGTTCAATGAAATTGTAAACGAGGTACCTGTTGATGTTAATAAGTATTTGTTATAACTTCTCAAAGTGTGAAAGATTTGCTTTTACAATAAAGGATATGCTAAATGCATATAAAATGGCATGACAACTATATATGTATATTAGTGCAGAGGAAAGCCAGGGGGTGCAAAGACAATACAGGGGGCAAGGGGATGGACAGGGTGTTGGGGCTTCCTCCTCCTCTTATAAAAGACAAAAATGACATGGTAAAGGTGAAATTGACACGACCAAACAGTCACTATAAATTTGGTGGAGATGAAAGGCACTAGCAGACATGTGTGTTTTCTTGTATTTCAGCAGCATATCTGCTCTAAAGGTATATGTCTGACTCTTAGTACACATACAGCACTAACGGAAATGTATGAGTAGTTGAAACTACACATTTAAATACTTTTTCTTTCCTTTTTTTACAGGCTAAAGATGAACTTTAAGATGAAGAAACTGATACGTTGATGACTTAGGTTCTTTTATTTTCGCCATCCATGCAATATGTTGAAGATTGTTGAAAACATACCGTTTTTTACGCTCCTCGAGTATTTATCCATGTCAAATGATTCACCGTTCAGTATGCTTAAATGCAATATTTTGGGCTTTTGCTCTTGCACCTTAATATACACTGATCTAAAACAATGTTTTTTATTGACTTGCAAATTATGTGATTGAATGTATGTAACCGAAAAGAGATGTAAATAGTTCCTTTAAAATATTATGCATTCCAATCATTACTGCATAGCCACATGTAAAAAGTTTATGGCAAAGCAATGCAGGTCTAGACTGTGATTGTCATCTATACTTCTGTTGAGTGGACTACTTTTTGATAATCTCGAATTAGGGCTAGAAGCGATGGCAGAGAAAAAGAGCCAAAAAGGTGGTTTCTCAATATTAGGTCTTTATTGAATTAAAGGAATTGGTTGCATATTTTTGTTGTCAAAAAGGGGCAGTGACATACCTCTCAACCTTTTCTATCACCAGAGTGGGTGAAAACAAAAGATTTACTATTTGGCGGGTGAGAGCCCATTGAATTGCCTGGACGACTTTGGAGCTTGGTGGGTGAGTGAACGTATTCCAATGTGGGTGACACCTGCCCAAAATGTGTGTGTCACAACTGCAGTGGTCAGTCGGCTTGGACACCATGTTCTGTCATGATTACTGCCGTAGATAGAATACCCCTTATTTCCACAGAAAGCTTATTCAGTGTTTGAGTTCTCATGGGGTGGGGTGCTGGTATTATCTTGAATACCTTTTTTTTTTGGTTCGTAATAAAACCATGATCTTTTATGGGTTTTGCATAAGAAGGCAAGTTAATGGTTCCTTTTGCGTGAGCCAGATAGAATAGCTAACAACCTTTGTCTTCTCCACCTCCAAAAAACAAAATGGGGATTATCACTAACAATCCTAAAGGTTTACATCTTCAACACCAAAACTATACCACGATCATCAAACACAAAGATGCCTAGAGGAAAAAGAATTCACCACTTGAATCAATCATCTGTCACTAAACTAATGCTGTCCCTAAATTGGAAGCACTCTACTGTCCCTGGAGAGAAGAACTGTCCCTGGGCAAATGGTGGTGCAGCGCCTATTTAAAAGACAAGGAGAAGAAAAACATCTCCCACCACTAAACTACAGCTAGCAATCAGTGATCCCAATGTATGCATGTACTAATGAAGTAGATGCAGCTTAAATGCACTGTTAAAAGCACCTTGTGTTCACAGGGCTTGAACAAAAACTGTCCCGGAACTCAACACTAGAACATTCCAATGGGGATTTACATATTTATTCACCCACACTAAAGTGAGCCTGGTGTGTATTAAGCCAAACTAGTAAACACCAAGTGTCAGAGAACAAGCGCCAAAACACAACACATAGTTATATTGGTATCCTAACTTAATAAAAGGATATCGACTTAAACAAGGGTCGCCGGGTTTTGATGACATATGTATCAATTCGTCTTCTTCAGGATCAAGGAAATAGTACTGCCTACTTCAAAGAGGTCCTCACTGTCCTTATTAACTGAGGCATAAGACATTGAGTAGCCTACAAAAGGGACAAAAAAAAAGGCACTTATCCATATTGAAGCCCAAACCTAGCTTATCTGCGAGTGAATTGCAACGGATATCCAATAACTGCTACCTACATGCACCGGACTGGATCCCCAACCTCCAGTCCTCCCTGCAGACCTTTTTGTTTATTCTTGTAGGTTACAGTGTGTGTTGTGTTTTGGTGTTTGTCTGACACTGGGTGTTTAATAGTTAGGTTTAATTTCCTGCCTTTTGTGGCACCAAAGAGTGCGTTAAAGCTTGGCCCTTATAGGTCATAATAGAATGGACATGTGAGGAGGAGGGCACATGTCAGACCTCGAGGAAGCTATCAGAAGGGGAACTGATGCAGAGAGATTTCTCCCAGAACATGGCAATCCATCACAGACCTCTCGTCATAGTGCCCATGGAGAATATGCCTCAAAACTGGGTGCTGACCCCTGTAGAAATGACACCAAATATAAATCAAAACACACAGAAGTATGTAGGATGTATAAACACAGCAGAGGGAAGCCAAAACTGCAGGTGCTGAAAGACACACAATCCCACAGCACCCATGCAAAATCTTTCACTCCCGAGACATGTCCCGTGAACAGACACTCGTACACACACAAGTTTCAATGCCTGTGACTTCAATGCTTACACCCTGCGTCTAAACTGGGTTTAAGCTTGACATCCCATTGAACCCTAGGATATTTAGGAGGTAGAATCATCCTCTTGTACATGGGCCCTATTGCAAGGACAAATAGGAAGATGGTGAAGGTTTCCCTATACCCCCTCGTAGCAAGAAAAATCTCTTTGCAAGTCTCAAGCTTTCAGCCAAAGCTGAATATCTGGCAAAGGTACAGCTGTTCATTCAAGAAAGGAAGACTTTGATAGGTGGTGTTTGAGAAGTTCAAAAAATGGACTATGTACACTGTGATAGGGGATATTGTGGACTATGCACACCATGATAGGGGATATTGTCGGAGGATAAACCATAAGGTAATAGACCCACAGGATTACCCAATGGATTCTCCTGGTGATCTATAACCACCAACTTAAACCTCCCTGACACAAGATCAAGGCACCTATGTGGTGACCCTTTTAAAGGGAGCCAATAGGTTTGCAATTAAAACACAAGAGCAACACAAGAGCAGGAAAGAGCACTTCAAACCTCTGCCCTGAGCAGGTCAATTAATGACCTTGTAGAGAGAAAGTAAACTGAAAAAGCACCAAAGAGGGCGCAAAGGCCCGGTCAGTAGAGGACATAATAGAATGGAAATGTGAGGAGGAGGACACTCTTCAGATCTCGAGGAAGCAATCAAAAGGCAAACTGATCCTGGGAGATTTCTCTTAGAAGATGGAAATCCGTCACAGTCCTCTTGATCTGGTGCCCATGGAGCATGCGCTTCAAAACTGGGTGCTGATTGTCATAGTGATGCCACCAAATATACATCAAAACACACTGAAGTAGGTAAGATGTATAAACACAGCATGGGGAAGCCAAAACGAAAGGTGCCAGGTGGACCCTGTATTCACTGGGTGACAGTTCCGTCCAGGTAGGGCCCCAAACCATTTCCTGATGGTTACTTAAAAAAAATAATATATTAGTATTGGTTTAGTAAATCAAACCTTTTACTAAGATCAAATTATTACATGATATGATAAACAAACCAAGCAAAATTAAACAATGCCATATCTTGCGAGGGGGCAACCCCCCCTTATCTTCAATAAACAATCATAAAAATACATGAAAGAAATAAAAATTGAGATTGAAAGCTTAATCTTGAGCTTTTTACACAGTATCCTATGAGTCTCTGCTGTCCAGCTGTCCGAAATAGTTCCTTTCAATAAGCTAAGAGGGCGAGAGTGATTTGAACTCATCCTCATCTTAGTAAGTAAGCCCATAATTTCTTGGTGGAAAGATTAGTAAAATGTTGCAAAAATGTTCCTAACCAACAAGTTCTTTGTTCACGTATGGATGGAGAAATTAAGGCCAAGTGGAACAAGGTTTCTCTTGGCACATTACACAGTCTGCAAACCTCCTTTCTCATCTTTTTGATTTTTGAATTACCTCCGTGATTAATTTGGTTGGCCAAAGAGTCATGCAAAATTGTATAAATTGTTGTCTTAGGTAATAGTCAGGGATCTTTGTAAATATTTAGGTAAGACACACCTAGATCTACACTCTAAATCCGGATGGCCATAAAGATTCTTTAAAGATGTGTATTCACACGTGTCAACCCAGTCCTGATCAAATAATTTGGCTTTGATTTTGCTGGCATAAGAACAAGTGAGTTTTCGGAAGAGCCCAGATGATGGAGAATAGCCTTACTCATTTCTTCCCATGCTTTCAACGTCGGTTCCAAGAAAGATTGAAGTGCACTATGTAAAATTTTGAAGTCACCTGCCGTTTCGCCCAGGTGGCATTTCCTGTAAAATGCCAGATTCTTCCAGTCTATGATGGTATATAGGGACGTGAGGCCAAGCTCCCGCCTAATTATTTGAATTGGTAAAGCCTGGGGAATGCAGAGGACCCTGCGCCAGAAGATGCCCTCTAGTTTAGGCCAGACTGTAGCAGACAATGGAAACAAAGTCTCCGCTCCTTATGTTAAAATTGGACCCACTTTTAAATGATAGAAGTCTACTACTGGCTTAAGAGAGAACTTACAGTACTTTGCTGCTAGAAATCGCACCTGGGATGCCAAGTTACCTGCCTTAATTCTGCGAGCTGCCTCCCTTTGAGCATCACATATGCTGTTGTTGATCGTCATACCCAGCTATGACAGCGATGAGACTTCTCTCAGCTTTTCCCCTTTAAGGAACCAAGCAGGTCTTCGCGTTGGAGTCTTGTGTGCAACTTTGCCCCCTAGAATTAATACGCTTAATTTTGCAACATTGATATTTAAACTGTTTTCTTCCAGATATAGCTGCAATGCATTCAATTGTCTCTGAAGACCAACAGCTGTCTGATCCAAGGGTATGACATCATCAGCATATAATAGGCGATTGATAGGTTGCCCTCGAAGGTGTGGTCCATGTCAGAAATAAAGAGGTTAAAAACAGCAAGAGCTAAAGAACATCCCTGCTTCAAGCATTTAGATGTTTGAATGGGTTTAGATAAGACTCCCTTTCTGTCCAATCTGATCTGAAGAATGGTTTTAGAGTGCAAGGCTTGTAATGCTTGCCTTGTATCATCCAGGCAGTCCCATTTTTTTTATTTCTGCCACGAAAAGTGACGTTCAATTGTGTCGAATGCCTGTGCAAGGTCAATTGAGGTCAAATAGATCTTACCGGACCCTTTCGACTTGATAGTTGTTTTAAGTAAATTAATCAGAAAAAAATTAAGGGCCGTCCCTATGCCCTTAACGAAGCCTGTTTGCCACCTGTTAACATGGCCTGTCTTGCAGTTCCATGATATTGATTTCAACAGTAGGGCTCCAAATATCTTTACTGATACGTCCAAAAGGACGGATAGGTCTGTAGTTTACTGGATCAGACCTATGCGAGACAGCATTTGAAGTAAGGGCTTCTTGTGGTGCACATTGTTTTCCAAAGAGACTCCACATTTGTGAGGTGGTTTTGTTTGTGACAATATTCAGCATTAATGTGGCCCCCTTCTGAACCATTTGGCACTTGTAGGCTTTCCACCAGTTCCTGTATTGCTGTCGAAAGTGTTTACAAGCGAGTATATTGCCAGGGTCATTACTTATGCAATTCTTAATGTCCTTCTTCAATTTCTTCTTTTTTCTTGTAACTCCATTTCAAAAGTATGTTACCTTGTAAAAGGGCGGTGCATGCTCCTCGGCTCTCCTTCCTTAAACATATGCAAGGTTAATGGCTCATTGCTATGAAGTTGGGATGGATCCTTTTGCTGTATCTTATTGGATGGCTTATTGAGTAAGATAAGTCTGTTTCCCCCTTGGTTGACTCTTAGGTCTAAACCAAGTGTAGACCGTTTGAGACGCGTCCAGCCCTTAAATGTTACACACACCATATCATGGTCACTTACTAAGCTTGGCCTCAGAGAGAGTTGTTAAATCAGTGAATATGTTTTCTGATGAAAAGATGTAGTCTAAAGTTTTTGTTGTGCTCCCCTCTTGTCCGAGTAGAACCAGGAGGGATGTCTCCTTTAGCCTGTCCGTTTGCAATAAATATGTTCCTGTCCTCCAAATTACATCGCCAGGTCGTGCCCCGTATTTCCTTCGATGTTAAGGAGACAGAGTATGATGGTATGAGCACAGCACTGGCATCAAAACATTGTATGTTTAGATCTCCGCAAATGAGGACCTCCAAACAAGCCCAGAACCCATTGCATCTTCAAACAGGTCCATGACCGTGCTAACAAAGACTTCGGCAGCTGGTGAAGCCGTGTTCCAATAAAGGTTGAGGCATTTCTATAAACATGAACATCAGGACTCAACATTGTCCCATTTCTCCCCCCAACCCGCCCCCCCCCCCCTCACTGGCTAAAATGTTCTCAGCTGTCCCACTGCTTCCCAGTTTTCCACTTCAGTCTTATCCTGTAAACATGTCCAATATGCAGAGTTTATGTGGGCACCATTGCAACATATAGTCGCTCTGTAGGTATTCTATCGTTTCCCCCCAGTCTGTTGTGAATCTCCTTCTTTCCCCCTGTATTTTGTATGTGATTCTCTCCATTGCCATGTAGGTCCATATCCTGTGTAGCCTTTCATAGTTGGTTGGGGGTGACTTTTGTTTCCATTTTTGTGCTATTGCTAGCCATGCTGCTATGAGGAATCCCATGAAGTTTCTCTTTTGGTTTTTGTGAGTGATCTGTCTCGGGGGTCTTACATGCCGCACATCCATACTTCCTCTCCTAGATTTTCTGCTCCCTTGAAGATGTTCTGCATTTGTGTTTTCACCTCTGACCAGTATGATTGAAGTTCTTTGCAATCCCACCATATGTGTCTCCAAGTTCCTATTGTGTTGCAGCCCCTCCAGCACTTTCCTTGCACTGACGGGAACATTCTGTGGAGTCTTTCCGGGTGTAGTGCCATTGAATAATTATTTTTGTCCATGCTTCTCTTGTTTGGATCGCCCTTGTCCATATGGGGATTGTTTGCCAGATGTATATCCACTGCTCTCTTGGGATTTGTTTCCCAGGCGTTGTTTCCCATTTCTTCATGTACTGCCATGTTATGTTTTCTGCTTGGGTGTTTATGAATTTGTAGAGGGTGGAGACAAATTTCCTTTCTCCCGTTTGGGTCAGCATGTATGTCTCGAAAGGGGTCAGGGTCCTTGTTAGTGCTTGGGTAATCCTTGGCGTTGCCAGTGGTGGAGCTGTTCGTATTGGAATCTGTCCTTTTCCATAAGGCCCAGTAGTTCCTGACAGTCAGCGTACGATCTTATCTGTAGGCCGTCGTACATATCTCCCACTTTCATGCAGTCTGCTTCTCGCCATTTCTGGAAAGCCCCTTTTTCCATGCCCGGAGGGAAATCTGGATTGTCAAGGGGGCAGGATCTATTGTGAGTGTTTCTTTTTTAGTTGCTCTGTCCCATACTTTCATGATGGAGCCTCAAGATCTCGCTTATTTTGACGTTTTGATGTCTGTGCTCCGGTTTGCTCCATAGTAGGTGGCGTAGGTTGGATCTTGCGACTTCTCTGTCCTGCGCCTCCCACCATTTTTCTGAAGTGTTAGGGATCCATTCACTTAATACCCACAATTGTGCTGCCTCATAGTATTTTTTGAAGTGGGGGAGCGCCATGCCTCCATCTGATTTTTGCACTGTGAGCGCCTGTTGCGACATTCTTGGTGTTTTGTTTTGCCAGATGTAGCTTGTTACGATTTTTGTAATTGTCTTAAAGAAGGATGCCGGTATCCGAATTGGAAGTGCTTGGAAGTAGTACAATAGTTTGGGTAATATTGTCATCTTTGTGACTGTTATTCTGCCCCACCAGGAGATAGCTAACGGGGTCCATTTGTCGAGGTCCCTTCACGTTTTCTATGAGTTTCGTGCCATTCCCCGGGTAGAGGTTCTTTATCGTGGGAGTCAGTGTGACTCCTAGGTATCTCACCCGTACTCTGCTGTTTGTAGGTGTAGCTCCTCCGTTATCTTGTATATCTCTCGTGTGTCTCCACCCAGGACCATTACCGATGATTTCTGTTTGTTTATCTTTAGCCCTGATATTAATCCGTAGTCGTTGATCTGTTGTATGAGAAGCGGAAGTGTCTTGGTTGGTTCTGTTAGAGTCATCATCATATCGTCCACATATGCTGCTGTCTTGTGTGTCTGCCCTCCCATTTCTATGCCCTTGATGTCCGGAGCTGCTCTAATCTTTGCCAGAAGGGGTTCGAGGAAGATTGCGTATAGCAGGGGTGATAGCGGGCATCACTCTTTGGTGCCCCTTCCTATTCTGATTGGGTCCGATAGTTCTCCATTTACTGCAATCCTGGCTATTGGTGAATTGTAACTGGCTCGAACATGTTTATATATGAATTCCCCATGCCCATTTTCTTTAACGTCACAAATAGCCATGTCCATTCTACTCGGTCGAATGCTTTTTCCGCATCCACCGATAGTATTGCTGATGGGGTTTGTGTGATCCCGGCTTTCTCTATGAGGTGTATTATCTGTCTGATGTTGTCGTGGGTTTTCCTGTTTGGGATGAATCCTGATTGTTCTTGATGGATCAGTTTGGGGAGTATGGGTGATAGCCTGCTGGCCAATATTTTTGTATAGAGTTTGGTATTGATGTTGATTAGAGCTATTGGGCGGTAGGAGCTCAGTTTTTCTGGGTATTTCCCTTTCTTGTGAAAGACTAGTATCTTTGCCTCGTTCATTGAAGTTGCAATATTGGTCGTATCTTTAAAGGTCTTATAGAGGTTCATTAGAATGGGTGTTAGTATTTCCGCGTATGTTTTGTAGAAGGCTGCTATATGGCGGTCCTGCGGCTTTATTTTTTGGTAGGTCTCTAATTGCTTTTGCTACCTCCTCTGCTGTTATTGGTTCGTCCAATGCTACTTTTTGGTTTGTTGATATGGATGGAAGTGTTATTCATTTTAGGAAGGCTGCCTGCTCCTCTTCGTTTGGGTGCTGCGATGTGCACAGTTTCTGGTAGTACTCTCTGAATATCTCTTTGTCTTATGATTGTGTTTTCTTTGTTCCTTGTCCGTCTATTAATGTTTGTACCGTTTGGGTCTGTTGTTTCCCTTTTAATTGTCTTGCTAGAAGTTTGTCTGCTTTATTTGATTTCATCGCATATCAGTGTTTTGTGTGTAGTAGTTGCATTTCCTCTCTTTTGGTCCTGATTAGGTCTATCTGACTCTGGACATGTCTGTATACCCTCTTTATTTTCATGGATGTGTTCTTTGTCGTTTCTCCTCTTCTCTCTTCCAGTTTTTTCTCTAGTTCGCTTTCCCATTTGTGTGATTGCTTGTCTTTATGTACTTTCAGTGCTATTATTTTACCACGTATCACCGCTTTAAAGGCTTCCCAGATAGTGCTTGGTGCGACTTCCGGAGTATCATTTTGTTTGAAATATTCCACTATCTTTTCTCTGATTGTTTCCTTCGAGACCGGCGCTTGTAGGATTTCTCTGGGGAGTGTCCATCGCCATAGACCAGAGCATTTCCGGAATTTGGGGAGTGTAATCTATAATGGAGCATGATCTGATAGTGATATTTGGCCTTTCTCTAAGTCTTGGATTTCTCTAACTAGACTTCCTGAGGCCCAGATATAGTCAATTCTGTAGCTGGTGTGCTGTACGTGGGAGTCGTATGTGTATTCTTGGGTATTTCCTCTGAGTCTCTGCCACACGTCTTCTAGTGCCATCCTGTTCATCTGTTTTAGCGCAGGTGTGGGTGTTCCTTGTTGGGAGTTTTTGGGGTTTGAGCGGTCTTCCATTTGATTCCAAGCTAGGTTAAAGTCTCCTGTTAGAATCACTTCTCCTTCTGCAAAGTTTTCCAATTTGTTCATCGTATCTTTGATAAAGCCTTCCTGTCGGGTGTTTGGGGCATAAAGGGTTGCTAGGGTTAATTGGTGGTTTTCTATCTGGGCCTTCGCGAACAAATATCGCCCGTTTTTGTCCGTCATTAAAGCTTTGATTTGTGCGTTGAGGTGGTTGGCGAATGCTATCATGACCCCTTTTTTTCCCTTCGTCGTTAGCTTGAAGAATTTGATTGAATTCGGATTAGGCCTTTCCCTTTCTTCTATATGTGCGTTTCTTGAAGCATTATTATATCATACTTCTCTCTGTGTAGGAAGTGTTTATTTTTTTTTTATTTTTACTGGTGTATTCAGCCCTCGGATGTTAAACGTTAGAATGTTCAGCCCCATTCATTCTTTAGAGTTTGCTGATTCGCTTGGGCTTTGTCGTGCGGGTCGCTGTGGTGTGCGATAGGTCCGGTGATTGACTCATTCCCTCTTTGAACTTCCCCTCAACTCCTCCCCTGCCCCTCCCCCCAACTTTTTCCCTGAGGAGGGCGCTGGGCCCTATGGTTGCTTGGGCGTACTGCCTTTGCCCCATGCCCTCTAATTTCTCAGGTTTACCGTTCGCAGGGAGTCCTAAACCCTGCTTGTGTTGTAGATTCCAAGGATGTCCCATGGCT
This sequence comes from Ambystoma mexicanum, assembly GCF_040938575.1. Classification (NCBI taxonomy): domain Eukaryota; kingdom Metazoa; phylum Chordata; class Amphibia; order Caudata; family Ambystomatidae; genus Ambystoma; species Ambystoma mexicanum. Next base: position 179,884,792 of record NC_090941.1, on the reverse strand, counting down.
CTGCCCTATCCTCGTGTAGTCACCTGCCCTCTCAGGAATTATTTCCCTTTGTAGTCCTTCCCTCCGCCTACTCTTGTTCCCGCTGCTTCTTTTGTTTGTTTCTGGGATAGTTTTAGTTAGTCTCTGGTTTGCGGGATTGGAATCTTGTTCTTTGTGTCTCTGTTTGCCATCCCCTTGGTTCTCGCCTTCGTCTAAGTGGTTCTATGTCTTTTGGGGGTTCTATATCTTGTTCCTGACATCCCAGGATCTTGAGGCCTTCCTCGCTTGTTGTGATGCGGTGTTGTCGTTCCTCCCAAGTGAACAGGAGGCCAAATAATAAGGTCCATTTATAACATATTTGTTTTTCTGTTAGAATTTCTGTTACCTGGTTCATCTCTCTTCTCTTTCTGAGCGTGGATTGTGCTAAGTCTTGGAACAACTGTATTTCTTTGCCGTTCATTCTTATTTGCTCTATTGTCCTGGCCTTTCTGAGGATTTGCTTCTTTTGTGTATATTGTGAAAGTGCCACCAATACATCTCTTGGGCGGGCACAGGGCTCTCCTGTTCGTCGTGGGGCCTACTCTGAGTATTCTATCTATTTGGATTTCTTCCCAGGTACCGTCTGCCAATATGTCTTGGAACACCTGTTGGACTGCCGTGCGAAGGTCTTTATCCTCGACCGTTTCCGGCATATTCTTTATTCTTATGTTCGATCTCCGGGATCTGTTTTCCAAATCTTCACATTGGGATTCTAATTCCAATGCTAGTCGTGCTAGCCGGTCTTGTGCTTCTGCTTGTTGGAGAGTTTCCTCAGCTATATTCTGGACCGTCCTTTCCAGCTTATCTGTTCTTTCCACTAGGTTTCCTATGTCCCTCTTCAGTTCCTGTACTGCGTGTTTCATTTCCCCCTTCATGTTTTCAAACTGTGCTTTCGTGGAGGAGATTAATTGTTCCTGAAATTCCTTGAACCAGGTTTTCAGGTCGTCTTTCGAGGCCATTTCTATGTTCTGTTTCTGCTCTGATGTGTTTTCTCCCTTGCTTTTCTGTTTGTTTGTTTGTTTGCTTAGGCGCTGTTTTGTCTACATCCCAGATTTGGATTAGGTCTTGATCTTGTTTGGATCTGCTTTTGTTTGCCGATGGTGATTGTGTCCCGTGCCTTGTCCTGACTTTTGACATGTGTGAGCTCCTTGGGGATCTGGGCTTCTTACATCGTTGTTTGCCCTCTTTTATCCTTGGGGTTCGAGAGGGTGTATATGCTCATCCGAATGTCTCTGATGCCTAATTGGGAACTGCTGCTTGTTGTCTGTAAGATTGGTGGATTCCCTCTACTCGGGCCCCGTGTGCAGGAATTAGCGTGGGGTATGTTAATCTTGTTGGGAATCGGTTATCTCTCTGTGGATCCTTTCTAGATGATTCTCTGGGGTCCCCTGTGTGGTTCTTTAATAGAAGTTCTTTATCCCCCCTTCCCTTGTCTGTTTGGGGTCCTCGGCGGGTTCTGCTTTCGTTGTGGCCCCTCTTGAATGGGGGTCTGTTCCTTTTGTGTCTGTCCCGGGGGGGGGGTTGTGTTTTTTCTTTATGGCGGGCCGTGGAGTAGGCACCCCGCCGCTCCTTTGTGTGTTGAGGGTTTCTCGGGGAGGGGAGCCGGAGCCTCAGATATTCTATTTTCCCCTTCCTGTTTTGGGCTGGGCCCACAACCGATTGTCCGGGGGGGGGACGTTAGGGCCTCTCCCCTGTGTTTGGGCCTATGTTTGTTATGGGACTGTTGTTTTATATGTTTGGGGGGGCCTTCAATTTCCTTCCAGGGAGCGTTAGTAGTATGAGCTTTCTTCACCTTAAGCCCGTATTGATTTCCCCGTGTTGGTTCCCAGGGATGCTGGTACTGTCTGTGGGGAGTTGGTGGCCTTTTCCCCGCCCGCCGCCGCTGGAGTCCCCCCCTTCCCCCGACCCCCACCACCTTGTACCTGAGGTTCGCTGTCCCTGCTACTCCGCTGGGCGCTGCGGTATCTTCCCTTCTGGTTGTGTCTGTCGCTTCCCCTTCTCGCTGCTGGGTGCGTGTCTTCAGCCACTGAGTCTGCTCCTTCGCCTCTCGGGGCCTCGTCTCCATCAGGCTTCTCCCTGCTGGGCTGGTGCCTACCTCGGCCTCCGGGCTCCTCTGCATCTGGATGCACTCCGCTGGGTTGTTGGATTGGCGCCTTCCTCCAGTCCGCTCCTCGCCTCCGTCTGGGTTTGCGCTGGTGGAGTGTTCGGCTCTCACCACCGTGCTCTGCTTCTCTCGCCCCGTTCCTCTTCTTGTGGCCGTCGGTTCTCCGCTTCGGCTGATAGCGGGACCTGGGGGGCTCTTCCGACGATCAGGTTCACCTCTGGAGTTCATGCTGCTGGGCTGCTCTGGGGCCTGGTCGCTGGATCTGGTCCTTCCTTCATGGGTGAGTTTGTACGGAGGGGCTCATCCTTTTATATTGAGTCCGCTCTTCTCCCGCCTTATCCTGCTGCCGTGTTATGGAGGGTGGTTATGCTTCGGAGGCCACAGTGTTGCTATATTGCATTCTTTTTTGTTGCGGCCCGAGCTGAGGGGCGGAGCACAGCTCACGCACGTCTACCTGGCTCGGCCGCCATCTTGGAATCCCTCGATGGACATAACTTGAAAATAACATCTGATGTTAAGCTATTCCTCAAAGCGATGATCAAACCCGCCATTGGTCTGCCAGTAGGGCCCTTAACAGCAATGTTTATGTAAATATTAAAGTCCTACAGAAGCGGTTTCTCCAAAAGCCACATTTCTTGGAAAGAGACAATGTCATGGTCGTCATAATTAAGCTTGTTAACATTAAATAATTGAGCAAAACCTCTAGTTTTCCAGGAAACTAGTGAGATGTCATCAGGTGCTGCCTTTGGAGTAAAGCTTTGGTATCCATATGGCGGCTATGCAACTCTATGATCGCTCGCCAGCGCCCCTGCTAACCATGCCCAAGACGTATCTTGGTTGCATCGCAGTGGACTGCCGTACCGTAACTGGAATCTTCTGGTTGGCTGAAGTTGTCAATGGTAATTTGCAAACTACTGTTTTGTATCCTATGTGGTGCATTGCCGTTTTCATCAAGAGTCTGTGAAGTCCCTTCTGTATGTTGGTCGTGAAGGCGCATGGCCATTGGGTGCTCTGTTCCTTGATGGAGGATGTTTTCTCTCTGGCCCGAAAGTGTCTGAATAATCATCTCCATCGTAATGTGTTATTACGAATCCCAGGGGTAATAATTTGTTTCCCTCTTTCATTATAAAGTTTTTCTTATTGAGGGTGGAGACATATAATATAACTTTGTCTAGTTTTTCCTCCTCTGGGAATTCAAATAAAAGTCAGAGGAACTTATATTTTTTAAAGAGTGCATGCAGTGCAACAGATGCAACGAGTTTGCCCTATTCAAAGTTAATTCATCATTAAATAATAGTGTTCTCTAAAGGAGCAAGCGATGAACAGTTTAGTCTTTGTTCTTTTCCTCAGGAAGACTATCCTTTTTATTCTTGACTGTCGTGGTTTTTGTACTAGCCCCCAGCTTCCCATTCTCTCCCCGATCATGTACATTCTTCCTTTTTTGATCCAATGTTAGAAAAGGGACAGATGGTGATCTTACCACCCTTGAAGGTTTTAGGGGCACAAAAGGCTTCAGTAGATCTTTGGCGTCATCTTCAGGCGCCAATGACCGTTGCTTATTTGTTTCCCCTTGGTGGGTTATAGATTTTGAAGCCTCAACTCATTTCCTTATTGTCAGACTTTTCCTTGGAGAGGCCCAATGGTCAAACTGCGGATGTACATCTTCTCCTGAGTGCCTTGATGGCTCCTGATTAATTATTATGTTATCTCCATTTAAGCTACTGTTGGAATTACTGATGACTTCATCCATAAAACTGTCCTCATTTTCCGAAATGGTATAGATTGAGATGTTGATTAGATCTTTCTGGTCGTCATCAAGTGGGGCCAGATCTTTTGGTGATTGATTTTTAAAGACGGAAGCCTCCCTCGTTCCTGTTGCATCACTATTGCTCCCCAATCCAGACAGCTCTTCAGCTGCAAAAGTCACTTGTTTTGATTGTACAGGAACAGGCAAAGCTATACTTGTGACTGTCCGAGATCAAATCCCTAGAATCTCCAAACTTCTTATAGTACATTCGTTTGGGTTTTTTTGGGTCTTAGAGTACGAGACTCCTCCCTTTTCAAACGTTTTCTTTTGGTCTGAGGGGAGAGGCCCCTTTTTTCATTTGGTCCCAGTTTTGAGAACATTTCAGATTTATTTTTAGTGTCCAATGGAACTGTCAGCATTTGACTCGACGCCTTTGGCAAGTCAATAGCGTTTACAGCTGGTATAGCAGATTAGTTTCCCCTAATTTCAGAGTGCTCTCCTCAGTGGTTATCATAATTAATGCCCGTACCTACTCACACCTCTTTAGTGTACAAGATCAATGGGAAGCAGAGTCGTTTTTTCAAGCTAAAGTTCAAATAAGTGGCCTCGTTGTTTGGCGCGTGACGGCTTTTAGCCTGATATGGAGGCCGGGATCAAAGTAACAGAATCCCGCAATCTCCCGACCGTGACGCAGGCCCCCACTGAAAGTAGCTTAGAAAACGTACTTGATACCACACGGAAGGTAGGGGAAGCCGAGTCCACCACCTTTTTCAATGTCAATTGCGCAGATTAACTTCACCTCGTCCACCAGCCCACTAAACGCGAGGCCAATTTGAAGACTCGTATTGTGGAAGGGGATTTCACAGTAAAGCAAAAAACAGAATTAACTGTTTAAACTGCAGTAACTGCGCTTCCACTTAGATACCCACTTAGCAGCCGCTTTGCGGTGCGGGTGGGTCTAAGTAGTGAGGCAGGAGGGTGGAGCACGTCTGCTCGACACAGCGTCCCCTGATGCCTTAACCCGTTAACTGCCATGGGTTTTCCTCCCCAGTGCCAAGGCCTTTTTTGGTGATTTCGGTATGTCGCCATTCAATGCCTTGTATCTTTTTTATTACATGAGATATCTCGGCCACGTTTGGCCCCTATTTTCTCCACATGTAGGCGGTCGTAACGCCACCCAGGAATCCTAGTTTGCTGTAGGGGGGTGAGAGAAAATAACCAAAAAGGGAGAACATTTTGGGTTTTTTCAAAAAATGCAAATACAATGATGTACAAAGAAGTCTGTGTTTTTTTCCTGTATGTGCTAGGAACAAATGGTTTGCTGTGCTGAATTCCCCATTTCCCAGGCTTCAAGAACAGGTTGAGTGGAAACGAAAGAAACTTATTTTGATATGGTTATCAACTGTTTTGTGAGAGGTAGGCCATTTTGTCCTTTTTTTTCCAATAGGACATGTGTGGACGAAATGGAAGAAAAGGGTAGGAAAGCTGAATGGGAGGACAGAAAGGCATATCTTTCTCAAATATAGACAAAATTCCAAGTTTAGGAAGGGGTGATCTGCACAGGTCAGGCAACAACTATGTAGAGGAAAATTCCATATTTTGGGGAAAAATCGGGAAAATGACAGAAAAAAAATGTATTCGAGGGGATTGTGTCCTCCGACATATTCCACATCTATGACAGGTAATGTCCACAGCTGCTCTGCTTCGGAAGATTTTCGGCAGAGGGTGTCCTGCATCGATGGCATCAATCCGTTGTCCCTGGAGGGTCAACGTCACCTGATGTTATATATAGGACGCACAGCGCCTGTAGCATCAGTTCTGTTTTTTCCGCAAATGTGTTTGCTTCGGAATCTCGGCGCGCTCGCTTCTTCTCTTCGAAAGTGATGTATTTGTCTACTTCTACTACCCCGAAGTCAGGCTTTAAAAATTGTCGAGACTGCAGTTCGAAGATGTCCATCACGGACCCGCACGACATCTGCCTCTAGTGCCTTGGCGAAAGCCATGCCACCGACGAGTGCAAGGATTGCCAGTTCCTGACATCTAAGGCCTTGCGGGAATGTAAGAAGAAATCAACGGTAGGTAGTGTGTCTAAGCTCCATAAATCGAAGTCCGCTGGGCTTTTGATCGATGACTCGAGGAGCGACTCTCCGCGTTGGTGAAAATCCAGGGGGTCTCGATCTAGGAGTGTTTCCCGCCATTCTTCTGCCTTGTTGAGGCATTCAAGGATGCGCCGTCACCGGTCGCCTTCCCCGTCCTCGTCGAAGGAGGATTCCGCCAGACGGTTGACTTGTCCCACCAAGTCTTCGTCGCCGACCGAATGGGATTCATTCCGCCAGCAGATGTTAGCGATTTTTCAGTCGCGAGGCACAGTTCCATCCGCGCCTTCGAAAGAAGCCGGCAAGGAACGAACTCGGTCCACCACTTGCACGCCTTCGGGCTTGGGCGGTCGGCACGATCATCGGGAACCATCGAGGTCCCACTCGGACAAGGAAGATAGCCATAGCCGTGCCAGATCCAGGTCCCAGTCCTTGACGGCATCGAGACCGTCGGAACCTGTGAAGCCTTCGGAGAAGGCATCAACGCCATCGGCGCCGTGTCTGTCGAGGGGCTCTCTTGAGGCTCCGCCCTCAAAGAAGTCGTCGACGCAATTGGCGCCGTGTCCGTCGAGGGGCTCTCTCGGGCTCCGCCCTCGAAGAAGTCGTCAACGCAATGCGCTGTGTCCGTTGAGGGGCTCTCTCGGGGCTCCGCCCTTGAAGAAGTTGTCAACGCCGTTGGCGTCTCAGTCGATGCCGATTCCCTCGATGCGTTTGTGGAGGATTTGCCAGAGGTGCCCCTGAGGGGTGTGGAACCTCCGAGGAAGGCTCTCAGTAAGTCTGTGAGGCCTGTTTATGAGCCCTATTCTGTTCCTCCTCCTAGATTGGACTTTTTCCAACCTTTACAAGATATTTCAGAGGTTGAGGAACTGTCTGATGAGGAGATGGCTGTGCCTCCTGAGGTCCCCGTGCCTCCTGAGGTCCCCGATGACCTTTTGTCTGGGCATAGTCAGATGGAGGAACTCCTGTCAGTCATTGCATGACGCTAGTGGCCTTGACACCTCTCCGGAGGTGGAGTTTGGCTGACCAGAGCCTGGGGTGCATGTGGATTCCTCCTATCGGCATCTCATGTCAAGGGTGACGGAATACTTGGGGTGGTCTGCTCCACCTGTTGATTTTGCTCAGGATGATTTGATGGACATCGTGGATCAAGGCCCGCCCTCTGACCTGGTGTTGCCGTTTCGCATGGCTATGCAAAGGAGGGTGGCGGCAGCTTGGACTGCTCCGTAGAGTCTACCGGCAGTTAATAAGTCGCTTCTGAAGAAATACCGCCCATCCAGTGGTGACCCCTGCTACTTATCGACGCTCCCTACTCCGGAGAGTTTGGTGGTGCAGGCAACTACGGCCTCCTCGAAGCAAGCTATGTACCCTACCATCCCTCCTGATAGGGGCGATTAGCGCTTTGCTGGTTGGGCAAAGAAGGTATTTTCGGCTGGGGGTATGGTGTTGAAGACGGCCAACTCCACTTGTGCCTTAGTGAGATTTACACACACTCTGTGGAACTGTGAGTCTTTGGCGGCTGAGCATATTCCCGTAGGGGAGGAACGGGATGGTTTTCTAGCCCTCGTGCAAGACGGCAAGGATGCCATGTGCAAGTCCGTTCAATCGTGTTTGGACACGGCCGACTGAGTCAGCCGGTCCATGGCTGTGAGCACTGTGATACGCAGGTTTGCGTGGTTGCAGAAGTCGGGGTTTGCTCCTGATGTGCAATCCTGTCTTCTGAACATGCCCTTTGATGGTGTTCATCTGTTTGCCAGCAAGGCTGATGAGAGCCTTGAGAGGTTGCAGACCTCCAAAGCTGCAGCGAAGTCTTTGAGCGCTGCAGTACGTCAGCCTCCGCCTTTTCGTCCTATGGGACAGCAATGGAGGGGGAGGTTCCTTTCGGTACTACTCTTCCTTTGGTAGGTCGAGAGGAGCTGCCGGTCAAAGGGACCATCGTAGGAGTACCAGAGGTGGAAAGCAAGGTACTCTGGGTGACAAAGCCATCAGGCAATTGCCTCTTTGCCCTCAGGCACTGCCGCAGCCGAGTCCGCTCAGTCATGATGCCATGTCCCATGGTGCGCCGGTTTGGGGCGGACTTGCGCAGCATCTTGGAGAATGGCGGGCCATTACTTCAGATGTGTGGGTTCTGGAGATCATAGCCCATGGCTACTGTCTTCCCTTCCAGCAGAGGCCTCACGACAATCCACCAGGGAAGCTCTCTTTGAAGCTTTCGGATCTGCTCCTTGCGCAGGAAATCCTATCCCTGCTGGAGAAAGGCACCATAGAACTGGTGCCTGTAGCAGAGAAGAACAAGGGATGGTATTACCCTTGTTTTTTTGATTCCGATAAAAGGCGGGGTATTGAGACCCATCATGGACTTGCGTTGGTTGAACAAGCTCCTCAGGAAGGACAAGTTCAAGATGGTAACGCTTTCTCAACTCCTCCAGGCCCTTCAACTTCAGGATTGGTTGGTGTCTCTAGACCTCAAGGATGCTTACTTTCATGTGCCGATTCATCCCAAGCACAGGCAGTACCTGAGGTTCGCGGTTGGCGACTCGCATTTTCAGTTTCGGGTCCTGCCGTTCAGATTGACCTCCGCCCGAGGGTCTTCACCAATCTGATGGTGGTGGTGGCAGCGCATCTCAGGAAAGGGAGGATTCACGTCTACCCCTACCTGGGTGATTGGTTGATCAGGGCGCGCTCTCCCCTGTCTGTCACCTGCCACTCCCTTCACAAGCTGGGCTTCTCCCTCAAGTTAAAGAAATCACAATTGACATCTACCCAGCGGCTCCAATTCATCGGAGCAGTGCTCGACACATCCCTGGGGCAGTGTTCGCCTCCCCAGGTGAGGGCTCATCACATTCTGCAGATGGTGGACAAGTTTCAATGTGCCCAGAGTCTCCCGGCGTTCGAATTCTTAAGGTTGCTCGGCCTCATGCCATCGTGCATTTTCCTGGTGCCAGAGGCCAGGCTTCGGATGAGATCCCTGCAGTGGGCTCTCAAGATGCAGTGGTCGCAGTTCTCCGGCAGGATGTCGGATCCCGTTTAGATTCCGACCTCGGTCGCCCAGGATCTTCTATGGTGGGCCGACGAAGGCAATCTGATAAAGGGAGCACCATTTTGGCAACCATGGCCGGAGGTGACAATCGTGACGGACGCATCCCTCACAGGTTGGGGCGCTCATGCCAACGAGTTGACAGCCAGCGGCCGTTGGTCTCCGTCGGAGTCCAGACTCCACATCAATCTGTTAGTGCGAAGGGCCGTCGTACTAGCCCTGAAGGCTTTTCTGTCGTCTGCACGGGGAAGAATGTCCTGATTATGACGGACAATACAGTGGCCATGCACTACCTCAACAAAAAAGGGGGGGCAGGGTTACTCCCGTTGTGCAGGGAGGCGATGTAGCTCTGGTTCTGGGCCATTCAGCAGGAAATTTTGATCTTGCCAGTTCATCTGGCCGGAGACGAAAACGCAGCAGCGGACGCCCTGAGCAGGCAGAGCACGGTCTCTCACGATTGGAAGCTGGCTCAGGAAGTTCTTTTGGAAAGAAGTGGATCTCTTTGCCTTAGGGGACGTGTTCGGGAAAAGGCTAAACCACAACTAACCCCCAAAGGGTTTGGAGGGACAACCTACAGATTTGGGCCTAGGGTGTCGAAGCCACCAAGGAAAACAGGGAACCCCATGCATTTCCGAAAAGAAGACACCCGTGGGAATCCACAGAGGTCTGACCTGCGCGAATTACCCCAGAATGTATTACCCACAAGCCCCGGCAAAGACCCACATGGGAGACGGGTGCCCAAGGCCAGGGACATTGCCCCCGACTTTACTGGAGCTCTGGCTGGCCTGCGTTACAGCTTCTCCCTCTGGCAAAGGACGGGGAATGTCCCGGGCATCCGGGAACCACCGCTGAGCTTGGGGACGTTAAACCCACACTGGGAGTCAGCCGCCCAAGCGTCAAGGGAGAGGAGGGATGCTGGTGTCGCGGTCTTAATTGACTTTTTCAATCAGGTGGGCTATTTGCCTTGTATTGTCAAATGTTTGGCATACCCTTACAAACCGTGCCTAATCGGGGTGCATCAATTTCAGAAGAAGGTTCTTAATTGGTTAGCCAGGATTTTTGTATATATTTTTGCATCCTTGTTAATTAATGCTATTGGTTGATACAAGCCGCAGTTAGTGGGGTCTTTGTTTGACTTGGGGATAAGGACCTTTTTAGCTGCCTCTATTGATGCTGAGATGCGGCCGGTCACCCGAAACTGATTAAACAACCCTGTCAAGTGGGAGGCCAGGATGCCCACGAAGGTCTTATAAAAAGCTGATGTGCACCCATCCGGGCCCGGAGCTTTGTTGAGGGGGGAGTGCTTTTATGACATTTCTGACCTCTTCCTCAGTTATGTCCTTTCCTAGCTGTATTCTCTCTTCCTCTCCCACTATTTGCAGCTTAACCTTTGCCAACATGTTTTCCTGATTTTGTGTTGGCGAGTCTTGTGTCTTATAGTGCTCCCTGTAAAACTGAACAAAGCACTCCTGGATATCTCTCGTGAGTGTGTGGTGATGACCTGTATCATCCACGATCACTGTGACAGTCTTCTTACTCTCCTCCCTCCTCAACAATCTTGCTAAGAGCTCATCAGGTTTGTTTGCTGTAGCATAGTAGCGCTGATGTTGTGATAGCATGGCCCTCTCTGCTCTTTTGGTTCTCAGGGTGCTCAACTGGCCACTGTCTGTGTACCCTCATGTTTTCTCTAGTGTGTTCGCTCAGCAACCTGCACCTAGCTCCCTCTACCTCCGTTTCCAGCTGGGTCTCCAGTAGTTTCACCTGTTTGTTCCGTCTGGCTTTGGCTGCCATTAACTCTCCCTTAGTCGTTGCTTTGAAAGCATTCCAACGTGTCGCCACCCCAGTATCCTGCACCTTGTTCTCCTCAGAGAAGGTAGTCATCTTGGCCTCCATTTCCTGGCTAAGTACCATGTCCCTTAGTAAATCCGACTGCATTTTCCAACTCCAAATCTCCCTCCTCCGGTTCGCTAAGTGTATCATCATTGTGACTACCTCGTGGTCTGCTATTCGCAGGGACCCCATCTCTATCTCCTTAACTTTCCGTGGAAGTAATGCCGATACCCAGGCATAATCAGTCAGAGAGTGCGAACTGTGAACATGAGTAGAATGTGAAGCCCTTCCTCTCGCCACGCAGTCCCCTCCACGCGTCCTTAAGGCCTAATATTTCAAAGAGTTGCTGGAGCGACTTGGTTGATATTCCACCTTTATAGAACCCCCTCCTGCCAATCTGTTTAGTGTCCTGGACCAGGCCAGGTTAAAGTCCCCCCATCAATATTATAAGACCTCTTGCTACATCCTCCAGGACAACCAAGAAGCACTTGAGCAAGTTCTTCTGGCCCTGGTTGTGCATATAGACTGAGGCAATCGTGCATGACACTCCTTCATATTCGCCCACGGTTATAATATATCTCCCCCTTTTGTCCGCTTGGGAGTCTGCTACCCGGATGTCGACTCAGTCTCTGAAGGCCACCCCTGCTGTTTTACTCAGGCCGGCTGCATGGTATATTCGTCAGAAGCCCCTTAACCGAAGCCTTGCTTGGTGCTGCCGTAAGAGATGGGTCTCCTGGAGCCCCAGAATGTCTGGGCCGTCTTCCTCGTAAATCTTTTCCTTTTCTCGGGGGAATTTAATCCCCATACATTATGTGTTGCCCACTTAAAATGCTGCTATTCCCCTCTCCCTCGCTCTTTACTATCTGATACCCCTTCCATCCCTCCCCGGCCTCCTGTGGGCCCTCCAGCTACCACCTCATCCCCCTGCTTGGATCTCGGTACCCAATTTCCTCCTCCTACCCACAACATTGATCAACCCCAACTCGCAATGCTTATTCTCCCTCCCCTGCTTCCCGCCCTTCCCCTCGTCCCATCCCTCATCTTCAGGGTGCACCGCCCTCCCCATCTTCTCCCCCCTACAATGCCCTTTCAAAGTCCAAGATGGAACGATCACCAGTGCTCCCAATGCCTGAGTACCGTCCCTGCTAAATCCACCACCCCTATCCTCACTAAATTGCCCACATTAGCCCCATAGTTACATCATCATCTCGTCCCATCTCCACCTCCCTTTGCCCCATCAGGTCACGCTTGAGGGCCTCTTGGTGGTGGCCTGCGCCTACGTTTGTCCCCTGATGTTTCTCATCCCCAGGGTTTTGGTCTAAGGCAGTGCTCAGTCTGCATTGAGGGGCCCCTCCTGCCTGTTTTGATCAAGTTCCAATTGTAATTCCTGCACTGAAGTAATGCCCCTCTGTGTGCCTTCCCACCAAAAGGCAAGATCCATTTATACTGGAAACTTTTCCAGGCCAGTGCCCTGACGGCCAGGCCCATCTGTCTTCTCTTTAGGAGTTTGGACCCCACCAAGTTCTGGAACAGCTGTATTGGGGTGCCATTATATGCCAGAGGCTCTTTAGGCCTTGCTGCGTGTAACACCGCCTCATTCTGCGTGTACTGCATAAAGGCCACCAGCACATCACAGGGTCTCCTCCCTGGTCCATTCATGCTCCTGCACGTTCTGTGAATTCCGTCCAATATTATTTCATCCGGGGTAACATGCCCCAGGATTTCTGCATGTAAGCATTGGACTTGTACCTTCAGATCTCTATCCGCCACTGTTTCGGGCAGATTTGTAATTCGGATATTGATTCTGTGTGACCTGTTTTCCATGGCCTCCACCTGTAATTCAAGATTCTAGTGGCCATGTTCATCCGTTCTATGGCTTCGCTATTCTCTGTAGTTTCCAACTCCATCTCCTGAAGGCCTCTTTCCAGCTGGTCCATCCTATCTCCCAGTTGTCCCACTTTCTTCTTATCTTATTTCAGCGAGTCCCATGTTGAGATCAGATCTCATTCGTTGAAATTGTTCTTGGAACGCTTTTGTGAGTTTTGATTGATAGGTTGTTGTTCAGGCCCTACTTTAGTAAAGGTTTAGGAGGTGTCCGCCTGTTGGCTCCTTCCTCCCCAGCCATGTTCCATGTTCGACTAATTCCTGCCCATGCCGCTCCTATCAATGGGCCACCACATTTTTGGGAGCGTGCCCAGTCGGACCCCCGCCTGCGTCTGCTTCACTCCTTTAGCCTTTCACATCCGCCCACAGTCCTGTGTGGGGGCTGGCCCTGACTCTGCCTCGTCAAAGGGGTGGAGGGTGTGTCCCTACTCCAGGACCACTGCACAGTCCTTGCATTCTTTTTTGTACCCCCAAATGTATCCCGAGGGGTGACCCAGTACCAGCGCCCACTCTTAGTCCTCAAAATTGCTGGTTCACCTCAGCCTCCTCGACCCTCCAGAGACTCCTCTATCCCTCTATGGCTGGGGGCAACCCTGGCATGATACGGTCTGGCTTTGGGGTCATCGACTGGAGTCCCCTCCCGTTATGTGGTCATCCTTGGAACACTTGTATACCCCCGGGGGAGGCTGGACATTGAGAATGGTCAGGCCCCAGCCTGCCACTCCTCAGTAGTCTCCAGGGGGCCCCGTCACTTCTGAACTGGTGTCTGTCCCTCAGTGCCCCCTGCCCAGAGTGTTCTCACTTCCGATCTCTACTGCGGGGCTCCTCCTTGCAGCGTCTCCTGCTTTCCCGGTCAGACCAGGCTTTGCTGCCCCTGGTTCTCCCTAGGCTCTCTTTGACCTCCTGGGTGTCACCTCCATTGCCGCCATGTCTTCCGGTGCAGTTCCCTGGGGACTTGGACCCCATCTGGCAGTCTGGGTCTTCACCAGGGCGTCTCCTAATTCCTTGGGGGGTGCCTGCAGATGTCCGCGCAAGCTTTCCTGGGCACTAAGCTGCTTATAGATGCACAGCTCTGTTCTGTGCTGCAAGGTTCTCCCTGTGCCAAAGGCAGATGCTTGCCACTGCTTTGTCCCCCACCCGATCAGCAGTTGTGTCCTTCCGCTGCCTGGGAGCCCGTTCCCCTGGAGGCTCCCGTTTGTGGCTCCTGCTCTTGGGATTCTGCTCCTCTTAAACTCAGCAAGGGCATGGGTGGCGGGCAGCTGGTTGAGGGCTCTCAACCCATCTCTGTTTCTTGCTCCTTCCTGGTGTTGCCGCCACCATGCCTGTGCTTGTCGGTTGTTCCGACTATCGGATGGTCGGTGGAGCCTGTCCTAACACGTCCAGGGTCCCAATAAACTGCTCCTTTGTTCCCAAAAGCTCTGCCAGTGCCTCGGGACCTTTGAGTGTTCGGTCTCTGAGGCCCAGCCAGGCCAAATTCTCCACGATCGTGCCTTCGTCCCCTCACCTTGGTGCGGGGGCACTCAATTTGCTCTGCCGGTTGATGGGACCTCTCACTCCCCCTCCACAGCTCGTGGGCAGGTGAGGATAGCTTTTGTGGGTGGTGGACAGTGTCTTTAACCCCCGCAGGCTGTTGGAGCGACTTCCCGCATGTCTACTGTACGCCTGCGGCCATCTTGGAAATATTGTGCATGATGTTTTAATAAGATATTGAAGGAAACTCCTCTGTTGGGGAAAAGATGACATCATAAGTAGAAGAGAGTTGTGAATTGATGTGGCATCTCCTCTTATAAGGGGAACGACGGCGGTGTATAGAAGTAGAAAGGGATCCCTTTGTTGGAGGGATGAGGAAGCTATTATTATAAGAATTGTTGCTTGATTTTGTTACAGTTGTGGATTTAGAGGTTTTTGTGTGGAGGTGTGGATCTAGAGGTTTGTGTTGAAGTGTGGATGTTATGTTCTGTTATTTGGCATTGATATAGCGTTCTATATATCTTTGGTATGATCTCAAAGCGCTGGTAGGTTGAACGCCCTTGGGGACCGCAGTCCAGGTCAGTGGAAAGAGAAGGTGTCGTAGGGTGCGTGGGTGCATCAGTTATGTGTGCAGCTGATGTAATTGCCAGATGGTAGCTGCATCCTAACGTTAGGTGTGGTGGTGAAGATGTCTGGTGGGTGTGACACCCAGGCAGGGTTCTGGCTGTGTTAGGCCTGTAGGACACTTATGTGAACAATTAGGCCGGATTGTCATGGGATAGCTGCATTTTATTAGAGCGATGAGGTATTTCATGGTGTAATGTTTGTATGTGAACAGCTAGGCCGAATTTATCAGGGGTATAGCTGCATTCTAATTGTGTGATGTTGTAGAGTTGAGAGTAAGCATAATGCTATGGGATGGGAATGTTTGCATGGGTTTATGAACCAATGCAGCAGGAGCAGTTTCTAGGTTGAAGTTGCTGATAATATTTGTTCTTCTAACTAGGTGTGGCACTTGCTGACTTCCTGTGTAGATGTGATGAAGGCTAATGTTCACAATTCTAATTACGTGCGGCATTGCTAACATTCACAATCCTGTCTGGGTATGGCGCAGGCTAATGTTCACAATTCTAATTAGGGGTGGCATCGCTAAAATTCACAATCCTGTCTGGGTCTGGAGTAGACAAATGTTCATAATCACATTCCCATCCTGATGCAACACAGGCCAATGTTCACAGTTCTAACCAAGTGTGGCATTGCCGATGTTATGTTATTTTGCATTTAAATAGGGCTCTATATATCATTGGTGTGACCTCAAAGTGCTGGTAGGTTGAACGCCCTTGGACCGTAGTCCATGTCAGTTGAGAGAATAAGGTGCCATAGGGTGCTTGGGTGCACCAGTTATGTGTGCAGCTGGAGTAATTGCCTAATGGTAGCTGTACCCTAGCATTAGGTGTGGTGTTATTGATATCGGTTGAATGTGTGCAATCTGGCGGGTGGGCATCAAGGCTGGGTTTGACTGTGTTTCGGTCTGTAGGACGCTTATGAGTGCAGCGAGGCTGGTTTGTCATGGGATATAGCTGTGTTTTATTAGAATGATGAGGTGTTTATGGGGTAATGATTTGGTTGGTATGAGAAATGTGTGAGTAAGGAGAGTTGAGGTTGATGTGTGAGTCTAGGCGCCTTTAAGAGAGAACTGGTTCATCATTGGATTTTTTGTAAATTGGGTTTTTGTTGGTACGCAGAGGTTTGGGAGTACACAACGTGCTGGAACAGTGTGGGTCGATTTTGAGTAGGGAGGGGTGAGATTTATTAACATTATGGACACTGTTACAACACATGTATGAGGCACTCCCACAGTAAAGAGATAAAATATTAAAGTACCATGCAGGGTGGGTACAGGGGACTGCAGGAAATCTTTTACAGGGGCACGCATGCGAAAGATGTTTTAGAACACATGTATACATATCATTTTGCCACAGGAGTTTAGTGATCATGACCTGTTGGCTATCCCCATCCGAGGTGACATGGCGGTGAATGTGAGGAAAAAAAATGGGTGAGGTGGAATTAGAAGGGGGTTGGGGTAATCGCTTAGGATTAAAACAGCACGATGTGACGCTGATTCCAACTCAATACATAGATTCGGCCCTAGCAGATCCTATGTTTGTGGAGTAGCAGGGTATTCTTCAAGATTATGTCCAACATGGAGCGCAGGAAAATTGAGAACAAGGGGCCCAGGAGCATAGCTACAACCAGGCCTTGGTAAAGAGGGGGCAACTGATGTGGAAGTCCATTAGGCAGATAAACAAAGAGGGGGACAGGTTAAAAAGAAAGGAGAAAATTCGGCTAGTTAAACAGCAGTACAGAAACTGGTGTATTGGCACTAGGGTTGGGAGAGCCCAGAACGACACAGAACATATGTTGAAGGTGGTTTGTGCTAAAAGCACAAGGAATTTGTGGGAGCTAATTAACAACGGTGGCTCCTTTAGACCAGGCAATATAGTCCGCATGGTGTCGGAAAAGGACTGGGTCGCCCATTGTACAACCTTATTTGCGGACCCTGGGTGGGTAGCAAGTAAGGCGGAAGAGTCGCAGCTGCGAATCTGGAAATGTTCCTTTGATGAATTAGACCTGAGATGATGATAAGTAATCTAAGCTCATCTCGAGCTCCAGGACCTGACGGGCTATCCAACCAGGAATTGAAAAAAAACAGAGGCCAATGGAACAAATTGTTAGTCTTATTCTCCCAGATCATGGCTAACAAAAAGATTCCATCCTCTTGGAGAGAGGCAAACATTGTGCCCATCTTCAAAAAGGGGGATTTGTTGGTGCTGAAGAATTACCGCCCTATCGCTGTCCTGGACTTCATGTGCAAATTATTTGTGACCGTCCTGTTAAGAGATCTAAGATCATGGGCTCAGAAGAGTGGTATCCTCGACCCGAGACAAACTGATTTTGTCAAGGTGGTAGGTACCATTCTAAACCTCTACATTATTGATATCCTAAAAGAGAGGGTGCTAGAAGCAGGAACGTGCCTAAACGTAGCATTTATGGATC
Source organism: Ambystoma mexicanum (assembly GCF_040938575.1). NCBI lineage: Eukaryota > Metazoa > Chordata > Amphibia > Caudata > Ambystomatidae > Ambystoma > Ambystoma mexicanum. The sequence goes on along the minus strand of NC_090941.1, from coordinate 179,867,552 downwards.
TCGAGCAGGCGTTCGATGTAGTTATTAGGGAGAAGCTCTGGGCCAAGTTGAGAGTGTGGAATTGCCCCAGGAACGGTAGAAGCCATGGAGGTGCTCTATACAAGTACCTCGGGTCAGGATTCGACTCTCACGGAAAAGACACTTGTCACAAAAAATTCCAACATATCAGGGCCTTAAACAAGGGTGTAGCCTAGCCCCCCTCCTTTTCTGCTTGTATATTTCAGATCTGGCTGACGGAGGTTATCGCTTTCCTTACAAAAATCCATTGCGTAGCAATGCCTTGAATATTATTTGCAGATGACTTAGTCTCCTTAGACCCAACATTGGTTGGCCTTCAGCAAAGGATTCATGCTTTTAGTTTCTACTTAAGTGAGAATTGTATGAAGATTAATGTCGCAAAATCCAAGTTACTGACAATGAAATCGGCGCACAAGAAAAAAAGGGGCGATTCACATGGAGAGTAGTGGATACTGAGCCACTGGAAATAGTGGAAACCATGATCTATCTGGGGATTGTGATAAATAGAAATGTGAATGACCTGGGGTAATGTAAACGCTTAAGATCTAGATTGACTACCTTAACTGACCAAGGAAGAGCCTTCCATCGGAAATTTGGGAGATATACGATGAGCCCCATTCTTTCCTTCTACAAGCAGAAAATTGGATCCGAGGCTATTCTGCATTTGTCTTGGAAGGCATGGGAGAAACTAGAAGGCCACTTCTGGCGGACATTGTTGAGACTCCCCAATGCTGTACCAATGGGTACCATTAGATGAGAGCTGAAGCTACAATCCCTAGAATCCTTGGTATTGTGGAATTCAATTGCCTCATATTGGAAATGTGTGTATGAAACCGAACTAGCCCCCTTTGTGGTCTTTGATCCCACTAGACAAGGTCAGGACAAACATGTAACTCAGTGGAAACTATGTGGAAAAGATCCTAGAACAGAATGATATAAGTTTGAGTGATTTAGCTATAAATCCATCAAGGTCAAGAAGTAACTGCAAGAATTGGATTGGATAAACACGCTGGAACAATGTGACCGAGATAAACTGAGTTGCACAAGAGTTGCTGAAAAGAAAGGTTTAAATTTACTTCCAAAGTACCTACAGCAGTTCCTGTCCCAGCACTATCGTGATATGTTACTACCATGCAGACTAAATACTCTAGCCACAGAAGTCCAGTGGGCTTGGAAAATGCCAGGCACTAAAAATGCCCAATGTAGCTTCTGCAAGGGTAAAGATACCATGGAGATTCTCTGCCACTGGGTAACCGCCTGTGACTCCCTAAAAGAAATCAGAAATTCCTATCTAGCTGACTATGGAGTGGATGAAACTACTCTGAGTCTGAATGAATGGTGGGCTTGGGTACTTGTGGGAGAAAAATCTAGCTTAGTGATTGCAGTATTTGGGGGCGTGGCTTGGCGGCCATGAGGTAGGCTGCAAGGTTCTGGAGCTCTGAGTGATCCTGAAGACGTAATGAGGCAAACCTGGTCGAAAAAAGAATAACTGGTGCCGAGAGCAAAGACATCAGGTCCATAAAGGTCCCGAACAAACAGGGGTCGATCACAGCAAAAAACCGGAGCCCAATCAAGGAGACATATGGCAGAGAGAGATAGAGCTGCCTCGCGTGGTGACTCCAAAATGGTGGACCTGCGCTGAGACGGTGCCGGGCTTCAGTGCCAAGAAGGTAGCCTGATTGACGGAGTGTATAGGAGAGTGTGAAAGTGGAAGCCACGGCCCCAGTGAACGATCCCAGAATAAAGCTGAGGAACTGGGAAGCCGCTCCGGATCCCTGCCTCGCTCCGGGGTGCCCTGTCCACCCGACAGAACGAGGGGAGAGCACTCCCATAAGGAGCAGACAGTGGAGAGGATCATTGCTAGCCAGGCGGGACTGACCCGAGGGGCCGGAGACGACATGATCGCCTGAAGGAGGCGAGAACAGGTGCTGAGGTGGTGGACCGACAAAGCCTCAGGCACCCAAGTGAGCAAAGACCTCCTGTGGCCCATCGCGCTCGACCCATCCAAAGGTGTCCCCTCAGAGTGGGACGTGCAGGGGGACGCCAGGCCCACAGAGCCCGCTGGGACCATATAAGATCCGGGCTGCTGGTGCTGCGAAGAGTGCCTGTGGCCGGAGCGGGTGTGCAGTGGCGCGGGAGACTGAAGAGGAACCAGAGAGAAAGGAGTATGCTGTGGGAGCCCCAGAAGAAAGGAGAGAAGGTGAGCGGACCGAGCCCTGGCCCAACCAAGTAGCAAGTAGGAGACTTTGGGCCCCCCGCCAGTCGGCTCCTAGAAGGCGACAGGGTGGCTGCGCGGCTCATCCTGGGAGAAGTGCATCCCAGAGCCAGGGGCTGCTAAGGCCAGATTGTAGGCCCCGGGGGGCAGCAGAAGAAAAGCCCACAACCCGGCAAGCATGCACACGGTGCAATATATTCTGCAATAACAGAGCAGAACTGTAAAGGGCGGAGTGAAACGTGCAAAGGGACAGCCCACTGAGAAAATAACATGGTGGGGCAGTGCAGGAGACAGCAGCTGGGGGTTACCCCCTCCCAAGCCAACGAGAGTAACAGCTTAAGAGCAAATAAGCAACCCTGCGGCACTGACACAGGAGTGGACCAACTGGGAGCCTGCAGGAGCAAGCAAGAGGGTGCAGCCCCACACCCAAGCAGGGGGATGTGTATATGGGAGCATTAAAACAACCAAATTGAAAGCCCTGGGGACGGCATATGGAGAGAACTAGCCCCACAGCCCGACAAATACGCATATTGTGTGATATGGTGTGATATATTCAGCAATACAGGGCAAGAACTGTTAAGGGTGCAGCAGAACGTTGGAGAACACAACCCACTTGAAAAACATCACAGGGTGGCAGCGCAAGAGGCAGTAGCGGGGGATTGTCCCCTCCCAAAGCCAACCGGAAAACCAAGTGCAAATAATCAAGGCTGCGAGAACGTCGTATGAGTGGGCCGATGGGAGGGCTTGTAGGAGCAGGCAAAGTGATGTGGATCTCCCCAAGCAGTGGTCTGAACAAGTGTACATGGAAGCACTAAAATGGACACAAGATCGAGCGGGATATAAGACGGAAGAAGGGGGGGGTCTGGTCCCCGGAGCCCGGAAAGCAGCATAGAGGAATAATCTAAAATGAGCAGACCCGCATGAGGCATCAGGGATAAACGCGAGGCCGCAATACCAGTAAGAAAGACCCCAGTGGAGAAGCCAGAAGCGGGAAGATAGTAACGTACTGGCACAAGAGGGCCCCAGACACAAATGGAGGGACTAGAATTATCAAGATCAAGAAATAAGGGCAGATGGGGGCGCAAGTGTGGATGCATGAGGGCAACTAATATACTACAGAGAGGGAGAGGATAAGGTCTTTCAGACGCCCCCAGCAAACCAACACACTCAAAGGGCAGACTCCTGAGCCGTCGGCAACCGGAGAATGCCAAATAGTAGTAAAGGGGGGAGAGGAAAACAAACCAGCATAGACTCCTTTACCAGAAAGCCCGACAACACACAACCTGCCCAGTCTACCGAACGATAGCCTCGGCAAGCTCTACACAACAAGTGGGGGGTGGACACGAAGGGCCGATACTGGAAGCAATCGCTGCCCTGAAGGCATACCTGGAGAACAAGATGGACCTGGCGATAGCAGCCCTGAAGACGTCCCTAGAAAACAAAGTAGACATGGGGCCTCATTACACGGTAGGCACTAAGGGATTACCGGCACTGGTGCCGGTAATCCCTTAGCGCCCTACTACGAGGTCCCTCAGCGGGTCCCGTCCTTAACGCATGGTCTGACCAGGTGTTAAGGACGGGACCCGCTAAGGGACTTCAGAGCTAATACCGGTACCGCAAATTGCGGTACCGTTATTAGCTCCTTCCCCATTCCTATTGAGCCCTATGGGGGCTCGAATGGGAATGGGGAATGGTATTTGGCATGGGGACTTACTGGGTCCTCCAGGGTCGGAATGACCTGGTAAGTCCCCATACCGCCTACCCGGTATGCGGTAAGGGAGTAGCCGTGCCGATAATAGCGGCATGGTTACCTCCTACCGTGTAATGAGGCCCACAGTCATAGTGGATGTGGGCCTCCTCAGGCAAGATGCATGAAATTTGACAGATCGAGTGATGACAACTGAACAGCAGGTGCAGCGTAAAAACACTGATGTCGCTAACACAGACGCAGATGACAGAGATGCTGCAACGAGTAAAGGTCCTGGAACGAAGTGTGGAGGACGCGGAAGGGAGGGCACGGAGGAACAACATCCGCATAGTTGGACTGCCGGAAGGAGAGGATGGCGGAGACCCCACGGAGTATGTCGAAAATCTACTGCTTCTGGAGATTGGGGCAGGAGCACTGTCCCAAGGTTTTGCGGTAGAGAGACCCCATAGGGCTCTGACCAGAAAACCCCAACCGGGCACCCCCCATGCCCTGCAAGATCATGAACTTCAAAGATAGGGAAAATATTTTGACGATCTCGAGAGAGGGGCAGTGATCTCCAGGAACTCCTCCAGAATTACCATATATCCAGATTACACTGTCATGGTTCAGAAGCAGAGAGCGCGCTTTGGCCCCACTAAAGAACGCCTTCATGTGGCGGGTATATGCTACATGTTGCTTTACCCGGCCAAGCTCAAGGTGATACACCAGGGCAGGACAAACTTTTTTGAGATGGCAGAGGAGGCCGATGCATGGATGGACCAGCAAGGTTTCCCCCAACAAAGACCTAGGAACGCCAATAATGAGGGGAACCTGCCCCAGTGATAAAGTGCGGGGATCATTAAGAGGAGAGACGTTCCAGCACATGGAGCACAATGCGGGCCAGGAGGGACTTATAAGGAAGTTTTGGGCTTCAGGTCTTCCGAAAGGGACGATAAGACACACAACCCAAAGTGTTCCACAAGCTTAGATATCAGTTTTGGGGGCAGCACGCTGCAGCAGGCCAGACCCACTACGGGGAGCGGTGCAAGGCGAGTGGGACCAAACATAAGCAGAGACACTTAAGACAAAGGAAATTAAGCGAGGCAGAAGAAATTTTATGAGGAGCGACGGAACCTACTGCCGCAGAGGTCAAAATGACACACAACACCTGTTTTTCACGAGTTGGAGATTTCAGTTTGGGCCGGTCCTGCTTCGGCGGGAGAAGCAAGAGAAGCAGCGAAGCCCGAGCAGGGGGAGGGTGGCTGGGCGTTGGTTTAATAGTTCCAGTTAGTAGAGTGGTTGGTTGGTAGGTGGCACTAACAGTGGAGGAAGCAGCATACATGGGAACAATGAAAGGGGAGCGGAATGCGGCAGAAAGGATGAAGAGTGAGGTGCCAAGACTCAGAGGAACACCCCTGGCCCGGGCCCAATGGCATCGGTGATACAGGTGGACACTAGAGAGAGGATGATGAGAACTGGTCTACAGGAAGGAATATCACCCCACATGGGGGTAGTGAAACAGGGATGTGGAGCAGAGAAGGCTATGGGACGGCAGAGCCGAAAGACGTACAACGAATATCAGCTCAGACGAGATAACGACCGCAAATTGGAATGTAAGGTGGCTCAACATCTATGTGAAAAGACTTAATATGCCTGGCTGAACAGAATGAAGGTCAAAATAGCAATGTTACAAGAGACTTATTTAACAAGGGAGAAACAAGCCGAAGTGGACAAGAAATGGGGAGGTCAGATCCACAGTGATTACAGTATTTAAAATTATTGAAACAGTCCTGAAGATGAAGAATGAATTGAGTGAAAAGGAATTATGATAATGATTTCTCTTCTCTTTTTTTTTAATTTAGGAAGAGGGGATACATGAAATGTGTTGGGATAAATGTGTTAGGATGATGTAATAATGTTAAAGATTTATGCTTTTGTGGCCACTGTGTGGTCGTTTTCTTTTTGCTTTTTAAACCAATAAAACATTTTAATTAAAAAAAAATACATATATATATATATATGTATATATATATATATATATATATATATATATATATATACATACATATTTGTTGTTGACGCACAAAGAAAAAAATGAAAAAACGTATTAACATTTGGCAGAGATATTATGAGTAAACTAAGCATGACAGTTTCATTTACCGATGCTCCACACCGGTCGTGCATTACACATGGTTTGCTGCAATTATTTCAAGCGTATTGTGCCGACAGCACTCGGCGAGATGCACCACCTTACCCAAAGTTATCTCTTTACAGGGTACAGACACTGTTAGGATGTGTGCCCAGGATTAAGGACCACATATTTCGTCCACAAAATTCTTATGCAGACCAGCTGTGCACAAGGAAGTAGCTCCTGGCGCCACTATCATAATACGTTTAGAAGCAGCTATAACAAAGAAAGACAAAGTGATTCTACATGCTGCAGATGATGAAGGCATTTAATGATGCACTGACCCAGCATAGCGCTTGACAGACTTGACTAACAGCTTTTCACAGATGATGATGAAGTAGCAGAGATGGTCTTTGATATGCATACCATGTCAGGTGGTTGTAGAACACAAATTGGTTCCTCAGAAAGTACATTGTACAAAGACACTATATCAGCACACTCAAATGAGGATTTGGACAAGGTGCCTAAAGAAATATGGACCAGCATCCCCCATAATGTGGGTCTCTTGAAAGGAAAAGCGGCCATCCGTGTCAAGCTAAAACCAGGGCCAATATTGCCCAGGGTCAAACCGTACCCCATGTCACAGGAAGCAGATGAGATTTATGACACCATTGTAGCTTTGTGGTGACAGGGAATCACATAGCCAAACAATTCACATGTACTACAGCTATATACCCAGTGAAAAAAGCAAAAGGGGCATCTTGGAGGATTGTGCAGGACCTCCACCTTTTAAACAACACAGTAGAAGCAGAATTCCTGGTGCTGCCAAATCCAGCTGCCATTGTCGGTAATATACCAACAGGAGCAACTTACTTGACAGTAGTTGACCTAAGGAAAGCCTTCTTTTCCATTCCATTACACCCAGACTCACAGCATCTTACCAGGTTTCCCTACAGTGGGCAAGATTCCAACACACCAGTTTACCACAAGGGTATTATGAATCCCCAGGCATTTTAACAGAGTGTTACAAACAGACCTAGAACACTTGCAAACAGAGATCACAGTGATACCGTATGTAGATGACTTCTTGGTGTGTAGCACCACAGAAGAGCAATGTAGAAATTATTCAGTGACACCCCTGACACTATTAGCAGAAAAGGGATACAAGATGGACAAAGAGAAGCTACAATACTTCCAAAAGGAGGTAGTGTATTTAGAGCAGATAATGTATTCATCAGGAAGAAGGGTTACCACAGAGAGGGCAGCAGGCGGTGCAAGGGACACCACAGCCCAGTATTGTGAAGCAGATCCAACAGTTCTTGGGCTTGTGCATTTACTGCCGGTCTTGGGTTTTGGGATTATTCCATTTATTCCAAACCCCTCCAGAGGTTGAGGGAAGCACAGAAGATGAAGGGCCCAATTACTTGGACACCTGAAATAATTAAATCATTCAAGGAATTAAAGATGCACTCAGTAAGGCCACTGTTTTAGCAACCCCAGATTATAATACAATTATTTTTCTATACTCGCATTCTAATAGTCGGGTGATGATGGCTGTTTGCATCCAGAAATCTTCAGACGGATAGTGGTCATCTAGACCCAGTGATGCAGGGAAATGTTCCATGTGAGCAAGCACTCACAGCAACAGCATTTGGCATACAAACATCATCCACCATTACCATGGGCTGCCCAGTGACACTTTACGTAGAACACACAGGGTTATGAGGGGATATTGTCAAACCACTCGATTAACACAGTGAGGTGTAACATTGTCAATCCAGGAACATTTCTCACAGAACCAGTGCAGCCAAGTGACTATATACACGGTTGTACAAAATATCAGGATATGCTAGATGATTTACACCATGTTAAGGAGAATCCTTTAGAGGAAGGAGAGCTACTTTTCTTTGATGGGTCATCTCCGATTGATCAGAACACTGGCTATCGACATACAGGTGCGGCAGTGGTACTATATTAGGAGGGGTAGTTTGAGGTTGTATCAAAAATATAATTACCACTACACTATTCGGCACAAGCAGCAGAACTTGTGGCATTAATAACAGCAATAGGAATAGCAAAAGGATGTTGTGCCACTATTTATTCAGATTCGGCATATGTCACATTAACAGTGCACTCAAGGTTGTACAGATGGAAGAGGACAGGGATTAAAAAATCAGATGGACCATGCAACATTCAGATTTACTCTCCAGATTAATAGTACTGCCCCTTCTTGTGGCATTAGCAGTAGTGAAATGTGTAGCCCATACAAAAGGTACAGACTTCATATCTCAGGGCAATGATGTGGCAGACACAGCAGCAAAAGAGGCAGCATATTTACTACATGTTACAGAAAAAGTTCCCACATTCACAAATATTCCATGACAGCAAGTACAAATTACTGAAGCCTACAATTCCCTACCTGTAGCACAAATAAGAGAGTTACAGGGACGTGTCCCTCAGTAAGAGCAAGCACTAAGGACAAAGAGAGGGATGCTTTATCACCCGCACATTTAAATTTAATATGCAGCCAAAAATGTCAAGGGAAGCCTGTAATGACCCAGCAGTTACTTAAAGTTGCCCTGGAACAATTGCATTACCTGGCACACACATCCAAAGAGTACATTGCAGCAGACCTGCAGGAGGAATGGTTTGTCCCCAAGTTACAGCAACACTTGGCAGAGTTCATTACAAATTGTGTAACATGCCAACATTATAGCACAGGTCACATCTTGAAAATGATTAAGACCACATTGCCCTGCCCTTTCGGGCCTTTTTGACATCTCCACATACATTTTGTAGATGAGTTTAACAGATGCAATAAGTTTGCTATTTGATTGTTGTTGTGTGCCCATTATCCTGTTGGCTTGAAGTAGGTCCCTGTGCCCACCCCGATGCAATATCCACAGCTAAATTCCTCATACGTGAGGTGTTCTCACGATGGGGTATTTTCAAGGTGTTGAGCTCTGACAATGGGCCACATTATTTCAACAACCTCTTCAAAGAAATAACTTCCCTATTAGGCATAAAGCATATGTTGTGTTCAGCTTACCACCCAGGCCAACGGGATAGTGGAATGCCTCAATGGCTTACTAAAAGAAACCCTTGTGAAGATGTGTGAAACACTTCACAACAGCTGGCTTCATGGCTTTCCTTTGTCTTTATTTGCTTTACGGAACCAGCCTGATTCTAATCATCATCTAACCCTGCATGAAATAGTTACGGGCAGGAGGCTGCAAGCCCTGCTTACTCCTGTCCACACCGCTCCAGATGCTCACATCTCAGCAGAAATGTTGGGAGATGAGTTTCAGGGCTATCTTTGGAAACATACCAGTTCTCTCATTCATATTTCAACAGGTTGGCCCCATCGAAGCCAGCTAGCCACACCAACAACAGACGTCCAACAGCCACAAGAAGAAGCTTCACTCCTACAGCAACCACAACTTTATTCGAGGGATAAGGGTTTTGTCAAGAACTGTACACAAAAGTGGAGTGAATCTCGATTTCTTGGCCCATTTCAGGTCCCCTACACAACACCAATCAGTGTGAAGGTTGCTGGTCAGAAGGTATGGATCCACATCGTGGATGTCTGCAAAGACAAAGGCAACATGCCTCTTCCAAGAAGAAGATGGGGGGGGTAAAGGAAGTATCTGCCAATTAACTGTCAATTTTTAAAACATCAATCTGTGTTTTTGGGCGATCTGACTCTCTTTTTCTCCAGCCCCACAGCAGAAGGGACCCAGAGGAGTAATGAAATATATGTCATGTTTGGTTATTGCTGCTTTTTTCTCTCTTCCTTTCCTTTGGTTTAAAAAAGAATGGGGTTTTGTATTACATAGAGTTAATGACATAGATGTATTAGAAAAAATAAATAGTCAGCGACCAGAAACAAAATGGATGTGTTGAATTCAGAATTGGTTTTGAGCAGCACTAGGGAGGACCATCCAACCGACACTGATAACATGTGATATCACCACATGAGGGCAGTATGAAGAGAGAGGGCAAATGATACTTGTTATGTCTGCTCCCTGATTACCCATGCGACTGGTACACACAAACCCTTTATCCCACAGGAAGTACTAGCACAGATAACACACTGTTTGGTCCACCTGGCTTTATGCAGGGTTAGGTGGTTGCTCTAGGGACACAGGGTCTGGGTATAGTGAGTGGAAGAGGGTGATGTTGTTTATGAAGATAATTACATCAAGCTAAAGAAAATAGCAGAAAGGGAAGAAATGAAGGATTTTGTATTGCATTATGAAACAAAGGCACCCAGGAGAGGGGAGCTATTATTTACAACACAACACACACTTTCTTGAAAAAAATGGAACAGGACATGAATTTCCTTGGTGTAGGACGAGACATTAATTGCATAGAGAGGATGCTGTTTTTTATTAGGACCAGTGGGTGTTAGAAAAACCCCTAGAAGCCTATGGAAACAGTGGAAGATCAGCCACGACATACTCAGTGGAATCCAAGATGGCGTCTCCTCGACAACGTCACTACCAACTAGCAGTGCAGGTCTAGTCTTCTGTGCAAAATGGACCTTCCTCACTTTATACCTATTCGTTTGTACTTAACCACCGCGAACTAACAGGTAACTGCGTTGCTACTCGGTTCTAACTTAGCATTGCTCCCTTCTTGCTGCATTCCACTCGTATCTTTTTGAAGATTCCCTTGCACGTTGTCGCTTTCCGACTACGTTCTTAACCTGCTTTCCTTCACTCTACTCTGTCCGTTTTTTCTATTACTATTGCCTGCTGCCGGGTCTTCGGCTTACTTCCTGTTCCCTTCCTTTCCTTATCGGTTCTTTTCGAGAATCGCCTTTTCAGCACTCCAATCTCTCTGAGCTTGCCCGTATTCGCCGCTCTCGGCTTTCCTTACCTTCTGCTCTCTGCCTTTCTGCCGTTCACGGCTTTCCTTTACTTCCAGCTTTCTGCTTTTCGCCGCTCGCGTCTTCCTTTCCTTTCAGCTGTCTACCTTTTTTACCCTTCTCGGCTCCCGACGCCTATGTTACCTCCTCCTTCCTATCGCCTTCACCTCCTTCTGTCACTTTACCTGCTAGCCAAGTTATTCCTCCTTGGTAGCTCTCTGCCACGGATCCTTCAGCTTTGAAGTATCTTCCGCTTAGCTTCAACTAAACTGGATTGTTTCCTACAATGTTCCTTTTTCATCGGATCCAGTTCCTGCAGAACTCGACTAAACCTCGTTCTTCACTTGACAGTTGGGACATCGTTCTACGGATCCTCCTCAACTTCTGCAGAATCTGGGTTTTCTTCCCCGCAAGAGTTTCCCAGGGGGTGGCCGCATGGGGAGCACAGAGCACATTTTTTCTGGCCTCTGGACCCCTAATGGACGCCTCTTACCTTCTCAAATCTGACCGTGGAATCCGAAGAGCCGTGAGTACCCCAATCAAAAGAGTACAAGAGATTGTAAGAGGTTGTAAGAGATAGCAACGCCCAGAGAAGATGGATTAACAAATCCAGCAACTGGTGGCTGCGGTCCAAACCCTAAATACTCAAGTGCAGAGCTTATGGAATGAAAACACACTGCTTCGCCAAATGATAAACGCAAGGACTGAATTGCCTCCAGGGCCTTTACCTATGGGAAAATATAAAGGCAACCCTAAGAGACTTAAGGAATTCATTGACTCTTGTACTGTACAATTTACACTAAACCCAGTCTTCTTCCCTACAGACCGGTCCAAGGTTAGTTTTATTATATCCAAGCTCTCTGGTAGTGCACTGGTTTGGGCTACTCCATTAGTGACCACAAACAACCAACTCTTAGACTCTCTAGCCGGCTTTCTTAATAGTCTGCAAGCCATGTTTGGACACAGAGAATTAGTAGTTAATGCCCAAGAGAATCTGCTTGATTTGAAGCAAGGAACAATGGAACTACTGACTTTCATTACACAATTCAAGCAGTTGGCTAATTAGACGGCCTGGTCCGACGACGCCCTCCTAATCATATTCTGAAGAAATGTGAACGACGATTTAAAGGATGAGTTATCTCGTGTTCCTCGTCCGCACAACCTTGCAGAGATGATTACTCTTGTTCTCCAAATGGATTACCGTATCCAAGAGCGAAATTTGGAAAAAAGAAAAGGAAGGGCAAAAGGAGTACTAACTTCAGTAAACGAATCAGTCAAGACATCCCGCACCACTGAAGGCGAACCGATGCAAATAGGCGCTACTCGAGGCCCTCTTACATCAAAAGAGAGGAATAGGAGACGTACTCTGGGGTTGTGCATGTACTGTGGATCCGACAAACATGTACTTAAAAACTGTAATCTGGTTCCTCCCTGGCGCTCGGGAAACGCCTCCACCTGTTCATAAAGGGAACCGTGAATGGGTCCATCTTGCAGAGTTCCCTAAATTGTGTAACAAATGCACCACAAATGGTAGTATTGCCATTAACAATCCAATTCCAGGACGTTACTATTGAAAATGTACCAGCTCTGGTAGATTGCAGTGCGGCGGGTCTTTTTATGGATGCCGATTGGGCTTATAAAAACAAGATACCCCAATGAGGGGGCGCTGTTGCGCAACAAGATGGCCGCCTAAAAGTGGAGCTCCTCTCCGGCGTATTATCCTTTTAAAATGATATCCTCTATCTGCCTTCATCCGCGCTACCAGACCAGTGGAATCGACCATTGCACCTATCCTGCACCCACCGGGAGAAACAACGGGTGAAATCGGACCCGGCATGCCCAGATACGGACGGGGTCGCAGACAGGAGGCCCCGGGCCGCTCCTCAGCTCCGGAGTAACCAACGTGAGTGCCGCGGCTCTGGGTGGAGCGTGGGCCCTGCTGTGGGTGGGTCCGACCCCGCTGGCGGAACGGACTCCCTGTACCCGGACTGCCTCGAGTGCCACCCGAGAGGGAACAACATTCGCTCATCGAGGACGGAGTCCTTTCTTGCAGGAGAAGCGCCTTGCGTGAGACCTGAACTGCATGCGCCCGGCCCTGCGCTTGAGGCATCCGGTTTCCCTTGCACGGCCCTGGGCGGTCCTGATCGGGTGGAACCCCTACTGCTGGTATTGGACACCATCATAAAGAAAGGGGGGAACGAAATGAAAAAGTAAAATGTGCCGTTCCAGATGCTAATCCTGTGGCCGGCTGTGAACGCACCAACGCCTGCGCGCGTAGTACAAGCCTGCTGTGGACGAGTGCCACAGGCAAACGAGGGAAGCAAGGTGGGACACTGTGTACGACCCTGCTGGATGAGTGTGCGTGGGCCCTCGAAGGGAAGCTCCTGGTGAATTAAAGGCTGTCCACGCTACAACGCCTCACCCCACGCTCTGTATCTTCCTTAGACCCAGGGTCGACAGCACCCTTGTAACACATCACGGCTTCGGGATTAACTACTACATCAGGCCCACTCACAGTCCAAGGCGAACCACCCTCCAGTGGCCACCTACGATCCTTACCACTATGGATATTAACAAGTGGACACCCGTGTGATGCCTGGGAAAAACGTGCTCAAAGGCAGGAAGACCGGACCGATGGATTCCTTCACAAACTCACAAGCACCCTCAGAGGCCTTTGGCCCATCGACAGCATCTGACCTCCCTTTACGGAGGACTCCAAGTTTGATCATCTTTTGACGACGGTCCAAAACGGATTCCTGGCGATAAATGTCACGATAGGCTCCCTCAAAGCCAGGGTAGATAAGGAAAGTGCCAGAATCACGGATGCCGAAAACAGAATAAGTGCAAACGAAGACTCGACCCACCAAAACACTCATGACATTGCTGTCTTGAAAAGCGAATTGAACAAACTCCGTGATAAGTGTGATGATTGGAGTCGAGGTCGAGAAGACCAAAACACTCATGACATTGCTATCTTGAAAAGCGAAATGAACAAACTCCGTGATAAGTGTGATGATTGGAGTCGAGGTCAAGAAGGAACAATATACGCATTGTCAGCTTAGCAGAATCCTTTTGCAAAGGCCCGATGGAGACCCAAATCGAAGCCCTTTTGAGGACCCTCCTTGGCGCTGACTCCTTTTCTCCACAATTCTTGGTTGAACGAGCACATCGCTCCCTGGCCCCACCGCCCAAACCGGGGCCCCCCCCGCACGATAGTGGCAAAGCTTTTAAATTACAGAGACGTGGTTTCGAAGCTGGCAAGGGAAAAGGGCCCTTTGAGACACGGCAACGACATCATACACATATATCCGGACTTCTCCGCGGGAGTCCAAACCCGGAGACATTCCTATGGATCCATCAAACGGCAACTGCGGGTGAGACAGGTCCCATATGCGCTATTGTTCCCAGCAAAGCTACGCATACAACACGGCAGACGTGCGCACTGCTTTGATTCTCCGGCAGCCACAGTGGCCTTCGTGGAATCCGCTATTCCCCTACCTCCTGGTAGTAACAAACCTGATCAAAATCTTCTTCAGCAGCCGGTATAGTAATCAACATGGCATACTGCCCGACCGCAGCAATGAACCACCTCCTACCTCCAACTAATCGTTCATTCTTGTTTCACCAAAGAGAGGCAGAACTGTTCTTTTATTTATGCTTCTTATTATTCTCCAACAATTAAAGACAGCCGGGTGAGATGTGCTCGGCTATGAAAGCAGTGTTGTAGCACTCGCCCCCCTCCACGAGTGAAACCACAGGGTTTTAAATGCGGTTCATCATCAAGTTGGGCCAGATGGTGTGGGTGGGAACTGGGAATTTGGGTCTGTTTAATTGGCCCAATGTATGGTCGTTCAAGTCGAAAGCTCCAGTTGGGCAAGTTGGGAAGCAGTTAACGGTTGTGTTTAATCTTAAAAATGCAGTCACAGAGTCATGCGCTGATCCCCCCAAATTAACATCCCGTCCTCCCAAGATTGTCTTTAATTTATCGACATGGCAAGACCCCATACTTCCAGCGGGTTGACACTTATGCTGCTAACTTGGAACATCCGAGGTCTGAACAATAGAGCAAAATCCAGTAAAGTGGGGGCATACATTAACATGCACCGCCCGCACATAGTAATGCTTCAGGAGACCCATGCTCTGTGAGATACTAACAAGAAGATCTTAAAACAATGGGGTAACAATAGGTATTATACCGAATACTCGTCACAGCACAGAGGTGTCCTCACATTAATACATCCATCGCAGGGATCGCCCCTGAAAAAAGTAAAACCGACCCGTTGGGTAGATATGTAGTGGTATGGGGCACAGTGGCGGGGGAGAGATTGGTACTGGTCAACTCCTATGGTCCAAACACGGACGACCCCGAATTTTATGCCCATCTCCTCAACGAAATCGACACAACAACTGACACATGGATGCTGTGGGGTGGAGACTTTAATAATATCCTAGATGTGTATTGGACAGGTCCTCCAGTCGACAAAGGACACTCACCAGATCCGCTAAAACCATCCATCAGGCCCTACAGGACAGGGCGCTGACCGATGCCTGGAAAGGGGTGCACCCTACAGACCGTCAATACACTTTCTATTCGTCAGCCCATGACTCTGAATCCAGGATAGACTACTGGTTCATATCCGTTCTCCTGCTGAGCTCCGTGGTGAGCTGTGAAATACTCCCCCGTACGCTCTCTGACCATTCCCCAGTTACGCTTGAGATATCGCTCCAGAATATTAAACTACCATCCGCGCGTTGGAGAATGCCTCCAAATATCCTGAAGGACCCTAATGTGGTTGAGACACTGCAAACTGAGATGGAGGAATTCTTTCAGCTGAACACGGGGTCGGTGGGGGAATGGGCTACGGTGTAGGAAACGTTTAAGGTCTGGGTGAGGGGTAATCTTATGTCTAAAACTACTGGCCTCCTGAAAAGTGTCAGATCCAACCTGAATAAGACCGAAACACACCTGAAAACTCTTGAAAACGATTATAGTGTAGCACACGACAAGAACATATTGGCTGGTATCAATGCACACCTTCTTAGATTTAATGAGCTAGCAATCCAAGAACTACAATACATGTCCACTCCGACCAGGGCCCATAGATACGGTGAAGGAAATAGAGCAGGACACCACTTAGCACGTATATTACGAAATGAACACAGTCATGCCCCCATCACTAGCATCATTACAGACAACGGAGATCCCGTGCACACAGAGGAAGAAATCAACGCCGAATTTGCTAAATATTACACCATCCTATACGCAAATCATGATACACAGAGTCAGGTAGACATTGCAACATACTTGAACGAGATCGACCTCCCTAGCCTCACACCTGAGGACAACCTTGCCCTTGAACAAGAAATAACCAAGGAGGAAATCGCTGAGGCAATGAAGTCACTGGCAGCTGGAAAAACCCCAGGCCCTGATGGCCTAAACTTGGACCTCTATAAAACATACACAACAATACTATCCCCTATACTAACTCACGTATGGGAGGAAGCCTTGACCTCCAGCTCCCTCCCAGAGTCAATAACTGATGCAGTCATAACGGTCCTATTGAAGCCTAGACGTCCAGCCCACGACCGCTTGTCCTATCGCCCACTCTCCCTTATAAATACAGACGCCAAGATATACGCAAAAGTGCTCGCAAACAGACTTCTTAAAATGACTTCCCTAGTTCACCCTGATCAATGTGGCTTCATCCCGACGAGATCCACTGCCCTAAACCTGCGTAGACTGTTCGGAATTATGGCACAGATCAAGCCTGATGCACAGGCAGTGGTCGTCTCTTTGGACGCCGAGAAGGCATTTGATTCCGTCTCATGGGCATACATGTTTGAGGTCCTCAAAAAATGTGGCTTTGGCCCATACTTCACACACTGCGTCAGGCTGCTCTACACCTCTCCCAAAGCTAGGGTCCTAACAAACCGCACCCTCTCTACCCTCTTTAGTTTACATCGTGGTACCAGACAGGGTTGCCCCTTCTCCCCCATCCTGCTCACACTCACTATCGAACCAATGGCGGCTGCAAGCAGAAGAGAACAAGAATTGAGGGGCATCAAGTTGGCCGGCAGCTACCAATCTATCTCATTATACGCAGACGATGCCTTACTGTATATACGTAAACCGGAGAATAACTTGGAACCCATATTGGCAGTAATACAGGACTTCACTCTACATTCAGGGTACAAAATCAATACAGCCAAATCTGAAATCTTCCCATTGACACAGTCCACCCCCTGCCCTTCACGCACACACGGTCTAAGATGGTCCCCTGATTACATCAGATACCTGGGGATCCTTGTATCTAGAGATAAACAGTCACTATATATAGATAACTACGAATCCACGTTACAGACGATCCACACCAAACTCCAAATCTGGACCAGGTTGCCCATATCACTGGCTAGTCGGATAGCGGTACTCAAAATGGTGATCCTCCCCAAACTCCTATATATCTTTAATAATGTCCCGATATGGCCAGGCAGACCCTTTTTTGAAAACCTGTGGCCCCTGGCAACCACCTTCATTTGGAACGGGGGGGGGGCTATCAGGCTCAAATGGTAAAAACTGGTGGAACCCTACGACACGGGGGGCTTTGCTGCGCCCGATTTTGAGCTGTACTACCTTGTGTCACAGGCTCATTATGCCAAATACTGGCAGAACCCCACAACAGAAGCACCACATGTCCCCATTGAACGGCACTCGTCCACCCAACGAACTTGCGATCTATAATCTTTGTGACATCTTACAAAGACGAATGCAAATTTGACCCCACAGCTTGCACAATCGCAGCCTGGGCTGCAATTGGCAAGCGCCTCCACATCGATATCCCCTACGACTCCCAAGCTCCATTATGGAACTTCCTGGGCATTGCCCCCCGCCCCCAGAAAGCCTGGATTCCGAACTATGACGTCACAATGAAGGCTGTGTTCCCCAACTGAAGTTTCGTCACCCCTGAAGACTTCGCTGACACAGTGGGGAGGGGCCAACTAGTCACGTTACAATATCACCGCATGAAGGCGGCGTTCAAGAAACGCTGGCCATCATACCCAGCTGAACCACCTGAGCACCCTGGTTACCAGACACTTCACTCACAGCCCCACATAGGCGTCTCCACACTATACAACATAGTCCAAACACACACAAAATCCTCCAATAATATAAAGTCCTCCTGGGAAGAAGACATGAGTATAACAATAGAGGAAGGAACATGGTCTAGGTACTGCCTTCTCACATTGAAGGTCTCCCTCAATGCGGGGCTCAGACTCATACAATTCAAAATGCTCAATAAACTTCACTATACCCCAGTCAAGATGGCTAAATTCAAGGAGTCCACAAACACGAACTGCCCCAAGCTGACTCATACCATATGTACTGGGCCTGCCCTGAAATAATTAGATTCTGGAGGGCAGTAGCAAGCACACTGCAAGACATTACTCAAGTCCCTGCACAACTTACCCCCCAAAAATATCTGTTCGGCGACATCGGAAAACTCCCAGAAAAAAACAGGCGGCTGTTCAACATCGCATGTGTAGTGGCTAAAAAATGTATTTTGCAAAAATGGAAAAGTCCCCATGCCCCCTGTGCAGAACAATTCTTAAAAACACTGGCATATGTGCACGAATGTGAAGAAACGTACATAGGACTGGTCCCCTCTCCGTGTAGACCTAAAGACATTTGGTCAGCATTCAGGACTTTCCTTCTCACCACCTCACCTAACCCAGGAGAGTCTGATACCGACTGAAATGTATGCCTTAACTCCAGCAACATACGTTTAATATCATAAATTGTAATGTTGTTTTATATATGTAAATGAATGGGAGAGAACAAAGTTTATAATATGTGTATCCAGTAACATTGGGTGGTTAATGCGTATGTAATGTGAATTGCAATCGAAAAACAAAGTTTAAAAAAAAAAAAAACAAGATACCTCATTTATCAAAGACTACAACCGTACCTGTTGAAGGAGTAGACGTGAAACCGTTATCTTCAGGACCTATCAAAGAAAACACCTCTGTCCTTACGATGAAGATAAATACTCATACGGAAGAGGTAATCTTTGACCTTATCAAAGCCGCACACTACCCTATCATCCTAGGGATCCCGTGGTTGACTAAACATAATCCCTATATTAATTGGAGGGCTGGTACAATGTTTTTGGGATCCGAATACTGCATTTCGTCATGTTTACCACACTGTGCCACAGGGGTACATACCTCCAATTTACAGGAAACACACCAGAAACCTCCCTCTATAGTTTTGAATTTGCTACCTGAATGCTATCATAAGTATCACAGGGTATTTTCTAACGAGGAATTCAAGGAGTTGCCTCCCCACAGAAGAGATGACTGCACCATTGATCTACTACCAGATGCCCAGATCCCTTTTGGGAGAATGTATACTCTAACCCAGAAAAGGAAGCATTACAAGAATACTTACAAACCAATTTGCGCAATGGTCTGATAACCGAATCTAAAAGTCCAGCTGGGGCTTCCTTGTTCTTTATACCTAAAAAAGATTGCAAGGAACTCCGACCCTGTATAGATTATAGAGGGCTAGACAGATATCCTTTACCCCTTATCCAAGACATCCTTGAAGCCGTAAGGGGTGCTTCCACTTTTCCGAAACTGGACTTAAGAGGAGCTTACCATTTAATCCGAATTAAAAACGGAGATGGATGGAAAACTGCATTCCGCACACCCTTTGGCCACTACGAGTATCGTGTCATGCCCTTTGGCTTAGCAAACGCTCCTTCTGTTTTCCAGAGGTTCGTTGACCACTTATTTTCTGACTTATTACTCCATTCATTAATCGTCTATTTAGACGACATATTATTTTTTTCCAAGAATCTACAAGAACATGTAAGCCATGTATCCGAGGTACTACACCGTCTACAAAACAACCACCTGTTTGCAAAATTGGAAAAGTGTTCCTTTCATCAAGATAATATCCCTTATTTGGGATTCATCCTCTCTGCTGAAGGGACTTCCATGGACCCAAGAAAGGTACAAGCCATTTTGCAGTGGAAAGCTCCACAAGGGGTAAAGGAGATCCAAAGATTTGTGGGATTTTCAAACTTTTACAGAAAATATATCCCTAACTTCTCTAAAATTATCAAGCCCTTGACCACTCTGCTACAAAAAGGCAAAAGATATATCTGGACTACCGAGACACAACAAGCTTTGGACAAACTCAAGACAGCCTTTTCTACAGCCCCTATCTTGAGATTACCGGATCAAACCATTCATTCTTGAAACTGAAGCCTCACATTCGGCTATTGGGGGTGTGTTAAAACAGACTTCCTTGACTGGCATAGAACACCCCATTGCCTACATGTCAAAGACTCTAACCCCTTCACAACAAAACTACACGGTTCTTGAGAAAGAATTACTCGCTATCAAGAAAGCATGCCTAGAGTGGAGACATCTTAATTGGAGCAAATACTCCCATCACCATCCGAACCGATCACTGAAATCTGAAGGTACTCCAAAATTATAAATGTCAAAACAGTCGTCAAGCCCGCTGGGCTTATTTTTTTTCTTCCTTTGACTTCGTTATCACTCACATCCCAGGAACCAACAATCAATTGGATTGGCGGATGCCGTATCTCGGAGTCTCCAACCAGAAGGTTGTATTCAGGAGAATATATTACCTCAAGCTTTCTTTTTTTTGGTATCTACTTTTCTTCAAGACATCCGCAGACAGGTACAAGGGTTCAATGACATGGATGCTCAAAAGTACCAACTCCAGAAAGAACAAGGATTGTACTACCATAACACTGAGCTATACTTACCAACTGAAAATCTCAGGAAACAGGTTTTACACATGTGCCATGACCACAAGACTGCAGTTCATCGAGGGATTGCCAACACTCTGGAACTGATCAGTCGCCATTTTGGGTGGCCATCGTTATCTACTGATGTAAGAGACTACGTATCATCATGTACTGTATATCTTCAGGAAAAGAAACAGAGAAAGTTGCCCATAGGAAAGTTGGTTCAACCTTCCATACCCAATCAACCATGGGAAAGGATTTCGACTGTTTTTATTGTGGATTTACCTCCCTCCAATCACAACACCACCATAATGGTAATCATTGATTCATTAACAAAGATGGCCCAATTCATACCCATAGTAAA